>NW_027509297.1:1347500-2814105 GCF_048541705.1 Temnothorax americanus
AGATAAGTATCCTGTATATTTTATGTAACATAAAAAATAATATTTTCTTTATAAACTCTGATTTGGAAGTATATTGGAAAAATAACATGCAATAACACTAGATAATTGTTATATATAAATACGAAATGTAAAGATATGTCATTATCACGGTACGATATTCACTTAATAGTTCGGTGGATTAAATGTAATATTTCTGAGAGTGATAATGCCATATCATCATTATCTCGTGTTACAGTATATCATATTGCTCCTTGCATATTATAGATACAGACACATATTCGCTAATGGATTCTACCGATAATCCTGTTCAAAGCAGAAATGAGAGGAGGAAGCATTTCCATGTTCCTTAATTTCTATAATAAAGGAATCTTCGTTATTTATACCGGTTTTTCTCAAGAGCGATCTTAGGAACTTCATGGAGAACATTTTTACTCGAAAACGTCGGAACTGCATAGCAGTTCCACAGCCCATAAAGCTTTAAGAACGGCATAGTAAACAGGCGATGGTGAATAAAGCATCGAGAGAGTGCATTGAGTGGCGGGGGAAGGAACTTATCGCGAGATACTTAATTTCGTCGGCTCGACCATAGTAAAGCGCGGCGCACACGCGATAAATCAGACGTAACGGTCGTAAGCAGCTTCCCGGAAAAATCTCTCGCTGCAGCGCCGGTGTGTATCGAGCTGACCTTTTTGCTGGGAAGATATATTTTCCAATTTCCGAATGACGTCGCCCCCGGGGGCAAAATCTCGGCGCGATCGGATAACAGTGAGTTTCTATATCCGCGAGTTGCTAAGAGTCCGCTATTTAAGTCGCGAGATCAAGCGTTTGCCGATTTATCTTGGCTTTACTGCATGGCTGTAACAATGTAAGTACTAAAACAAAAACCAAGTTTCCTGTAAATTATTTCGAGCCGATTTATTCAATGCATAGCTGCTTGGATTTAGTTAAACAAACGATGCGGTGCAATCTACCTTGTCTAAAAAATAGCTAGACAAAAAAATAAAATATAACAGAATTTATCCAAAGCCTAATAAATTAGATCAGTTCAATAAATCATAATCGTTGTCTGATTTCTCTCTTTTTATTGTTTTTATATAATTTTACTGTAACTTTTTAATCAAAAGGTTTATTAAATTTTTGCTAATATTATTATTATCTTTTAACAAGAGAAATTGTTAATACTAGGTAAAATACTAATACTAATTGTAAGTATAAGTAAGTTACTAGTAATGTTGACGATCGTCTGGCACAGAAAGATTTGCGCTGCTCTAATGAGCCGAAGATCCGAATTCAAATCCGATCAAAAATCGTTGATTTTTATTCGATCACCACCCGATCCTCCAAGTTGGGAGTTATACCACGAAAAAAGAAACCCATTACTGAAAGTTCACTATCTTAAAAATGGGACTCAACCACGGGCTGGTTTCGTGGGTTGTGATATGGATCTCATTGCAGAACGTCAAAGTAAAAAATTATCTAAAAATTTGGCCGTTCACTCATCTATACAAAAAAGAGATAGTTCAAAGCAGACCGCATGCACTTTAAGTTCAACTGGTTGTGGTGTATAGATCTCACTGCAGACCGTCAAAGTAAAAAAAATCTCCTAAACTGATCGAATCACTCATCAATACAAAGGAGGAACATTAACACTTGATATAAGTAATCATTCCTCATTTTAACATAATGCAATTTATTCTACACATTTCTCTTCTAATAACAGTAAATTTAAGTGATTTATACTCATCAAATGTTAATGTTCTTCCTTTGCTTTGTTGAGTGATTTGGCGATCAATTTAGGATATTTTTTCACTTGGACGTTCTGCAGTGGGATCTATACACCACAATCAGTTGAACTTGAAGTGCTTGGTCTGCTTTTAAATGTGACGTAATTAAAAATAAAATTATTTAAAACCGTTGTAAATTATTTTTGTGCAGAAAAGTCAATATTTAAATAATAAGATGTCATTACAGTGTATGATAAAACAAATTACTCATTAAGTACGCCTGTTTTTTCACTAGATTCTTCACATAACTGAACGTGCAAACCAAAATCTTTGACATTTTGCAGAGGGATTCATATCATCGCGCTCATTGAGTTTGAAGTACTATAGGTCTGCATCAAAATGTAGTGTAATTAAAAATAAAAATAAAGAATTATTATTTAAAATATTACAATTTCACGCATTACTTGATGCTATTATGTATTTGTAGACGGTCATGAAGTAAAGAGAGATCTTGTGAGAGAGATGAAAGAAGTAAAAGAGAGAAAAATATAAGGAGAGAATGTTTTGTGTCTTGAATTTCTGTAATATTAATGTCAAGTAAATAAATATTTAAATTAAATTTATGACTGTGTTTACATGTATACAGTTCATAAATAAGGCTGTCTCGATGTAAATACGTATTTAGACATAAATCGAATATAGTCACAAATCAGAACGGTCGAAAACGATAGTGTTCGCACGAAAGATTGTAGAATAAATTAAGTTGATGCTATATATATATATTTTTTTATGCTATATCAACATTTATATATTCCCATTCTTTCTATTTAATTAAATAAATTATAAAACTTCTAAAGTTGGATTTTTTAAGTTACTTTTTAGAGGAAGACAAGAATCACGCAAGCATAATACTTGCGTAATGTAAAATTAAAAATACACTACTCATTATATGAGTTCAAAATGCCTACTGAACGTAGCTGGTAATTAAGACGGCGGTAAAATGATTCGATATGTAGGCCGTAGATAGAGTTTGTTAAAATGTGAAATGGTAACGATGACAAGAAGCGAAGTATCTCGTGATTAATTAGCACCATCGTCGTAACTGACATAAATCCCAATGGACGCGCTGTAAGGGGCAACCGCTCCTGATGACACGATTTCAAATTTGATGAAAGCTGAATAGAGCACGCCCGATATAAAGGTGAAAAGAATGAGGCCGGATAGAGAACATAAATGCGGTGTATACATCAGACGCGGTGACGGAAAATACTAACGAGAGAAGAAGCGGACTTCTTGTTTTATAAAGGAGGAAGAACGTGTTGCAAAGTATGGAAATATCCGCCGGGGATTTGAAGTTCAGTAGAGCATTAATTAAACTACCTTGCTAATTTCCGGAACTTATAAAACGACGGTTTATTAATTTTCCTCGCGTTTAAAGGAATAAGCGCGGTATCGAAGTTCCTTGCTCAGGTGATTTTCTGTGTCGCGTAATTGTACATTAATTTCATTCACTATAAGAAGAAAGAATCTGCGAAATCTTTTGCGAGAACTTATTCAATGAATTTCGTACTTAATTATAAATTTTACTTCTTGGGAAAAAAAGATTCTTGCGATTCTTTTCTTTTTAAGAATGAATAATTCTCGATTGTAATGTCGGAAAATTGAAAGTTGTTAATGCAGAAGATCTTCATACTGTTGTCGAGGCATCATATTTCGAAGTTAACGGCAGTTTTGGCAACGGTATACGAAGATCTCCCGTATTCCCCGAAGATTAAACGTATCATATACCTATCGTTATCGAATCTCATTAAAGACATAATGATGCGAATCCTTTCAAGTTATCGCGCTATTCCGCGCGCTTATTAACGTTGGGTAATTGGTAAAGTATCGATATTTAAGAATTGTATACGTGGTTTATATGATAGAGATGGTTGTACGATACGTTTGCATGTAATTACGCTTTAAAATGTGAGGTTTAAATAATTAAATACAAATACGGATTGCGATGCATGAATTGCTTCGCGATTATCGTTATACACTGACAGTTTATTGTTTAAATATGAGTCTAGTACTTAGCGCTAGTTTCTCATTGACCCAATATTCTAACATAAATATGGATACATGTTAAACGAACGTAAGTAAAGATTTACGAACTAACTTCGTGATTTGGATACTGAGCGACTTTACTAATGATGAATATCTTTTGTTTGTGTTTCACGAAAGATAAACGATAGAACATATTTAAGGTGGTCCTTTCGTGAGAACAAGTATTAGATAAGTATCTAAATTTGATATATGTTAAATATACAGTAATAAGGGACATGTGTACGAAAAATCAAGTGAAGTTATAGCAATTACCTCATGACGGACTGTTACTTGACTAGCTGGGTCCACGAAAGGACCACCTTAAGGAGATAACAACAGCCATTTACATGAAAGTACATTTACTTTAACGTCGACTATTATTTTTATAGGCTATAGTGAAATTTCACGTTCATCAATTTGCAATCTTCATTTGTCTCATAAATTAATAGAAATTTAACAAAAAGAAATCTCTAAAAATTTAATAAAAAAGATCATAAGTTTGAGTATCTATTATTATGCAGGGCTGCGTTCCACAATTTAACCTCGGTAACTAAAATGCTATAGTGTACGTGATGTAAACTATAGATTTTATATAGTTACCAAGGTTGAATTTTGAAACACAATATGTGCATAATAGTAAAATACTATGTTTTTACAAAACGAATTCTCGGATTTATTAATTTTTATATTATACATATATTTTCAATAAATTTCATCTCTTGTTTTAAAAAATAGGTTGTATTTTAATTTAACATTTTCCCGAAAAAGAATTTACATTTTTCATGTTTAACTGGATTATCTTCTTAATTTGATTACTTTCATTTTACAATTATTGCACACCTTTAAATACTTTAATAGCAGTTGTTCGTAGTGTGAGCTTATCCTACATTTTTTATAATTTTAAGTTACAAACTGTATTTAGCTAATTAATCGTGATGCAATAAAAGTCATAGAGTGCGATATCAGGATATCACTACCGCCTGCGAGGCATGGAAGAACGTTCGATATTCGTAGGTGTGCCATCAAGGCCCATAATACGTACTCGTGTATATAGGGCATCCTCTGATTGAATATCAAGATACACAGCTTCCGGCAATTAGCGATGCCTGGGCATGTTCATCGAAAATTTAGATTAAGGTAAATACCGAACTTGGCAATATCCCCGAAACTTAGGCGTCACGGTAATTTATTAACAAACTCGGGCACTCCAGGCAGAGGAGAATAAATCCGTTGAATGTATGTGAATCGATAATTACTGAGCTCACAAACTATGACTGCATCTCCGGATCTTCACTAATTCCTTCCATCAGATAAATATACCTATACCTACGTAGATTATACGCTTGTGCATATTCGCACGAGTATTACAGCGATATAATCGAGAAGCGGGAAAAATTTATTAAATTATAAATACATACCTCCCCACTCTTATTGCTCTTTGAATTTAACTGTAGTGCTATATAGAAAAGCTCGAACGATTTAAAACAATTACATGTAAAAAATTTTAAATTCCAACATATATGTATTTTATCGTTTCGTTATTATACGTTATTATCTCGTCGTTTTGTTATTCTTTATCATTTTATTAAATGTTTCTTTTCAATTACGAATGTAACTTTTAGAAATACGCTTCCTATTTCAGAATTTCGTTATTATGGCGTATCTCGAAAACCAATTTTTCGCATTTCGAAATTTCGTAGCGCGATTCCAGCACAAAACGCGGAAACAAAAATTTTGGTTGGATTAATTAAAATGCATGCGAATCTGTGGATATCCGATTTACATAAATAAAATATGTAACGAGTTTATGTATACGTGTGCTTCGCGTATATACACGCTGAATGCTCTCTCCGCCAAAACCGACGAAAAACGGACGCATTAATTCCAATGCGGTGACACGAAGTTACGCTGGTCGTTGAGATGCAGCCAGCCGGACGGGATCCCGTGGTCAAACAGACTCGCCGGCACATAGCTCAGGTCACCGTGTTCTGTCACCTCCGATCTATCCCATGCTCTTCTTTCGCGTCGAACGCGCGACCCGACGCGAATCGCATCCTCCCCGCTGCGGCGGCGAGAGGGAGAGACACGAAACCGCACACACGGGGGTAATTTTGCGTAATTAACCACCAGCATATCCCGGCCAAACTTGTCATTCTCGGCAGGGAGAGCTTTCTGGCACGCGCGGTGCTTTACGTAGCCCACATTTTCGCGAGCCGCTCGCAAATTTTGCCGCGTGGAATGCGCGACCACCACAATTCGATTATTCGATCAGTCATTTGCATTTTATATCGGCCAAATTATTGCATTTTTATATAAACGTCATGAAATATTTAATACGCTTAATCTCCATATTAAACGCCAAAATAATAAAAATATATTTTTTTAAATATATAATATTTAGAAGTCGATGTGCTTTCTAAATTGCAAGCTTTGTGAGAACAACGGAGAATGTTATAACAAAATAAAAATACATATATAATTTATTTTTTATAATAAACAATTTCTAGGTACATCGTATTAATGAATCGAATCTAAATCAGATCACTATATTATGGCCGGCGAGGAGTGTTATTTCCCGAGACAGATATTAGGATCGTTACAGATATCAATTACGCGATCGAGTACGAGTACGTGTTTGTCACAGGACAATATGTCTCCGCAGGGCAACATGGCAACCATAATCGTCTCGCGGTAATAACCGTCGTATATAACGTTACAGATGTGCCATCGTTATATGTTATTGCCGTTGAGAGATAGTCTAATCGTTTCGTTGTAATTGATTCTCTAAATTACACCGACCGGCTGCCGCCAGGTGGAAATAATAACGTTATACAACGACGTTATCGTCGTGCCGTATTTGCATTTGCACGATACCACTATTACTTTATCATTCGAAGACAATCGAAGGACGGGTGTTTCTTATTATTAATACTTCCCAATGTGCTACCAACGCGATTCTCAGACTTGGCGTTCGAGTGATAGGACAAGCAAATTACAATGAGAGTAAACTGAAATTAATTGCTGATCACTATGTTCGTAGAAATTATTACCGAGCTGTTGTTTCTACAGCAATTGCACGATTTTCATTTCTACGTTAAGTAAAGTTGTATTGTTTATCGCGAAGAACCTATCTCTCGCTGTATCTGTGTTTCATTCTTTATTTTCTTATCGTTTTCCATTGGAATCTAATTTATCTAGTCTAACTGGATGATACGAAAGCAAATTTCTATCTGTTTTACTAGTATTATGGTATATACATTAATTTTCGTTCGTTCTCGTTCTTTTTCGCAAGACAGTGTATATTTATGAAAATATATAATACGTGCAATTCTAGACCCACATGTCGAATCAAAGCGCAATCGAGTTAACTTCAAAAAACAGAATGGCCGAAGCAGTTGCCTCGACCTGACTCTCAAGTTTCAGGCAATCAGCTCTTTGAGTCGTTTGATAGCAGATCGGCGATTAACGGACAATGGTATTGTTGTTTTGACACTCGCCGCGAGGCATTCGCGCTTATTTAGCTTCCCTTTCAAACATCAACAACCATTCTATACAGACCATTCTCTCGTTCTAGGTTCTCATTCTCCCTTCTGCGATAGCCTTCTACCTTCTTTACAACTCGTGCGTCATTCATTTTCTTTTCCTTTCATCCCTGTCGAACGTAAAGCTTCCATCTTAAATTCTGTTTGTTTAAAAAGTGATTTGCAAGGATTTACGTTATCTCTATTCGCTTGCCGATATGATAAATAATTAGCTTATTTCGCTTTTTTCTTGTCATTCTTAAACCATAGATTTTTTGTTTCTATTTCCATCTTAATCTATTTTGTTTTATAAACCTTAGAGCATGTAAGAGAAAATAATGAAACACATGAGCTTCATACGGCTTAAAAATTGAATATTATTAAACATTTATATGATATTTATATCTTCGACATATTAGTTTCTATATATACATCATAATCCTAAAACTGTCACTAGATTTTTTGTTGAATTTTGTACCATTTCCTAAAGCTTATTAATGTTATTTTAATTCTGTATTTTTTTCCAATTTTTATTCAACTATTAAAAATTTTCAAAAAAAAAATTCTATTTTTTGTATTTTTTTACGCTATTAAATATGCATAAATAGGCAGTAAAAATAAAACGACTACATTTTGGAAATTGTGAGATATACGGTGAAAGAATTAAGCAGAGGATAATTGCAATCATACATATATTCATTTAGAAACTGGCAAACGTTTGTATGGCGAAAAATAAATATTACAGGAATTCACATTCGTTATATATTTTATAGAAACGTGCGTTAGATAGAATCGGTTATAGTTGACAAATTTCGGTTAAGCCACTCGCCCATTGAGTTGCATGGAAATCGGTTCGATGGAAGCCGAGTTATTTCACATACATGCGTATAAGCGAACCGGGGTAGGATTGGAGGAGCTTAACGTAGCGAACGTTATTGCAAAGTTTGCATGTTATTTTCGTCCGGATCCTCTCAACACACACGCAGAATTCGTTCCGCTCTGTAAGCCTGTCTTAAACATTTCCAAATACAGTTCGAGAATATAATCCTCGTTAATCAAGATTTCATTTCTCATTCTTTTTTTTTTTTTTTTTTTTTTATAAAAAATTCATAGTCAAAGTTTATGTTGTTTATCAGTGTGATTGTTAAAATTCATTATTATCTTAATCATTTCTAAGACAAGTATTTTATTAGTCTAAGAATTTTATCTCAAATAAATTTTTTATTAACAATTCATTCATTTGATTTTATATTTTATTTTATAGAAATATATGAAATCGTAGCTCAATTGCCATCGAACCATTAAAAATATATGATATAAATCACTAGTTTCTTGCATTTTGTCACTCGCATCTAGACGGAAACGGAAGTCTGGATATCGTCGTAAAACATTCATTCGCAGCATGCGAAATCGCACGACGCAACGCGAAATGCGACAAGGTGAAGCGAGAAAGTGACATCGCGTCCGCGAAAATACTACGGTGTAGTTTATTTATAACCGCTTTTCAACAGTTAACTCGTGACCACACGTGCCCGCACTTGTCCGTCCCCACCCTAATTTATTCCGCGCTCTCCCCCGTCCTCATTGAACTCATACCACCGTGCTTTATTTTCATGCGAGATAGGGCGGATGTGCCGTGCACTTTCACGCTCTTCCCATCTGCCATCAAGCTTAACAAGGGAAACGCGTAACAAACAAGTGAAACAAGCAATTTATATCTCACGCTACGATCGTTGGATACAGTTTTCCATGATAGAGCATGGCTTCTGTTTTCTTTTCTTTTTCCCTCTTTCTCTTTCCGTTTTCTCCGTTTTTCGCTGCTGATTATTTATCCGTCACCATATATTCTCTTCTTTTCTAAGCTTGGAAGTATTAGGGTTTTAATTTTTATGGTTTGCACAATGCAAGCACATTTTATTTCGACTTTATCTTAACAATTGCCTTTCATTTCATGGGAGAACAAGTTGTACCTAAGGGCACGTGCACTCAAGAGGATAAATGTCATTTTCCATCGTACCGCTTCAAAGATTGAATTCTATTAGCTTAACGTTAATAAATAAAAATGAGAAGAAAGAGAGAGAAGCCATATAAAATTAAGTATCTCTTTTTTTATGAAAGGTAATAAGTGTTCAATATAACTTTAACTGTGCAATAATAGCAGTAAACTATAAATTTTTTAAAATATGTACTAATGTACATAACTATAAAAATTTTGATACTTTCAAGTAATTTTTTTATAATATGACTTTAAAATAAAACACCATGCTATAAATTAACTGTAAAACTGATGTTTTTATACGACATATTTATTTTTCTCTCTATACTAACTCAATAAATAAAATTAAGAAGTATTGTATATAAATAAAAAATTGTATTAAATATATATAAATACAGAAAATATTATATAAATTAATAATACAATAAAATATAATATTAAATTAAAGTTCTACAGGGGGAAAATAATAAATATCATAAAAATCATTTAATGAAGTTGATCATTGATTTCATTTATTCTTACAAAGTCTGCAGATGCAAATAGCGTTACTTATTTCACTAAACCTATTTTCTCTGTTGTTTGCCTCATCTCATTTACATGCAAGATCAAGATAGATACGCTATTCTTTCTCTGTTGCTCTTATCCTTTTATTTTTTTTTCAAACTCACCTCATTTGCATAATTTATTTTGCAATTTGTAATTGTAACTTGCAATGAGCCATAAACAGAGAAGTTATTCTTTCCATACTTCGCATTTTCTCTCTCTCTCTTTTTTGTTTACTTTTGTTATATATCACACTCGTGGATGTATGAACGAGTGGAATGCATTAAGGCAATGCAGAAACAGGCGTATCTCTAAACGCTTTTAGCTCAGCCAAAATTTACCTTCGCCGATAGTGCTACTTGCTGCTGGACAGTTTATTTTCATGCAAAACAGGAGGGTTTCCGTTACGCTCTCGCGCAGCCGAGTGGAGTAGTACACGCACACAATTGACGATACAAACGCAGCGACCCGGTAATTTATCCCGTGATTCACGATGACTGAATCGGCTCCTTTTTATTTTCTATCCACAATATAAACTTTTCTATTTTCCACTCACAGAATCGTAAACAATATTATATTAAAAAAAAACACTGTTTATTATTATCTATATTGATAGTAATTCTCTCTCTGTGTCTCTCCCCCTCTCTCTCTTCTAATATAAAAATTGTTTTTATATTAATTTGAAACATTACTGAACTGATGATGTTCATAAAGATATTTTTTTAGAGATTATTATATACATAAAAAGTACAGAATACAAAATACTTATTATTATTATTTATAATTCTAATATATTTTGTTGACAATTAGCATATATTTCACAAGTGTAGAAAATATATAACTGTTAATAATATCATTTCTGATAATGGCTTTTGCTTGGAAATATATAGTTTGTATATTTTTATAAAATTTATCGCATGTATTATATACGCGTGTTACCAATAGATATTGGCAACAAACAATATTTACAAAAAACTTGTAATTTGCTGTCAATAGCCTCAGGGTAATATCTCGACTGCGGCAAAAAACTGTAAAAAAAATATTCAACCGAGGTTTCTCTCTCGTACGAGATTAGTATCGTAGATTAATGACACGTATGTGCCATTGAATATAGTCACGCATGTACATGGTCGAATATGATGGATCTTTGACGCTGGTCCACGCGATGGAAATATAGACTATTTGCACTTACTGATAACGCGCAGTCATTCACTGTCGGTAGTCGTGGAGCGCGGCAACCGAGCGCAATCGCGGGCTGCACACGGACCGTCTGTTTCTAACTGGTATGTCGATCGCGTCGCAGCAAACGTCGGTTCGTACTCCTGCGCTTCGTTCGTCCACAATCGCGAGATAAGATTACTGCACACACGGAGTGGATTGTCCTGCATTCCACTCTACATTTGTATGAGGCCACGCACGCATACCGTCGAATGCGCCAGTAATTTATGTTGCCAACCGCGCTTGGACGAATAATACATCTCCCTGCTCTCGCGCTTCCTCTCTTCTTGTTTTTGACTCGCGATTATTCACCGCCCGAGATATATATCGTTCCAGACATTTCTCGCACACGAAAATACCATTCGAGCAGAGGACCTCGTTCTTCCGCTACGATAAGTCTTCCGGCGGTCCTTTTTCCGGCGAATATGTCGCGGAACGATATTGCGACAACCGAAACGCATTCGGTGCTTTAAAAACGCATGTTATTTCTGAAAACTCCGAAAACTCGTTCTTTATTAGAAATGTTTGCCCCGGCATAACTGTAGAAAAATTGAGCTCAATCCGTTACGAAATAAAAACAAATTCCTTTCTGGCACGGCAACGAAAAGGCGAGCGCGCTGTGTTAAAAAGGATTAATTGGATTGCATTCGTTATGGAAAAAGTAGACAAAAAACACTCCGCGATTCGAGAACCGCGCTCTTGTTTGCTGCTGCTTATTAATATTTCTAGCAAATTATAGCCAGGCTCTTTTTACCTTTTTGCGAGGGAATAGTGCAGCGCTATTTTGCAATGTTATTTCGCAGCATAATGCACATACGCAATATTAACATAAATATTTAAGTCACATCCACCATCATTAGATCAGACATTTCTTTTTTATCACAACACCCATATCATCATTTTTCTTTTAATTTTTAACTCGTGATAACTCATTCATCATAATGCATATCAAAATGAAATAAAAGAACAACGTAGAGAAAATAATTTCAATAAAAAAACAGTGCATGTATATAATCGTATATAGAACAGAATCATCTTTCATTGGTTATTTAAATTTTAAAAAGGTAAGATACGCAGAATATTATCATGAAAAATAGAAAAAACATTATAAAACATAATATATTATAAAATACTATATAAAATAAAATATTGCTATCAAAAATCATTTAAAGTTAAATAAACGAATGTATTATATGTTATACATTAATATGAAATATGTATAATATATCTGAATTACAATATCCAAGTTTAAAACACATTTGCATAAATTTCACAATAAATGATCCCGTTCCAGTTTGCAATAAAATAAAATGTTGCGATTTATTTGGAAGTTATTTAAATCAGAATTCTGAAAAGTATATAATAGCGTTGTGTAATACATAGAAGTTTATTTGGATTAATGCTCCAATCTAAAGTATACACGACACGGCCGACATATCTGCGCAAATAAATTTCAATTTGTGAAATGTAAAACGCATTCTTAAGTCTGATCTTGCAACGTGAATGCTTCTCAAATAAATACGTTATGAATCGAAGTTTTTCACCTACTTTTGTAATTCATATACAGGCTGATTTCACGTCGCGGAAAAAATATAAAAGTGCACGGTACGTCCATGAATAAAGAGTATCGAGTTATCTTCGCGAATTGGAGCTGTCATTGAAAGTAACGCCTGGCAAGGGTGTATGTACCCGGTGCATCAGCGCCGATCGGGTTGGTGTCCTCGACGCCGTCGTTGTGAAGCGGACTCGCGTGCGCGACGTGTCGTCGTTGTCGCCGCGTGGATATCGGAAAAGCATTCGCGTGAATCTTAGGAGACTCCGAAGGAGACTCACGACAATGGCGACGAATCGCTTTCTTCACACCGGAAGAGCGGAAACGCCGAATGAAAATCCGTGACAAAGACGCGCGATGCCGTACGGCTCGCCCCTATGCGAGACACGTTTCTTTGTTGAATGACTATGCAAATATTATCGAAGACGCAAACCCGAATGGTATGCAAACGGAATCGTTTCGTGTATGAGTAAAGCAAAATCGATTCTACGGCTGAATTGGTTACTTCGCAAAGAGACCCCGCCTTTGCTGATAACAGACGTTACCGGATGAACAAATTGTTAAACAATCGTTTTTTCAAACGACACGTTTTGGAAAATAATTTGTAATGTTGAAATAATTTTATTGAAAAACAATCTTTATTTCGAATTTGAACTATAATAAAATATTGAATTTTTTATCGTATCGAAATAACTTCCGATACTTTATTGTGTTTTATTTATCACGGAATTAGAATTGAATATCATCAGATGGAAAAGTTGTACAATTTGTTACCGATTATTTTTCTCGAACGGAAAACAAATCACTTTGAAAAGAGGTGGAGGAGGTTAGATGCACAGACCGAGACAGCTGTTGTAAATTATCGCTCGCGGTTCTGTGCATGGTAAGAAAAAAACGATATGCAAGTGCATGGGTGCTTGTAAGAAGAACCATCGTATCCTCGTGATTTTTAATCAGGTTTTACTTATGTTGCCAAGCTTGTACCTCAGAGAATGTAGCGAAAAAGTAATCGAAGACTACGTAAAATATGCAGGAAAATGTATGCGCACGAAACGAGTTTGGTGAGCCGCAATTTGCCAACAGCGGAGCACTATGAGAAAAATAGCTACAAAATGAATTTGTAAAAAAAAAGAACAAACAGATCAGATATATTCTCCGTGACAGATGGATCAACCGTGGGTGAACCCCAACAGGGAACGCCTGACAGTTTCGCGACCATCATAAATCTTGATTTTCTCTCGGGTCGAGTCACAATCGATACGACGGAACGAGAGGGAGCCGAGCAAGGCTTTCATCGTTATACCATCGCGCGGTTGTTAATGAGGACTCCCCGGAATTATGGTACCGAACAAAGTGGCCACAATGAAATTTTGAGGATACAGACAATGCGCTTTACACATACGCGCGCAGAGGAAAATGGGGCAAAACCATCAGATGGGTGAGTCGAATCTGTTAGCCTTTCATGAAAAGTACCACGACTGCACCGTCAATGATTAACGCAGTTTAAGTGCACGGCATTTTATCGAACAATTCCTGCTGTTTCATTCTCGATTCTACCATGTTGCCTTTATTTCTTTTGAAACAGAAATGACGCGCGATTTTATATCATATTTCTTCACGAAGCAAAATATGGCACAAAGAAATATATATAAATCAATAAATAATAAGTATATAAATAGTAGTATCGATTATAATAATATAGTATCATCCTCTTGCGATTTTTTGCAAATGGCGAAAATCTCGCAAAATGTAAAAAATTTACTTCCGTATAGCGCCTCGTTTACTGCATTAACAAAGACAAATACAGCGCGTGACACAATGTACTTTTATCGCGGACGTGTAAATGTAGTTTTTTATACGTGTTCATAACTCGAAACTTAGCAGCGGACTTAACCGTTTCCACCTCGAAGCAGCAGGCTTATCTATCCACGCGAGAGCACTCCAAAGACCTAGCTTAATCGTAATACGCTTTTATCTTTTATATCTCTCCCACAAAGGTCCGTCCTTTTACGAGACACGCAGAAGTAACATTTAAGTTGCCTCGATGACGACCATTCACTCGTCATACACCTTTTTACGACACAATCTCAGACCAATAAAGTTGTTCGTGCGACGATACAATTTTTCAAGAGTATATCTAAATAACATGATTAATAGAATTTCCATAAAAAATTTAAGATTTGTATATAGATATGTTCAAAATCAAATAAAAATTGATAAGTTAAAATTAAGTATTTAAATGTTATACCAAAATATATTTATTTTATATCATTTTTTGCTTTAGCTGAAGAAAAATCTTGTTTATCTATATGTAAAATGCAAAGCATTTTGGAATTTTGTATATAACCGTCTATATGAGTGTATACAATTGAGCAATATAATAATGATAAAGATTTTACAATTTTGTGGGAATCTGATAAATAAGTTCCATACACGTAATGTACGGGAAAAAACGATCCATTGGGTAAAGAGTGATTTATAACACTTGAATTTTGCATGTATATAAATACGTAAAATGATCACATACCGTGAACTTAGCTACTGAGTAATTCACTTGTATTTATAATTTAACATCCTTGAAACCTTAAATCACTCAGTTTTTCTTTTCTTTCTTTTTGACCTGGGAACACGTTTATGTACGCGATTTGTTATCGCGTATCACCATTTATTTCTTCTATTATATTACTACTATTTTCATTCCTCGTCTGTTACACTATGGCGAATCTTTCGAATCACTTTCCTATTGTTTATCTGACTCTTGACCTACCGATCGTACGTTCAACTCGACGATCCTTACACTATTATCTCCACTAGCAAATTTATTTTTCCTGTTTGATTGTATCTGCATTTGATATTATAGGAATTATGGGACTTAATTGACAGAATCGCAAAAATCCTTGTACAATCAATTAGAAAAAGTGCCGATCCGGGCTGGATCTTGGTAGCCTATATAACAATAATAATTTCTGTGTGAATTTTATATACCTTTTTCTAAAGGTAAAAAAAACTCAGTAAAAACTGCGCACCAATATTTTATCGGTTTTTAAAACACAGTTCTTTGTTGGAACAGTAAGTCCACACTTAAATCCATACTTAAATCAATCATCAATTTAACTTTTTGATGCTGATAAGCATCAAATCACATTATTAAATCACCGCACTGCAAATCCAAGTGTGTTATTTAGCAGATTTAGCTCAAGCTCTTCTTACACATTTCATACCGTTTTAAATCACGTAATTTAACACGATTGAGGGCCGGTTATTCCAACCTGTTGAAGCTAACTAATAGTTAAATCATATGTCTATCTTTGCGTCTAATGTAAAGGATAAACAAAGACATTTATATGATTTAACTATTAGTTAGTTTACCAACAGGTTGGAACAATCGGGCCTGAATGTATTAACATTTAATTTAATACAATGAAACGTGTTAAATGACGTAAATTAACACATAAAGAAACATGAAAAAGAGCTTCAGTCTAATGTGTCATTTTTAGACGTTTATACGTGTAAAAATAAACACTTGGATTTGCGGTGTGTAAAGAATTTATTGCCCCTGCCAGAATTCGGTCCTGTTCCGTGACAGGTGTATTTATCCATTCAACTAATTCATATGGTGGTAAAATCTTTATAACTAGTAAACGAAGTAATCAATGTGAATGAGAGTTAGCAAGTTTAAACATTTCCTCAGATTCTAACAGACTTATTAAAAATAGAAGTGTATCAGTTTTTTTTTCATAATTATTATAACTTTCCTTTAACTCTCTAGAACAAAAAAAAAACAGCAAAGAAGCTAAATATAAATTATTATATATTTATGTGATAATATTTGAGATGTTGATCGAAAAATTAAATATAAAATCTATATTTATAATCGCGTTTGTGCTAAAAAATTCAGTTGCAACTAGTCATGAGACATATGCAATACGGTTTAGTAAATAGATTTTAAGAGTTAATTCCAGGTTCATTATGTCATATTTGTAATCACGATTTAATTAAAAGATATAAATTTGAAACATTTAGTAAAATTTAGTAAATGTACACATATATATACATTGTCTAGTAAGTGTATACATTTCTATATTCTATCTTTTGTCGATTAGGATTTAAATAACAGTATATTTTCATTCCGAAATATTATAAACCGCAAAATATGTAATAATAGCTCATGTATATCGAAACTAGAATTAAAATACAAGAAACGAGATATTCGATGTGCAGTTATTCTGTAATATTTTGCTAGATATTTCATAAGAGCGAGCCTACCTGGTGAACGGCCTTCGTGTTTATTTTGGTAGAGACGCGCGCGTTACGCAATATCACTGTGCCAGCGCACCGCATTATTATAATTCGCGATGAAACTCGAGCGGATAGCAGCGCGAGACACTCCATGTACCTATTATTTATCGAAACACGATATTTCTTACAAGTAATTAGTTCAGTTATTAGGTCGTACAATTAATTAACTCTATCCGTCTGTAAATTTATCAATTATTTATCAATTATAAATAAATATTTCACGCTATCTATTTTTATTTCACTTAAGAATCAAAGTGATAGAGATTACAAATTATAAAGTATCTATTATTTTATCGCTATATTTATTTTTTATTAGCGACAATAATTTCAATATATAACAATATTTATTCATTATTTTCATAACATTGTGTGTTCGTTGTATTGAGAGCATAGAATACACGAGTCGTTGAATATATTGATTGAATACCTCCACAATCTCCACATATATTCTTATATTATATATATATATATATATATATATATTACGCGTGCAATACTGAATTTTGATATTTTTATATATTTCCGTGTATAATCATATCTTAATCAATTCTCAACTTTATTATATCGCGCGTATTAAAATGACGTTATTTTTCAGTTATAAGCGGAACGTCATGTATATACGAAACGAATTGACTTCGAGTAACATATATGATGCGTTTAATTAATAAATATAGTCGTAATTAAGCCGAGTGTGCCGAGCTAATTATTGAACTTCATATTTTTCACGTGTTATTTACGCGATCGCGTTTCGACGAGATTCCGGCAATGTAAAGTGCGCGTGCGATTAACGGTAGTGCCGTGTAAAATGCCATACGATTATAATACGTGCGATTATTACGCGCGATCGTAATTAACCGTATTTTCGTGAGTGACTGTATTACACGAGTGCTTCGAGCAAATTTGAGAGGAGGAGATGACTTGAGACACATCGGGCGACAGCGGAGGGTGAACAATAATAGGGTGAATCAATTATTATTTCTTATTTTATTTGTTAGTTACAGAATTATTCTTTTAGATATTAATTATTCTTGGCTACAATATTAACATATATATTTCTATTTTAGTTCGGCGTGTATAGTCAAAACTCTATCTCTGCGCATCGTATATTGGTGAGTGATATACTATATATTTTATTATCAGATAATGAATCTTCGTGATAATTATATCAATAAATATAATATGTAAATATACATATATGCATTAATATGTTTGAAAAACAAGAGCATATAAGAACACAGATAAATATCAAATCACATCAGATAAAGGTCTGTTATCTTGAAATAAAAATGAGCTAAAATATATTAATATAAATATTTAATCTTGAAATTGGTATAATCATCTAATTTATTAAATATGTATAGAATTGCCGAGTAAAACTATCAAAATATGCAATTGAAAACACTATATAAAGGCATTAATAATTTAATATGTCAATAATTTTATTTGTTCAATTTTTTATTATATAAATTTGTACACCAAATAAATTATAATGGATTATAATAGCTATACATTTTGAGTTCAATTTTCGATTCGGTTTATTGTTCAAGTAATTAATGAGTAAAATAAAATTAAAATAGAATACTGACTTTTTAAATTACTAGAACATGAGTAAATACATACTCAAAAACTTATTAAAATAAACTAATAAATTAACTATTTTATAACTAAAAGTTATATAAAATAAATGTAATAATAATAAAACAATCAATAGCTAAAGAAAATTCAGCGAACAAAAGATTTTATCCGATATCATCCATTTAATTCTTTCTAATCGTAATAATAATAACTGTTTTATTAATTCGCATATAATTCTAAAAAATTTGAATCCCTCATATTTGAGATTTTTAATGCATTATACACATATGTACAATTCAGAGATTTTTCCTGAGTAGCTCACGTGTGATACGTTTCTTAATTGATACAAAATTCACATTTACTTCTAATTAACGCAAAGTAATCCTTCTAATTTGTAATCACAACTCTGCCTCTGCGCATTGTATAATCTTTAGAATCTTTACTGGCATTAAATTTCACGGGACTTAATTATTCCGTTTCCTACAATTAGTTGGATATTTAATTATATTTAATTGACTTCTAAATATGAAAACCGTTTACATATCTTCAAATATAATTCCTTTTCCTGAGTATCTCACGTGATACGCCGCGCTTCTTGATACAAGATTCATATTTGCTTCTAATTAACGGCGCGCAAATAATTTGCAAGTTCTATAATAATTTATGTTACGATTGAACCGATAGCATTCGCACTATCGACCGTGAATGTCAGGTGCTCGTACTAAGCATTATCTACATTGACGCGCGTTTATCCTCGATGCACGAGCGGCTATCCTACACTACATACAGGATTTACATCTACAACTACGCCCAGCCATTATCCGTATTAACTGTCGCCTGTGGAATATTTTCATCTGTTCCTCGACCATTTTTCTCACTCGTGGCGCTTAATGATCGCAAGCGCGGAAAAACGAGCGCCAGTCTTTTTGCCATCGCGCGCGCGGAAATAGCGCGACGCTCTCGCGAAAGGAATTACGGTCGGCGCGCATGACGCGCCTATTTACGATTCATATAAATCACGTCGACCGTTGGTCGTAGAGTGGAGGAGAGAAGAGCGGTTATACACGGGGCGGTCCATTACATCCTCGCGTGTAACGCGTACGTGGTTACCGCGATGCGTGTCATAGCCGCCGGGCGCGGGCGGGCGCAGCCAGGGCTAAAGCGCGCGGTCATGAATATTTATCCGCGGCTATTGCAAAATAAATGTCAGTACCGAGGAACCCGCGGCGAAAGAGCAACAAAAAGAAAACGAGAAGTCGCGTAATCCCGGGCTACGTCTACGTTTTTCCCTCTGAACTTCTCTCTAGGTGTAGCGCGCTTGCGCCAGAGAGCACGATATCGACGAGAGGATTAAAATTTCATCCGATCCTACCGCTACGACTGTCGATATGACGACGACTGTTGTTGTTGGACCCGCGCATTTTCCTGAAAGCTCGGATATTTATTTTCGCCGCCCGGAAACGCCCGTACCTTTTGCCGACTCTGCTCGACCTCGAGAATCCACTTCGCTTTCATACATTTTCGTTTCCGTATGAAAAATTTGGCCGCAATAATAACCGCCCGAATAAAGTTCGATTGCCCGAGGCTAGGGGTATCGCTTGAAAGGGTTTCCATATCGAGAATCGCTCTCGAAATGACATTCATCGAGAGTTATATAATTCTGATTTCTGATTTCAGAGCGGGACAGTTAGAGATCGTATAGATCAAGAGAGCTTCGCGTCAATTTGCACATCTAAAGAAAGTTCTTCAATAATTAATATAGCATCTTGAAATATTATTTATGATTAATATTTATTATTTATTATTTATTATTTATTATTTGTTATTTATTATTTGTTATTTATTATTTATTATTTATTATTTATTATTTATGATTAATATTTATTATTTATTATTTATTATTATTTCTGCTATTTAATAGCGAAGTTGATCCTTCACACTTTCTCGCAAAATGTGAATGCGTTTCTCTACTAGAAAATATATTTCGCTGTGTAGGTTAATTGCAACTACGCATATTTATTTTTAATCATCAAACGCGCGATATCGGTTTATGGATTAAGCCGTTAACCATTATGCTACGTGGTCCTGCAAAGAGCTCTTGGCTTTTTTCATCTCCACACAACCGCGCAGATATATTCTGATTTCATAACAACCCATACTCTGCTCCAATTTACCGAGATATACAGAAGCATGCAATTTTATTCATTGGTAACTCTCACGTAACATTCAAATGTCAATATAGTCGAACATTTACAATATGTATTTTTCGCAAACTACATTAACAATTCAGTAATTCCTACCATTTTTTTCGTTTAAAAATGTAACCAAAAATTTTTTTCGAGAAAAACAATCAAATAAACAACATATAACAAATGTATAAAAATTTAAAATTTATATCTACATTGCTCAAAAAAATGGGGATCACTTTTTGTCTGTAAATTTTTGCCCATTTTTAAACTAAAATTACTCAACAAATATTTAACGTAAAAAAAGTTTAAAAATGGTTTTACAGAACAAACTCTCCATTATAAGGTGTTTTTGTACATTTTTTACTCAGGTTAATATTCAAAGGCGTGGTCAGCTTTGAATAAAGACGTATTTGAGATATCCAAAATCTTGAAATTTGCAGTCTTCCACCACCCAACAAAAAAATTGGCGAACATAATAATTAATACCATCTCAAAATACGGACTTTGTCCTTTCAAATAAAAAAAAAAACTTTGTTTTACGCCGATTATTTAGCGAGATATTGCAATTTAAAGTAACCCCTATTTTTTATGATTTCGGCACGATACCGCCGGTATTTGCGTAATTTGATGTGCACCACGGGGAGGTTGCTCGGTCGGATTTTGCTATCATGTATGTATGTGTATGTGAACGTGTATGTATATGGAGCGTACATGCGTATGTGTATGTATAGAGGTTTGTTTTAGTAAAAAGTGTTGTCACTCTTCGCCGTATTACCTCGCGCAATCTTGATCTCACATTGATGCATTTTTTTTTACATCAGATTGAAAAATTTTATTCAAAATTTGACGCAGTGCCTCTTTAATCTGATGTAAAAAACTGCATCAATGAGATCAAGATTGCGCGATATGGCAAAAAAATGGCAACGCTTCTTACTAAAAAAAAACCCTAAATAATCGGCGTAAGACAGTTGTGTGTGGGTTTTTTTATGTTCGCTAATGTTTTTGTTAGGCGGCGGAAGGCTGCAAATTTCTTGATTTTTGATATCTCAAATACGTCCTTATTCAAAACTGACCACGCCTTTGAATATGAACCTGAGTGAAAATTGAATTAAAGTCTTATAGTAGAGAGTTTGCCCTGTAAAACCTTTTTTTACACTTTTTTACGTTAATTATTCGCTGAGTAATTACAGTTTAAAAATCGGTAAAAATGTACTGACTAAAAAAATAATCTCCTAATTTTTTTGAGCAGTGTATATAGCAATGATCTTTCATCTCAATGCGAGAAAATTGAGAATAAAAAAGAAGAGCAAACGGAATGACAGGTATTCAATATTCTCAATAAGAAACGCGTTGACAGATAAATTCTCTCTATCCCAATGTATTAGTCTACTCCCGCGAATTTCGTTTATTATTGCTAAACTGATTTTACTTTTCGTAAGTGGCGAGGGCAAAAGGTGGATGCTCGCGATCATGAGTTCGTGTCTAATATTCCGGCCCATAAAGTTTGTATAAAACAAAAGAGAACGAGAGTTATGGCCTCGGAGCGGACTTGCACGACAGCAGTCGGAATAATATATGATCGCCGCGAGTTAGCTTTCGGCGGGTCGGTCTCTACTCATGACACGAACGAACCCCATTTTCGGAGTCTGCTGGTTCACCAAGTAAATTGTCTAAAGTGGCCGGTACACTCGGGCTTGTTCCCAAAGTTTCGCGTGCTCCTCCATTTTCCAGCGCGGAGATAGGTATGTCGCTCATCAAAATCCGAAAATATCGGCGGAAGTGAGATTTCCGCTAACTGTGAAGAGAACATGAAAACGCAATTTCACTCTGCGCAAGCTCCGATTTATATTTAATCTTCCGAATCGCGGTATGCTTTCAGAAGAGAGAATGCTCCTTCAAAAAATCATACTTTCGCGTAAGTGACTTACGTGTTGGCGCGCGCACATCTCTTAAAATATTTTATAGTTTGCTGCACGATATTGCGCGCGCAAAAGCGACGCTTCAATCGCACGTCATATATCAGTGTAGAATTTTCTCGTGCTTAAAAGAGTTTTCGAACAAGGTGAAAATCGATTGCCGTGTCGAAATGTTAATCGCCTTATAGGACTAGGGGTACGGCAATGACTGGTGAACTTCTCTCGCTCCGCTATATACGAGCGACGTTTCTCAAACGTGTAAACTTCTTCGGTAAACACACGATAGGAACCTGCATAACGGGGCATTGTTCATGCAGGCGATGTTGAAATTCCCGGAGCGAGCAACCACGGCGCTGGAACGTACGAAATTTGGGGGTGGCCCAGATGTCTCATCGGGCAGGTAGGTCGCGTTAATCACGAAAGCGCGAGTTCAGATATTTGAATGGATGCAGTTGCTTTGTCCCACCCGAACTGACCTCAGGAACAGACGGATCCCGCAAAATTATTGCCGACCTCCTGCCATTATCGCGTCTGCGAATATTATCTACGACGACGGTTTGCATTATGGCAATGCCGAGATATGCTGATCGATCGATGAGCCTCGTTAAACTTTTCGTAACGTCTATGTTCTGATTTTGCTTCAATTTGATACGTAAAAGATCTTTCGATGAAAAAGATATTCTAACGCGTTTAACAGGATTATTTAGTAGAAATAATCTTGATAAACGATCTATGGTCTACGAGAACTACTTTAGTTTGGGCGACAAGAGCTAACAAAGCACAAGCGTCAGTTTTCAAAAATTTATGTTTCTATCTCATTCCGAACTCATCCAATATTTATCATATTGCGAAACATCCGAATTCAAGAGTGCATGGGAGCAGGCTATTTTCACCGCATTTTTCAAGAAGTCATAACCGCGACAGAGAATCGGGTGGGAAACTTGTTCTTCCGATGTTAAGTTTTTTCTACGGTTTCCGATGCTGCATATATATCTCCAGGTACCTAGCTTGGCCGAGCTAGCTGTAAATAACAGTCGTCGTCGCGTGACTTGTCGTAATTCATGTTTTTCGACCGCATTTTCCGCGACCGCCATTTTCGCGGGATGAGACGGCGGTCGGTCGCGATGTGTCGTCGGTCGCGCACCAGCGCGTTACATTTTATACCCGTTAGTTGCGCGAACAAAAAGTCTCGCGAGAGTTATTCTGGCCAATCAAGCAATCTGGGAATGGGCGGAGACTCGAGTGCGGATGTCGGCAACGAACGAGCGCCGATATTTCGTTGGACAAATGAAACCATGTACAGGTTTAAAAGATATACGTATACACCAGGGACGCCGAACTCCCACCAAAATGATGATGTACCTCGCAAAAAGCCCCCCCGACATATTTGTCGCTTTTGTCGTCGAGGTCGATGCTGGAAGATACGGCACATCGCAGCGACGCGAAGGAAACGAGAAAATACAGCCGCTGCAACGAATTGCGAGGAATTCATACCGTACGTACCAAATTTTCGTGCGCGCTCTTGTTCTCTCGCATGATATTTGAAGAAAGTACATCCTCCTCGGAAAAACCTTTGGCTTTCTGAGAGACGTCAAGGAATATAGCGTTTATAATCTTTCATACGTTTATACCCCAAGTGAAATTCTTATTTAAATATAAATAGATTTATAAGAATATAATAGATTAAGAATATAATAGACGGTTAAAAGAAACGGTGTCATTGTTCAGAAATAGATTTTGAGAACCGGTGTGGTTTAACGAATGTCAAACCACAATAATTTGCGGCAAGAAGCGTATATATAACATCAAAGTTACGAAAGAGAGATTCATAAAAATAAAATACAATTTCATCAACGAATAAAATAAAATTTGGCAATAACTGGTTATTGAATACAATAAGAATCGATAAGATAGAAATTTGATCAGTCTTTCGTTTTATCGTTTTATCGTTCAAAATTGATATTGAGCGACCGTTTATTTCCTCTACTCGACTAATGTACATTTTTGCAAAATTTGATCATATCTTTTGATCGCAACACAAATTTTGAAACATCCTCTATGAACTCACTGCGCTTCATCTATTTGCATATGTAACATACGGGTATGTACACAACACACACACACTATATTACTGTATGGTATAAAGTGATGCTTGCGGTGCATAGCAATGATGTTTCAACGGTGTCTTTGGAAGCGCGGGTGTCGAGAATCGAAAATAGCTTGGTAACGGCGCGGAAAATAGATGAAAGAGCAGGAAGCCAAACAATAGTAAGAGACGATGCTCGTGTCGGATCCAGAACGCACTTCGACCACTTAATTTCATCACACTCGAGCAGACTGGCGGGCGTGGCGGAAATTGTGTAGCACGAGACTTTCTCTTTGAATTACGAAGTTCTGAAGGAAAAAGTCAACGGACGATACTCTTTCTCGTCGTATTCGGATAATTAAGCGTTTAAAATAAGCTTTTTCCAAAAATACTAGGCAGATGTTATTACGATTGTTTTATTACAATTATGCTTGCATTTATATCAATAAGTTGTACATTTTAGGATTATTTTTATCTTGTTCTGTATTTCAAAGTCTATTGGCACATTTTTTCTTCTTTATACATATATATTTATGATAGAGCATTTTGCAAAAGAATTACTATCGGTTTCTGCGATACCTTTAAATATTTTTCCTATCAGTTCATCCAAATCGATCGTTCAGGTACATCTTAATTGTAAAAAAATACTCTACAGTTCCTTTAAAATTTATTTCCATGATATAAGTGTCCGATAATGCATTCAGACGCCCGACATGCAAAATATGTAATATCAAAGAGTAGTGCGAACAAACGGAACATCATGATGCATCTGTTTTTCATACCGCAGTTAGAATTTACGTAAGATTGAAGCACGCGATGGCTGTCGGTCGCGCTCATCGATCAAATTCCTATCAACGAAGCTGCGAATCTAATACTCTTGGTAGAATCTCCTCATTGCACGGATACGGATCATGTTGGAATCTAATACCGTCATCGAACACCGTCGTCAAACGATGCGATGCGCTATTAGATATTCTCCATTCATTATAGCGAGATATTAACGAAGACAGTAACAGATCACGCCTAGCCGCAAATTACTGTGGTACAACCGGAAAAGTCCGTAGACCTTAGCACAATTTTTGCCGATAATCATATAAAAATGTACGATCGACGGGAAGAATAAAAAGATAAGGAATCAACTTAGAATTAGGCATAAATGTGAAATTCATGAGTTTAAAACGTTACAATTAAATCATTAGATTGAACGTAGATATCGATAGAAATGACGATCCCACGCTTCCACATTTTGCTTTAAAAGTCAAACGGCTGTTTAAAAATATATACAAAACACAATTAAACTTGTACTGCGTATTATTGTTTTATTATGAAAGGTAACATTTATGTTTAGTTTCAAATATAACGAGTTTTTACGGGACACATATTATTCGCGCAGAAAATGGATTGCTTCTGTCTCAGTCACTCGCGGAATAGAGATGATCCATTAATCGAAAGTTCCGCGATATTCCCTGGTTATCCATTCTGATTTGATCAACTTGCACTCTACCGAGTAACGGTGATGCTCTCGGTCCACGCGATTCTGTGGTGGAACACCGTCATCGCGTGTAATTTAATGATGACAATGATGCATAATGAGACGGACACGTGTAATTTCATCTTCTTCCGTCCTGAATCATTTGTATACCCCGTACAAAGCGTTCCAAAATCATAAATAATACAGCCTTGATATAAAAAAAATATAGAAAAAAATCAGTAAAATATACATGAAATATAGTATTTTTTATCTGCATGTTTGAACAATTAAGGATGGAAGTAGTTTATTACAAACTAGCTTTATACTCTCGTGCGCTTCGCTACGGTAACTACTTTAAATAAAAAACCAAGTCGATATCTCATAAGAGATATTGGAGGAATCTGAGAAACACATTTTTACCCCTTTTCACCTATTTATACGGGTCGTGCTTACGTCATGGAAAGAACTCCCCGGATTTCATGTTTCTATGGGGTTCGGGCTGAACGTTGATGAGTCAGTCGATCAGTCAGTCAGTCAGGACACATTTGTTTTTATATATATAGATAGAAAGAAACTTTGTTGTTTTTCCTTCCACGGAGTTTCTGTCGCTGTAACTCTTTAATCTTACTCTTTCAATCTTTGGCTTAGAAGCCACAAGTCATTTCTTATAGTCAAAGAAAGTTCGTTATTTTGTATTTGTCTTTAATATTCATCGCAAAAATGTTTTGTAGTCAAAGTTGTAGATGCCTCCTAGCCATTTGGTGATTTCGGAGCAGCCTAATGCACGTCAAATGCGACACATATCGATGTCCCGAGCCTACTATACGCAAACAATTCCGGCGATGGCGTAATTCAGTGTACGTATAGACTTCTGTATCTCATCCGTACGCGTGTGCAGGTATGCGTGTGCAGGAGTGTACGCACACGTGATGATGCGTGTACGCACGCGAATGGGTATTTCGCAATCCGTTCACTGTTCATCCCCTGCTCATCCTTCTCCCCCTCTCTCTTTCGCTCATTCTCTCTCCCCCCTCTCTCTCTCTCTCTCTCTCTCAGTCACGTCGCAATCAAATTATATATACAATCCCATCGGAGAGGATTGAATACATAAAATACTATCAACGATTCGCTCCGACCCAATTCGATTCGCCGCCGTTCCGTCGACGTTATTTGCCACCACCCGTTATCGGCAGGCAAGCTAGCTGTTTCCGGTAATTATTTCAGACTTTACATGCACGATTACATACGTTTCGACTATTCATAGTATATATCTGATTTTGCCAATGTGCGCCGGCATTGGGCGATAGTTAAGCGGAGAAAATTCAACACTCGAGAGAAGCGAGGTATTTACAGTGTATGAGCATATACTGTATATGTACTATATTGCATCGTCCAGATCGCAATATAGCTATACATTATTTTGGATATCGTTGAAATCTATATCCGCTGGTCTCGCCTCTGCGCCGTTAAAATATCTATTCAATTCCGTCACTTTTACTGAATCTATAGTTATTCCGATTGCTCCGAGAACACAACATACTGCTAGATAGAAATTTTTTAAACCGTCTGTTTTAATTTTTCAAGAGAACACGATACATCCATTAGTTCATGTCTGATCGCAATCTTGGAAATGAAATTAATCTTCAAAGAGGCGAGTTCAATTCTCTTATTGCAACCCCGGAGACAATCTCTTCCGAGGAAAATATCTTTCGAGGTTTCCCAATGCACGCGCAATCCTCTCAACTTGGGCGCGTACAACGAGCAACCAGAGAAGTTCGATTCCGAAACTCCTCACGAACTCTATTTCAAGAATCAGAGTGACAACAGCATCAGAAGATTCTCCAGTCTCTTAATGAAACATCAAAATTGGAACGCTTGCGCCGTTCTGATGGATCACGCGCGCGCGTGCAAACTTGCGTTTCAATATGAAATTCTCCGTTACAGAGACGTTGCAAAGACAATCTAACGAGATGAACAAAGCAGTATAATAAAGGTGTCAAAAATTTATTAAAAATTATTAGATCGTACGTGGACGATACTTTCCCGCGTATCGTCTATATACGTATATGTCTGATAACTTCTCAAAAAAATCATCGTTCACGAACGAATTGTTCATTGCGGCAATTTTCTACTGCGCGATTAAAAATCTACAATTTCATTCGAATTATACGCTTCTCTAAATTTCAGTTTAACTAGGACGTTTCCGTTCAACGAAAGCCGGATGTCCGGATTTAGCTAAATGCGCAATGTAGATGCGGACTATTGTGGAGCCGAAACGTTTAGTCGGAGTCAGACAATGGTACTTATCATTTGCGTACATGCGACTTCGCATAAACTCGCAGATTACCGTAACTCGGATAAAACCCTATATACAATGCGGAAGTGGAGTCACGGGCGAAATCTTTTGCGCGACGCATGTCCTTCACATCGCATAATCCTATTAACGACAAATTAATACACGTGAAGCACCGTGACGGCGACGTTTTCCAACGCACGCAACGTAGCGTGAAGTTATTCCGGTAAATTCCTGAGCGCATTATACATAAATCCTTTACCTTCGTAAAGACGATGCCAGGATTTCTCTCTCGCTAAGAGTCTACTAAGAGGTTGGATACATGTACATCAGAGAAAGATAAGCAGCTTAATTTCGAACGAGATTAGTCCGGACGTTCAATCCCGTACGCAGTCTTCTCTTTGGCACATAACGACGCCCTGTTAATCTCGGGATTAATCCGGAAACGAACTCTCTCGCTATCATTTTTCTATGGTTCGTTATATTTCCAATTTATATCGACGAGCAACGTTATCATAATTCCGGCTACCGATGTCGCGAAGAAATGTGTCGTTGTGGGGAAGAAGAAGATACTAATCTATCGTGCGTGATTAATCCCTTGGGCAGACAGGATTAGTTATACAGATGCCTAATAGTGATATGTTTTTACCTTTGCCAGATCTTATATACATTATTCTTATTAGATTTCTATAATTATCTATACATTCATTAATAATACATTAAAATATTATATGAGAAGAATGTATATATAAGTTATAACACCCGAATTGTATATTTATTGCATAGTAACTTTGATGCAACTGATTTTATTAACGCCGACCTTATCACACGAAAGACCATTCAATGTAACAATAGAATAAGCTATAGCGATTTAAGGTACTTCGTTCCGATAAAATGGTTGCGAAACAATCAGGGAAAGCTTGCACGCGCTTCCTGAGCCGCTTTATTGAAATTATAATTGCAACGGATGAAATCTTCAAATCCAATCTGCCGCTTAGGTATATGCACGACGAAATTCGATCTATCGTTCTTGAATAATTTCGCACTTAGTTCTTCTCCTCGCTTCACTTCGCCGATATACCCCCCTCGATAAGCCGATAACTGTGCACGGTTTGCAGAATCCATAAATTAGGCGCAAAGTTCGATTTGTGCTCTTTGATAATCCCCTCATTCGCATACGAGAGGCTCGCGCATTATAACTTGGCGATGCATTTACACGTCACATCGACAAGACCCAATCTTCGGTCAAGTTACACGAGCAATATCGATATAGTAATATAGATAGGATGTACTTTATTAATTACATCTCCGGTTGTTTACTTTACTTTAACCAATTTGTAATTGATTTTTTCGTAATAAATATCAAAATTGTAATCTCTTACTTTTTAATACAAACTAAAGCGCTTATCTTATTAAAATTTTTATTGGAAAATTAATTAAAAACATATTTAAGGCTGAATCCAATGGAAAAATAACCGATAAAATTTCGTTAATTCTGCACGTTGTGTACATTGTTAATATTGTGTTGCATTCTATACAAAATGAATGAGTATTAATCGTTTCAATAATAAACCTGAAAGTCGAAACAAACATACATGTTTATGATATACGAAGTAAAAAAATAAAATAAAAATAAAAATGGGCGTTATGGAAAGAAATGATTTGTTTATAAGCAAGCGTATATGGGCGAGTAAAAATCCGCCGACCACATGCGAAGCGGTATCCTCTCACACATGGCGCAATCTCGCGCGCACACATTTTCGACCCTACTTCATCCCTCGAAAGCGGCCAGGTCTCTCAAACCCCGAACCCACCTTTCATCGCCATTCTAACAACCAGATAAATTTCCAACCTTGAATCGTGCTCGACCCTTTTTGTTCCCGTGAGTACGGTAGACGGTGTAAAATAATGCGCTTTGTGATCTAACCTTCTCCATTTATTGCGAGAGAAAGTCTGTGTAAAGCTATATACCCCTGCACTGTATTAAAGCTTACGTATACAGGCCGATACATTTTGTCGTGTGTCGTTTGGCATTTATACTCATTCGTGATAGAATCATAAACAATTTTCCTTAACCAAGAAACACGAGTAACACATCAAGATGTAACATATAAATATCTTCATTGCTTTAAGATTTTTTACGATGGTCTTAATTTTTTTAAGTAACCGACATTAGCATATTTATAACGCTACACACAGAAAAATAATCATTCTACAGCCAAGGAAAGCACTTACTTATTTTATTTTATTTTGTTTAAGTAAGTTTTCTTACAACAAAGAATATTTTCTTACTAACAGTTTTCAAATATCTCGACACAAGTCAAGAATATTGTTTTGAGTAAATGTAATACTTATATTGACTTTATGGTAGACTTGCGGATATATAAGCTTATCAATTACTTAATCCGCAAATCTACCATAAAGTCATTATAAGCGTTACATTGACTCAAAACAATATTCTGGTTTTTCAAATACTTGTGTCAAGATATATATTTGAAAACTATCAGTAAAAGAGAATATTCTTTGTTGTAAGAAAACTTACTCTTAAACGAAATAAAATAAAATAAGTAAGTGCCTTTCTTGGCTGTAGAATGATTATTTTTAAGTGTGTAGATATTTTAAAAAGATCGATCATTCTTTATACTGATCAAAATCCGTAAAAATCCTATTAAGTCACGTTTCTGAGTTCATGTTACTGCGACAGAGTTTAATAACTTAATACAATATATTAATCAAAATATTATTATTACTAAATAAATGTAACATATTAAAGTTGGTAATAAAAACTTTTTCGGTTTTTACATCATAAAATAACAGTAAAATTTGATCTTTTACACAGATTTTCATCTACTAAATTCCTTCAGTAAATAAAAAAAATAACAAAACAAAAAAAATAACTTACCGGTCGACGCGCAACAGCGGAGTTGTAATCCTGCGTTGATCTGTAACATAAATATTGATATTTTTACATTAGAACACGGTCTAAGATAATCAATACGTAAATAATTATATCACGCCCGTTAAATTTTTAACGTTATTAATTATTTCAACAGATATCTGATTTTAAAATAAATCACAACCGCCGACGCCGGCTGCATATTTCCGCATTGATTCGTTATCATAATTTAAAATCCACGAAAAATCCAGGCAATATTACAACCGTGCGAATAAAGGCTATTCTACAATTGCGTAAGAGTAAGGAGTAAGAGTAAGAGTAACAAATTGATCAATCACAGTCGATTATTTTCCTCAAATACTCACTGTGATTGGTCAATTTCTTACTCTTACTCTTACTCCTTACTCTTACGCAATTGTAGAATAGCCTTAAGAGAGAGAGACACGACGTTCGCGACGAAATATCTCTTCTCGCATATCCCGGGGATCGGATCGAACTCCGAAATCACGAGATTCCGCCGGAGTTAAACCTCGAACGAGTAATAGTACAGTACTTATTACGTAATGGGCAAATCGAGTCGCTCTCATGGGAAAGTGACGGAATCCGCCACAGGACTGATATAGGACAGCAAAATATAATAAAGGAGTAATAATTACTCACCTCACGGCTGCCCCGCTGTCGCCCGATGCCTCCCAGGCCCCCTCCTCCTCTCCTCGATCCTCCACCGTTGGACCGCTGGTCGCATCTCCGGCGACGTACTCACTCACGACTCACGACGAAAATCGACGATATCGTAGCTAACGATCGCGCGACATTTTGCGCACGGCACTCGCGGTATTAATCTCGCGACGCGGCGCGTACTTTGATACACGGCGACGGAAGAATTACGGCGGAGAAGCTACGAACGATCCGCTTGACGCCCGTGACGCTTGACTCCCGCAGCCCGCGCTCCGCAGGTAGACTCTAACATGGCGGAGATAATTTCGTAAATCGCGCGGCCAACTTCACTCCGCCGCCACTCTCGCCGGGAGCAACCGTCGCGAGGACGCTACACTTGCTGCTCGTAAAGCGATTTTGGCGAACACTCGATTTACGCGAACACTCACATTCGTGTCTATCCCCCCCTACGATCGCCAAATGTCAAAAACGATGAAATACGAAGTTAAACGTACGACGTTGAGAGACCGTGCTCGCTAATTAAACACGTCGCGGCGTCACTCGATTCCTTTATCCGTGTTTCCGAAAACGACTTTTATTCCGAAGCCACGCGACGGGTCGCGACGCGCGACTCGCGCACGGTGCGACGGGAATCAAGTTGACAGTTGAGAAAAGCGAGACGGATCATTCGAAAGAAAATGTGATCGAACGCGATATACCTCGGTATCCGTATAAATTCCGCACATGTACTAAATGAACATTCGATATATCACAGTTCTTCGAAATCTAAACAATCGGAGTCGGCGATTCGTATTTACTTACTCCGCGATGCGATATGGGCATGGGAGCGGGAGCGAGGGAGCAACGACGTCAGTACGCGCCGCCGCGCCGCGGCCGGCCGCGGTAACATGAGTGGGGATAGAGTGGGGATAAGATGACTACACACGATGCGCGTTCGGTAGGTATGCGTAAACAGTCGACGAGCCGACCTCTCCCTATCCCCACTGCTCATATGTTTACCGTGGCGCGCGGCGCGCGCGGCCCGTTCCGATGTCGTTTGCTCGCGGATCGCATCGCGGAGTAATAATATACTTAAATATACGAATCGCCAGGTCCGATTGTTCAGATTACAAAAAACTATACGTCGAATGTTCATTTAGGCCGGTTCTACGATCAGTCCGCATGTCGGAGTCGGATTTCGGAACGTAGCCGATGGTCCAATGAGGAAAATTTGTTTTCGAAAAAGAAATTATTTCATTGGACCATCCGCTGCGTTCCGACATCCGACTAATTGTTAGAACCAGCCTTAATACGTGTGCTTCGCGGAATTTATACCGAGGTATATCGATTACATTCTTTCGGATGATCTCGCTTTTCTCAACCGTCAACTTGACTCGCATTTCGTTTCGCGTCGTGTCGCGCAGCTTCGGAATAAAGTTTTCGGAACACGGATAAAGAACCCGAAATCGAGCAAAATCGAGTAAAAAGGCCATCGTACATAAAACGCATAGCTTAGCATAAGACCGCTAAACCAATGAGCATCCAGCATAAAGTTATCGCCATATTGATTTACATCAGATGCTCATCGGTCCAGCGGTCTTATGCTATGCGTTATGCAGCCTACGCAATTTGGTGTGCGATAGCCCTAACGTCGCGCCGTGTAAATTAGCGATCACAGTCACCAGTCTCCGTTAATGTCGTACGTTTAAGGGCTCAGTCACAATGAGAAAAATATAGAATAAGATAAAGGAATAAGGAATAAGGCATGTGTTGTATCTCACTTTAATGTATGTACGTGTACCGATGTGAGATGCGACATTCCTTTTTATTCCTTTATCTTATTCCTTATTTTTCTCATTGTGACTGAGCCTTAATCGTATTTAATCGTATTTTGATATTTGGCGATCGTGGGAGTGGGGGATATACACAGTGTTCGTAAATCGATGATTTAATTAGAGATAACCGAAATCGTTTCATGAGCGTCAAGCGTAACGTCCTCGCGACGGTTGCTCCTGGGCGAGAGTGGCGAGTGAAGTTGGCCGCGCGATTTACGAAATTCTCTCTCCGCCACGTCAGCGTCTGCCATCTACCCGCCCGTTGGACGTGGGGACGTCAAGTGTCACGGGCGTCAAGCGGATCGTTCCTATAGCTTCTCCGCCGTCATTCTTCATTCTTCACGTTGCCGTGTATCAAAGTACGCGTCGCGTCGCGAGATTAATCACCGGTAGTGCCGTGCAAAGTATCGAAAGTGACGATATCGCTGATTTTCATGCGTCGTGAGTCGCGAGTGAGTGCGCCCGGCGCCGACGGAGATGTGACGACGTACCAACGGTGGAGGATCGAGGAGAGGAGGACGGTGCCTGGGAGGCATCGGGCGACAGCGGGGCAACCGTGGGGTGAGTAATTGATATTTGTTTATATTTTGCTGTCCTGTGGCGCGTTCCGTTCTCAATAAGCGCGACTCGATTCGCCCATTACGTGATATTCATATTACTCGTTCGAGGTTTAATCCCGGCGCAATTTCTCGATTTCGGAGTTCGATCTCCGACATACGCGAGAAGGAGATATTACGTCGCGAACGTCGCGTCTCTCTCTTTAGGGCCGATTTCACCGCCTCCGATTAACTTGATCCTCCGATTAAACTCACTCTTCGCCTCTTTCTAAGGGGAAAGTTAGAAAGAGAGATATATATACATATAAAGAGTGAGTTTAATCGGAGGATCAAGTTAATCGGAGACGGTGAAATTTTTCGCAGATTAAATTATGGAGAACGAATTAATTATATTGCGGAAATATGCAGCCGCTTGCGGCGTCGGCGGCCGCGCGATTGTTTCTTACATTAACATTTTAAAATCATATCTTTTAAAATGATGTTTTAAAAATATTTAACGGACGCGATATAATTGTTTAGTTCAAGTATTGATCTGTTGATTATCTTTTACCCTGCTTTAATGTAAGAATATATTTTTATGTTGCAGATCAACGCAGGGTTACAACTCCGCTGTTGCGCATCGGCCGGTGAGTTATTTTTTTATTTCATCACTGATCGCGCGGCGAAAAACCGTGGGTGCTCATCGATCGTTTTTAAACTCGGTATTTAAAGGTTTAATATTAAGATATTAAGGTATTAAAGGCCCGTCTGCACGGGTCTGTGCTTTTCTGCAGTGCCCCAAAGTGGCTCGTTTGTCCGGGCCCTAAAATTGGGTTTCGTTTCATTGTATTTTGCAATAATTTGAGGACAAATACTTTTCTGCAAATCTTTTTTTATGTTCTTTTGCCATTTATTCCGGGTTTTTATCGTCATTTTTTCTTCCGTTTTCTCTCTTTCTCTCTTCCTCCTTCTCTTTCGTCGTCCTCTACTCTGCGCTTTGCGCTCAATTCCGACGCTTTTAATAAATAAATCGTACCCGGAATTCTTACTGCTTGCTGTTTCTTCCGAGAAACTCACGAGCTATTTAACTGCCGGAACTCAGCGGCGCGGCGCCGCACCCGAAACTTTAGCCGTTTTTCATTCGCTCGTTTTCACCCACGCCGAGATAAACTTTGTTCATTTTCCATTCCCCAGTTGCACGCCGCCGCAGGGGGCATCGCGACAAAGCCGCGTTAAAGCCTTCGGCATGCATATTAACCGTGTAGCTTTTTTCGTTAATCAGCAGGGGGCTGCATCATTCCGCGATAATATACCTAGTGTTCGTTTTATGCGATATGTATAAAGCGTCGGCACGCAAAGCCACAGATTTTTACAGAGTATCACTTAAAATTAAATGGAATTGTATAATGATGATTGCGTTGCATTTGAATATAACGTTCAGTAATATTGGAAAAATAAAATCCATATGCAAATAGATGACATTCTTGCAAGTCATGAGTTCAAATAAAAGAAGTAGATAATCAGAAAATGTTATAAATATAACGTCTAGAATATTTTGTATCAACTTATCTTTTTAATTATGATATACGTTCCGCTCTATTCGCTTATACATATACATTTGAGATAACTCGTTCTCAGATAAACATCCATGTCAAACCGTAACATGATAGCGTGTGTGTAAGCAAACAGACTAGCTTACCCCAATGCTCATCATAAACATAAACTGATAGAGGGTAAGCGCGAATTAAGTCAAGATTACGCAATGTTGCTTTGCCGGAAACTAATCTCACGGGCGAAAATTTGGACGAGGAAAACTGCCGGGGGAGGGTAAAATTGGAGGTAATTTTTCTAAATTGGCATGTCGCGCGTGACGCGCGTAAATATGTATACATACATATATACACACGAGAGTGCGAATGGCGCCGATCGATGCCACGGTAAAATTCCTCACTATATAACGGACAAACAAATAGACAAGGCGGATCGAGTTACTGGGGCATAGCGCGATATAAGGGAGAAACGGTGAAAAACTTCCGCATCCGGTATCACGGGGAGCTTCGACAGCGACGAGCTGTCGCGAGCAGCTGGATCGTTCGCATGAACTTCTTTCGAGAGCAGCAGCGTGCCGCAGCTGCGGGTCCTTAGAAAACTCCGGATCGCCTTCCGCGATAAAAGGCGACGTCGCCTGCCGGCGCCGTCGATGACGCGGAAGAAATTTTTTGATGGAGATGGTTGCTCCAGTAGAGCTCGAAATAGTCATCTGAGGCAGCACGATCTCGTGTGAGATATCGCGCCTAATGCAGAGAAATATACCGTTTTTGAAGGACCGTTTTTCTTACGGAAAAGGACGTTATTTTATTTAGGAATACAATAAATTAATCTCTAAAATGTTTGTCTTTCCGCCTTTTTTTTTTAATATATCAAACTTCTTAAAGTTTGATATATAAGACATGTTTAATATTTTTATGTATTTCGATGCTGTCCTTAACTGCCTTAGGAACTTTCAAAATTTAACTTGCTTTTTAGTGCGATCATATATATGTTTATATATCTAATTATAAAATATAATAATTATTTATTTATTTAAATTTTTATCTAAGTATATATGCGTACACACATGTATTACATTAAATTTAAATTTTAATAAAGAAACGACTTAAAAAGTTGTCAAACGAGAACTATATCGATTAATATAAAAATAACTAATTTTTTGGTTCTTTTTTCTGAAAGTATCTTGCTGTCTCATAAAATTTTCAGCGTAATAAAATACTAAAGAAAACATTTGAGCACTATTGAGAACAATATTTGAAAGTATTCTCAGTTACACGCGATTGGTATCACGTGGTTGATAATCCCGCGTTTATGCGATTGTGCGGTGTCAGCAAATCTAGCAGAAGTCGGGAATGTGAGAGAATCTTACATTAAGCTCTACTTAGAAGCATCCCAATTTGGAAGAAATTTATCTAAAATGTCTAACGTCATTTTCTAATATAAGCGAATATATATAATAGACTAACGATACATTATGCTAAATACAAGATATTAACATTGATAAAATATTTTTATTTATAATCGATATCGAGTAGACGTTTTGACTTTATTAAGTTTTCTTCAGCACTAGATAAAAATTTGCGAAAATAATATAAATAACATTGTGAAGTAAGAACTTTAAATATAATAAATACTATAGTTATTTTCAAATCAAAATCACATCAATTGACTAAAATTTTTTTCAGTAATCAAGTTATTAAATCTGAATTTTCAGTTTCTTTCTATATTTATGGAAAATAAAAAAGGGGAAACGTTATGGATGGATATCCTTCTATTTCTGGATCGGAAAATGTCATTAGTCATTTCAGATATCAATAAACTTATAGCGAAATTATAGCAAAGCAATACGTCTGCCCACGAAGATTTTGATCACGCGATTATTTACGCGGTGCATATATATAACGACGTGGATAAACCTGATCGTCCTGATCCTATTATAATTTGACGTCTGACGTTGCATATTTGGCGATCTATATAATGTCAGCGAGATAAGAGCGGAAGTTGAAGTTACGTGCGACAATTTGTATTACGACCCCGTATGAACCTTTCGTCTTCTTTACTCCTGCGATTCACGGGTGTTCGGTCAATTGACCGTGCACCAACGATGGATTCTTTAACTATCACTAATCCTACGCTCGAGCTGGTCAAAATCCTTCAAGAATCACAATGCCTGGGTACGTGGTCGGCATCTTATCGCCACTTTTCGCCGTGTATGTCAAACACCGCGGCGCTTATACCATAAAGAAGATTTTATAGTCGAGTATAACATTTTACAGCATCAAATTAATAATGATAAAAATAACGTGACACTTGCATGCACATTGCGATAGCATAAATTTGCATAAATTAGATTTCCAAATTTCTTTTTTAAATTTATTTTTTTCCGAATGTCCAAAATTTTTTCTATCCATAAAAAAGTAATATTCATTATAAAATAATTCAATGGTGCTTTTTCATGTTTTATATAATAGTCACATTGTTAAAAGATAAAAGCAGTATAATTTTACTGTTGGAATGGAAAATATTGAGTCGGATATTTAACATATTTTAAGACTCAAGATATTAATGAAATTAATAATAATAATTTATATTATTGTAGTATAAGATTTGCATAAAAAAAGAATAAAGAAAGAAAAAATTGTATATGCAAAAACGTAAATGGTGAGACGCCAGAGCAATGCTATCACAATGTGTGTGTGTCTACCAAATAAAAAAATAGTAAGATAATAGGTAATAGCTGAACATTGAGAATACATATGCAGCGCGCTAGCAACATACACACGTATACATACATATGAAGAGCATGAAACAGTATTAAGCATGCGCAGATAGTGAAACTAAGTTGATTACATAATTAAATGTAAGCAATAAAAAGTTGATTCAAGAATCATGAAACGTGATAAAACTAACAACTACAGTGCGAAAAGAGAGGGTAGCGAGGAGGAACATTTTACGGATAAAGTATTTTAACATGTAAAATATTTAACATTAAAATATTTAATTGCAATTAATATAAATAGGTTTCAATAATTAGACTTATATATACACGGTATTCTTCCCCTTTTGTTTGCCATATAATCTAATTAGTTTCAGAATTATTATATTGCATTACTATTCCGCAGGGATAACTAATCCGCATAATAATGTAGGCTTAGCAAACACACGACCCTGGAGCTCAGCACATTGCGGGCATTAGAATGCCAAAAGATTTGTGTTAAGAAAACTGGAGCAATCACGGAGTTGTACACACGGTGATAGATTAGTCTTATCTCAAACACTAAAAAAGAAAAGTTACACCCTTTCGCGCATACGCAAATATTTAATGTAATAAACAGTCAAAAAACAGTGTGAAATATATTCTATATATGGTATATAAAAGCAAGATTAAATAATGATTAAAATAAAAACATTAATAATAAATGATATATATGTATGAAAAATATCAGTTTTTTTAGTATTAATATCAGCTATATCAAGTTTTTTCTCATTGTTGATATTATTATATGATTGATTTGAGCGATATATATACTAGAACTTTTAGAGTATATTCACGGTAGAGTAGAAAAAAATATTACTGAATTTAACTGAACAAACTTTGTATATTAGATTGACTGCAGAAAATTTGTTTTAAACAAACTGGACAAATATGCTGAAACATTAAACACCTGCTTTTAAATATTTGACCACATACGCAATTTGAACTTCTATTTCGCGGTGTCGAAACCATTTTGAGAATTCAATTTAATAATTACTTTCATCTATTTACAACCTAGCTCACGCAAGTTTTTACGGAATTTCTGTGTATATCGTATCATAATTAAAGTTCTTGTCAAAAATTCTGTTTGCAGTACTTTTACTTTCGCCAATTAATATCTCACGCGTCGTTTCGTCATTGGCACAGCTTTCGCGTTTTATGTACTTCGCAGTTCCATTCGCACAGCTTTGATATTATATTTAAATAGATTTCGCACGAAATTGAGGGCATTTTTACTCTAATAACGAGTAAATTTCCACCGCATGTACACGCATAAAGTTTAATGAAAAAAAATCATAGATTCTGTGTACATACAATGGAATTTTTCAACTTTCGTGCGAAAAAAAAAGAATGTTTTCCAAAATATTTTATACATGGCTTGTTTACTCCAAACAGAGGAAAAATTTCGCATAAGCGACTTTTGCTCCTTTCTTTTTTTCCCTCTCTTTTTTCCTCTTTTTTCCTGTCACCTCCAAATAATCCATTTCGTAATGACATTTACCATATCCGCTGGGCGTGACGTTTTTCGATTGCCATCCTGTTTGTCCTCTCCGATAATTAATTCCTAGTCGATCGAGGATTATCGGAATTCGGCGAATTCCGCCGTATTCGAGTTGGATCTCATACATGCGCCGTCTCATGTATTCGGATGAGCTAGAGTGCTAGACGAAAATAGAGGAGTAGGCTCGCATTCTCATAGCGCATTTGAAGCGAGACATATTATAGTTTTTTGATTTTCACATAATATGTATGTCACGTTGATAAAATGTGATCTCCGTTTTAGCTAATAAAATTAAGAATCGTATACGGTTATGTTTAACGTTTAATATGATAGTTATAGTAAAAATGAGTGAAGATAAAACTATAAACAACAGCTTTAACATACACGAGCTTTGAAATTATAGTGTGAAAATGAGATAAATTATGTCCGAGTCGTATACAACGAGATGAAACCGAATATAAACATTTCTTAAAATTCAACGTCAATAATAGAATGTTAATTCAATTTGATCAATTAAGTTTTAACGAAAAACGGACCAGAAATTAGTTGCAAGATTCATAGACGAAGAAGAAATACGAGGGACTTGAGATATCGTGTAGTACAACACAACGTGACATTCAATTTCGTTATGGAAATGAGTTTAGCAGTAATTGTAGTTTACGCCCGTGATATAGTAACCCTGTAAGTGTTATCCTAATCAATATCCACAATCTCATCCCGTTCGTTGACAGCCGCGAGGCTCGAAACAGCGTGAATGCTCATTGAAAGCATCGATGGGGTCACGTTCAGAGGCCGTGCACCCTTCTCATAGAGAGAGGAAAATCGGAGCGAGATGAATTGAGCGACGAACATGAAAGGTGGACAGGCGATTCACTTCGTGATAAATTTATCTAACCGTCAGCAATTTCGAGCAGGAAATCTTGCGAGCTGAGATAGCCCGCAGGAAGATTGCTTCGCCAAATTCTCATCTGGGCTGCTGCGGGAAGAGCTTCCCGCATCTTCTTATTGATCGTTTTACTAATTCTGTCTTATAAGCGGATTTATTTATGATTTCTTTTACAAATATTGTTTAAAGCATATAGTATTTCGTTTATAACATAATTTTCGTATTGGCACATTTTTTATTCACGTATTTCACTTAATTGCGATTAGAAGATTTATTACTATTTTTTTTATTTACCATCTATAAAATTTGCAAAGGAATTAACACACACACACACACACACACACACACACACACACACACACACACACACACACACACACACACACACACACACACACACACACACACACACACACACACACACACACACACACACACACAAATGATAAAATATTGAATATATGAAAGAAAATTCAGTGCTTTTTATTTTAAGTCGTTTCTACAAATTTTTATATCTTAAATTGAAATAAATATACAAAGAAAACACAAACAAACAAAACACAAACAAATAAATACACGAACAAATACAAACAAAAAGAATATAAAAAATAAAAAAATTGTTCTCTTTTTTTTCATTATATATTTTTTACATAACTTTAATTTTTCCATATTTTTCCTTTCTGTACTCGTTATTTCTATATTCGTCATAGTTTTGTAGCAAATAACTTCCTGCGAATATGTTATAGCTTTTACTATATTATCGTTTTATCGTATTCAATTTCGTTATAAGTGCAAATTTTACGATCCATGCAGGAAGAATTTTAAATTAAAATACATATGTTACTAACATTATAATGCTATATGGCATGTCACTTGTATTAACCATAATCTTATGAGCCTTTACTATTATAATTAACCATAATTTATTGAGCGAAACAGTCTCGAGGTTCACTATAGTACTTACATGCATATCACTCGCCACGTCGGGAATCGAACAGCGAGCAAGGCAGCTAATACCTACATGTATAGCGCGGTTCACTTCGACGGTGTCATGAATGCGACCTGTCTATTGGCAACAACAGCATGGCACTGCTGCTATAGATGCACGTAACAATGCACCGAAACATACACGCAAGAGGCCTGTAAACGGAGTAAATACAGCCCGCAGGTGGCGAGTAGGAGGGTCGTAAGTGCACGCGTTGCACGCACCGCGTTCTCGCTCCGTAAACATGAAACCTCGATCCGTTTTGGTCACGCCCGGAACACGGCCGGCATTGTCGGCGCAACTGATAGTGTAAGCCGCTGCGACAGGCAGATGAGCAGATACTGCTTGAAAGCATTTAATCTCCTCAGCCATATCACGCACCGTACAAACCGTGTTCAACTATTATCTCGAAACTTTCTAAGAATCGCCTTTAGAAAGCCTAAGGTATACTAATTGTTATTTGTGCATAATAAATATGCAAGTAAATGAACAAGTCAGATATTAAGCAATCATTTAGTTGTTAAAATGGTTAAGTTTGGGGATTTTTATTATACATTCAAATATAATGTATGCTCAATAAACATCGGAGCCATATTTATTCTTGGCATGTTCGTCACGGTTCGCCAATTTTCAAACTTGCGTATTCATCATAGAACTTTACACGTAGGCATGGCATAAAAATATTCGAGACATACATTTCCCCGAAAGTTTCAACAGTAAAACTATGAACGAAGAATATAATCTTGTATTTTGGAGGCTAATTAAACGAGTTATTTCAAATTCCTTATGTTCATCTCTCTTTATTATCTTTATTAGAACAAGCCTTAGTATCTTTAAGATGTACTTGTTTACACAATCTGAATCACGCGAAAAATTCATCTAAGATATGAGAAGGAAGGTGACAATTTTTTGAGTGCACTTTAATTGGGAAAACAGGACGATAGAAAGAACCGTCTGAAAAAGATATAAGATGTGATCGTTTCACTTGCCATGATTGTTCAAGAGATAGGCACGTCTATGAACATTTCGAAAACATATGGATGAACGTTTATGTCGTCAAAGCTTGCAATGTCGAGAAGTTTCGAGGATACAGATAGAGGGGCAAACGATGAACAATACAACTATGAGGAGAATCCTCTTTTCTACGCGTCGCACGTTCATCCACTTGTTTGCAGGTCTACCGATTTCTCATCATGTCTCTCTCTCTCTCTCTCTCTCTCTCTCTCTCTCTCTCTCTCTCTCTCTCTCTCTCTCTCTCTCTCTCTCTCTCTCTCTCTCTCTCTCTCTCTCTCTCTCTCTCTCTCTCTCTCTTTCTCTCTTTCTCTCTCTCGCCCTTTCCCTCTCTCTCTTTCTCTCGCCCCTCTCTTTCTCTACCGGTATAAAAACTTGATAGGATATGCTTTCGAGGTTTCGAGCTTTCGATTAGAATAGAGAGGAACAACGGGAGTTCAGCGTTCAGCTAGATGCATTGCGGATTTGCATAAATTATTTGCCGACATAAATCTAGATGATTCCTTTCCTCGCGCCGCGAGCATAGAATTTGAAGAAGGGATATACGAGACCAATGACGATTCCATGAGCATCTCGTGCTCTCTCTCTCTCTCTCTCTCTCTCTCTCTCTCTCTCTCTGTGTGTTTCATTCCCTGTTTAATACACCATAGCGAAATCTACCTCGCGTCGTATAAATAAAAAAGTTGGTTAGAGAGATTTATTTTACAATGGATATACACGCGAGATATGCTATTTCAAATATTCATCTCTGTAAAGTCAACATCCCATTTTTAGAATTTTAACGTAATTGATAGGGCTTTCAATTTTTCAATTTTTCTCCGAAGAATTACAATATATTTATACGTGTATTTATTTATAATGAGATACGTGTGTGCGCCATTTATTAATTCAAATTTGTATATTCGCGTCCTTTCTTTATCATTTTACCTTACATTCATTTTAATATTACTGAAATCTAACTTTTGAACTCGGAATTGTATATTATACGTTGCAGTTATGTTAAATGTTTGCATTAAAATATCGGTTATTTTCTTTTGCGCGCAATATCCGATTATCTTTAGAGAGGATTTAATCTCAGAATATAAATTTTCCTATCTATCTGTTTATCAATTTTTCTTGTATCCCTCTCTCTTTCTCTCTCTCTCTCTCTCTCTCTCTCTTTCTCTCTCTCTCTGATGAAAGCAGGAGCTCGACGACAGATTCTTCATTTTTGGCTACGGGGAGCGCAGGTTGTAGATCGTTGAAATGGAATGTCCAATATGTTCTTGTTCGTCGATATGCAGCGGAACTCTCATATATCAAGGATAGAATTCTGGTTATTGATGAGAGAGAGAAATTATATGATGTTCGCGTATTGCCAATCATACTGAAAACGCGGGGATGTTATCGTCATGCAATTTTATAAGCATGGCTTATACGCGATCACTTTAAAGAAAAGTAGTTGGATGAAAAGAGAGGATGTATTCTGGGACGGAAACCTTTTACAAAGTTGAATTATTGCGTGTTTTTACTCCAAAATTTACTTTATAATTAAAAAAAATAAATAAATTTCAGAAAAGCTATTCTGAAAAAGCTATGAACAATTGCAATTCTGATTGTATCATGTTTCCGCGCGCAGCACAATTAACAGTATTACTAATAATAATATTAATATAATTTATTAGATATTTGAATACATTATTAGAGAGATTTGATTGTATATAATATAATAACATTTAATAATACAGTTAATAACAGAGAGTCAATATCATGGTAATTTGCGCATTTATTTAATATTTTTTAAACTTTGAATATTTTCACGAAGAAAAACAGAATACACAAAGGAGAAAGATGATTAATAAATATCAATCAACGTTATATTATGCAGGATTTAGTTGCTTTCATACAAATTAAGTATCTGCTTGAGAAACATTAATTACATTATACTGATCTTAATTAGCAGAAGAAATAGGAATTTTATATAACCATTTTTCTTAATATTTTAATATTTAAAGATTACTTCCATCGGAAGCAAACAACCTGAATAATTTGTATCCGCTGCAGAATTTCGCGCGAAGCACGTATTTCTGTCGCGATATTCCCTGGACGAAGCACTTCAGAGTCGTGAAATTCCACGACGTTGTCATAACATTCATCTCCAGTGCGAAACGTGACGACTCCCGAACGCGCGATTTATCGCTGCAACATTCATGCAAGGCACAACTCATAGCGCAAAACGCCATGTATCGTCGCATTAAAAGCTTGCATTAAAGCAGCCGTGATATTGCATTATGATACATCAAAATCGAGAAATCATATACATAACCTTTTCTTGCCTTATACATATACCAATATAAATGAGTTCTCTCATGTAAAAATTTACAAAAGGCGAACAGCAGAAAAGACATCGATATATTTTACAAATCTGCTTTTTATCGAGCTTATATTAAATGTGTCATTAGCATTAGAAGTTATTTATTAAAATCAGTGATGTTTTTCAAAAAATGCTTTAGAGAGTTTAATTAGATACATTATAAAATTATATAAATATCATACTCAACATGAACGAACAAATAAAATTCATAAATATATTTTATTTAGCTTGAATTCTAATTTTTCTCGTTGTAAATAATAAGTTGGTGTTCGTTTATCCATACATCGTATAATCATTCTTCATGAAGAAGAGTATCGTGTCATAAAAAAGTCATTTATATTTATTCTTTATCACCTGATATATATATATATATATATATATATATATATATGTATCGGGAAGTCACGAATTTGATTTCAATCACGTGGGGACGGAATTCGCAGGCAAAATCAGATCTCTGAAACAGCGAATATACCAAGCAAACAGGTGGTGTGTCCGAACGATCGACGATCGTGCCGTTCGGCGGCAGTCGATCTTTCGAATTGGGCAGCGATACCTCGCCTGGAAGGCCAATTTCGCCATGATGTCAGTCGTGAACCGAATCCCGGCGGGAACACTTTAGTCGTCTATATCCTAAGGCCCCACAACGGAGATATGCCGGACATGTATTAGGTTCGCCGATGAAACGCCTAGACGATTGTGTCGCCGCGACACCCGGCAATCCGCTGAATAATTATCCCCATTCAATACGTAATCACGCTACTTCCCGCTTGGTAACTCCTGGAGCTGGTCGCTTGACCCCCTATTATAGAGATATAATCCCGCATTTAAACTATCCCTGGAGCATATTCCGTGGTGAATATATTCTGGTTGTTATACTCACGAATGCGATTGTTACATAGATTTCTTTGAGATACATCGCAAGCGCATATCGGAAGCACGTATATAGTCCAACGTATAGTGGTCGAAGATTCAACTTACATGAATAGTATTGATTAACTATTTGTAAAGCAGAAATGTAGGAATATTTTGATAAAGATACTTGATGAGAAATTATATTACTGAGGAAACGTAAAATTCTTTTGTCAAAAGAATTAATCCTTATTCTTGTTTATTTGTTTTACAATTATTTTGATAATTGCTCAATATTTTTGATACTATATTATAAGTTAATGTTTAAACTATTTAAATAAATTGTCATATTAAATTTTTTTTTAGAAAAATATTTGTTTTTTTATACTAGAAATATATTATAAGTTATACTTCAAATGCACTTGAAAGTATAAAGCAAACGTTTAAAAAGTGCACTAATCAACATAGACGTTGAATTAAAAAAAGAATGTTTTTTAATGCAAAAATCGTGCGAGAAAATCGATTTTACATTCATCTTTCTGCATCGTAAGTTTGGATTGATTTTTCCATGTTGTTCATTAAGTTATCCTCTTGATGTAATTGGATGTCATGTCATCAGATCATTATAGAGATGACGTTCCATTAATCGCAATGACATATATTAATCGTTTGTCAAAAACAAACGATTGCCAATCAAACGCGTTTAATCTCATTGCGGCGGCTCTTCCTCAGGTTCCATTTATCGAAATAATTTTAAAATGTTCGCCAAGTTTGTTCAAGAAAACCCAACTAATCCAACTTTAATAGTGATTACGCGCACACACACGTAATTGTTTCGTTCGTATCGCGTTCTTCACAGTGGTCAGCGTGAATCTTGACATTCGGTTTACAAACGGGCACGATATAGCGCGTTATTGGACACGTCTCCTCCTCCACGTTACCGTTATTCATCACGCACGCAGGTTGGATATCCGCGCGAATTATGCGAAGCGCGTAATGTCAACGTGAACCGCCAAATCGAATCAAAATATCACGTTGCACCGATTGCTTGCTTGTCTTCGAGTGCACAAATATTTGCGTATGCCTTGCTTGCCAGTTTCACTATATGAGAAATCCGGGATACTCGTTAAAGTTCTGTGATATTACGCATGATATTTCAAAACAATAACCACTTTTTACGATATGTTAGTGAATATCTGGTTTATATTCGATTTGTGCACTACATACGTACACTGCATATTGCAAAAAAAAAATCGCTTGCCAAAACACGTTATCTGTGTGTTATCATCGTGGCCGAATAAACGTTACAAAAAGCGCGTATATTAATACCAATATTTGTGCAGTAAAATAACAAAATTATCTCAAAAAGTTTTTGTAACTTGTAAAAGTAATTGTTAAAAAAAAAGAATATTAGAGAAGAATGCATTGCATATAGTTTTGAAATAATTTTATTTTTATCAACAATTTTTGCATTATATTATACTATAAATCGAGAAAGTATAATGATTCTGACAATTTGTGCTAAAGCTGTCATGAAAGTACATTTTACAGCTCATAAATCGACGTTAGCTGTAGTCGAGGTAATGTAAAGTAGTCGTACATAGCTTTGTATAGCACACAGGAGAATTGCTTAAGCGGTACAAAACAGTGAACATTGTTTGCCACTGAAGAACTTTATGAAAGGAAAAAGCCAAGAGTGTCCTGGCGCTATCTAGTCGCGAATATTAAAGCACGGACAGAGAGAAACACATAAACAGTCAAGAAATAGTACGATGCACTTGGGAATGTCTTAATATCACCAGCAGGCGAGTTAAAACGTTTTCGCGATTTGAAATAAACGTGGATTCCGTTGAGAAGCATATTTCTTACAGAAATTTAGATCAGTATGTATAATTTAGATCATGTAATTTTACTTTTTAGCGTATAAACCAATTTTTATCAATTTTACACTTAAATTCTTTAAGTAATTTAATGTCAGTTTTTTCTTTAACAGATTAAATACTATATGTTCTTGCATTATATGGCAAATAGTATTGCGTTAATTATTTTTTAGTAATACATATAAATAATAATAATATAAAAAATATAAAATACAATTTTTATTCAAGTAAAATTAATTTCAAATTGTTCACTGAAACAATAGACGAAATTGATGAAAATTATTTATTTACATTCCATATGCTTTATTCCAAATGTTTCATTTATATTGTCTGTAGAAATAAACATAAACATATTGAAATATAAGCATAAAATTATTCATTATTGTATTGTAGCAACTACACAATCAAAACTATAAAATTTACGAATAATTACCCCAACTTCATTCCATTTATTGACGAATAAAGTTCAATATCTTATAGAAATTGGGCGATTGAGCGTATTCAGTCTAAAAATTATTTGATGAAAATTGCCGAATACTAATATATTGTTATTGCACACATTTGCAACGACAAAAAGCGGAATATACCATTCGTAGATCGGATATATATAAAGCTTTTCGTGTCATTTAAAATGTAATCCCCTTTAATAATCCGCTTATTACGTACAATAAGCGCGCTACTTTACATTTATCCGTATTAAGTAACGTATTATTTTCGCGAAGTGTTTTAAATTTTAGATTTTAAATATGACTATTCTTTCTTAAGAGAAATTATAAACCAAGCGCGCGTAAACATCAACTTGTAAACACATAAATACATACGCATCTGTAACAGAACATTTGTAGTTCTTTTATCTAGTATATAGTATATATAAAATATACAAAAGTCAAACATTCAATTATAACAGAAAAAATTAGAATCAAATAATAAGCTAATTATTCCAAATTTTTATGATTTATTTATTTTAAACTCATATTTTTTAAACTTTTTAAAAACAAATACTTTAGAGGCATTTACAAAAGTTTTATTAATCGGTGTTAAAAATACAAATATTTTTGCACTTTGAAAATAGGAATTTGAGTAATTCCAGTGGAAATAGGAACAGCTTTATTCAGCTGCAGTCTTGCCGCTGGCTTTCTTCCTTTATAACAAAATTAGTTTCGAAATTAGTTTAATAAAATCTTTCGCCTGATATATGCAAAAATTATGCTATTAGGGGTTGCCCGAAGCGAGTTTCAGACATCAAATGACAAAAATTTTTATCGGTACGCCAATAACGCAAATTTTCCTCTTTGCCTTTATTATAATCATAAATATACTGGTATCATAAAACGTCTTGTTTTTTTTGTGTATCGTTTTGTTATTTCGGACAGGCACGTATTATGCGCCGTCATAACATTATTAATCATACTACTTGAGAACTACTACTACTACTAGAGAATACTACTACTATACTAGAGAATAATTCTCTACTTGCAGCAGGTGTATACCTGCATTAAAACCATTCTTCCTATGATCTGTGGGAGATTCGCCCCGCGCTCTTTTTTATCCCGCGCACTCCCGGTCCATTAGCCGATAGTTGACTTAATGCTGGCTCGATCATTATTCGATTACAGCGCGACGGGACTTTGCCACTCCGTTTTCGTCGCAAAAGTTTCGAGTTCCGCCTCCCGATTAAGTTAAAATGCAATTTCCTTTCGCCCCCTCTGCCATCCCTACTGACGTACCATTGACGAGGACCGTCCGTGTTTCTCTCTCCGCCATTTCTTTCTTGCCATAACTCTTTACCTTTCCAGAACAAAGTCGCAAACTTTCGGTGCAATCACTAGCGAGGCTCTAACGCTTATTGTTTTTTTACTGTGCGAAATGGGGCAGAAGGGGTCATGCTCGCAACTAGATGAGGTCAATCAGCCACTGTACCCTATCAAATAAAACGTTCTCTTTTTGCTGCTGAATGATAACGAAGAAAAGAAATGAGAGGGAAAAACTAGGAAAACGCAGCGGACCGGCTTCATTGCCGTCTTTTTTTTTATCTATGGGATCTTTGGTCAATTTGTAATGGATTTCTCTGTAACGAAAATGTTGAGGTTAAATTTTTTATGTTATTCCAATAAATTCTTAAAAATAAAGAAATATAGAATGAAATTTATGTAATACAAACGTATACATGTTAATTTTTGAATAATTGTCAGAAAACTTTTCTTAATTTAGCCAAAATTATTGCTTACTTGGGTACTTAATATTGGAAATTTTTAATTAAAAGTTGTAACACAACTTGATTAAGACAGAATCCTTAGATGTTGGTTTATTGCGGGGTATTTCCATTTGAGAAATACAATTTAACTAAAAAATATCTAGTTGACTGTTGCGCAATCAGAATAATTTTAAACATGGCGGCTATGACAGAACAATCCTACGAAATATTCAATCAAAGAAGCGACGGAATGAATATTTATAACGCAAGAAGTAATGGAATAGTGCTCCTTCCCTCTGTCAAGTTTTATTGCACGGAACCTTAAGACCGCAAAAGATCTCCAGTGAGCAAAATCACAGAAGACAGATGACACATTGAAAGAACTGCCCATGAACAAAAATAGAAGAAATATTTTTATTGCGCGGAATTATTATAAATATATATGAGTTAAAATGAACAAAATATTTCGTCGAGTGAAAAAAAGGACAATAACCTCGACAATAACCATTAATTAAGTAAAATTGAAGCTGTTAATATAATAATTTGTTCCGAAATTTTATATTATTTGCGATGCAATTTATGCTCATAAAATGTCATATCGCAATTAGGCAGAATAATATGCTGTTGCAATTTTAAATAATTTGTGTTATTTTAAGATGACTAAATAATAACAAAAAGATTTACAACAATTTATATTAATAGTAGATATGAATTTTAATTAATCGTTATTGTTTTTACGCAACATCAAAATATTTGTATCAAAATATCTATCTTTAAGATTTGATTAAAAAGTGCAAAATAATTAGAAAATTTTGATTTTTAGAAAAAAGATTAACAACTTGTATTTTTGTATAATTGCAATCTAATCACGGCGCATTATAACTTACTATTCTAATAATCTCACGATTGTTAGAATACGATTACAGAATTAATCGAGCATTTACTCGACATGCGAGATGATCAAAACATCAGAATTTCCGTCCTCAGCCTCAGCGGTAGTCATGTGCGAACTATATGACGACACGCACGATAAGGTTTTTCGGGAAACGCGCCGAGAGCTATAGGTGGGAATCCCTGGAAATTTATAACCTGCCGCAGCCGGTTTTTTAATGTCACACGCGTCGCGATTTACGCGCGAGTGCATGAAACCGAGCTACCGGTCGCTTGGTCCGCTGGTAGTCGCCGCAGACACGTCGGGAATCATCAGGCTGGTTGCGCTATCGATCTCCGATGCCGAGGCTATATCGAGCGATTGCTTATCGCGCGCTCTCATCCCGATACCCACGCGAATCGCGAGCACATATTTTTTCTCATTTGTTGAATATCGTCGACGCGATAATCATCGTCGGAATAGTAGAAAATTCTGTAGTTAAATGCATGCAAATGGAAATTTATTACAAAGCATATTTTGACGTCCACTTCTCGTGCCGGACATATTTTGGCCTTCCTCTCACCTTGATATGTGCGCATTTCCTTTTCTGTTTCTCTTTTTAATTCTCATTATTCCAAATGAGTACCGGTGGTTGTGTGCTGCGTGCCAAGCTCAAGCTGTACCACACGAGTCACGCTTCATTTTATTGAAACACCACCTTTCCATTCACGGATGGGCTGTCGGAAATTGCCAGGTAAATTCTTTACGAGCGGCCGGCATGAAAGCTACAATTCAACGTTTCAACGAGACCCACCACTTGGGAGGGTGGGAATGAGTCGTTACGAGAACGAGGAACAATGCGCGATTGTGCGTGTGCGAGAGAAAAAGGCATTTTTAGTGCTGTGCTGCAATTTTGCGAATGTTACTTCGATCGCGAGATGATGGACGCGAATACGTGAAAATTCCGCATCAATATAGTCTTTAATTAGTATCACAAAAAAATTCTTGATTCGATAACTTCATAATTCTTTAAAATTTATTTTCTGCATTGTTGTTTGTAATATTCATATTTAACAACAGAAAGTGGACGAAATAGATAATACAGATAATGCAAATAGATAATGAAATAATCAAGTTTACCGAATACATTCATGCGTATAATGAACGAACACATTAACTCTATATATTACTCGTGTCTTTTATTTAATTTTTTTTATGCAATTACTCGTGTCGGATATATTTTACACTCCAACATATTTCAAGTTTTATTGTTCTCTTTTACGATTTTTAATTAAACGAAGATTGATAATATTCTTTTAGATAAAAATAAATATGAAATTTTTTTTTAATTAATGAAACAATTTGCAGCATTTGATCGAAAAAAAGATTTTATTTTGTGGATTTAGTAAATTTCTAAGGCTGGGGTGTATATATGTTGCAGGCATAATATAAAATCAGGCATTTTACAAAAATACGACATAACGAGAATTTTAGATATAAGAATAAATAAGAGTTTATAAATGATTGTTGTACAATTATATAATAAAACAAGTAAAAACTAGTGCAAATTAGAAATTTGCACTTGGCTTCTTCATAGAGGAAGTGACGTCTTAAGATGCTAATACAGCCCTCTGATTTGCTGATGACGCCTTAAGACTATACTTAAGACGATCTTGAATATATAAGATCCGACTATGAATACCGGCCTTAAAGAATTACATAAAATAGAAATAGAGAAGACTGAAGAATATAACAAAATAAAAAATAGACCGATATCTTAAAATTTACAGAAGTTAAAGTTATTACATTTTTCTAAAAATTAGGGACCTAATCTTAAAGAATTATATATGAAATAGGGGTAGAAAAAAAAGACTGAAAAATATAATAAAATTAGAAATAGAACGATATCTCCAAATTTGCGGAAATTAAAGCATAAACAAACATTTCTGCAAATTCAAAATTTTATTAAAAAAGAACCTTTTGATTATTAGCAATTTTTATTAATTTTATTATATTCTTCAGTTTTTTTTTTCTACCCCTATTTCATATATGTATACTTAATTCGTTAAGATTTGGTTGATTAGTTCTGGAGTTATAGAAATTTCGGTAAATTTGGCACATACATATACACACATACACACATATATACCAACATTTTAAAAAATAGCAATTTTTCGACGTTTTAGAACATTCTGAGCACATTGGCAAAAGCAACTAAAAAAATTTTTTTTTACGAAAACAAAGCTTCCTCTATGAGGAAACAAAAGTTGGTAAATATATGCGTGAGCGGGGGAGGGGCTGCGCATACCTAGCATGTGTACTATCTGTACACACATATCAGCAAATTACTTCTCTTAGCATTGACATAAACTGTTATATTTCTCAAATACCTATTTAAGCGAAATCTAAATGATGCATTATAAATTAGGTACACGCATAACGTTATGCCTGCATGATTTTGGCCTAGGCATTTTATAAAATGCCTGATTTTTGTATTACTTTCTGTGCCTGCAACATATACATCCCACCCGAGTAATGCAGGGTCAAGCGTTGACTATACATATGGGAAACGGATATCGTGTCCCCCGGGAGAAATATATAACATAAAATATTTCCCTGTAATTATGCGCGGCATTAGGTAAATTAATTTGTATGAATTAATTGTATTCTCGTAGTTGTGTACTTTATGTCCAGGCAAAAAGAAAATACAAGAACGGAAGCGCAAGAGATGGGCCGTTAACGAGGCGAGCGCTTAAAAGGGCTTCAGATACTCCCTTAGCGTAAAAAAAAAAGAAATAGAAATTAGATTTTAAATGTAAAGCCTGCTTCTCTCTCTCTCTCTCTCTCTTTCTCTCTCTCTCTCTCTCTTTCTCTCTCTGTGGACCGAGCGGCTGGCCTTGACGAGACCGTCTCCTTTGACGAGGATGAAAAACGACGGACGAACACGCGCCGCGTGTACCGTTCTTTCCATTGCATTCTGCATGCAAAACACTTTTTAATTAATCCGCGAAATATGCAGTTTAGAGCGACCGGCGCACGGCGCTGCGCGGCGCGGGGCCCTCCGCCGGCTCTCGCGTCTAATGGTAATGGAATTTCAATTAGAGTTTGCATTCTTTATGGACGAACGCAGAAATGAACAAACATCGGCCGATAGCGATGAGCATCAAAGCGTGCAGCGAGCGGCTGTTACGCCCGCATTTAATTAGCTCCTTGCTGCGATATCGAGTATCGAGCGGCTGGGTTGCACTTTCGGCACGGCGACGACCGGACACCACAACCGGCTGCGTTAACACGTGTGGTAACACGCCAAACAAAAAGTACGATTTTTTTTCATTTGAACGTTTTTTTAATGTTTCTAAAATTTAATTATTACGCGTGCCATTTCTTTTAAAAATATATAAATGTCGATTTATTTTTAAAACTGAATTAGCATCTTTTATTCTTAATTTTTGATATTATTTATTTTGATGATTAAAAATCTAAAATGGAAATTTTAATATTACAATTTACTTTTAAAATTGTATATACCTAGTATAAATTTTTGTTATCCACAATTTATTTAACTGTAATATTTTATTTATGTACAAGCAAAATAAGGAAGAGAGGGGGAGAAATCCTTAATTTAATATATAATTTAACATTGCAAAATGGCCATGATTCACAAAATTCATCATATTGTCTATATATTTATGATTTTCATTGCATGTGTTACCGGTTTAGAAAAGATTTATCTTTACTTTCTATTATCCTCGTGCGTCCGTAAGAAGACCACGGGGCGTGATTTTGTACTACCAGTACTACAGATGCGTAATTACGGCAACGACACACATGATGCGTTGTAACATCAACAAATGTTTAATCGGCACGCTCTACGTGGGTATGCGAGAGCCGCTCGATCGGCGCGGTATCAAAATTTCAGTAACCGGGCCGATGATTCGCTGCCAATATCAATGCTCGGCAGTTCAATTAATTTTTAGCTAAGCGTATGAATTATATCGAATGCGCAGCAACGACCGCTGCATTTGTCGTGTCGATATGGCTTCCCAATTAACACCCCGTTTTAATAACACACTACGTTTGGTATCATACTTTTTAATATTCTAATTCAATTAATATTTCAATTACCAAAATGTTTAATGTCAAAAATTAAAATTCTAAGCAAGGAATCTGTCATTAAGAGCAGATACTTGCATTATTTTCAAACTAACTGTAATTATATTAAAGAATCTGTTTTGTGTCTAAAGTGTCGCAAAAGTTTTATATATTATGTATATATATTATGTTAATTATGTATACATATATAACTTTATATGTAATTATACGTTCGTATATTACACACACATATATATGTATATATATTATGTATGCATATGTATATAAAACAATACATATAAATTATTATGATTATATTTATCTGTTCTTTATGTTCGTCAAATATTAAATGATTGTTATAACAAATCGTATCAGCGGTATGAGCCGAAAGTATCATACAGAAAATTTAACAAGGTGGAGAGATATACATTATAGAAGCAGTGTGAATAATCGATCATCGAAATCTCTTCTCACGTAACGCAGCGGACTGATCGATTAAAAGGCTAAAGAATTAATCAAGCAATTATCTTTGTATACTTGACGGCGGTATTGATATTGAAAGCCATAATTACAACAACGGGAATGAAACATTTTCCTGGTGAAAGGTCGATCGGGACCGGTTTATTTCACGGCGGTTCGATATTTCGTTTTGCAATAACATCGAACATCAGTGCCTCTTTGTCAAACGACGATGAATGCCGCAACTTGTCGTAATTACGCGCCGCGCGCAAACGTGTTTATCGCCCCTTGTCACATTTCGCGAACGGTCGAACGCATTTGTCCATTTAATTAAAAGAAACTGATGCGACACGCTCGAAAACGCAACTGTCTACATTTTTATCGATGTAATGTACCGAACACTACAGACCGAAACCAATCTGTCGCTGTTATAAACTATAAGCGCGTTCCATTAAGCGGTATCAAAGTTTAAAAACAGCTCAATAAAAAACATTTAAAATGAGAGAGAGAAGCTATTCTTTTATATCTAATATAAAAATAATGTCCAATTTATGATGCATTCCTCTTAAGTCAACTCATGTGTCCTAGATTTTATTTTCAAAACTAAAATATACATCTTATTAAAGAAGATCGATTTATATTTTTCAACTTGATTTTTGAATACGATTTCAATAAGATTAGATTTATTTATTATTATATTACTTACATATATATTTTTTTATTGTAATGTAATAATTAATATTAATAAAGATAATATAAAATCATTTTTCGCGTTGAAAAGTGGCATGAATAATGCAATTAGAAAAATAATTACATGCACGATATCACATTTCCGCATTTCATTCGGTTAAATCTCTTGTTTACGGCTAATATGATTTTTACATCTTAATCGACATTGAATGATACATGAAAAATTAATTATCGCTGTACGAAATGAATCCATATATACTGCACAGCCCATCGACATGCTGTAACTATTAACGTTTCACGTGGATGAATGTTTTACATGGAGATACATCCGAAATATATGTCACGCAGCACGCAATTATATATAGTGCAATAAAAAGTTTGCGGGCAACACATAGGTACACATACAGGCACAATAAACGATAGAGTTACGACGACGCGTGCATATAGATAAAATCTGCATCGCACCGTTTTATTCATCAAACCCCGCGCGCGTTTCGAAGCGGATCAATATTAAGGACAGTAAATCATGATGACTGCGTTATGGTTATGAATCATTATATAATTTTATGCATGGCATCGCGTCACCGCAGATTTTGATCGAGATCTTAATGTATGCATTCACAAATTACATTTCTATTTCCTTTACTTATACTTCTAACGTACCCCTCTGGCAATAGTTATAGAGTTTATAGACCATTACCATATTCTATCATATGTATCATCAGTTGAAATAAAACATGGCACATTTTATTAAGTAAAATATTATAAAACTAAAACGTATAAGTATATAAACAGGATTTAAATATTGAGGCTCAATATTTTTGCGACTGGAAAACTTTTCCAATTTTGTCTCTCGATTCTTTTTCGTCATTACAACGCAGTCGAATATTTCCGGTACAGAGAATAATAAGTTTCTTATTTTACACAAAATGTATGACTTTTTAACAATTGGCTTCTGGAGCATATAGTCGACCCACCCAGTCATAGTAACTCGAAATAGGAGAAGTCGCGGAAACGGGCGAATAGTTTCGTGTTTTTTCGTTTCAGTTACATGCCGCACAATTCCTGCGGTCTCATAAATCTCTCTCGCCCTACGTCGGCTATACGGCGTCCAGTGTAATCGTCCATTACGTACTAGACTCTCGTCGAACGACGACGGTATCTCCATTTGTTCTTCCCGTAAGTATATATCGGGTGTATCGCCAAGAGAGTCTCGTCGTTTCTTCGTTTCCGAGTTCATTCGGCCAGTAAGGATAGAGAATGACATGTATCGTACCCCCTTTCTTTCTTTTCGCGGCAATCGCGGCAAAATAAGGGAAGAGACGTACATTGTAAATGTGCGACACTATTTCGTTTCGACTAGAGTCTTCTTCGTATTATTGGACATATGTTTGAAGAACCGTTGTATACTTTGTATGTTAGATATATCTGATACGTTGAAAAATATCTTCTTTATAAATATTTCAATCAATTTAATATATACGCAAAATAAATTAAATTTTATTCTTATTTTTTGAATGATTAACTTCAACTGCTGCATCCTCTATTTCTCAGAAATTGAAAGTATAAGATATGTAAAATACTTTTTTTTAGACATTCTGGCAGAATATCTATTCTCGATATGTGATCCATTTATAGATTATAGTCTCCGTTCAAGTATGAAGTATGAACGATAAAAAAACAAAATTTTGAAAACTTCTGAACGTAACTTTGTATTCTGAATATTTACTGCGTAAAAAAGTAGATTTATCGTTAAATGCAAATTTTGTTGGTAAAATTATAACGCAAGAAGTTATACAAAATAAACCAAATTGAATGATATATATTATATATTATCTATTTCTTAATATTTTTTCCCTTTTTTCTTTGTTTTTCTTATCATACTTGATTTTTTGTATCTGCAGTGTTATTTATTGATTTAATTAATATCTATTAAGAGACACGGTAGTGTCTCGCGCCAAGTATACGCGGAGCGAGACCGACCGTGACTCTTTTTATACGCGACGCGACGGGTTGCGAGTACTCGAGATGTTGAGATCTCGATAACGAGTGAACGGATCAAGTTCTAAATAGGCTTGATTGATAGTTTGGGGTCGACTTAGGGGGGTACGTGTTTTTTATTTTTCCGTCATCATTACATGTAAAAAAAAGGGGGATTTATATTTCATAAATATCAATTTAATTGAACGACAGTTCAACTCGGTGAAAGGGGAAGGTATATAGAGTCAGTCCCTTCAAAGGCCATGGCATCTTATCTTCTCGCAACGTCTCAGCAGACATGAATATCGATATGATCTCGTGGTACGCGGAACACGAGTGAAGGACTTGTGTTAAAAATTTCTCTAAAAATTTAATCCACCGGCCGGGGCCGGGAGAACGGTGGCAGCGGAACGCGAAGAATAGCGGGACTACGTTAATTAGACCCACAATTACGGTAATGGGAGAGTTCGTGCGTTGCAATTATCGTAGCGCCACGAAGGCAGTTAATTAAGAGAAATTCAATTAAGCCCTTTCGGCCACGCGAGCGAGCGTTCGCGGTGAACGAGAGAGGAGGCGCAGCCCGCGCGGTGCGAGCTTGCGCGCGCGATGCGAGTTTGCAGCGCGCGTGTCGTCCACGAAGGTGATTTTCCCGCGAGAAAATCCGTTTTTCCCTTTTTTTTTTTACAGCTCCCATCGTCCCACGTAGCGTCGTTAATTCCACGTTGATTCGATTGGCATGCCGCTTGTCCAACGCGGATTTTTTTTCGTCGTTCCGATGAAGAAATGCGGACGGGAGAGAAAACAAGCGGTTTTGCGGTGATTTTCGGATATCGTTGAAACGGTCGGTTTGTTCCAAATGTTAAAAAAAGCGGGCAACCAACCGGAAGAAACGCTCCACCGATAATGATCCTTTCTTGTATGTATAATATTGGCGCGTGTGTAGGTAATATTGGAAGATCGTAATATTATACAATAACTTGTGTGTATCAATACAAATTTAATTATTATATTGTGGCGGTTATAATGCATTTATAAACGTATGGGCTTTAAATTGTTACCATATAAACAGAAACGATATTTCGATAAAGGGGCGCAATTTTATTTTATACTAGATATAAAATTTTAAAAGCAAAAAAAAAAAGAAAAAAATTATGAAACCGTGTTGCTTTTAGTAGATTGAACAGAACCATTGGACTAGACGTCATTATACAAAATACATGACTACTGGGTTTATTTTTCTATCTATAATTATTATATTATGCTAATATCATAATATTACATTATTCGTTAAAACAGGAGAATATGACGTTACCGAGTTTTTGTAATTATTCATGACGTTAAACACAAAATTATATGTATGTATAGTTTCATAGCCAATTGTATGAGCTTTCATTTTTTAACTTCAATTTTAGTTTATCCACATTAAAGTCTTATATTTTGAACGAAGGAAAATCGAGTCGCGCGTGTGTGCAGCTTATATAGTTGAAATAGTCCTTTCATTTGAGGGTAGTCAAATAAACCGACCGCGGCCGCGTCTGTCTAGATCCGTACAAAGTCGCATGTTTATTGCAGCTTCACTAAATTTACAGATATTTTGTGACTCGAGGGATGTTAAAACCGACGACATATTTCGGATGCCGAAACAATCGCAAAACGAACGTAACAAACTGCTCATTCGTATCATGTAATGGGGAATGTCATTCGCGACCGGAGCCATCACCGGAGTTGTTTCCGTGTAACTAATTTTGCCGTTTACGAAAACGCGAGCGTCAGCTTGCATTGGCATCGAAACGTGAACGTTACCTTAGATGACCCGGGCATTTGCGCGGGCAAATGTGGAACTCTGGGGACGCAAACAGCGAGCACAGACCAAAACTAACCATCATTCGTAATTCCATCGGTGCGTATTCGATAACAAGAGATGATGTCAATAAAAGATAAACGCTTTGTCTCGGTATAATATATATTTAAAAAAAGTCTTTTTGCGTGATGTGTCAGAGAATTCATACCGGATTTATGAAGATTATTTTTCTTCTACGACATTTAAAAAATCTCTTTTGCCTTAATTGAATCTTTTCTTTAACAAAATATTAGCAATCTAAGTTTTTAAGTTTTTATTCCATCGGAGTATATAACGTGTAACTTATACACGTTGTATAATTGAAATACTGATCAAATAAAAAATTAATGTTGAACGTAATTCTTTCTTTCTTCTCTCTTCTCTTTATGTCTCTCAAAAGAATAAGAAATATAAATATAAAGGAATAAGAAGCATATGTACAATTATATATGAGTTTCTTCGAGATAGACTCCATTTGCTCGCACGAATTCATTTCTGCTTCCTGGTTTCTTAATACTGCCAAAAGTTTTACAGTGTACACTTGGAGAAACTTGCTCTTTGAGAAATTCTCGAATTAACTTTGTAACAGAAAACACTAAATGCACTATGTCAAGTCTTCATGTTCTATACTGAATCGTAAACATCCGACAATGCTGCAAAAGCTGAAAGAAAGATCATTTTAACTTTTCCGTCGGAGCTTGTGATGGACTTATTAAAATTTTGTGAATAAATTGTTTCTTTGTAATGTCCACTACTTTTTAACCGAGATATTTAACAGTTTTATATAGCTTTTATATAGACATATTTACGTATACAAATTTAACACTAATGAATTAATCAATTTTCCTCGTCAAATGCAACTCTAAACGTCATCTTACGCTGTCAGGGAAGTGTAAACGTTGCCTCGTCGGATAAATCTGCCTGAAGTGCAATGATGATACTCGTGACAGACACAAACGTCTTGTTAACGTCAAGCATGACATGAAACGCGCTCACGGCGGCGATATGCAACTTGACAAAGTCAGTTTGCACAGATGCGAGTGTAAAATATGACTTCTGCATTTGAACCTTGGCGCAGGACAAACATTGATTAGAGCACGGCTTGAAATACGCGTTTATCGCGACCGTATGTTCTCTCAGCTGCGCTGTATTAGTTCTATTATCACTTTGCAATAGTAAATTTAATTATGCAGAACCCGCTGACTTTACAACAATCAAAACGGTGCGGCATTACACTTATGCAAAATACACGCGAGTAAATTCTGTTTAATAATATATCGCTACCTCGAGCAAAAGTCTGTTTTCCTTGTTTAATTTCCATGAGCAGACACGCGTCTTGCACTCGCGATTGCGTGACAATGTAAACGTTGCGTTATCAGAATAATGAAAGGCGGATGTAAGACTCAAATGGCCCGTTAATATGAGGCGTGACGTGAAATAAACAGCCACGATGGATGATCGCTCCGATGTTCTCAAAGAAGAAAAAGGAGAAATAATAAGGTTGCCTGGCAAGCTTCGTTAAACGTCACTATGGAATACTAATTTCTCTGACATGTATCTCTAATCCTCCGAGGCCAAGCCCCAGTTTTTGCCCTTTTCACGTGTATTTAAAACCTCTTTCTCTCTTGTGACTAAATGTCATTGGATCTGTGTACGAACGACAATATTACATTATTAATTCTTGGAAGATTGATTCGCACTACCTTAAGCGTTTTAATAATAAAAAAAAATGTTTTAATGCATAAATTAATTAGAACTGCATTTCTTATTACAATTTATTTTTAAGCTTGGCAAAATTAATTTAGTAAATATAAAATTATGCTCTAAAAAATATAAGAAAATATAATAAGACTGTTGTAATAATAATTCGAGTTTTTTCTGATGTAATTTTCATAGTTAGTTAATTAGATTTCTAACATTGAGAACGATAATAATAAAGAAAAAAATTGAAATTAAAGTGTGATAAAAGAAATAATAAAAAATACAACAATAGGAAATAATAAACTGTACTTTTAATGATTACAGTATTTATTTAATTTTTTTATAATATCTTTATCTTCTTTCTCTTTTTGTATGTCGATTAATATCGAGAGAAATATTTGTTTCTATAAATATTAACAATACAATTTATATTATTTATAATAAATTATATTTTATTGTGTTGATTTCCGAGCAAATACGCCAATTTTGCTAAATTGTTTTTAATTGCAAGATACTTATGCATTCGTATAATCGCTTCAGAGCAAATAATAGCACGTACAATTCCGATAAAGTATATAAACAATAGTATATTTGAAATAAAAAAAATCGTATTAAGAAATAAAATCGCGGCCGCGATTGAAATCCATATAGAGATCGCTTCAATTGCGCTCATGATACATGCGTTCGCATTCACGAATCCTATGTGTGTGCAAATCCCACAAAATAAAATGGGATATAGTGAAAGGCGACTGATTTGGTAATGTTTCTTACAACGACAAATGTAAAGTATCGATTGCATATAGTGTTGTAAGCGTTTCAGGTTTCGCGCGTGTCCAGTCGATTAAACGAAGTTCCAACGGACTAAAGCGGAAAAATGTAAAACAAGATAGATACAATAGATTCCACTAACAATAAATCATACTGCTGCATTTGTTTGAATATATATTTGACTCTTGAGTCGCCGCCGCGCGATTGGTTTTTCGCATATTTATGACGATCTTGGAGGATTAAGGTGGTCCTTTCGCGGACCCAGCTAGTCAAGTAACAGTCCGTCATGATGAGGTAATTGAAAACAAACATATTGACAAACATTACACAACATCCCAATAATTATAATAATATAACATGATTTTACACACACGATTTAAATTATTTATTAATTAAAAAAATATCACAATAATAGTGCGGTTGGACTCGATTTAGGTTAGGTCAAGCATGACAGTACGAGTAAAGCAATATGCGCGTGGATCCACTACTTATTTAACCTTCTATATCAGAGCAAAACATTCGGTAAGCCCTTATTTTCAAGGTATGTACGAAATCCGGAAACTTCAGGGAATATTTTAAGACATGAATAATGTATTTATCTGATCGCTAAGTACACATGTATTGTTGAAAACCTCGGACGTGGCGATTTGCATCGTTCTATCTTTCTCGTTCATTAGATGTAAACAAGGATAGAATGACAATGGCACGCTCCGCGAACGCACATTTAGAATGACTTATTTCTTGTAAAGTGTCGGTAACCTCACTTGATTTTTCGTACACATGCCCCTTATCACTGTATATTTAACATATATCAAATTTAGGTACCTATCTAATACTTGTTCTCATTGCACGAAAGGACCACCTTAAGTGTTTTCAAATTTTATCTACTTTTCGGAAAGTTTGTTGATTAGATTTTTAATCTCGTTAATGAAGCACGCACACAAATAAAACGCGTCGTAAGAACGTTAATCCATTAGCGCAATCCATCTTAACGCGAGTAGTTCACGTCGGCAACGTTGAAGCCATGATGCGATGCGCAAGTTAAATTTCAAGTTGACTGTCTTAGCCTGTCGTGGAAGATAGTCAGTTCGTCCCCGTGACTAATTAATCTGATGTTAATTGATATTGCCATCTCGTGCTCTTGATGCCCCCCACCGGATGCAAATAAATCGAGATTTCGAATTTAATAACAAGTACGAATCATTTTTGCGAGAAGTCGATGCAAACATAATTTACGTGTGACTGATATATCTAAACGCCAATTTTTGTCTGTATCTTAGCAACGAAATGGATCAATAAGTTGTACTGAAAAAAAAAATCAATTATTCACGTGAAAAATTTGCATATTAATCCGCACATTTCTGCAATAATTTAAATAGCGAAATTATTGCACAAGGTATAGAATATAATAGATGGATATTCGATGTAACATTGAGGCAAATATTAATATAAAATTATTTCCATCCTAGAGGATACTTATTTCGAAAAGTAACGATAGAACTTTTATAAGAGAGGAATAAATGAAGTTTATACTTTTATTTTTATTAATTATATAAAAAAAATTAATGTCAATTAATATGTTGGGATTATTTTACAATTTAATTTCAATTTTATCAATTTTTTATCAATTTTATTCTATTTTTTAATACAATTTAATAGAGAAATATAGATACTTATGTGCAAGTGTAATTAATATAAATAACATAAGTTAAAGAAAATGTTCTCTTTTATATTCATTCACAAACCAAGAAATTGAAAAATCTATCTATAGATGCATAAATTACTGCCATCGTCACTTGTTGATCGTAGCCTAAATAGGTTGCGGAGCGCAATAAAATTTGCTTTGCTAATGCATTTTAATCGAACGGGCGATTTAATCGATGCGAATGATGATAATAATAATTATTGGAAAATTGAACCGTAATTCGCTGATAATAATCCTAATAAGCACATTGCAATAGGAAATCTTTTTTCTCGCAGATTCAATTACGAATCTATGCGACGATTCGACTAATGAAATTTTAAATCGCTACGACGAGCCGTAGAAATTTTGATTAGAAATATTTTTCTATTTTAAAATGTAGGTTGCGTACGATAAGAAAATATGAATTTTCCTTTTACGGTCATATCCTGCTTGAATTAATGATCGTTATAGAAATTAGCTCCATCCTGAACAAACCAGTCGTCGCTGTTAAAATTCCTTAAGCGATTTCACTGACGCGTTTAAGAGTTTCGTCAAAAAAGAGAAGAAATGGAGGAAGCAAGGCATTCCCTTAAGGCTCGAGACTCGGGTGTTTGATTTGGAAAATCTTGATGATACCAAGGGATTTGTTCATACGAATTTGTGGCTCCTCAAATCAAATTCGCACGCAGATAGATAGACAGATGCGTGCGAATGAAGCCGGACATCCAGGCCAATTCTAGTGGGGTAGGGCGGGAAAAGGGATGACGAAATGGTCGCTATTTGAGTTCCAATTTGCGTTTAATAATTGCATTCGATTAATATTCATTGGAATGCAAAGCGGTCCGGCGAATTCAACGACCGAGTCGCGCTCGCATGCTCGCGCGAAAGGAAATGGGGACCGGACGCGGCGAGTTTTGGCATTTTCGCGAACTTTTGGCATTGTCCTCATCGTTTCCGCGGCTCGCCGGCACGGCGGAGTGAACGAGGATAATAAATCGAGGGCAACGGCGTCGTGTTTTCCGCGCGCAGATGATAATGGCTTCGAACTGGTATGCGCGCGAAATGCGACTTATTTATGCGAGAGGCTTCGAGTACACGTCGATCCGCGTTAATCCGCGCTTTGGTTTTTTCTGAAGCGTCGCTTCGCCGTCTTCGTTGAGCGAGACGCAAATATAGGACAGTACTGAGGGAGAGAGCGTTCACCTCCTATGTAATACTACGGGGCGTTTCACAAAATTTGCATCAAACTCCAAAACCGTATCCTCCGATGAATTTAACGGCAATTTTTCCTCGACGAAAAGTTTAGCTCCACGCAATATCTTTCTTTGCAACTTTGAAATTTTTGGCATTACGTATTCTGGCTACTAAGCCTCAGATTAATATTCTGTTAAAGTGAACTTTAACAAAAGTTGATCGAGGAGAAGGTTTTGTTAGCTGTCTGGATTCTTGTGGCTTATATGCTTTAAAGTTTTAAAAATGTTGCGATTAATAGTTTTCAATAATCCATAGAATTTATGGAAAAAAACGAAGATTTGTTAGGAACTATTCGATGAGTAATATTCAAATATCATGCGATGACTATGTTCAAAATTGTTTTACTTTAAGAGACTGGAGTTGCAATAAAAGCAGATATAAAATATTCGGTCTTGCGCGTATGAATAAAAGTTGATCTTAGAAAATATTCTTTAACCTTATCTCTTTGAGAACAAGTACACCTGCGAGCACACACCGCGGGTGTCGACACACGCAAGTGCGCTGGGAATTGTGAATACACTTCGAGAGAGCAAAGGCTATTTCCAGGTGCGCGATCCTACGAAACAAAAGGAATTTACAATGAGCAAGTTCCGTTCGGCGCCAAAGCTTCAATCGTAAATCGAAAACTTTCGTCCCTTTCACGTCTCTCGAATCCTACCCGCTTTCGTAGACACCAACTTCGCTCGCGCATTCTATCTGGGAAACTGTCGATCTCCGAGCTAGTAGAAATACCACAAACTGATCAGACTTGACAAGAACCTTATGGTACAAGTGGAAGATTACGTCGCAATTCTGAGGGATTAGCACTCTCACGTTCTTAAAAATTTCGATTGCCTCCATATATTTCTGGGTCAGTAGAAACACGCGATAGAAATCAGACGCGAAAATTTCGTAGATGTGATAAAATATATATACGAATTCAAAAGATTAATTGAGATAGTCTGGTATTTTCTTAAAACTAACACTTTATATATAGTTTTACGAATCAATCAGCTTAAAAACAGCAGTAAGAAGTATTATTTAACAAATTAGATGTGTTACATTTCTAAATGTATAAATGAAGAATGACGCGAACGTAAGATGACGTTCGAATTGTATTAAAAGCAAAACTGTAGAAGTTTTGTTTATATCAGTATATTTAAACAACATGTCAGATATAATAGCTTCTGTAATATAAATAATAAAAAACACATAGATTAATCTATTAACAATCTCCCATCTTCAGAAAAAATAGCTTTATAGCTATTTCTTTATTACTCTAGAAACAAGTAGTAAGATCGTGTAATATGTCAGACATTCCTGGATGCAAGTATATAGAGAAACGCACGAACTACCTCACATTCTTGGATTAAAACAAAAAAACAATTTGAACATATCTCTCTAAGAGATCCTCGTAGATAGTAGAAGAACGAAACAGACCTCGCAAGTTTCCAGGCGCAAGTAGGGCATTGTATTAAATTAACGGTAAGAGAGTGGACACTATCGCACTTTCGGAAAATGAATCTCTTGCATTTCTTTTGTATGTGCGCTCTAGTTTCCTAACCAGTAGAAATATCACGTCGCAAATTAGACACTCCAATTGCCTAAACGCAAGTAGAACATCTCGCGAATATCTACGGACACACTCGCACTTTCAAACAACAAGTCCCTGTACCTTTTTGGGCCAGGTCGATGTCGATCTCGATTCCGGCGGCTATCACTACTCTTTCGTGGAGAGATCCTTCACCCCGTTGTTTCCTCGCACCTTTTTCTTCGTTTCCAAGTTACCGGTTCAACGAACTTGACGCTCGCGACGGGAAAGAGTTTTGTTACCCATCCATCGATCATGAATTCTGAGGGCGAGATGTCCGGAGGTTATCGCGCGTTACGGACCATGCATCACCCGCGTGGTTCAGTCCCGCGAGGCAGTAAAACGTCACTGATGGATACGCGGATACGTAATGACACGAAACGACGTGCGTCGCGACGTCACCGGCACTGACGGTTACGTACTTAACCGAGCGACGGCGGTAGGCGAACTGGACCGAGCGCCGGAGCCGGAGACTGCCTTTGGCCGCTGCTGCGTGTACGATCTGGTGGCGGCCGCTTTCGCCGGCGACGAGGACGGCCACCGCGACGACGACGCCGACGCCGACGCTGCTCGCAGCAACCATGGCGCGACGCGAAAGCCGCCGCGCCGGAGCGCCCTCATCTCTTCCACCCCCTGCGACCTCGGCTCCACGTCGTTTCATCTCGCTTCAACCGCCCAACATCGTCCTCTTTCCCTCGACCGCCCGGTAGAGCTATCCCCCCACTATTCTATCGATCCTACGGGAGAGGCCCTCCGCGTTCCATTTGCCTCGTTCGAGCGGAGACTGCGAATCGCGCTCGTACCGCCTGGACCGCCGTGGAAATTAAAGGCTGAAGAGGGTCGTAAGGAGAGAAAAGAAGACAGTTTGTCGGCGGGTTAATTCCTTATAGAGTTCTTTCCTTGAGGCGTGAGAAATTGGATTGTTAATGGATCGGCCTGCATTTATCGACAGGAATAAGCTCGCAAGTAGCTTAATATGTTGCGAGCGAACGCGCCGGAAGTGAATTAAACGTCAATATTGCGATCAGTAACAATAACGTTCTTTCTATAACGTGATTGGGTAGAGAAAAAAAAACAAAGTAATCCTGATCAACAAAATTATTTTTTCAATAACATCAATCCAATGTATTCATGATTTTTTTAAACAGGAAGAATATAAAATACGGTAACACCAGAGGTAATATTCCTTGCACCGAATTTTTAAAAAAATAATTTTGTTAAAACATATGAAACTTCTCTCATATCTTTTGATTAAAGAAACTTCCATTATACCGTACATATTTATACAAAACTTGTTTTCAAACTTATATTTATGAATGTATGTTGATTTTGAATTTCAACGTACGCATTATCCAACATACATATTATAAAGTTTGCAAAAAGTCCAGTATTAAATTTCTGCTATCTGGATGTCCTACATATTATACGGAAATACTAGAATAGATATATCGAGCGTATTCATCTGCAAAGAGAAAGGGAAAGTAGCCCTTAGAATTCTCCTTCTCTCTTCCTGCGCTATGGCGGATTTTCCGATTATATGCTCACGAGAGAGAATCACAGAATCTGAGCGATTCACTCCCGTATATCGCGACGCGCGCTTTCCGATTATATGCTTGCGAGAGAACCTAAACACGATTATACGTATATCGATCTCTGTATTCGCATCATGTATTAGTGTTACATATGGTTGCTTGATTTTCATGACACATTTGCATTAAATCCCTGGTCTCCGTGTTAGCGGGGTTATAAGCAAGTTAAACGTGAGAATCAGAGAGCCTATCGCATTTAACGTAAAGCGTGATGGTATTTTACGGATGAGTGATTATATAGAGAAATTAATTAAGGAATCATAATATTGTATGTATAAATCAGGATTTAATTAGCAGAAAGAGAAGGGGAGAAAGAGAAAAAGAGAGAGATAGTAGGTTGAATATATAATTTGACTCGGCGTTTTGCCGAGAGAATCAAGTATATATATAATTAAAGTAATCCTGCATGATATCAATAAGATGCGTGATTTTTTTTCATATCGTATGATAGGTACCGATATAATATAATAGCCAAAACTTTATCTGTAAACATAATACATTAGACAATTAATTTTTTAATCTCGATTTTGAAGCATATATCTATATATATGTATATACTTTAATTAATACATTGCGACAATCGTTGGGTGAACTGATAATAATGTAATCTTTGTAGTAAAGAAAGATTTTCTAAAGTATATTACTGTAGCAGCAAAAGAAATGCAAACTTGGCAACTGGTATAAAAAGCAAAATAAGTAAGAATACTAAAACGCAAATTTCGAATATTATTTTCAGCGCGCATTTAACGCTAAAAGAAGTTTCGCGGCAAAGTAAATTCCGGAGTATATCGTTACAGACGAAAGAAATTTTCTTAGCTTATCAATGGAATAAAAAAGTAGAAAAACCGAGTTAAACCGTAACGCTATTATTTCTGAGCTTACATTTGACGCCGCGCCGGCTGAATTTTCGCGATGGGGTAAATTCCAATTTATGCTATTTCTAACGAAGAAACTCGGAGGTTAAAAAACAGGAAATAGAACTTGAAACGCGCGGAGTTAAGGTGACACGCGAATTTACGGTATTATTTCCATGGTAGGTATTTGACGCTAATGTACACTTCGCGATTGAATAAATTCGTCTCTAACCGAAGGAGAGAAATCGCGAGTTGCAAAAGGAACGGAATTCGTGACGTAAAGACGGCATGCGCGCAAATTTCCGATATTATTTTCCAATAAAGAAAAACGCGCATTTGACGCTAACGGAACTTCGCGGTTGGAGTAAATTTCGTAGTATGCCGTTGTAGATGAGAAATACCGGAAATAAAATGTCAGAATTTCTGCTAATCTAGTAGATTTTCAATAATCCACCTCGAAAAAGTACAATTTTTTGCATCCCGTGCAAAAATCACGATCGAGCAATTTTTGAAGCCATTATTGGTGCAACGTGAATCTGATGTTGAAATCCGTAATTCACTTTAAACGACCGCATAACTGTAAAATTGCGAACAGTATAGAAAGATCGTGGAGAATCATACGCCATTTAAAAAAGATAATTTATACGTTTTAGTTGATTTTTTGTTTTTCTACAAAATTATTGCTGAAATTATACACAAAATATTACGCTAAATGTTTGTACGCCGTACATGTATAAGCAGAAAGAAAAACAGAGTTTTCGAAAAACTCTTCTTTAGTGAATCTTTGACAGCGGAGGAAATAATTAATGCATGATAACAGTGAATTTTGCGACGTGTGTAAATTTTACATTTTACATTTGTCGTTACAGCCGGTCGTAATGAAGCGAAACGTCACGCAGAATAAAGCAGGTTTCAAGTACCGCGAAAGTCGTAAAAGTATAATTATAAGGTTTCAAATTTTCTGTTTATCACCGCGCGTGAAAATGGAAGAAGTTTATCACGCGATGTACCTCGAGTTTCCCGGCTTGCCGAAAGCAGTTAAACTATTAGAAGCATAAAAAATTAAACTGCTCCTTAGCGCGCATTGTCCGACGAAGAAAAGAGAAAACTGGGATCTAGATTTAACTGAGTTTGCAATCGACATTGTGTTTTGCCAGTGACAGAGAGCCTCCTCGTCATCGATGGAGGACGATTTTCCACTATGATATTTTTGTCGTGACTCTCGGGAAATAACGCTGCTAAAAAAAAAACGTCAGTTTGAACGTAGAATTTTGACTGAAGGTTTAAGGGACTAATGGAAATCTTGCATATTCGAAATATATATCAACCGCATTTTCACGAGATATCTAACGATTACTGTCATTCTCGTAGTTTTCAAGAGTTTTCTCTGGCATGATATTGGCACAAGTCAACCTGTCGATATGTCACAGTTGAGTGCTCTAATACCATCAAGCGCTGCAGATTATCGCGCTAGAGAAAAGGAATAAAATATTGCTGCCGAAAAAGATCGTATGTATCTAGCATATATCCATGTACCGATATATCTTTTCAAGTTTTAATAGCGTACACTCGTTTGACAGCAGACTTTATAATAATTATAACATATCTCTAATATTTCATTTCTTTAAATAATATATTTCTCGATATTTTTTACATTACAGTGTTAACAGCCGCGTATGACCAGTTTCCGCTAACGTATATATATAATTCTCTAATATTATTTGATTTTTGCACAATCTTGTTGTCATCCAAATGTGAAATTTTATACGTGACGAGATAATGTTTCGTATTTTTACGCACTTTATGCCATAACGCGCCAGAGAATGTGAGAGAGATCCTTTAAATTTCGTACGAAGTCGTAATGCTATCTTCAAAATTTGCGCGAGAGTGCAGTTAGTGGAGAGTCGCGAAATCTGTCGCATTCGTTATATTAGTCGGGGAAACGGGAAGAGTGCAACGCGCGCCGCTGCGCGCTGTGTGAAAACTACAAATTGTTACACGACGGCTGGCTGGACATGACCGGGAGATGCAGTCAACCAGTCTGAAACGCGTTACGCTCTAACTTGATTTCCGTATTTACTCCTCATTGGACGAGAGCAAGGGTCAAAAAACCGTCTGCCGCAAAAAAATTCTTTAAAGTCGATACCAAATGACTGCGTTGCTGCGCCTTTCATATTGGAATAAAAATACTGGAATATATATATAAAAATGAAAACCGAAGCTACTGGCTTTACGCGACTTTGATAGCATCACGCAGCACATAGTTTCTGGAAAGTTAATCAAATTACCATAATTTGAACTTGTACTTTACACATCATTTTACATATTCAAGAACGATAAAAAGTAGCACGATAAGAAGTAGTATGCACGATAAGAAGTACCTCATTTCAATGTAATTCTATAAATTTAACATTTAAAAAATTCGTGTTTTTTAATGTAATAACGACGATAGTGAATAAAATAACGCAATTAAAATAATCTGCAAATATTTTCCACAAATTATTTAAAAAATTACGGACACTCGTAGAATCAAAGAGAGAATGTTAACAATATTCATTTTTTTCGCGTTGATCATAATTACCTAACTAATTGTTAGTTATGTCCAACTAAGTTATATTGTCAAATCTATCGGCAGGAGAAAGCAAACATATGTTTGCATGATTTATATACGGATCTTCTTATTCTATGCCGAGTCGTTGCACAGAAACAAAAAGTATGGTCAATGGTTGTACGATCACCCTCATAAAATTTCAGGTTGGCTGCTTAGGTACCAATAAATCTGAAAGATCGCGACAGAAGGGAAATGGTCCGAAGATTCCGAGCATCATCGGGCGAAAATGGGGTGGTAATGTAAGCAGAGAAAAAAGATGTTAGCGCGTTTCCTGTGAAATTATATCAATATGTAACAATTAAAATTTGTGCATTCTAAAATTGTTTAGATATGATGTGATACAATATGATACAAAAAATGTTAAAATAATCAAATATATTTGTTACGAAATTGTGCATTTCATAATCAACGACGCCGTCACATTTTTTAATACGTTGTATAAACGTAACACATGCCAGATTATACCATCGTCTATTAATAAAAGTGTTAAAAAAATTGAAAAAATGCTTTCTCTATACTTTGAATAAAGAAAGAATTAAAAAAAACTTGCTTATATTTCATTAAACTATCGATCGCGTCATAAATGCTGCTTTCGATTACGTATTGCGTATACAAGATGCCATTTTTCCTGGAAATCAGTTATTTACTCACGGCAATAATTAAGTTTGAACTTATTTTTTCATGGTACAAATTTTATTCATTAAGATTTATATAATATACCTTGATTTTCAATATTTTAAATATATTATTGTTAAGATAAAATTCGAAATTGATAAAAAACAAGATCCAATTTCTTACATAAATCTCACTCCATACAATTTAATTGCTATTCATTTTTCGTTTTTATTACTAAATATTATTTACATTCTATGAACACGTATTCACTATTCACTGATATTCATTCCACTGAAAGATGAAAAATATCTCATATATAATATATAAATCTCACAATAGATACGCAATCTCGTAACAATAAAATATACAAAAATAATACAAATAATAATAAATACACAAAATATACAAATAATAATAATTTTAAATATTAAACCAGCAAATATTGTTAAAGCTTGAAGAGATGAAAGAATTTTTCTAAGTCTCTAATATCTGCGGCTAAGAAGACACCCGACCGTGATATAGCATCCTATGTACATGTACCTTCTATCAATCACCATATCGCTACGTCGGAATATATGCAAAAAAGGCATGCACAGTGAGGCCGACACAACAATAGGGTGAACGACTGTAGTGAAAAATGACAGCGCGTAGCAGCAAGCTTGACTTTTATGCAAAAGTCACCCCAGAATATCACGTTCAAACATCCCTTCGCCGTTGAATTGCCCGTGAATTTATGCCGCAAACGCCCATAAATTCGCGGAAAAAGAACAGGAATATGTAATAACGCGGCGAATTAGGGAGAAGGTTGCCCCATTTGGTGACGTGAGAAAGCAAAACTTTGCTCTTTTTCTTTGGTTCACGGGGTTCGAACGTTCCCTCAGCAGTAGACACAACCAGAACCATGAAAATTGCAGTCATGCATCGAAAACTTCATTCCAAATAAAATTTGGAAGCCGCGGTAAATTTTGCAGCAATATGTCCATTAAAAGTTGTAAGCGACATTGACCTACAAGTACTTGAAGTACTTTAAGATAGCGCGAAATATATGGTGGTTTACAATGTAGCAACCTTTCAAGTCATGCACAAACATTAAGGCAAAGAAGTGAAGAATTTCTGATGGGTATATAGTTGTACTATGTACACATAATGTCCTATAATGTGAAATCGTACATTTTTCTTGAATAATAATAAGAAGAGGTAAATTAAAAAAAAAATTATAATTAAATACGCAATAAAAATATTTAAAGTAATATGCGTAAGAGATCTGTTATGTAAGCGGCGAAAGTTAAACATCTTTAAGAGAGAAAGAGCAGAGATTTATTAATTTGTCTACTACTGCAAGTATTCGATAACGTTTGCTGAGATATATCTTAAAATAAGTGATGAAGTTTCTATTGAAGATATTGAGAGGAGTTAATGTCGGAGAAACGTTTCTCGAAGTGTGTGATGGCAAACGGGAAGCGGATGTCTACCAGGTGCCTTTAAAACTAGATTCTAACGGAAAGAAAGTCTATCGATTTCATTGCTTATCTTGACTTTTAGAACTTGCTGAGCGAGTCCAGTCACATATCTCTTGCGCGCCGTATCTCGTCGCCTCGATCTTCTTTTGTGCGCCGACGTTTTTATTTTCCTTCATCTCGAGTAAAAAGTTTACGGCGGTACCACGCTTGATCACCGAATGTTTGCACCTCTCCGCACAACGGTTTACGTTCCTGCGTAACCGTATAATATATAATTTGTTACGAGACGTTAACAGCCACGTGAGCCATGGGGTACGACTGCACCGTCACCATCGTTCTCTACCTGTGGAACGTATCCGCGAATCTCACGACAATGCGATTATCCTCCTACCTGGGAGCACTCGAGTTTATCGTTTTTTTATGAGACACGTAGAGCGTCGATGTAACTCCAAAAAGGGACGACCAGTGCGACACCAGTAGTGTTTTATGAAGAAGATATAAAATAGACTTGGAAATAACGGCGAATACGTCCCACGTTGTCACGTTCTACACGATTTATGTGGTCACGGTACGTGTAATTTGTGTAATTCTGCCTACAAGAAACAAAAAATTGGAAAAAATAATACTAGTTATACAAAAGAAATATTAAAAACTATCGTTAGTGTAGTTCTGTAGTTCGTAACTACCTACTAAGGAGATATATATATAGAATCTAATAATTATTAAATATAAATATATATCTTGTCATCTGTGGTATATAACATAAACGTTGGAATTTTGAATATATTCCGAGTAATTATAGGGATATCACTGAGATATTCGTATAATCATTGACAATCTTAATAATATGGTAAATAATGATATTTTTTTAAAACAAAGCATCATGTGATGTTATAATTTTAATTATTTATTATTTTATTACAATTATATTTAATTATTATTTATTAATTATTATTTCATATAAAATTATTATCAAGCATTCCTGCAAAATTATGGGGTCATTATATTAAAATATATTTCTACTGATTATACTAATTTTTTATGAACCACATTATTACTTATAAGTATAATATGATTCTTTGGAGTTAATCCTTTCTTTTTTTTGGCTGTTTGATTATATACAATCTTCGAAATCCAGAAACTCAATTTTTCATTTCTCCCAACATTGCTTAACAAACAGATAATTTCCTCCTTTCTAACAATTCTCGGAGATCTTAGCGTACAATGTAACCGCGGAAGTTATTAAACAAAAATCATATATTGTATCGATACTTTCCGATGTGCAAGGGCTCGGGAACAATGGATAGGTCAAAACCGTTAAATGAGCACAGATTCTAAGATTTCACGATGCGCAATTTGGAGTCAAAACCGATTTTGCGGCAATTCAATTTCACAAGAAGAAAGTTGGAAAGGTGGAAATAGAAAAAGATACAGCTCTTAGGAGGTGCGGGAGATGCGAGGAGAATCCGCGTATATAGGGTCGCCAAAGTTTGGCAGAAGTGGAAAGTTCAACGATCGTGGCCTCGAATCTACTATTAGATCGCGAATACGGCTCGGCCTATTCTCGACAATCAGATTTCGGTCGGGGATATTTCGGGTAGAAGAGTAAACTTTAACGATAGCGATCTGTTAGAATCAGCGGTTCGCTCGATCTCCGTTTTTATTCGACTGCTGATAGAGTTTCGATATTATTTTAAAGAAGTAGTTAAAAGGGCGATATATATATGTATATATATAGAGGAATCTCGCCGTAAAACGAAGATATCGTTTTACTTTTAATAATGTGATATTATCCCGAACAGGATGTATAAAATTATGGAAAGAGAACATTTTTGTACGAACCGGTGCTTCTCTGTTCCTATATATATATTCGTTCCTTAATTTTCAAATAAACTGTGAACGTCGGTAACGTAAAAAATTATTGATATTATCTTGATACATAATGCATTGCACGCGCACGGAATTGAATGATACTGATTATCGATAAAATATCATGCATCATCAATAAATGCTTCATGTTTATTAATCCACTAAAATCATTCGGTAAAATTTTAATTAACGAACTCAGTTTGTGTGTAATTCGCATGCAGAGATATGAACCTGATATGGGAAAGGATTTGGACAAAATATTAATTACAATTAAATGTTAAAATATTTACCTCTCACAATTATGTTTTAAATTAAGTGATTATTATCAGTACAATTTTGTTAAAAATTTGTATTTATATTCTACACAAGTAAAATAAAAAATCGTTTAGTTGATATAATTAATTATCTTTTATATGTACATTATATACATACATAACTCAAAATCATACACATATTTTATTTTTTTAAAAATTAGTTATTCCATGCAAAATTCGTTTTTAGTTTATGCAGCTTTTCATTCAGCTTTTTTTTCTCTCATTGCAATATTTCTTACAATATAACAAAAATCTTAATATTATTTATAAAAGCAGTTATTGATTGAAAATGAAAGAAATAGATAATCGGTCCAAATGGTTATCAAAGATTCTAAAGTTTCGCGCAACAAAATTTCCAGACTTCATATTCTATCTCGATTAACTTTTCGTATATGTAGTTCATGAGACTCGCGTACTTATCGTAACATTTGAAGAAACAAAAGATAAACTCGTCATTGATAACGCTATAAAGTCAAGTTATGTTAGTTATCTAAGTTTGTAATGTTATTATCGGTATATAAAGTGAGTGTATAATCGCGTTGTTAAATATTTTATGAGTGTATAATCGTGGCGAACTTGTAACAAAACTTAGTAGAACATATTTTAACTTATTTTCATCGTCAAAAATTAACACGGTATGCCTTCCGTAAAATAATTGTATTAATTAATTTGATGTTTTTTACATTTAGATAATAATTCAAAAAAAAAAGTAAGTTATTCCGAGCCTAACTCTGTTATTGATAGGTTGATTAATTTTATATAACATGGTTCAATTTATACTGTATACCTACATATATGAATTACATAAATATACATATAATCTTATATATCTATATAAGATAAAGAATCATCACTGCATTTAAAACAGCATTGATCATACTACTCAATTTAACAGCAAAACTTAATTTAAACCAACATCAGCAAACCAAAATTAATTACTGCTTTTATTAATTAGAGAATAGAATGACGCAAAGAATTCCGAACTGTCGGTGAGTAGTTTTGTTTTCGAGTATCGGGTCGTCTGTGAAATTTTGTTCCAAAGCAAAGTTCACGGAGCCGGTAACAGGAATAGCCCGAAGGACGCTGCCGTAACTCCTCGGGAGTTTTGACGGATCGAGAAACTTCGGCATGCTATACGCAGAAAGTTGCTCCGCCGCGCCGCTGAGAATACGACCACTTGCTGCTCTGGTCCGGCTTTCGAGGCCGGCAACTTTTGCTTTCCGATGGTTCGTCGTGTCTGTTATCACCTGTTTTCCGATGTCTCAGTCTGTTAATAGCGAATTGTAATTACGATCCTTTGTGTGTGATTGTGTATATATTCGTTGTTCCGCGGTTTTACGAAACAATGACTCATGATGACGGGTTACTTAAATTTTTTATCAGAGATGAGATCTTGAAACTTCATAAATTGCGACGAAAAGAAAGTAAATCAAATATATTTTCCGCATAAAAGTTTATTTGATTTTGACGCTTACGAAAAAGTGCAGATCTTTGTTCTTAAATTTAAGGACGTTCTCCGATCCTTATACTAGAGAAAATCGATTTTCTTAGGATTTTCTTGAAACTGTGAATATACGTTAATTTAGGTGTGCTTTATGCGTGGTATAAATTTCAGTACCTCTTCCGGGATAAAAAATAAAGATATTGAGCTTCAAAGTTTCAAAAAAAAAATTAATTTTAATTTTTTTTAGTTTTGGCATTTTTTCCTTATAGAACTCGACGAGAGGAGCAACTTTGGTCCTTTTGGCCAACCTCGTATCTCTTACCGTTTGGCCTGGAAAACCTTTTCATTAGTAAAAGTTGAAACTTTGAGGCTCGAATCAGTATCTTGATTTTTTATCCCGGAAGAGGTACTGAAATTTATACCACGCATAAAGCACACCTAAATTAACGTATATTCACAGTTTCAAGAAAATCCTAAGAAAATCGATTTTCTCTAGTGTATAAGGACCGGAGAACGTCCTTAAATAAAATGTTGTAATGTCATTAACATCAGTTTAGGATATGAAACAGATTCATTGTACACACACATTAATCAAATTTTGAAATATCTTTAGAAATATCTATCTATTTATCGTAAATTACTTTAATTTTGTACTTATTACATTCCAGTCATTTATGACTGCAGAAATAATTCTGCTAATTCGAAAACTTTGACCAACGGACGTACTATCTAAAGTACTGTGTCTTGAATTCTTGATTTGGACGGACTTTAAACGGATTATGTTTTGCGCAAGAACCCTTCATCTTCTTCTCGCAAAGGATATTCCATCCTCTTCAACGTCCGTCGAAACTTATTTTAAAATTCATGTTCCAGCATCAGATAAATTGATTCTCCTTAATAATTTCTTTTTCGCTACCTTCTATCGCTAAGAAAACTGAAGTAAGATTAAAAGTCATCGTTACCCAAGCTTGTTCTTTATGGATTTTTTATTTTTACACATTCTCTTATGTATTCTTAAGATACATTTGGTTTAGAAACTTAATTTAGAAAAAATATTTATTTTGTATAGCAGGCGTTTTAAATACATACCTACATTTTTCAGATATAATATAAACATTTTTTTACATATTAGAAAAATTGCAATAATTAAGATAATTTAGTTTTTATACTAATTTTTTACGCGATTAGACACAGAATTGTTCTATTTTTAGAATAAAAATGAATACTTACTAATTCAATTAGAAACTGAATTTTTCAATTAATTCTTATTAATTATTTAATTGATTTAATTGTAAATTGAACATATTTCTGAGCAAATAGTCCTGCAAATTTTACGCATGACACGCAGCGCGATTAGCACAACAACTGAATTATAAAAGCAAGACGTTGCAATAATTAAAAACAGTCACGCGAGTGTCGATAACGAAGAAGAGACATGCAGACAAACGGAGGTTCTGGCGTATTACGGCATTTTCTAGGCCGTTTATAGCAGAATTTAAACTCCCACGATATTTTTCCAAGCAGCATGATATTTTTCGCAGTACAGCGCGCGGTTAATTGTAGCCCGAAGGTATCCGCCCTTGCGCTTTGAATTTTTAACAATATTCGACTCGATACTCTCTTACGAAAATAATACACCAGCCGGGCAAATACGGGTGATACAAAATCACAGAAACCGGGCGACCGAAATAAAAAGGATCCATAAATCCATTATAAACGATCTCGTCGCTCTCTATCGATTCCATCCTTACATTACTTCGCCGAACTTATTTCGAATGAATCATGAACATGGCGGATATGCACAAACTTCTGTCGTTGAACTACGATCCCAGAGTTAATTAAAGCTTATTGAGATTGGACTATTTAATAAGAAAAAGAAACTTCAATTGAAATTTCGAGAAAGATTGTTGACTTTCTGTCAACACAACTCGTGCTTTCAGGAAAAATTTGTTTCGACAAGAGAATTTGTCTGAGAATTTTCTTTTAGCAAGTTTTTTGTTTAATCTTTACATCTTTTTGGTGGTAAGAATATACCTTATTCTCATGAGATATTCGCCATTGTTGCAGTAACCTGTAGCAAATCCTTCAAAAATGTTATAAATTTGAATCTGTCTACGTGCATTTATATATTACGACGTTTTAAAACATTTTTTATACCATAATACTTAGAAAAATATGATCAGCTTTTACAAGTAATACGATGTAGGAATGAAAAAGATAATTAATAACACATTTTTTATCAAATGATTAATGTAAAGTGGAATACAGAAATGTATATAAATTGAGATTGATGCAGAATTTACATTGTAGCTATTCCGCATGCTTGCCTTCAGTATTACACGCGACGTGATAAAGTCAAGAGGCAAATGATGGTCTGATATATCGTGAGTTGTTGGATCATTTATTCATATACTTATTTACGTTCTTATCTCTTTAGCTTTCAATTCTACCTCTCCAATGTTACAAATACTTTTAAAGGCTCTATTAATGCTAAACTTTCTGAAATTATTAATGTAAAAATTAATTTTTTACATCTGTAACACTTTAATAAAATGTTCAATAAGATACGAGACTTAAGAAATAGAAAAATATTATTAAAAATAAAAAAAATTACATTGAAAATATTTAATAATTTAATTTTATAACCTAATTTATATAACAGTAAAAATTTAACATTACATTATTGTTGAATGATTCGACACTATTGTGTCTATAGTCGTAAAAAGTGTTAAATTGCCAAATATTATAAGCGTATTATTGCACTTCTACGTAACTCGTGAATTATATTTCTTGCTTGAAAATTTTTCGAATATTGCTCCAAAGTCTCAAAATAATTCAAGAAAGATTTATAAGAAATGTTGGATCAGATAGTAATCGAATAACGGTTAGATCGCTCGCGATCTAACTTCAATGTTATTATGAACGAGAAGACGTGCGAATATCGAAGTCGAGATTGACTTCGCGTTCGCTTTGGCTTCCATATTCATGCAGCTCTCTCGATATGAACGTGTACGTAGACACGTATGGACATGTGCAATATATACATCGTGTAACGTATGTGCGTTGTATATTTAACGATACTTACAAGAAGTTGGAGTGGTTACCATTAATACGTATCTGCGAAACGCTATCAGTATTCCCTTCTAATAAACACCGATATATGTACTACATCTACTTGCATAACAGTAATTTTGTAAACGTATCTTCGATCTTCAGGAAAAAAATAAAATAAAATGGACAATGTAAATCAAGTCTTTTTAAGAAGAATTGAGTATTTTCTTAATTATTAAATGTTCTTTAAAATTATATAAATCAGATTTATCTGAAGAAATAGAAGTACACATTTCTTTAGACTTGCAATAGCGAAAATATTGAATATTGGTCAATCAATAAAATTGATAATACCGTGAATTGTATTATTCATTATATTGAAAAGGATTTTAACTTATACGTAATGTCTCCATTTATTTTATGGTAGGGTAGAACTTATCTTACTCACAAATTAAAAGTAAGTAAGTTAAAAAGACAAATATTAGATACATTATTAAATCAACCTAACCAATTATATACTATATACGTTTTAGAGAGACTCGTAAATATATATTCCCCAGTAATATAGTTATTAAATAAAAAAAATGTTGCTAAAAAAATTCATAATTACGCAACAAGCTCACGTAATTATCATCGCGAGTAGCGTGTCGCCGGAACATTTTATCAAGTTAAATTAAGTAGCTGGTAAAAATAAAACGCGTGTACATTCATTGTCTCTCTAATTACGGTTATCAATCTCCCCGTCCTTCTTTCTGCAGGACCATTAATTATCGCGCTAATAGCGCTCCGTTTCATGCAGGCGCCCGGCTTGTTTCCTTTTGCAATTTCAGCTGCGCTTTCATCGAGTGATATTTAGCTGCTCCAGGGGATAGGTAGGCAAAGTCAACGTAGGCGACAAGCTAACAAAGTTTTAATTTTCACTTACAATTAGTTCGACGCACGCTTCACTGAGCTTTGTGCTCTATCCGTGCAATCAACGTCGGCAATTTTCACGATAGGCAAGAAGGGATTTCGAAGGAAAGAGAGCGATCGAGCGAACGGAAGAAGATAGCGGATAATATTGTGTGCGCGATGCGACGGAGACATTCTCGAGTCTCCAATTAGTGTGATTGGAGTCGACTATTTCGGCAGCGGCACGTGTGTACATATCCTACAAACCGGCATTCGAAAGTAAACGGAAATTAGGGGGGAAATTGTCGGCGTGCCATAAAGTCAACGATCGCTACGAACAATACGAATCAATCGCCCGGTTACTCGTGTGCAGATAGATGAAATTGATAGTAATCAATCAGCCGTTAGAGCCAATATCGTGTTTATCGTAGATAATTGACAGGTGAAAAATTAAGCCGATGACGAAAATTAATTTGATCTCGAATTATTTCCAATACGTTGGATGTGACGCGGGCAAAAGTTTTAATTAAATATCTCTCAGGAAATTTTGCATCATAAACTGGCGTGGAAGAGTTTAAATTATTATAGGATTAATAAACAAATAAAAATAAAAATTTTAATTATACTCTATGAAACGGTACAAATATATTTTTCAACGCTATTTGATAACGCTATTTTGTGTTTGCCGATTTATTTTTAATTATTATACACACAAAATTTTATCATATTAAATAAACAATATATTATCATGTAATATATGAAAAAATGAAAATAATTTGCATTTGTAGAAATATTGTTATATTTTTTATTATATGAGTTACAAAAAAAATAGTGCACCGGAATCCTTTTCCATTTTTTTAGTTTCGTGAAAAGTCCGCTTGCGATGTTCGATCCCGGTTTCTCAACTCCAAAAAATCGAATCCTGTGTCGATTGCAGATCGTTCCTCTCTGTCGCTTATCGGCACACAAAATTCAATCATTTTTATCTTGATGCATGCCTTGTTCCTCGATCCATGTGTCGTGTAAAAAAAAACATACTGATGCGTTTACGAATATCGGTAATAATTTTCTGCGAGATTGCGGAACGCGCCGCGTACCCAGGTGCAGGCGGAAACGAGACGATCCATCGATCCATCGTGGCTCTCTCCTCGCGGCGCGTACTCTATCCATTCTACCGAGATCTTCGTTACTATGCGACCAGCTCCACCAGCAATTCCACTCTCTCGCTGCGCGATTTCGGCCATAAATTTTCCTGGGCACTACTGTCAACTCTCTCACGCCTATACGCTTCTCGACTTAAACTCCGCGTGCGCGCGCTCGTTGACGGTTGCAATTTTTTCTTCAGCAGGAAGATTTTTTTTCACGAACGAAATTTTTTTCCAATTTACATTAGATTCTGTCGGGGGAAAAAAAGAAGGTATTCTCTTAGCCGACATCGTCGATTATGCCATTCTCGGGAGAGAATGAAAATGCGAGGGATTCTTCGTAACCGTCCGAGGGGATAAGCTCTATTTTTCCAACGATATTCATTTTTTCTTTATACGCGGTTTAGCTGTCATTTCAAAACTCATTTTTATAAAGTTATCCTTCTGTTTTTTCTAGACAATGATGTTTATAACGGAACGTAGGACGTGTTTTGAATCTTGAAGCATTACAGATCGAGTTGTATAAATCATGTGACGTTAACAATCTTTGTTTGAAAACTGAGAGTTTTATATTACATAGTATAGGTGCAGTATTATTTCAATCGAGCCTTTATATAGTTCTGTGTCCATAAGAAACGTCATTATTTTTCTTCATTTTGTGAAATAAATCATGATTAAAGGTGTCAAGATCGCGAATTTACAAACATTTCAAATACATACCATACACATATAAATATAATCTAATTCTAAAAATAATTTGTTAATGTATAATACATATGTACGCACATATATATGTATATATTTATATATAATTTTGTATTGGTTTTTCGATTATCTTATCCTAATTATTTTATACATAAAATAATGGAAAGAATTAATTTACGTTAAAAAAATGTATAATTTTTTTTAATGCAGTTCACATTGGTGCATTGGTGCATTGTATAAAAAATATAAACATGAAATGGTAAATTATACTAAAAAATTAAAATTTTTTTTTCACCATTTTTTTATTTTGAATTAGAAAAGAGTTATAATATCCAGCCTATTAGTTATACTACAATCACTGTGTATACTAATTATTTATAATTTTTTATCTTCTTTTTGAGTTATTCCGTTATTTTTCACATCTTGTTTGAGGTCAATCGAGAATCAATAACGTTAATTTACGGAATCAATAAATTTTTATAATTTTTTATATCTATCTACCAAAAAGGTTAGTAACTTTCTACTGTTTTTATGTATAAGAATGCTCCTAGAATCACTTAGGTGTCTTAGGTATAAAACGAAAAGAAAACAAGACAATTGCGCTAATCCATTTGAGTAAAAGGACGGCCGAATTCGCTGATCGCAACTTCCTACGTGAGTCAATTCTATTTAACGTCTATCGCAATCTTTTTTGCGCGTCTCCCAAGTTGCTACTCTTTCGTTGCTACTCTTCTCTCTTTTCTCTCCTTTCTTTCTCGTGTTACCCCGTAAATTTTCTTAGCTTTTGTTCCACGCCGACGTTCGCATTTGTCCCCTTCTTTATCTTCCCTTTCAGTTCGACGACCACGAGCGACTACGGGAATGTTTCAACGTTTTAAAAACACTCGAGTTTCTGTCGATACGACTCGTTTAACCCAACGAGAAGAGACTGTGTCACACGAAAACCTCGTATACACCTATGTATATAATGTATGTAATAAGTCGTGAAAAAAATATTTCATGTTACTATTCGTCCTAGGAGAGAAGATTTAAGAGGACAACGTGCGCTTCCAACTTCCAAGCTGGTGAAAGATGCATAAAAAATGCGATCGTGCATTTTCATGTCGTTCTAGTCGTATCTTCTAATTTACAGCGTCAAAATTTGCGCGTCAAGCAAAATACCACGAATATTTTTACGATTATATGAATATCGATGCTGTATTGAGTTTTGATGTCACCCTAAATTTGTTTTCTTTTTTAAATAAAAAAGCTATTTTCAAAATTTATGAACATTATATTATATATGACTAGTTGCAAATCATACATAACTATGAGATGAAAGAGAAAGAGAGAAATATATAAACTTTAATTCAAGTAAAATTAATAATCAGTATTGTATAAGGAAATTAATAAAATCATAGTGTTCATATTAACTTTAGAAATACATTATCATAGCGAGAGAACAAAAAAAAAGATCTAACACGATTGATACGATCTATTGATGTATTTTATGCTCAAAAGCTAAATATTTAAATGGTATTTTAATAATGTAGCGGATTTTTTAGCTCATTATCCTGCAATATAATGACTATTATAATTACTATCGCAAAACAGTTTTAGTCAAATAATATATTGTACAATCATGTAGCACAGAACATATATAACAGGAGATATAGACATTGCCGACAAAAAAGAAAGGAAATGCTGAATATGACACTAAATCACGTAATAGTAAGATTTTTCTGGAAAATAAAACTCCTTGCCGGAGACAAACGTTAGAGAAACGTCATACGAGAGGGATGCGATAAAACGCGTCTCATGAAGAATCTCTTCGTCACTTTGTAGGCGAGAAGCGAGATCCGCGCTACGTATACGTTACCCCAGAAAACGCGGAAAAATTCCAGCGGGCGAATCCAGTCGCGCGTCTGGCAGCCTTTTCCGGGCTCGGGTGTCGGCTGTGCTATCACGCTTCATAAATCTCGTTGCGAAGGTGTGGGCCTCGATGCGAACCCGACACGGCGGCGGAGAAACCTGCGCGCTCTGATCTCGGAGAGTTCAGCCGATATTTACTCGGATGACGCGAATAACTTCCGGTGTACAGAGCTCCGAGCGCGAGCTATCTGCTGCTGTAAATCCGAGTCGTTACGAACAGCTCTACCGCGGACAAAAAAGTGAGCTTGGCAAAAAGTAAGAAACCGCTGAAAGTTAGCGTTTTTCGCGTCTCACCACTTTCGATCGCCAGATAATTTTCAAAATTGCTCACGACTTTATTTAGTAACAAATTTCATTTTTTCGATCAAAATTGCTTCATATTAAATCTCACTAATTGCTTGATATTTTAAAAAATTAGTTCTAATTACAATGATATAATAGGTACCAACTTGCAATTTGTATCTATATTTGTATATCAATATCAGAGATCGCGCGCGCGAAAATGCCTTTTTAATGCTTCAAACATAAAGATTATGAAAATGGAAAGTTTAATGTATAATTTGTGTATTTTGCAAAGTATAATCAGGCTATTTTATGGAACAGAGCTCTAATCATATTCTTTTACGATATAACGATTTCAGTATATATTTGTCTCTGTGTGAGTACGTATTTTGATACCGGACACTATTTATTCTACTAGCTACTGTAATTGCAGCTATTAACGCACGGAAAATACTGCGCTCTTAACTGGAGCACGAGTTCCACTTAGATCCATATAGGCTTTTCATGTTTCCGCGACCCGGTAACATTTAAACCACTTCATAAATCGTGATAAATGCAATCGTGCGCGACAAAACTCGGTTAGCCGTTTCATACGGTGATAAAAATTTTACCCTCTTGTCAAGGAATTACTACGCGACCATATGACTGATTTATCCAATATTAATAGACGGACTTATAGAGGCTATATTTTTTACTTTAAAATATTATCAATTCGTTCTGCACAATATAAGAGTAGTACATTAATTACTTAAGCAGTAATAGATATACATATAGCAGTTAGAAATCCACACACGGAAAAAATAATTTTACTGAAGTATCTAAAAATTTAGCTAGATACAGATCTGACAATAATTTTGTTGCACCAATCATCTAAATAATTATAGTAGGTCGCTGAGAGATGACGATAATGCCGTAAAAAATTTTGACATTTTAGCAATCAGTTTGAGTATGCTACATAATTATTTTGAGGATGCAACAAAATTATTTTTAGATCTGCATCTAGCTAAATTTTTAGACTTATTTCAGCAAAAACCTGGAGCAAAACCGTTCTTTCCGTGTACATATATTAGTATATATAATTGGCAAAAATGAAGTAATCATATTTATGATAATTGTAAAATGTATCGATTTAAGATAAAATACAAAACAATAATGGAAAAAAAAAAAAAAAAAAAAAAAACATTAAAAGATGAAAAATTGAACATAAAATATAAGGAAAGTGAAAAATGGGAGCATGTTACATGGTCTGCTTAGTAAGATAAACATTAATCACATCAGCAGAAGATTCAAACAGGACAGTTGAGTTCTGTAGAAAACGATAACCGTAAGAGGAAACTTTGGTGGTTTAAAGCATTTTACAGTTATGCTACTTTATTTATTTTATATACGATCAAACTTATTTCTCTTGTGGTTCAAAAGAATCGTGCAAACTTTTACGGATTTTTGTTGTACAAAAGACTCAATTCCACAATTTGCAAGACATTAAATAATTCTATAAAGCTATAAAATTTTAGCAATTGCAAGAGTATTCCATTTTATCATCAATATCAACGTACAACGTACGTTCATAAGTATAAAAATTTCTACGACATCGCGTGTCTCTTTTTTATCGCTGTTTCCTTGCTGTTCGTGCGCATGAAAATTTATCTTGCTTTTACACATTCTTTCGCCGCACTAAGTTTACACATGCATAATTTCTGTGCTAACCCGCATAGATCGTGGAATCCGTCCATCCCGGAAATCTTATTGTCAAACGTCTAATAAATTTCCTAATCGCGGATCAGCGTTACAGTGCATGACGCGTAAATATACGTTCGGGATAGCATATGATTAACCGCGTGCGGGCGATTTCCGCGCACGTGTCGCGCGCTCGGCCGAGTTTAATTCGCGCTTCGGATTACCACCACCGGGGTATCCATTAACGCGGTGAACGCGTGATTCGAGGCCCGGGTACGTGACATTTCCGAATAATGAGGGCGGAATTCGTCCGCGCATCCATCGCGGCGGTGCAGTGGCGTGGCGTGGTGCAACGTCAACGCGTATATATATCCGTGCTTTCCATCAGCGAAATGACTTTCTTCAAAGTAACGCTCAAATAATCGCGCTCGTGTGCGTTCAGTTCCCATATTACTTACATTTCCCGACGTAATCGAGGACGTCGATTGTCTTACTCGGGGTTCCATCCGTCATGCAAAGCGGGTCACATGGTATAAGTGGAGAATTTGCATCTCTTTCTCTCCTTAGTGCGCGCGAGCGCGACGGCCGACATCGAGAACCGGCCAGTGTGCGAGCCGAGAAACGTACTGTAAGGAACGTGTCAGGGTCCTTTGCGGTTAATGGAATCCAAGTTTGCTCGCAAGGAGGACTGCCTCCCGTCGTCTGCGGTGGTTTCCGCAAGTGGCAACGTGATGTAGTAACGTCTAATAGAACGACGTCTGATAATTGATCGCGTGAATTCGTTTAATCAGTCGAAAGGCATTTTTACATCGCTCTTTCGTCATGCTCTACGACCTACGTCACTTTTCAGAGAATAAATCGCTCACTTATTCCAAAACTTTCCAAAAAATAAGTTTGAATGCTTTGAATCATTAAAATTTTTAATACATATTTTTTAAATGCGACTTTGCAATAACTGATTGTAGAGGAACAAAAATATCTAGCTATATATTAGCTCTTTATTCAGTGTATTGAATTTTCATCCTTCTTTTGCAAACAGTTCAAAAATAATGACAATTTTTGAGTTATGTTATGTCATTGTTGTAGCAAATGAGCGAATAAACGATAAGAAGTTTTTTTTAGTAATCTTATTTATTTTTAAATTAGTAAATAAAATTATCTTCAGTACTCTAAATATACATATACATATGTATCACTCGAAGAACTTTTATTGTAAATATCCAGAAGCTGTCGGCACCACATAAATAATATATTTATTTTTGCCGATATATGTATATTAATTTCAAGTATTATTTCCAAAACTCGTTAAAAAATTTAATTGACGAAAAGGGCAAAGAAGAAATTTACTAATTCATGAAGAAGAAAGTAACTTTTGTGTATGTGGTCCATGGGTATCTAACATGTCATCCTAAGTTACCGCAGATATCTTCATCCCCGCCCGCTATTATTACCGCGCCGCCACATGCAAATTAAGTCCTTAATCCCACAGCGGACTGCATCGCAGCGGCCAAGGTAATTGGTTCGCGATAATCGACTCGTTGGATGTGTTCTCTCGTCGAGTTAAGCTCTCCTCCCGTGTCTTATCTCCCGGCGGAGATCATCGATATTCGATCGGCACGCATCAGGAAGACGTGGTCGATCGTGGATTCCAAAAGTGAATGTTGGAATTACGATGCAGATTTATGACCGCCTGTTACTCCGTATAAACAGTCCGAGAAGTCGCTCGCAATAAATCCAACTTCGTCGCGGAAGTAGTCGCTCTCTCTAATACGACAAGAAGACCGACGTGCTTTTACGCGCTTCTACACGTCGTCATTTTTCTCCGGGGGATATTGGAAATGTCTTTGGCGACGTGATATCATCTCTCGGCAATTGTCGACGGTACCAACTACCCAGACTCCCTGGAAAACGAAAAAATTCCTGAATTTTTTCGAACAAACAAATGTTGCGATATATTAATCGAACAATGCAAAAAATTCAATGAAGGATACGAGAAACAATTTGTCGATAAACAATTTAGGCGATCACTCAGAGTTCTTAAATTTGCGTCAAATTATTATGTACATATAGGTATATAGTAAAACAATAATTTTTTAAATAAAAACTCATTTAGTAATAATAGTTATTTTGCTTTTATTATATTTTAGAGCAAACTCCTAAATGTTTGTCTCGCTGCTTTTACAGATACCAGAATTCTGAATTCACTACAGTTTAATCGTTCTTAATTGTAGTTGATTTATATAATATAAAAATTGCCGTCTATCTCGAAAATATCTACATCCAATCGATATATAATCTTTATGCCTCGACGCCAACGATGCAGTCTGCTCGCTTGAAAATGTCTGATGTGTAAAATTCTAGCGTGCAATAAGGGCTCGACAAAGAACTCAGTGACGGTTTATTACGGTTATTGTGGCACGTTATTGCATTCCCAGCTCATAGAAGACAGGGCTACTTAAGACAGAGTCGGCTACAACGCTTGTATCGCCGCTTTCGTATATTCCGCGCGAGTGACCCTCAATAGCGACGACACCGCGATAGCTACTTCACTCTGAAGAGAAAAGAGAGAGAGAGAGAGAGAGAGAAAGAGAGTCGGATTTCCTGTAATACTGCGCAGCGCGCGCATCGTTGTCGCATCATGTTAATAAAAGATAAGAATGCCAGGGGGGGTATCGAACGCACACGGAAGCACTGCGGAAAGAAGGATAGGTCTACAGGGCGATATACGGCGCTCGTATCTCGCCATACGTTTTATCAGTCACGGTTCACTTCTTCCAACATCCCGGAATTCGATCCGATTCGTCTCCCGGAGTAACGAAAGAAAGTGGCTCAGCCCTGGATTGGAGCTGGGCTCCTAACGAAGAAAAAGAAACGCTGATCATGACACGCTGGTATGGTGCCTGTATAGATTTTGATGGATGGAGCGATTGCATCGCCAAGAACCTCGCCGAACGATATTAGTCAAAAGTATCATTAAAGAATAACTGTAACAAGTTTATGATAAGTTGAGCCAGTCGGCACGTTCGCGAGATAAAAGCACACAGTCTGTCATCAATTATTCTGAGAAGAGTAGATTCGTTATTTTGAGAATTTAGAGAAAATTAGCCGAGTTTTAAATTAGCAAAAGATTATTCAGAAGAATTATTAATCCGCTAAACTTCAAATCTCAACCACTTGAAACTCTTCAAAAATTGATGTCTTTAGACAATTGAATATTAATTATTGGAAATTTTTCTAATTCTATTATATTCTTCAGTTTTTTCTACCCCTATTTTATGTATAATTTATTAAGATTTGGTTGATTAGACTCAGTTATACTTGATCAAAGGTCCATAATGCGAGGTCCCGCGAGGTCCATGTATGGACCATGTTTAAGGGTTAAGAACTTATATGGATCGAGATAAGTCACATCCCTCATCTTTTTTCTATCTTAACAACTTATAAGAAACTTGATTCTAAATAACACGTCAAAGAACGTTTTAATAATGACATAAAGATGGTAATGCGTATCCAAGAAAAAGCTTGCAAGTTACAGAGAGCCGAGCACAATTTGTCTTCTAATACGAAGGTAAGCGTGCCTGCCGCTTTCTTTCTTGTTTGTTCCTTCTTTGTAGCGCCGGTTTATTCGGGGAAGATGGAAAGGGCGAACAAAGCAGCGTTACGGTTTTGCATATTTTTTGCCGCTTTCACTTGACACTCTGAGTAAACGTAGCGACAGTTATAAGCGACGCAAGACGACGTGAGATCGGGCAATTCGCGCTCTATATATATATATATACCAACGCGGGTCGCGAATGAAGAAATGAATGTTGTCAAGTTGCGCGGACTAAGACAGGGAAACGCCCGCCGAAGTGTAGGAAAGACAAAGGAGGCAATAAAAAGAGGGGGCGCAGAGACAGGTGACGAGATTTAATATTCGTGTCTTCGCGCTGCTGGCTGGGAGAATCACATCAGGTCGGAATGGCAGCTCAGTTTCCGGAACGGAAGAATTTATCACCCACGCGTGTGTGACTCGACTATGATTGATTTCTCATCTGTTCTCACCTCGAACGGACTAATGGCGCACGCTCGCCATTATTACGTCTCGTATCCTGGCCTAGGCTACTCTCCAAGATATTGGGTTTCAATTTGGCGTGGGTTATTCTCTTTGGCGAACCAGGCTGCTCGCGCTGCTACGACCTTTCTTCGGTTCGACTAGAGCGACGTGATATGAAGCAACTCTGGATGGACGTAGCATATAAAGCCATCTGTTTTAAGAGACTTCATACATGAGAGTTTTAGATGTTATACAGCTGTGGCCGTTTCAATCTTGAAACATATTCTTTAGGAATCGATGTACTTTGGTACAAAGAAATGCGTAACGCAAACCTGTATTTCATTTTAAGATCTAAGAAATAAGATCAGATAAAAATAAAAATCGATTAAAAATAGGTTGTAATAAAAGGCAGTTTTAAATCAAACGGTATCAAAATTATTGCAATTTGCACAATATATAAAATCTTGTTTACGAGTCGTTTGTGTACAATTTGAGCTATAGTAGAAGCTACAGTGATTAGAAGTGTAATGGAGAACGACATACTTTTTCATATCATACAAGTCATTGCGGTATTATCATACTTGCGGTATACAAGAAAATATATCTTTATTTATTACAAGATAAATAATAAATGTTAAATAGTGAAGTTATTATAATGTACTTAATAGTTGATTTAAATATGTAATATTTGTCAAGTTACTAGAGAAATGTTAAACGCGCGTAACGATTCTCGAACTTTAACAATTGTAATAATAAATTAATTGATTAGCTACTAATATGTCTATAATAATGTTAAACTTTACAAGAATGGAAAAAGAAAATTGGAGTTTTTTTTTTTATTTAACTTACTTTTGCTTAGCTCTATCATTAGTTTGAGTAACTAAAATAAAATGTTCGTTTACTTAATATACTGCAGTTTCTAAATCGTCTTTCGATCACGGTTCGAAATTTTGCTTCCGTCCACATTTTAACTCATGTTAGTTAACCACTTAATGTTGGTTAAACAATTTCGTTTCTCGCATAATAGTATTAGTACACTAATGTCCCTCCCGAAAGTTTATGTATAAACAAAACCACGTGATATTGATGTTTTTTAATTGTATTATTTGCAACACACACACATATTATTCGTATTATTATAGTTATTTTTAGTTATTACCAGAATTTTTAATTTCAATTATTTGTAATTATTAAGAAAATTATTTTAAAATACGCAATTACTATAACATATAAGAAATTAATTCTCTGAAAACATATGAAAGTGTTCAAAAAATGCTTTAGGCCTGTCACACACAAAATGACATAGCTGCATATGCATAACATAAGACTGTTTAGACTAATGAGCATCCAACATAAAGCGCATGCTATACTATGTAAAGCGGGGAGCATACACTTCTGCACAACGCATAATGCGTAAGCATAAGAAAATTGATTGGTCCATTAAGGAAATAGATCAATCAATTTTCTTATGCTTATGCATTATGCGTTATGCAAAAGTCTGTGTTTCCCACTTAAAGTAAATCACTATGACTGAATGCTCATTGATCTAGACAGTCTTATGTTATGCATATGTCATTTTATGTGTGACAGACCTTATTTTAGTAAAAAGTTGCAGATTTTTATGTAAGCAAGCGACACTTGATCCTAGAATTGCTCATGTGTTTGCTTTGAATCTCATTTTGCGACGACGTGAGTTGTCTTATTGTTGGACTCATCTGTCGCGATTAATTTGCCCCGCTACCATTTAGGCGACGAATAGACAGCGGGAATGATTGTTCCATTTATTGGCTCGCCTAACGTGAGCGGGGATATGATCTCGTGTAATTGTATGTAAGCAATGTACTCGGGAGAGATCTGGGCCGAAAAGATAGAGGCACAGAGACACAGAGAACCCGGAATAGAAGAACACAGAGCAGAATAAAGTTGGAACATGTTTGCATTTACATGAAAATCTCTTGGTTTTGCTATCCTTAATCAAGGTAGCAAAACCATTCCCCAGCTTATCAAATATCCCCTACATTTACGAATTTTTGAGTTGCTGAATTTTCCTTGTTAGATATACATTATGTATTAACGCAAAAATATCAAAAGATACGGTAGTGTGTCGCGCCAAGTGTATGCTCACCGAGACATAGACCGCGTATCTATACGCGAGCTGACAAGTTGAAAGATCCATAGATTATCGAATCTCAATAACGGCTAAACCGATCAAGTCCTGAACAGACTCAATCAATATCTTGGATTTGAATTATATAATACAATTGTTTTTATTTTTCGTCTACGTGTCCTACAAGCGGAAATATTTAACTATGTCACGATGCGATCATCAATTAATATAAAATATAAAGCTTTGAGGAAGATATAAATATAACAGGAAATAAATTTTAGAGCGTAGAAAGACAGTTTCGGAAAAATTCAATCATCTAAATCTAAAATAAATAGTATTATCTTGCCAATTACTTTTTTAAAATAGAATATAGTATTAGATTACTTTTCCATCTAATCTCATAGACAGAATTAAATTAGAAAAAAATATTTTTGTTCTTTTTTAAAGACTTATTATGTGTATTCGATCTATATCCTTCTCAGCATTTCACAATCTCAACATTCACGTCCCGCTACATACTTTCTCTAGTTGGCAAAAACTCTCGCCGTGCATTCATATACCTTTCGTTGTAGGGTAAAATTTAGGGTCTTAATGCGAGGTCGCTGAAGAGGACGCGTTAAGGCAGCATCATCCTTTACGATAAATTCTAACAAATCGGATGGGACAGAGGCGCGGCTGTGGATTTATAAAACACCGAACGAATAATGAGCGAGTCGCTCTCCACGTGAGGAAGATCCGAGATGCGAAGGGAATGTTACGAGCGACAGCCACTTCGAGCCTGAAAGCCGCCGTTACTCTCGCCGCCATTCAGCCCGGTTTTGGGCCACCAGCCAGCCAGAGATGTGTTTCATTGCAGCTTATTCCTTTCCATTTTCGATCGGGCCTTTTGCAACACGCGCGCGGCCGTGCCACTTCGCCGGGTCTACTTCGCGAACTCCTGCGGTAATGGCGACGCCGTGCAGAATTCGAGAGAGGTTTGGATGAAAGATCTAAACGTGCGGAGAAAATCGTGCGGGGAAGCCGGGCGAGAATTCTCCAGCTATTTGTGAAGCAAGATGTAACTGAAATTCAAGAGTTAGTATACCTTGTCGACAAAAATGCGAAGAGAGGTCTACGGGGAAATGCGATATTAATCTCTTTACGGCGAAACATCGCTTCGTGTTGTTTTACCGCGATATCTTCTCACTTCTTATTTGCTGCGCGCATCTCTCTCTCTCTCTCTCTCTCTCTCTCTCTCTCTCTCTCTCTCTCTCTCTCTCTCTCTCTCTCTCTCTCTCTCTCTCTCTCTCTTTCTTTCTCTTTCTCTCTCTCTCTTTCTCTCTCTCTCTCTCTCTCTCTATCAACATTTTTCAAATAACTACAAACTAGCACATGCACACTATATAGAATTATCCCACATTAGAAATTAAAATCGCATAAATTTAGCTATTTTTTTTGTGAAAAGCTTATTTATAATTCTTTTATTTGTAATTAATAGAATAGATGAGAGAGATTGATATATTTAACTAAAATAATTACCTGTTTTCCAAATCTTTTGCAGCAGTTTCAGTTCGCAATAGATATAATGTAACTTTGTTTATTGGCACGTTTAAAATGTAAAAGTCTCGCGATAAGAGCGACGATATCTAGGTTCGAAGAGATCGTAAATATCGAATAAATTGTATTTTGAACTTTTCAAAGTGATTCTCGAAATGCAGATTAATCAATATGCGATGAAAAAGAGGGTAGTTTATTTCACTGACTCTTAGAAAAATCAGGCAATTATTTATTACCGTACATTGAACATTTCAAGTGCAGTATTATATAAATAAAAACTTTTTTCTTTTTCTCGGAGCTGAAAAAGAAACGTACATCTTTTACGCGGCGCAGTTAAATCATCACCCGCTAAATGGCCCGAAGGAAAAAAGGTGAAACGGTGTAGAAGGAAAATAATGGTGGTGAATTGATTCGAATTAAATTCGAGGCGGACGTCGGGCGCTATGCGTAATCTCGTTAAACTTCCGTGCCGTGCGAATTAGCGAAAAGTCCAAAGAGGGGCGGATGACGGTAGTTGGCCATTAACTCGTCTTCTCCGCGCGTAACTCCGGCCAACGAAACGTCGACAACGATAAGATCAAATTATTTACAAGCTCCGTCGCGTAATGACCGTCGCAAATGCGCCGGTTGATTTATAGCCGGCTGTTTAAGCAAGTATAACGTGGATGTATAGGGTAAACGTCGTCGCGGGGAATGGGATAATATAAAGAGCTGTCCGTCACGGCCGTCGCCACTCGTTTATCCACGAGGATCGCTTTCCACGCCGTCGCCCTACGGATTCGCATTCGAATTATATTTATCGAGATCGTGTCCATCGGTCCAGGTCCCACCGGACTCTCGGCCGGCGGTGTACGGACGAAGAAACGTTTTAAATGATAAAAATGAGTTATCGATTTGAAAGTATTTCGCTCACGGTGGAAACGCGAGCCCGCGAGTCTATGGGGAAATAACGAGCCAAGAGCGTAGCGCGGGTCTGGGAAATTTACGGGGTCAGAAAAACTGAAAATTAGTTTTATGAAAAAAAGAACCTACGGAGAACGAACGGCTACGGGTGTTATAGCCCGTCGTACGTGTGTTCTTTGTGTTTTAAAATCTCTTTCTCTCTCTCTTTCTTGCGAAACAAAAAATTAACATGTAATATAACGTCATAAACGCAACCGGGTTACGGAATATATTCCATGGGTCGTGTAATTGCGCGAGACACGGCGAAAACATAGCGGTTGATGGTTAAATGGCGTTCGCGGATGATGTTATTGTCGCCTCAGAACGCATTTCTGGATTTCTCTCTGCACGGGTGCCTCTAACGCGCCATATCACGCAAACGGCATCGTTCTTATCTGAACTCCGTGCGGCTATACGCGCGTCCGCATATATGCGAAAACGTCTTCTGAATATAGAAAGTCCGTCCGCGCGCGCGACTTGCAAATTGGACGCGAAATATTGAAATTCCCGTTTGCGCACGCCGGGAATTTTAATACGCGGGCTCAGTTTTAATTTAAAAGCGGCGTAGAAGCGAGATGGCGGCAAAGTAATGTTACGCCCCCACGCACTTATCATTTCGCGCGCGCTTTGACCTTTTTTTCTATATCCTCGCGGCCAGGGTAGAAGATTGAAATGCGCATTATTAACAGGTACTTCAGGTGTCTCAAGTATTATTTCTTCTCGCGGCGATTTCACAATGTTGTCTTACCTTCCCCAGGTCGCCGCGAGTCGTCAGGAAGAAATCCCACTGTTACGAAATATTTTAACCTCGACTACGCTCTGCAGGTACCATTAAACAAGTAACGGAGATAATCTTGGGACGTGGTAAAAAGAGGACCTTATGAATAATGTAGCGTCTACAGAAGTAGTAATCTTTGGTTTCAATGCTGGCAGAATCGGAGTTGTTTATCGACAAGAAATTTTCTCGAGTACCCGTTCTCGAAAGGGAAATTCTCTGCCGCGACAATCGAGATATTATCTTTCTCTCTCGTTGCAGAAACAATTTTATTGTTTAGACATAAATTCCCATAATTCTCAATGTTGTTTGGATAAATGACAAGATAATGTCGCGTTGTAGGGAAAAAATGCCGTGAATAATTCATGTATTTCTAAAGATTTCATCGTACACAATCAGAAGAGTGTTTATAGGGAATACATGAATAAGTGTATTATATGTATATCTTAAATAAATACATAAACTTTTCAATGTAATATTTAATCTTGGACAAAACGAAAGTCAGCTTCAGATAATCGCGAAATTTTGGTTTATTTTTGATTAATTTTATCGGCATTATGCAGTTCTAAAATCCGTTTTTGTTATGTGTGATGAAAGATTACCTCTAAGCAGTATAACCTCATTTTATAATAATCCTGTAATTGTTCCTTTTATTAGTGCAAGCTGAGCTCATATTACAATATCATTTGTTGTATCAAATGGAGTAAAAAAGCTTTTCGAAGCACAAAAGGCCTGTTAAAAACGTTTAAATTAAATCCCACTTTTTAATTCTATATTACCCATTAACGTTAATATCCCGGAGCGGTGGAATCAAATTGAAGAGTGCCAATATCGACGACACTAATTTACTTTGTCAGATTATGATTATCGACAGAAAATTTGGGTCGATTCCATTTTCGTCGTCGTGCGTAAAATTTAGTAGTAGCGAAAAATTGAAGAAAGATTTAGGAGTATATTCCTGCATGCGTGTATTATTTTCTTAATCTGTAACAAGACGAAAGCACACAAGTAGCTTTCTTTGATATGGAGAATTTATGAAAATATGAAACATTTCAGAATCTAAATCTTTTTCTCGATCAGTTATATTCCATGATGTAATATATATTAATATATCGCAAGGTAAATATATATTGCGCTTTCCATTCAATCTTGGTATATCCAACTTTCTTCCCCGCGCAATTCTTGCGACGAGATATCGCAGTCTCGCGCTTCGTTTGTTAGCACCGATCGATAGACGAAAGAAACGGGAGATATTTTCCGCATTCAATGCAAATCATAAATCCTTCGTATCATCAAGCTGAAAATGGAACTATTCTATTTTCAATTGTTGAATTCATGATAAACTCGTTCAACTGATCCGCGTCTGGCATGTAATGACGACGAAAAACCAACGTTCAAGAAAAAGCGACGTGCCGGAGAGATCAAACCTGTTTTTAAGTGAGAAACGAATGACCTCTTCGGAAAGGATAAAAGCGAAGTAGAGATAGGGATAAAAAAACGAGATAAAGAGAAGACAAAAGAAAGAGATAAGAGAGAAGAAAATGAATAAAAAATAGATAGACAGAATAACGGAAAATGAAGGAAATGAAAGAAGCGGTAGGAATATTTATCTAAAATTAAGACGAGAATGAAAAAAGAATGCTAGGAAAATTCACCGCGCCTGCTGTACGTGAATTTGTCCACCTCCGATGTAAAAGATGACTTTTATTTAATGATTTGCTTAACATAGGGCTGAAGAGATACATATATCTAGAATTTACGCATCCATCTAGAAAGACGATCTCCCCATTAAGCGGGGAAAAAAACAATAAAAAGTACGTTCCAATAAGTGATATAATACTGACTCTTTGTTGCAGTATTATTAAAAGAAAGCAGGCAGGTGTTTATATAACGCGAGATCACTGATTCTCAACAGTAACAAGTATAAAAAAAATTTTTTTTAAATTAAATTTTCCGTCCATTCCAGGTCTTTGCATTTTCATAACATCGCTCGCAATAAAATTTTCACCGTGCACGTGTAAGAACGCGCGCAACGCAAACTTATAATGAAGGTTACATTCAATGTATCATTTCTGCACAGCGTGTTCCACTCCAATTTTACTCGAAAATTCTTGCATGGGTTTCTCCCTTTCTTGCAAATATATATAGAATTTCAGTTAAAATCCAAGTAATTATATATAATAGATACTATTCACGAATTCTACCTTTCAAATCACTCCGATAAACTCATATGTATTTGACTATAATCTAATAAACATTATTATACTAATTAAGAAAGGTTTAATTGCTAAATATTTTTAAATTAAATTTTTAATATGCAATTAATATACATAACAAAGTCTAAATATTTCATCTAAATATCAATTATCTTTTAAAAATACTGGTAATTTATATCTTTTACTCATAATTTCTAATATTAATTTAACAAAACTTTATAACAAAAACCTTTGTAATAATACATTTGTTAATAATTTATGAGTTATAAAAATGCCATACATCGGCACAATATTCACAAATTCTAATTGATTAAACCCGTAAAAAATAAATATGCCAAAAGCAACGCCATCACGATCGTTGTCTCGAGCGGCGGCCGTCAAAGAATCTGCATGGAAATCTGCCCGTTTTATGGAAGATTAGAGCAAAACGACGTCTTAATCTGCAAGACCGGATGGCCGCTGCGACGTGAATTCGACGCGTTGTAAAAGTTAGATGTCGACCATGAGCCGAATCGAAAATGTGGTCCCGCGCGCCCGGATGGCGACAACGATTTTTAATAAAACGTTTCTCGTTCGTTTCTCTTCCTCTTCTCTCCCCGTTTCACTGGCTCGCTCGTTGTCGTCGCGAAACGTTTAACCCCGTCTCGCACGTATGCTCCGCGAAATTGTAAAGCCATTGCGCCTACCCGGCGCTAAAGTGTAAAGTATCGATCGTGCGCGCGTAACTGCCGTTACGAGAGCGATAAATCTGAGCGCAAAAATAAAACGACGCGCGTATCGGGCCCTGTATCGCGATTATTATACATTTTTCCCGATATATCTCCCGTTCGACGTGCCGCTAAATCGCGTAACTGCATACGTTATGTCTTTTCTAAGCGATTTGTCGTCGAGCGTTTAACTTCACTTCCATATATGCCTGAAGAGAAACTGCAGAAAATGCACGATTATCGTACATTTATGTTGGCGCTGGCCGAGAAACTTGTAGATATATATTTCCATGCAAAATTACGAAAAATTATACTTGCAGTTCTAACTAGGTACGTTATATTCCACACAAAATGTAGCAGAATAGAATGTAATTAACATTTTTTTTATGGAAATGGAACTCTATATATTCTACTAATTACAAAATATATACATGGGTTGTATTATCACCATTCACCATAATGCATATTAATGTTTCGGAAAGAGTTTTTTTAGAGAATTACAAATTGATTATATCTTCATAGAGAGTTACGAATTGATTATACCATTTTCCTGATTATAATCTAGATCAATATATCATTTGATGAGAATTGCAGATTTGCAGATATACGCAATTCATTAATGAGGCAAATGTCTTTCGAATAAATTCCAGCAATGTTTCGTGAAAGTAATACACAGTGAATATGGCCTTCATTATAAGTTTTCGTCACACGCGTACTTTTTATGCATACTAATAACGATATCTTATCACAAGCAGTAGAAGTTGAACGACCTCTGGCACGAAAAGCAGAGAATTTAATTAGATACATTTTTTTTCTGTTGCTTGTTACTTGAGAATATTACAGAGCGACCCCGCATTTTATAAATACCTCTGGCGATATTCTTTTGATATCTTATCGTCTGACGGCTCTATAAAATAATTATCTGTTTGATTGATCTATTGCAAGAAAAAATACTCTTAAAATTGTAAATAAAAGATAATTAAAGAAAATAATTGTCTTCCCGTGCAAGAACTGTCCAATGAATGATACAAATGCATATAGAAGATATCTGACATTTAAAACACTATAGTGTATAAAAAATTAAGATCGGAAATTTTAATCTCTTTTAAATCTCTTATAAAATGTTCCATATATCGTTGCTTTATTTAGAAAATTATAAGGAAATAACCGAAAATCAGATAAAGAATTTTTTTATTGCCGGAAATTCTCCAAGATTAAAATTCAAGCAAGCATTTATCGCGAGAGTTTATGCGTTTACAGACCTTTGTTGAAAGTCGCTCTCATAAAGAAGTTAAAGAACCTCATTTGTAAGTCTATAAGGTCAGAAAGTCTGTTTTGTCATAATTGCGAGAAAGCATTCTCGCTGTTGCGTAAAAAATTTGCGTTTAGATGTCACAGACAGAAAAAAAAACTCCATGTTAAATCTCGTTACGACAAGTGTCGAATATTTTAACAAAACAAGCATTTTTATCGCGCTCGTTTTAGACCGGAGTTCATACATCTCGCACGACTAACATGCGCGTTGTAGGATACGTCGGAAAAGGCCATAAAGCCTTTCCGCGAGGTTCTCGTAGAGCTTTTCCCCTTCTCTCTTCGAAATAAGCCCGGCGAAGATGGGTGAGGATCTTAAAGCCGGAAAGTTTATCCGACCAAGTAGGTAGGTACACCCGCATGTGAAGGTGGTGTACGCCCTCGCGTAAAATATACAGTATCCTAAATCGCGGTATTACTAAAGCGATTCCCAAACGTGAAATATCACGCCGAATTCTGCAATTTCTGTCGGCAACACCGATCTCTCCCTCTTTGTACGCCGTACAATTGCCACGGGAATTGCTTGTGAATTATAAATTAGCGTTCGTCTTTAACCGAACCTTCGCTTCATTAATTTGTAATGCACCTTCAATAATCTCGCACGAATCAAACGAACGTTAAGTACTTCCGCTACGCGCTCTCAAAGCACCCCGGCTTTGGTTTGCGGAATAACCACATTTCCATCAGAGATTGAACGTGAACAAGTTCAACGAAAAGATAAGAAAAGTGTTAACATCGGCTAATCGACTTTTTACCTATTGTATCATAATTCTGACGAAACGCCGCAACGTGTTAAAAGGATAATATGAAACTAATGCGATGATGGATTGCCAAAAATTCGCATACGTGCTGGCTCTGCAGGATCGTTAAAGCGTGGAAGAAGCGCTGAGGAAGCGAAATAACGATAACTGTAGCAGCTTCAGCCATCAATAAAACATTATACACGAGTTTTCCACAAGCAGATAGGTCGAATCATTTCGCCACCTCGTCGTTGGGAAAAGGGAACGCGGTAAGCGAAGAAAAAGAGAGAGAGAGAGAGAGAGAGAGAGAGAGAGAGAGAGAGAGAGAACATCTAGTCAAGAAGAGGAATAAAGTGAATTTTGCGCGGAGAATTTCTGCAAGGCAATCCGGCCCGCACACCTCGATGCCATCCGACAAACTTTAATTTTCCACGAACGGCTACGGGAGGAGGGCATTAAAAAGTTCTCTTTGTGAAACGGATGCGTCGCATCATTACTGTTCAATGCATTATTCGCCGACGATAATCGGGAATTATTAAAAAGATGCCGGCGTCGGCAAGCCAACAGAAGCGAACATCGAAGGTATACGAATCGGAGGGCATTCTTGCTCATCCAAGTATGACATACCGGAGTATCGAAATATATTTGGGCGTTTCACTGATTCGCAGAGCACGGATCCTTACCTAATTTAAGTCCTCTCATAGCGCGACTGTTTGTACAATTAGACGCGCGGCGGACGTTTATGTCGAGACAACGTATCTACCAAAATGCCCAGCGACTCGCTTCACGATCTTAGGGCGATGGCCCCTCAATCGAGAACTATCTCAAATTCGTCCCTGCGAACTGGAATTGTCATTGCTGTTCGTCGCGCGCGATGATTATACGCCACAAACTATAATAATGGCGAACATAATGAAAACCAACATTTGCATAAGTGAACATTTAATGCGGCAATCGAGCGGTGAATTGCCAGTTTTACAGTCGCGTTTAACCGCAAGCGTGGAAATTTATCGAAGATACCTTTGGGAAAAGAAAAAGCGCTTAATTATATTATCGCCACGTGATCGCAGTTTTTGTTTTGATGAAGAATCTTGATACAAAATCTTACAGAATTTAAAAATAAATAGATTAAAAAGAAAATAATAGTGTACAAATTCAATATGTTTTTAGAATAGAATAAATAATAATAACATATATTATAAAATAGTATTAACACAAGTTTTCTCTCTTTCTCTTTTTCTCTCTCATAACTTACTATTTTATACATTATAATATTAATACAATTAAAAATAATAATTATATACCAAAGTGTATTTTTTAATTAATTGTTGCATGGTTTACATCGTTTCACTTAAATTTGTCAAAGATTGTCCAAATCTTTCTGAAACATCCGTACGTCAGTACGTCGTTTTCTTTTTTCCGTAGATATACGAAAAATGTAGAAAATTCGCAGATTATCTGCTTATACGGCAGCCACATATCGCGTCGCAGCGATTTTCCGTATTCGAAATACCAGCAGCGACGAATGCGACAAAGTACTGCAAGATTTACGAGTTTTACAAATATGGCGGCCGAAGATTTACGAGTTTCGCAAATAAGTGTCCGTGGTGAGTTCGTGAGAATGAAGAGAGTTAACCGTGGAGAAACTTTACTTGCACGAACACGATATCGCGAAGGAGAAAAAAAATCTTTGTAGAACAGAACACACGATGCGATACATTGCTGTCAAGTTTTAATCTTTATCTAAAACATCGGGATAGGCGAGAGCTCAATGCAGATAATTTTTTGACGAATAAATTTTTGACCTTTAAACATACTTTTTTTCACATGTATAATACTTCGATATTTATGTACTTGCACCTGTTCGCTCATTATAAAGTGATGAAAAATGGCTTTATATTATAGCTTGAGCTGCAATCCATTGATGTATCAAAGATAATATTTTTATTAGAGGGAGAACTGTTCTCTGCAAATGTATTGATTAAATTGAAGCACGATATGTGAAAATTAATTGTATGATCGTAATCGGCTGAGCTTTGCTGTTTACGCGATTCGTTCGAAATGCAATTTTGATGTGCATAAATTAAGTTGGCGTATTTATACGAAACACAAGTACCGTTTGACCGCGTTAGTTACAATGTAACCGTGCGTATATGATTGTGATACGGAAGGAAGCGTATAGCGATGCGGGGCAGTTATATAGAAGCGCGATCGCATGTGATCGTGATTATTTCTATAATTGGCCAATTAACATCGTCCGAAAAGGGCGGATATCGAATTTTACATGTAAACGCCCTTCGTGCGATAGGCTGAAATCCGAGAACAACTAATTATTTTACTCATGTTACTCGCTCTACGTACGTACGTATGTACAATATACGTACAACTAACGGAATAACTGCTCGCTAACTTTCGGCAGTTTCGTATAATTTCACGCAGCGGAGTTAAATTTCGTATCTTCCCCTCTACACCTGGGGAAATTTTCTCCCCGAATTAATTCGACTTTCTGCTCGGTTCTCTGTTCGCTCAGAATTTAATTTTCCCGTCCAAGTTATTAAACATTTCTATCGGAGTCGAACTTTTTCCTTCAAGCCGCGGCGCGTTGTGAGCGAGAAGTGATTGTTGACAAATTAATGGGATGCTCGCGAGGCAATAGCTGGTCGGAACAGCCTTGTATTTAACTCAGAGAGAGTCAAAGAAAGAGATAGAGAGAGAGAGAGAGAGAGAGAGAGAGAGAGAGAGAGACCGTGGAGTCATTATTATTTCCTTTTATAAATCCGTGTTGAAAAAACGAGTGTCTTTTCAACGCAATTCATGGAATTAATGCACTTATCAACTCCGATCCGTTAAACTCGTGTAAACAAACAGTTTAAAGTTTTATTTACGCATGCTTATATATATAAACTATAGATAATAAAGGCATAATAAGATAGGCAGATAAGAGAGGCATAATATTCAGATAATCAAAAGTATTAGTTTTTAAATTAAAAAATTAACTCAATAAAATCAGATCTTATAGTTAAATAACAGACAATATACACTCTAAAGCCATTCAATAACAATACATTAAATCATTATACAATAATATTTATTTTTTTATTTTTATTTTACTTTCTTTTAAAGTATATTACATGTATAAGGGTAACTGGGGGGAATATGCCACGCTTAACAAAAATTTGATTTTTGCTCCTATTTTTCTTTCTCTTTGAAGTATCTTTGCATGCTGGTCTTCTTTTTTCATTCTTTTATCTGTTATTTGTATATGATTTTAATAAAATATTTTTATTGTTTACTATTAAAAAGAAAGAAATACAAAATTGTTGCAAAGTGGCATATTATTTTATCATGTGGCATGTGGGAAATATGCTAGAATATATCACATACACTCATGTAGTAATTTAACTTCAAAAGTTATTTCATTCATAAAAACAGTATAAATAGTCTTTAAAAATAAGTCAGTACAAATAGTTTTTAAAATAAAAAATGCAATTTTGAAATTAAAATTTAATATTAAAATTATTGTAATATTGGATTGCAACATTTGAAATTATAATGAAAAGTAAATCTTAAAGACTTTAAAACCTTAAACCTTATAAAACTTTAAAACATTATAAACTATAAAATCTTAAAACTTTAAAACTTATAAATTTTACAACTTTTTTCAGCTATGTTTTTTTCTTTTTAAGTTCCCCGTATTCGAGGCATTCTTGTTTAAAACATGTAAAAAAATGCTTTTATCACTTCTTATTTCAATAGTGTTGTGTACCAGAAGTAGTTTAAAATATCCGGAATACAATCTTGCAAAATATTAATGTAGTTTATTCATAGCGCATTACATAAATATCTAGATTTATTCATTTTCAACATTTGTGCGTGATAATATTTGTTTATACCGTTTACAACTTCCTAATCTACTGGCAATTAGAAAGCTGTAAACAGTAGTGACACTTTACCCCTACCTAAGTAGTGGCATATTACCCCCAAGCAGTTTTATGATTGTAATGAGCCTGTACTTACAATACGGTTGTCAGTAAAACGAACCAGCGACGTACTGAATACTTACATCCTAACCAATACTAATAGAATGACAAGCTAATCGAGTTAAAAATAGTGTAACTTGAAGCATAATTTACATAAAGTATTAAGAAAATTCTCAAAAGCACGTTGTAAAATGATGCACTTACCTCATAAAAACTATAATACTGCCAGGAAATGAACAAAACTTATGACAGATATAGAACTATGAATGATTTTATGGTATTTAGCCGTAGCCGTAGCCGTAGCTTTGTTAAACATAACGGAGTGGCACATTCCTCCCAGTTACCCTACAACAAATATTGTTGACCATTTTAATTTTCAGTTTTTAAATAAAAAAAGTGATTTTTATAACATTCTCGAAAACGATTGTAGGGTAAACTCGAGTAAGATGGCCATATACACAGGAAAGATGGCCAACCTATGTTCTTTCAATCTAGCTCGCCATCATGAAACATCGAATGAATATGGGTTGGGCATCTTTCTTGTATGGCCATTTTACCCGAGTTTACCCTATACTGTTGAGAGAAACGTCCTGTTAAAATTGAAACAACATCTCAGCATTAAAGAGAGGATATAGCGACTTTAACAATTGCATGATTATTTACTGATGTAATGTAATTTGCATACACGTTGCAACTGTATACGCTGTCAGATATATTATATGCTTTCGAAACGGCTGTTACAAGCTTTCCGCGGAAACGCCGGCAGCTCGTACGCGGTTCTTGGTAAACGAAGTAATCTAACGGCAAATAATTAATATTTAACTGCATTACCGCAATTGAAATTTGCCGCAGATGTACAATGAACGCGCGTTCGTGCGCTGTCGCAATTAATCAGTCGCAATTAATAAATCGCCATTACTCCCGCGATGGATAATAACGATATTCGACGCGACCAGCCGCCTTCATCACAGCCAATTACAACTGCAATTAACTGCTTCGCATTATATTACGCCCTTCACGAGCAGTCGCGGCGTTACCGAATCTTCGAAATGGCAGCCGCTACGGGATAATTCACGGAATTTCCGCGAGCGATTTCATCGACAGCACGGCAGTTTCGTAATTAGTTCCTTGTTGCTAACGGAATTTTCATCGATTTTCTCAAAACATTTGCGCAACTTTAATATATTAATTATGCCGTTTAACGACGGCAAATTTGATTACGGCACGCTTAGCCGAATAGCCGCGTCGTCTTTGTCCCGAGTGAGCATAAAACTCCCGATAAAAATAAAATTTTTCCGCCATCGATATTCGTTATACATTATATGTAAACGGAACGTTAATATATTCGATACCTTTTGCAAAATTTACGCCAACCATAATGCGACAAACGGCACATTGTTATTAGTGTTTTCATAGAATTTTATTTTTACTCTGCTGTGAAAGTTGCTGCTACCGAGCATTGTTTCTGCACAATTAAGTAAAAAGTTGTAGTTTATTATATCATAATATTTTATCAGAAAATAATCATTGCGAAAAATGTTTTTATAATTAGAATCACATTATGTAACTGACCATGTAAATTACACAGGCCGTCAATAAAACTTTTCTTGTCAAGTAACTCTAATCAGAGTAGGTGTTTTTTTTTTTTTTTATAGATTTTCGGTCACAAAAAATAATGCCGCTGTCCAGATTGCTCTATCATATCAAATTTTAAAGTTATTTTGAGTTTTAAGATGAGAATAGTGATTTATTATATATTTTTTTACTGTGAGAGTCGTTGATATTTCTCATCTTAAAATTCAAAATAACTTTAAAACCTGTGACGTGTGATGGGGCAATTTGGAGATGGCAGCATTGTTTTTTATGACTGAAAATCTCGAGTCGACTCAAGACGAACTTTCCTAATCAAAATGACCTCGAGCACTCCGAATCGTGCTCTGTTTCTCTCGCTAGCTCTGGAAGAAAACGTGCGAGTACATTACGTTAGACGTTTTTCGGAACAGTCGATGTCAAACCGAATGTATTTAGGATAGTACGTCCCAAATTTAGATCAGTGCGTGGCACAGCTACCAAACGCGTGAAACTCTCGCGGGACATTGCAATCGATTTTCCCTGTGACCGCTCACTAGCACGAGAAATTTCTACCGAGCAAAACTTTCAGTTCCCTCCGTCCATCCGAAAGTGCATCACTTCGCATCGGAACGATGAGAGGATACAATTGGTGATACGCGCTCACAGCAAAAACGAAAGATTGGAGAAATGCTTGATGCACAAACGATACAACTCAATTCTGATTTCATAACGTTTGAGCGAAGTTGGTGTGATAAAACTTTATCCCAATTAGACCGAAGAAATATTAGCAGAGATTGTAGTTTTCAAATGCTTTCTTATACGTTGTATTAATTAATATTAGTTTATAACTTATCGTAATACTAAGATACCGCAAAACAACGGGTTATCAAGATTTTTAATTTGATGATAACACAAAGAATAATACTTGATTATTATAAATTATTAAAGCAGTAAATAGCTGTTTGTTTTAAAAATTAAATTAATATTTATAAAACCAAATTAGGTCACTTCTTATTTTGCTTGTTATATATTCTCGTTATATAGTTGATGATTTACTGTATAATGAAAAATGATATATATAAAAAAACTCATTATGTGAATTATTCGCAGTTTCGACTAAGGTTAAAAAATTTTTTTTTTTAAAATCAATTTTTAACTTATATAATAATAATGCGTTTCTGATACATTAAGTTTAATTAATATTCTCTACCTTCAGAGTAAGGATGTAACGACATATTACGCAAGCAACGCACGTATCGCATATGTTCTCCCTTCTTATATAGGCTTCTCTTAATTACAAGTTAAACAGTCGCGACTTTAAAGTCCCCGTGCGCGATTAGTCGAGCTTCCATTCCTGACAGTTTGCATAATGGAATTACACGACGCCTCTCGGCCGTGACACCGTGTCTACGAAAGTAATCGAGATTTACTTTGGTGGCGTAGGTAGCAGTTATTTCGAGGCAGTTAGCCGACAAAAGGAATCGTTAAATACAGACAGAAGGGGCATTTTATTTCGGTCGTCTAGCACCTCGAAACTTCGCGCTTCTTTTCAAGAACTTCTCGCTATTTAATGCTAGAAGTAACAGAAAAGTGTTTTCACCTTGGAAGTTCTCCACGATTTCTCGGAGCGTTACATCAAATCCGTGATGGAAATGTCACATTAAAAAAAAATGTTTTCACGTGGAGAGATCCCTCTTCTTCAAGTAATAAATTCAATTAATGACGAAATAAAGTCATAACGCGAGATAGTCAGATCTCAAATTTTAAGTCTCAGATTTTATTCACATTTATTTATACCAAGATACGAAAAACTTGAATATATCATTCAATTTAATAAAATCATGAAATATTGTCAAACTACATTAAATTTATAACTAACTAACTAAAGTTTCAAAAATAATATTATTGCAGAAAACGGCAAAAGAATTAAAAATTCAGATCTCTTCTATTCGGAGTAATGAAAGCTTTCTATAATAAAAACTTGCTATCTATTCAGAGTAATGAAAGCTTTTTAAGAAATGAAAATATTATAACTGTAAATAATAAAGTGACATTTGCAACTATAATCGCGTACCGAGAAATACCTAAAATCGAGATCGTGTGGCGTTCTTTTTCATTCCTTTCTTTACCGTTATCCTGACTTTTACTTTTTCAACGACTCACCCGAGATCTCTCCTAAACCGTGAAACAACTTGCCACATTTATTTCTTTCCTCCACATACTGCCGCAACCGACTTGCTCGTCGCGGCCGCACATTACTCCGTTTCACTAATCGTCTTGAGTTTAGCTACAATTAAGCACCAGTTTAGCGCAATGTTGAATAGCAGGAATTGCAAGCGCGAGCAGTTTCGCGGCTTCTTTTTGGGCGGGAGCGACGATCAGTTAGACCAAACGTCAACGAGAAACAACATTCTAACTTTCGCGATATATTTTTCGACTCAAACATATATATATATATATATTTTCGTAACAGAAAGGAATAAATAAAACAAAGATAGATTTAGTTATCTAAAATGAATCTTTTCTTATAAAGCAGTCAATAGGCCAGAAAATGAACTAATATTGGTATTTACAGTAAAATACTCATTAACTCTGAAATATCCTGCATTTCGCAGTTCGGTAACCTCGGTCTGAAAACCTCTTTCACTCTTCTCGCGAGATATCGTGCGTCAATAATGATTCAGTAGAAACTTGGTGAAATTTCCAACCAATGGCAACGTCACCCGATCAAGCGAGACCGATATTCAATTTCCGCGCGCGCGAGTCGCGCGTATTTGACGCGATATTTGCGACCGTTGCGCGCTGCGGGTAGGTATTCCCTTTTCAGGTTCGAGGATGGGGTTCAAACTAATACTCGCGAATATATTTCGAAGCTCATATAGCGACGGATGCCATGGAAGTGTATAGTATATGCGGGAGGAAAAAAAACGGAAAGAGCGCGCGGGTATCGATATGTCGTTATTGTTGTACAACTGCTACAGTTTACAGAAGTGCACAAATTCCAAAGTGACTATTGGCACTACATCGGTTACCCCCGTGCCATCGTGGTACACACGAACAATTGGCCCGATAGTACACTCGATACGGAATGAAGCGGGGGAGGAGAGGGAAGGAATGGAAAACCCAGTTACGTGAACAACCGGGAACAATATGTCTAATTGTACCATATGCAACACATGTATAAATACGCGTTCACGAAAACCCGCTATTGTTCCACTTTACAGAGGACAAAGTGATATGATTTTGCTGCAACGAGTAACGTAAAAATTGAATTCTCATCTATATTGACTGTCTCAGTCAATTACACTGTTTCATTTTCATCGTTTATATTTGTATTATTTTGAAACTTGCCTTATACAATTATTTTTTTGCCTTTTAATCTTTTCTTTATTATAATGAAAGTGTAACACAATTTTAAAAATTGCTGTTGTTTTTACGTAAGCGTTAAAATGTTCTTATTTTTTTATTTAGTAGTATTGTAAATTTCGGATTTTTTAAATTGAACGGAAACTATTTTTTTATTATTATGACATTTAACACTTAAAGTAGATATTATCTGCTTAGATATTAATATGAGTGCTCTGCAAATGTTTCATATGTGAATCACGATAATATTATTTAAGTTAAGATATTTTAAAATTTAAAGTATGTGTGTGTGTGTGTATATATACAATATATACAAACTGTTTGACATTTATAATTACTGTGCCACACTTTTCATAGGCAAGTAGAGCGCGTTAAACTGAAAAAGTCCTCTATGCGATTAGCAATAAATAATGAGACATTAATTAATAAATATCAGAGTCCATCAGTGCGATTTAACGGGAGAAGAGAGATGATTGCTACGCGTGCGGAGATCCAGCGTCACGTGTCGCTCATGCATAGCCATTGTTTATAAAGCGTTCACACACAATGCCTCGCCGCGCGCGTAGTAACTGTAAACGCTATTATAGGCTGTCTCCTTTCGTCGAATCGCGTGGATGCACGGTGATTTGCATATTTTTATTAATTAATTTCTCATTAATTATTTAAAAAATGTACAAAACGTTAAAGGACTTTTCTATTTAGTTTAACGCGCTCTAACCACCCACGAGAGATGGCACGGTAATTATCCTGTATATGTATAGAACAGTCGATTCATTGAATTATCAAAAAATTCACGACCGAAAGCAAACGGTCTAACTACAACGAACCGAATAATTTCAGAAAACCGCGCAAAATTATATGAACATAATTGTTGCTTGTACACGCTCGCAAACATCCACCTAGAACTTTCAGTTTCCTAGGAAAAGTTTCCTATTTCCCGAGTGTTTCCGCTTCTCCGAGACTTCTGAACACTCACTGAAACGGAAGCGAATTATTCAGATGCAACCGAGCTCTCTTGCATGGTCACGACAAAATTTTGCGCGTGTTCATCGAAAGTTTTCTCAGTTTTTCTTAGATTACTGTGCCATACTCCTGTGGCATACTATACAAACGCCTGTGTATATAAATGTGCATTCGCCATTAGAACAAGCTGTAAAATTTTCGTGAAACTCTCGTCTCTTTCATTTCGTGCAAAACACGCCGAAATACTGCTTGCCGAGTACTGAATTGCTATTTTACATAATTTATTTTGTTCGATTTCAGCGAACTCTGTACAAATCAGGATATTCACAGATGTCTGACTTCATTGAAATTTTAAAGTACTTTATATTTTATAAAATACCGACGTAATATTTGCACGGTTTAATTTTGTATTGCATATATGGAACATATCTTGCATATATCTGCATAAACCTACAAAAAGATGCAGTTTAACCCGGGAACAGGCGCCTGGGGTGATTTTTACACCCCAGTATCGAAAAAAAATGAAGTTTGCGTCACTTTTAATGTGCTTTTTTTTTAACATTTTCTTGTTTTTTTGGTTTTTCTTTACTTTTTTTTAGAAAGTGTTAAATAAATCTATATACATATTGTCCTCAAATACAAAGAAATTATAGAACAATCAAAAATATGCAATTTGTAATTAATAATAGTAACGTTTAATTGGAGTGTAAAAATCATCCCAGGTAACCATTTATGAAAAAAAATTGGTGCCCGTTTCCGAATTAAATCCCAGTTTAATTATAAAAATGTGTTACATGTGTACAGTATATATTTAAATTTATTATATTTAAATTGAATATTCGTTGATATATGGCGAAAGCAGCTTCGCTCTGTCACTAATTTATTAACTATAGCACCAACGATTTTTTGGCGCAATTGATTGCAATCCATACACATATCAACATAGTATGTTACGTGCAGAATGTTTACGAATATATGGAATACTTTTACAACACATGCACGTATCAAAGTAACAACAAAAATAATCGAAAATTTGACTCTGTTTTTCACGTATAAAAGACGCGTTGATTGACTTATTCTCTTATGGAATGTTCGATGAAAGAGGAGAATAAAAAATAAGCACAAGAGCATACGCTTTTTGTTATAAGCAATTATACGGTAAACACAATGGAGAAAGATTCTCACGCCACATCTAACATTAAATGCATCTCTTTGACCTCTCATATATCATATACTGTTGTTTTATAAAAAGCACATATTTTCTCTTATAAATTAATTTAATTTAAAAAACCAATTTTATTTATAACTCAATTAATCAATAAATAAAAGTTATATCACGTTTAATTTTTAATTATTATGGATCCAATATAAGACTAGCTTCTTACCTGTTATACAGTATCTCAAGAAAAAAGGCAGCGTGAAAGTGATCGCACAAAAATAATCTTCTGACGAATTTTCGACGGGAAAAATTAAATTCTGAATGAACGTTAAACGTGATTTCGACTTGGAAAACGTTGACAGGAGCGGAATTGCATAATCACGAAGAGCGACGCGCACATTGGCGGTACGTAAGTAGGTAGCTTGCGTGTGTAATCGTCGTCATCGTCGTCGTCGTCGTCGGCGTCGGCGTCGGCGTCGTCGTAGTCGTCATCGTTGAGACGTTAATTTCGCGCAAGACTATTACGAGAATTGTCCCCGCGGACGCGGGTATTCTGTGGTCCCGCACGTGTTTCGTCGGAAATAACGTATGTGTCGCCGTCAGTAAAATGAAACAGCAAGAGTTAGCTACGTCGAGAACATAGCCGACGCAGTGCGACAGAATACATCCAGGTATACGCTTATATCGCATTTGAATGTTATTTAATAATCTGCTGACAGCAACATGAATTTCTAGAGTTTCCATTGAACAATACACGTGCATGTATGTACGGATATACTAGTAAACGCGCCTTTTCATTTCTTAACTACGGTACAATATAAGATTATTTACATAACGTATTTTGTCGCAAGAAATAGACAAACAAATTATAGTACATGTTAATACAAACAATGGCTTTATTTCTCATCCCTTTTGATGATGCAATAAATAATAAAATAGCTGTACATGCAATTATAAGAATATTAGAAAGAATAATAGTTAAAAAATAATTAATTTTATTTTCTATAATATTTTCTGAAAAATTAAATAAAGTTATTGAGAAAATTAATTAGAAAACAGTAAATATAAGACATTTCTAATTATGTATGTTTTCCTGCAGAGAAAGAAAAGCTATAAAATAAAATAAATTAGTATCATATTGTATCACTATTTATCCACACTATTTATACGACAGCAACTTCTTTCATGAATATGAGATAATTAATTTTGCTACATAATTTTCAAAATATAATTATTTATGTTTCATATATAAAATTTATAAAAATATATAAACTTTCATATTCTAATAAAAAAGAAGTTTGCGTGTGGCATGAAAATGAAATAGAATGTATTATGGATAGTAAATCCCCTTTGGATATAAGTATGCAAAATAGAAATTACATGATTGCATATTAATGTTAATTTGTGCGAGAGAAACCGAAACGTTAGAATGATATTGCTTATTAATGATCATTAAAATTCATAAATGCAATGACATTCATCAAAAGCAGGAAATTATATTCTTGTAGCCCAATCCAAACTTAATTTCTTGCGCATCAAAACCATTAAAATTTTAAACGATCGAGTTTCTTTGCTGTTAGTTAGGAACCGAAAGTTCGCCGAACTAATGACAAACTTAGTGGGTTTGTTATATGCTCATTCGCGCAACATTTTTATGAGCATATGCTTCGATGTGCTCTATGTCTATCAAATTGGCTCTCGATAAAAGCCAGCATCGTTACCGCTTCAATGCGGCGAGAAACGTATTTCGGTACTAGCATTTATTCGGTACAAAAGGTGCTCGTTACCTGCTAATTTAAAGTTTTAAATGGCGCTGATCGATATAAACGAACGTCGGATCAGCAAACCGGAATCTTTAAGCAAACACAGGACGATATTGGCCGGAGCCTTTAAATAACGAGCATCACTCGTTATCAGCCTCGAAAATTACGCGAGCCAATTGAAACAATGACTAGCTAACTTTCTGTATCCGTTGTATTCTTTTGCTCGGCAGCGGAATCGGTCCTTTTATTTCCCCAGAGCGTAACGTTTCAAGGTATATCGATTGACGTGCCGAAGCCGGCACGCCGCTTCTATCCCAAAACGAAACGCAAGGAAAATCTACAAAGATTGCCGACCATCAGAAGCTGTCCAAAGGACAACTTTCCAGTTAGTTATGTGGTTGCCGTTTCACTTATAATTCGTCACGCTTTATTCTTCATGGCATGCGTGAAATAAAGAATTTCCTAGAATGACCTTAAATTCAGGAACTGCGAGCAGGTATTAAGAAAACCATGTTGAAGAATTTCAGTTTCCATTTTAGCTTAATCGTTTATTTAGTGTATACTTAAATGTTACCTTATCTGGTCTTATTAAGAAATATATGAAGTACAAACTGAATTTTGCTTCATATGTGCTTTTCATATACTAGTGAAGAAATAGGATACCTCCATTACGTTAGTTGTACGACAGTATTGATACTTTTTGCACCAACAGAGTAGCAGAGTTGTTACACGTTTCTAATTCAACTTTCTATAATTATAGACTGTAACTTCTCGAGGAAGCTGTAATGTATTTAGTTTCATAAGCAAGTTTCGTTATGTTGGCTCGGTAATCGAGCGCTTAACCGATCGATAAAATATAAAATCATATAATACAGTGGCGCGTATAAAACCGGCCCCGAACAGTTGTTTCTAACTGTATTTTGCGTTTAAGGGCCGGTTTTGTGTGCGCCTGTATAACGACTGTGATGATTATGTAATCTTATGTGTATTAACTAATTAACTGATTACCGCGTGTGAAGTTTCGACGTCGCCGACTAATACAAGTACAGGATTCGCTTTAATATTATGTATAATGATTTATTTTAGTTTAAATGCTTAGCAGCATTTTGCCTAATATTAATGAAATCGACATAAAGCACATCGAAGTTTATACTCGTAAAAAAGTTACGCGAATAAGCATAATAACCGGTGTGGATATGTATGTAAAATATATTTTCCTAAAAAATAAATATATACATATGTGATAATTATGAACGACGATAAACGTTGTTGATTATTTCAAACATCACTTCTATCTCTCTTTTTCTCTCTTTCTCTCTTCTTTTTACCTATCGTATTTGAAATGCTGATTAATTAAACAAATTGCGTGCACACTGCACGATATAGCCGTAAATTAATTGACGAGATACTTTATTGGTGCATTTGTTTTGTCGTTTTCACGCAATTTTTCAGCCCACCCGTTTTCAACGTTTCATCATTCTTCTATACCAGCGCGAATCATGAAGCATTAATCGTTATCCGCTTTATTTATGGACGCACTCGTATAAAACCACGCTAGTTGTTAACCGTACCGGCCGTATGTTCTGAAATATTTATCGCACAAAACATAACCCGCATACGGCTATTATAGATGTGCACGAATCGGAATAAATGAGCAGAACATCAACACCGAAAATATTTATAGAAAATACGACACTCCACATTAGTAAAAATTGTTACATCTATATAAATAAATGATAATAGTGCGTGAAAAAAAAATCAAAAGTGTCAAATGTACACATAATAAAAGCAAATTTCCATCAACAATTTATTTATGTTGTGTACGTAAACTGGAAGAGCATCGTTAATCATTTTTCTTGCTAGATAAATCGCGAGAGATAGCGCTTTCCGAAGTGAAAATCTTAAGAAACTTAACTTTACCATTTTATAAAATTATTACCTTTCTGATTGAGGATAATGACAGGGAAAAAGAGTTTGCTTACCAGTGCATTAATGTCCGCATGAACCACATGCTACACAGAATGCAGACCTGTGGGGATAATAAAATCAATATTGCGTGGTATCCAGAACCGAATAAAAGCTCATTTTCATTTAGTACATAAAGCTACTAACACGCAATGCTTCAATGAATTGGCATTTATTTGTCACAAATAAATTGTTCTCAAATTACGTAGAAGAATAGTATAGGTTCTATTTAATTAATATTACACTATAATTGTGTGTGTGTGTGTGCAGTGACGATTAGTCTTTCTTTAAATTAATATAAAAATATAAATATATATCTGAACTGTGCAAATTTCACAATAAAGAAAAAAGCGACATACAATTGATACGAAAACGCTAAGTTGTATAGTTCGGAACTAGGATTTTTACATGCATAATATACGATATGTACATATGTAACAGTATATTTTACTCTCAGTATGATAATAAATGTAAATTGCTTGTACAATTATTTAACAATAAATTCTGAACTTTGCGTATGCGAGATATCAATCTAATTGTTTGTCTAATTTTGATTTTATGAGAATTTTTAAATTAGTTTTAAATTAGTTTTTACTTTTTCTAAAGCATATATGACGTTAGAACAAATATACCCAGGCTTTTTTACCATACTATATGCGCCTTCGCGATGCCACATATTTTTTACATATCGTTGTAACATTTAAAATTTCAGAAATGAATTTTTTAAGTTAAACAAAAAGTGATTTATAATTTTTAATTATATTTTATTTTATTTAAATCCATAGCGATAAAAAATTAAACTTGAAAATATTACTATAAATATTATTTATTTTACCTCTGTAAGCAACATATCAGAATTTCAAAAGAATTAAACATGCATACACATCATATATATATATACCAGTGTCTTTGAAAAAGTTAATGCAAGTCCCATAAAATTAAACCGACTTTCTTGAGAGGGATTTTAATAGAATCGCACGCATATAACACAATCAAAATCCAATAATTTGAGCTTGATTTGCAGCTTGTCAATATACATCTGTTTTCAGTTAATTGGCCGATTGCGTTCAACAGCTTCTAACATGATAATTTTCCATGCAGAAATTTATCAGTCGAAACAATCAATAAAATAAATCCGTCGTATATAGATTATAACAAAGATATGCATTATTTGCAGAATGTATGGAAGTATCCAATATTGCTGGATATGTATTTTCTACGATGAAAATAACATACAATCGAAACTATTCCAACAGTAATAACAGTGTATTCAATAAAAATTCTACAAATACTCTTTAAGCATTCTCGACTCTTGATAATTCCAGTACTATTTTTGTAGCATAGGAACCAAAATTGAGTTGAAATGTTTTCTTTCCTTTTCTAGAAGGGATACTTACGTTTTATTAAATTATTAAATTAATATCTACATGTCGCATATAATGAATCAATAATAATTTGTAAATCCAATTATTTCACAATTAAACAAACATATAGTTTTAGCAGATACTTACAAAATTTTACTCCAATTAATTCGCAATTTAAACAAATTTGTAATAATGTATATATGTGCTCACATATTCGCTGTTGAATTGTACAAACCGTTCTAATCAATGGAACATAAAAATGTTAACTCTTCGTTACTCCATTAATTTAATCATGTCACGGAATTATGACGAAGAAGGCCTCTCCTAATTTCCTGCTTTGTCGAAATTGAAGTAAAGTTTTGAATTGACAATGAAGCGATTTAATGACTACTCCACGATGCAGTTTTATTGAACTGTCTTACGGCTTACGGCTTTGTTTACAATCTTTCCCGCTATCAGTTGAAAGATATAAACGATAACTGCCATTTGAGATGTCTGAAAGTTTTGTTTCAGTGCTTCGAGTTCTCGTTACGGCCTGCTGTCGATAAAAATCGCAGCGGACTCGTTAGTTTGTTGGCCCAAGCCGGCCTGTCTTCGTTTCTTTCAGAACTTTTTAATATCATTAGGTTTTGCGAAATACAGTTAAGGATCTTTAAGGTGCTTTTCTTGTAAAAGAGCGCGCGCGGTGGGATTTTTAAGTTTGCCCGTCATTTAACAGACACCGGAAGATTCGCAACGGCACGGCAAAAGCGGTGCAATAAAAATAAATTGGCGGAAACGAGTGCTTCTAGACGGGCGGCATTAGTTTACGTCGGTCAGCGTACACTACTCGAAACCTTGCAACTTCAGCTAAATGTTCTAAAATTGTTCGTTAATGTCCATTACGATATGTGTCCGTGTTGATCTATGATCTTGATATTACGGGCCAGCACGAGAAAATATTTGATTTCGATATTTGGCGCAACAACATAGATCGATCAACACATAACGTGACGAATGTGTATCCCATAGAAGCGAATGACTTGCCGCTTATGACGCTCCATTAAGGGGACAGTTACCGCCGCGAATATGTATATGATGTAAGTATCCTTGCATCGCTCCACATTTATAATCGCAACTTGCGCAGGATCTCGTTACCAGTCCTTGCCTAAAATAAAAATTTGCTATTTTTGGTAACGGGTGAAGAGAGTTAAATATATATATATATATATATATATATATATATATATATATATATTAAAAAAATACATTTAATATATTAAATATATTTTAAAGAGTTTTTTAAATATATGTTAAAATATAAGCTGAATATGTCGATTTCATTCATTTTATTTGCAAAACTAAACAGTTTATAATTTCTTCTTTTAAAAATGTTGAGATGCATATTTCCTGCATTTTAAATAAATAAGGGAATTCAATCATTTAATAAATCATAAAAATAAATAATAAAACTGCTATTAAGTACCTATCAAAGAAAAAGTGAACTTTGAGAGTCAAACGCGGTTAGCTGTGCGTTAACGTTATGTATCATTTAATTTAACAATTCGATACAGAGTTAGAAATTGTATACATTTCGGCTCATTTAAGCCATCTCTTCAGCAATGGTGATAAATAAATTAAATAATTTCACGCTCTCCGACGAACATTAGCAGCAGTATCTCAAGATTAAATGGACAAAGAAAATATAACACGATAAAATACTAGTAAAATTTTGCTAATGTTCATAGTCTGCAAAATAATAAGACAAGAGGCCTAAGCGACAAAGAGAAGTGAAGTTTACTTCTCTTTGTCGCTTAGACCCAACTTTCATTTCTGGTCTTATCATTTTGCAGACTACGAACATTAGCAAAATTTTACTATAATGGTATTCTTCCTCGACAAAATTATACTGCCTTTGTTCATTTAATCTTGATATGCTCGCTTAATGCTCGTTGGAGAACGTGAGTTTATTTTATTTATCTGTCACTATCACCAAAGATAGCTCAAAGTAGAGCTGAAATCCACGATTCATAATTTTGTATTAAATTATTAAATTAAATGTTACATAACGTTAACTCACGTATAGCCAATCGCGTTTGACTCTCAAAGCCCACCTTTTCCTTGTTACTTGTTACTTGTTTCAATATCCAGAGTCTTTAGTTAATTACTTATTTATTTATAAACTACTATTTTTTATTCGATTTTATAAGTGGAGCTTATTTTTTTAGAATGTGTTAAAAATATATTTAAAATTGACAAAACTGTAGGATTAACGCCTAATAAAAAAAACATTTACCAAAAAAATTTACTCTATCGAACGGAAAATCCATATATCCATAGATAAATATTATGTGAAAAATCTAAAATATTCTATATGCATTCTATATAGTTCAATCAATTCATAGCTATTGCACACAGTTTATACGTTCCATAATGGAAAAGCTTATAAGCTCTTTAATTCCCAAGTTATATTACATATTATTCAGTAAAATAGAATGCCGTGAAAAAGCTCGGATTAAAAATGTTTCTATTTTAAGATTGGTATTAAGCTTCTCATGGTTATAAATCCATTAAATATTTAACTCCAAATTGCAATCTAATGTTATATGGATTTACTGATTTTTCTTTAAAATTATTAGTAGTTATACATTAATTTTTATTCACACACAATATTGTAAGGTAAATAAAGTAGAACTAACAATTGAAGCGTCTTCCAAAAAGATGCTGCAATTTTTTTCTGTTAATTATATACCATAACTTGCGTTAATATGTATACCAAACTATTGAAATTGTCTTAAAAAAATTCTTAGAGAAACAAAAATTGTTGAAGTCTGTATTGCCTTTCATGCCATTACTGCAGGACTAGTAGCAGCAGCGGTTAAGAAAGAGTTAAACTTCTGTGTCACTCCTCGCTATTAGCCCGCACAAAGGAGACATTTGCGAATTGGCAATCGGAGAACGTATCAAGCGTTTAAATGGCGACGCTTGCCGCCGTCACGGAGAGAGCTCTTCGTCGGTTACTCACAAGATTGCAGCGAACGGACAGCGGAGTAGCGTTAGCCATTGTTCGCGGGTGCGCCGTCGCCGTCATCGTCGTCGTAGACGATGATCAAAGCGCATTACTCGCGCGTCGCTCGTAACCAATGGAATCTGTCCGACGCCGACGCTCGCCGACAATTTTGACCAGAACTCAACCGGCAAGCCGATTTCATATGGCAATCCGCACGCCGATATCCCGTCCAGATCGGCAAAATCGAGGAAGTGATCGATTCCGGAAGTAGTATATGATCGCCCTCTCCGATTTATTTGTGCTCGATCTTAATCGTTCAGTTTCTGAAATAGTATTTCTGCACACACAAATTTTCACACAGAACTTATATAAACGTAGGCACATATACATCGATTCTTCATAATTCTCTTGAAAATTTAGTAGTATTTTTTTTTTAATGTTAATTTATTGAAGAAAGTGCAAATAATCTGTAAGATCATCTGTGTTCATGATTTGTTATAAAGTGTTTCGTATATTATCGGCCTATTTATTTATATCGCATTATTCCGAGATAACCATTACAATAAATCTATTCTTCGGGTTACTATCGTGAGAACTCGATTATTTTTGGAATATGAGATGTCGTTATTCATGATGTATCAGTTCTGATTGATGCCTTCTCGCTTCTCATTTTCGCTTTCGACATCAATACGAGACGTTGCCCGCAATCAGGTCAAATAAATCTGCCTAATCATATTATAAGTACGTACGTTGTATGCTTTCCAAGAATCCGCGGCTCAATTATAAGAAATCAGAGCTATATATATGGCCGGTATTCATAGTCAGATCTTATTTTAAGAGACCGTCTTAAGTATAGCTGAAGATGCTAATACGGCTCTGTGATTGGTTAATGATATCTTAAGATTGTACTTAAGACGGTCTTAAATATAAAAACCGACTATGAATACCGGCCTATGTATCTTATTTGCATCGCTTATGAAATTCCCAAGATACACGCAAAACACGCAATACAAAAGTTTTATTATTTGGCATATCCTACTTGTCCACATATCTCAACTTGTCCATAAACATATATAATTTAAAACTTATGAATCAAACCCGACTGTTCCTCTCTAAATTATTTTCTGTAATATGTATATATACGCATCATCCATCGGTAACTTTATTTTATTAAAAGTCATTGTCTTTTTTTTCGAGAGTGTGCATAAATTCTAGCTGTATTAATAGTACTACAATTTTCACTCCACATAAATGATGATTTAAATTTAGATGTGATTATCAAACATTTGTAATAGATACTTATAAACTCGTTAAGCTAGTAGATTAGTCGATAACAGCCTCCGAATATGAGTCCCAAGAGAGGTACAGGATTAAACAGTTCTAAATGCAATAATATACGTATCCACGCTACATATTGTACTGTTAACGAAAATTAACAGAGAAAAAGTTTATAGAGAAAAAAAAATTAATGATATAAACATGTCGATAGAGTATGTAATTGGTATTACTTGTATATATTATATTCAATAATATAACAGTTAATTTTTCTATTATACTTTTACAATACATGAAAATCTGCATTTAATAAATGGTTTCACTGCCGTTAAAATATTTCAATAAAATTTCAGTAAAATAATTATATAAGTTCAGCTCAATATCATACTGCACTGCAAATCAAAATATGTTATTTTTAAATGCATAAACGTCTATAAAAATGACAGACTGAAACTCTTTTTGCATGTTTCTTTATGTGTTAAATTTTATTTAACACATTTAATCGTATTAAATTAAAAGTTAATATGTTCAATCGTGTAAAATGACGTAATTTAAAACACATGAAAAAATATGTAAGAAAAATTTCAGCTAAAATAACACTTGGATTTACAGAGTGTGCAAAGAGATAATACAGACACATATTAATAGTAACATTATATTTTATATATGCATATATCATTATTAATAAAATATATCTTGTATCTTTTAGTTTGCACAATAATTTAATGATAATGCTTTTTTAACATTTAAATTTGTTATTTAATGTAAATTTAATGTAAATTAATGTTTACGTATATAATTTGATATTACGTGTAACCTCGTGTACGAATTCTTCGAATTTATTAACTCTGATAATGTGTTTTTATCAATCGTACAAATTAATATGCACAGTGATATAGCAATGCTTTATTCCCCATTAAGTTGCTTCGAAAATTTACTCGTATATTTTAATCACGTATTATGCAAAACTGCGAGGATGCATAGTTACCCGTTGAATTTGCGCTCGTTAATACGCTCCGCGCAAAATGCTGCCAGTAGTAACGTCCATTTTACGTGCAATTCATTCTGTTATAATAGAGTATCGATCCGCATCGACGCGAATAAAACCGATATCTAATTTTTTTCAGTGATGCGAATTTGCATTCTTCCCGCGGGAAATGCATAATCAATGTTAAATTATTTTTCGATCTTGCCAAAGAAAAAAATAACAGTAATTTTATAATTATTCAAATAAAATGGAAACTTTCTCGAATTTATTAAGTGAAATTGTTTGAAAATTGTTGAAATATTTGACATGAGGAATGAAAACATTTAATACATATGCTTTAATTCATATAATTCGTGTCTGCTACTCACATCCAGAATATTCATTGGTTATTCAAAATGTATAACGAATCTATAGCGCTGACAAATCGAGATGATGCAAATGCGATGCGATACCGATTCAAATCTATCATTAAATGTCTATAAAGTATACACGATGCTTTTATAATAACTGAAATATTCAGTCAGCGACATTATATTTTTGCGCGAAAAAAAAGCCGTTTCGAATGTATTTTTCGCGGGGTTTCGTCGTGCGGAAGCAGAAAACTTTTTTCAGAACGAAAGAATTGTGCCCGCCGCTGTACGCCGGTTGTAATTTACAAGTTGTTTTAGTCGATTTACCGTTCCGGCTAATTGGCAACGTAATTATCTCAAAGCGTTGCACCAACGAGGCCGCATTGTGCACATCAGATATATACACACGAGTATTCGACATCGCGTTGCTGCTTTTGTATTCTAATTAACAGATGCAACAACTCGCGCCGAAATAAATTCGCCTTTGTGTTTTGCAAGTCATTATTTATACATATATCATGGATCGACGGCGCGCCATTTCAGCCTCTTTTCGGCTGCATTAAACTCTCTGTTGGCACAACGCGCGTGTCGTGGCGTTGCGGGGCTAATAAAAGTCGACATATACTTATTGTTAGTACATTTGTTTTTGACAAGATATAAACTTTATATAACCGCATAGAATTTTATTCTGTATATTCTGATGCAAATTACAGATCGTGCAAAGTGAGTTTAAGATCTAAAAAATGTTGGAGTTTATCGCGCTCTTCTTCTTCTTCGCTATGCAGATTATTACGTCATAAACAGTACACGAAATATATGTATATACATGTGCATGTAAAGTGGCGGAAGGGAGGGGGCAATTTCCCGTAATGAATTTTCTCGGCGAGAAAAGAGCGAGAAATTTACTCTCAACGGCCCATTTTAGGATTAAAGCTGGCTCAGCGGCGACCAATTTTCCGCGCGATAATGCGCGTACGCGCGTCGCGCGCTCGCGTACACCGAAATTTGCGTCCAAAATTTTTCCGGCGACGGCCTTCAGCGGCTGCCGCGCCGTCACTCGGTATTCATCTGGCACACGTAACGTAAATTTCACGTAGTGTCGTCGTCGGCTATCTACGTGCGCGACGCAACTGACGTACATTATCGGCAAATTATGCGGCCGCGCTCGCATGCATTCATGCCTCCCTCTTTTGCCAGAGAAATATACAATATGAGAGACCGCGGGGTCACCCGCGCGAAGCATCAGTCCCTCCTGCGTCCGTCCCTTTATGAAAACTCCCAAATATTTGTGAGTAGACACGAACGGACTTCGTGAGAGACTTTTTCCCCGGGCGGCGGATGTACCCACACGCATGCAAGAACGTGCGAAATTGCCGGTCGAAAGCCGGCCAGCAGCAATTCCAGAAGACTTCGCGCGCGAAATATTGCACGGGAAAGCTATATCCGGCGATCCTGATGTTAAGGAATGAAACTTTGCGCGCGCCTTTAGGAAACTACGAACAAGTATAAGGTGTTCTGAAAACAACGGTACAGATTACAGCGACAGATAATGGCAAAGGGTTTTGGCGAATTGAGCTAAGAATACGGATAGATAACTTTTCTCGATTGAAGGTTTTTACTTTTCTTTTTGGAAGACTTTAGTGATATAATTCTAATTATGAAATTATTTTACGTTAAGAGATTAAAAGTCACTCAAAAACTATTGAATAATGGTTTTAACCAATCAAGGATCGATTTTTAATAATTTGCGCTTTAAACGATTATCATAAAGGAAATTTTAACATAAGAATACGTATGATTTTGGAAGCACTCAGTATACAACGGTGTATTCACGAGGTAATGTGTAGTGGTATACGAAGAGTCGCGGTAATGCAAACTCGCTTGAAATCCGCGGAAAAGGAGGAAAGAGAATGGGCGGTGGTAATGAATGAATGGCTAAAAAGGTTAATTTACAATCCGGGATTGAATGCATTAACGTTGCCGTAGGTAAGTACTTATACGGCGAGTTATGGGGAGAAACTAAATGAAAATTGGAGCTGCATGCTTTATGCACCTTTCTCTAAAGTTACGTTTTTCTAAATATATACAGGGTGTCCCAGGTCAAGTCAATAAAACTTCAGGGTCTTATAGGAAATTGAATTCGGAGCAAAAAGGTTCCTACAAACATAAGTCCGGAAATGCTTCGTTAAAAATTTATAGCTAATAAAATTCACATTTTTTTAACGATTTTTAAAAGTAACTTTAAAACCCTTTACTTATTCGAAAAAAGTAACAAAATAAATCTGATAGATAATTAATTTATAACAACCTAAATTACACCAATTTCATTTACTTCTGATAACGCGTTCAAGAGAAATAAGCTTAAAACAATGAAAGAAGCAGAAACTTTAAATTGCGTATAGATGCCAAAAAGCAGGGGAATTTGAATGTATCTGATAATTTGGTTAAAAATTATTTTTCTTTTACTTTTAATAAAATTGTTGTCCTTCTGAATGGTCTTATTAATGTAATCTTTGTATTATCTCTTTTTTAAGTCAATTTTTTAACAAAGCGTTTCCATTGCTTCCAGATCTAAGTTTATAGGATCTTTTTTGTTCCGAATTCAATTTCCTCTAAGACCCTGAAAGTTGCTATACTTTTTTCGTTGCTTTGAGCTTATTTTCTTTTGAACGCCTTATCAGAATTAAATAAAATTGGTGTAAATTATAGTTTATTTTTTAATTAACTATCAGATTTATTTTGTTATTTTTTTCAAATAAATAAAAGTTTTTCAAATTATTTTTAAAAATGATCAAAAAACGTGATTTTTTGAAGTTTATTAGCTATAACTTTTTAATTAAGCGTTTCCGGACCTATGTTTGTAGGAACGTTTTTTGCTCCAAATTCAATTTCCTATAAGACCCTGAAGTTTTATTGCCCTGACCTGGAACACCCTGTATATATGTAATATATATATACAATATATACATATATAAATATATGTAGCGTGGCTAGCGAGAATACCGACAAGTAAGACTGAACGAACGAAAATTCTGCGCGATCCCTAAATTCCACAAAGAGAATATCGAAGCAGAGAACAGTCAAGTGTAAGATGCGAAATATCTGGAAAATCAGACAAAATGTGTTGCTTACTATATAGCATGTGGAAAACTGTTTTCGACAATGCAGGCTCTCTCGGTTCGGCCTCAAGTTTTAATGACAAATTCTTTGATGACTTTGATGAATTTAAACGTCTTTCTAAATATCTAACTGCAACTCCGATAGCATGATAAATCAACTGGAAATCAATTTAAATAAAAGAACAAAACTTTGTCTATTTACACCTAACTGCGAGTTTAATTCGCAAAGAGACTACGAATTGGTTTATGATCAAAAGCTAAGTCAAGGGAAGATGCCTTAGTTAAGAAATATTATAGAAATATGAACAACCAATAATCACAAGCTCCGGAATTTTTGCAAGATGACAATTAAGCTGTGCTGAAAATAGCTACCTGAAAAGTTATCATTTAAATGTTGTAATTAAGATATATATTTATTCCTACAAAACTCGTATCTTATCTGTACCTGAATAAGATGCCTGTAATGGGGAAAGATGCAAGTACTGTGAGGAATATGCAACATTCAACAAATGAAGTATAATACGTATACAAAAACACTGATTTATTTTTAACAATAAACTATTTAACTATTAACAATTGGTAAATACAATTTTCTTGGATATTTTTCGAAATTATGAATATTAATAAAGTGACATCTTCCCTCGACTTACTCTATTAATATTTAAACATTTCTTGTTCAATTAAAATACTTTAATAACTTCATACAAATTGCTTAGTTCGTGGAAGAAGAGAAAATGAAAAAAGTTTAAATTTATTGCGTTTCGTGATTTAGCTTGCGCCTCATGAAAATTGATACGAGTTTGCTACGTTAAGATCTTCAAAAATTGGATTACTCCACTCGCGAGATAAATAGCTTATATGAGTGTTCTTTATAAAAAGATACGGCTGTATAAACTCGCTTCTCGGAGGATGCATCGGGCCCCGACACTCGGGACGCCACGGCCGCTCCGATGCAGAAAACACATCCATATAGATCTTAATAAGCATCACGTTTATTTTCATCGTCGGCCGCCCGTATTATGGCTGATCAGAACGCCGAGCTTAAGATCCAAGAAAAAGGAGTCGCGAAAATCTAATGTGGGCGGAAGTGCCAACGCGCGCTGAAACCGGGGGGGGGGGGAATGTGTTTTAACTCGAAACGTATTACCTTTACGTGTCCTCGCTACTTGACGCGTTTTGTATGCATAATACAGGGACGAGTTCTGCATGATAAGATCTAGCACGCGAGTTTGTTTCGCATCTCATTTTCATTAGTTACAACATGGCTTCTCTATTCACAGTAATCTTATCGAAACTTCTGCAGATTGCATAATGCATCTACATGTGTATGCGTGAACTTTTCATGCGTGGAAAATTAATATGAATTTTTAAATAATACTTTAATTGTGACGTGTGTGTATAATAATTATTCGATGAATTATTATTTTTGAAGCAAAAAAAGAATTTTTCGATTCATTAGACTATATTTACTTTACATATACATATATCTATATTTTTTATTCGCATTTAATTATATGTACTGCAATATTCTTCTAAAAATTCATAAATTTATTGTATTTTACATGTATTGCATTTTACATATTTATTTTATATTTAAATTAATTAATTAAAATTATTTTGTATTTTATTAATATTTTTATATATTTTATATTTGCTCATTTTTTTTATTACACACAGATATATAATGCATAATCGATTAATTCGATATTTCTTTGTGCACTTATCACATTTATGATTACTGATTACGTAGATGCTACGGTTTATTACGGATACGAAAATGCGATTATGCGTCATTTTAACTGTATTCTCGAGGCAACGGTGCTATTATGATGTATCGCACCATTTCCCGAATGTATATGAATTTCTATATTGAAACTTTAGAAAGCACGTACCACAGTGTGACATAGCTTTGACTGTAAGTGCTCTTTACGATCTAGCGTTCTAACATTGATTATACGGTATCTTGCAATGGAAATAACGATTCGCAGTCTCAGTTCGCTTTTACGAGTTTGTGTTGATACGTTGAATCTCACCTCTGTAGTGCCGTGGAACATATAAAATCGGCTTTCGCCGCGTGAATTATCGATCATTCCGTGAGGTTCACGATACCCTGATAAATAATCGACGGAAATTGTCGGAAATACCCACTTTGGCAATAAGGTAACGATAAGTGACAAGCGAATCTGTGATGGAAGTACTATTACAGCGCCATTTTTGTACCAGACTTTCATTTCTAATAATGGTCTACTAATAATCGATTATTTCACGATAATCAAAGTTTATCATCACAATAAACGATATTTAAAATCGAAATTTAATATTCGAAATTTAATATTATGTCAAATACGTTTTACTAAAGACGAGAAGAATTATAACGAATAAGGCAAAAAAATATCACGAAATATTAAGAAAACCGTTGTTCTTTAGAGATAACTCATAAAAAAATCGTTATTTAATTTATCTTAATATATTTATTATTTAAACAAAAAAATGGAACGTGTTTCTGCTCCAAAAAAATCACAAATTATTAGTTATTTCATATGAAATTTATTTTATCTGAAATTGCGAATCTCCTCACTTAAGTTCCTGAATAGAGTTGGCAATTATCGCATTCCCTTCTATTATAATAGATTAATATGTTTCATTATACCCCTATTTAATTTTGAAGAAATAGATTTCTTTGGCTTTATTCGAGATTATTACTCATTCGACATGATTGCTATCAACAACTATAAATATCAGTTTATTGGCACAAGTTTTACTATTTATCCCCGAGAGTGAAACGCTGTTAAGTTGATATGCGGTCTTTCACGCACTTACATGCTACTATGCGACTTTCCGTCAGAATTCTGGTCCTCCAGGAATACGACGGTACTTGGAAACTTTAGATGTTACGTGATGCTTTGGAATTGTCTTCATTATCCTCCGGAGAATTGCGACAGGATATTTACTCAGAAAAATAACGCAATCAAGAAAGTCTCTAGTTGGTATTCGGCAAAAGTATCAGGAATGCGACTAATCACGTATATAACAATGGCAAATGTGAAAATAAATAATAACAATATATGATATTTACTATTTTAAATATTATAAAGGTACTAAAAATCAAAATGAATAAAGAATAATTATAATTTAAAAGGGTTTTATTAAAACTAGAATAAAATCTTGTTTCCTTTTTATGAATTTTATTGAAAGAGAGAGAGAGAGAGAGAGAGAGAGAGAGAGAGAGAGAGAGAGAGAGTAGTTTTTCCGTAGATTTTAAAGTTATGCAACAGCAACCACAATCTCTGTACAATCTAATAAGTGGCGGAATACGTTATTATGAAAGCGGAAAGTTTGTAGCAAGGTGTTTAAATATGCTCTGTAATGTGGTCGCAGTTATATGAGAGTTCGAAGGTTGCTTTTTTGAGCAAAATTAAATTTTTCAACAAGTTTTCTACATCGTCGACTGCCGAGATTTTTCTTTCTCTCATTATGATTGCGCTTCTTTGAGACAAGAATTATGCTCGGCATCGAAACACCCGCCCTGATGTCGAGCGGCATGGATGCTTTAATTAAACTTATAACTATTATCCACAAAGTCGAGCTTAAACTGCGCCATTATCAAGCACGAAGCAGACGGATGGCTAAGGAGCGGCGAAGAACGGGGAAAGGGCAAGAATTAGGCGTCCCGTATTTTCCTAGCTTCTTTGAAGCTAAGGATGCGCGAAATAATTTCGCAGGACGATGCGGAATACTACATAACGTGGGGCGAGTATTAAAAGATTTAAGATACAACCCAGGAAGACAACCCTGCAAAAGGTAAAGCAAAAGGCAGTTATCTATACCAATAAACATTCTGTGCAAATAAAAAATAACGAGAACCGCTTGAGTCAAAACCGCTTCCTCGCGTCTTTCTTAAGTTGTAAAATTTATTAATCCTGATTTATTTACAAAGTCATACGAAAAATAATATCAAAGCAAGTGCTTGTTAAATTAAAAAGCAATATTCTCGTAAACATGCCGTATAATCGATAAGCGAAGACAAAAATTAATTGACATAATCCACGGCATAAGAATGGACATAAAAATGTACTATTAAGAGCATTCTTTATGATCTTTTGGTAACGATTATGATTGAATATTAAATTGCACAATAACCATTCTCTTCCAAACATCATCATAAACTGAAATCGTAAAGCTGGAAGATTTACTCATCCTATCATTGTACAGTTCATCGTTTGTATGAATACTGAAGCACAATCTAAATAATGAAATATTTTTATATGAATTACGTATTACATGTTAAGGTGGTCCTTTCGTGAGAACAAGTATTAGATAAGTATACCTAACGTTGATATATGTTAAATATACAGTAATAAGGGACATGTGTACGAAAAATCAAGTGAGGTTACCGACACTTTACAAGAAATAAGTCATTCTAAATATACTGCGTTCGCGGAGCGTGCCATTGTCATTCTATCCTTGTTTACATCTAATGAACGCGAAAGATAGAACGATGCAAATCGCCACGGCCGAGGTTTTCAACGAATAATACATGTACTTAGCGATCAGATGAATACATTATTCATGTCTTAAAATATTCCCTGAAGTTTCCGGATTTCGTACATACCTTGAAAATAAGGGCTTGCCGAATGTTTTGCTCTGATATATGAGGTTAAATAACTAGTGGATCCACGCGCATATTGCTTTACTCGTATACTGTCATGCCTGACCTAACCTAAATCGAGTCCAACCGCACTACTATTGTGATATTTTTTTAATTAGTAAATAATTAAATACGATTAAATCGTGCGTGTAAAATCATGTTATATTATTATAATTATTGGGACGTTGTGTGTAATGTTTGTCACTATGTTTGTTTTCAATTACCTCCATGACGGACTGTTACTTGACTGTTACTAGCTGGGTCCGCGAAAGGACCACTTTAATAATATATAAATAGAAAGATATTAAGAAGCGAATCTTGTTTTCTTGAATTGATTTAGTACGTAAAGAAATTCGACAAATGCGAATCTTTTTTTTCCTGCTCAAACGCGCAAGAGACTCACAGCAAAGTCGTTCCGACGAAAATAGTATTTTTCTCAGCGAATGAAATTAAACCGACGAACCTGCTCCTCCAAGAAAGCATTCGACTGCATAATTCTCTGCATTTAAAACGCCGCAATGCCATTCTTCCGAGTTGACTTAGCTTTTCTAGAAAGATGAACCTTTTTAGTCTGCAGGCGATCGTCTTAGACAAATGCGCGCCTTCTTCCCGGCAGACTTTTCAACAAAGTTCCATTCCGCTTGAACTATATAGCCGCATATATGGAACTAAAAAGAAGAGAATCTTTGTAGTTAATAAAGTACATATGTATAATTTGAAATAATAGTTAGTACTTTTTTTTAAAGAAAAATTGATTAAAAATTCGTGAAATAGATTTTAATATGATAATTACAATAACAATTAATATAGTCTCGATTATTTGTTAGATGGATCGAAAGGATGATAGCACGCCGACATTCGATATAAAAATGCTTCATTATACAACCAAACTATGAAATTGAATGATCAACGCAGATTGTTTTTGCTTTCAAAAAGCTTGCAGTAATATCAGTGGTTCAAAATTAATGCGTACTCAAAACAATTGTCCAACAAGGTATCGCCTTTTTAATCTTTAATTTAGAGAGATCATTTTAATTCATTATTATATATTCTTGACTTTTTTTAAAAAAAAACCTACAAATTCTCCCGGAAGATTCCGGAGAGAGAAGATCTCAGAAAATATTCAGAAATTTTACATTAAAATTTTTCCGGAAAACTTCTATCTCTAAAATATCAACCTTGATCAAAACGCGTTCGCAATTATGCAAAAAAAACCAGTTTTGTTTTTTGCAATTTTATTTGATCGTTAACATTTCAGTCTTCGAGACGTAAAACACGTATTCTTTTTTGGCTCTTAACTAGACTGTTTCATTGCCACAAAACTATCTTATTCGTCAATTTTATTTTATTAACGGTCGAACAAAATGTGTAAGAACAAACCAATGAATAGAACCGACAGAATAGAGTTTGTCAACAGATAATAAAGACACCCTGCGCCACCATTTACCTTGCGGAGATTTTGTCCGGCACTCTTTATATAGCCATCGTCCTTTCAGACGTTTCTCTTTCTTTTTTAGAAAAGATTTTATCTTCGGTTATACACAGACAATTGATATCCGACAATTAATAGAAAAGACAGAGAAAATTGTAGAGAAGATTTTTATCTTGCAATAATTCGATGTAAGAACAGAGTATTACATATTTATCGAAAAATCCAGATCAAGAATTGTTCTCATCTTTTTAATCTATTCTTTCCACTTAATTTACTTTCAATTGATTAAATATAACAATTTAAATATAATATACAATATATTCAAAATGTACTTAAAGTCCATTCAAAACAATAAAATAGATTTTGTATAAAGAGATCAATCTTATATTTGTAAAAACGTTGTATAATTTTATAATAACGTGCTCGAACAACTTTCAAAATATATATAAACTTAAATATATAAACGAGTTAATCCGATTGTTATCCCATTTATAATCAACTATTTACCATTTACTAGACAAAGTCAGGCTAAAAAGTTACATAGATTAACATTATCCGGTATTCGTAAACTGTTCCGTAATACGTAGCGCTGGATTTGTAGTCAAAGTACGAGATCGTGACGACTATGTTGTGATAAGAGAGTTCTGAGGATTTTAGTTACGTGATTCGCTGTGTAATCGCTGTGTAACTTTATTTTACCATGTTGTCCGATAATACTTCGCGTACGAAGGATCATTTTAGTATCTCGTCGTTTGATGTTAATTATAATATAATTATAAATGACATATAATTGTAGTTATAATATTCAATCATAAACTCCGAAAAACAATGCGGTTTTATTTATCTTTCTTCCGCGCATGTGTATAGTCATGCAATCAAAGAACTTGTCACATTTCGCTACCGTTTGTGAGAAGAGTGTGTGGACGACAGTTTTCACTATGAAAACACGGTAACAAATATTGCAAGCGATGTTATACAATTGTCCGTAACCGAAAATGCACGCAAAAGCGGCGCTATACTGCCATAAAATGGATAGCATGACGTTTTAATGTACAACGATATATAAAAAAATAAATATATTTTTCGGTGATATGCACGCGATACATTTCCTATCAAGATTTCATTACAATCGTATAACAACAAAGTTGCCTGCGTTTTCCAATTTCAAATGAAAACTATTTTAGATTCTAATTCCTAAATACACTTATTCTATATAAAAATGAAAGAAAAAGAGAAAGAGAGAGATAAAGAAAAGAGAACTTCTGTGTATTACTGTCGGTAGGCATGCATTTAAAAAAAAACTATTTATTTATTTATTTATTTATGAGAATTATATAAAGGACATTAGTTTTTTCCGTTAGTTAAATAATTGCATAATTACTATCATATATTTTATATATTATTAAGAAAATTACACACGTTACAGATTGAAATGCATGCCATGCCATATTTTGATGTGCTTTGTCAGTTCGATCTATTGCTGCTGACGCTAATTGTCAGTAATCTTAGTGAACTGCATCACAGACATGCTCATAATGCGGAAAGGGCCAGCAAGTCATCAAGTCAGTATTAATTAACTCCGAATTGTCGATGTAACACACTCCCAGAATCCGAATGCATTCCAAACAATGTCCACACCTTTGCCTGGCAGTCTAGCGCGCATAGGATACATACTGTTCCATATATGGCATATCGCATTGCGTTGACCGGGAAGGTAACTTCAATCAACTCGAGATTCGTATAGCATTACAGACAACTGATCAATCATTAATCAGACCCGACCGACTGGCAGCCATTGCGAACTGGCTTCATCCTGACACATATTGCCCCGCAATTCCGCATCAACTATTGCAATTGGCCGTGTAACGGTTACATCGGTAACATTAGCCGCCGTTCGTAAACGGAATAAACAACGATAGCTGATACACGATAATCAATAAATGGAACAGTTATCTTCATGTATTCAGATGAACGAATCTGATTGAGCACACGAGCACTGTTATACGTGTTACTCCATTATTTAAATTTCAAATAATAGCTTCAGGCAGATAACGGATCGCACGCGCGAATTTATCTCAACCGAACGGTAAAGCCATCGCCAATCGATTTAATTAACTTACTAACAAATTTATCTACTATTATATACAATATATACATATATTTTAAAGTCGAATAAAACAATTGACTTTCCTGATTAATGTTTCCCCTCCCCTCTCTCTCTCTCTCTCCTCTCTTCTCTCTTCTATGATAATAGTTACAGCATCGGTAAATACAACAAAGATATAGACGATGAGAAAACGAGTTTAATTTGCTATTGTTCGAATACCAATATTTGGAAAATAAAATTTTACTTAATTAATTAATTAATTAATTAATTAGAACATAAAAGAAAAATTGGCAATAATTAATTAATTAATGCATATTCTTTCTAAACGTATTTAAATCAACTCACCATATAAACAATAAATTTAGTAACAAAGCCATGCGATCCAAGCCTAGGTCTTTTGGCAGCCTCATATTGGTTTCTGTTTGCATATATACTATATATATACACATATAAATTTTTCTAACCACTGCGCGCCGATTAAATTTTCGGACTTAAAACACAGTAATTGTTAAAATTAAAAACCCCTTCCCTCCCCGGAATTAAATCGACTCGATTTAATTATCTAAAAAATGTAAAGAAATTCATTGCGAAAAATATTACCTTAGATTTTGCGAAAAATATCACCATAGATTTTTATAATAAATATGAAAATGATCGTTATGTCATAAACGTATCCTCTTTCATGAGTATTATTTTGAACAATTTTTTCTTTTTTTTTCAATCATGTGCATGAAATAATGGTGTAAGTTACATTTTACGAAAATATAGGTCCACATAAATTTTAACACAAAAAAATTAACATATTTTTATGTATAATGTACATTTCTTGCGCAATATATATGGCAACAGGAATTTTTGTGTAAAAATTCAAGCGAGCGTCCTTTTTCATAATCTCGATTCATAATCTCTTGGTGATGCAGGCAACAGATTAATCACCGTGCGTCCGACGGTATGCACACGAATAAATTTAAATCACGGTTAAGGTTGAAACCATTAGTTGAAAAGTAACTGCAAAAAAAGCTTCTTGTTCTCGCAACAAGAGTAAAGTGTGATTGAAGGCTCTGTGTCGGACAATCTGCAATCCGAGAGCATTATCGACTTTGTTTTCGTATCACTTGTTTGCTTTTTGCGTATCGTAAATAGTAAAAAATAGTCAGATATCTACTATAATTATACTGGCTTTTAATAATTGAATAAAGATGTGCATATTTTTGAAAGAACACTAATATAGAAAATAATCTTATTTTGGCATAATAATTTTATTTTAGAAAGAAACACACAGTAACTTAAATAATCTGTTGATAATCACGTTTTTTTTTCTATATCTCAAGTTATTATATAAAAATATTCTTTTCTAATATTCACACATATTCTACAGTTCATTAAAGATCGCTCATTCATTACGCTATGTACTGCTATTAAGATACTCTTGTTTATTTTCCTTTGTATTGAGTTTCATAAGTGCGTGTGTTTGTGATTTCATCCGATATTTAATCGCAAATATACTACAAAGAAAATTCATCAATTTCTTCCGCTCTGCCGTTTATCCTGATATTAGATAATGTAAGAATGACAAGTTAGCTAACAATAAAGCGCAATTGATAAAGTCTTCTTTATCTTTATATATAATGGAATTTTGTCTAACCAATCGGCTCGCAATATGCATTGAAAACTTCCTATGTCGGTTCACTCGATTTCAAAAGGAACATCTATATAAAATAGAGGTCTCGCCGAACAATTAATTGCAGAAACGAAAGTAAAAAGTTGTTACATACGTTTAAGCAAGACTTTAAAACGATCGATGAATATGATAACTCGTTAACTTCCGATCTCCATCCGTAATTTCGAACAATTTCTCGCGTTCACTCTGAAATTCGACGCTCCCGCTACTTCAATAAAACATCTTGCGGCATTTCTGCGCGTTGCAGGTGCTGCATAATCGAAAATGGAGCCGCGTAATCGATCTCACCCCCCTTCTCTCACCCTCTCTGTTCCCGGCGCGCTTTATCCTCGCGATACTATTACGCGCCCCCTTCGTCTATGCACTGATCGAACTTTTCTGCCGGTATCACGTTGCGTTGAAACAAAAGTTCAACGGAAACGGGCGATATGGAAAATCAATGCCTATATCGACGAGATGTACGTGCATCTCGCCGTAATATAGATCGAGAGAAGTTTTGAGAGGTGGGGAAAATTATAAAGAGACTTATTTTTAATAAATTTTACTTGCTTTTTATTTGTTAAGTAAAAATCAAAACCTTAAATTACATTATACTGTCGATTATTTTTGTAGCATAGAATATATTATTGCGTAAATGTCTTTGAAAAAAGCTTCAGAAGTGCATTTCTCCGTTGCTACGTAAAAGCGCTTGATTTTTACATAAAAGCTTTCGAAACGAAATCCTTCCTGACATGAAATGCACCTTCGGACTCGTGATCTCATCGAGATCGCATTTATCCGTTGAGAAAAGCATCCGATCGTCAGTGCAGATACCTATTGGGGGATCAACAGGTCTTAATGGTTTCCGCAATAGCACCAACGAGTTTGCTTTCCTTTCCTTCTTTCGTAATTAGCGACGTTACTCGACGGAACTTGGCTGATCTCTAAACAACGTCAACAGACTAAGGAAAGAGGCGAGAGAGCGAAAAATGCGAAAAAAAATTTCCCCCCAAAAAAGTTTATCCCGCGATGGAAAGTTTTCGGATTTAGTGGAAATCCCTGCACGCGCGCACTCGTTTTGCTACTATGAGAGTTTACATCCCACGTCAAAATGAACTTTTACAGCAATTTCTACGCAATTTCTACTTAATTTAACCGCGGTTTACCCCGACCTCTCCCACTGATAATGAAGAAATGTGAATACGCGATATGAAATTATATATCACAGTACCAGATGTAAAGTGGAAATTAGTTAGCGTCCAAAAGTCGTCTGAACATGGAATAACCATAAAAATATCAATGATTGTTATTATATATGTGAAAAAAATATTGAAAAACTTAAAATTAGACAATTTTGTATAATACTGATACAGAGTTTATCCGTAAGAAAGTTAATTTAAAAATGTTTAGCAAACGTGTGATTATTATAACCTTTGCAAGTTCAGAAATTATGGTATTTATATTTGTGTGTGTATGTGTGTGTGCAAGTCTGAGACTCTCATTTTTAGATAAACATAAAAATCTAGCTAAAAAAAACTCTTCTAAAATCTGCAGAGTAAAAAGAATTAACTTGGTTTTCAAAAAGTTGATAAAGAAAATATTGTTAAAGATCAATAAAGATTTTCGCATTAATCGCATTTTGTTAATTAAAAGTTCTTTATTTCAAGTTCATAAATTATTAAACTGAATAAAAGATACTTATAAATATTGTAACATCTATATAATAGATGCAGTGAAGAAAATTCATAATTTATAAGCTTTGTCGCGACAGAATAAAGGCTCTATTTCCAATTTTCTTCCTGAAAGACAATTGCTCTTTATCGAGGCGATATTGGACGTAGTGTTATAAGCATAACAAAAACTCGACGCTTCATCGCGGGAGGATCATAGAACCGAATCTTTAGAGGAGACTTCCAATTAACAATTACGGCGGAAAATTACTAAATGGACTTTAAAACTATACGTAAGATAAAATAACTGAACGTAAATTTGTTTCCGCTTTTATTAGGCAGATGATATTACGTGAAAGGGAGTATTCTCGAAAAGTCGAATAACCAATATCTAAAGCGCGATGCGTCGTCTCTGTTATGGAAATTGGCTGTACCCGATATCATATACAATATTCTCGCGTAAAATCCTAGGAAGTGCCAGCCATGGTAAACCGATCGTATCGGATGAAAATTGCAAGCGGTACATCACACGCGACGTGAAGTTAACAGACTCCAAATAATTTTAGTGATACAATGATACAAGTTTTATCAAAATAGATATAAATTTTAAAGTTAAATTACTCTCCTTGGAATGCAATATAAGTTAGAAATATTGATTATAAAAGATAGTATATAATAATAATTTTATTATATACTTGTAACTTACACTATACATATTATATGCTGTTACAATATATTGTTACAATCGCTTTCCTTTTATTTCGCGGAAGCGGTTTGAAAAAACAGGAGTATGTTATTACGTATTGTTGTATAAATGTTTCTGAAGGTTTAATCCAATATCAAAAATAGAACTTTTTCTCTATTATTTTTAATATAAAAAAGATTTTCTTTGTATAATGTGATACTATGTAGAATGAAAGTTGAACGAATCTTTTTCTGAGATTATATAATGGTATTATAAAATCATAGAAGCTTTTGTGCAGAAGCCAAAACATCACGATATATATTCATCCAGTTTACTTTATTATACATATAAAAGATGCACATACATCGCATCGCATTTTGTTAAAAGTATTGCCTTTGGAATCTCAGCTTTAAAATCTGTCATAACGCGAGATAATTACGCGTTAAAACAGATTGCGTGCTCGACCCTTCGAAACGACTGGCGGAACAGCTATTGTCGGTGAAGGAAACTACCGCTGCAACTGCAACAGTTTCCACGATCTCGGAAACGGAAATAGGGGCGAGCGTATACCACGCAACGTCGCCGATAAACAATTCGCACGACAATTTATAATTTGCGACGTCATAGCTTTACTGAGTCGTTAAGCTACGGCCGTTGTTTCGCGAAGACGACATTAAAAGGAACATTTATGGCGACCAGTCGAGATGAGTTTCTGTGCCTCGTATAATTCCGTAGCGTTTGCAATGACCGAGTGAAGTATTGTAGAAAAACGAAATAGACTAACGATCGCACATAAATATCCATTTGACCACGTAAAATAGGATTTATTTTTCATTGTTTAAACTTGCAATTTCAAGCTTGTGAGATGGTTAAGTGCGAATTATATTTAACTATCTTAACTTGTATTGTTATGATATATATATATTGTTTCTTGTTTTATTATAATCTAGAGATCACATTTAGTTTTTTATTTTTTAAATATTCTACTTAATTTTTTTTAGACTTTCCATATTTTATGACTTTATTATTGATAAATTTAATACCATTTCGTATAAAAATGGAATTAAATGTTATATGCGTAGAACAATATTACAAATATTATAATCTGAAAAAGACGTATGAATAGTTAATATTATGTGACAATATTTTATGAAATTTTATGGCGCTGAGTTATCACCTAAAGAAGCATTCGACCTACTACATTAATATCAATCTCTTATCTATATAGTGGCAACGTCAATACTTTTAAAGTAGAGCAAGTAATATTATTCTGTGGTTCAGTACGTCGCAGAAGTAATCAGTCCACAGAACACTATTGGCTGACCTAATTTCAAAATATCAATAGAGAGTTAATAGTTATTACATGGTGTACTTAAGAACTCGTGCGTGTAAAAGCGCGCGACAATGAAAACCGCAATGCATAGCTCGGGAAACGTAATCCTAATCGGTCACGACGAGGCGCGCTACGCTTAGCTTAAACCCAACCGAATCGCTCGAAAGTTAGTTTCTGTGGCACACACCAGTTGAATTGTAACATCGCGCATGCTGAAAACCGACAATACGTCTCGCCGAATGCAAAGTTGTACGAATAAAATGCGATTAGGAAAATGCGTGCCAGTTATACTTATATATCGGTATAATATACTCAGTATTATCGGTATTATACTTCGGTATGCGTTTCCGGCATTCTTATGTAAATGTTAAGGACAGCAATTGCGACATTAACAATAAAATTGGTTTGCCTTCCGCGTTATTTTGTAAGGAATTATTTAATTTGCCATAATTTATATAATAAAATTTATTTCAAAAAAATTCAATCTAAATTCAGGCAGAAAGAGCCTAATTAAAAATTTATTTCAATAACGATTTCAATAATGATATAATTACTTTATCTATCCATCTATATATATATTATACATATACATATAGTCTAAATACACTTATTGATTTTTTCTATTTCACATAGAAAATAATCTATAGAGTTTTGATGCTATTTTATTCTAGGCAAGTACAAGTAAAGTACATATATGTACATATTTGTATTCGAATTTGCAGTATACCTATGTTTCTCCAAGTCTTTATTTCTGAAGAACTTTTCACAAAGATAACGACAATCACATTACAACTTTTTTAAAAGCTATTTTTTAAACTTGACACGAACTACTTGCATCTGTATAAGATCTTTTCTTCTCTCTCTTTCTTCCTTTCTGTCTTTTTGTGTCACCAAACACACAAAAAAATGATAATTTCCTGCAATTGAATGAGTATACATATATGAAAAATTTATCGTTCCAAATAACCGTATCATAATCTCGACAAACTCCGTTTTCTCCTGATTTCGCTCGTATTTGTTGATTCACGTCTGCATATTCGGTCGCATTCCTTTCGGTACAGTCTGCGAGCTCTTCGAGTAAGGCGTAACAGCCATTTTCGGGCCCGCAAGCCCGCATATTCGTGGAATAGTCATGAGTATTGCGGCGCCATAGACATACCATATATCGAGTATATATGTTTGGGAAAACGAGGAAATACGGAGTGGTGGTCCGTAGATGAAACTGCCAAGAATCCATCACCGATGATGATGGATTCATAATGATGATGGATCATAAATATGTTCCCGTAAAACAGGATAGTCAATCAAAATCTGCCGCCACGTAAAGAAAGCTTCGAATTTACAGACCGAAGTAGTTGTACACTGCAAATAGGATCGTATTTGCATATAGATAAAGTTTACTAGCACTAAATTTTACTTCTGTACCTAAGGCAGAAGAATTTTAAGATTAACAAGTTCGATATTTTTTTTTTATTATTATTATTAAGGAATGTCATGATTCTATGTACACATATAGGAAACGATTCTAAATTATTATAGGGGCAACAAACGTCTAAACGTTTGACAGAGGGATATAATCTACAATATTTAGTTTATTACAATTCTTATAATTTGGTTTACGCACCGTATACTTTCTTCATTTACTTTCGAAATTTCTAATCGTAAGCACATCGTCGAAAAATCCACAATATATATTTCTACATAAATTACCGTAAAAAGCAATGAAAGTTTTATTCACAACAGTATAACATAATAACGAAAATATCTAAGAATTCCTCTAAGATGATATTAACCCTCCATTGCCTTCGAATGAGGTAAGCTCATATCAGAGCCAAGTTCATTTAACATGAGATTAGTTTTTTTCATTACGATTGATTTTTCAATCCAATCTCAATTCCAATCCGTATATAGTGTGATAATGGACTAAAGACTGTGTTGATCTGAAAAAAAAAACACTAATACAGTAATATATGTACGGCACTGCGCTCATGTGAGAGTGTACTAATGTTTGTTTGCTGCACGAGAGCAATAGAGGATCAAAGAAGTATTATTTAAAAAAAGATATAAGCCTGAGACGCGGAATGAAGAAAATGTCAGATGTCAATCTTAAAAATGGATTGTTAATCTTTTGAAAAGAGGAAAGCATAAATATTGTTGGTGACAATCCGTATTTCACTTGTTGCTTTTATCATTTAAATACATATCATTCTTACTATTCATAGACATTTATGGATTACTTATATTTTATTTTACAGTCTGTTAAAAAGTCACAAAAAGATGAGGAACATATACATTTTTATCATATTTTTTCTATTCGATATAAAGTAGGAAATTTTTATATGTAATATAGAAATAGAATACTGCCGATATTATAGATTCAATATAATAATAAAACTGCATGATAATTTAAGAAAATGATGATTATCGTGCGTCCAGAAAAAAAAACTCGAACAAAATTGCTGAAGCAAAGAGACGACCTGATCATGAAATAGTTAAGCATAGAACCGTGTTTTTTATCAGTACAATAAACATCAAACCGTAAATCTCATTTTTGTTTTACAGTAGAGAGAGAGAGAGAGAGAGAGAGAGAGAGAGAGAGAGAGAGAGAGAGAGAGATAAATAAAATATAACGCATTTATTTTGTGTTATATCATCAATTTTGGCGCATTTTAAAAGAGATATGTATAAGAAATATTTTTCAGCATCTTTACAGTATATTTGAATTAAGAAATGTTTAGAGAATTGTGAAGGTTCTAATTATAATACTGGTAATTTGCTTCTAATAGGCAATAAATTAATTAACAGCAAAACTTTCATTAGTTTATATTAAATATACATGCAATATATGTTATAACAAATGCATATATGTAATATAATAATGCATATAATGTGCGCATATGCATAATGTACATAATGTATATGAAGGATACTGGAAAGTAAAAATAACTAAATTAGCAATAATAATTGCACAATTTATACCACTACTAATAATTCTAAATTGCCTATTATAATAATAATAACTCATTAACAATAATATCATTATGAAAATTACATCACAATTAATGTGAAAAGTGTAATGTCTCACTGCAGCATTTTTACTTAATCTACAAATAAAAACAGGTTAGAATATCTTATTTAAAAAATTTAAACAATCAATTTACTCTAATTATCCATTATATGATACCATATAATGGATAATTATATACCATATAATAAAAATATATATCTTAACATATAAGACTAAAAAAACATAAGTTAAACCTATTTATTACAGATAATCTTATTAAGTACATATCACAGAAAAAAAGTATAAGCAAATTCAGAAAAATTTTAAACAATAATCAATAATTACAAAAGATACTTTAACACAAAAGAAAAGAAGTCAAACACCTGTTAATCTACCTCTTGTCTTTCATGTTGAACTCTCTGTTAAAATGCACTTATATTGTTAGGTAATCGTACACACAGTTTAGTTCGACAAAGGGGAGTCAAGTCCAAAATACCAAACGCGAAGTGAGATTCATACTTCGAAGCTTGGTATGCACGATGCGTAAAGGGACGCACGGGACACAAGTAACATTCGTTTCGTACCGTTTCGGGATTGCAGCATTCCGAAAGGAAGTCGACAAAACTGTGTATGGGTTGTAACATGGTGGACGAGATTTGAAACAGAAACGGGGACAGTCAAATATCCGGGAAACTCGAGAATTTCTCTACACCCTTTCAAATCCTTTATGCGCCGCGGCCGCTGCGTTACGCTTGTCAGGAACTCCTTTGAATTATATATTCACCGATTTAATTTTAAATAAATAATGTGTGACAAAAAATGCACAAACAGTTCTTCAAATAATACCTCTGTTACGGAGGACTCGTTTAAATTGCTTATATCTTTTATGAAAGTTTGAAATGGCTATGACATATCAGCCTTTGTTTGAGTGAGAACATGGAAAAAATTAAAAAGATAATTATCAAAGTGTAATAAATCCTAGATAAAATGCAATATCTCGGACTCAAATGTCGCTATTCTTAACACATTTTGGGTGCATTTATTTTTCAAAAACATTTATTCAATTGATTTTCCATTCATGAAAAAGCTGTGTAAGAGGTTTTATTGTTGACGCTTTTCTACTGATTGATTCTCTCATTGCGCTGACTTCGTGAACATCTGTCATCGCACATTTTGACAATTTCGTGTATCAAGGGGTTAATAGTGTAATGTAATGGTAATAGTATAATATTATTATAAAATTATATTTAAAGTTACATAAGTGGGGAGAATATAACACAATGCAAAATTCGCATGTAAGCCAATAAAAATAAAAAATGGTTAAATTATATATCAATTTTATCTATTTGAAGTTTACTCAAGACATAAACTGCCTTCTGCAAATGGAAACGTCATCTACAGATAACAGAAACGTCGAGACGCAGGACCTTTCAAATTTTTGCAAGCAGATATTTAATCGCTTACTTTTTTCATGCGCCACTAAAGAGAAGATAAATTTTCTCATTTTTTATTGCACACATGTACAACTTGTACGAGCAAGTTACGTCGAGGCGTCTTAATCATGATTTTTTCGTCGATAGTATAATAAAGTCGTTTACGGCGAGAGCCGCGGGAAAAATGATCTAAATGCACAGCGGTAGAGCCACTTGGGCTAATTTCTTCATTAACCTCACGGCACAATGGACCAATGCTCTTTCATAAGCGCGCAACGAACTGCTCGTCCGGCACAATCTAGCCCACGATATAGCACTTAAGACCACCTGACGGTGTGGCTTAATTTTCGTTTCATTAGGCCACCACTAGTAGTTTGTATCATGCTTTTCGGCACTGAAAGTAAGGTATCACCCGGAGGAAAGCATAATACGACACAATTGAAGATCGAGAAACACGATAATAGCGCGCGAAATTACCCAGAGTAAATTCAACTATAAAACTACATATATTATTAAACCATTTTTAAGTCTTGTTTTAATGACTACCTGAAAGTTATTATACGCGAAGAGGACTTTAACACATTGTTGACCGGACGTTTTGTGTTGAAACTAACTAATGACCAGCTATTTTTCGTACAAGCAAATATTTCGGAAAAATTTCGTTTATATTATATGGATAAAAGGCAAAAAAACAAACCACGATAGAAAGTGAAGAGAACGCAATCACAAACCCTATAATAAAAACTTCAATAATTTTAAACTCAAAACAATTTTGTGCGATGATTTAAACTATATGCCTCTTTAAGTACGAGTGAACTTGTCACCAATCAATAACATTTGGACAACAAAAGACTGATACGTCTCCTACAGTCAATAATATATATTAATTGTTCCTGCAAATTCTATTGTATTTAAGCTTCGATTTAAGCACAAACGCTGAAAGTATTTATTTAAGTTTCTCTCTGTACATATATATATATATATATATATATATATATATATATATATATATTATATTATATTTCTCTAGAAATTTTTAAATTCTCTAGAAATTCTTTGCTTACATAGAAAGTTACCTCTTACAATTGGAACGTAATATAACTGCTATTAGGTAGGATTTTATCAACTTTACTGAAAGAAATTCGTGAGATATCGTGAAATTGATGATAGATGAACGAATAGATTTGAAGAGCGATACTAAGATTATCTTCGGAGAGTTTTTTCATTTGAAACAAGTTTCTTTAAAGCTTTTTCCAATAGACGTTCTCAATTCTGATGTTATCTTCGTAAGTCTCGCTCGTCTTTAACCATGTCCAATAGCAGTCTGGAAATCTTCGCGAAAAGTACAAAGGATTCGCGATGCTTTGGGCGACTCTGCTTCGACAGGAATTTTTCTTGCGGAAAGTCCCCGTTACTCCCAGAAATTGGCTCGGATGTATTTTGACCTATTTGCAACTTTGGTATAGTTAAACATACGATTCTCTATAGCATGATATTTTTATAAAATAAGGCGTATCAGGGGATCCTAAATATACAATAAATTGAATATTATATATTATATTATACACTGCTGTGTTGTGTTGTCAGAATGTTTAAACTTTGTCGCTGTAGATATTTGTATATATATATATATATATTTAAAATAATTTTCTATGTGCACATAGATGGAAATTCTAGGTGCGACAACATTGACAACGAGAAATGTACTCGTTGATTCTGTACCGCTTACCGCTCTCTTGCGACGACGTTCAGAAATGTCAAGCAGGTTCCAACATTACCAGCATTATGCGAGAGCTAAATTCTTTCTAAAACGCATGTTAATATATTATCTGGAATATTTAGTCCAATTTTTCAATGATATAGGCTACTGTTGAAGATAACTGACACGCGCAAAATTTCTATAAATTTGTCCTTGTAACAAATCTAATAATCATCTTTTAGATTTGTAAAAATATGTACGTTACATGACTGGGTTCAAAGGTTGTTTTGAAAACGTGGACTCGCAATCAACTGATTAAACTGCTGAAACATTCGTAGCACGACGTGTAGGATAGTGTCCGATTCGGGATGCGTCAGGCGTGATGGAAGTGACCAATGGATGGAAGTTACCACGTGAAATTTTAATGGGTCGAAAAAGCGCATACGAGAGACCGAGGCTACTACGAATCAATCGAATCAAAATTTTGTCGTTACAAACTTTAGGTTTCAGAACTTGCGTTAAATTGATTATATGGAAATTATATAATCCCTTCCAAAAAGAGAAAAAAGGAAGAAAAGAGGCTCAAAACAATCTACCAGGAAATATGTTCATGGATCATATATGTATATATATATAGGTATATATATAAAGCATTCTGAGTTTAAAAAGTTTTCCATTAGAAGAGAGTACAGTGAAAGCGGATATAGCCGAGTCAAACGGGCTTGCCGTCTATTTTCAAGCGGAAGTGCTACGAAGTGTAGTCAAGAATTAATATGTTTTGCATGCACAGCAGCTTGTCCAAACTGTCTAAAACTCATTGAGCGTTAATTACACAGGTCGACAAAAAGAATTTTTGTCAAGTGTCTCTAATCAGAGTAGGTAGACGTGTCTTATAGATTTTCAGTCAGAAAAACAAAGACGCTATCCAAATTTCTCTATCACCGTCAGGTTTTTATAATTTTATTTTTTTGAATTTTAAGATAAGAAATCAGCGATTTATAGAAAAAAAAATGTTTAATAAATTACTAACTTAGAAGACGTATGTTGAGCATTGCAAAACGCCTATGGTACCTCAACCAACTCTACGCGCATGCAATACGTAAAAGTAGCGATAAGGGATCGATAAACGAGTGAGTGCGTGTGGAATGGAAAACGAACGGCAGCAGTTTACGATCGTGCCCGTCGCGTAATTGATCGAGTCCATCGAGTCAACAATGCGAAACTCTTAAGTGGACAATGCGTAAAAGTATTTTATTACCGACCGATTGATTGCTATAAAAACATTTTACTGCCGGTTAAAGGAGGATGTTTACGCAGCGTACCGACGTGTACATTACCTTATCGAATATATTCGTGTCTTCATTCACGGCGGAGATTTTTGCCGAGTAAATTGCACGAAATAAATCAAGTTTTGAAAAAATCATTAGAATATTATATTTTAATATAAAATATTCTTCTTTTATTACTTAAATTAAGAACAAAAAATATTTAATGTAATTATTTTATTTATATTTTTTACAAGAAGAAATAAACTGTGGGCGAGAGACTATAGATGATTATTCGATTAGTTTTAGACAAACTGCACTTAAAATCCATAGTTACATATCAAATATGTTTCTCGAAGATTTCACTTAACAGCGACCTCTTTGCTCTTATCATATTTCATAAAAATAAACTCCTTTCTAATCTAAAATAGTTTGCTGCGCAACGCCAAGTTAAACAATATCTCATCGATTCCGAGAAACGTACTTTATACCTACTCCAATTTATACTTCGCCTTCTCTCCTCTCTCCCCAACCCTCTGTTACAACATCGAGGACGTCGATTTCCGGCCAACATACACTCCATGAAATACTCATGAGCGCGGCGAATAAAAATTCTGCCGCGCGCTCGTTTGCACACGCAAAACTCGGCTAACGACCGACCGGGACCGTCCTTAATTACGCATTCCTTGCGTACGCGGCCCCCATTCTTCCCGCGATTTGCGAGGTGCCGCGAAATTTTCCCTTCCTCGCGGAGGAGGAGAAACCGAGCGGGGGCAAAGCCGAAAGATCGGCGCCGTCTATAGAAAAGTCGATAACGGATATGCGCTCTCCCGGCACGTCGACGGAGCGGCGATGAGAAGAAAAGAGAGAAAGAAAAAAAAGAGAGAGAGAGAGAAGAAATAAAAAATAAACAGCGATGACGCGATTGTTCGGTAGAAGAGCTTCGCAGCGGCGCGGCGGCGATGCAGCGATGCCAAAAGGAGACGCGCGGCACTACGTTTTCCCTTTCCTTCGCTGTCGCTGTCTTCTTTCGCGACAATTAAGCTTAACGAGGCGCTGTTTGCCGGACGTATTTGAGGCGGCTTCCCACTTATTAGCGCCAGCACGGCGCTAACTCTCCGCAGCGGCCCGTGCGGATCGTGCGTGTTTGCTCACCGTCGCGTATATGTACCGTCGGCGAAGACGAGCGGACCCGAGAATAGCGACCTAAGACTGTGCGGCGCGCGGCGGCTTCTAAACCCGCTTCTCCGTCTCTGTGAAGGCGCGAACCGTGCGTCCGTGTGCGTGTGTCATGTCGTGCCGTACACGCGCGAGCCGACACCGAGCAAACAAGCGTCATTTACATACGCGGCTTCTTAGCCTTTGCTTAATTAGGGGAACGTGACGCATGATCGTCGCACCATAGCTTCTGCCATTCTCTTCTGTCCTCCCCGAGATTTTGCCGTACCGTCTCGAATTCTCTTGCCTGAGCTCCTCGAATACGGAGAGCGAGAGTATTATCGTGGTTTCATTTTTACGGTGGAAATAGGTATGCAAGAATTGGGCGCAGTTCTGCAATGCGGAACCAACTGCGGAACCTTATACTTTTCCGCTAAAGCATATTTCGCGAAACATTAGAAATAAAATTCTGCACCAACATTTATCTCAAATATAATGACCGAATTATAAATTCTCCTCAAATACAATTTCAAGTGACATATGCGTTCTTAGAAAATCTCCTGTCCTATTCGTGATCACTTAGCAATACAGAATTAAAAATCACGAAAATGCTTGGTTCCTTATTACACAACTGTATACAATTATGAAAAGAATAATTATATTCTTATGAAAAGTTATAACGTGCCAGAGATTTGATAGAATTAAAAATTTGTTGATAATATCAATAAAGATAAGTATTTCCTAATTTATATATTAACGGAAGCAGCAGTTTGTGCGTTTATCTTCAGCCATGCTAATTATCGCTCGAGCAAACTTCGATATAATTATCTTAAGCAGTGTAGAACAAACGAAACGATTATACTAACTGACTAACAAAATAGATAATTATGGAAAATTGCGAAACAAAAACGATAGAAATTATGAGAAAAGGCATTTTGCTTCCAAGTATCGTTTTATATTGCTGCAAATTTATCTAAGTAACGAAATGTCAGTAGTTGGTTATATCAATTTTTTCTTATCAAGCGCTTCTTCGATCTTCCACTTTGTACGAAACTATATCTGATTCTTCGTAATCTTAACGTATTATAGGAAAAGTTGTAGTCATTAAAGGGGAAATGATCGCGGGAAATTGGCGGTAAATTGTGCAAGAAGAATGACGCAGAAAAGAGCGCCAGTACCAATGAGTTACGATTGGCAAACATCGGTAGCGTTTCGCTCTGATACGCGGCGCCTCGTTGATCATTGTTATCTACGAGTTCTTTGAAATGTACGAAAGATTGCTGCGAGAGAGAAGATGATTTCCTACTTGCTTCTCCATCTTCGTTATTTCTTCCCGTATCTCGGTCGCCGTTTTATCTCGCGGTCAAATCGTTCCTACCTAGGAGCCAAATATAAATGCGGATCTGCAATCGCAATGAGGAATATCCAGATAGAGAGATCGTCGCGTTTTATGTGAAGAACATGAAACTTTTCTTTAATCCCTTAACAGAATTATCGGCATAATTTGGATGATAGTTAAATTATTTGTACAGTTCAAGTGAGATGTGAAGTTAATTGGACATTATATTTTTTTGTGAGATTAAAATTTCTTAGTAACAATATTAAAATTTTGTCGAAATATTAATAAAATTAATCGAAATATTTAAATTAATTGAATTAGAATATATCTATATCATTTGTTGTATCTCTAAAACGTGATTCAAAAGGAAGATCTCTTCTAATCGATCACGCTCGAAAAACAAGTTATAACTGAAATTTTTTTCAACGAAAAGTTGGAGTCTAGTTTTGAGCAAAAAAAAAAAGATCGCCTTACACACAGGAAGTCCCTAGCAAAATGTATGTCAGACTCGGTTTTCAAGAGTTTGCACATGAAGTCATCATCCCTGTCACTGGGCGGACAATATGCCACCAACGTGGAAATCAGAATCTTCGCTGTAGGTCCACGCAAAAATTCAACAATATTTGGTCGTGGCCGCACAATGACGCTAACGAATGTCCTTCGCTCAGGGGATTTTCGTCTCGAGAAACCACTTGGCGTTTCCCTGACATCATCGCTCCTCGGAAGTAGGGCGACATTTTTGAGTTATTATTTAGCAACCTACAAGTAGCACAAGATTCCTTGCGTAAACTGTCGCAATAACTATCGCCGGGTTTCAATAAAATTAGAATAGCATGATTAATATAATCGGCACAAATTCTCTAAACACCAGCAAGAAATATAGCAGAAACGATATTATTTATTTAATCTAAGAAGAGTTGTTTATTTTATAATCTACTAATCAATTAATAATAAATTAAGTTCAATTATTATAGCGCAAATATTTTTGGTACTAAAGCTTGTAGTCTATTTTTAATTTTTAATGTTGGCAAAATTTAATATCAAAAAGAATATTATTATAACACCATTTCTAAATCGTACATATAGAAAGATTTCTGCACTGAGAATAAAAAAATATAAAATATAAGTATAAAAAATAAATAATTAGAAAAAAAACGCTGCCGCACACTAAGCGATATTTCTTTTAATCGCGCTTCCAAGTTCTGTTCCTTTTTAACAAACCGTCCATAATAAGGCAAGCGAGACAATAAATGGAAAATTAATTAAATAGTTACTGATACTCGTAAATGCAACTTAAACTTTCTGATGATAATGCAATGAAACAAATGAAATAAATCAGCTCGACAGAGCCAAAGTAGATACAGTTAATTTCACGTGCATGAATTAAAATGCTTTAGAGCACAAAATACCGCGCCTACTAGTAGTTCGGTGATAAAGGTGTAAGGATATCATTTAATACTTCTTTTCATTACTGCAGTAAAAGCGCGTAACATGATTACGAGCAACATTTACTGCGGCCGAACGAGCAGTTAACTGTACATCGTTTTCACAAGCGGGCGGCTCGTAATCATGCGTGGTTTTATGAAACCGAAGATTCTTTTTCTCACGGTTACTTTGACGTGTCTTTTATGAGCGCGAAGCAGTCGCGCAGATTTAATGCCTCTTATAAAGGAGGATACGTAATTAACGAAAAGCACGCGCGCACGCACACGCACGCGAACACACGGCGAAGGCACGTGCTATATGCCGATAATATTCCGAGATTGCTTGTCAAAAGATCGGAGAGATCGTACTTGGTGTAAAATTATTTTGAAAAGAATAAAAGGCAATGAAGATTTTTTGACACTCAAACCAACATGACAATGAAACCAATAAGGCATTGAGTGCAACGCGATTAGGTATTAGCGCGTAAACTTAATTATAGATATATAATTTATTTAGAAATTTATAGAGTAAATTATTATATAATACGAAACACGTTTCAATCATTTAAACCATATTCAGTGGTCAGAATATTAAATAAAAACTTAAAAATGTATTTCTCACATTCCTCATTGAGCCAATAAATACTTTAAAATTGAGGAGTTAAAAAGCTGCTACATTACATGTTAAATAGTTAATGTGTAATTGACTAAATGATCACTATCTGCAACAAGGCAGCCAAAAAGAAAATTAATAAACGGATTTAAAGAAATCAAAATAAACTGACTCACCATAAAGCTCAGAGAACGTGAGTGTGAAGTAGTCCCCAGAGGAAAATTACATCACAATTGGTCACAGAAAATAAAACACCGAACGGTTAAAATTACAATATAGTTAGTCAGAGACAATCAAAAGTTAATATGAGGTATAGAAACCGCTATAACAAACAAAAATTGGTGTTACGGAAAATGAAGAAATAAATACCATCAATAAGTCATTGTTAACACGTAGGTCAAAAGTAATAAAAAATAAAACAAAATAAATAATAATGATAAAAATCGAAAACGATAAAACAGTATTAGGTAATCATAACGTAGAAATAAGTAAAAAATATTTTATTTTAGGAATTCAATTAAAGTCAATTGTGTGAAAATATGCAAATTTTACGGACTAATAACCGCGCGTTGCACTCTCAATGCTCAATTGTAACTCCTATATTTTATATATTGGTTATATTAAATTTTATTAATATAATACAAAAGAAGAATGATTGTATAAAATTTGATTTGTATATTTTAAAATGCAGAAAGTGCATTTATAAGACTGAATATACCCGTTATTTTATCACACATTAAAAATTATTTATCACAATATTTTAATGCGTGAAATCTTCTTTATAATATTTATAGCAGACAGTTGTTAAAATCTTGGCGCGATAGTTATGTCTATAAAAAAACGTTTCAGTCTTAAATCGTGTCTCAAATCATCAAGTCAGATTGTCTCATGGATCTGTGCTTCCACGAAACTCTATTACTGTCTTTTCGACGAAGATTAAAATCACGTCGCGATGCCGTTTCGTGGCCCCTCGGAAATGACAGGAGGCTCCCGTTTCTCTGTGATACGCGGCTATTCAGATTAGCGAGAATTCCTTTAATCGAAAAGGAAATAAATCGTCGCGCGAGAGGGTTAATTAAGTTTTACGACCGTCGCCGTTATGCAGGTGCATACGACCGCATTATCTACGATATATCTTCATCTCTGCGAGATCCGCGAGACCAATCTTGGTGAGCGCGTTCTTTCTCTCTCTCTCTCTCTCTCTCTCTCTCTCTCTCTCTCTCTCTCTCTCTCTCTCTCTCTCTCTCTCTCTCTCTCTCTCTCTCTCTCTCTCTCTCTCTCTCTCTCTCTCTCTCCCTCCCTCCCTCTTTCTCTCTTTCTCTCGCTTTTGTACGCCCGGTTGCACTTGTACACCAGCGATTTTATCGCGCCCCGACGAAAACAACAGGTGCAGGAAATCACAAACCGCCCCGCTGTCACTCCGAGATTCACCTCGACTCCACGCGGCTATGATGTCGTTCTTCTCTAGAATTTAGGACAAACAGCCGGTAGCCAACGAGAGGTCTCGCGTTAAATCCACGACATTTGTCATTAACGGATCGGCAAATATAATCGTGGGACATGTGGAATGTGTGAAAGCAGCCGTCGCTCGCGATCGGTTCGTCGAGAGATTCGTGCCAACGAACGAGTTATGAACAAGTGCAAAAAAATTCTACCGTAATTTTAAGATAAATCACGAATATTGAGAAATACGAAATTGAATTGTGTCGAACTATTAGGTACACTAGAGATACATATATTTTTTTATATTGGATATTCCAGAACTCATACAATTTAAGGATAACCAAATTCAAACTAAAAGAAAGAGCAACTGTTTCAAAGTAGAAGTATCAATCATTCATAAACTGCAAATGACTGAAATCTAGAAACTCTCTATATATAAACTGACAACGTTATTGAAATGTATTGGAATCTTTTCTGGAAGCACGAGGGCTGTTCTCGAACTTTGTTTTTTATAATTTTGGGAGGTTTACTTACAACTTAGTACGCTTAGTCGGAAATAGATAAGGCTGATTAAGTTATAAGTAAACCCCAAAAAGTTCGGGAACTTTTCGAACAGCCCTCGTATTCTAATTTCATCCTAAAAACATTATATACAGATTATACTTGAGAAGTAATGATTGAAGTCAACTTTTAATCAAATACTGTAGCATTCAAAGATACATGTGTACATATGTGTGTATGTCATAATTTACGTTACGTTACGAACTGAATAACATTATGGGTGCGTTCGGGGAGCGCGCTATTAGCGCTATTGCATCATTCTATCTTTATCGCTCATCAAGTGTAGAACAAGGATAGAATAAGCAAATAGCGCTAATAGCGCGGTCCCCGAACGCAGCCTATATAAGTAAGGCTTTTGCGTTAACAATTATTATAACTACTGCAATAATTAACTACTACTATTAATTAATGTAATTATTCATAATGTCTGTTATAATTAGGTGGCTATACAATCACTGTCGCATCTGACTATCTAAAGAATATGTATTATAACTGTTAATAATAAAGAAATAATCAATTTTGAAAAAAGATAAATACTAAATATATAATTAGTATGTTATTTTTCCAATTTATGAAAGAAGAATATTATTTTGTGATATAAAAGATACGGAGAATATATTATTTATTTTTAAGATTCAAAGAGAAAGAGAAAACATTTCTTTTTCAGTAATTGCGACTTGAGATCGATACAAAAGAATTTTCAACAAAACCATCAGAATTGTAGAGATACTGACAAACTCTTTTTTCTTTCTTATACTTTTCTAAAACCCCCCAAAAAAATCAAAAAATAAACCATGAAATACTTGGGCGCAGCTCGTACGAGGGACGCTCTGAAATATCGATGCACGCCGGACACGCGAAGTCGAAAGGTGTTAAGCGAGCAAGCGCGCGCGGAACCTCTTTCTCAAAGAGAAGGGACCGGTACGAGAGCGGCGGCGAGCCGCGGGAATTGAAATTGATTTCGACTGACTTCCATTACTCAAAAGGAGAGGACCGGGGCGCGTACCGCGCACCGACAAAAGTCCCGGGATCGATCCTACGAGGATAAGAGCTCGGGGGCCGCCTGAGGCCACGACGCCCCCAGTTGGACACGGACAAGAGGTCCCAGCCGGCTGTGGCCCCAGGAATTCCTGACGTTTACCAACAACCATCCGGAGAGATAGAGAAAGAGACAGAGCGAGCGAGAGAGAGAGAGAGAGAGAGAGAGAGAGAAACCGCCGACTCGCCCCTTTTGCTTGCGCCGACGCCAAGACGTCGCGCCGCGTCGCGCCGCGCCGGCCGGTGCCCAAATCTTGTCGATCTCCTCAAACCCGAACCGACGATACCGCGTCGCCGATACGTCGCGCCGCACCTCGCAAAACTCTCTAGAGGATGGACTCGTCAGCTTTTCCATTATGTCATTCGTCACATGACGGTATACTTTACGACCGATGGTCCTATCTCTTTCGTGGACCACCCAGTAGAATGATACCGTTTTCAAAATCTCTCTAAGGAGTAGTTTCCGGAGTCTGTCAGGAACACGCTTTCCACCGCGCGTATTTAAAAACTAACGAAGAGCTATATACTCGTATTACCAATTTATAAAGCCAGTAAAATTAATTTGTTTCTTTTACATATATGTATACGTTTATGTATAAGAAGATAGATATATATATGCAAAGAATATTTGTAATTTATGGTAAATTGTAAAATTCATATAAATTATATTATCTTATTTATCTCACGTTGGATTAACTTTTATGATAATTTTTTCATTAACTTTTATTTTTCGTAGAGTTTAATACAATTAGCAAAAGAATAATTCTAGTAATTTACACACCCAAGGACAACAATTTTTATATCTCAAATTTATTTTTGTAACATATACTTTTTTTTATATATTCAGATTTTACCTTATTCTTATCTACTAAAATATTCCTGAAATTTAATCATATATTATATAAGAAACATATTATTGTTTTATAATGTAAATTTATTGTGCACCCTTTTTAAAATTAAATGGTATTAAAATAAAATCGACTCGAACAAATGGTTATCGTTTATAAAAGCGAACGGTATCGCTCTCTCGAGTTTTGACTAATGTAGCAAACGACCTCCGTCGATGACCGCATCCTACAAAAGATGAGGTCCATTCATAGTTTTATGCTTGCCTCGGAATTCGAATGTAGGAGGCGTAATGTTGACATAGCAGCGGCGAGACGTCAGCGGTACGTCCCTATGCGAAGGCAATCGGATCAAGAAGTAAGAGAGAAAGAGAGAGAAAGAGAGAGAGAGGGAGAGGCGTGTACGATGGCATCGGTGCTTGTTAAAACGACCTCAGACTATCGCAGCAGGGCACTTCCTTCGGCGGCGAACCTCCAAGAGAGCGGAGGGGCCCCCCGCTCACCGAGAGAGGCTCCTCTCTTCGGCCTCGGAATCACCGCCGCGTGTCCACGGACGGATCGTTAAAGAGTAAGAGAAATAATGGGGCTCCGTGCCGAAAGTGGCGTCACGGTTTACCGCTCGATGAAGAGAGCGGGGGCCTCATAACGACGCACACCGATCTCCGAAGGATTCCGAAAGAGAATCAGGCGTTTCAATGAAACGGAACGTCCGGCTGAAACGGAGTTTCTACATCGTTATACGTTCTTGTACGCGATATGTTTTACCGTGTAAAATGGGTCATACTTATGCAAGTTAAACGAAACATGTGGACACCTCTTTTTCGTATGATAGATTTAAGTTTCGTTTAAATACGATTTGATATTACTCGATTATTTTGGAATGGCCATTGATAATTTCTAAATGGCTCTAAATCGAGAACAAAGAGTTATTAACAAATAAATTTATATCAAATCAAATTCTTTTATAGTATTGTAACAATGTCTGTCATTTCAGTCAATCATTAAAAATAATGACATTTTTACGTTTACGACGAAAATAAAGGCGTCGCATCATGAAAACGATTATTATCCGCACAGTAATTACAGGAGATATATGTGCGCTAAGAATAGATATCGGATTGAAGCGTATATCACGCCTTACAATTTTTTAACACAATTTTCTGACCGTAAAAATATTTATTTATGACATCAATATACACACACAAATAACAAATCGTACCTATATAATTACGAGCAATCTCCTCTTTATTCACAAACGTACGTTTAGGCGTATCGTATATGCCCGCCGCCTCTCCTAGACGTATATATTATAATCTGTTATGTTTATATTAGGCAGCGAAAACATTTCTACCGGTGTTCAGACTGGAGGCGGTAACTACAAAGAGAACCAGGACAAGGTAGTTTGTTAGAGAGCAGCTTGCACGAACTAACACGAGCTACTTGTTTGCACGAATGCGGAACGAACCACTCGACTGTACGGGATTACAAGCGCCTACACACGGAGTTGCGCCCTTATCTTCGATTTAATTTTGCCTTTATGTGCGCTACCGACATTAATCGCGTCGGCTGTACCAAAAGAACACTACCGAAAATTAAATAACAAAATGAAGACAAATTTACCCACCTTACGCATATGATACGAAATCACGTCGCGTTAAAGTCCGAATGCGTATTTCATGAATTCTGATCACCGTCTAGTAATAAGTCGTAAAAATCTAATTAATTAATTAATATCGTCTGAAAAAGACGTTGTTGTCTTTAACATATTCTTCTAATTATTTATTTTTGAATAATTTGTCACGACAGAGTCATATATTTCTGATAATTTCAATAAAGAAAACTATATAAAAACCGTTAAAGCCCAAATTCATATTTCTTGTAATAATTACCTGATTACTGTCTAGTAATAAATAAATAAAAAACTGAATTTAATTCATTAATATCGCCTGAGAAAGAAGGTGTTCTCTTTAACGTATACTTCTAATAATTATTTTTTATAAATAACTCATCAAAAGTCATATTTTTGGTAATTTCAACAAAGAAAATTGTATAAAAACCGAGGTCGCTATTTTAAGAGGATAAATTATATTATAATATATCTCAAAAATAAATCATGGAACTTCTTTACATATATAGATAGGATTCGTGGGTGGTCTTCGGATTTAGACGGATTATTCATCCGAACCACTCGACTTCGTCATCGTCATCGTCGCCTTTGCATTCGCATTCGGGGAAGGCTTTCGGTTTAGCCAAAAAGCATTCCTCAGCGAATTCCGAGCGTATCGGTGCAAGTAACGCCGCCGATGGGCCCGCGACAACTGACGTTTCACAGAGTCTTTTCGTGGCGAGAGAGAGAGAGAGAGAGAGGGGGGAGTGTAAAGTCGCTGGCATCTTGATGGGCGGTTTGCTTCTTTTTATCCTATCGCGAAACACGTACGTGTTTATCAAGCTCGAACCTTTACCCTTTTATCCCGCAGAATAGGTATCCCGATCTCCGAAGATATATCTTTCTCTTGTTAGCGGCGCGGCGTTCTCGGACGTCCCTACAGATTTTTAAAATTTATTCCACTTTGTATTTACAATGCGAGATCACGAAATTAGATATACAGATTCTATTTACAGGCAGACGGACACACAATATGTAATTTTGCATATATTGCTCTACCAAGCATAAATATGCAAAGTAAAATCACGGAAGACCAAAAAAGATAAAATTTGCAAATAAAATACAGATTTTTAAGATAACGTGTTGCTGTTAAAAAGAATAAATAATTAAATAAGAATATTTTTGAATTTACTACTAATTTGGATACGATTAAATGTTGAAAGAAATTCCATGATTTTTTTTCCGTCATTACATTCCTTACGATTTTTACGCGTTTCAGTTCGTTCTACACAGCATGTTCCGCACACATTTCTCACTATTTCTGCCGCCATCTAATGGGACGTCAAGCTTTAACTTAACGGAAGAAACTGAATATTCTCGCAACATATACGTATGCGCGCTCTCAATAAAAAGTAAGAGATGATGGTCGGTAAGCGTCCGGAGATTGGATCAGATCTCCCGATTACCGCGGTAATTACAAAGCCGCGCCGGCATTTTGCCGGACTCGTGGAAGCCAGCCGCAGCCGCCCTGCCGCCGCCCTGGTCCACAGCCGGCCGGGGCCGCGCGATGCATTACGCGACGCGCACGATGCAAAAACCGGGCATCCGCGCGCAAAGCATCGAGAGATAATCACCGCCACGTGACCGCCGCCAGGCCGGTCCCGTTTTTGCGGGCATTACGTGGCCCTAATCCGGCCGAAGAGGCGCCATAATTACTACGCCCTGTTCGAACCTCGTCACCGTGTGTAATTTAATAAGTTTACGCGCGATGACGATGCCGCCCGGTCGTGCCGCCCGAAAAAAAAGCTTTCGCCGCGTCTTCCGTTCCGCAGCCACCCGGTCAAATCCCTTTTAACGCACGTTAATCGCGGCACGCAACCCCGATACGAGCGATCGCTGACGATGCGATCGATACCGGTTATTGTTAGTAATTGGCAAAGTTCCGATACAAATAGAAATCGCTTATATATTTATTAAGTACATTTATAAAGTTTAAATGAGTATTATAGCTATTAGTACTTTTCTCTTAGTTTTATACAAAGAGAGATCCTTCAATTTCTGCAGTTTTATTTCAAAAGTATAAGTAAGTGATACAGAAAAGAGAATTCGATTTTTATACAAGATCGATCAGATTAACTACACTATTGTACTTTATCTTATATTTTATATTTATCGCATTATATTATATTTTGTCTTGAATCATAATAATTTTGCTTTAAAAATTCAATATTTTGTATGAGAACATTAATTAATTTAGAATTTGATTGAGTGTAACACGTATACGTGTGTTGCGTTTGATTATACTACTGTATTTGAGAAATTGGGGAGTTTTTGCAATACCGTCTTTCAGACACGGTAACCGTATCTAAATTGTTCAGATACAGAGTGAACGTATGTGAACAATTCAGATAACGTTTACCGTATCTGAAAGACGGTATTGCAAAAAAATCCCTATTAACGATAATATAGTGTATCTTTTATTTTTAATTTGTATTCAGATCGTTTGTGTTAGTTCGAGTTATTTTGTTTCATGTTGATTTTATTTGACCGACGATAATTCCAAAAGTCTGAAACTGGCGAGTCAGCCAAATTCTCCCGCTTAAGCCGATTTCAAATAGAACTGCACCGAAAATCGACGACGTTAGCAAGTTTCGCGCGCTTCGCCAAAGTTAGTCGCGGCGACTCTTATTTGCTTTTGTTGTGGGTTCTTTAAACCGGCGCGGCCGGCCTCCTATCGATCCGCCGATCTCCGCCATTTATAAACGCCTTTTAACGATCTCTTCTTTCCCGCACGAACCGCCGATTTGGTGCACGCGAATGTAAATGCCTTCGGCCGAATTTGTCGGGCCGAGAGATCCGCCAATGACAGCCTCTCGCGGACGAACGCTTCCTGATTGCGTGGCGCCTTCTTAGAATGGGTCTTTATCAATTTTACGAAGTGGCCGAAGTAGTTTTTATTAATTGGATACCGCGCGGAGTAGCCTCGAGCTGCGACAGCCGCAATTTGTCTTCCTCGTTTCTCGCCTCTCTCTCTCTCTCTCTCTCTCTCTCTCTCTGTGTTATGTCGGTCTCCTTTCTTCTTTTCCCCTCCCTCGTGAGAGAGAACTCGGGTCTTCCTGTCGCCTAATCTTTCATTCACATCGAGCGCCCATCAAACGACGCGACGCGCGTTTCATCCAACGTGCGGGTCCGCCAACATGTAAATGCGAATGCTATTTCGATATGGCAGGTAATGGTCGCAAGAAGAAATGATAGAACGTTAAGTCACTATCGCTCGTCGCTCGACGCCGTCTGGAAACTGGCTCCGTCTTCATCGCTTTTATGAAACGGTCAAGCGGCCTTTATTAGTCCGCCACTTCCCGGAGTAATCTCGACGATGGAAAGGAATACAATTTATCTTCGTTACTTCCACGGGATTTAATCTCTAGACTTTTTAATTAAAGCCGCAACATCGTTTAAACCGACTAACCTCCGCCGCGTCTCGTTCGCTAGGATCGATATTATTACCTTATATAGATATATGTACGGGGGGGGGGGTGTTCGATTTTTAGCGAATAGATATGAGAATGCGCGCATTAATCTACATTAATTCGCGCTAATTTACGTTAATAAATATGCATCTTTCGTGTACGATCGCAAAATCCAAAATGAAACGCAAGTTAAGTTAAATGGAATTCGAGATGTAATCAATATATTGTATTTCTGAAAGAAATATGAGTATATAATCGCTTATTCAACCATCAATAAGGCTGCAGAAAGATTTATCAGAGATATTTTTCACAATGATTAAGATGTTACATGCATGAAAAGACAAAAGGAACTATGCCGGAATCGATTAAACTTTTTCAAGCTAATATTGAATCTCGTGTCGTTAAATTACAAAGATTACACGGATAAATATACCGCAACGGCGTCTTATATAAAAAAATGTTTACCTTCTTTTACTCTGTATTCTCGTTAGATCGCCGCAGTAGCCGGAGCGCCTCGTTATCGTTCTAAATTATATCGCAAATAATCTTCAGATTACGGACAGAACTGAAATAGCCGGAGTAAGTTGTTGCAAGCCCGGCTCGCACGACTTCTCGAGCTCTCCTCCGCCAACGATACGAGATTTCCAACGGCAATTTTGCGAAGCCCCTTTTCCGCGCTACGAAAACCAGTGTAAAAAAAAAAGGTCGCACGCGGACGGAATAATCAGGGTCCTGATCAAAGCGCGGTTTCACGCGGCGACGGACGACGCTGACGGCTAATTAAGCGCCGGCGGACTTCTCGATGCCGCTCCGCCGTACGCGAGCATTACATGATCGGTCGTCGTATACGATTATGTCGTTTTTGCCTGTAAAAAGATCCACCGGCGTATACCGTATTCGTGCAACGCCAGTGTCCATGCCGGGACATCACAGGAAGCTTCCTATCTTTTGAATACTCGTCCCTCGCTCGCCAAGATATCTCCTTATAAGCAGCTCGCGCGTACGTTTAAACGGATACCCGAGCTGATTAGCACCTCGTTGCGTTAGTTTCGAAGAAAATGTCACGGGCTTCGTGCGAATCTGAGTTACGCAACAAACTCTCCGCGTTTTGTGAGTTTATCGTGACGCGAAAATTTCAGAAGGGTTGAATCTCTCAGAACAGGAATTTAGGACCGATGCTTTCCAATAAAGAGCCGGTCCATCAAATATATTTTAATTAAACAGAACAGCACATAAAATATTTTTCTAAATTTCTTTTGTATAATATAAGCAAGTGAGATTGAAAAATTGAGCAAAGATCCATTTGCGATTCGTAAACACTCTCGTTTCGTTCGTAAACAATCCGTTTACTACAAAGAAGACGTTTCAGATAATCGACGGCGAAAGATCAATCACGACACGCAGCGTGCGAAAACCCGCATGACGGTAGGACAAATAAATAGCCTGCATACACGGCACACGGCTCCGTCTTTACGGCTGAAACGGGGTATTGCTGTTGCAGGTGAGCGAGTGGTATAGCCGATTGGATCCGAAATCGAACACAGTGTGGTGTGTTCATTGGTTGTGGCAGGGCGACAAGCGGAGGGGGAGGAATATGCAGGTAAGAGGAAGGGGGGGATGCGTACCGGCGTGGCTTAGAAGAAAGAACGTGGCGGCACGGTTCAAAGCAATGGTGACATGTGACCGGCATTGTGAGAGCCTGAGCCTCTCTATACCGCGTAGTTATATGCTTTTCTATTGCGATGAACCGGGCTTGCTTTGACGGTCGGCCGGCTCGCCGACGTGGCGGTCTCTTCCGCGCTGTTTCGGGGCAACCCTGAAAATTGCCGACTACGATCACTCATGGCGTAAGCATAAATGTGCCACCCCGGAAGGGTCTTGTCCGGTAAGACCTTTCTCACGTATAAAAACAATAATCCGTAGTGTATGCCCTTTCGATGGCGCATGACATACGCAATATCTTGCTAGTCTTAGTTTTTGGTCGCTTCTTCAGGAAACGTATGTATTTTCGTGAAATTTAGCAGTAAAAAGTCGTTATGACGAACGTGTTGGCGCAGATTGAAGCCTGCACACTAATTTACCTCAAGTTAAATTCACTTTAATACAAGTATATCTTAATTATTTCATAAAATGTCCAACAGACATTATTTTACAGTAAAACTCAAACTATACAATTTTTAAGCGTATGTCTTTTTATATTTTTTATTTTAATACTTTTTATATTTGATACTTTGTTATATTCCCGAATTTTTGAGATCTTATCTACAAAACAATTTAACAATATTAACGTATTGTTTGATACACAAATGTAGGAAATACACGAAAAGTATGTTTTGTCATAAAAAATACCATAATAGTTTTGTGCCATCATTTTTCAACATCATGAGCGCTCATTACACACGATTAAAACAACCCAAAATGGAAGCAATCTCTGCTACGGCTTGAATCTCTCGAGGATGAGTATCGTAATGATCTAATCTGAAGGCGCAGTGACCGATCTTACGTAGCCAAGCCACGAAAAGGACACGTGTTCCAGACACGTGTGTCCTCATCGCACTTATCTTTCAGCCTATCTAGCCGCATTGTGCTCCGGACCGATTATAAATACCCGTTTCCTGCGAGTCGCGACTACCACTAAACCTCACCCCATAAATTCAGGCGGAGGTTAATAAAGTGTACTCTCCTCATTTCCACTCCACACACACTCTCTCTTTATGTTCTCTCTCTAACTTTCGATATAATTGGTGATTTTCTAAGTCTATGCTTAAATTGTTATGATATTGAAGCTATATCAGAGAGAGAGAGAGAGAGAGAGAGAGAGAGAGAGAGAGAGAGAGAGAGAATTACCGATGGATTAAAAATAGAGTTGTGTTCAACAGCAGTGCAAAAGACATATGTTTGTATTATGAATTAACACTGCGCGGACACCGTGTTTTTGGAGCATTTACCCGGACACCCTGGGACTTTTAAGTCTAAAGGGTTTTTGAAAGCGTTTCTGTGTTACAAAAAATCTATAAAAATTTTCAAAAAGTGATTTCTATACTTACATAAGGCCAGAACTGTTGCAATTTTTTTTAAGTGTTGAAACGTCAGGAGAAAACTGCAAATACGAAAAATCGTCTGTGCCTTAAAAGGTCCCCACGGTGTCTGTGTTAAAGAGTGTTGACGAGAAGAAGTAAAAACGGAAGATCGCGGAGGAAGATCAATATATGAGAAAAATTATCTAACAATAAGAGAAGAAGAGGGCATTATATGCTTAGAGAGCTGCTGATTCCAGTCACGTTATTATAGAGATGTTTAGTCGTGGTTACCGAAAGTAGAGAGAGAGGTAACACAAGTTTGTCAGTAGACTATAGACAGAGACCGTATTGATTACAAGTTTACTACGGAGTCGTAAACTCTACTCTCCCATTTGTGGTTTTCAGCCATCGAGGAGGCATTAACTAAGAAACTTGTTTTGTAAAAGATATAATACCCTCGTCTTTTTTTAACAATTTACAAATTTCAAATTGTGTACTGCACGATCAAGTTAAAATAACGATCCTCAAAGTGATTGCACAAAGCTTTGTTCTGAATATCCACCGCGTAAAAGTAAAATTGCTTGCAAGAGATATTACATGCATCGAAGAATGATTATACTACGAATAGAACTTGTGTGTTCTACATATAGATTCGCAAATAGAATATGCAATAGAGCATGTTAATAATTGTGCCATTTTTTGTTGTACTTATATATATAAATATAATTAACATATATATATATATATATATATATATATATATAGATTAATGTAAAAGAATAAAAAGAATATACATATTCTCTCAAATTAACAAACTGCTGCAAATTAATTGCAGTTATGTCGCAATAACGCAGGTCGATAACAGTCAATAATTTATTCATAACTGAGGGGGAGCAATACTCGGTTGGCAGGTAATTATATTACGCTGCGTTAATCCGCGGGATCGGAATTAATTAATCGAACTTATTGCACAAAGTTTCCGCGCGGGCTCAGGTGTGCCATTGAACGCATACTTTGACTACCTACCAGCCACAATGCCCGCCGGGATTCGGCGGCGGGTCAAACAGGAAATGCCGTTGTTGAGTTTGATTGCATTGTATTGTACCACGACGTTGATTACATCAGTTCCTGCACCTAGCATCCTTCGAATCCTTCGTGCGGACATTGGCTAGTCACGTGGTATCCCACGTCTCTCTTTGTGGGGAAGCAAGGAAATTAAATGCACGTGAAAAGCGAAAATGCGGTTTTCGAATCGTTGAAATACCGCGACACAATTGTCTGTCTACATTGTCTACAAGATCTTTGTCAAAATGGAGAAATTGAATGAAACAGTTTAGACAAGAAGAATAATTTAAGAATTAAATTCTTACTTTATGATCCAATTAAAATTGGAAATTCAATATAGATATGTTTTTCGAGAATTTGCCAGCGCACTCTCCATTTCCAGACAATATCGTCACGAATCGAACAATATTTTTCGAATATTTAGCTTTTATATTGAAAACGCTTCTACGAGCGCTTCTGCCTATTTGGATTTATCCGAAAAACAATTTTCACGTACAAATTCAAGAATTCTTTGATCTAAATAAATACGCTTTTGGCACGTAAGTGCCGTACGTATTTTCTTTAACGCTCGATGAACAATTTCGATTGTTACAAGCGCCGCGTAGAAAACGTGGACGTAAGCTGGCGCGCATCCTTCGAATCCTTAGCGTTAATTTCGGCGAGCCGCGTGCCATTCCATATTTGCGGTGCGGGGATGATTGCCAGGGTGGGCGTGTGTATGCACGCCCGCGCAGTAAACTTGTAGCCATCAGCGAGCATTACATTAATTTATCGGGTACTCGTTCCGCGGCGTTTTGCCTCGAGAAACTGCGCGCGGGGAGCGCGGCAGCATCGGCGTCGGCCGTCGTAATAAGTAACAATAAAGTAGAGGCTTATGGTGCTCGGACGGGCTCGTTTTCGCGAAAAGGCACCGAAAAGGCATTATCGATATTTATTCGGCGACCGCCCTCCATAATATTCAGAACGATTGCCCCGGCGTTCGGGCCGAGACGTTCGACTGCTGCGCCTCCGTTGAAATTTCTGTTGTGCGCGTACGCTTGAACGCATAATCGTGGATAATAATTAGAGGGCTCGTCGGCGCCGCGGTGGTCGCGCTTTAACATCGTTATTTCCCTCCCCTCCCCTCCACTCCTCGCGCTGTTCCTCTCCCGTTTCGATCTCTTTGCCCTGATCTCGTTCCTCTCGCGTATGTACACGCGCGTGCGAGCGGCACATCGGTAAAAAAAGAAAAAAATTGTTTTCTTACGACCGTAAAATCGAAAAACAACATCGTCGATCGCGATACGTGATGCACGAAGTACGACGTTAACAAGCCGGAAAAATCGTGCAGCGCGGTTTGGAAAAACAACGAAAGATTATTGCGAAATTTGCAAACTGTAGAGGAAATTGTTTTCCTTCGACATTTAATTCAAGTACGACAAACATTGAAGGGTGGTTTGTTCGCAAATTCGATTTATGACGCTGTTTTTTCTTCGCATTCTACACACGTGACAGTTTTAGAACAGCTCCTATCAATCTGTCTCTAGCGGTAGCTATATCAGTTGTATCAATATTTTTGAATGATACAAATGAAACAAGCACTTCGCTTTCAGTGCTTTCACATATCATTTATTATTAAAGATTAACATTTGTAACATAGTATTTGTATAGTGTCAAAATATTTGCGATATTCCCTTTATAATATCGTACACACCAATTAATTATGTGTACTCAGAATGAACAATTATCTTGCTAATATTTTGATAATATTATTAGAATGAAAACTATTAATAATAAATGTTTTACGCGTGTAATCGGTAATATATTGCAATCAACAAAGTAAAATCACTCTGTCGCTGTATTAAATCTGTTATCTATTGTTACCAACAGATTTCAATATAAATGTATTGAAAAATCAATAGTTATATAGTATAATAATAATAATTCATGATTACGAAAGCGACAAATTTTTTATTTTTTGTGGTACCACCAAAAAAATCTTAAGAAAAAACACATACATTTATGTTCGTTTGAAAAACCACAAAAACTGTTTTTTTCTTCTAAATTTCTTTTGTATCTCATAAAAAATTCTCATAAATGTCTATTACCTGCACATAACCTTATAGCAACCTACAGCTTTTTACAACGCTATTTGTCTCGGCAAATGGAACCTCTTTCAACAAAAAGACAATCTAAAAACATGACATTTACGGCCTTTCTATATATCAAGTCTTTAAATTTTTTTCTCTTTATTCCCAGAAAGTGAAAAAAAAAATAGTCATGGCAAACTAAGTGATCCTATCTTTATCTCGGATCGAGAAATTCGAAAATAATCCGAGAATAACTATCCTGTCCTCGTTAACGACTTATGTATTTTTCACGTAGGGCAGGCTTCATCGATTCGGCGTTCCATGGTAATTTCGCGAATGGACCGTTTCGATGGTTCCCTCGATTCGGAGAGAGAGAGAGAGAGAGCTGGAGTTATAGGTCAGCTTTGCAGCGGTGGCGACGGCGGCGGACATGTGGCGGCAAGATGAAAGCTCTCTACCGCGATGTTTACATAATAGTAGTCCACCGTAATTCTCCCCCTCCTTTTTTTCGCCCCACCATCTCCTACAATTTCTTCGACATTCTCACACTTCACCCGTCTCTCTCTTTTTCCGCGTCTTCTTCCATTCGCCACTACTCTCTCTTCAGGCTTCTCCTTTCACAAACATCCACCTTCCTCTTTTATTCCTCTTCGATTTCTATCGCCCGCTTCAGTCTTCTTTCGTGCTTTATTTGTACGGTGAATTTTTCTTTGATTGAAGTGAAGTGTTGTTCTTCCATTTGAATTTATGATGATACGCGCATTGATTATTTCATCCTCGTTTCATTATCTGGCACTTTTGATTTTTCACTGCTTTTACGTTCTCTTATCGTATTCTGAACTTATCCGAGATCTAATCAATATCAATTAAATGATTTTTATTAAAAAAGCCAATATTAAATCAATACTTACTCTAATTACAGTAGCGTGAATTATGTGATGACTTATTCAATCGTCAATCAATTTCATTATTAGATATATAAATAATCATTTATATTTTGAGAACATCTTTATACACGGAGGGAATTTTTTGTTAATTTTACCCTTAAATTTACTACAAACTTGGGACAACTTGGTAACCAAGGAATTTTTAAAATACCTATACAAAGACATTTTACAAACAACGTGATAAAAATTACCAAGCAGATTGGTAAATTTTGAAAAATTATTGAAATTTTCTAGATATATTTTAGTTAAATTAATCAAACATATTTTATATTTTAATGTAATGGATATTAATATTTTTTATTATGGTAGATATTAATCAGAATAGCTCGCATAAAATTTTTGGTGGTACATGTTGTCCTACAATTACCATGATTTCAGGGTAAATTTTAAGAGAAAATTCTCTCCGTATAATAATAAACAACTCTGATCCAATAACTCGCTTACTTATCACATCGCATCGTCATCAGCCCAGCTATCATTATCTCATTTATTCACCGAGATTTGGCCATCCAACGTTCTCATACCATCCGATTTCCGCTCGATCGCTTTTATTCCCCCGTCATTTTAATATTCTCCGGCCTCATCCTTTTTTCTCTCCGATTCCTTCTCTCCGCATTGGCCCGCGGTATACCGCGCTTCTTCCCATCCCTATCATCCCCTCCTAGTTCCTCGAGCTGCACTTTTATTTCTCCTCCCTTTCTGTTTCTTTGATTCCACATTTCTCTTATCGCCCTCCTCTCTTCCTTCTCCGTTCTCCTCGTCCCCCTCGAAAGTTTCCGTTTCGTTGACCGCAGCTCCTCCTCCAACCCCTCCTCCAACCCCCATCCCTGGCATGCACACGCATCACCGATTCAAACGCGACATATACGCATCCCCCCATTCTCCGTGGAACTGCGTGGCTAACATCAAACGTGCCGACAACCACGACGCGCACCTGCCTCCGTCGCGCGCGCGAGTAAACGGCTCGTTCCTTCCTACTCTTATCCCTCACGGGTATTCTCATTACCCCCACTGGCAGCCGAGTACCCTCATTGGCAACGACGTGTCTTGGTAACCCATTACCCCGCACTCTGTTTACTCATACACATACAGAATCATCTTACTAATCCTCTAGTTAAAAAAAACATTCATGCTGGTCTCAACCATCTTTATCAGACTTTATTGTAAGCTAAATCTCTTTGTTTTTATATTAATTGAAGTATATATCAAGAGTCACGGTAGTGTCTCGCGCCAAGTACACGCGGAGCGAGACCGACCGTGACTCTTTTTTATAAATTTTTATATAAATCAAATTCTTTGTTTCCTAAAGTTTCAGAAATGAACCACTTTTTTAAACTATAATTAAACAAGTTTACTTTAAGAGAAAAATTTTATCAATATAATTATTTTATTTTAAAGTACTTTTAATACATATATATAATGTCCTCTATATAATAAATATTAAACTATGTTTTTTTAAATTTTAATTTTTTTGACAATTACTAACACACATAATAAGATCAAAATAAGAGAACATTTTCTTATTAATACGTAAATACATTTATTAATAATCTATGTTAAAATGTGCGTAAAATAGCAGATATCTTCTAAATAAATTGTAATATTATATCTTAAAAGTTTCTCTTGAAAAAGTAGTATGATATATATTGCAAATAAAATGAACAAACAATCGTTGCCATGAATTCATGCTTCGTTTATGTTATTTTCTCTAAAATCCTTCACTTTAGTATGCGATCGTATATCCCGCATCCCACATTTAATTAACTAGAAATTTGCGACATAGTAGGAAGACCCTCGAAACGTTAAGAGCTTGCAGTTGTGTTCTATTATGGTACCGCTATTTAACACAGTACAAAGCCATAATTATCTCCACTAACGAACAAAGATAGCAACAATGAAAAGCCAATTTAGCAGTTGCATTGACACGTTAACATCTAATCATCACATCCCTAAAGCCCTAAATCCTACTAATTTTATTATAATTTCAGTTTGATAGATAAAATGCCATACGAACTACACATGTAAATAAATTTCTTAAATACAAAAAGGTGTCTAAAATTTTGTAAAAATAATAGCTATAGCTTTCACAAAATATAAGAAAATCTCCTAAATCTCCGTGAGACGATCACGCGAAAGTTATATCGTGTTAATGCCTGGCAATATTTAAAACTGGCAGGAACCGTTTACAACAGGACTGCAAAAGCGTTATTATCATTAATTTTCACCACGATATTAATAATAATAGCTGCACTTTAGTTGCGAGAATTAACGATGATAGCGCGCGTTGTCGTGCTTGTTTAAGATGCTGGCCGGCAGCTCCAGCCGGTATCTCCGCCGCGAGCTCTGAATTTCGCTCTTGATGCGGCTCTCTCACCGATTCAGTCGAAGGATATCGCGAGCTTGCTATCAGTTCCCCGCGATTGTGACGGGGTTTGGCCACAGTGTACAGGCAACGCCGCTGAAGCAACAAGGAGGTAAGACAAGCGAGAAAAAAAAGAGATAAACAAGAGGTAGATCGTCGAGGAAGGGATGAAAGAAGCCGACTGCCCTCCGAGATATTCCCCTCCTATGTTCCACGAGAGGTCCCCCTTTCTTCGACTACTACACACCTGGTCGCAACTCCCTCGTCATATCCTGAGTCCGCCGGTATCAAAACTACGATTGTGCGCACACACAACCGCGGCCTGCCGTCGCGCAAAACTGTTTATTATTGTGTTCTTTTATCGAGTTATTAATTGTTCGGAAACGAGGTCTATTATTGAGAAGTTATTAAAAATAATATGTATTTTAAAAGGCAATAATTGTTCATCATATTTAAGAATATGGTGCAAATTAAGTCTTGAAATGCGAAAAGTTTAGAGACAAGAATATAAATGCGACATGTATATAAATATTACAATTAAGATGTACAAAAATTATGGAATAGAAAACTTGATAGCTCATTATCATTGTAATATAAACACTCTCTCTTGTATTTTAGACTTAAGACTTTTCTCGGCAAATCAAGATATTATATAACCCATTGTTGCCCAATTTCAATGTTTAATCGTGATCTTTCGTCGCGACGCGCGTATATTGCCCGAACAGTGGGTGTTCCAGCATCATAATTCGTTTTTACTACGTTTACGCGAGCGTTACTTCTGTAGTAACTTACGATATATCACTCGTTTACGCGGAGTAAATTATCGTAAGTTACTACAAAATTTTGTTTACGCGAACGAATTATCGTAAGTTACTACAGAAGTAACGCTCGCGTAAACGTATATTTGTCCATTATCCTAGCAAAACAGGTATTGTTTGTTGCGTAATTGCATCGCGTGCGCGTCATTAACGGAAGAATAGGCCGTGACTATCAGTCTTTTGAAAATTGTATTCGTGTGTGCAAACGTAGGGCGCACCGTGTAACGTACATTTAAATTACTCCGTTCCTAATATAATATTCCTGCTTCGTTATATCTATTGAATCCATGTATGAAATGTAACATTTTAACGGTATATCTGGAAAAGTCACAAAAAGATAAGGTATTCAAAATTCATTCAATTAAAACTTCAGGTACATTTACATACATACGTCGCATTAAAGCTTGTATTTTTATAATGTTACTTTCAACAAGATAGTCACGGAAATTCGTACACGATGATAACTGGATACATTCGCAATTTGTGAATACAGAACAAGATCGTGAACAGCCGAGCCGTTCGTTCGGAACACTCCACGGCACTTTTCGAGCATCAATTCGGTACTTCGTTTCGACTGCGAATCGGCCTAAATTGGCATCGACCGGTTTGACGATGACTCAGAATTATTATTATTTTTTTTTCCGATTCGCCCGGCTTCTGATCTTTCGCTTATCATTAATTCGATACGATAATATTACGGCGACACGTTCTCCACTAATAACGTCAAGTCGATCGCTTTGGCCCGCCGCTTTTCTGGACGCTGTTGATCGCCGACGACCATTCGAAGATACGGTTTAAGAAGGAGAAACGCGCGCGTTCGATATATTCGCGGGGCGTATACATACGTAATCTTTTCGCAAATTTACTTATCGGCTCCATTACGCTCACATATTCATTTATTTATTTATGCGCGGTTCACGGTATGCAAATGCGGACGCGCCGTCGCCCGTCGCCCGTCGCCCGTCGAAAGCCAAATTTGGGTAAAACTGAAATTCAGATTCGGACAGTCGGAGATCCCACGTTAAGCCACAGTCAAATTTCGACTGAAATTCTAATGTAAGTGGGAAACAGCGCGGCGCCAGGTGTCGAAACGCGCGAGAGTGCATTGGTGGAAACAAGAATAGGAATTATTTGTTTGGTTCATTCCGGACTGTGCGTTCTTAAGCATTCCACGTGGAATTCCATTCTCCGTACTTAAGCAAATCAAAGAGAAAGAAGAGATAAAAAGAAAAACCAGTGTATAATAATTTAAGTTTTTTATACTCGCATGTTTCGAATTAGAAGAAGCAAAACAATATATAGTTAAATATAATATAATTTTTCTTCTTCTTTTCTCTGTAATTTTTTTCATTTTAATTATTACGTTTTTTATTTTGCATATCTTTCTCACTGTTCATAACAAATTTATAATAAGCAATCTTTCATTCATTATATCTACTTTTGTCAATTAATTAATATCTGTTATTCTATTCTTTAAAAACTTAATTTTCATAGATCTATCGTGAATCAACTTTTCACATTTCCACGCTATAAATTGTCATTTCATCGTACGTTCGTCCTCACTATTTATACATATACAATTAATTCTGTTTCTGCTTAATTCACGCGGAGGATTATTTCGAGAACATAATAAATTTCTATTCTACTCCGTTTCCTGTCTCTATTGAAGCCACGAGCCCCGCGGAGGTTCCGTGAATCGGCCGCAGCGTTAAGAGTCGGTACGGCGAGTGGATATCAAAGAGAGTATCGTGCAGCCTTCCCGCCGGCAGCAGGCGGCTTCTAGCTGCTAATGATCGCGGTGTACCGTAACGTGCTACACGATTCCGACGATAAACTACAACGCACCCGGCAGCACCCGCGGCACCGCAAACCCGTTTTTCGAGCGGACTTTTTCACGCTCCTCTTCGTTCTCCGTCCGGCTCTCCTCTTTCTCCATCCCTCTCTCTCTATCTCTTTCTCTTCTCCTCCTCGTTCGCTCGTAAGTATCTAACAATAAGTACGCGCTACTCGACGAAGCGCCTCGTCGCGATAGACTACCGGCTTTTATGGCGGGCATAGTATGTGCACCTACGTTACCTTATCTCGTTACACGTGTCATTAACGTGGCGGCGCCCGGTCAAGGTATACGAGCTCTTTTTGCGCGAATGTTAACGACGTAGCGATAACTGCAACACGTTAAACGGGAACGCCTCGCGATCACGCAGTGTGTGTTCCTAATGTTCATATATTATCTCGGTCCGCCAAAATATTCCTGGTTTCGAACCATCGATGATTAAATCGGTTGAGAACAGTTGCAATGTTTGAGTAAAAACCGAGATTACACGCGTTTGATTATTTTTCTTTTGTTCCTGTGTTGCTTTATATTAAATTTTAAAACACAATCCGTGGTAAAAACAGCTCGTATAGGAGTACAAAAGTAGTCGAGAACTTGCTATAAAATTAATCTAAACATCAAATATGCTGTACATTTACATGAAGCTGGAGGTTTATTTCCACTCGAATTTGTGAACTTTTAATTAGTTTAATTATTATGTTTATGCTAACTTTCTCTATCCGTCTAGCAGTATATTTCAAAGAAAATAATAATTAAGTAACGTAGCTTTACAAACAAATAAATATAATTACAAATAAAAATATCTTATATATAATTATTGTTAATGGTAAATATAATTATAACATTGTTAAAGTTTCGTATTTCAAGTATTTTGTGTAAAAATAACAAAAAATTATATATACCGATACATTTATCCTGAAATAAATTCTTTATCGATTGTAACACATAGATATTAAAGACAAAATATTTTTTAAATCAACAATAATTATAATTATTATTGATACAACTAATTTAAAGGAATTATCAATGTAAAAACAATTTATCAATTTTTTCGAGACACAGAGGAAGTAACGAATAGGATATAAATTACTGTAGTTCCGCAACAAAATGCGTCTATATAAAGATGAACCATTTGCCGGCCACGTGATCGCACGACTGCAAGGATATCCCTTTACCTGGATCCACCGCTTTCTAATAATGCAGCTTGCAAATTGCCCCATCACTAAATAACCGATGATCAAGGCGGGGAGCCTCCTCATTACTATACTCGTAAGATTCCCGCGCGCGCAATTTGCATTAACTCCGCGAACGAGCCGCGACCTCGATGAAGGTCGACACTCCCTACCCTTAAGATTGATGCCGGCCGATTACAGTAGCGACGAGAAGTCATTCAACAGAGGACGAGGGGCCCCCCTGCCATCGCATTGTATACGTGTCGAAGTTCCCTGCCTACATGCTGCCGTTCGATTTTCGACCGAGAAGTGTCCACCGTGATAATCGGAGATCACACAATCGTTACCCCTCGATCCTCATCGATTAGGTAACAGAACAGCAGAGAGGAAGAATCGCAGGTTTTGCGTTCACCGAAAAGGGCACCTGCTGTCGTCGGCTGCCTTTGTCGGCGACCTCGAATACCCCGAGCTTTGATCTTTCGTCGACAACGTTCGGGACAAACAACGCCGGCGATGACAGCGTTACGGTGCACCACGGCTATTTGCGGCGGCCCGGCCGTCTCTGGCCGAGCGCTTCGACTCGCTGGAAAACCGATCGCGTCGCCGCGCAGCGAATTGCACGAATTAGACTGTTAATGGCCGAGATGCGTCGGAAATTAATTGTGGCGAAATAGGAATGTAATTGAAGATCTGGACGCGCGAGCACCGAGCGAATCGAAAAACCGTGGCGATGCAGCGATGGATAGATTTCTGAAGTAAAAAGTCTATGGAAAAGAGAGAAAACTTCTTCAACTTTCGATACCAAACAAGTATTTTTGATATGATTGTAAAAGGATCAGAGGAATTCGTTAATTTCAATCTGCACGATTTACATCGTCATGTGTTTAGTAAATGTCTTGGTAAATAATGGCTTATTGATGCAAGAATTAGACGTACCTAAACCTTTTCGACATATTTATTTTTGCAAAAATTAAAATATGTGTGGAAAGTAATGCAGCATCATTAATCTCTTAACATCGTTAGTTTCTATTTATCGTAGTAATATATTTATAATAAAATATCAGAATTCCTGCTTTATACAGAATATAAAAAAAAAGATTCTATTCGCCCGAATGTTCCTTCAATACTGTGAATTGTGGTGTTTTCATCGCCGAATGAAATTGTAAATTTAAGTTTCAATTAGCGAGAGAAGTGAGGATGAAAAAAAAGTCGGCAAATGCGCGTGGATTACACTCAATAGCCGTGCCATTTATTAATTGAATATCCACGTTCGATGTGTGATAAAATAAACCATAAAAGCGCTTAAACCACAATTATACAAAAAAAATGTCTCTAACGGTAACACCACACGTACAGCTTAGCAATTTACCGCTTAGCTGATGTAATATTGAGTGCAAACATTATTATGCGATACGGTGCAACGCGTTGTAAACGATATCGCGTAAAATAATTTCTCTGATGGCGATGAATGAATCATCACAAATTAATTCAAGATTCTATGGTAAAATGCGTGTCCCCGGAAAACGAAATACGATGTTATCATCGAGCATATCGACACCGTAATTATTTCAATGAAATCAGCTATATAAAACAAAAATCAATTATTGAAATCTAATAACTAATTTTAGTAATAGAAATCCAGAAATCATAAACCGCATCAAGTGGACTCATTTACAGTACAGACCGCATTTATCGATCTTCCTTATATATAACGATGAGAGAGGTATAGTCGTGCTTCAGGCTGGTATTCATTTTCATGAAACAGGAAACATTGTAGATAATTCTAATAGTCGGATTTTATATAATTGCATTATTAACTACAAATATATCCGCGGTATTATTTTTAATAATTTCATTACAGATATTAATTTTTTAGCATTGGAATATATTTTGATATCGCACGGTATACTCGTATTTTTTTATCATGTCGTCGTTATCTCTCCATGATTTCATATTAACGAATACGCGTAAACATAATTACAGGTTGAATCAATAATTTTACTAATTAAAATTGTAACGTCGCATTACATAATCAATTGATCGTACATTAATTACGAAAATTTATTGAATCCGAATATTGTTGAGTCAAATAACGGAGAATCAAATCATGCTTTTAGCATCAAGAAACATGTTTTTCCATTAATTGAAATTTTTATTTAATTAAAATACATGATCGATGGGGATAGTCTGAAAGAGATGTATTGATCTATGTACGTATCATTTTGTAAATCGTGTTAATTACGAGATATATCACAAGTGAAATAACAAAATCGTAATTTAAAAAAGGCACCTGACTGAATCGATATTGTGAAGCGTCCATGATCTTCACGACCTCGTCGCAGTTGGTCGCAGTCAAAACAACCCTGCACGTGGTAGTGAGAACCACGCTCTTCTCCACCACCCTCTAGACTTCGCTCTGTCCCGCTCGCTCGTACTCACTCCTACTCTGCCTCTCTTGCTGGTTCTCTCTCTTTCTTGCTCTTCCCTACCCCTCTCGCCGGTGTGCTCTTACTGGTTACTTCGCACGGTTTGAACTGGCCCGATTGTCAGTCGGTTCCCGGCTCTGATAGTGCAAAGAGCAAGGTATAGCTGTACTGCACGCGATCTCTCGTATCGCAAGATCGGGTGAAAGCGCGCCTGAAGTGCTCATCTACTCTTCAATTAATCGAATCATTCCGATTACGAGATCAAATTATCACGTCAAGATATTCCTTTTGAGCTTGAAAAATTTCTTCAATCAATAACGAGCACTGTCTTATCAAATTCCTGAGCGCGAGCTCGCGTGAGAATCGCGAATTCGAAGGGGTGCCCTGAAATTCGAAACGGGTGAGCGCCGGGGGAGAGGAAGAGGAGGAAGAGGAGGAGGAGGAAGAAAAATCGGGCGAGAAGAAGAGGAGGTGTCAGTCGCTATTACTTCGTCGATCGTGCCCGGCACGTGCGCGTACCCGGCCCCTCGTGCCTTTGGAAGAAGAAGGGTGCATCGGCGGAAGGAGTGAAGAAGGAGAGAAGAAGAAAAGGAAGCGGTCGAAGCGAAAAGTGACGGCAGTGCGCTCCGAACCGTCAAGCGGGACGCTGGAGGAAGAGAGCGGAATCGGCGGTGCACGCGCGCGCGTTCAAATGCGTGCCGTAGTACCACGTGACTCTCTCGGGATACCCTCAACCCCCGCTTAAATATCGGGATCGTCGTCGCGCGGCACTCGATCGGAGAGATTACGGACCACCGCGAATTTCATGTCGCATCAACCGTACGAATGGATCAATAGAAAAACACAGTGCTGTTGTGATTCGTTGACGAGACTTAAGATGATCCGCGTGAGGATAGATTCGCGCTGTTGTATGCGCACGGATTGAAGGTGATCGACATGAACTGCGATGATTGCGTGCGAATGAAGATACGAAGATTTGTCGCATGAGAACAGCAGCTCTACTATTTAGCATACGAGGGTGTATCAAGATGAAGACGGCGTTGCAGGTGAGTCGAGTTTACCTTGCACGAACGTATTTCGCGATTTTCTGTTACAACTTTGCCTGATTTTTGGATAAATTTTAAGTTAGGAATGTTGGGCGTGAGAAATCTTATTGAATAAAAATATGGAATTATGAGTAATTTAAAAATTTTCACAAAAATCGATATCAACATCCTTAATGTTATCATATAACATATAATTAAAGTCTGTTAAAGCAATCGTTATATTTAATTATATAATTAATACACATATATATACGTATATTTTTTATACAAGTGTTTATAATTTTTAATTTTTAAATTATATAACACTGCACCCAGCAATTAAAATGAACAAAGCTGCTCGGCAGTTACTTACGTGAAAAGGCAAATCCGAATGAAAACAGTAAATAAAATTAAACTGCCATACGAGAAACCTGTAGACGATAATGGACAATCAAAAATAAATCCAGATCTTACATTCGCGATATACGAATAAAGAGGGAAGCTATCGCATGCGTCATCATCATCATCAACAACAACAGGGGCGAATGTCCTGTACATTAATTCCTTCTTATCACACACACGCACGCGCGCACACACGCGCGCGCGCGCATACACACCGGCGGCGTCGTAAGACGAGTAGCGGCCGAGGCATCCCAATCCTCTTTTAACGCTCTTTGATCATCTGGAAGTTCTGCTTTCACGGGTACCGCCGCGCGTTTCTCACCCGTCGCCCCTCCACCGACTGTCTCCTTAATTCTCTCTTTTCCCTGACAACCGTCGTACATGCGATGCGACTAGGCGTAAACAGTGGCCTTTAACTTTTAAGTACGATTTAACGAAAAGCCTTTGAACGCTCGCCTGATGTGGTCGCAAAAACTCCACGGTACCGGTCGCGGATTCTTCCTGGGAAGGGGGGGGGGGTTATTTGACCTCCGTGGCCGCCGCCCTCGAAATCTTTCTTTACCACGATTTCGCAAGCTTTTGCTCTCTCGCGCACGACGATCCTCCACCGTATAGCGTTCGCTTTGATATTTTTAATGCTCTTCGCGCGTCAAAATATACGGCGCCGCTTTTGTACGTCGTGGAAACTCGAGAAATCTGTAACCCCCGCGTTAATGACGCTTCCATAATGAATTATGCGGATTCATAATCAATTTTGTTCACGGTACAAAAATCTCAGGTGAAATATATATAAAGCGAAATCCAAAACTATTATTTATATACAATTAAAGTCACGTAATGCGATCATATAATGTATAATTGTAACAAAACCGTGTTGAATCTCCACGTATCTATCTTCATTAAATAAGTAAAACTTAAAAAAAATCAGAGGTAGCGCGTAACGTTTAACACGCGATGCGATGCGATCGATCGATCATTTCGGACGAAAGATTGTAAAGTACAACACAAATTGTGCAGTACACTTAAACCAATTTTGATGACTTAATTTATTTTAATTAGCTAATTAAATAGTAAGTAATAATTAAGATATTGATTTTAATGAACAATTTAATTTAAATTTAATTATTGTTGCTACGCAATATTATTGCCTCGGCGAAAATATCGACACAAGCAAACGTCGTTAATTACGGTGTCGATTGAAACTCATTAGGTGAGAGGTGAGAGGCTGTGTCGAGCGCGAGCTCTAACGTAATCGGGCGACTTCCTGGACGGCCGACTACGATGCGCCCGATCTGGCGCATAGAATTCGCGCGACGACGCGACGCACGTGATAAATCACTTGCGGCAGCTAGCCGCGCCGCGCCGCACGCGATAAACCGCGAGCTCCCGCGAATCGCGCGCGATTCTCTCTCGCACAAATTTATCGTCGTCTGTCGCCGACCAGCCGCGCGCGGCACGTATTAAGGGGATATGGCAGTGGGAAATTAAAAAGAGAAAAATAAATTTATTCGCGCACAATATTATCGCTAGCTGTCTCCGATGTGCGTTTTCATATAACTGAACGACGGGCTAATTCCTAAAATTGCTGAAAATTTCGCGAGAGATACATCCCGCTCGATCCACCAGCTGCGCCCTTGTGCAAACGTCAAAATTGAAAGCGCACGGTTTAAACGAAGCTATGCTTTTTTCCAAACAGCCGATTACGCATTGCAATGGCCCAAAAACAGAAACTCGGAGCGAGTTACATTTCGGAGAGAGAGAACGTTCGAAATCCGTTTTCCGCCGTGGACCATAAATGCAAATGGCAAAAACATATAACAATCGATATTTAAATAAAACATAATTTATTTTTCCCTCAATTTCTATAGAGTTATAACTTTTCACGTATTCTCTCATTCTTGATTGTTCGATCGAAAACACTACTTTGTCCCTGTTCTTTGTTGTATTCAATTTACATTCAGAATATTTTATTTGCCGCACACTTTTATTAAATAATTGTAGCAGAAATTGTTTCTACTCTTTAGTTAGATGAATCGACTATAAACAATATGTAATCTTTGACGTGCAGTTTTTGTAACATCCTCGGTTAATATTAATTGCACACTATTTTTTTTTAATCTTTTTAAGATCTTTTTAAGATCTGTAAAGGTTAATATATAATGAAGCAATATTATTTTCTTAATGCGAATTTCGAAAATTATTGTATTTCAATTTTAATTATCGACATTTGAATTTCTAAAATTAATTATCTTAAAAACAAAGAATTAAGGAATTTCAGCTTAAATTTTTGTTACTTTAGTAACTTTAGTTAAAAAATTAATTAAACAATATAGAATTTAATTCTTGAAACACCTAACTTCTTCATTTTCAGTGCAATGCTAAATAGTTTGGTAGTTAAATTTTAGTTGCAAATTTAGCATAGGAAAATTATTAGAAATAATTTTTCGGATACTTCCTATGTGCGTATATAATTTTCCATTACGCGTCACGATAATGCGGTATACTTGAGTTACGAATACAATTCAATGTGTGGTTTTAAATGCTTCGGTGATTCCGCAGTTAACAATAACAAAGCAAATAATACTATAAAATAATACTGCTTTGTAGTTAAAATATGTTTTCATAACAACGTTATTTAAATGTCAACTTAATCTGAGTGTTACTATTGTATCAACAAAAGCTTCAATTACCACTCGACTTTTACCATTCACAAAATACGTCCCAAATGTCCATTTGTTAACCAACTGCTGTAGCTAACGATATCATCGAATTTATCTTATTATACGCAATATGTAGAAACATTTTTTTATATTTCTTAGAAATTAAAAAACTGATTTAGACTTTTAATAGCAATATATTCCCAGGGTTGATCCATTTGTTTTCTTCTTGTTGAAACTGTATAATTCATATCGTTTTAAACGATAATTACATGCAATAATTGACGCACGATAGGCATTCGTTTATGGAGAGATGACATATGTGTATCGCGGCTCCGAAACGGAGATGAAGCGTCCCTTGTTGTTCTCAAGCAGTTCGCAAGCGAATAGTGCCGGCCGTAAAAAGCAGGGCGGATAATTGCGATGATCGTCTATGCCACCTGCTGCCAAGGTTAACGTTACCGCGATATTCGCATATGCGTGTGTCCCTTTGGCACCGCGAACGGCCGCGCTCGTTAATGAGCGTATATTGATCTCACGAGCGCCGCATGACCGGACATCAAAGAGTTAGACGAGCAACAAGTATCCCGTCGAGAGAGAGAGAGAGAGAGAGAGAGAGAGAGAGAGAGAGAGAGAGAGAGAGAGAGAGAGAACCGAAAGCCCCGAGATTACAATTTAAGCCTGTTTACGTCGGGATTCCGTCTCTGTGATCTCGCGCGCCACGCATAGTCCGCGTCGATTCGGAATCCCGTCTCCTCCGGCGTTTCTCCACACCGCGCGCCTCTTCCCGTTTTAGCCCTTTGCTCTGCCCGAGCTGCGTTTGCGCGCCAATAACTCGAGATTATTTTCCCAATGTACTCGCGCGGCATGCCTCCAAAATATAAACGTCCGTGCCGCTTCGCGGAGGCGCGCGTTTTGGAAACAGATAAATAATAATAAAACATAAAAACGTATTTTCACTCCCAAGTCTTGCGCAATCTCCACCCGAGACGTAAGATAAAAATAAGAAGTTTCTACAAGTTTCTTCACACGTATGGATATAAATTTGCTTTATTTGTATAAAAAGTTAAAAAATTAATACTCTTTTTAGTGGAAAAAACATTGACAACTAAAATTATTTATTATTGAAAATTAAATTTTTCGGCAAATTAAGCTTTGATTCTATAATAAAAACTCTACTTCAAACTTTAAAGAAATGTTTAACGTGATTAAAATCTAGCTCATGACAAAAATTGTAAATATCTTGACATGCAGGTACCATTATATTTGTTTAAGCAAGAAGCTTAGCCTGCGTAATTAGAATATATAACCTCATCCGGATTAAGCTGTTACATTTAAAATATAACACGGGCAAGGAGGGCGTATTCATGATAATGCACATTTCAACCGCATGAATACGAAGATGAAGGAAACGGAAACGGAAATGGAAGGAAAAAAGTAGCGACGAGAGTAATGTCCTACTTTCAAGTCCTTTTTACAAACGCAGGAAGAGGTGACCATTCTGGATTTCATAATGAGAGCAGTATCAATGATCATAATAATTGAGACTTTGAGAAGACTGTACGTCGTTTCACCGTCATTTACCTAAACCGTGGGTTTTTCGCGCGGGAAACGTGTCGACGATAAAATCTTATTGTCGAAGAAACGACGGGGGAGCGCGGCGCGAGATTGCTGCGATTTACCGCGAAACTTTTATAATGTTTTCCGTTTTGCCGAGAGACTTTCGGGAGAGGAGAAACGATAGGAAACAGGGGCGCACTTCTTAGAGGCGAAAACGCTGGCGAGCTGACGGAAACAATGCCCCGTTAGAGAGTAATGTCAGTCCGGATTCGTTCTACTACGTGCCTTTCTGTGTGCGGAGACGGCGGAGACCCGGGCTGGACGGAGCATTGTGCCAGCAAGCAGCAATTAGTAGTGGATGGGCGTTGTTACCTCAAGTCGAGAGGGATATTCAGTTTGTAGTATTTAAGGGAATCTGGACGCGCGGAGCGACCAGCGCGACGAAAGCGTCGCTGGCCGCGACGGAATTGGTGACTGCTTTCCAAAAGACGCTATATACGACACTGATTTTAATTACGTCGAAGAATAATCATGAGAGTCGCGTTTTATCTTGAGAACGAATTTTAATTCCTTTGTAATAATAGGCGTGGCAAGAGTAATTTAATATATTCTAAATTAATATAATAGAAATATAATAGAATTGCGAGTATAATGCAAAATGATATTTATAAAATTTATGAATATTTCTCCAGAGTGTGTTAGGAAAGATCGTATAGATCTGTATAGATATTAAAATATATAGTCCAAAAGTTTAAAAATAATGAAATCAAACGTAATAATAAATAACAATTAATGTGAGAATTAGCGTGGAATTAATGCTGATAACTGCTAAAGGATAGAAACATCGCTGTGGCATCGAATCTTCTATTTTACCCGGGATGTGTGATACGCTGAATATACAAGCAGCAATGGCATCGCGGGGTATAACAATTACATAGCAGACATGACTTCGTTAAACTAGGTGGACAGTGGTTTATATAAGCAGACTAAGAGCAGCACCTACGGTGCTCTCGGAGAACAACAGTAGGGCCGTTACAAGCGACATGGGAAATGCCGGGATAGCTTATGGCGCTACTAACGTTGGCTGGCTGGCTGGCCGCGTTGACACCGTAAAAGAAATTCCACGTATAAATCGTTATTAATGATATTTTATTCGCTGGAAAGAGATACGTTTCATATGAAATGAGGTCCGGTGAATCGGTGTCATAACACAGCACGGCAATTAGCAGCGGCAGCAATTACTGAGAGTAGACGGAGAGTTGTGTACTCAAGAAGGCGATTATACGCGCATCTACTTAAGAACATCTACATTACAGGAGATGAATAACGATGGCGATGTGGACACGGATGAGGATAATTGCGACTTGGATTACAGAGCAGCAGGCAATTTAATCTTGAAGACCACGAAGAGGCAAAAGTATATTTACATCGCGAACAATCTACCTATTCTATATCCCTCCTCCCTTCTCTCTCTCTCTCTCCCCCTTGTGCGAGGGAAAGCTTTTAAAGGTACATTAAATAATGGCTAAGACCATTACGACAATTCTGAGATGAACGAGGAGAGGATCCTCCAGAGAGATTTGTCGTCCGTTAGCAGATTATCTTATTTATCGCGGCAATCCAATTTACAATTGATACAAATTTATATCATCTACTCTTACCTAGTTCGACTGAATATTATATGTTACAGTTGGATTTATTTTAAATTTCTATTCTACGTCGCTTTAAAGAATCAAGCTGTATGTTATAATTGTGGCAAAATGCTATCGGAAAACGAAACTTATTATTAACGAAGACATAATTGATTTGTATATATTATAAGCTAGACATTTGACGTTTTTATCACACAAACCTGTGATATCGTATCTATCAGCATCTCAAATTCAAATCTTTGTTCAACGTTCCTCTGGAAGAAAATCGCAACGAGATCGGGAAGAGATCAAGAATTTCCGACGGATTAATCCAGCGTTAACGACTGGATGTCTAGTTCTCTTTCACAGAAAAGGCTGTCTAATTCGCGTTGCTCAAGACTCGAAGTAACGATGACGACGAGATTGAGCCCGAGCATTTGGACTTGGACGCTGACATGAAACCGAAGACGATTAAGACGACGGCGACGGCGACGATGATGACGATAACGACGACGACGACGACGACGACGACGACGACGACGACGACGACGACGACGACGATAACGACGACGACGAGGATGGCGACGATGCTTCTGCCGTGAGGCGGTGAGCAATTAGCGACACAGCGCGGCGAGATCAGAGGCCGAGGGCGGGGTGGGGAGCGGCGGCCTAATTACACACGGTACCGACCGACTTCAAAGGAGCCGACAGTTCCTCTCCTCTCCGAGCCATCCCCTCCGAATGGCCAGCCCGAGAACAACGCTCTTCTTCCTCGTATACCCCAGAGCCCAGGCGGCCGACGACGCAGACCTGACTGTGCCTTCGATACTCTTCCTTCTCTCGGTCCCTCTTTTCCTCCTCCCATCTCGTCTCTCCTCCCATCTCCTAGTTCTACGAGAATACCCCTTGCTGCCTTTGATCGCGGGGTCATCCGCGGTGGCGGAACTCACTTCGCGCTCGCGAATATTATCGTTACATTATCAGATCGTATACCTGCTGAAGTCGTGACGACTTGTCGCGCCAGATAATAAATTTTGTTGTTTGCGTCTTGACGAGAGAAGTGTAAATCGCTTTCCCGCGATTAACCCGAGTAAAATCAAACGATTCTAACTGCATCTAAACGATGAATTATTCTTGTACCTGTTATATAAATCTAAATTTTGTTTATCTGATAACTTTCGCATTATATATTTCGTTAAATATTTTGACTCTCATGCGCAAGAGTAGTCGAGCGTAAAATTATGCCAACATTTTTCGAAAATATAGATATAGGAAACAATTCTCTCCTCCGTTCAGGATGCGCGCGTCTCCCACAAAAAAATTATTCGAGAAAAAACAAATATATATCAGAGCGTAATTTTGTCCGGCACGCTTGACGGCTCGCCTGGTCTCTCCTCGAAAAAGGAGATCCAAATTTAATATCCCGAAAAAAGCCTCCCGTGCGGCGAGGCTTTCCGTGCCTGTGAGGGAAAGCAAGACGACAGCGCGGTACGACGGTCGGCATCGCGGCCCAACGATCAAAGGGGCGACGACGAATCACCATGGCCGTGGGTTGGCGTGCGTCCCGCAGGGGACCGCGAGCGTGGACACACGAGTGGGCACGCGTCGCGCCGAGAAATCGACGGGGACCGGTAAACCCGGCGCGGATATCCAGGCCGACGTGCGGCGGCTCTCGGACGCCGCCGCCGCCGATCTTCCACGAGGTCGTAACGCCCGACGGGCTTAGCCTTAGCGGCAGCCTCCTCTACCCGCGTTGTGGCCGCAAGTCATCAGTCAAGTCTTTGAGGCCGGCTTCAAGCTGCCTTCCCTCTCTCTTTCTCTCTCTCTCTCTCTCTCTCTCTCTCTCTCTCTCTCTCTCTCACTCACTCACTCACTCACTCACTCACTCACTCACTCACTCACTCTCTCCACTCTCCGTCTTTCTCGAGCCCGCAGAAAAAGGCCTTTTGCCGATCTGGCTTGGCGGTGAGATCAAACGTTTCACGGTCCACCGTACGGTGAACCGACTGCGCGCGCGGGTGCGCCGCTTCAGGCCGATATACATAGATATATACGGCGGTGGAACGAAGAAAGGGCGAAGAGGGGGGCCGAGAGTGGACGGTGGGGAAGAAGGAAGGAAAGAACGGGTTGCGAGAAGGAACGAGAGAACTCGCGCGGAGAGAAAGGGCGCACTCCGAACGAGGAGAGGAGAGAGGTCTGGGTTGTTCGGCGAAGGAAAGGGAAAAGGCCCCGGGAAGGCACCTAAACAAATACGCGTGCCCCCGCTAACCGATCGCAAATTTGTTGAGGGCCCTGGGCCGACCTCGAGATTCGGCCTCGCGGCTGTCGCGGCGCGACCGGCTGTCCCAGTGGTCGATCGGGGACGCGATTGATTGTTACGTGATTTTGGGAAATATTCATGATTATGTATTGGCGGACAGAGAGACTGGTTACGCATCGCGATATTTTTCTGATCCCGCCCCGTGTTGGATTAATTTCCGGATTAATGTTTTGACGCACATAGGTCGAGTACACGCGGGTTGTCGCAAAATACGCGACTGCGAGAATTGTTTAATTCAAAAATATCGTCATCAATATACACGGATATTTTATTTATTTCGATTGTTTGTGCCAATGCACTCGTAAATAAAAAAGCTGATCCCGCTTTTTTAATAGCTTTTTCGTAAAATTTTATTCCATTATCTATCGCGTGTATCTAAAAAGCATGTAACACGTTTAGCCATTGTTAACACATATCAAATGCAAATCCCAAACACAGTTTTTAGCTTCTGATTTATTAATGTTAAATATTATTCATATAATTAATCAGATGAACTTATTATGGAACTAATATACTTGTTAAACATAAATTTAACATAATAAATAAAAATTCTTCCATTCGAATAATCTTATGCCATTTTACGATATTTTTGATTATTTATTGAAAAGTACGGCAATTTTTATGAGAGAAAAGAATAAGTTATGTGTTATCACACATATATGTGTTATGTCTTATATATTTAGAGAAAATTTATATTTTTTTAACTCCAACTTACATGCATTGCTTAGAATACCAGGCATATTTCCTTTAATGTTTTCTTGTTTAAGAACACCTATAACAGAAATCAGTGAGAATAATTAACTTCAATTACAAAAAGCCGTTCACACATAGTTCTATTCATATATAAAATATATGAACGTATATATAAACACAGTTGGAATATTGAAAAAAATAAAAATAAAAATAAAAATCAACGAGATAATATAAAATTCATAAAAATCCGGTGCGTATGCGAGACGCACAAATCGAATAGCGATATAACATGGACGATGAGCTTCACGCTATAATAAGCTTATGAGTAAGATTCATATCCCGGTGGGTCTAATTAGCAATCGAAATGAGCGGCCGCGAACACGCGCGCGCGAAGGCAATTTCCCCATTTACGGCCCGGCGGAGAAAACGCGGCGGATCGCGGCGTCCGTCGCCGCCGTAAAGCCCCGCTCCGCTCGGTCGTTACGAATCCTCTCGATATCTCGGACTGTGTCTCGATAGCCTCGGGTGGGAAGAGGATCGCCGGGAGACGAATCTCGTTACGGGGCAGCTACGAATCGTATTATCGATTTGTACGGCGTCGCGGATTGGCGGCGGCCGGATGGAACCTTTGATGTTGCGCCGAAGTTCGCGGAGTAGGCTTCCGGAAAGAACACCCGTATATACCGTATACCTGTAATACGCACAAGTCCGGATCGGACTCACACGTCCGAAGAAGAATCTCCTGCCGAGGAAGCGGCCGCGAGATGAATACGAAGAAGAGAAGAAGAAGAAGAAGAAGAAAGAAGAGTGGAAGAAGAAGTGGACGCCGGCACGAAGTGTGCCCCGCGAGAAGGAAAGGAGAAGAGAGAAAGAAAGAGGGTAAGGATCTTCGAAATAAGCTCCCGTAAAATCATTGCCTACCTATACGCGCCCGCTACCGCGCCGTTATGTCCGATCTCGCCTAACTCGTTTGATATCAGCCGGAGTCCGATATCTCGGAGCAAGCCGACCGTCCAGTTTCGACCATAGCTCTCCGTCGTATTTCTAAATCGAATTTTTTCTCATCCTTTCTAAAACGAATTTTGGACGATAACGATGTTGGGACATCGCGCGTAACGATTGTAAATAATCAGATTTGATTAGATTTATCGTTGCTTTCAAATTATTATTCCGAGAGAAATATAGTTTTTAACTAACGTGTCTATAAATGAAGAGAGATTATTTATAACTTATAGATAAGAATATATAATATACAAACTTTTGCTATGCGATTTGATCTGCAAAATACTCTGCGAACTTCTTCAATTCTTCAGATTCTTTTTTTGAAAAAGAGAATATAATTTATTCGAACGACAGCAATACGACGACAGGTAACACTTAGAGCCGCTGTGCGCGGTCTCTTTCCTCGTTGGCAAAGAAGCCGCCCTAATATCGGAGGGGGGAGGGGAGGGCAGATGGTCTCTCTCGCGCGTGCAAAAACGCCATTTCCAGCGCGCGCGGCCGAGCCCTCGAAACGAGCGGCCATAATCGATGTTCCGTCTCTCGCGCCTTCGAGTTTCTCACTTCCTCCCCGATCCTTCAGGCGAATCAAGGTCAAAGTTCGTCGCCGCGGCGCGGCTCTCTACGGACGGGGCTCTGAAGAACGCGGCCGAGATTTTTCCGGAAGAGCTACTCTTTTTTGCAGCTCGCCGCCGAGTGTCGGTTCGAGAGGAAAAACGCAATCTCTCTCCCGGTTCCGCGGCGGCGCGCGAGTTACGGATAGAGGCCCCGGCGCAGAGGAGAGAGAGTTAGCAAGAACGCGGTGTAGGCGGCACATCAAAGGCGCACCTCGGGCGTGAACGAGCGAGCGGGCACGCGGCTCAAGTAGAGAGCGGAAGACACCGCCACCAATCCTACCGCCATCCAATATATTTACTCCGATGGACCACCGCTACCATCACCATCGCGCCGCCGCCGCCGCCACCGCCGCCACCGCCACCACCACCGCCGCCACCACCACCTTCGGCACCATCACCCACCGCCGCCATCGCCATTGCCATACTACCACTATCGCTATTACCACCGACGTCACCGTCACTGCTATCGCCGTCGCTGGTCGCTGCAGCCGCAACGGCCCGCAACCGCTGCTGCTCCGAGCTCCGGAGCCGCGCGGGGCGCGACCACCGTGCAACCGCTCCGCCGCCGCAGTCACGGTTGGCGCGCGGATACTTCGTTCGCGGCGCGCCACGCCGAGACCTGACCGAAGCCTCTTCTTTCTCTCTCCCCTTTTCCTATCAATCTCCGCTAGAAAATACGCACCCTAGATTGTAAATTGTGGTGCCGCGCTCTCGCATCGACAATCACGGCGACAACTCCGCCGCGGTATCACTCGGGAAACCTATACACCTACACCTCAGACATGTACGGGACATATGCGAGACCTCGACACGTTCTTTTCGTTGTACCGGTTATATGAATATAAAAATTATCAATTCCGTAAAAACTCGCGTAAAAGCGAAATTATCTTTGCAAGAATTAAATTTTTACCGGAGATATATTATCATTACCGTCATGTCGTGTCTTCAAATATCACTGAAATAATATAAAGTATAATTTATATAAATGTAGAGAGACTGGAAAGCGAGAGGCTACTGTGTGGCTTGAAACTGAAATCTTTATTTGCTAGGAGAGTCATTAACGCGACAGTGGTTATTTAATACAAAGACCATACAATATTCGTTATACTTTGCACGCTGAAAAAGAACACGCGTAAAAGAAAATTACAGAATTTTCCGCAGCTCCGTTCGTTACTTTCCTTAAGTAATCCGAATCTAAAAGTTTTCTTCGCGGCGGCGGCGCCGCGCCGGATGTCTGTGGGCATTGTGATTCAACCGTGCTATTCAACGGTTGTATAGTTTCGCTTCGAACACATCTGCAGAAATGTAGTTTTGAATACATGAGGTTGCGAAAATAGTATATGGCAGCTATTTCGCCCAACTTTCTACGTCCGTTTCGAGAAAATACAACTTCCAGTTGTAATTTGCAGCCGTATATTGAGCGTGTATCTTGAGCGGCGCTTGCCAGTTTCAAATGTATAATGTTACACATTGTGTTACGCATCCAAATTTCGATTACATTATACCGAATCATTTTTCTATTCCTTAATTTTTACCAAATACATCCTCATAATCAAGCTACTGGTAAAACTAAGTCTAACATATATCGGCAGTTTGATCAGACATTGCGTCTTTCTTAATTTCCCACTTTTAATAATCTGACATTGATATCTTATAATTATGTCTTATATTAAAATTCTGTTAACATAAAACTCATTTGAATTGAAATATAAAATAGTTATTATCCGCTTGCGCAAGATTGAAGATTAATTCGCCAAACGTTTCTAATTTAAAGCCCAATATATTTCTTTTAAAGCGCTTTTAAATTGTTAAAAGAAATAACACTAGTAAAAATTTAGTTGCCTAAACCCCGCATTGAAATATCACAATGCTTTATAATTAATATCGAATCGACCACCCCTTTCGGGTTAATTCTTTACTCTTGGCCCCAAGTTCACTATACTTCCTCGGATTTTCTCGTCGTGCAGATAATTAGCGCCGACGGGAATTGCGACCTGTGTTAGAGCTAGTTTATGAACCCGACGCCGAGGAAGTGCATTGATCCCGCGGGTCGCCGGCAAACAGGCCAACCGATAAATTAGTTGCCAGCAGATATCTCCTTCGCTTTTCCTTCGTACGGCGTTCGGAAGGCGCGCACGATGCGACGTGGCGCGGCGCGGCGCAGCGCAGCGCGGCGCAGCGAAGCCGAGCCAGCGAGCGAGCGAAGGCGAGGCAGGGCAAGGCAGTCATATTTCAGCCCTTGTTAGGACGAGGGGCCCCTGCCGAGACGAGCCAGGGAGAAAATCTCTTTGACTCGCCGCTCCGTGCCTTAATCCACTGGCGTATATACCCTATCTTGCCACCTGCTCTCTCTTCCTTCCTCGTCTCTTCCTTCCCTTCACCCTTTTATGTTATGTATGCCTATCTCCCGCTTTCTCTCTTTCTTACTCTCTCTCTCTCTCTCTCTCTCTCTCTCTCTCTCTCTCTCTCTCTCTCTCTCTCTCTCCCCCCCCCTCGATCCCGTTGTCTGCTTCTTCCTTTCTTTTTTTCTTTCGGCTCTACCGACGTAAATTACGACAGATATTTACGCTGATTTTTTTAGGTCTTTTCCTACCGCTTCAGGGTCTTTCCCCCTTTTACGGGCGTTCTGATCTAAATAGAAGTGATATATATCTACCGTGGCTGATTATTGCGGGATGTTATATTAATTACTGGATTTAATATTAGAAGGTATATGCAAACATTTGCTCGTTCTTAGACATGTTGATGTATCCAGATGCCTGGAACATAGATGAAGTATTTATCTTGGGATATTTTGATATTATGGGATATCAAGCGTGGAGTCACAGAGTATATGTTAGTTTCAGGATCAATCTATAATTAGCATATATGGATAAGAAATAATATTGCACCGTCGACTAAAGTGCATAGAAGATTAGACCTTAACACTGTTACCGTTGGTATAAATCTATACTAAAAGAATCTTTTATAAAATACCGAAAGAAAGCGGATTTGTGCTTTTCTTTCATGCATTTTTCGGAAGATTGTAACATTATTGAAAAGAAGTATTCAGTTTCAAGTAAATGCCGTGCATTTTTCGGAAAATTGTACAAACATTAATGAAAAGAAGTATTTAGTCCCAAGTAAATATCATACGCACGTTGTATACAAGTAATCGCAAGAATGTAGAGAATATCATGCACGATCCGAACTTCGGCTTTTGTCGGGGAAAAAATCACCTGATCGGTGCAGAAATGCACAGCTAAGTCAAAGCTAAGCCGAAGAATAACGAAGTTTGTTTAACGTCTATTTCCGTGGACAATTCAACTGGGATTAAATGTATATACGTATCTCGACTCGTCCGAACGCTTTGTCACACCGTTAAGAAGACTGATCTTCTGCCGACGAAATGGCACGGGAAGATTTCAAATGCGCCGTCACATCCGTGCGAAAAATATCGAGTTCGGAGCTGATCTAGCGAAGATCGATTCCTCGATGTCTGCGATATCAGCTTACGAATGATAACATATTGCCGTAAGAGTATAGCGAAATAACAGAAATCCGAGAAAGGAAATTGATGTCAATTTCCATGCTAAAGGGCACGCTTGTATACCAATATTCATAACCAAGCACAAAGAAGGGAAGGATGATTTCCTTTGAGGGTTCGATATACTTTGTATCGAGATATCCGAGGTATCGTCTATTTGTGGGTCCGTGGCAGAGGAGAAAGAAAATGTAATATGCATAAGCATAAAACACCGTTCTTTTATCTTCGACTTTGCAGAATGATGATCGTGGTTGTTTCGTTGGTAAGCTATACTTTAACAATAACGGAAATAGATCACGGCGACTTTGTTCTCCAGAGAGACACATATACATATATTCACGTAGTGGAGAGATATCGCGCGCACACGTTTTTAATTTAATTCAATTTGCACGCTACATCATCCTCTATTACGAGCGACCAGTTGATGAAATCGATGATATAATAATGAAAAATAATGAATATTCATTTTGTAACTGCGGCCTTTCATTATGCACAACGTGTCATTAAATCAATTTTAGAATTGTCGCTGAAATTGATGAATTCGTCGTAATATAAATCGCGCTCAAAGCATGTAAGGCATGTAAGGCAGACAAATGGCATTTCATACAACGAGAGCGTGATCGATGGTTCCACTTTTTTCGGAATTCTAATAAGATCTAAACATGTCCTAAAGTATTTCAAAATACCACGAAAATTGCACGAAATACCGTTGAAAGTAATTACGCGTAAAAGTTTCGCCCGGTAGGCGGGGGTGGGAACCGCCGCGCCGCGTTTGGGCGGTATTCGAAGGAACGTAATCTAGCACCCTCGCAGGGCTCGCAGAACTTCTCTCCCCCCAGTTCCCCACGCGCTCGCAGAACCGCGCGCTTGTTAAGTCGCGAGAGCGCGTCGAAAGCTGACGCTTACTTTCGCCAACTCCTGCTCATTCCCGAGGAAGGAGCCGCGCCACAACAACAACCCCGCTGCGCCGCGCCGCGCTACGCGGTTATGGTAATGCGCGGTTTGCGGTGCGTGTTAGCCGGCCGGACGGCCCTCGTAATGGTAACGAGACGGTCTCTCACCATCATCATCAACATCCAGACGACGACGAAACGCGATGTGAACGATCAACGACTCTCAGGCCGGCCAGCAAGACGCACGGCCCTCTTTCAAAGATGCCGACCACTCTCTGGCTATTTTTAACCTGTTTTCGTCTCCCTTATGCATCCCTCTCTGTTTTTCTCTCTCTCTCTCTCTCTCTCTCTCTCTCTCTCTCTCTCTCTCTCTCTCTCTCTCTCTCTCTCTCTCTTTCTCTCACTCTCTCTCTCTCTCTGCCTCTTTCTCTCTTTCTCCACGTCGCATTTTCTTGTTACAGCCATGTTACGTGTTACAATTAATTAGAAGAAAGGCATCTGTGTATTGTCCAAATCTGGGATTTTAATTACATTTCCCGATTGAATAAAGTAAAATCGAAATTTATTATGTTTCATAAGTTGTAAAAAAAAATATGTACGTCTATATAGAGAAGCATCTATATAAATTGCACACATTGTATATCGACATATATATGTTACAGTATGATTTATATATAATATATACAATTTTATATATAGATGTAGAATTATTATATTACGCACATATAATTCCACATATATTAATCGATTGAGATTTGTAGAAAAGTTCAATTTAATCACATACGCACGCACGGGCAATTAATGTATTTGCGTGTAATCCTATATACTTGTCTCCATTATTATTTCATCATTAAGTACTACATGCTCGAAATATTCATCTTATTTTCAGTACTACATTTAAATACATCTATCAACGCATTATGTATGCATTATATATTTCTAAAGTTATATATGCTTTTCTATATGCTCTCAGGGAATCTATGTCCCAAAGTATGAATAAATTGCGCCTCTCTTTCTCTATATCTCTCTATCTCTCTCTTTCTTTCTTCATTCCATGCGTGTGCATTCGCACACGCCGCATCGACGGAATGCCATGCACGCATCACCAACCACGAGAGTCAGTCAACCTCGAGAGGGAATCAGGTGTGGAACAAATGAATTCGCGACGGGGGAGGCGGATCAGCCAGCTCCTTAATCTCGCGGAAGCGAATGCTTCTTTTGTGAAGGACGGACTCGTAAAGCAGGACGTTGCCGTTCAACGTCAATTCTGCTCCGATGCTAAAGTTCGAGATCATTTACTTATGTAAAAGGATAAAAGGGATCGATATGGCCTTTATATATTTTAAATCAATAGAAAGGAATTCATATTTCAGTTATTTCGTGTTACATTAAACATTATTAAATAGAGAATAATATTTGCAGAATATAATGTAAGTTAATTCTTTAAATTTAAGCGGAATATTATTCTACAATTGTATGTAATTATATGCATTAGTAGTATCATTGAAAATTGAATATTCTGTTTATACGAAACATTTTTTATAATCCTGCATGATAGGAATATATCAGAATCAAATAATACGAAAAGTCAAATAATCTACATTATTTTATTTTTTATTGAAATTTAAAAGAAAAACATATACACACATTAAACCGTGCAAAAATTCAAAAAATACATATGCGCGCGCGCACACACACACACACACACGCACACGTGTATAAATTTCAAGGAGAACTTTTATTCATTTGGGATGGAATGAAATGAATCGCATCGATATCGAGCCGCCTAACCGAGTATTGTTATAGTATTGCAAGAACCGAACTTGAAATTAATTCCAATAGGAAATATTTTTTATTCTCCGCTAACAAATTAAATCCACTTTTATATGACTCTTTTATTTGATAAAATTGTAATACATGTACTATGATAGAGGAAGATTTAAATAAAAATACGACGAATTTCATTCAGCGACGAAGAAGATTAAACGTAAAAAACTAATATATCGTTTAAAGAGATAATTAGTTTCCAATAAATTATTTTTTCAACTGTATCTACTATCAGCACAATCTACAATAAGATTTAATGCTTAATACAGTATACATTCCTATCGATAAAGATCCCATAATATTTCTTCAAAAAATTTATTCAAAATCAATGGTCAAAGTATATTTATTAACTTTAGCACAATGGTCAAAGTATATAAATACTTATATTCATATGTGATGAGAAGTATTGGAGAAAAAGATACATTTTAAAATATTAAGGCATCCTAAATAAATTCCTCGACAAAAATCACGAAAGAGAAAATTGTCTTCGTCGAGGAGAACGACGAATGTTTCTCTTTTTCTCTTTATCACGTGCACTAACGATAATAAAATATCGATGGATGCGCGAATACCCGGAGCTCGCATGAGTGCGCCGCGCCGCGCCGCGCCGCGCTTCGCCTCGCCGTAAAAAGCCGTTCAGATCGCAGCCATTTATCTACGGCGTGATTCATCTCTTTGACTGCGGTGCACGGTATCTTTAAACGTTTTACCTGCTACCGGATTCCCTGCAGCTAGTATACGGTGCGCCGCCGCGCCGCGCCGCGCCGGTCCAAGTAACAGCCGTCACTTTGTCGGCCTTTGTCACGGGGATTATGTGCCGGGTGGCAAATTATGACGGACACCTTCACGCCCAGGACACCTTCTAATGCGCCGGCTACGGAGTTGGCAAAAAGAAAGAGAAAGAAAGAGTAACAGAGGGATGAGAGAGATAAAGAGTTCTTAATATACCTTGAGTACGTTTTTTTGAGAGAGAAAATAAGCCAATGAAAATTTTTTACTGTCCATAATTAACGCGATTCGAATAGATGATAAAAATTGAAAACGCATGCGAATATTTTGGAGAAATAAAATGTTAAGCCCCTTGCACAATATTAGGCGATAGTGATAGCGATAGCGACAGCGACAAAGTTGCCGACAAAGCTGTAACTTTGTCGCTGTCGCTATCGCTATCGCTATCGCCTATTGTGCAAGGGACTTTAACTTGTAATATAAAACAAAATTTAATTTGTAACCTATAAATTATTGTGATATATGTATATATATGCTTTTTAATTGCAGTTTGACGATGTCGTTTAATATTTTATTTATCGTGCATTTTATATGTACATTTCTGTGACAATGTATCAGAGTATTTTATATATATATATATGATATCAAATTTAATAAATAATAAAAATCAAAGAGGAAATTTCCACCATTTTTGGCTCTATTCTTCAAAATGTATACAGCAGTATGTTTTATACATTTTTATTTATTTCTCTATGTTGTTATCTATCTACTTATATTTATAAAAGAGAGTACTAAAATTATATAAATTAAAAAATGATCAACTTATCAATAGTTTGTCATTCAATCTTATTTCCAATTGAAAAACGTGAATTATCAAAAAGGACGCATAAATTTAAAAAGATCGATATAAATGATACATATATTAAAAAGTAAAAACGTTTGCGTTATGATATCGTTGCCGAACTTTGTTCAAAAGCGGTTTTACAGCCTTCTCTTTTTCAAAATAGCTCTTGAATAGCCGCGCTCAGAGCATAACATAAAACTACCCCTCCAGCCAGCCAGCCCGACACCCCAACGAATTGATTTACGGCATAATAAAGCGGTTAAGCGCAGAGTGGAAGCACCCCCGTTCGAGTCGTCTACTTTATTTATGACCTCCCCGAAAGTTTCGATTCGATGCGGATTCTCGAAATCGCTGCAAGTCCGTCGCTACGCTTTCCCGATAATTTGTGGTTACGCGAAAGGCACTCGACGAGAGGGAGACATGCCACTTTCGGTCAGCTTTAAGTTTTACGGTAATAGAGGGGTTGGTGCATACCCCAGGTACTTAACGTCGGCGAACCATGAAACGTTTTCCGCTCGGTCGTCCTTAATTTTTTAAGAAACCCGGATTGTCGCGTCACGCTGATATTTCGAAACTGAGCTAAACTTCCTCAGCGATTTTCTATGGATTGATGAAAATCTAGACTATAATTTAGAGAAGTTTTTCGTTGACCTGTCTAAGAAGTTACATATGACGAACAGATAATTTTGTCTTTCTGTAAAAGTAATTTGAGTTAAATGAAAAAACGAATAAATTTATCTAACGTTAGAACTATCTAAAAAATAATCGTATAAAAAGTAGAAAAGAAATGATCTCATTTGACATTCAAAAAAAATTAGCTTTGTGATACCTATTAGTCTAGTCTGTTACTTCGTGATATGCTATCGTAATTTCTTAACACTTTTTGTAATTGAATTATAATTTAAAAATTTTGTTAAAATTTAATTTAAATTAAACAAAATAAAAATATATTTATTATCTTTATTTATGTATCTTTAAAGCTTAATCTGCTCGAGTAAGTTTTCTGTTGCTTGATTACTTAAAATCCCATTATCAATTAAAAATCTTAAAAATTTTAAACTAATTAAAGCGTTTATAGATAAAGGAATTTCATTCAGTTTTTCAAGGTTACGAATGTAACAAATTTTTTAATTTTTATCGAAAAATGCGCGGATGTACACAGTACGGCAATATCAAGAACTACGGTATGCAATCATGAATTAGGCACATCCGCGTTTCGCGTAAACTACGAGAAAGCCCCACGGCCAACAATCGGTGATTGCGGCTGAATCATATGACATCGCGCAGTGCGTTTCTTTCGCGGCTACGACGCAATGCGAAAGGAAAGGCGAGAGAGGTGAGGCCTCCTCTTCTTTTTGTTCCCATTGCTCCGTACGGAGCGGAACCCAATCCGCCGTTTGCGGTCCATTATGCCCGATCATAATTGCGTCGCAACAATGTTTCTCCTTCCTACCAGCCGCAGTGTGGGCGGCAAGGCTTTCATCTCAGACCGAGATCGAGACCGAGCTTCTGTTTCCGAGGTGTTTCCGCCGCCGGCTACCGTCCTGGATGCTGGAACTTGATCCTAAATAGTCGTTTTCGTGAAAGAGGGGCAGGGGGCCGAGGGACGTTGTTGCGGTAAAACGAGCCACCGATGGATATGGTAGCCGGATGCGAGATAGAGAAGGAGAGAGTGGCGCCATGTAGCTCGTCGTCCTCACCGTTATCGTCGTTTTTTAAATTATTCCCTCATCACTTGCTCATTTGTTACATGGTGGTCGTGTAATGTGTTGGCCTGATCGCCGATATGTTCATAAAAACCATAAAAAGAAGCGAGGGAGAATGCACGCTCGAAAGTCGAATTTGAAGACATTAATTTATCAGAACATTGTAACGTTTGATATCTATTATATTGAAATTAAAATATTTATAAAATATCTGTAAGGTTTATATTTTGCAATAAGGAATCTAGTCAATTGAAATTTTTAATAGAATATATTTATAGGATAGACAAACGTAATGCGTCGAGATTCGAGTTATCAAGGTTTCATTTCGCGTATTTCAGATTATGCCGTACTTGGCGGCGTTGATCCTGACAATAATCGCCGAGGACAAGCCAACAAATACGGTCTCCGTTACCTCGGTCTCCTTGGGCTCGCCGGAGGAGTATCAGAGCAACACGATAAGGAAGGTGATGAGCTACTTGGGGAAATACGGGCTGGACGACCAGCGGGCCCTGAAGAGGGTGTATCTAAGCAACAGATCGATCACCTGCAACGATGGATCGCAGGCCGGTTTCTACCTACGAAAGTCCCACGGTTCCAGGCGGTGGATCATGTACCTGGAGGGCGGCTGGTACTGCTACGACCAAAAGAGCTGTAGGACCAGGTGGATGCGGATGCGGCATCTGATGACGTCAACCCAGTGGCCCGAGACACGCGACGGTGGGTCCTCCCGATCGTTTATAATTATACGTCGCGCGGAACGAAAACGATTTTCCGCTCGTGCATCCAAGCGCCGAAACTCTCGCGCCGCGTCATAAATTAATTTCGTGGTGATCTTCCGTGGACGCGCGCGCGCGCGCTTTTGAACGTTCGCATTGCTCCTCGCATCGTTTTAATAATACATGTTATGCGATGCGGATCAACACATATGAGTACGCTTTATTATGCACGAATGGTATATTTATTGCACCGCGCAACGACGATATAAATCATATTTTTTTACCCAACTCATATATGCGTATCAGAGAACTTTCTGAACCTTTATATCGCGATATTAATGTACGAATTTATATATACAAAGCATATATCCAATCATTATTGGATATTGCTTTTATTATATAATTTAATTTGTTAATTAATAATCTGTTATTGATTTTATCATCATTAAATATTTCTTGATAATTCAGAAAATTAATCTCGGTCAGGAAAGATTCAATTATTAATCGAAAAATTGTGGCTTTTATTCATATTATAATTGCAAAGATTCAATTTCGTCAAAATTCTGCAAGTTTTAACATGCAGTAATTACCAATGCCTTTTTAAATTTGTTCTCCAATATCTGTAGCTGCAAGGCAACAGGTGATCCTCGACCAGCATATATGCACGTTGCTTGATATTGCCACTGATTGCCGAAATAAAAATATTTCCGATTTTTTTTCAGTGGGCGGGATGCTCTCGCCGAATCCCGACGAGAATCCATTCTTTTGGGGTACGAATCACGTGTAGGTATTGTCTATTTGTCGTACGGTCGACCTCGCGCGTCGCTAACGCACCGTCTTTACGTAACGATACGCCGTTGTTGTCGTCCCACAGTTTCGTTCCTTATTGCACGAGCGACAGCTGGAGCGGCACTAGAGCCTTCAGGTCGCCGAACGACATGTTTTCCTTCATGGGGGCAGAGATCGTGGTCCAGATCATCCGGGACTTGGTTCCCCTTGGCCTCGAAAACGCGAGCGCCTTTCTTTTAGCCGGTAGCAGCGCGGGCGGCACCGGCGTTATGCTGAATTTGAATCGCGTTCACACTCTGATACATCATGAATTGGGTACGTCGCACGATTTATCAATTATCGCCCCCAATTATTGCGCCCCAATTAAACAACTCCCGTCGTCATTATTGATAATTGCCGCAATTTTCCTGATGGTAATATACGTTGTATACGTTTCTCATTTGACAATCCAATTATGTCAGGCGAATCAGCATCGATAATGATATAGTTATTATCAATTATTTATATTTATCGTTAATACTGCCGTTCAAGCGTAGAATCACATTTTAATTAGTCTCCTCCAATAATATCTCTCATCCCATTAACACTGACGCAAGACCAAGCTTTCTCATATGCCATTCTTTTTCTTTAATACCTATGAGTTTTTATAAATATAGATTTTTCAAAATGCTATATATAGTATGTATAATTTCTGTTTTAAAATTGTATGAAACAGAATCGTTTATAAAATATTGTAGAATTAATTTTTAAAACAGATTAATATTCCTGTTCTATATTTGAGTTTCTCAATTTATTTTATTCTTTCAGCATGCAATATGTCTTACTGCATAAGCATTTTGGTTTTCTTTAGTCACCGATAGTATATAGTTCGGTTATGAAATATAAGACTTATCTATTCGCGCAGGCTTGAGACACGTTGCTATACGTGGTGTGTCGGATTCCGGATGGTTCCTCGATAGAGCGCCTTACTCTCCGAACGGCCTGTCGCCGGTCGATGCGATACAAAAAGGAATGGAATTATGGAACTCTTGGATGCCACGTAATTGCGTAGTTAGATATCCTAACGAGCCGTGGAAGTGCTTCTTTGGATACCGACTTTATCCAACTTTGTCCGGTGAGTTCATCTCGTATCGTGAAAATTTCAGTAGTATCTAAATTGCTATGTTTCGAAGAAAGTTTAAACTCTTTTATTTAACATCTCAGCACCGTTGTTTGTCTTCCAATGGATATTCGACGAGGCACAAATGAAAGCCTACAACGTCGCCGCGCCAGTAACGAGACAGCAATGGGACTACATACATAAAATGGGCGACAGTCTTCGGCAGACGTTTGAAAATGTTACCGCGGTCTTTGCCCCAAGTTGCATTAGTCACAGCGTCCTGACGAAAAGGGATTGGAAGATGATTAAAATAGATGAGGTTTCCTTCGCCCAGGCATTGTTCTGTTGGGATCAAATGCCGATTGGGAATTATCGTAGCAACGAACGCAACAAGTAAGTAGCCGAATGATATTTGTTGTAGCACGAACCCCGCCGATTGAAAATATATTCGTCGTTTCACCGTGTTGTTTGCCGAGAAAATATTTGTCAGAGTGTAGAGTCGGATTCATCCCGGTAAATAAATCAATGACGCTCGAGATCAATGACGCTTCGAGGCCTCGAGGAGATAATGTTTTTCGTTCTGCTACAGTACTCACTCGCAAATCGAGACCAATCAACCGTGCGGAAAGTCGCTAAAAAAGCTACTGCGTTCTGGTATCAGAAAGGGAAATGGTACCGCGATCGAGGACGGAAAAAGCAGAGTTGGCTCCTCTACGGAAATGCAAAAAGCACGATTGTCCGCCGTTGGCAAAATGCAGGAAAGAAAGCCGATCTCCGGTTCGATTCAAGAGCAAGAGAATAAGAAGAGGCGAAAGAGGAAACATAAAAGCAGAAGGAGAGACAGAAAGGAGAGAGAGAGAAGTAAAGAGGAGAGAATGAAAAAAGAGAAACACCAGCGGAGAAAGAACGCCGGTACGGTTTAGCAATGCGCAAACATGTTTTGAACCTTGCTCAATAACAGTCGACATTCTTTGAATAGTTCCAAGCTGCTTCATATAATTTTTATAAGAATAGATTGACCGAAAACTCTTTTGGCGCTACATTTGATTTCGCGATAATATTTATTTTTAACATTTATCAATAAATTTTAAAAAATAATTGATCTTTTCACGTGTTTTGTATTGACGACGATTATTCAAAGTTTATGCGTTTTTTTTTTTTTCAGGTCGTCGCAAGGGCGGCAAACAAGTTAACGGCAACAACCATACGGCTATATTTAACGGCATCAGGCCGCAGCGATCGGTGATACCGTCGTTCAAACGGAAGTGCGTCAAGAACTGCCATTTCCGTATGATAGAGCGCTGCACTTGGCCGCAATGTAACCATAGCTGCCCCAAGCTGCATAATCCCTTTACGGGCGAGGAAATGGACTTTATCGAACTGCTCAAGAGTTTTGGTCTAGACATGAAAAGTGTCGCGAATGCCCTCGGCATCGATATACATACATTGAATAGTATGGATCACAATGAATTGCTGAATCTTTTGACACAGCGCGCGAACTAGCAAGACATTTTCTGTCGTAACGTTTATGCAGAGTTCTCCTGCTTGCTTTAGCAATCTCTCCGTTGGCACGTCCTAGAGTCAGAGCTCAATATTTACGTACAATTTCAAATATTACGTTTCAAGTAATGTGAAACGGTTCGTATCAGCTGTATCCACCGGTACTAATGTTACAGTACTTAAATTAGAGAAGATATATTGCTGGTAGAAATTATAAGTAATACAAATCTATTAAAATATTGAAAGTATAGATATCTCTATACTTCTATAAAATAATCAATACTTCTAACAAAGTAAATTTTTAATGTTCGCGTAGTACAAACAACTCTATAATACTAATATAACGTGAATTTAGATAATTTTATATAAAATAAGATGCATAATTATATAATTATATATAATATTATAATATTATATATAATAATATTGTATTATTATATATAGTATTTAATAATATATTATATAATTATAATTATACAAAGATATGTAATTATGCAACATGATGACATACCAAATCAAGCTTAAAATATATTTTTTTAATTTGATAACAATTTTGCATATATCTTCGCGTTGTATATCTTTGCATATTATTGATTTAAACCGGTGACTGCCAATTGATCAAATCGATGAATTATTAGCTCCGCTCATATGACATATAAAATATATAATTTTTTTTTTTTTTTTCATTCAACGGCAACAATTTAACGTACGAAGTGTGCTTGAATAGAAACGCGTTACGCGTTATTGACCAAATATAACGCGTTTAACCAAAATGGATGTACATAATTTCATAGAGATGCCTCTTATGGTGCGTTTGCAGGACTCGCTTCGCCGAAAAGACGAGAAAGCCCAGAGAGTGGAAATTTCGATTGGCATTTTCGCTGACGGACAGGGGAAAACAAGAGAGTTCTGGCGTGTAGAAAGTGTATATTTCATTGTAATTGTACGACTACACCAATATCTTAATTTATTATAATTTATAGGTAAAATAACCGATCATGTAAGTATGTTTTACGAATTAATTCGTATACGTTCATTGCGCAGAGTTTGTCGCCAAAATTATAATTCGGACGAAAGGCAGAACCCTCCCTAACTTCATATATCTGTTCGAATGCAATTCTTTTCATTTCGATTGTCCTTTGATTGTTTTTTGTAAAAAGATCCTTTTCTTTAAACTTTAAACATATCTTTGTGTTCATCACGTCATATAGATTCAGTTTGCCGTGTCATTTAGAACAGAATCAGCGTAAAACTCAGTCATACATGAAAGACTGTAAAGATCTTCCAATGTTGCAAATAGGACTGATTCTTTTATGTAACGTCGGAACGGAAACTCATCAATAAACAATTGACCGACCGACAAGGCAGCTTCATAGACTGATTAAATTATCTACCTCAACGAATCAAATCGTATTAATATCCTTCATGTATTATAATTGTCAGATTAGAACATCACGATAAGAACAATGTTACTGTAAGTTGATACGCGTAAAGTATATATATTGTACCTATGTCTTCAGTTTTGTAATATAACTCTGCCAAGGTAATGTTATTTATTTAATATAGCATAGCATCCGCGATGATTGCAACGGCATATTTTTTTGTCGTGTGCACATATATACATAATACATATATCGATGGTAGTGATGGTACCAATGACATTTTAACTACGAAACTATATATTCTCTCGAGAAGATTATGTGTCCAATAATTTCTTTCCTGATTATATTTTGTTTATATCGATTGTATATATATATATATACATATATATATATATATACGATATAAAAAGTATTAAATAAATATATTACAGACTCAAAATGACACAATATCTACTTTTCTCAAACATTTGACAAATAAAATGATCATAACTTAATGTCCAAATTAATGCCCAAAAATGCACTTATTTTTATTGATACCATCGATATATTGACGTTAAAAATTATATTTTAAAATTTTATTTATTTTTCTAAATTGTGACCCCGTCTATGCGAATACGATTAAAATATTCGAGGTTTTATGGGTCAAAGCTCTTGCATTCACGTATACCGCAACATGTACTGTTATCTTTTAAAAATATGACTACTGTAAATAAATTGTATATCTGTTCTATTAAGAGCTTGATGGTTAATGGATCATTTTTTCGTATTCCTGCATTCGAGACCCACACAGACCAGTAACGTTTAAGTAAAGTCCGTATTATCATCTATCATATATGTCCATGTCATAATTTATAAAAGAAGCACAAGTATAATCAATATCGTCCATGTCATAATCAATCAAAAATATAACTATCTTTAAAAGTTCTTTAAGGTAGGCGTCTCGCTACGTGCTAGTCATGTGACTGTTTGTAGGTTTTCACGTTCAGAAATATATTTCAGGCAATTTTTGCTAAGGGAAAAATAATTTTATGAATTATGGTGTAAAATTTCATACGTGACAAAGTATGTTACTTTTTCCAAATTATGTGATTTTTCTCATTTGACTCCGTTTTGATCAGCTGATCATGCGAGTCGTCGAGAAAGGTTACAAGTGAGGTTACATCTCCTTTTCGATTGAATTTTGACAATTACTGAGAAAGGGTTTCAAAACGCATGACAGGGGTGTCAATTACTATCCAATTCGGCTAAGAAAGACGAGCCTCATAACCTGCAACTACAGTGATTAGCCAGCGGCTTGCCAAGTCTTCCCAACCTTACCTCGACCAAAAAATGTCTGCTCGATTACCGCATTTTCACTAAAATAAACTTAAAAATTAGCAGCGAAATCTCCGGTAAACTATATATTTTATGGTTGCATCGGATTCTTCGAAATCTAATGTACAAAAAGCAATGTTTTTTCTCACTTCATCTAATCGAAAAATGTGAAAATTATGTGATTGAAACCGTGATAGAGCCTTCTTTTTCTGGCCGTTTGTATGAAGTAATGCAAAATTTGTGATTTTCGAGATCGATTTTCTAGAGTAAATAGTCGGTAAGGAGCCACAGAAAAAATCGACTGCAAAGCTGATCATATAATTTGATATAAAATCCAAAATCGAAAACTTTATCTAATACATGCCCTGACGAGACGACTACCTTAATAAGAGCTCGTAAAGAGAGAATTTCTGTTATTGAAAGTAAGGAGATGGCGCCAAGTACAAGCCATCGTTGTACTAAACACACTAAATCATTTCATTTGTACAAAAAAATGTACTATCAGAAACTAGCCAACTTATAATTCAGTAAAATCTAATATGGTTATTGTAGTTTTCGATATCAAATCTTTGAAAAATGGTGCACTCAAAAGTTGAATGATAATAATAATGTGTATTTTCTATTGATTTTTCGTAAGTGCAACGATGCACCGGAAATGCAATTGAACGTTTTTCTTTAATATATTTTTTGCACAGATTTTTTTGGACATCTGTGTATAAAGGTATTAGGATTATAGGCGCTCAAAAAAGAAATATTTCACGAGATATATTTTATACTTTATCCCGACATTATACTTTTACATAAAATATAAAATATTTCGTAAACTATTCATTTTTTTTATATACCATATATCTTTTTATCTAATATTTTTATGTACAGAATAACGAGATGAATCAATTGATGTCATTGATGTAAAGAAAACATAATTTACTTTAAATTATAAGCAATTATGTTTTTTTTTACGGACAAAGTTTTGCAAGATAAAAAGTTGTTTCAGAATTTAGTCAGGATTATGTATTTTTAAAGATAAAAGGTTGAACCATCCTGTGTGTCTTACCAACGTTTTACATTTACGCGACTTCGCTGCGCGTAAATTTGGCATGAGATGCGATATAGCTTCTCATATCTTCTTGATATCTTCATCGAATAAATTCTATGAGTAACGTTTACAAATTATTCATTGTTGTATTGCGGCGCGGAGCCAACATACAAACGCGATTTGTAACGTACTCACGATCGCGATCTAGCCCAACAAAATGTAGTCCTACGTATCATAAAATGCCCTAAGGTGTCATCGATAAATCGCGATCTGCAGCCCCGATCTATACGTAACGATTAATCTGTTTTGCTCTCACGACGCGTTCCCTCCTGACGTGCAGTGCATGTCCCCTCTGCGCACGATACACGAGGGCGATAATTCAATGTAGAAACTGAATCCGTTCTCCCAACCTCCACCGATCGGTCGGTCGAGTTCGCATCCATATCGCGCCGGTTCTCCCTCGAAACTATATATTCCGCGACGGCGTATGCAGGAAATGGTATTTAACGGGCCGGGCCGGGTCCGACCCCGAGTGTAGCCGCACGTAGCCGATAGTCAATGGTGATGGAGAGGCGGACGTATAGGGCGAAGAGAGAAGGAAAACCAACGAGAGTAACTGGGTTCCCTCCTCGCGTTCAATTGACGCGTCCGAGGAAGTGACGGAAGGATGGAAGCACAATGTACTTGAATGTTCCATAAGCGGGTTCTACATTAGACTACTCCGGTTACCGGATAGTAGTTCGTTCGACTGCCTATCGTTTGGTTGTCGGGTTGACTCAGCTGAGGATCACTGTGTGCGTCGTTAGCAGTCGGCATCTGAATTCGTTTTACGTACGATTTCCATTCCGCGCGGCGTTTCCGTGAGTTTATCGATGTGACGATAATGTTTGACCTGATCGAGAGATTCTCTTGCGCGTGACGGAAATCAAACGTAGATCGTAATCGTAAACACCGGTCGTCATCGCGCGTTCCCGAACGCGGGGGATTATATTTCTAAAACTATATACACGCGCTTGTATATAGGGTAATTATTCGCTCGCAGAGAAAACAAGACGAATTTTTAGTACTTTTCGATGAAAATGTGGCGGTTTTACTAATAATACGTAGATACATCTGATAACAAATTTCACTGCTGCTTAAACTTCAGCCAAAAGTACAAAAATGAAGATATATTTCCCTACGAAAGTTTTTTCAACATTTCTGTATCTTTTATTGTTTTCTTTATCAATCCTTGATGCAACGTTTATGTAGAAAATACTCTTGACTCTATAAAAGTGAAGATTTATTTATCATTATTTAATGAAGGCAACATTGTTGCGTGAACAAGTTGTGAATTTCAGACAATCTGAAGACTTTTGTATCCGTTATGCTCGAAGAAATCAGAAACTGTTTGACTAACATACGATTGCACAATATTTGCTGACATCAGAAAATTAGATACTGTAGATAAATAATTTTGAACGAAATCTCATCGTTTCAATCATGCTGAAGGGAATTATTGTGCTGATTCTCCATGTCTTCTGCGACGTTGGTGAGAATAAATTAACTATTGCGTTTAGGTTACACAAGGTTTTTTTAGCACAATTTTTATTATTTTGCTGGAAATGCAAAATAACATGTTTAAAGCAAATATTTTTAAATAATCTAAAAAAAAAACTGAATATTATCGAAAGTAAATCGTTACGTTATGTAAATATACGAATAAAAAGCAAATATTTTTTCGCAGTACCGGGGCAGTTAATACACTAATTTTGGTTCAAACATTTCGTTCAAATACAAAAAGGGTAAAAAAATATAAAGATAAATATTGCTGATATTTATATAATTTTGCATTTCTGCATATTTGTATGTATTTTTTTTCTTTTTTACTATAAGCGATATATACTTGCAATTAGTATAAATCATAATGTCCTGGTAAAATCAAAATAAACTTGCAAACGTAAAAAACGGTTTTGCTGATGTAAACATTTATCTAGATTAGAGATATAGATACAGATCTGAAAATAATTTTGTTGGAATTTAAAAATAATTACGCAGAAGCTCGAGCTGATTGCTAGAATGTCAAAATTTTTTACAGCATTATCGTCTTGCTTAAACGCTCTATATAATTATTAACTATAGTAAAATTATTTTCAGATCTGAATCTAGCCAAATTTTTAAATACTTCAGCAAAACTGTTCTTTCTATGTGTAATTTGAAAAGCGTGAATAACTAATTTTTCTGGCATGACGATTTAAGATATAAATTTGTTCCTTTTCTATTAATTATTGTATTCTATTTCTCAATTTATCTTCCTGTTTTTGCTTTCAGCATTGGCAGGGCAGTGCGGAAAAGTGTGGGTCACGGTTTCCTCTTTGTGGAGACCAATCGCTGCGAGCGATAAGGTGGTCGATGCCGAATTAGAAGTAAATTGGGAATTCGATTGTTCGGCGGGCACAAGATATTCAGATACCCAGATCAAGGTGTTCACTGCTGACCCGTTAGCAGCACATAGTAATAAATTTTGTTTTATTCTCTTGTGTATACCGTATTCCGCTGCCAGAGATAGCAGTTAGACTCGAAAAATTAACGCGTATCTTCTATTAGGTTGGCCAATAAGTCCGTGCGATTTTTTTACTTATAAATTTATAATTATTTTATTTACATATTAATTATTGTATTAAATCAAGATTACAATATTTATCGTTATGATTTGTTACAAAACACAAGACATATGGCATGACAGTAATTTGTAATAACTGCAGATAAATTTGTTTTACTTAAAAGTCTTCTATATATTTATTCTTATGTAGAAATTCCATCAACAAAGTTTTAAAAGTTCATTTTGCTTTCGTGTTTCATTGATCGCTTAGTACAGATCACCAGCTTATGCGCATTGAAACGCTTCGAGTCCCCCCCGTTAAAACTTGTTCGCTAAGTCTCTCTCTTCCGCCTATCGCATTCAATTTGAAAACATTGATCCATTCGAAATGAATCCCCCCGATAGTTTTGAATCGTTTCCAATCCGATTTATCTTACAGAATGAATTGTCGTGAAATCGAACGCATCCATCCCTCATCACATTTTCTCACCGTAAAGCTATCGAACTTTGAATACCGAAAAATTTGTCGGCGCAACCACGGCTCCCATTTGTTCCAGACAAAATGATCAAGCCTGAACTGATCTTGACTTCCTTACAACGTCCTCGGGGATATTACAGGACGAATATTACGGTGGGTCGTCCGCCGCTTCCAGGAGGGTGGGACACAAAAGATGGGGCGACTCTTCCAGGATCGCACTGTCTCGATTATTATGCAATTCTTTACAAAGATGGTCACATGTTTTCCATGTCTTGTCTGCAAATTTGGCCGACTTGGATGTACGATTTGAGGTACTATAATTCTTTACACGTCTTTAAAACTTCGAATTAAAGTATCACTTTTAATTCGAAAATAATTTACCCTTTTAACCCCAAAACATTTTAGAACGTTCATAAGTATGTTACAAAAAGAATAAATCAAGCGACATAAATGTCAGGCGATACTTATGAAAATTCAAAAAATTGCGAAAGATCTGTGATACAAAAAGTCTTTAATACTACACGTGTAACACAAACGTGTTGTTTGCAATTATTTTTTACTATTACAAATCTGACAGACCGGGAATATTCATAAGCAATTTTTTATAGCAATTGACTGCTGTTAAAATGTTTCTTTGTATTGTTAAAGGAGAGAAATTGGCATGCTACCTATCGGCAGCTTGATGATACCTGGGACACACAATTCTGGCTGTTACAAGCACGGTGATCTGACGCGCCGCGATGCTTTTCAGCGGTATTTGCTGACACAAGATCGTGACGTTTGGACGCAGCTGGTGCACGGTATAAGATATCTGGATATTAGAGTTGGATATTATCCATCGATACCGAATGGCACCGCACTTGACGAGGACGGGAATCATATCAATAGATTCTGGGTCAACCACGACGTCATTCGCATTACACCTCTTTCGGAGATCTTAAAGGATGTAAGAGACTTTTTGGATGTAGCGAGGGGTGAAGTTGTCATTATGGACTTTCATAGGTGAGTCGCGCTATATCCAATATATAGCGTTGTACGTTTCAAATTCACGCGTTTATTGAAAATTATATGCGTGTTAATGGCCGTAAAAATCGGAAAAACATAAAAAAATTACATTACGAGAGAATTGCAAAATATATAACATAATTCATTACTAACTCACTCAATTAATTTAGTTAACTTTTAATATTCATTAATGTATTAAAAAGTAAAAAACATTTCTCTTATATGTTTGAATATGTGTTGCCATATTAAACGTTATTTGTCACAAAAAAGAAAAAAGTTATTAATATAAGTATACTCCAAAATATATTCAAAATCTGTAATAATAATTAACGTAAGAATTATGATAAACAGATTTCCTGTGGGCTTCGAAGGTAGGCCAAATAGGCATAGGAAGTTGCTAACTATTTTACATCGAGAATTCGAAAATTTAATCCTGAAGCCGGACAGAGGAATCGAAGGTCTAGGGCCGACGTTAAATGATATTTGGACCGGCGGCAAAAGATTAATTATTTGTTATGGTGACAAGCACACAGTAAACGGTAAAACATCTTTCTTTGTTTTGCAATTTTTTTTAATTTGTCAATATCTACCAATTTATTCGTTATCTTACAATTCGCAAGTTTAATTCGTTAAAATTCTTTAAAACCTTCTAGCTAGTAATCGTTTGTAATAATCTCCGTTAAATTTTTTTAAATTCAGAATACGATTGGTTGTGGCCGCCTTTGACGCAGGTATGGGGCAATCAGCAAACCGTGGAAGGTTTGTTCGAGTATTTGGACGAAGAAATTTTGGGATCAAAGAAACGTAGGAATAGCCAAAATCCATTATGGGCAGTAATGGCGGAATTGACGCCGTTCCCATTAGACTTTTTTTTCAATCCGTCTGGCGGACTTCGGCAGATGGCCGATTCCGTTAATCGAAATCTCACTGTCAAGTTCCAAGAGGAGTGGTGGAAGGAAACGAATATCGTCGCCACAGATTTTTTTCTCGGAAATGATCTGATCTGGGTATCGAGAATGTCGAACATAAAGAAAAGTAATATCGCGCAATGGCGTTTATAGTTCGTATATAATAGAATTCCCTTGATAATAATTCCCTTGACAAATTTGTTCCTTGTTTTGAAAATGGCAAAAGAATATTATGGCAAAGTGAAACAATAACTTCACAATCAAACTTTCATGAATCTTAATAAAGCTGGAATAGTGTATAATATGAATTGATATTTACGCGTGAGATTATTCAGTTGTATGAATTTCACATAAAAAATGTAAGAAACTAACTCATCTATTTAATGTACAATATTGTTGCAATTGCAATAAAACTTTGTGTAAACAATAATAATACAATCTAGTTAAACAATTTCAGTTTGCAAATTTTTAGTGACAGATTGTAACGACAAATGTTAAAGGTTTTAGAAATACTATAGTATCATACAATAATAAATGTAATAAATATTTCAACATTCCTATTTACATTTATTCAAATATAAGTAAATATGTGAGGTTTTAAATTCGCGAGAAAATTCTCCATTCCATAGAAATACAAATAAAATTACCGCAATGCATGGTTATGCTATTCAGTTAAGATACATAAGTTTCTTTTGTGAAAACCATAATTTCCCTTAAGTGTCTTTCCTATCATTTTTCGTGATTTAAGTATCTTCGTTGTCTTTTGATATAAAAATTGTTGAAAATCTTAGATTAAAAAATTTAGTCTCAAGACCACATGGCTTTTTCAAGATTCAAACTTTTCAGACTTATCTATGTTTTTATATTAAACAAGACTATATCTATTTTTGTCGATATAACGTTGCAGCTAATAGCAAATCACATATTTTACAATCCATGTATTACTTTAATTTAAAGTCATGAGTCTCGCGATGTAAATGCTCGTGTTTAAACCTTCCCGCTCGACTACCTCGCGCATCAGATTACCCCTCACCGGCGTTTCATGCATTTGACTTGCTAATAGCCCTCACCAGTTCAGACAAGAGACAAGAGTAGATTCAGTAGATACATATAGCCAGTAACGCGTCGGCGTTCGCCGTGAACGCGGAGAGAAGCAGATAAGGTCGCGCCAGGGACAATGCTAGCGAACGCGACTGCAAACGAGACGAAAGACGAGCTATGGTGGTCTATATACGCTTGGTGGTCGTGCGTGCTCGTGCTGAAGATGATGTTGCTGACGTGGTACACTGGGCAGATCCGAGTGAGAGAACAGGTAAAATTTTCGCACGTTTTTTTTGCATCTTTTCCTTGTTAAATGTATATGTTTGTCTAATTATCTGACTTTCGTAAGAACACTATAAGAACGTTTGTAGATAGTAATGCGATGAAAACGTCAATACGAAGTAGAGTATAATAATTGCGCGCGTTTTCAGCGTTATCATCTGCGTTATCATCATACATAACCAAAAAAAATTTGTAAAAGTTTATCCCAGCAATAACGAGGCGTATCACAGAGCTATTTTATAAACATGATAGATTTTCTGTTTCTTTTCATACGCAGATGTCGAAAAGAAAAGAAAATCGTTAAAATTTCAATCAATCTTGAATGATGTTTACCGGAAAACTATTATAAGATGATAATAATCAAATCTTCGTAACTATTACTGTTACAATAAATCCAGTTATGCATGTACAATGAATAAATTGACTCACCAGTTAATGTGTTATCTTCTTATTACGCTGTTATGTGTTATAGCTAAACGCAATCTAATGCCACATATTATTTAAACAAATATTTTCTTAAAATAGAACATTATTTTAAGTAAGTATCTTATATCATGTGCTATTTTTATATATTATGCACTTTTTTTACTCAAACAAATACAAAATCAATTTTTTATTAACATGAATCTTAATAATTTAAATTAAGATTCATGTTGTTTAAATATTATATATAAAAGTTATTAACGCATTAAGAAAATAAATATAGATACATATAGTTATTAAATCAATACTATACAATCAAATACAATATTAAATTTATAAAATGTGAAATTAAAGCAGATTGGCATAAATTTACCATTTATATAATTCCTTATTAATTATATGTTTGCATATGGTTTAATTTAATGTACCAAATCCTCTATTGTTTTATCATGTTGACATATTTTCTTATTTTCTTTGAAAATGATAAAGCGCAGCAATATCAAATATTAAGTAAACTTGTATTATTCGGGCATACATAAAATAAATGCATTTATCAGCTACGGGCTTCATTGCCTTGTTATTGGCATATAACGTTATAATTAATATTTATTGAAAAAAATGGTTTACGAGAATACTGTTAGTACGAGGAAACAATTTGTTGTGATTACGTCAATTAACGCTTATCTCGATTCAGCATTCCCGGCATTTTTTAAAGTTATAATAGTGTACATCGATATTTTATTTATATACGCATACTTTTTCAATCATATAAATGTGGCGTAAAAAATTTGTCGAGTGCGCGAACTTTATTCGGCATTTCTAATAGTATAATAGTTCGTTAATAAAACGATAATTACAAAGTTATTCGCTCGACTGATTGTGAGATTCAACGTTTCTGATATTCGTTAATGGCGCGATAATTCGTTCTGATGAAAACTACACATCAGGGGACACTTGGAATAATTAAATAGTAATACTGGAGTAAACATAGAGATTACGAGTATCGAAAATCACAATCGCACATACGTTAATTAGCGTTGTAACAGTCGTTTGATGTTCGACACTTCTGACTTTCCGGACGCAATCCAATATTACGTGATTCGTAAACAACTGTCGATTGACAACTAATTACTGTCGAATATGTTGATTGCAAAAACTGTTTAACAATACATCGGCATTTTCAATACACAGGTAGTTACAATAATGTATTACTAAAGATAATTTTAATTTTAAATTATAAGCATATAATTTTCATTAAGGAAATAAAAAACAAAGTTTTCCTATAAGTAAAAATTGGAAAAACGTATATATAAATTTAATTAAAATTATGTAATTTTTTTCATAATTAAACAATGAAAGTTAAAGTGAATAAATTCACATAAAATTTGAAGCAATAGAATACAAAAAATGAAACTTTTGCCAATGTGGTTGAATTTTTAAATTTGTTTGTTGCATATTCTATTAGAAGCAAATTAGTTATTATTTATGTTATTGAAAATATAGTTTTAATTTCATCGTTAGATTAAAATTAAGTAATTTTTATTCATTTATATATTAAAGATATATTTATTATTAATTTGTAAATATATATGATTCTTATTTCTAAATACATTGATACGCGTACACATAGCGTAATGTATTTTTCTATAAGGATTCTAATTAATAAGTGAGAAAAATGAATTGAAAAATATTGTTTTTATAAACAATATATTATTTTTCAATTATTTTTAATTATTAAAAGAATTAGTAAGCGGAAAAAATATTATTTAATTCATTTACATTGGATTTAACTAATGATGTAATTAATTGCAGTTTATCGAGAGATATGGTTAATTAAAATTGTAAATTGCAAATTATCCAGTTACATTACCATTAAATTTTAAAATAATCATGATAAGATAATAATGATCATATCTTTTGATATTTATTCACATGCGATATTTTCATTTGAATGTGAAATGTGCCCGAAATACGAAACGAATGTGTCGACTATCATTCACGTTATTATGGTTGGAGACGAACAAAAGTGTTATCAAACATCAGCATAATTCGAGTTTATAAAATGTGCAATATGCTGATATTTTTTTTACAACGAAAGATTCTCAACTTGGAAATAAAAAAATTATGAAACTTAGGCAATACATAGAGGATGTCTTCCAATATGTATAATAAGTTTTTTTTGCTGCTCGAATTTACATTGAAAGAGTAAAATCAATCCTTGGATCAGTTATCCCATTTTTTGTTTTCATTTTATTATTCATCAATAAAAGAAAAAGTAGAGCAATATTTTATATAGAAAAAACTTATTTTTTAAATAAGATTTATCAATTAAAAGACTTATCAATGTTTGAGAGTCTGGTGCATGAAATACATGCTTTCAAGCGTGTACCAGTCAATTAAATCTCTTTCTTTCGTTGTAAAACTCTCAAATAAAATGACAAATGAAACTTTTGTTCCAGATAAATTTTTACCGGCAGTTTCTTCAAGCTTGTTCCACGATCTTTTTCTTCCTTATTAAATGACAGTCATAGAAATGTGTAAAAGTATGAACAAGTAAATTCAATTTTTTTTTCATTTTACACGAAAAATTTTATTATTTATACGAATCAGTTAAAATTGATGTTCCAATTTAATCGACTTGTTTGCGATTTGACTGATTGCACAGGTAATTCACAGCGAAGAGGATAGGATGTGGATGACAAAAAAACCGGACATAATTTTATGCCCAACTGGCGATGGCCATCCTGACGTGATTCGTATACGGAATGCTCATCGGAACGACGTCGAAACTGTACTTCCTTTTATGGTTTTTACGCCGCTGTGGTTGCATGTCGAGACATGCAATTCTACGGTCAAGATCTTAATACCAGCCTTTGCACTAGCCAGTATATTGTATACACTGGTTTATATGCAGCTTTTACGAATGTCTGTTTTTTGGAAACTTTCCTTATACGTAACATTGTATTGCATTCTGACTTATATATGCACAATTGCTGCAGTAAGATATTCTATTTCTATCATAAATCAGCTGATCTAGTGAAGAGAGCAAAAATGAAAAAAAAAATTGTGATATTAATATATTGTGTGCTATATATAAAAAATCTTTGCAGAAAAATAAATGCATCTAACGAGACATTTGATTTATTTACTCTGTACTATACCCAATTGGTTCAAACGTTTATTTTAACCCTTGCCCCGCAAACGTTTTTTTGGCACCTTTACCCCGCAAACCTGGGTCGTTTTTGTCCTAACGTTTTTTTTTTAAGTGTTAAAGGGCTGCAAAAAATCTGAAAAAATTTATGAAAGTGTTTCAAAGTTTCAAGCTTTGAAATATCAATTATAAAATTATAAACAGTTTAATTTTTTCACATAATGGCCGGAAAGGGACTGGCGCCTTGAAACTCGGTAAGTGGGTTCTCGGGGAGCATAACTTTTTTGAAAATTGGTCCAATTAATTTCCAAAAAATTGGAAAAAATTCTAATACCGGCTTCCAAAAAGATCGGTAACGAAAAATTATACACTTTATAGCACTCGTCGGAAAATTCTACCCCCGTTTTATATACAATTCTTTGAAATTCCATCGATTATTTCCCAAAAAATTAAAGAAATTAAAAAAACCGGTTTTCAGAAAATCGGTAACGAAAAACTATACACCCTATAGCACTACCCGGGAAATTCTACCCCTATTTCATGTACCCTTGATAAAAATTCGGTCCACTAACGAATGAGTAGTTCGCGGACAGACGGACGGACGGACGGACGGACGGACGGACGGACGGATGGACGGACAGACAAACAGTCGGGTTTTATATAATAGTATGATATATCTTAGAGTCTCCAATGGCAGGTGGAGAGTCATTCGATGAGAGAAAGAGAGAGAAAGAGAGAGAGAGAGAGAGAGAGAGAGAGAGAGAGGAATATTACGATTTTACGTAACCTCTTTCACTTATATACTGATATTAGTTTTATTGTATTTCTATTGTAAAAATTACATTTACTCAAAACAATATTCTTGACTTTTGTGTCAAGATATATGAAAACTATTTATGATAGTAGCTAATGAAGGCGTAATACTATAGCTTGAGGATACAAGGCCCAATAAGTGGCTCCCGTTTATATAGGTTGCCAGTCATTGTTACGCAACGAGCGCGAACAGACGTGTATCGAAAGCGCAGAGCCGAGTAAAGAGCGTTTCTAAACTACTGCCGTGCCTGTTGCTCGAGTCCTGACCCCAGCCTATTACATATTAGTAAGAAAATATTCTTTGTTTTAAGAAAACTTATTTATAAGAAGTGAAATATAAAATAAGTAAGTAAGTGCTTTTCTTGGCTGTAGAATGATTGATTTTTTATGTTTATATGCGTTATACATCAATGTAACGGTTATATAATTTTTAACCTTTGACACTGCATGTGCACGATTTTTCTTTTAATTGTTATCGGGTTGTTGTGCTGATAAAACATTCTGAAGAATTCCGATATCGATATAGTGTATATGTATAATTAAGATATGCCGAAACTTTGCTCGACTTTGTATCACTTCGAATTCGTTTCGATTTTTCAGTGTATTTATCACATATCCCATTATTAGTAATCCTTTTTAGATTTAAAAAAATTTGGCCATTTCGTCCATGAAAAAACTCTACTCTCTTTTTATTATTCAATATAAAGAAAAACTAATCTATCGGATATCTACTCTGTCGCGCAGATTTCGAATATGTTTATATATATATATATATATATATATATATATATATATATCTGTGTATATTATTATATGTGTGTATATAAATGAGATCTCTCTGATCTGATACAGGTATGTAAGAGAGACGTCTTTGATATTTAAAATATTTATCTCACAAAATACATTGCCAAGTCTCATACTTATTACTTTTTTACATAACCATCACGTACACATATATTGCCTTGCGCATATTATATCTGCCACAATATTATAGCACTCTTGATAAACGATTTATCGCTATCACGTACCTCGGTTATTAAAAATGCACGACTCATGATGGATCAGTCCCGATACTAATTGGCTCGATACAGCGACGATAACTCAGTTTCACACGTACATGCACGTTTCGTTGAGCAAGCACTCGAGCAACACGCTTATCCAAGGCGAGTTTTTGGTCTTGCAGCTTCCGAACGCGCGCGACGGAATCGCGACGCGAATATTCAAACCGATTGAAATGACGTGTGTATGCGCGGGCCGTGATGCGCGTCGCGCGCCACGCTGCTGCGCAGGGATGCTCAACTCGAGTCGCCTGTTGGGTCCCGACCGGTTTTTTTTTTTTGTGTGTTTTTCAATCCGGCGGAGAATGTCATTTTTAATATACATATTTAGCTTTAGCAGGACTTTGAGCCGAGTGTGAGATCAACAGGAAGAAATGTGGCCAAAAAAATGCAAACGTGTTCTCAAGGAAAAATACGCGTATATCGTCGGTGCGTACGTGCAAGAAGGAAATAAGATTGCGCACAAGTGTGGGAAGATAAACAGACGCTTGCCGACCCAGTTTTTTGTTGCGTACCCCTGCCGCCCCTGCCACTTTAACAATCGACCAACCGCGCATACTAATGCGCAGACGTAATAGGCCTTGCCGCACAGTGAATAACAATGTGAAATATTACTGACGTTACTGTTGAACATCTCAGAATGCTTCGTGTGCCCGCGTGGAGCACACGTTCGCGGAAGCGCGTTATTGGCTGATTTCCACGATTTATCGCGATACGGGTTTTTTTTTTTTTTTTTTTTTTTTTTTTTTTCCTAGAAACGCGCGTGCTCCCACCGCTCCGTTTGGAGGTTATACCGCGCCGCCGGCGCCGCTGGATATATTTAATCTTCGAGCATCGCGGACCGCAGTCCGCAGTTACGTATGACGTACGAGATTCGCGATGTGATGTTATACAGGAGAACAGTAATTAATAGCGATTAGTCATCCGGCGCGGCGCGCGGCGATTTCAAAGTGCCAATTGTCCTTTCAGACGAGCGATTTCAATCGCACCGACTAGTCGCTACGCCGGATAACGCGCCCGCGATCTTCTCTCATCATGATCAAGGAGGAACTGGAGCTGCACGAGGTTCGTGTCAAGAAGCTGGTGTGCCGTAGATTTTGGTACACCCTACCAGAACGCATATCCAAGACGGTGGAACATTTTTTTTATCGGTAAGTGCCTTGCCTCGGAATCTTTTCCAGTCAACGCACAGAGCATTAAGTTATCATTACCCTAGTGAAAACATTTTTTATATTTTTGGGGAACGATTTTCGGAATATTTCAGTATTTGTATGTATGAAAATTTCTGATAAATTGCACATACTTTTTCATATTTAAGTACTCAGATTTTTACAAAGATGTATTGGCAGAGAAATCTAAAAGTATTTTATTATTATTTTGTCTGTTTTTCTGAAAAACGTTCCAATTCGTATAAAAAGATCTGAAAAATTCTGAGCACGTACTCTGAGAAAGTCTGAAAACTTTTATAGAAATTCAGATAATATGAAAAATTCTGAGACGTTTTTCCACCAGGGTACATTTTTATATAATTTTGCACTCAACAACGTGTGTTATATTACATTTAACATTGTAGTACATTTACATTGTCGAGTGAGAAATTGTAACGTAGATGTAATAATATGTAACTAATACTCTGGGTTTCAACGAGCTGACACCCCAGACAGCACGCATATCCAAAGTCGGGATGTAAGACGTCTTTTAGACGTCATACCACGAGGTGTCTTAAAGATGTATCTTTAATGGCCATTTCTATCAATGTAGATTAACTTTAATCTTAGTTTAACTTACTTTTTATCTTTCTCTAATTTTTAGAACTAGAAAAAGATAAGAAGCAAAGAAGTTAAACAGGGATTAAAGTTAATTTTTGGTAGAAATGGACACAAGACGTTTTACGTCCCGATTTTGGACACGGTGCTGTCTGGGTGCCGTGACGAACAGTCTAACAACGGTGCAACGCCGTCGTCTTTGAGCAGGCTTGGAGTGCACATCGCCCAAAAGCCGTACAGGTGTATGCTCGGATGTCTCGTGGTAGTGCTAGTCTGTCTCTCAGGCCTGTTTCGTTTCCGTCAGGAAAAGAATCCCCTCAGGCTTTGGGTACCACCGGATTCTGACTTCGTGAGTGATACCGAATGGCTGATGTCGCACTACTCGGAGGCTCTGCGAATTGAAACGTTTATTCTAACTGGCGATAATCTCTTAGAACAGCAAACGCTTATTAAGGTAATTATTTAATACAATAGGTGATTTGTCTTACTTGACGATTATAAATTCTCATCCGATTGATTATAGCGAACTGTCAGTACTGCAGAGAATATTTTTTAATCATCTGTGTTGCAGTTAAATGAAATCACTAAACAAATGATGACTACTCGGACACCCGAGAACATTTCTTGGACAGATGTTTGTATGAGGTAAGCATAAAAAAAATTCTCATTAGAAAATTAATTTTTATTAAATATCTAACATGGTCTTTTATACAAAAAAGTTTTACAAAAAGCGGAAAAATGATTAATTATATGTACCAAGGTAATGTCTGTTTACAGAGTTCCTGCTATTTCTGGTTCTCTCTACAGACAGAAGAGACAAAGTTCTCTATTGGAAGACAGTTTTTTCGATGACGATCACACTTCTAATGTTAATCAAACATTTGAGCCGTCCATTCATGTCGATAGTAATACGTATTGCAGTATAATCGAGAGTTTACCTATGAGTTGCCTTTTGTTTAGTATTTTGGATTTATGGGATTTTGATAGCGACAAAATTGAGAAAGATTCCACAGAAGAAATTATCACAAAGATAAATACGGTAAAAGTGAGTCCCAGATTGGGCCACCCCATGAACTTCAGTGAGCTTCTGGGAGACGTAACTCTAGATGAGAGAGGTAGAATCATTGCTGCGGCTGCCATAAGAACTGATATGATGGTTCATGTTAGTTTTCTCGATGTAGACATGGATAAAATTGGAAATAATGCGGGGACTGCTGATTGGGTAAGGTGAGTTCATATCAAGGCCTAAGTCATGCTTCTTAATCACTGTTTTAATATATTGAATGAATGTCCTATAATATCTTGAAGTTTATCATAAATTAAGCTTTATATTAGTGAAAGTAATTAGAAATTAGATTTAAAAAAGAAAAAAGGAAATATATAAAACTTTATTTGTATGCTTTTAATATGATTTAGGCCTTTCATTATCACAGCTCATCATGCAATTGTACGAAGATAATTTTATCGTATAACATATAATACTGAAATTATCAGAAGATCGTCATTTTTATTTTGATCTCGGTATCTATATATCTCATTACTTAATACATTACATATATTTCTATTGTAGTAATATTAAAAGTTTTCCTTGATTTATGAGATTGTTATTTTTATTATCAGTTAAAATATAATAGTCTTTATTATATTTGCAAATTACTCAGAATTTTATTTTAATCCATAATATTAAACCTCATTCATATAATGAACAAATAATAATTAACTTAGAATAAAAACCAGTCATCTATATATCTAGGCAACAGAGGACGTATTGAAATGGGAATCAGCTTACCTAGAAAATGTAATGAATCTTTCGAACCAACTGAAAAGCGAGAGAAATATAAATGATTCCTTGAAGCTTTATTACGAAGCTGGTAGAAGTTTCGGAGATATTTCTGAAACGTCCATATTTCAAGATATGGATAAATTGGTTATAGGAAGTGCATTAATGTTTTTGTACGTCTTAACGATTTTGTCAAATCAGAATTGGGTAGAATGGCGGGTACGTATGACTATTACGAGAGTAACAATTGTTGAGTGATTTGGTACTTCTGTTTAGTGAAAGTTTTTCATTTTTACGCAGTTTTGTCTCACTGGTACCGGTCTTTTGTGCGTGGGTGCTGCGTTTATATTTGCGGTGGGAATATGCTCTCTAATCGGAATTCCGTACGGTCCAGTGCACACGTCATTACCATTTATGCTCTTGGGTTTAGGGATTGACGATATTTTTGTACTTAATGCATCTTGGAAACAGATACATACCGATGAATCAAATTTAAATAAGCCATTAACAGAAAGAATTGGACTTGCATTAGGTCATGCCGGTTCTGCTATCAGTATTACTTCACTTACCGATGTCGTGGCATTTATCATCGGTGCTTCTACAGTATGTACAGTAATCGTTATGAGTATTCATGAAATGAATATTATTTTTAGTTAAGTAATTAATTATTTTTGTCTCGTCATTGCAATGGTAATGCTTTTATCCTGAACAATAATTTATACGAGATTTTTTTAGAAATATTTTCTTTATATATGAAATATTTACTATATCTTTTTCTGTTTATTTCTACACGAAAATAATACAATTATACAGGGTGCCCCACAATTGTTGGTACTTTTTTCATATTTAGATAGAGCGAGCCAAACTGAGTCGAAAAGTCATGTACCATTTTGCAATTTTCGCAATAGTTGACGAGTTATTAATGATTAAAAATCGACGTATTAGCCCGCCCTCCGCCAAATCCAAGCGCGCGGCGAGATGCGGCCGCCCCGCGGTCGGCGCGCGGGCAGTTGTTTACTACAAGCGGCGCGTAACGCCGGGCCCCTGTCCTATAAGCGATGATAGTTTCTCGCCTTTTTTAAATAGAAATAAAATTTTCTAACAACATAGAAAATTTTTTTGTGCGTACGTATGTACATATGTGTGCACATGCATACACCAGGAAAATATCAATTCTACTGCTTAAAAAAGCGATTACTCAATTTACCTTTTTTTTTAGTAAGTAACGGTTGTCTTTAAGCAAGAATATTTTCTTGATAATAGTCTTAAAATGTACAAATTTTAGAAAGAGTCTTTATTATGTACTCGAAAGAAGAATTTATACTCCTTTAAAGAACATAATAAAATTTTATCAAAGAAAAGTCAAAATAATAAATAAAATAATATGAGGACCCTCGAGATTAAAATAGGAGAAGGCTATGAGGGTCAGACGCAGATCACAATGCGTAATATCAGAAATAAGTGATTTATTCGTCGTTTTGATACATTACATCGATCCGTACGTTTCGGCTCAGTTTTGAGCCATCTAGGCTTCAGCGGTATAATAGTTACAGAAATTAAGTTACACGTTCTCCGTACCGTATGGTGAGTTTACTGATTCAAAGTATCAGAAACATAGACCAATTGACCCATATCTGTAAATTTGTTCAATTAATGTTGAGATATTAAAAAGATCCCTTAGGAAACTCACCATTTGGTCTAAAAAACGTGGAATACAGAGCCATGTATACATAATGAATACTCTCTGGCTGAGAAGACTTGACGATCTTTATCGACACGACACATGCACAGCAATGATATGAAAGGTCTTGCAAGAAGAGGCATGTCGTAGGTCAACACACCGGCGAGGATTATAACAAAGCACGATTGACACCGTCTCAAAATGACACGGTTTTCTTGCATCATGCATATGTCACGGTTTTGAGCAAATTGTAATCCATGCTCATGAACTTTGGTCGTTGGCAAATCGGGGATTTACTATTGGTACATGCAATATTGTGACGGTGTCAAATCGTGCTTTGTTATAATCCTCGCCGGTGTGTTGACCTACGACATGCCTCTTCTTGCAAGACCTTCCATATTATTGTGTGTCGTGTCGACAAGATCGTCAAGTCTTCTCGCAGAGAGTAGATACTCATTATGTACGCATGGCTCTGTATTCCATGTTTTTCAGACCGAATGGTGAGTTTCTTAAAAGATCTTTTTAATATCTCAACATTAATTAAACAAATTTACAGATATGGATCAATTGGTCTATGTTTCTGATACTTTGAATCAGTAAACTCACCATACGGTACGGAGAACGTGTAACTTAACTTCTGTAACTACTGCTGAAGATGGCTCAAAGCTGAGCCGAAACGTACGGATCGATGTAATGTATCAAAACGACGAATAAATCAGTTATTTCTGATATTACGCACTGTGATCTGCGTCTGATCCTCATAGCCTTGACTTCTCCTATCAAAATAATTAGCAAATTGAATTTTTGTTTTAATTTTGTATTCTTAACTGAAGAACTGAATAATTAGAATGTAGAATATTATTTATTTTAAGTAATATTATCAAGAAAACATTTTTTGTAAAGATCATCGTTACTTAAAAGAAGAGAAAACTGAGTAATTGGTTTTCTTAGCACTAAAATGATATTTTTTTACGTGTGCGTATACGGCACGCCATTTTACTATTTAATATCATTATAAAAATTCTATCAAATTAAATCGATACTTAAAGAAAAGAAATTATTATTATGTCTAGACATACTTATAATTTATCGAATTATTATTAAGCTATAATTGAAAATGCAGAATTACAATTATGTCTAGACAATATATTAATTCTGAATTTATTTTACGTTATGACATAAAAAATTTTTGGGAATTAAAATTATGTACATAATTGTAATTCCCGAATTTTACTTATGTACGCAATTTTAATACTTGAATTTCTATTATGTACAACACAATCGTAATTCTGGAATTACTTTTTTTCTTTTAGTAAGTAACGGGGTTCTTTAAGAAAGAATATTTTCTTGATAATAATCTTAAAATGTATTCATTACAAATTTTAGAAAAGTCTTTATTATGTACTGGAAAAAAGAATTTATACTCCTTCAAAAAACATTATACTATTTTATCAAAGAAAAGTCAAAATAATAAGCAAATCAAATTTTTGTTTTAATTTTATATTTTTAATTGAATAGTTAAACAATTAGAATTTAGAATATTATTTGTTTTAAGTAAAGAGAGTGATGAGTGTATTTTAAGATTATTATAAAAATGAAATATTCTTTGCGAAGATGCGACCGTTAAAAGAAGGGAAATGGAGTAATTGGTTTTCTTAGCACTGGAATGATATTTTTTGAGCACTTCGAACAGTTCTTGCATTAAAATATTTTTATAAAGTGGATTAAACCTACTGGGGACACTACTTAAAAAAAAATGCGCCATGCTATCTACCGCAAGGTGGTGTGGAAATGATAGCGCTCTATCATTTTCTTGCCACAGAAAAAAAAATTATTTTTTGGCTCGCGATCTTATATCGCGATTGCTATTCATGCACAATTCACGCGCAAAAAATATCATTCCAGTACTAAGAAAACCAATTACTCCATTTCCCTTCTTTTAACGGTCATCTTCGCAAAGAATATTTTATTTTTATAATAATCTTAAAATACACTCATCACTCTCTTTACTTAAAACAAATAATATTCTAAATTCTAATTGTTTAACTATTCAATTAAAAATATAAAATTAAAACAAAAATTTGATTTGCTTATTATTTTGACTTTTCTTTGATAAAATGGTATAATGTTTTTTGAAGGAGTATAAATTCTTTTTTCCAGTACATGATAAAGACTTTCTCTAAAATTTGTGATGAATACATTTTAAGATTATTATCAAGAAAATATTCTTTCTTAAAGAACCCCGTTACTTACCAGAAGAAAAAAAGTAATTCCAGAATTACGATTGTGTGTACATAATAGAAATTCAAGTATTAAAATTGCGTACATAAGTAAAATTCGGGAATTACAATTATGTACATACTTTTAATTCCCGAAAATTGTTTATGTCATAACGTAAAATAAATTCAGAATTAATATTTTTTCTAGACATAATTGTAATTCTGCATTTTCAATTATAGCTTAATAATAATTCGATAAATTATAAGTATGTCTAGACATAATAATAATTTCTTTTCTTTAAGTATCGATTTAATTTGATAGAATTTTTATGATGATATTAAATAGTAAAATGGCGTGCCGTATACGCACACGTAAAAAAATATCATTCTAGTGCTAAGAAAACCAATTACTCAGTTTTCTCTTCTTTTAAGTAACGATGATCTTTACAAAAAATGTTTTCTTGATAATATTACTTAAAATAAATAATATTCTACATTCTAATTATTCAATTCTTCAGTTAAGAATACAAAATTAAAACAAAAATTCAATTTGCTAATTATTTTGATAGGAGAAGTCAAGGCTATGAGGGTCAGACGCAGATCACAGTGCGTAATATCAGAAATAACTGATTTATTCGTCGTTTTGATACATTACATCGATCCGTACGTTTCGGCTCAGCTTTGAGCCATCTTCAGCAGTAGTTACAGAAGTTTAATTACACGTTCTCCGTACCGTATGGTGAGTTTACTTCAAAGTATCAGAAACATAGACCAATTGATCCATATCTGTAAATTTGTTTAAAATTAATGTTGAGATATTAAAAAAAGATCTTTTAGGAAACTCACCATTCGGTCTGAAAAACGTGGAATACAGAGCCATGCGTACATAATGAATATCTACTCTCTGCGAGAAGACTTGACGATCTTGTCGACGACACACAATAATATGAAAGGTCTTGCAAGAAGAGGCATGTCGTAGGTCAACACACCGGCGAGGATTATAACAAAGCACGATTTGACACCGTCACAATATTGCATGTACCAATAGTAAAACCCCGATTTGCCAACGACCAAAGTTCATGAGCATGGATTACAATTTGCTCAAAACCGTGACATATGCATGATGCAAAAAATCCGTGTCATTTTGAGACGGTGTCAAATCGTGCTTTGTTATAATCCTCGCCGGTGTGTTGACCTACGACATGCCTCTTCTTGCAAGACCTTTCATATCATTGCTGTGCATGTGTCGTGTCGATAAAGATCGTCAAGTCTTCTCAGCCAGAGAGTATTCATTATGTATACATGGCTCTGTATTCCACGTTTTTTAGACCAAATGGTGAGTTTCCTAAGGGATCTTTTTAATATCTCAACATTAATTGAACAAATTTACAGATATGGGTCAATTGGTCTATGTTTCTAATACTTTGAATCAGTAAACTCACCATACGGTACGGAGAACGTGTAACTTAATTTCTGTAACTATTATACCGCTGAAGCCTAGATGGCTCAAAACTGAGCCGAAACGTACGGATCGATGTAATGTATCAAAACGACGAATAAATCACTTATTTCTGATATTACGCATTGTGATCTGCGTCTGACCCTCATAGCCTTCTCCTATTTTAATCTCGAGGGTCCTCATATTATTTTATTTATTATTTTGACTTTTCTTTGATAAAATTTTATTATGTTCTTTGAAGAAGTATAAATTCTTCTTTCGAGTACATAATAAAGACTCTTTCTAAAATTTGTACATTTTAAGACTAATATCAAGAAAATATTCTTGCTTAAAGACAACCGTTACTTACTAAAAAAAAAAGGTAAATTGAGTAATCGCTTTTTTAAGCAGTAGAATTGATATTTTCCTGGTGTATGCATGTGCACACATATGTACATACGTACGCACAAAAAAATTTTCTATGTTGTTAGAAAATTTTATTTCTATTTAAAAAAGGTGAGAAACTATATCATCGCTTAGGACAGGGGCCCGGCGTTACGCGCCGTTCGTGCGTAATCATCGCCGCTTGTAGTAAACAACTGCCCGCGCGCCGACTGCGGGGCGGCCGCATCTCGCCGCGCGCTTGGATTTGGCGGTGGGCGGGCTAATACGTCGATTTTTAATCATTAATAACTCGTCAACTATTGCGAAAATTGTAAAATGGTACATGACTTTTCGACTCAGTTTGGCTCGCTCTATCTAAATATGAAAAAAGTACCAACAATTGTGGGGCACCCTGTACATATATTATTGGTTTGAAATAAATTAGTTTCAAGTATCTGAAACAATTGCTAGATCATTTGATTTATGTTATGTATTTTTTGCTTTACATAGAAATACGATTACGAAAAGATACCGTCATTATAATCTCTGACGTTTTCTTTTAGATATTACCTTCACTTCAATCATTTTGTATTTATGCTGCTGTGGGCGTATTTGTGACATTTTTATTACAAATCACATTTTTTACTGCCTGCTTTACCTTGGATGCTAGGAGAATAGAACGGAAAAGAAATGGGATGTTACCATGTATCGTGCATGAAAACTTTACGCCCAAGCCATTAGACATCAGCAGTGCAATTTCCTGGAAATTTATAAACTTTTTGTATTCGAAGATAATATTGACTACGCCTGGGAAAATTATTATAGTATTAATTACTTTTGTAACAATGTCTATAAGCATTACCGGTTTGCTTCGATTGCAACAATGGTTTGATCCAACATGGTTGTTACCGAAAGAATCGTACTTGAACGAATATATAGCTCTCCGATATCAAGCATTTCCTGATCAAGGATTTAATGCCTTTGTCCTTATGGGAGATGATATTAATTACTCCTCTGAACTTCCTAAGATAATATCTATGACAGAACGCTTACAGAATGCGTTTTTTATACAAACCATAGAACCTTGGCCGATTGATTTTGCGAAATTCGTGTCAACGTATTATACCACAGGTTATTTATCGTAATATTTATTTCGGTCGTTCGTCTTAAAAGTGGAGAAACAAAAATATTAATGTATTTCTAAAGAAGATGTGTTTCTGAAATTTTGAATTAATTTATATTCAGAATTTACTTTTAAATTTAGAGAAGAATGGACTTCATACAAAACTTTTAAGACAAACAGATCGTTCGATTAATTAACTGAGTTTGTAAATTAATTGAATATTTTTTTTTCTTTTCGTTAGATTTAAGTACTACGAAGATTGCAGAAGACGAATTCCACCACTATCTGTCGAAATTTCTTTTTAGTCGAGGTGGTGGTAAATATCAGAGAAATTTCTTTTTCAACGAGAAGTTAAGATGTGGTAGGGATGCCCCACGAATCATATCAGCAACCATTGACTTCAACTTTAGACGATTTAAAGGACCTGACGAATGGGTTCCAGCGATGGATAACAGTAAACTCTTAACGAACGAAGCGCAAATTCATGGATACGTAACGGTATGGAGTAAAATGTTTGGACCTTGGACTGTCGACAAACTAATCGGTCAAGAAGTATCGCGAAACATCATCTTGGCATTAATCTGCGTTATGGGTACCACAACGTTCCTCATCGCTGAAGTGCAGACTTGTTGTTGGATCTTACTCTGTATACTTCTCACGCTACTAAACGTTTGTGGCTATATGTATTTCTGGGGACAAACGATAGACGTAGTATCTTGTATTGGTGAGTGTAGTTTTTTACATTGACTTCGTCATTCGTGGTTTTTGTTAATCTGTTTATGCCAGAGATAAATATGTACATATACATCTTTTGCATATATGTGTACGTACACAATAAAAAGGAAAGATATTTAGTAAAATAGAAAAGAAAATTTTTAATAAAATTCTGATTTGAAATAAATCATAATATTAGTTGCTTTCCATTTACATCAAAACTCAGATAATTCTCAATTGTGACGTCATAACTCACAATCAGTTAAATGCACGTTCTTTTTGCATGCTGGCATTGCTGGCAAGTGAGATTCAACTGAGTTTTTATCCATAATCGAGTCCATGTGCTTTAATAAATCTAATAAACTCACATTGAAAGTGGGACTATGGACCTGTATTATTATGTGATAGCTTTGTCACCAAAATAAGCAGGTAAATACAAAATATCATATCTTACCTGATTATAAAATACTCACATAACTGAGTGACTCAGATCACTTTAGTATAAATGGAAAGCAACTATTGTCTCAATTTTATAACATATTGAGTAAATTCTTTACGAACATCATCCATTCTAGGGAAAATTTTATTGTCATTGTGACAACGAATTTCCGCTGCATAAAGACTAATATAAAAGGATATTTATATTACAAGATCACGAGATCGCGTGCAAAGTACGAATCCGAGAGCAAATTTTCATTCTCAATTTTCATTTCATTCTTTGTGAGGCTAAAAAATTAAATATCTTTCCATTATAATATTATTAAACTGTACATAATATATATATATATATATATATATATATATATATATATATATATACATATACACACGAGTTCTTGTTACATTAAAGCGAGTTCTCTTATAACATCATTTAAACAATGGAAGAAACAAACTTCTTTGCTAATTAAACAATTTTGTCCCGATTCAATAAGAATTCTTCACAGGTCTCGAGCTGGCCGTTGGTTTAAGTGTGGATTACGCGGCACACGTCGCACACGCTTTCCTGAATGCTGAGTCGCGAGAAGATGACGATAATGCTCGCAGGACCCGAACATTAACCGCGGTCAGGCACATCGGCGCAGCGGTCGCATATGGCGCGGGTTCAACATTTCTCGCCGTCTCGCTTCTGGCCTTTTCGACGTCCTACGTGTTCGTCGCTTTCTTCCGGATATTCTCTTTAGTAATTATGTTCGGGCTCTGGCACGGGCTGATTCTGTTGCCAGTCATATTGAGCACTATTGGGCCGCGGAGTTTACGTGTGACACAACAACCGCAACCGATGTCCGAGAAGGCCATTGCTGCGGCCGATGATGAAGATTGAAGCGGAAATATGGACAATTGTTCAGACAGTCATGCTTCTTTATCAATAATATTTATTTTTGGTTTAATAAACATACAAAATTATTACACTATTTGTTTTATTATTACACTATTAATCATACATTTATACAAAAAAAAAATAATAATAATGATAATAATACGTCTGATAACTTAAAAACGGCATTATTTATAAATTTGTATATATATATATATATATATATATATATAAAGATTAAAAAATTAAGAAATATTTAAAATACAAGTACAAAATAATGTAGCAAGGTTGATATAGATTTATTATCAATTATCATCGGTCGGAAAGGAACATGACTATTATAAACGTAACGTAATCATGTTTTACTGGATGCGTTTATCTTTTATGTATAATCATAATTAATATTTATTACATAACAATGTGCGGCTCAGTCTTGCACAATCCATCTAACATTCGTTCAGCTATTCGTTCCTGCAACCCCGTCTCCTTTGTTTCTTTTTCACAAATTGTTTCTTTCGTCTCTTGTGGCCTCAATCCGACGGATTTCCGATTGACGGCGACAAGAGGAAAGGGGGATGCACAATTTGATCAAGACGATATTAAGTTATTACATCTTGGATACGATGATTAAGTTATTACATCTTGGTTAAGTTCGAATTTTACAAATTGTTTAACTTTTAACGTTTAATATCTCGCGTCGTGGGGCAGAGCGACACTTTTTTCTACCAGATTCTTTCGTTTCGTGCAAAAACGCGTCGAATGAGCCTAAATTCATCGTTTTTTGTGCTGATGTAGCTAAACTGAAGAATTACCTTAGTTGTCAATCGACAGTTTTTTACGAATCACGTAAGTATATTGGATTGTGTCCGGAAAGTCAGAAGTGTCGAACATCAAACGACTGTTAGAACGCTAATTAACGTATATGTGATTGTGATTTTGTATTTGTTTGAGTAAAAAAAGGGTAATTCTTGAATGAGCCTAAATTCATCGTTTTTTGTGCTGCTGTAGCTAAACTGAAGAATTACCTGATAATGTATTAACAAAGATAATTTTAATTTTAAATTATAAGCATATAATTTTCATTAAAGAAATAAAAAACAAAGTTTTCCCATAAGTAAAAAAATTGGAAAAACGTATATATAAATTTAATTAAAATTATGTAATTTTTTTCATAATTAAACAATGAAAGTTAAAGTGAATGAATTCACATAAAATTTGAAGCAATAGAATACAAAAAATGAAACTTTTGCCAATGTAGTTGAATTTCTAAATTTATTAGTTGCATATTCTATTAGAAGCAAATTAGTTATTATTTGTGTTATTGAAAATATAGTTTTAATTTCATCGTTAGATTAAAATTAAATAATTTTTATTCATTTATATATTAAAGATATATTTATTATTAATTTGTAAATATAAGGGTGGATACAAAAAACAATTTTTGTATTATGACAAGAGTATTATGCGAATTATTATTATTAAACTTTTATTGTAAGTGCAACGTAAACTTTTCTTTTGTGGATGAATTAATCATAATTAAAATGTAATTAAAAGAAAATTGCGATTTTAAAGTAAAATTTATAATTTTCCTTCAAAATTTGGAAACAGCGACACTATAATGTGGTAAAATTTTAATGAGCCTTTGAATTACCATCTTGAAACAATTCGGACTCTGATGTGTATCTAGATTGGAATGCAAATTAAATCGATTTCATAAAAATTTCTAATTAAATTTTGTTACAATCTTAAAATATCTTTTCATCCAATACAATATTTCACAATATACAACATACGTAACGAAATATTAAAAAAGTAATGAGAGAGAGAGAGAGAGAGAGAGAGAGAGAGAGAGAGAGAGAGAGAGAGAGAGAGAGAGAGAGAGAGAGCTTAAGCGTGCACAGTCAATTAAATATCATTCTTTCGTTGTAAAACTCTCAATAAAGTGACAAATGGGACTTTTGTTCCAGATAAATTTTTACCGCCAGTTTCTTCAAGCTTGTTCCACGATCTTTTTCTTCCTTATTAAATGACAGTCATAGAAATGTGTAAAAGTATGAACAAGTAAATCTATTTTTTTTTCAGTTTACACGAAAAATTTTATTATTTATACGAATCAGTTAAAATTAATGTTCCAATTTAATCGACTTGTTTGCGATTTGACTGATTGCACAGGTAATTCACAGCGAAGAGGATAGGATGTGGATGACAAAAAAACCGAACATAATTTTATGTCCAACTGGCGATGGCCATCCTGACGTGATTCGTATACGGGATGCTCATATCGGAACGAGACGTCGAAACTGTACTTCCTTTCATGGTTTTTTCGCTCCTGTGGTTGCATGTCGAGACATGCAATTCTACGGTCAAGATCTTAATACTAGGCTTTGCACTAGCCAGTATATTGTATACACTAGTTTATATGTAGCTGTTACGAATGTCTGTTTTTTTGGAAACTTTCCTTATACGTAACATTGTATTGCATTCTGACTTACATATGCACAATTGCTGCAGCTAGATATTCTATTTCTATCATAAATCAGCTGATCTAGTCAAAAGAGCAAACATGAAAAATAAAATGGTAATATTGATATATTGTGTGCTATATATATGTATAAAAAATCTTTGCAGAAAAATAAATGCATCTAACGAGACATTTGATTTATTTACTCTGTACTATACCCAATTGGTTCAAACGTTTATTTTAAAATAAAAAAATCTTTAAAAAATTAGTTGAATCACAAATCCTGTGCGTATAATTAAAATGAAACTTTTGACACGACAATTTTGAATTGAAATGTAAAGGATTTAAATTTCAATCACGTCTTCTTCTAATCCAGTGGAAAGTACAACCTTAGATATCTTGCGTTTATGCAACTTTTAAGTAAGGAATAATTTCCACTTTCTGGCTGTTATGCTAAAGTTAATAAACTATATAAGTAAGGAATAATTTTTAGCAATAATCGATGGCTATAAATAATATCTGTTGTATTCATTTTAATAATGTCAACGCTATTGTGGAATTTATTTGAAATTATCACAGAATTACTGATGCTTAATAATAAATTCAAAGAAAAAAGTTGATGGAGAATGATACCGACTTTCAAGGTACTAAGAATGCCTAATTGTACACTGAGAAAAGAAAGCTGCTGCTTCATTTAAAGTGCTATCACGGGTTGGCGGGTGCCCCAGTAATTAAATTATTGGTTTAATAATCTAGATATTGAGTATAATAATAATAGAATTGAATAAACGGTACTTATGTTTTTGGAACATTATAATCCGCAGATGACACCGCGGTCAAATAGCCAATGCGAGATACTTATGGATTAGTCAATTGAAATCAAGATTCTTTGCATATCATTTGCAAGCCATTTATATTCGCTTATTAACATTGTCTGATTGCGTAACAAGTGAAATAGACGTGAATAAGTGAATAAATTTGTGAGTTGAATAAATTTGTTTATTTTGCTTCCTCATAAAATAAGCTTTGTTTTCGTAAAAAAAATTTTTTTTTGTTTTTTTCTGAACGCGTTCAGAATGTTCTAAAACGTCGAAAAATTGTAATTCTAAAAAATGTCTGTATGTATGTATGTGTGTGTGTATATGTGTATGTGTGTGTGTATGTGTGTATGTGCCAAATTTACCGAAATTTTCTATAACTCTAGAACTAATCAACCAAATCTTAACGAATTATATATGAAATAGGCGTAGAAAAAAAACTGAAGAATATAATAGAATTAATAAAAATTGCTAATAATCAATAAAATCAAAGGGTTCTTTTTTTAAATTTAAATTTTGAATTTTTTTAAAAATGCAATGTCCATGGTTGCTCTAACTTCCGCAAATTTGGAGATATTGATCTATTTCTCATTTTATTATATTTTTCAGTTTTTTTTATTATTAGATCTCGAATTCCAACCAACTACTGAATTGAGAATTTGTCTCAATGTTTCATTTAACGAATTGTTTGATGTTATATTTGATATATCTTAGAGTCTCCAATGGCAGGTGGAGAGTCATTCGATGAGAGAGAGAAAGAGAGGGAGAGAAATATTACGATTTTACGTAACCTGCTCTTTCACTTATATATACTTGTGATGTATGTACATTAGCGCGGCAACAGTGAGGGCCACGCGAGAGTGGCCCACGTGTGGTTTACATATTGCCCGTGTGTCTTTCGACGTGAGTGGCCGCAGGGGAAAGTGATCCGCGCAATTCCTTGGGCCTAACGCACCTATAATACGGCATTACCGCGTTCAAGACACCGTGGACATACACGTACAATTATACATACATACATACGTATACACTTACACATTCTCGAGTTTGAAGTCTTACGAGTTTACGAGTTTATACTACGCAGTTTTGCAGTCGAATTGTATATAATGGCCGTTGCAAACCAAGAGGGAAATCGCTAGTGCCAATAGACAGAAGAAGAAGAAGAAGAAGTCTCGACGTGAGCCTGGATCGCACCGGCTGGCGTGGCTAGCGCTCAGTCCTTTCTGGTCAGCACAAGTGTAACAATCGCGTATCAATAAAGTGCGTATACTACAATACTAATATTAGTTTTATTGTATTTCAATTAATGTTACTTTGTGATTTGGTGAACACTTACAAATGATCTGATGATAAACTTTTGGTTACTGTAGTAAACGTAAAACATTCGTCATAATTCCGTAAATTATTATTATTGAAGAACTATTAAAACAATTTACGTTAAAAATTGCACTGGATATCTAACTACTAATATCGAGATCTAATCTAGATATTAAATTATTGAATCTTATGAAGAATTTAAAAAAACATCTTTTATTTCCTACACACATAAAAAGCACTTTCTTATTTTATTTTATTTCTCTTAAATAAGTTTTCTTACAACCAAGAATATTTTCTTATCAATAGTTTTCAAATATCTTGACACAAGTCTTTGAAAACCAGAATATATTTGTGGGATTATTTTCCGCGCCCGGTCGATAATCTCGAGAATCACGTATTGAACGTTATCGCGAAGTTGTGCGCGTCGACCGCTCCAAACGTTAACAGTCAGTCGGAGAGAGCAAATCGAGCAATACGGGGTAACGTCGCGCGTTTGCTGACGAGTCGCGCGAGTGATCATCAGATTGTAATAAGACAGTATTATTAAGAGTTACGTTATTCGCGCGTCCGAGATACGAAACGAGTTATACGAGTGATCGGAATACGAGACAGAGTTAAGGTGCCTTTTCATGCTGACGCTCGACGCTCATTTTCAGCGGCAAAAAGGTCGCCTGACCACAATTGACGCCGGCGTCAATTGAAATTCATGAAAAGGAAAACAGCGTCAAAATTTCGGCGTCTTCGCGCTGCTTTGGCTTTGACGCTAAAGCTGAGAAAATCCAGCTTTCTTTGCTTGACGCTAGCGTCAGCGCGAAATCACGTGATTTCGCGATACGCTGAAACGAGCGTCCCATGAATTCGCACCTTTAAGAGTTTATATTTGCATCGTTCGTCATAACTTATATTCATTGCATCGTTTTGTCATAACTATTTGCCTAATCCTTATAACTTACCTAGAATAAATATTCATATAATGTTAATCATTTACTCCGACTCCACAAGCATTTATTTAATCCTGCATATTATTTTGAGTAAACGCTAATACTTATGGCTAAACTTCCGAAAACGTCCATGCTCAGATTTAGAGTGTTCAGAAGTTGCGAAACACTTTGGGGTCGCAAAAAATCTTTTTGGTACATGTCTTTTTTTATCTAAAAGGAACCTATTCACAAAGTTTTCACCTAAATCGGAGCATATGGACGTTTTCGGAAGAACTGCCATACTTATAATGACTTTATAATAGATTTGCCAATTGCGGATTGCGGAATATTTGATAAGATTATATATCCACAAATCTATACCATGAAGTCATTGTAAAGATTACATTTACTCAAAACAATATTCTTGACTTCTGGGTCAAGATATTTGAAAACTATTTGTGCATGATATAGTAATTAAGGCGTAATACTAGCTTGAGGATACAGGGCCCAATAGATGGCCCCCGTTTAGGTTGCCAGTCGCATGGTTACGGCAGCGAGCGCGAACAAACGTGTATCGAAAGCATCGAAAGCGCGGAGCCGAATAAAGAGCGTTTCTAAACTACTGCCGTGCCTGTTGCTCGAGATCTTGACCCCAGCCTATTATATATTAGTAAGAAAATATTCTTTGTTTTAAGAAAACTTACTTATAAGAAGTAAAATAAAATAAATAAGTGCTTTTCTTGGCTGTAGAATAATTGATTATTTTTCTGTGTGTATATATGCGTTACAATATGTAACGGTTACGTAATTTTCAACCTTGACACGTATGTATTGCATGTGCACGATTCTTTTTTTAGTTGTTATCGAGTTTTTGTGCTTATACAACATTCTGAGGAATTCCGATATCTATATATAGTGTATAATTAAGATCTGCCGAGATACTTTGCTCGACTTTGTATCACTTTGAATTCGTTTCGATTTTTCAGTGTATTTATCAAATATTCCATTAGTAATCTTTTTTAGATTTAAAAAATTTGGTCATTTCCATGCCATGTCATTTCCATGCCATGAAAAAACTCTACTTTTTTTTTATTATTTAATATAAAGAAAACTAATTTATCGGATATCTACTCTGTCGCGCGTTTTACGATTTGGAATTGACTCTAACACTGATGAAAGCCGTATTCAAGGCCGAACCGTCTGTTTTACTTATTGTTTATAATATAAAATTTGAGCAATAACACCTAGATTGTTCACCAGTCTGTTATTGTTATTGAAATATTGAATTATTTATAAGTTGTATGCAACAAATTATCAAAAATTGCTTCACAAACCCTTGCTATGTGATACCAGAGGTCACTTCAGGAGTTCAGATGATATGCAGCAAAGAATTAGTGCGGTCAGGCCGCTTTTTTTTTGGTTTTTGTTTCCGGTGAGATTAGAGAACACAGTTCTCAGAACCAGCCAAACCTGCATATAACATAATCAAGTAATGCCGAAAAAAACATATAAAAGTTTCTGAAATCGGAAAGACGCTTAGTTCCAGAATGAAGCGTATATGGGAAAAATTGCAAAAAACTCATTGAGGATACGGTCAGGCCTCTCACAGGCTCGCCTTTTATACTAGCGCGTGATGTTTTTTTTTTTATTACGAGAAAGTACTGGCGTATGGTAGCCGCGTCGCGGCAGTGCGCGTTATTAACGCTCGCGTCGTTAACGTCTATTAGATATCTATATTAGATATCCACCAAACCTCCATTAAACGTCTAGTTAACGTCTATTAGTTATCCATCAGAGCTCCATTAAACATCTATGGTTAATTTAGTATATTATATTGTATATAACGTATATACTTCTAAGAATTGTATAAAAATTAATAATTTTAAATTATCTAAAAATTTAAATTTACTTATCAATAAAATTTAATCAATAAATATTGATTTGTTAGAAACATTATGTATATAAATCTATTATACATCCATAATAGACGTCTAATTGATGTCTATTATGGATTTGTAGAAGATATCTATGATGGAGACAGTATGGATCTCTGTTAGAGATCTATCTGACGTCCACCGTGGAGATAGAGGTCGCATGGAGCTATGGAGGTTGTGTGGACGTCTAAGGCTGCGGTCCACTTTACGCTACAAATGCTTCGAAGCATTCCTCTTCTCTTTTCTTTCAATGAAGAAAGAAAGAGAAGAAGGACGCTCCAAAGAATTAGTAGCGTCAAGTGGACCGCAGCCTAAATGGATATTATGTTCCGTGTGGGGTATTACGTACGAGTGATCTGAGTCACTCGCAGTTATGTGAGTATTTTATACTTAGGTAGGATATGTCATTTTGCATTTATATACCTGCTTATTTTAGTGACAAAGCTATCACATAATAATACAGGTCCATAGCCTCACTTTTAATGTGAGTTTATTAGATTCGTTAAAGCACATGGTCTCGATTGTGGATAAAAACTCAGTTGAATCTCACTTGCCAGCATGCAAAAAGAACGTGCATTTAACTGAGTTATGACGTCATAAGTGAGAATTATCTGAGTTTTTATGTAAATGGAAAACAATTAAAGTATACTTTTACTTCGCCGCAGTGAGTGATAATATTAACGAACTCCTTTTTGCTTCGACCAAACTGGCTATTTTTATGTAATTAGCATAACGCGTTTCGACCAAGAGCCAGTTTGGTCGAAGCAAAGGAGTTCGTTAAATGGAAAACAATTATTATAGACGAGAACAGTAATTAATAGCGATGGTCAACCGCGCGGCGCGGCGCGCGGCGATTCCAAAGTGCCATTTACTACGTTTACGCGAGCGTTACTTCTGTAGTAACTTACGATATATCACTCGTTTACGCGGAGTAAATTATCGTAAGTTACTACAAAATCTCGTTTACGCGAAGGAATTATCGTAAGTTACTACAGAAGTAACGCTCGCGTAAACGTAGTTCTTTCAGACGAGCGATTTCAATCGCGCCGACTAACTAAGTAGTCGCTACGCTGGATAACGCGTCGATCCTCTCTCATCATGATCAAGGAGGAAATGGAGCTGCACGAGGTTCGTGCCAAGAAGCTGGTGTGCCGTAGATTTGGGTACACCCTACCAGAACGCATATCCAAGACGTTGGAACATTTTTTTTATCGGTAAGTGCATTGCCTCGGAATCTTTCCAGTCAACACACAGAGCATAAGTTACATTACCCTGGTGAAAACATTTTTTATATTTTCTCAAAAATTTTGTAAGAATTGAGAGACTTATGAAAAATTCTGAGAAAAAATAAATAAAATTTCTTAAATACTTCCAGAAAATTGAGGAAAAGATTTACGGAATATTTCAGTATTTGTATGTATATGAAAATTTCTGATAAATTGCACATACTTTTTTATATCTAAAGTATTTTATTATTATTTTGTCTGAGTTTTTCCGAAAAACATTCCAATATAAAAAAATCTGAAAAATTCTGAGCACACACTCTGAGAAAGTCTGAAAACTTTTTTATAGAAATTCTGATTAATATGAAAATTTCTGAGACATTTTTCCATCAGGGTACATTTATATAGTTTCGCACTCAACAACGTGTGTTATATTATCATTGTAAAAAAAATCTGTATCAATATAAATATAAAAATGTTGGAAGTTTTTATGCATATATGTATATGAAATTTCATATACGAAGTTGAAATTTGAAGGAGTGGTATTTCGAAAATAAAAAAAGTATCGAGCACTAATATTACTGTGCTCATCTGTAAGGTTTTCTAATTTTCATGAACATTGGCCTGAGAATTGTCTCAAGACTAAATAAATTTCAAGTACATAAGTGTTGTAATTTTAATATGTTGGAATATTATTATCAATATACATAGTGGTTATTAAGGAACAAATCTGTAGAAATATCATAGAAACAAGTGTCACGAAACATACAGTGCATTAATTGATGTATGGTCATTCTGAGAATTCCGAGACCTGTTTTTTAATTTACATATACTTAAAAGTCAAATATTTCGAAATATTACTTTTTTAGTAATCAATCAAAGAAAGATGGAGCGTGGAGCCGTAACAAGGTGTTGGTGTTTATATATTCTATACTTACGTATAAAGAAATAACGAATTGTAATGTACATACCGTACATATAGGTACATATATATTCCAATTTAATAAACTGCGCGCCGCAAATTTGTCGGACTTAAAACACAGGTATCTTGGAACATTAATACCCTTCCCTATCCCGGAATTAAATCTACACGATTTAATTGTTTAAAAAATGTAAAGAATTTATTGCGAAAAATATTACCTCAGCCAAAACTACTTTTTTAATTTTTAATATCTTGCGTGGTCGGCGCGTGGTCTGCCAGTAGGGCATAAGAATTGTACGTAAAGAGTCACTCAAGAATTAATATATTATTCGGACAAGCAAGATCCAGTCCTGACCGATTACGGCATATTCTCCTTTTGATTTCAATATCTTATTTGAAATTTTATTTACGGTATCTGCATAAAAATTTCTTATATTTTTGTACTTATTTTAATACAGATTTCTTAAATATTCAATATTTTTAACAATATTTTTTAATATATTGTTTAAATATTAAAAATATTGAATATTAAATAAAAATATTTATTTCACAATACCTTTACGGAAATTTTCGAATTTTGATGCCTGTAGAGCGGGACGAAAGTGATGTCCGCAATTTCACACCAGGACTTTATACTTTTCCTCCCTAGGGAGATAAAGTAAACCGCCCTGGCGTGAAATTGGCCATTGTCGCCGCGCTCTACAGGCATCAAAATTCGAACATTTCCGTAAAAGTATTGTGAAAAATATCGTATATGTGTACCGTGGAGAGAAAGCTTTTTTCAGACTCGTGCAGTGATTGCCGCCCGAGCCGAAGATTACACACACTTGTCTGAAAAACATAACTTTTTCCCCTAGGTGCACAATATACTATTTATTTTTATAACTAAAAAATAATGTATTTATTAAACATAATTATTTAATAAAAAAATATACATTTATTATTTTTCAGTTATAAAAATAAAAATATATTGAATCTTTACGTATGTACAACGAGTACACCAAATTTATTTTGCACACACTTTTTATACGTTAGAAACATCGAAAATCTACACATAAAAAAGAAAATAGCTTATCGTTTAACGATCATCAGAAAATATATATATACATTTAACATTGTAGTACATTTACATTGATGAGTGATAAATTATAACGTAGATGTAATATGTAACTAATACTCTGGGTTTCAACGAGCTGACACCCCAGACAGCACGCATATCCAAAGTCGGGATGTAAGACGTCTTTTAGACATCATACCATAAGGTGTCTTAAAGATGTCTTTATAATGGCCATTTCTATCAATGTAGATTAACTTTAATCTTAGTTTAACTTACTTTTCATCTTTCTCTAATTCTTAGAACTAGAAAAAGATAAGAAGCAAAGAAGTTAAACAGAGATTAAAGTAAATCTTTGGTAAAAATGGACATAAGGCGTTTTACGTTCTGATTTTGGACACGGTGCTGTCTGGAACGTGACGAACAGTCTAACAACGGAGCAACGCCGTCGTCTTTGAGCAGGCTTGGAGTGAACATCGCCCAAAAGCCGTACAGGTGGATGCTCGGATGTCTCGTGGTAGTGCTAGTCTGCCTCTTAGGCCTGCTCCGTTTCCGTCAAGAAAAGAGTCCCATCAGGCTTTGGGTACCACCAGATTCTGACTTCGTGAGTGATACCGAATGGCTGATGTCGCACTACTCGGAGGCTCTGCGAATTGAAACGTTTATTCTAACTGGCGATAATGTCTTAGAACAGCAAACCCTTATTAAGGTAATTATTTAATACAATAGGTGATTTGTTTCAATCGATGATTATAAATTCTCATGCAATTGATTACAGCGAACCGTCAGTACTGCAGAGAGTATTTTTTAATCATCTGTTGCAGTTAAATGAAATCACTAAACAAATGTTGACTACTCGGACACCCGAGAACATTTCTTGGACAGATGTTTGTATGAGGTAAGCATAAAAAAATTCTCATTAGAAAATTAATTCTGTATTAAATATGTAACACAAATCTCTTACAAAAACGTTTTACAAAAAATAAGGAAAATTATTAATTATATGTACCAAGGTAATGTCTATTTACAGAGTTCCTGCTATTTCTGGTTCTCTGTACAGACAGAAGAGACAAAGTTCTCTATTGGAAGACAGTTTTTTCGATGTAAATCACACCTTTAATGTTAATCAAACATTTGAGCCGTCCATTCATGTCGATAGTAATACGTATTGCAGTGTAATCGAGAGTTTGCCTATGAGTTGCCTTTTGTTTAGTATTTTGGATTTATGGGATTTTGATAGCGACAAAATTGAGAAAGATTCCACAGAAGAAATTATCACAAAGGTAAATACGGTAAAAGTGAGTCCCAGATTGGGCCACCCCATGAACTTTAGTGAGCTTCTGGGAGACGTAACTCTAGATGAGAGAGGTAGAATCATTGCTGCGGCTGCCATAAGAACTGATATGATGGTTCATGTTAATTTTCTCAATGTAGACATGGATAAAATTGGAAATAATGCGGGGACTGCTGATTGGGTGAGTTCATATCAAGGCCTAAGTCATGCTTCTTAATCACTGTTTTAATATATTGAATGAATGTCCTGTAATATCTTAAAATTTATCATATCTATAAATTTATCATAAATTAAGCTTTATATTATTGAAAGTAATTAGAAATTAGATATAAAAAAGAAAAAAGAAAATAAAACTTTTTATTTGTATGCTTTTAATATGATTTAGGCCTTTCATTATCACAGCTTATCGTGCATTTGTACAAAGATAATTTTATCGTATAAAATATAATACTGAAATTATCAGAAGATTGTCATTTTTATTTTGATGTCGCTATCTATATCTTATTACTTAATAGATTACATATTATTTCTATTGTAGTAATATTAAAAATATTAAGAATAAAATTTACAATATGTCTGTTTTCTTTGATTTATGAGATTGTTATTTTTATTATCAGTTACAATATAATAGTCTTTATTATATTTGCAATTTACTCAAAATTTTATTTTAATCTATAATATTAAATCTCATTCATATAATGAACAAATAATAATTAACTTAGAATAAAAACCAGTCATTCATATCTAGGCAACAGAGGACGTATTGAAATGGGAATCAGCTTATCTAGAAAATATAATGAATCTTTCGAACCAACTGCAAAGCGAGAGATATATAAATAATTCCTTGAAGCTTTATTACGAAGCTGGTAGAAGTTACGGAGATATTTCTGGAAAATCCATATTTCAAGATATAGATAAATTGGTTATAGGAAGTACATTAATGTTTTTGTACGTCTTAACGATTTTGTCAAATCAGAATTGGGTAGAATGGCGGGTACGTATGACTATTACGAGAGTAACAATTGTTGAGTGATTTGGTACTTCTGTTTAGTGAAAGTTTTTCATCTTTTCGCAGTTTTGTCTCACTGGTACCGGTCTTTTGTGCGTGGGTGCTGCGTTTATATTTGCGGTGGGAATATGCTCTCTAATCGGAATTCCGTACGGTCCAGTGCATACGTCATTACCATTTTTGCTCTTGGCTTTAGGGATTGACGATATTTTTGTACTTAATGCATCTTGGAAACAGATACATACCGATGAATCAAACTTAAATAAGCCATTAACAGAAAGAATTGGACTTGCATTAGGTCATGCCGGTTCTGCTATCAGTTTTACTTCACTTACCGATGTCGTGGCATTTATTATCGGTGCTTCTACAGTATGTACAGTATATATATATATATATATATATATATATATATATATATAATCGTATAATATATATATATTATTATATATATATATATATATATATATATATAAATATTTTTTTTTAATTTCATATAAATTATATTGTTTAGGATAAAAGCATTACCATTGCAATGACGAGAAAAAAACAATTAGATTAAGTAATCCTTTTATTCTAAACAATAATTTATATGAAATTTAAAAAAAATATTTTCCTTATTTTTCTGTTTATTTCTACACAAAAATAATACAATAATATATTATTGGTATGAAATAAATTAGTTTCAAGTATCTAAAACAATTGCTAGATCATTAGATTTATGTTAAACGAAAAGATACCGTCATTATAATGATGTTTTCTTCTAGATATTACCTTCACTTAAATCGTTTTGTATTTATGCTGCAGTGGGCGTATTTGTGACATTTTTATTACAAATCACATTTTTTACTGCCTGCTTTACCTTGGATGCTAGGAGAATAGAACGGAAAAGAAATGGGATGTTACCATGTATCGTGCATGAAAACTTTACGCCCAAGTCATTAGACATCAGCAGTGCAATTTCCTGGAAATTTATAAACTTTTTGTATTCGAAGATAATATTGACTACGCCTGGGAAAATTATTATAGTATTAATTACTCTTGTAACAATGTCTATAAGCATTACCGGTTTGCTTCGATTGCAACAATGGTTTGATCCAAAATGGTTGTTACCGAAAGAATCGTACTTGAACGAATATATGGCTCTCCGATATCAAGCATTTCCTGATCAAGGATATAATGCCTTTGTCCTTATGGGAGATAATATTGATTACTTCTCTGAATTTCCTAAGATAATATCTATGACAGAACGCTTACAGAATGCGTTTTTTATACAAAGCATAGAACCTTGGCCGATTAATTTCGCGAAATTCGTGTCAACGCATTATACCACAGGTTATTTATCGTAATATTTATTTCGGTCGTTCGTCTTAAAAGTGGGGAAATAAAAATATTAATGTATTTCTAAAGAAGATGTGTTTCTGAAATTTTGAATTAATTTATATTCAGAATTTACTTAAATTTAGAGGAGAATGGACTTCATACAAAACTTTTAAGACAAACAGATCGTTCGATTAATTAACTGAGTTTGTAAATTAATTGAATAATTTTTTTTCTTTTCGTTAGATTTAAGTACTACGAAAATTGCAGAAGACGAATTCCACCACTATCTGTCGAAATTTCTTTTTAGTCGAGGTGGTGGTAAATATCAGAGAAATTTCTTTTTCAACGAGAAGTTAAGATGTGGTAGAGATGCCCCACGAATCATATCAGCAACCATTGACTTCAACTTTAGACGATTTGAGGGACCTGACGAATGGGTTCCAGCGATGGATAACAGTAAACTCTTAACGAACGAAGCGCAAATTCATGGATACGTAACGGTGTGGTGTGTAATGTTTGCACCTTGGACTGCCGGCAAACTAATCGGTCAAGAAGTATCGCGAAACATCATCTTGGCATTAATCTGCGTTATGGGTACCACAACGTTCCTCATCGCTGAAGTGCAGACTTGTTGTTGGATCTTACTCTGTGTATTTCTCACGCTACTAAACGTTTGTGGCTATATGTATTTCTGGGGACTAACGATAGACGTAGTGTCCTGTGTTGGTGAGTGCAGTTTTTTATTTTGACTTCGTGATTCATGGTTTTTTGTTAATCTGTTTATGCCAGAGATAAATATGTACACATATACACCTCTTGCATATATGTGTACGTACATAATATAAGAAGGAAAGATATTTAGTAAAATAGAAAAGAAAATTTTAAATAAAATTCTGGATTTGCAATAAATCATAATATTGTCTCAATTCGGACATCATCCATTTTATGGAAAATTTTATTGTCATTGTGACAACGACTTCCCGCTGAATAAAGACTAAGATAAAAGGATATTTATATTACAAGATCACGAGATCGCGTGCAAAGTACGAATCGGAGAGCAAATTTTCATTCTCAATTCTCATTTCATTCTTCGTGAGGCTAAAAAATTAAATATCTTTCCATTATAATATTATTAAACTGTACATAATTCATATATATACATTACACACGAGTTTTTGTTACATTATTAAAGCGCGAGTTCTATAACATATCATTTAAACAACGGAAGAAACAAACTTTTTGTTTTACTAATCAAACAATTTCGTCCCAATTTAATAAGAATTCTTCACAGGTCTCGAGCTGGCCGTTGGTTTAAGTGTGGATTACGCGGCACACGTCGCACACGCTTTCCTGAATGCTGAGTCGCGAGAAGATGACGATAATGCTCGCAGGACCCGAACATTAACCGCGGTCAGGCACATCGGCGCAGCGGTCGCATATGGCGCGGGTTCAACATTTCTCGCCGTCTCGCTTCTGGCCTTTTCGACGTCCTACGTGTTCGTCGCTTTCTTCCGGATATTCTCTTTAGTAATTATGTTCGGGCTCTGGCACGGGCTGATTCTGTTGCCAGTCATATTGAGCACTATTGGGCCGCGGAGTTTACGTGTGACACAACAACCGCAACCGATGTCCGAGAAGGCCATTGCTGCGGCTGATGATGAAGATTGAAGCGGAAATATGGATAATTGTTCAGGCAATCATGTTTCTTTATCAATAATATTTATTTTTGGTTCAATAAACATACAAAATTATTACACTATCCGTACTATTAATCACACATTTATACAAAAATAATAATTAATAATAATAATAATGATAATAATACGTCTGATAACTTAAAAACGGCATTATTTATAGATTTGTATATATATATGTATATATAATATATTAAGATCAAAAAATTAAGAAATATTTAAAAAACAAGTACAAAATAATGTAGCAAGGTTGATATAGATTTATTATCAATTATCATCGATCGGAAAGGAACATGACTATTATAAACGTAACGTAATCATGTTTTGCTGGATGCGTTTATCCTTTATGTATAATCATAATTAATATTTATGACATAAAAATGAGCGGCGAGGGAGCGACCTCGGGATTGATTGGCAAGCTCCCTCCGCTGCCTCTCTCAGTCTTGCACAATCCATCTAACTTTCGTTCAGCCATTCATTCGTGCAACCCCGTCTCCTTTGTTTCTTTTTCACAAATTGTTCCTTTCGTCTCTTGTGGCCTCAATCCGACGGATTTCCGATTGACGGCGACAAGAGGAAAGGGGGATGCACAATTTGGACAAGACGCATAGAAAGGCGGGAATATAATAGACACCCAGCTATTCGTACTCATTCGCACGCTAGCGTACATCGGAAACACTCTCGGAGGCGCGCACGTTGTCTCCACATCCAAGCATACGACGGTAGTTAGACTGCCGGGGGGCAGCAAAGCCACGCATGAACGATACGATGATTAAGTTATTACACATCTTCTTAGTTAAGTTTGAATTTTACAAATCGGGATTCGTATATTCCATAATTGATGAGGAACCATCGATACAATAATAATAATAATAATAATAATATTTACTTAGCAAAAAACGTGCCGATCGGTAATTGTGGCGAATGACGCGTGATGTGAGCACAGTTAGTTGCGTTAAAAGACGGGGGTGTCGAGGTACTGGAGAAGATTCAGGGGTGGAGGAGCTCGGGCTCGGGAGACAAAGGACGGCGAGGATCCGCAAATGGGTCGATACACCGGCCGGGGGATGTGACACGCGAAGGGGAGAGTAGGCTGAACTCGAGGACGACGGTGACTGAGGGCGTTGGACACTGTGTGAGGGAATCTGCTCGCCGGGGATTTCAAGGTACACGCACTTGAGGGGGTACACCGTGGGAAAGACACTCAGGGCAGACAGACACCGACATAGAGACTAGGCTACCGACTATACGTTAATATCTATCTAAACGTTTAATTAGCGTACGCACCGCGTACACATCCGGTACGCCCGCACACATCTCCGCTCGCCTTTCGCGCGTGCAATCGATTTGCGAAGGGCGCGTTCAGAAGCACTCTCGCCGTGTTTCGCTTACTTTTCTTTTTTTTAATCCTCTTTTTCTCTCTCTTTCTCGGCTCTCTTTTTTATTATCGTTTTATTATAATCAGCGGTCGCGTCGTAGTCGTGTCTCTTTTCTTTTCTTTCTCTCTTTTTTCTTTTTATAGTAAATGCTATGTAGTTTTTATTACTCAAGCTTATGCCCAAAAATCTACCAGAGGCACTTTGGGTTTATTAGTACCATTTGAAGTCGGCGTGCGCGGGGGAGGGTACCGCACGCCCCGTTCTCTCTCGTGCGCGGAACAGCGGGCGAGCTCACGCGTTTTCGCCTTATCCTCGAGGGAAACCGCGTTGCTTCTCGGGATCGTTCCGTTGACCCGTTCGCGTCAATTAAGTTGTCGTCGTCTCTCGCCTCTTTTCCCTGGTCGCGCGATATTATTACCCTGTCTGGCGATGTGTCTTCGCCACCGCGTTCGATTCTACCGCGTCCGTCTCTCCTTCCGACTCTCCACCTCGCCCTCCCCCCAATTCCTTTTCCAGTAAAGCCTACCCAACAACTCCGTATCTTTTACCCGCTTCCTTACCTTTCCACCACGGTCTTCCGATGTTTTTTGAGCAATAAATACTTTCTCCACGTATAACTGCACATTGAATTGACGCACAGGACACGCACACGCACACACACGCGCACACACATCGGGCAGTCGTCATTCGCTACCAGCCGTACGCATTGACGGAATGTCACAATGTTAAACGCAAGAGCTGCGAGCTCGAAGAAAGCGTCGTCCGGCTTCGAATCATCAAATCACATTAGCTCCCTCATCCTCCCCCAAGAGAGTATGTAAAATCATGCCAGGATCAGGCACTCTGTAGATCGGACTTGTCGTCCAATTTACAAACAACGTGGTGTGATTTGGCAATTTGTGCGTAAAGGGAATGAACAGTTGATCAGACAGCTTTGTTCATCGATGCCGGCGACCCTTCGACAATGAGAGCATCCAAATATGAGATTCCGTGCAATGCTTTCGGCTCTGAATCAAACGCACATCCATTCGCGCGGCTCACTTTCACGCACACCAATATGGCTACATCCACAGAGTTAATGTTACGCTTTTAATTAATGATTATCAATTCAATATCAATTCAATATCAATGTATTACAATCAGACAATACTCAACAGTGATCGTTATTCATTATATATTACAATAATTAAGAGTGACAACAACATGACGACGGAGGCGTTGAAGCATTACAAGGGAGAAAGAGAGAAAGAGAGAGAAAGGTAGATAAAGATTGAAAGTGGTATGTGGATGAATTCTAGGAGGATGAAGGAAGAGCAGGAGAGTTTCGATGGTGGACGCGCTACAAGTAGTATGAGAGGAGAGGGAGAGAGGAATTGGGAATTAACGAGCTGGACATGGAGGATGAGGGAGGAGAAGGATGGGGCTATCGATGATTATGGAATAGCGACGATGACATCGGTGATGGATGTACGACGATAGGAATGAACGATTAAATGGGCGAAATGGAACGATTGAGTCGCGGAGACCAAGGAGGGGAAGCACGCACACTCAACACAACCGTCACATCGAGCTGGCCTCGCGCGCGGCCATAGTCCATAGATTAATTACTTACTAACTAATATACAGTCTGTCTCCGTTGCGCGGATGACTTTTTTTCCCTCCCTTCCTTCTTGCCTTCCTCGCGAGCGCCGTGTAAGTATACGTAATACACCATATTAAATACGCACGTGCGCGCGGTACGGCGCTGCCGAGTTATGGAGCGTGCGACAGCGCGCTTGTAAGCGTGTGAGCGAGTGAGACTTCCTTGGGTCTCAGTAAAATCTTTTTTTTTTGTGTGATAAAGTTATGGCAAAATAACTCGGCGCGGGATACCGTCCTACCTGCTCGCACGCGCGCCTCCTCATCGGATACTAGATATACGCACACGCACACACAGGCATGCTTGCGCCGGTATAAAGTGTATATATGTACACATATACATACGACATACCATCCATACATATATATAATATACCCATATCGTTTAATTATTTCATCGTTACCAGTAATTATCATTATCTCTTAAAATTCGTCTCAGTTCACGTAATTCAAAAAATTTCAGCTAGAGTAGCGGTGGATGGAAATGTTTCTTCGTTAAAAATCGCCAGCTCACCGAGATTCACGGCGCCGGCAATCTCGACCGTTTCTTTTTCATTTTTAAACACATTTACAAATTATCGATCGATATCGCGGCCGATTCCCTCACTCGCGCCTCTCTCTTATCACTAGCGTGTGTTTCACATTACATTCATGTTTTTTTTTTAAATCACTCGCGGTGCAAACGGGCGTGCGATCACCGCGCGGCGAGGGAAACGCTCTCTCATCCCGCTTTTGCAACTCGACTCGATCGTCAAGGAGTGATCGTACATTTAATATCCTATTACAATTATTCATGATTTTTTTTTTTTTTGATATCTTATGTACAATTATGCGCGCACGCGGCAATGTGCTTATGATTATGGCCACACCTACGAACTGGCGACCTCTGAGAAGACTTCATCGACACATTACTTTTAACATTTAGTCCTTTAATTAATTCCCAGTTTAACTCGCGACGCTTTTTTCTTCAGCTTCCCGTTTGGAATAACTCCAAAGTTCACTCGCGATCCACGTTAAACTGAGAAAACTGGCTTTTGCACGGAACCTGAGATAATCGATTTCAAGGTAGGCCAGTTCCCCTCGTTCGCGCCGTTGATAATTATGCCGGACCGCGATTGACCGCTCAGCAGGGTAACTCTTGACGAGCAGGTTTTGTCATGTGCTTCATGGAGTTCATGGTCATGCATCAGGGATTGTCCGCCGCCATTATATTGTGCACCTGCTCGAGCTTATACGCCAGTCTCTGCTTTTGCGAGAACTCGTCCTCCTCGAGCGTGACTATTAGTTGTTCGTTGTATTTACCCGCGTATGTATACAGTTCGTATAAAGCACAATTCGTGTTAAACTCCGTTGTGTGCAACTGAAACAAAATTAGATAGAACATTGATGAAATCATATCGAACAAATTTCGTTCCGCCAAATTTATGCATTACAAATATAGAAGTGGATAAATACCCTCGACTCTTCGGCAAGCATGGCATTCATGTCTTGATCGGATATGGCTGGCATGACTTTAATATCTGAGTAGTAACGCTCTACCCACTCTTTGTACACTGGAATGTCCTTTGCATATAATAGTTTTGAACTCGGAGAGTCCTTACCTAAGAACACAGCGGAAGAAAAATTTTTATACATTTCCGAATCCTGTTAATTAACGCAGGAGTAGTAATATAGAAATTGGTGCTAAAAGACACATACCTAATCTATGGTCCGACGTCGAACAGCTATCCATGAACGTCTGCGCCACGACGGATAGACACGAGTCCACGATGTTGGACTTGTGTATATCAAAAATAAAATTGGGATTTTTTATAAGATTAACCCAAAACCTAAGGGGAAGGGAATTGCTCTTCCACGTGTGGACCACTTCCGGATCGGATATGCCGTGTTGCAGAGCTTGGTCGTCCATAAAATCGAACATGTACTTGATGGCGAGAGGTAGCGCCGAGCCTCGATGGGCAGTGCTGAATATTGTCTCGAACAGGTCGTCGACGAACTTCTGGAGCGTACCCTTGGTCGCCAGTAACCTCGTCAAATAGATCTCCGAAACCATTTTATTGCCGCGATCTCCCTCCTTTCGCGCGTCGGAATCGTGGTGTTTGACGAGGTGCCAAACCTTCATACCGGCGTCAATATTCTGATTGAGCGGCGAAGTGGCGCGAGAAAGCGGAGGACTCGCCGAACTGAACTTGCTCAGATTCAAAGTCTCGTACTTGTGCGATTTGTCCGTTTTCTCCGACAGAATCGAGAGATTGTATATAGACGATTGTTTGGAGACTAAGTTGAGCGACGCTCCGTCCGGTACCCTGTAGTGATTCAAAGTGTTCCTCTTCTTCCACTCGCCTTCCGTCTTCGTTGTTGAGTCTTCGTCGTAAAGAATTAATCTACCGGATGCGCCAGTCCGCCACTCTGCAATATTTCATCAGGTATAATACGAGAATCGCATGAGATTTTACATGAGGTTTAAGTATCCAAACGCGAAAGTCTCTTACCGAGATCAAGATCCTCCTTTCGGGGTCTTTGGCTGTACGGAGTCGCACGGTAGATCGTATCCAATGCCTTTTCCTTCACTTGAGATATTGTGTCGCAGTCAAGGACCTTGACTGGCACGTTCTCCGTGTTAGGATCCATTCCGCCAACGAACACGGTTTGTTGGGATATCGAGACGTAGACCGTCTGAAATTGTAATAGAAGCGTTATTATTACAAAGCATCATCTTGAAGTATCTTCTCGAAGTATTGACGCTTCCTTACCATTGGCTTGAAATCGATAGATTGTCGGATCAATTTTTCTTCGGACAAAGAATATCGTGCTTCCGATGTAATCGCATCGACAGGACCCTTATCGACCTGCTGTTTTACCGCACGAAACAGTACGTACAGTGGTTCACCAGCGCATTCTCTCATGAATTTGTACAAGAGAAATGTGAACCAAGCAGACAGCATTTTCTCAGCAACGCTCTCAGTTCTACGAAATAAATAAGTCCCTTAAAATCATAAATATCAACATCGAGCATTAATAATTGAGAATATGGTATACTTACCGTCTCAGGAACAACTTTGGATGGCTCTTGCCTTCCGTGCACTTCTCGATAAGATCCGCCAGTAAGGTTTTCAGGATGTCCGTGCAATATTCCATTTTGCTCTGTAGCGTAACCATAATTAGGCTGGCAACGTTAACCCGATCTCTCATCGAGAAATAACGATTGCTCTCGAGCGTTCGTACGAACAACAACAGGAAAGTCTTGTTCATTATCAGTTGACCGAACAAGCGCAAACCCTTCTCCTTTCGTACGAGTTCTGGCCTGTCCCACTGCAGTACCGGACTGTTATCGTCGCTGGGGAATAATATCATCATCGCGTAAGTGCGATAATCGAGGAAGGGTATGCCACCGCTGGTGAGGTCCCCTGTGAGATCAGTCATTTCCGTCTGTAATTCGGCGAATGCCTCCTTACACTCGGCAGCGACTCGTAGCTCAAGAATATCCATCTGCTCCTGCATATTCTTCAACACGCGATTACTCTCCGTGGATTTTCTGCGATAGGCGATAAGGAACGCTATGAATACGAATACTAAGACCACGATGGCGGCGATCACGCCGATGAGCGCGGGTTTCGACAACGGCCCGTTCAGCCCGGCTGGCAGTGCGTAGCTAAGCTTGCCGATGTTGTAACGTAGCGTACCGCCCACTATCAGCACTACCTCCGGCAGCTCTTGTTTATTGGGCAGACCCTGGGCATCGATAGCCGGCGGTTGCGTCAAGGGTGGCCGGCAGGTGAGTTGTTGCCGCGATAAGGACGTGACGTTGCAGAAGGCGTTACCGATCTGCACGACCACGTCGGACTCTTGGCATGCACGATCGAGGTGTTGACCATTGATCGTCAGATAATCGCTCTTGTAATACTTGACTTCCTCGTCGAAGACTTCATAGATCGGATTTGGATACAGAAGAAAATGGTTGAAGCCGTGCTGCGAGAGATTCTGAACGCCGGTGACGTTGTCCATGCGGAAACCGTACTCGAGAGAAAGCGGTCGTTCGGCGTCTAGTATTATGTGCTCGGGCACTTCGATGGTCGGCGACTTGCACACCATGCTCTCCTGACTGTGCACCTCGCACTGCGACACGAACATCTTCTCGTCGTAGTAGACGTACATTTGCGGGCTCTGTATGTAGCCAAGGTTCTTACCGGTCACCGAGATCTTTATTCCACCCGCCGGAATCCCCTTTGGGACCTTCATCTGACCAGCCACGCCACTCTCCACGCTCTCGATTGTCGGATCATCGACGTATTCGAAGTAACCGTCGTATAAACGCTTGCCACCGTCAAAGGACATCTTTAGCATGCCGCTCCTCTTTCGATCGCTCGGACTCGTCATGCAAAGAGCCTCGTTGGGTTCGGCACTTATTATGGAGCAGGGTAACTCGTCGATGTCAGCGTGGATGGTACTACCGGCGTTCATATAATTACCGGTGATCTTGATAGTGGTACCGCCGCTCAAAGGTCCGTACTTGGGTGATATCGTGAGGATTTGTGGATCCACAAATTCGAAATTGTAGTCTGATTCGCCGCGGAAGTCCTCGATCTTGACGATAACGGGTCCGCTCCTGCCTTCCTGCGTGCCAGGTCCGTCGACTCGGCAAACGATTTGCTTCGTTCGAATGTAAAGTTCCTCGTAAGGCAGACATCTCATGCCGGCCACGGTAACGCCACCAACTATGTCCTGCAATATATATTGAACAATTACGTGTATTGATAAAAGTTTAATATGCAAAATATATAAAAGCAAGAGTGTCTCTCTCTCAATGTTGAATTTCATAATTTAAAAAATCTTTATGGTGGTAAGCACATATTTGTAACATTTGAGTGAGTTGTAGTTGCTCAAATTGCATTAATATATTTTTCACGTTTATTATTTTAATTTATCACTATAAAGTCTATGATATTTTTTAACACAATAACAAGCTATAGCCTATTAGCTACAGTGATACGCTCGTGAGTGACCTGATGCAATCTCAGAAATGTTTCATAACTTCGTCATTCCTTCGAAGTAGTGCTGTAGAAATGCAATTCCTTAGCAATTGAAGTTTTAGAAAAAAATCGATCTTCTCGACTCACGTCCCGGTTAATATTTTTGTAATGCTTTTTTATATTTTCCATTAATTATTATAACACATTACTACGCAAACACACAAGAATGATAAACGGAGACGATATTTCAGAGACTATGTATTTCGCTTCGTTAACGAATAGCAGAATAAACCGAATCACGTCTTTCTTACCTTGAATGTCTTGCCAAGATTGATGCCGCGAATCGTCACGTTCGTGTTGCCCTCCCAGGGGCCCATTACCGGCTCAAACGATTTTATCTCCGGATTTGGACAGGTTTGGTTGCTGTTCAGCCACATGCCCAAGCCGCGGTCGCACTGATCCTTCACTTCGCATCTGTCCGAGCTCTGGCACCAGCCACATCCGTACTTCGTCGGCAGGGCCAGGCACATACCGCAGTTGTCCGCCATGTCGCGGCAACGGTATATCACAAGGTGTATATTGTCCGGATTATCCAAGGGTTTGGAGCCGCCCCAGATCACTGCGAATGGTACCGTGATGTTCGGCGCGCGAGAGGTATAAGAGAATTCCGTCTCCTCGCAGTAGATCGTGTCGGCCAACAGACGCGCGTTCACGCTCGTCACGCGACCCTCGATGTTGAATTGGCACACGAACCGTGTTTGTATGATGAATTGCTGAAAATCACATTTTAAATAGAATTCACGTTTATATATTACCTTAACAAAATCCTGAATTCAATATAATGTACTTACAATTGGTGAAATTTAGAAAAATTTATGAAATTTGTAATATATTTCGCAATTTTACAAAAGATTTAGAGACAAAAAGTTATATTGATAAAAAAATCTAATGATGTAATATGTTTTTGACATACCCCAATGATATGCACTTTAACTCGTATCGCCTTCTTGATACCGGAAGAAACGAGGATCTCTTGAGATTCGGTGGCGTTTATAGTGGGACAAAAACCTGGTCCACTTCTATAGCTTGGTCCCATTCTCTGCAAGATATATGTGAGGTGAAAAAACAAGCTAATAACAATTCAACATTTCTTACGTATTACGTCAATTCGGATTTCAGATTTTATTTCACTTACGCACTATTTCTTTCAATTTAATCAACGCGCCGTTAGCATCTTTATTCGATTTTACTCTATTTAATCATTTCAGACATTATATGAATCGAATTATAGAGCGAAGTTCTCAATATCGAGTTTTCATAAAAAATTACAAGTTAATTGATAATCACATATTAATATTCATGGAGTGAACACAACGTTTTAACTCCAAAACAAATCGAGTTGATGTCGAAATGAATTTAGTCGATGCATGTTAACATGTACGCAACAACAGAATTGCAATTCTGCTCCGAAATTAGGTGTTGTGAGTTTGCAGCACATATGAATCGTTTATCTTACGAAAACGATGTATAAATCCATTTTGAAACTTTAATGAGTTCCAGTAAAATGTGGATATAAGCGGACGTGTACGATTATCAATTTTAGATTCTTTTCATATTTGAACTTATTTTTAAAATAAACGATTTGATATACGGAGCATTGTTAATTTCTTTCATAAAGAATCGAGGCGTGCATATACATACATACATACATATATATATATATATATATATATATATATATATATATATATATATATATATATATATATATATATACATATGTGTAATTTTAGACTCAAATAAAAAATTATCAATATGATAATTATATATATCAATTATTGGGTGATTTTAAAGATACTTTTAATTTCTTATTTCTCTGATTAAATTATATTACAGATTTCTTAGGAATTCGCGTCACCGCTGCACCGGTTGAGTGTATTTTAAGAGTAATATCAAATCATTTTTAATTCCCAATAAAATCTGACAAAAAAAATTCAATGCGCATGTCAATAACTTTGCTACGCTCAAGACATTCGCAAACTCGTATATTCGTATTTTAATTAAATAATGAAATTAATGAAATTAAATAAATAAAAGTTTACTCGATATTTTCTGTATTTGATCGCTTGTTGCATGGCATTCTCATTTGCTTGCGAGATTCAGCGAGAAATTAAATGGAGATAGAAATTTCCTCGCATGCCAATAACTCTAGTTTATTGTTAAGATTTAAAAATCATCAAAAATTATCTATTAAATAACGCCATTCTAATCTTTTCTTTGCATATAATAATTCATTTTATTCATGTATCTTGGGGTGAACATTATTATGCATAGATATACGTATCAATCAAGTTATAAATACTCGTGAAATTAAAATTCAAGTAATTCAATATCTTCGTTGCGCCTCCAAAAATTCTCAGTCGAGCGATAATATTCGTAATGTAGGTGACACAAACCGATTCAAAACTAGACGCAAGATGTGATAACTATAAGCCCATTCGCAAAAATCGATTTCGAATACAAAAAAAGAACATATTCGACACACATTTTATTTGATAAATCCGTTATATATTTCAGCAGAACACGGACAACATTTTAGCTGATGTATGGTCTTGCCATTTGTTTATTTGCGGCATAAGACAGATCGTTGTTTAAGCAAGGTTGGCATGCTAAGTACCATTCGCGTGATGTGATGATACTAGAGCGGGCAGGCAGCGGCGCGAGCTGCTCCACGTGCCATCGCATTATTATTCTTTGTAATCCGAATATTCCGCTCATTAATGATCATTGTCCGTGCAATCGGTCAACTTTTATAATTAATAGTGCGCAAGCGTATTGAAGCAAAGACTATTTATCGAAGCAGCGTTATTTCACACGTATTAGATTTGAATATGTCTCGCGTTACACTACATATTTTTTGTCGCAATTCATTATATGCATGTATAAATTATCATTTCTCCGCGAAGTGACGCACGATATGTGTGATCGAGTGAATCAATTGAACCGATACTTAGAATTAGTGTGTCATTTATTAATAATATTTTGTACAGTTGCGCGAAGTATTGTTAACATCTGTAGTGCGAGCATTATATTCCATACAATGAATTTAATGCGCGCGTTTATTATTAATGTGTGTGTGTGTGTGTATGTGTGTGTGTGTGTGTGTGTGTGTGTGTGTGTGTGTGTTTTCGCGAATATATTTAATATTTAATATTTATATACCACTTTTTTTTTGTTATTTGAAAGATTAATAACCTTCCTTATCATTTATTAGGATAATTCAAATAGAAATTAAAGCAAAAGATGTTTTTTCTTTTTGGAATATATATGTATGTAGTTATTTGATCAGAAACTTTCTATATTGATCATTAAGGCTCCTGGGATCTCGCCGCGGTCATGTGAGAGGCGAAAAATGACACGCTGAGAATTTTTGCGTGCCATTTTTAAATGAAAAGATATTTGGACGAAAAAACACTTCTGATCGCTTTAATACACTTATAAAATATACTGAAAACTATCCTTTTCCCTTGACAGTTAAGAAACATCTGTAAAATGTAATACGAAGTGTAGTCATGTTCCTGCGCATAAACCTGCATGACTAGGCTTCGTACATTTATTTTACGGCTGTGTATTAACTGTCAAGGGAAAAGGATAGTTTTCGTAATAATTTATTAAAGTTAAAGCGATCAGACGTGTTTTTTTCATCGAAACATCTTTTTATTTAAAAATGGCGCGCAAGAATTATCAGCGTGTCATTTCTCGCTTCTGGATGTTCACGATCTCTCGCATGACCGCGGCGAGATCCCATCAGGTGCCTTAATGAAGAGATTTCTATCGCTTGATCCCTCTTCAATTTTAGAGATAAATCGCAAGATACTTACGCTGACTCCCGTGACAAGGATATCGTTACGACAGTTCTCCGCCGTGTCGTGTGTGCACCGATGACCGTCAACGCACCAGTCGCACGGAAAGCTCGACGACACGCATTGCGTGCACGAGCTGTATGTGTTGCAGTCGAAGAAAGTGAAATTCGTCGCCACCAAATCGGGGCCGTTTGTCATCCGTACGGACAGTTTGGCCGTGAAATGGTGCCGGCCCGGCGGTATCGACGGCAGTAAATCGGTACGCGGTGTGGTGCAGTTCACGCCGTAGGACTTCCGCGAGGCATTCGTAATCAATGTCTTGTCGAGGGCAGAAAATGCGCACAAAAACTGCCCATTAAGGGTCGGCAAGTTATCGATGACGAGCTCGAGAGTCCTGGCGGTGGTGCGCTGCAGTTGGTCCGGCGTGACAGTGGTGATCGTCGTGCATCTACCACTCTTGTAAGAGATCCAGTAAAGCGGATCCTTGGCCGCGTCCTGGCAGTCGCTGCGCAAGTTGCACTTGTTCTCCAACGAGCACCAGCCGCAATACGGATCCTTCGCCCCGAGGCAGTCCCAGCAGGTCTTGTAGACCGAACACTCCTGCACCTTGACCTTTGAGACTTTCTTCTCTGTCAGCACGTAAAGATGCATCAGCTGCGAATCGAATAGCAGATCCGGATTCACCGGTGAACCGGGATCGATCTCGAGATCGCCGTACTCCAGCGCCAGCGTCGAGCTTTCCACCACAACCTGCAACAGGAATATATATATTTTTTTAACGTAAATTGATCAGCGCAGTTAATTTATCTTAATTAAATTATTGTTAGGATAGTCCAAATACAGGAAGGCATAATTACAATTGTTTCATCGGTTAAGTTTTTATTTTGTTGCGTACTAAAAATAAATCTATGAATATAAGATAAATTTTTCCTAGAAAATATCAAGATCTTAAGAAAGTAAAATTTCAAATTTTATTGAGCTTGTTGTAGATCTTTGATTTATCTGTCTGTTCCGATGCAATCTATTTAGTATGCATTCTCATCACGTCAGAAAACATTTAACAAACGTAATTACAATATAATTATTTGTAATAATTTGAAGAAGACTGAAGATTTGAAGAAGATATATCGAGTTTTATATATAAATAATTAGCTGCCTACAAAATATATATAATTCGTCTGGTCGAAAATATTTCCACTGCAGCAGAGATCGCTAGATCGTTAAAAAATCAGGAGTTTACAATAATCGGCGGATTTGCGTAAAATTAGAGAGACGCAGTCATTGATGATTGCAGTTAACAGGCTTGTATAATATATTTATCGTATATATAATGCCAGAGTGCTCCGGTGTTAACGAAACGAGGATGATACGCGCGGGATGAAGAATTAAATATTCACGACGAAATTATGAACAACCGTTAGCTCGGCTAGCAGCGCGCGGGGTGAATGTTACTTCCGTTTAAGTATTTATTGGGTATTAATTATCAATATTAGTTCGGTGACGACCTCTCATTGCGTATTCCGTTTTTCCCATTCCCACGATAGTGAACGGAACATTTCCAAAAATATTTAATACGCGCAGTCCCTCGTCGACGTATCCATGCACCCATCGATTTTAATAGTAATGGCGTATAATAATCCGACTGCACAGCAACATTTGACGAATGGTAAATTTTACTTTCGTATTACCGGGAGTATATATAACATGAATATTTACGTTGTCGTGCACATTCGCGTCCCCGCAAATTTCCCAGGTGAATATCCCCGTATATCCGTTGCCGCGCGGGCGCGAGCTTTTTTTTTGTAACTTCAATGCTGGCTGGTGATTACCAGACGTCTAGATATAAGATTACAAGCCACCGAAAGTAATAGCGTAGCTGCAATTTGCACGCTATTATTTTAACGTGAGACTCTCAGCGCGTCACATCTTTTTCATGGACGCGCGTGGTACAATCATCTCTCTGCCAGGTGCGCTCTCGCGCGTAACGTTCATTTTCTTAGACCTCACCGCGAGTCTCATTCGCGGTCGCGGTTAAGGGGTCGTAAATTAAATCCCAGTCCGCGACATCCCGGGCTTTCAATTGACAGCGAAACGATGACGACGACAACGGATGGAGGTATAGGTCCCCCGGGGACTAGAACCGTTCGCGAGTCTAATAAAAAGATCATATTTTCGAATGGTAATAACAGTAATCATGTCGAAACACTTTAGCGAATCGCTTTAGCGGTGACGTTTAGCTGACGATGTAATCAAATTTACAGAATGACACTCGCTGCGCATTTGGTAATTATTACCATCATCCTGAGCTTCGTAACAGTTGTATCCTTCGTAATAGTAATGTTCATGGTAACATTGTATGACTGCGTTAACTCGGTAAATTCCTAATTATGTGCTTAACTAACTAAATTTGGCTTTTAATTTATAAATACGTAAAGTTTTTAAAGTATTTATAAATACGTAAAGTTTTTACAAATTTATTTAATTGCTTAGCTTTGTGAACTTCTTATTCGATTCCGTAGATTTCAAAGAACACGTTGATCCTTCTGCTCTATAGGAAGTACTTCCCGAAATATTAAACTTTTCGACGTCAAGAAGCGAAATCGCACTGATATTGGCTCAATAATTTCAGATCTTGTATAGCTTGTTAACGACAATGTATCGTAATACGGAAAAAGACGTGCACATTACTGAAAACGGGCAATTTTACCGAAGCAGAAATGGAATAGTTAAGCATTCGCGTGTAATTTACAACAAATTGAATTGAGAGAGCAAAGCAAAGTTCGTGGGTAAATGCACGGCGCGCAGTCACTATTCCGATTTAATTAACAAATATTAATTAAGTCGCGTCACGCAGCGTGAATCGAGCCAACAGGCAATTTGCCGCAATTTGGTAAACATCTGTTCGTCTACTCTACAATGATCATTAGAACAATAATTAATGCCTTTTAATAAAGGCGGAAGAATGGATTATTGCTTATATATCGTTGACAATTCCCCACAGTCGCGAATTAGTCCAGTCACTATGTACATTAAAAAAAAAAACATAATTCTGACCCAGGATTTTTCATTTGGGGGGTGTTGGGGGGTTCAAGAAAAGCTTAATCTCAAGTTTTCGACCTCTGTTTCCCGCTTGCTTTTTTTACGGGAGTAAAAAATGTGAAAAATGGTTTTTCCGCGATAACTCGGTTTCTAATAAAGTTAAAGTTAAAGTTACAGAATTATGTCTTTTATAATCCGTTTTTTTGTACATAGTGACTGGACTAAATACGAACTCAGAAGTCAGACTATGGTCTGAATGAACAAAATGGAAAATCATCAAGTTCTTATTGTAATATAAAACAGTTAGTGAGAAATACTTCGCTACAGAAATACTTCTGTAGCCACAGCTCTTCGAAAGTTTTACTGTATGGTGGTCTAATCATTTAATTGAAACTCGACGTTTCAATGTCAATACGTTTCATGTCAAATGATTCTTCGCGTTCTTCCGGAAGAACTGTTCAACCGATTCAACTTTGCGAGACGTCGCAGAAGGATCGTGGCGTGATATGGAGGATCCGGAAGAAGAATTCTAAGGGCTAAGGGCTGTCCACTACGTACCGATCAGCATTCGACCTCTGGCCGAGTAATGAGTCGTTACTTAAGACAGGCAATCACGGCGCGGTAACTATGTTAAAATCTTTGTGCCTTATAGGCGGGATGGGCAGAAGAGAAATAACAATAATTACCGAGGCTACCGAGTGTTAGTGGTGGTTGTTAATTCTAAGGTTTGCCCGGGGTATCCGCGGCCGGTCTTTTTTAGCGTCTGATTTCGCCGTTCGCGTCGGTATATATACGTTAACGCCGAGTTCGCGCGATGTTCGCGCGTCATTCGGCCTCGGCAAATCCTCAACCAACGTCAACGCACAAAGAGGCTTTAATAAACGCGCGGGGATAAAGGCAAGGTCGGCAAGGTCGAGGATGAGCCGGTAGGAGGGTTAAGAGCGAAGAGAGAAGAAACGGGGGAGCAGATAGAAATTATTTCTTAATGGAAGAAGAAGCATCGCGAGGCAGACGCAAACGCAAAGAGGGTACCTGGTAATGATGAAAAAGAAGGAGACAAGGTGTGCAGGCAAGAGGTTCGCAAGAAAGTTGCGTGCAAACAACTACGAGCACAATAGAAGAGGATAGATGCAAAAAGAATGACCTCAATAAAATGAAAGTAGCTATAATAATAAAGTAAACTGATATTAAAGATAAACGTATGGAAAATTTGATAAAGATATAATATGTCAATTATCAAGTGCAATAAACAACGAATACAAAATTCGGTTTATCAAATATTATTAAACTTTTTATCCTTTATACTTTAATTCGCGAGAAAAATGAATGTCCAATAATTATTCCAATTCATAGAAAACGTTCTATTCGTCGAAAACAAGAGTTAAATCCTTTTTATTTCAGATATTTTTATTGCAATAATTTTTCTACGCAAAGTGGAGATAGGAAACAGTAGACATTACCTTGATTAAAAGTGTTACTTAATCAGAGTTTTATTTCACATCAAAGTAACAACTGAAAATAACTATACCGTTGAACTTTTATCAAAATCTTAGTATTGTTGTCCTCCTATTTTATGTAATACGTCAAAGCGGAACTTTTTAAAGGCAAGCGCAAGGCGCAGAGGTATAAAAGAAAAATAGCATACACAGAGGAGAAAATAAAGAATGAAAGAACAAGAAGATGATGATTAAGCGCAGGGCGAGGGATAAGATATCGTCGCCTTTTGCGTCTCGACGTTCAATCGATGACGTTTAAAAGCGAAGAAAATAATAATCGCGACGCTACCGCGAGGTAGGCGGACGTCTTAATTAACGAGCTGGCTTGCGCTCTCGCTTTTTCTCGCGTGGCGCGATTGCATGTGCCTCTATCCCTTGCGTACGTATATCGCGTGGGCAATGCTGATGCCGATCGGTGCGTCGCGCGTCGGGCTGACCGATAAAAAGCGAATCGAACGTCGACATTCCTGAATCCATTTCGAGCTGAGCATGTACGCGCGTCCCACGTAAGGTGCTCGCGCATTAATGCCACGGTGAAATCCACGCCTTTAGGTTCATTTGCATGGTAAACGCAACCGGGAGCAATTGACGAGAGGTGCTCTTTGTCTCTATTGGCGCGCGCAGGAAGCGACGGACTGTCAGCCGATCGATATAACCAATCATTAATTACTGATAACATGTTACGGACATCGCGAGCTCAACGAATAACAAACTATATTTATTGCAAAGTTTAATGAATAGTTTCTTACGTAATTAACGAGAGCGTGAGAGCAGTCGTTATCTGCATCAGGCGCGATAGTCCCCATCAGATGTGACAGCAGTGCGTCTCTAGCTTCGTTAAAAATAACTGAGCACTAAAAATAGTTCGTACTTTAGTTACACCAAATCATAAAAAAAATTCTTTTGAAAAATTTATAAAAATTTGAGATATCGCAATGAGTTATAAGCATTATGAGCATTAAATGCGGAGGAAGATATAATTAATAACTGTAGAATTTGACACGAGTCCCATATGTTCGATAGACACCGCGAGCGATCGAAGTCCGATAGAAAATTCCTACTTCGTAGAGACGTAACAGGCGACGATGAGTGAAAGGGGTTTATCACAACAAGGACTCGACTCGAGGCACGTTCTTGAATCCTGTCAGAGTGTCTCGTGGAACAACGACAGGGAGTAACAACAGGACGCGGGGCGCGATGCGATTAAATCCGGAGGTTACTCCCGCCGTCGCGCCGTTGCGATGGATTTCGACGCGGTGATTATACGTCGAGTTACGTATGCATCCCTCCCTATCTCTTCTCATTCCTCCTTTCACCCCGACCGGCGCCTCTCCGGAATTTCTAAATGCATATTCTTCGACGCGGTTCGCCGCACCATCGCACGGGATTTCTTCTTGCGGATGCGACGGTGAGAAGAAAGAAAAGAAGACGGATTTCCCCACCGCCACTCAACGGGATAGCGAGAGGGAGGGTGGAGGTGGCAGGGAGGATAGTGTCTCCGAGAGGCGTTCTACAGAGCGGCATAAATATTCCGCCGTTGAGAGATTCCTGGAGAAACCTATTTCACATGAACCTTATCCATCGATTTTAGCGAATGGAATGCGCGTTCATATACCTGGCGGGACCTGGCGGTGCAGCGAAATCGATTAGAATTAACTTTTATTAACCCCGGGTGAGGAATATGAAATGTAATGCGCTCTACACGATAATGGATCTATCCTCGGAAACTTTCATGTGACATCAAATTCACGTCATTCATAATTTACGACTCTCCTCCTCGTGTTATCCGTATCTATCTAATGTTAATGAGAGAAGTTGCTACTCTCTATTTTATACAAAAAAAAATATATTGTCCTAGTTTGACACTATAATAAAAATATTTAACGTAAAACAATTTTGCATCCCAGCTTCAACAAGCAAATGGAAACTTTCTTGTGATGCAACGCGTCTCTTTACCTATTCAAAATCGTTAATATATTTTTCACGCTTCTATTATATATTTATTGTTAACTTTCAATATAATAAAATCAATTTTGATAATGCAGATATTTTATAATTTTTTTTATTTTATTAGTATCTACTTTGCTTCACATAACTTCATGTCATTATTTTTTCAAATAACAAAAATTGGATTAGCGTGGTTTCAAACTAATTAACGCAGATTATACTAGACTATATCTATTTGTTTTTGCAAAAAAAAGTCTCTATTAGCTGCATCACGCAAATCTAATCGTATAGCGGTTTAAAATTAAAAGGGGCAGTGAACTGCTAATCTGGCTTCGGTGCGAGAGTAAACCGTCGGTCTGAGAAATCCGTACTTCGTGAATCGTCACCGCGTCTATAGGACGAGATTCTGATGCGTGCAAACACAATGCAGTCCGGAGGCTGCATTATTCGTACTCCGTTGGAGTTACAGCTCGATATTCGTGACTTAGGCTGAAATAGTGATTTGACGGAAACCGATGAAATCGAGGATCTTTCGCGGCATTACTTCCAGCACATTTCGACAAATTAGCGCCGTGTTTCTGGAGAATTATACGTAATACTCGTAATCAGTAACACGTGGAATTCAATAGCAGAAAGCACTCTCTTAATTAGCAATATTGAATAATTTCCGAATAATCAATTTTTAAATAAAGAGACAAATTTTGCGTTATATTTTAAAGAAAAAATATTGTTTATACGGCATTTAACTGTGAGTAATTAAAAAACATAAAAATGCAATAGTTCTATATCATTAGAGTTAGAGTATGCCTATGTTTATCTCATAAGATCGTTACGCAGTTTAGCAATGTGCTGATTAACAAATACTCAACTCTCTTCACTATTATTTCTAATTCTTCGACACAGCGTAGTAACACACACGTGTGGTAAAGGTGCTAACGCTGATGGATTCTGAAAGGTCAGACGTTGAAAGTGTACAAAATTATATATCCCCGCAGTAACGACGCGACGAAAAATAATCGCGAGTCCGAGGAATCCATTAAATTGAAATTAACAGAGCTCCGGGAGATTCATCCGTGGGGCGCGTCATTAAAATGCCGCGCGAATCATCGTTTCCCGGCGATAATCGTCGCCGATAAGAAGCCGACCGGCCGACAGTACGCATTTATAGCCCGACGAATCGCACGGTTTTTAGTCGACCCCTGTGTGATGGAAGCGCAAGAACTCGCTATCCCACGATTTGATAAATGAACTCACAGTATGTAATAACCAGGTCGCCGACGTCGGTAAAAGCGCGCGCATAATGTGCTTCACCCTCGTGTTTCCCCTCCCACCCTTCGCCGCCCCCTACGACCGCCGTCCCGTTCTCCCCATCCATCCCGGGTATAAAACAACCGAGGGGGTGACATAATGCGATTGTACGCGCCGCGGTGTTGCGCGCGATAGTCGACCAACAATTTTTCATTATTCGAATCTGTCGTTGTTTTTCGGCGCGAAGAGAACGCGAGGAAGGGAGAAGCGTGGGGGGGGGCGGGGAGGTAGGGAGGTGGCGGCAAGAATCCAGGTCCAGAATAACGCTGCAGCGAACTTTTTATCGGTTTTTCCCCCGCGAATAAAGGGTTCTCCACTATTTACCTGCGCTTCCATCCGTTCTTCGACAACGTCCGAGATTAATTGCCATCGAATCGACGAATGGAATCGCTATTGAAACACGGGGAAAAAAAGTCTCATCTCGCAAACTCTAATTAAGCGGCACGACAATCCCAGGACGAGAGATGCCGCGCCGGGAGGGGGAGGGGGAGGGGGGAGAGGATCGACGAGGTTTCATTCCCGAATGAAAGCTGCGGGAGCGAGCGAAATTAATACAGTCGACATCTTCGCGGCGCGAATCAATTGATTCGCCCGCATTGTGCTTAGAACGCTGTACTTTTACACATCAGAGTGCCTGATGGATATATTTTCGATCCTTGCGATATCGCTCGGCTTCGCGCGAGGATTATATTCATATAGAGAGACTATAATATATGCACCGTCTGTATCGGAAATTGATAAATGACAAGTATGATGTCTAATGAAATTTTTATTGAGAACGACGGATCTCAAATCACCAATCATCCACAGAATCATCGGAGATGAACCGCGTAAATTCGCCTTATTTCAAAATCCACGCCAGCGGGGGCGTGAGCAAGAAGTAAAGGCGGGGTCGCGCGGTGGGATGATGAAAAGAGGGCGGCCACGGTGAGAGAAAATATGTACCGGAGCCGGAGAGTAAAGCTAATCGGATTTTTCCTATAAATCATACTTTGCGCGGCTAACGCATTTCGGAGCCTTCGATACCATCCGGTCGGACGCTAACGACCATACGATGCGATAGTCTCGGCAAAAATCCTGTCACAGAGGAGCGCAGTCGGAAGAATCTTAAGTCTCGACGCGAGAGAACATACAATATAAATGGTTTTTCAACGAGCCGTGCCCGAATGATCGCTAAATAAACGTTTGCCGGTAGCGCGCGATCAACGCCGCGGTTGCAAACTCACGTTCACGCACGTTAACGTCATTCTGTCGTTCGTTATGCACAATCTAAAAAAAAATGGCTTTCTAAAGGGAAAGTTTGGTTCCAGTAAAATGTCGAAACTGTTATGAGAGACACATCGCCGATTTAAATCTCCATCACTTTTCGACGGCTTCGCTGCGCTTCTCACCTCCGTATAGACTCTTTTGCCTAATTTGCATGAGGTCGATTATTTCTTTGAGAAAATTTATCTGAATGTGTTGCATTTTTAAACGACTGTTTAACATTTATATATAAAATATTCAGATTTTTGTATTTCAGTAAAAGTAAGCTTCGTGTTGAAATTCTAGTGCATGAAGCTATATAAAGTAAAATGCGTCGAAAGTGAAAAATAAAATTATTACATTGTACATTTAGATATTACATCTTTTATTCACATATTCGTGAACACGTTTTCAATAAATATTCAGAGCCAGGCCATTTATTTATAATTTATAAATTCAACAATCACATGAATTTTTATGATCGATCTCTGTTGCCAATAAAAGAAATCAGAATTTTTTTCATTCTTTCTCTAAAAAGCGCTATAATTATTTCCGCAGAGAATCAACAGAAATGGAAAATAAATTGAAAATCAATTAATTTCCAGTAATAATTATTATTTATTACGATTTAATGTAATTTTGCATGAAGATTTAAACGTATGATCTCGCGCAAATATAAAAACATCAAGCGTCTACGCGCCAATTCTCGTGTGTCACAGAGAGAGAGAAGAGAGAGAGAAAGAGAGAGAGAGAGAGAGAGAGAGAGAGAGAGAGAGAGAGAGAGAGAGAAAGAGAGAGTCAGATATTTCTTTATTAATATCATATCGGTGAAATCTGTTCGGTAATAATGAAAATATATCATGCATCGTAAAGTCAGTGGTATATAAAACGTTTGATTGCCGTATTTATAATATATTCTTGTATTGATGCGGAAATCGAGTGGAAAGGGCGGGCGCATAAAGCGGGCAATTACCTAAATATTAGACGATCATATATATATATATATATATATATATATATATATATATAATAGCAGAATCTAATTTATATTCCGGATTTCCTATAATGCAATTCATTAGTCTCGAAACAGGTCTGGCATGGAGAAACAATGGCTCGTCTTCAAAGTTTCTTCGGTGCTCCCTCTCTTACCCTCTTTCTTCTCCTTCTTCTTCCTCTCTTCTCCGTCATCTCTTCCCCCTTCGTCGAGTCCTCCATCCATCCACCGTCTCGCCTCACAGCTTTTCCCCGCTTCATCTTTATGGCTTTGCTACTACCATCTACCAGCTTCCACCCAATTTATTAACACACTTCATTCCGCTTTCCCTCTGGAGATTTATTTTATAATTATCTTCGCCCCCGTTCTTCTCTCCGCCGTCCGGGCGAGATGAGTGCCAGTAAGTTTTTTATACCGTATGCGAAAGATAATTTAGCGCTACTAACAGCCATGTGTCGCTCAAATTTTTGCGCCCCGCGCGACGGGATGATGGTAACTCTGCCATTAGGTACGATTGAAGCGTTCACTTTAAAAGCGATATAAGCTCAATTTTGAAACACACATAATGTGTTTCTTTAAGACCTTCAATGTGGATTCTTGAAATTGCTCTTATGCTCTCGCACGCAGATAAAGAATTGAAGATAAACAACTGTAAAATTATGAAAAATCTTAAAGAAGAATGTGTTTTCAAATATTATATGTCTGATAGTCATTTTAATATAAATTATTTTAAACTTGACAGATATATATTATAGTATACTTTTTCCTTTATAAATAATATACTATTCCAAATAGAGAAATTGCAGTATTAATAAATTACTAATCGTAACGAAGAACCGTTATACTGGGTGATCCCGATTCTATCAGCAACTGCTTAACGAGATGAAGAACGCATGAGCTTGTTGCAAATTAACTTTTAAGATAATATTATTTTTAAAATTCATAGATGAAATGAGTTTTCTTTGACTACAAAGCGGTCAGATTTGGTCTCGCCGTCTAAGGGCTAACATTAATAACACCCTTCGTGCTTTCCTTTCTCTCGTCGCCGAGTTTCTCTCGAGTATATTTTCTTTCCTGGCGATTTTTCCTTTTCACCTTATTTCGCCCGCGATTCCTCGGTTGCTCTCTCTCTCTCACTCTCTCTCTCTCTCTCTCTCTCTCTCTCTCTCTCTCTCTCTCTCTCTCTCTCTCTCTCTCTCTCTCTCTCTCTCTCTCTCTCTCTCTCTCTCTCTCCGCATTTATTGTCTCGCTTCCTCTTTATTATAGCTCATACAGCTCCATGTTCCGACTTCTGCCGTATTTATGGACATACTTTACCTTGCTCTCTCCCTCGTACACTCTCGCTCTACCCGTAGTTATCTATATTTTCTTTGCGCTCAGACCTCTAATGTACCGGCGCTTTATTGGTCTCTCGATCGTGAACGGTATATGTAACGTGCCATCTATCTATTTAAAATTAATATAAAATGATTTTTCAATATATTAATATATTGTCATTAAATAGCTCACCGTGCTGCATCTTACTTTAGCATCTTTAGCATATCTGTTGATATTTCTTTCGAGTCGATTTTTATTCTTTTTTTAAAATAATTGTGCCAGATCTCTCTGATTGTCGTATCCTACATGTTTCTATAAGTATATGCTTCTTGTGTCTACTTAAAGATAGAAAATAACAAATGGATTCTTATAATAACATACGCAAATGTTAAAAACAAATATAAGATCACGCGACTGATGTCCAATAATAGAAACTATAAAAGTTCTTTCAATGTTTCGATAACAATTACACAACTATCGCATTAATAAGAAATATTTCATATTAAAGACTTCGGAAAATAATATCATATATATTAATACATTATTAGCATAATATTGCGGTGATATTTCGCATTTTACTTGCATTCCCTTCTCTTTGTCTTTCTGTCGTAACTTGACGATTTCACCACAGATTTTTTCCTCTCTTCCCTTCCTCTCTCTTCTTCAATAATTTTCATTTCTCTCCCCTTTATCATTTTCTGCTTTATACCCTCACTGCTTCATTTGGCACATCTAGCCAACCTCTCGCCCTTTCGTCTTTTTTAGCCGTTTCATATTTTTGCCCTCGTGTACGCGCTCTTCTACGATTCATTCTCCGGATTTTTTACGGATGTACCGAGGACACGTCGTAGTTTCCTCGGATATTTCCGCTTTTACCTCCAACGCGAGTGCTGTCCGCCGCGCCAGTCGTAAAAATTTTTTTGTCCCGCTACACGCTGCGATTTCGGCAGGCTCGTTATGCAATTCCGCATTTAGCTTACACCGGAATAGTGAATTAATGGAGTAACGCTAACTTGAGTTTTCCCTCCACAAGCTTTTCTTGATGGGTAAAATTCGCAGCTACGCCCTCACTCTCCTCTCCGTTTTTTTTTTCCCATTCTTGCACATCCTGTCGTCCTTTAACGGCGGAACCGTAGAAACAGGATAGAGACAAGAGGTGATGTGATGTGGTTTACTGATGTTCCCTACGACGACACGAAATGATTTGATACACACAGAGGCAAGCCCGTCTCTTGTCCTTTCTGTATTTTGGTCGGGCACGTGACATCAAGCGACGCGTTAACGTTTCAAGACTGAAATAAGCAAAGAAAGCACGTCTCCTCGTAACCCACTTTCCGATATACGGCATGCACTTTTGTGCTGAATTTGCGTTATATAATAAAGTCGTATATATTCTTCCTTAGCGTCCTTCCTTATTTGCCTCAGATTAATGTCTCGCCAAAAAGCTCGCTTTCACGTTGTTTCCGTCAAATCATATTTTGTTAGCGTACCGATATAACTTCTTCATCTCACCAGAGTGCAGAATGCTCCGTGAAGAATTGCATTCAGAAACAATTTTGCGACAAGTCTTTGTTTTAAAAATCTAATTCTACTTCTCTCATCAAGATTTATCTCTTTAAGTTGTATCTCTTTAAGATATAACAGTGATGTTTCATGCGATAATAATTGCTATTAAATCAGAACACAATTATACAGCTAGTCTTGTTAGACCTCATTCAACTTCGAGAGCAAAAAGTCAAAAAGTCATAGAAAAATCAATTTGAGGAATTTTTTACTTCTCCAAATATTTTTTCAACCATGTTAAACTTGTGTTCCCTCAGCGTTCCCTCCGTGCATGTTTGTAACGCACATATCTATATTTGAAAATATTTTTTCATTAAACCTTTATTATTCTATAAAACGAATAATATTATTTTTGCATATACAAATAAAAAACCAATTTGTCATTTACGAAGTGCTTCTCCCAATTTTATTCTTAAAATAACACTATATGTAAAAATTGAATTTGACACAGTTTTTCGGTAAGGAAAATATCAATATTATAAATAAAACGTTTTACTTTAAAAGCATTAAAGATTTTATTAAAATGGTTGCATTACATCAATTTATTTTTGTATCTCACTGGAAACCAGATAAACCTATATAGGTAAAGTTGACTGCGCGCGAAATAAACAGACCAACACTATACATATATTCGTTGTACATTTAATGCGCTTAAAAATTACTATCAACTCAAAATACTGTCTGTCGTGTTTATCGTTACCGTGCTGCAGACAGGATTGAAACCAGAGGAGATTTAATTCGCGAGAAAGACAGAAATATAAGCTGTGCGAGTAGGGCAACGGTCCAGTTAGCAGCTGAAGCTGAACCTATACGTATAATGGTGGTGGAATACCAATGTCGATTGTGCATCCAAAGATTTACGGTTAAAACCGTGCTTTACGCGTGCGCTTCCCGTCAATTATGCCAAAGTTCGTTACTTCGGTCGAGTGTTTCGCACGAAACGCGAGCTGTCGAGTCAGTCCGAACTAATTTTGAAAAACGGGCTATCGAAAATTTAAAAAAAGCGAGAGAGAGACAGAAGAGTCACGTTTGCGTCCCATCGAATGGTCGTTAATGCGCAACGACGCTCCATTAGTGTTGAATTTTTTTGAATCGATAGTGTATGAAACGCTATTCTCTCTCTTTTTTTAGAAGCACGAGAAAACTGTGAATAACCTCGGTATAACAATCGTTTGACATATTTTCAAAAATATTGAAAATATCTATTTTATCCTGCAAACTTAAATAATTGTAAAATAAACATCTTAAATGTTTATCGTGTCTGTATGTCAACTTCAAACTTTATAATCAAAATAAAAGCGATAATTTTGTTATTTAATAGATCTCGTTCTCTTTTTTATTTACAGTTGAAGCATTCGTGCAAAATGCTACGTTGATGCAATAAAATTAATTAAGTCGCGTTATCTCGGGAAGCAAAATCTCATAAATTTAAAAGCAAAGTCAGACGACATGCCTTGTTTCATATTTATTAATAGTGCGTTAGACAGATTTAGAATCATAATCATACGAAAGGTCGTTTGTTTTCTTCCTTAATATATATTATAAAAGCAAGTCCGAATTAGTTCTGAACAAATGGTAGATTTAAAAAAAATCACTAATGATAAGTTAGGGTTAGATGTATCGGATAATAATTAACATCAAGGCTGCTAATCGATTGTCGAAAAAGATATAGTATTGTACATTGAAATCATTCAACACGAGTGAATATAACTGCCCTTAATGAGAGATTAAATCTAAAAAGAATTTGGTTTCTTCAAACTTTCAGACATCAAATACATGTCTGAGAGAAAAGCCTAATTATATAATAATCAATAGAACATAATAAAAAATGAGTTTTAAAATATTTAATATAAAGTTAAAAAAAGTCAGAAGCTAAGAAATCTTGAAGCTAAATAGCGCCAACATGACAATCCAACAGTATTAAATTATACAGAGACGAATTAATCTCTAAGATATGTCTGATGTCAAATTTGAAAGATATATAATGGTTATAGAAAAGAATATTTAAAGCAAATATCTAAATCATGGCCAAAAAAAAGTCCGATAAAAATATTAAATTAAAAATTTTATACAAAAATTGTAAAATCCATCTCTCTAGAATTTTTTAACACAAATGTATATAATAATGATGTGGCTGAGTATTGATAGATGTTATTCTGAATAATACTGAAATAGAAATTAGATTATATTATAAAATTACTCAATCTCTCAAAGTTAAATTACATTATGAAATAAATCGCATTAATATCTCGAAATATCCTGAATTTAACAAGGAGACCAAATCATATATTTCTGATATACTGGATGATTTAGATTATATTTAGTTTAACTCAAAGTAAAGTTACTTAAAAATGTATTACATAATAGAAATTCCAGCAATCTAAGTACAAACGTATAATGCAATAATTATAATTTATTCAATTAATTGTAAGTCTTTTTATCGCAGCTATTTAAAAGCTCTCGTTAATTTTTCCCAAGAGCTAGAATTTATTACGGTTTTGACTTGTAAACTGTAGGTTTTATATTATAGGACTTTGACTTATGCTCTTTACATCAAGCGCCGCGAGTATGATATTACAATGCGCTTCCTAGAATACACAAGGGTATAATTAGTAAACTTCGTTGATATATGGTACGACATCCAATCTACTTCTCTCGTACAACCACTAAATGTGCATAATTCAAATTGCCAGGAAATGACGGTTCTTATGTAAAAGAGCTCGTTTAAAAGAGATTGTACAGGTATTTTATTCATGAGTTTTACATTTTTGTACACACGGACACAGAAGAGAAAGGGACAGAGCCACAGAAAAGAAAAGGGAAGAAGGGGGGGAAGGAGAGGGAGAAATTGCAAAGAATCAACTTTTCAATAACTAGAGCGTACTCTCGCGACTTTCTTTTTCGAAAACTAATCGAACGGTGTATGTTGCGCCGATAATTAACGCCGACCTCGCTCAAAGATTTAATATCGAGGGCCGCATACTTCAGCGTCAATTACGCGAAAGATACGTTCGCTTCTGTCAACCGCGTAACTTCGTCTCGTATTTCTCGGCGAAACATATAGAGAAGACGAATAGAGGTTCAAACAAGTTTTGATTAATGGAACATTGGGACCGAGAAAGGAAGAAAGAGCCGCCTCGGGTGTGTAAAAGCGTAATTAACAGCGGCAATCAGACTCGGTGCACTTTTTTTTTTAGGCCAAGATAGAGGAACACCGATCCAAGTTACTTGAATCGGCGAAACTTGTGACAAAACTGCAGACTGGATATTCTGACATTAACAGTGCTTAAATCTTCTATGGAAAAAAAGTAATCAATATTTTTATTAAAAATGGAATTATATATTTTTGTAAAAATTTTCGTCTCTTGAATTATAATTTTTGGATGCGTTTTGCTTAACTTTTAGATAATTTTTTTAAATCACAAAAATTTTGCTCTAGAAAAAATATACATATATGTTTAACATATAATCAGATGCAAAAAATATGACACTGATTTAGGGACGTTATAATATCTCGCAGCCCTCTAAAGGTAAATAATAATGGTTGAATCTAAATTTTGGAGAACTGAACATTTTTATACCTTTCGATTTATTCTTTATAAAAGTTTATTATCAACAATTATTAACTGTCTATCAGCTGTTTTAAAACAAAGAAAAAAAACAAAAAGTAAATCTTTACTGAAAAAATAAGCAGCACTGTTTCGATTGGCAAATGAAAAGAAATTACAGAATTCAGTACGTTTAGACTGGCAGATCGAGAAACAATAATTAATTCGAAATTATCATTGACATGAGTTGAGAAAGGGGACATGAGAGAGAAAGAGGACTAAGAGAACAGGAAATCGAAAAGTTCGAAGGGAACATCAAAAGAGCTTCCTCGAAACTTTACGATAGCAACTCCATGGCCTTTGTAGTTGCCGAGAAATATGAGGGTGGTGGAAACGGCAGCTGGATATCGATCTCCAAACAAAACAGGCAGCGAGTGTCTCGCGCGATGTAATTGCTGACAATCCATGGGATACAGCGAAGCCGGTTAATATCCCCACGGTGTCTTCCATTACGTAAAACAATATTTGTGATGTATTATAACTTGTGATGTGTACGCGCAAGAAATTGCAAGTACGAACTCGTTACGAAAGCTCGTTACGTTCCGCCTTGATGCATGAAAAAGTACATATATATCCGATTTGGCTATTTATTATATTCTCTTGCGTAAAGTAAGCAACGTCAATTGTTTAAATATTTCCCCCCAAAAAATTTAAAATTATAAAATTTGATCATTTTAATTTGATCATTTTCTTGTTATATCATCATTTATATATCTATATTTTTATTTAAATTGATAAAACATCCTGAACAGTCAATTTTTGTTTATGTTATAGAAAAATTATCATTAATCGAAATTGATTACGGTTTGTTGCCAAAAATACAGATCTAAGTATTTCGTTCTGTAATTAGAAGTATAAAGTTCAATGGAAATTGATAATTAATCGGCTGCTTTTTACAATTTTCTGCAGTTTTAGAATATCAGTCATATTTATTATTTCTCCTCAATTTTTCTCTCCTTTGGATTCTCGTTATTCGATCATTTGAAGATCGTTTGTTTTCTTTGATCTAGCAAAATTCACTTATTCCAGACTCCAATTTCAACGAGAGATTGCATCTATCTCCTCTTTGAAATTTCTTCTCGTACAAATTCTCGATTGTCTCGGCAGATTCTCGAAATTGTTTTCTATGCGAATACTCGTTCGAAGGTGTCCTTTGAAAAGATGAACAGAAAGAAAAAGAGAGAGAGAGAGAGAGGGGGGAGGGGGAGAGAAACAGAGAGAATGCCCCGGTGTAAATGCAGCGCAACCGACGAGCCCCGGGGGTCGTCTCGAAGCTCAAGTGCAAGAAAGTTTGGCAGGCTTGCCTTTTTATCCCTCCAGACGTAAAAGGGCGCGCACTCACACACTCCACGCCCTCCGTACCGTATATTCGCTAGTTCCCACTCTCTTCCTCCTTTCACCTCCTTCGTCGTTCCTATCGTCGAAGTCTCTAGAACTGATATATATATATAGCTATATTCACCCACCATTTCCTTTCGTCTCGACGAGACGTTAAAAATCTCCCCCTCCCCGCTGGTTGCCCGTGAGGCCTTCCAGAGAGGCGGTAGAGGCAGTGGTGCCTCTACCTTGGAGGAATCTTGAAGTACTTGCCGAATAACCCTCGAGAAAGGTCGCGGCGAATGATCGGATGCCTCGTTTTCCAGAAATATCGCTCGCGTGCTTCGGACGTTCGCTACTTCCGTCGTTTCCGTGGGACTTTAAGTTAACGATATACATAATCTTTATTGCTTACTTACATAAACTTTGTTGGCTGGAGTAAACGAGTAAGGCACAACAAGATATACAAAGTTGTTCATCTAATGTACATAAAGTATCTAATCCTATTTAATTATAAAGGAAACGATTTTATTATAAAAAGATGTTTTTTAAGAATACATTAAATAAAAATACGATCAACAATATCGCGCGATTTATAATTTAAGTATATACCCAAATGCTTATAACACTCCTAAGTACCAATGTACATATGTAATTATTACTTAGGCTTGACGATAAAAGAAAAAAGTTTGAAACTAAATAAAAAATACTATAAAATCCTATAATTACACATACAATTTTATATTTTTCTTTACTTTAGAAAAATATCCAAGTCGGCTAATTTATCAAAAACGAAAGAAAAAGAAAGAACAGTGTATAGATAAATAAAATAATTTGTATTGCGCAATTTACAATCAAACATAAAGTTTATTGCATTGATAATTGCACATTCTAGGAGATTTGTTGAGTAGTATTTCAACGTTCCTAACGTTTTCGTCGAACAGTACTGTTAATAAACGCACAGGTAAAATCTCTATGAGACCACATTTTCGAATTGTCTCCATTCCGAGCAATTAATGGTCGTATTTCGCTCCGCATCCGGGCGAATTTATTGTCAATGAAGCGTAACGTAGTGCAGGTTATACGCAGCGTGTATATCCCGTTTATGCTATGCGGAACTAAATTATAGGAAGCCCAACGGTATCTGGCTTCCTTCGCTTCGATCGGACGCTTGCGATCGTGATCGTCTCTCCGCTGAGAGAGAAAAAAAAGGAAACGAACGAAAAATCGACGCGCGGTTCACGAGTGAGACCCGTGCGGCGTCGTAATTAGAGCCAGCACAACGACTGTCTCATTGCATTGGCTGGCTTGGGCAAACAACCGGCACCGTTATGCGTTCCCGTGATTCTCGTGATGATCGTCACGACGTGTCGTGCCAGCGTTTGAAAAATATATACGTGTCCGCCACACAGCGAATGCCGCTTCGGTATGTTTCTTCCTCTAATATATCTTCGACTTATAATTCGCAATTAATGAGGAGACTTTAAAACTAATTTGAAGTTTTCGAGTAGCCTTCGAGTATAGCGTACGAGTAGTCTCTCGAGCCAAGAAAGGGTTAAAGTCACGTTTCACTCCGTTTACGATTTTACGACGGTTGAAGGTATAATCCGTGAATAACGCCATCAATCACTCGGCCCGCAGTAATCGTGCCTCGCTTCGGGAAGGACGTGTCAAGTTTTCGGCGTTACGACGGGCGTGAAGTAAAGTAGAAGATGGTACGTATACCACCGTGAGAAATCTTCATCTCCGGAGAGGATGAGAAGAGGCGCGAAGAGACGCCTCTCTTTAAGGACGTTCTGGCATTGTCTTCTCGACGACAAAGGGACTCTTGTCTCCGTGCATTAGCGCAATTCGTGGACGCGGCCTTTAACGCGAGCCCTCGACGGCAGATACGTGCTAACGCGCTAGATCAGAGAGAATGAAAAAGAGAGAGAGAGAGAGAGAGAGAGAGAGAGAGAGAGAGAGAGAGAGAAAGGAAGGGAGAAAGAAGAAAGGGAAAGAGAAATCGAGCAGAAAAGAAGAGGTACATCGGGCATTGTCTCGCCACGGTATCGCAATCGTACGTACTATAATTACCGAACAAAGACAACATAATTAAGGAACCGAGGGCAACACGTCAACCTAATCAACCGGGCCGCGTTCGTAAAGCTGTTCGTGACAACGTAACGATGTCTTATTTGCCTCCACAATACGGTAAATTACGGACAATCGCGTTCGTATTGTATGGAACAGTCGTTCTTGCCATTTTTGTAACCGCTTACAGTAACGTGAATATATTAACCACTCTAACGAGGCGACCTCTTATTCGCTATGAAAACACTTCGTCGTGACAGACGACAGACGGGAAAAATCGTGACAAAATTTGCCGAGTTAATCGAGCAATGGACTCGTAGATTTTGAATGAACTATATGTGGCGAACATTTCTCCTCCAGCAACATGGAACATAATTATGTACAAGCACTATTACTCTGAGAGGGTTAATATGTGTGATATATTAAATATTTTATATATATAGCTCGCGTAGCACTTGTCATATATAAATGTCATATATAATTATCGAGTCTGACGGAAATATAAAAATTAGTATAAAAATTAGTGATTAACGGACAACAAAGACAAATATATATTAAAACTAAATTTTTCGATTAATCTCGGAGTGATACATACTCCGCTTAAAGCAAGAATTGTTTTGAAATGTTGCCAAAATCAATTTGTGTACTTTCTCGAGTGAAAGAGACGGTGCTCTTTATGTCAAGTAAGATTTACAGTTTCACGAGAGTGACTTCGATTGAAGGGCCACGTTTGTGACAAACGCAATTCAAGTCGCGTTTCCTTTCTTGATAAAATGGCGGGGCTCGCCTCTTTGTTGTTCTTTCAGGATAGCTTGATTTTCGTCGGAAGTACGATTTTTGACGTCGTACCGAGGGAACGGCGAGAGGTGACGAAAATTGACCCGACCCGCCCCAGAAATTTCTAATCCAATTTATGTCAAGTTTCTTACAAGCGATGCGACGTGAAAATTTTCCTCGCGAGCCCGCGAGTGAAAAGTTCGAGAAGCCATCTTACTATCCTCGCAAAGGGTAAAGAGGCGCGCGGGTGGAGCCGGGCACTTCGGTACCGGCGCGAAGACGAAGTTTCTTTACACGCACAAACGACAACAAGCAAGAAATTTCCCATGCGCTCGCATTCCTGATCATAGATCTGTATCAGCGAAACTTGGATCTCGCGCGTAAATATCTCACTGGCAAAACTCGATCCAGTAAATCGTCATCTCTTCCGGGACGTTTGTGACGAATTGCAGAGATTTATTACGATAAGTTGAGTGGGGGAAGAAAAAAGAATGATCGCGGATCAAATCGAAATAATGTCCGAATACAGTTACAGTATTCGAAGCTGACGTATAAGCTTCGTAAATATGTAATATATTCTGATAACGACTTGTATCACGTTATACGGTCACTCAAGCTCCGCTCTTCTCGACCTCGACACCACATTATAAGCGTAATTTACGCTTAATACTCGGTCTCCCATTCGCCTCATCATCAGATGCGACGAGAGGGCCGTTCGCCACGTACGACAAATAAGTGGAAAATTTTGCAACGGCGATTTTCCTATTTGGCCAATCGCTGTTCCGCCATGCACGCTCTTTGAGCGCCCGTGATTTATACCGGAGTCTCTCTTAAATCGTTCAGGAGATTAACTTAAAAGGTTCTTTATAGTGACTACTATAATCACGATGGCGCGGTCTTTGTGCCGAGGCCCGGTCCTTACCAAACAAGATTAGCCCGTCGTTCTCTTTTGTACCGAACGTTGAAATACTTAAGTCGTGAAAATACACTCGCGTATAGGAGACTCTTTCCTATACAGACGATTTTGACTCGCGTTTCGCGCAGATGATGATCGTCAAAGAAGGATTCGATGGAGAAAAAGTAAGGCAGAAAGAGAGAGAAAGAGGGGAAGATCATCTTCTTATCGTACACTATAAATACTAAGCGTAATCGTCTGTGATTATTCTGAATTTTATTTCTTTAATATAAAAAACAACGATATATATATTCAAAGAGCCGCACGTTATCTTATTATCCTATACTTATTACCTATTGTGCTTATTATATATATCATTTAAATTTTGGATATTTGTGACGCGTCTTCGAAAACAATAAGATAACAGAAAGAGTTTTTAAACTCTTCGGGGAAATAAAAAATAATAGCACTTTTATCTTTTAATTATATTTTTCATATATTGATAAAAAAAAATAAAAAAAGAAAATAAATCTGAATTAAATCCAGCATAAAAAAATTAAATAAACAATCAGGATAATTTATTTAGCACTCGAATTCTTTTAAGTGTAAGACAACTCAACATTATATGGGTCTAAAGTATCAATATCATCGTTTACCAATATATTTTCATAACATATAGTTTCATTACTTCTATCATTAAAGAGATAATCGTGATAAATTTAACAATTACTTAATTAGGCATGAATATCTGCAATTATAATTGTAGTCTCGTTGGAAACTGCACTAGTTAGATAAGCTATAGCACAGGGCAAAAGAGACAAACTTTACTTTTCGAGTTCAAACAGAACGACATCTTGCATAAAACATAAATGTCGATATTCGTTTGCTCGTTGTAATCGCCAATTAGTTTCAATATAGCTTGGATAACTCTTACATAAAAAGAATAAAGTATACTATCATATTATTGCTCAACATAATACATGTTATACGAATGAAACTCATAATTAACGTTATAAATAAAATAATATAAATTAAACTTTCAATCAAACAAAAATCATAAAATCAATAAGCTTAGCACTAAATGTCGGTATCTAATGTCGGTATCTAATGTAGTATATAGATATATTCACCGAAAATCTAATCTATGGCAATAAGAACGATAAAATATCTGCTATTAGGAGAAACACGACTGGTGGAAAACTTTTAACGTAAACATTCGTCGAGCGGTCAGCGCGAAAAATTTAGCCTCGCGGTTCTCAGAAACTCCGCGAAATTACGAATAACCAAAGGAAAAAGAAACCGCAAAAGAGCCCTCAAGACTCAGTCCGCGCAGTTCCCCGAAGACGACACTTTTATATTGCAAATGCACCTCGAGTATTCCGTTGCTCGAAATGCAAATTTAATTTTGCAATAAAAAAGTACGGCGTCGAGAGAGAGAGAGTGAAAGACGAGCGCAAACTCTGCGGAACGTGAATCGCGACGGGTTGCTTTCAGGCGGTATGCAGCATCAGGACGTCGTCGTTGGTGTTCGCGTGTGTCTTTCAGTCGTTCAGGAACTCCTGAATTATGACGGGAGTATCTTCGTCGCCATCGCGCGTACCAAGATTCACGGGCGAAAAAAAGGCAAGCAAGGAGCTTAATGAGCTGCGGAAAGAATATAACAAAATGGATATTACGGCAACACGGCGCCGCTATATAGTTGTCATTATCGTGGCTGTCACTCAAATACGAGAGGCTATATAGTTATTATATCTTCATAAATAAGTGAATTACCTACTCAAAAGCTGAGACAGATTTGATTTATGTGGAAGACATGAAAAAGTTTGTAATAGAAAAAAGAATTTGTCTAGAATATATATTGTAAAAGGTGAAATAAATTTGCTTTTCTTATTAGGGTATTATTCTATTTGTAATATAAGCAAAGAAAGAAAATTTGGTTAAAAAGAATTAGCGCTAACCGAAATACCGCTGGAAATTTAATACAATCGTGATTGTTTTAAGCGGATTAAATGCAATTAACAATTCAATTCAGAATGTATATATCGCGAATTCGTTATATTCTCTCTTCCCCATTTAACATTACTCTCTCTCTCTCTCTCTGTCTCTCTCTCTCTCTCTCTCTCTCTCTCTCTCTCTCTCTCTCTCTCTCTCTCTCTCGCTATCCCTCTTCTTCATTTAATAATACTATTGGGAATGCGTTGTTATATCGATGGATATATGTTGTATGTAATAATTCACTTTTTCATGTGCGTTCATAAACGTGAATCAATTGACTAGAAATCTAGTTTTAGCCTATTTAAAAAAAAAGCCCCTTCACAACACTAATGGATTAAATGTCAACTTATAATTGCAAGCTTGAAAGAATACGCAAAGTAATACGGACCATAGAAGACTCTCTCACTTGAAGATATTCTGCAGCGCATAATTTAATCTATAAAGAATATAATGCTCCATGAATATGGAACGCATACACATCGGATATTAGATTATTCTCCGCACAATGGAATAAATATGTCGAGTGAAATTTCTCTGTCACCGTCGCGTAAAAAATACTACATTATATATCAGACACGATTCGTTCTTTTATGCGAGTAGGCCCAGCGCTTTATCGCACCGCACCGTAGCAAATTTCGACCTCTCAGAAAATTCTGTGCCGGTCGCAGCAATCTGCTAGTCGTGCGGCTCTCGAGGTGTACCTTCCCACCCATATACGGCCCATAGTATCATGCCCGTCCTCGGATCTTTCTGTCTGCCCGGTTTTTTTTTTTTTACCCCCTCGCAAGTACCATTCATCCGCGAGTTCTAATTGAAGCGCGGACCGCGGGCGCGGAATATTGGGAAAAAAATCTCGTCGATTCCGTCCGTCGTCGGGGGTCCATGCGATCTCCGCACGCGTTGTATATATGATCGATACGCGGTGGCGGTGTCCTGACGTGGCGCGGCGATTGGTCGGTCGGCGCGGGCGCAGCGGCGGTGCAAAAAGCGAGAACGAGGGAAAAGAGATGCGCGACACACATGGACCGACGGGAACGGACAGATGGGTAGACAGGCGGACAGAAAGTGAAATGTCCTCGGCGGCGAATTAAATGACGTTTTCGAATTCGGTCGCTATACCGCACCCGTCCCGACTATCCGGCAAATGAAAGAGATGAAAGGGAGCCATCCTCGGCTACCTCGGCGTCACCGGCAGGAGGACCCCGCGTGTAAATAAACCGCACGGCTGATAAATTGCCGCGCGCTTACGTATATCTCGGCCGTAGAGTGCCGTGCAAACGCGCGCTCCTCCGTATACGTGATTTAACGTAATGGACGTCGACTTGGGCCCGTCGCTGCCTTTCGAAGTTATCGTCAAACGCATGCGAGAATGGCTCGAGGGTAAGTAACGTCGCCACGTCAGGGATAAATACCGATTAAACGTTGAGTCATACATAGTTGTAGTTCTGGTCGGTGAGCAGTTCGACTGTTGACGATCGTAACCGATCGTAACGGGATCGGTGTGAGCGACTGATATCGTTAAACGAGTCAGGCGTTACTGAAATCAATCTCTCGGTGCGATAATGGATCATCCGCGAAAATATCTCTAAAAAATTAACGAGATATTTCCGAAAAGTTATAAAAAGTGAAGATATTTATGTGTTTCGCTTAAGGTACCTATTGACTTTTCATTATGGAAAATCTATCTTCGGTACGGAGAAAAATTGATGACCTATAACAGAATTATCGACTATTTCGTCATTTCAAACGGTAATAAAATCAGCTGCTTTTTTATTCAAAAAAGAGAAGCAATGTTTTTATTTTATTATTAGCGTATATATTTTTCATTATTTTTATTGGAATTAACGCACGAGACGTTTGTTAAATAAATATATATATTCACAGTTAATAGGCAAACTTTAAAACTATGGTTTAGCAGAATCGACACATTGTTTGGTAGTCGCTATTTAAATACACGTCGCGGTCGATTCAATTCTCTCTGTACACATTATGAATCGTCGTCGGCCGTCTATAAAAGAAACAATATCGATATTATGACAGTAACGTGAGAGCCTGTTATAATCGGCAGTCGCTTACAATTAGAGTGGACGTCGTGAAGAAAAAGTTTGACGTTCAACATCGCATTTTTTTTCCTGGCAAAAAGGATGGATAAATGGAAGAATAATATCGATCCTATCAGGACTATCGACATTTGTTAATTTGCCCTTTTTCTTCAAACGCTTGCGATCAATTTCGCTTTGAAAAATCATCGTCCGATGTCACGCTTTTCTATGATATAAAGACTGCTGTATTAATGTCATTTGTTTAATGGCATTTATTAACCTTTTGGTAGTCTTTCCGTAATTCTCAAACATTATCGTATCGATTACACCGTCGGCGTCGTGAGAAAACCAGGCGCGACTTGATTTTAACGCACAAATGCCAATTAAAATGTTTCAGTTTCAATCTACCGATCGAACGTCATTTTCTCGAACGTCACTTCAAGACGTCTCGTTCAATATTGACTTCTCGAGAGTCTTCGTCGAAAGGCAAATGATCGCCGCCGCGCATCGAATAGCTTCAAATGATCCCGTGACAGCTTCAGCGGAAAGCCTCGGAGGCAATTTTCGAATATACAAAAAAAAAGAAAAAAAACATCGTTCTCAAACGTAAAACGTCTCGCAATAGTCCTCGAGGCTCGAGACATTCCGTTTGTTACAATTCGCTGGTGAAACAACAAGTCGGCGAACGAATCGCACGCTCGAATCGTCCACGTCACCGACCCTGACGTCGCGCATTAATCGCGGAAATTTTGCGTCGCGTAAGGAATCTGTCAGACGTGAGAGAAGAAGTAATTATATTTCCGGTGCAGAATGACTTGGACGATGAACTGGCGGCGCTATTTTGCCCGTGACTCGTCCGAACGGACGATGTGGCGTTACGTACGGTGCGCAGGTATTTCTACACATCGCAATTACAGAGACAGCGTTCCGTCTCTCGCGTGGAACGTATCAAGAAGTGATTTTCTATTACGGCGGTATTGAAACGCTAAATTGTCTCGCGACCGCGCGCACCGGGGAGCCGTAATGACTCGTTACCCTCCGTCTTCTTAATCACGACGCATAATATACGCATAATAAGCGAGCGAAACAAGCGTGATAATACGTAAATAAAATCAGGAAATAAACTAGTCGTGATAGTGAAATGAAGAAAATAAGTAAACGAAGCGACTATCGTGAGATAAGGTGTATAAAGCGAGAAAATGAAAAAAATGTACAATATAATATAATAAAAGTATATAGAATACAAAAATCATAATGTAATAAGCAAACATATATAATCGCGTTATCGCAATAAATAAATAAATAAAATAACTGTATAACATTATGTTCATAAGGGAATGGTATAAACATCGTTACAGATCGAGAAAATATAAATCGTAAGAATCATCATAATATAAGAAACTGACAACATAAGTGCCAGACGAGGTGCCAGAGATAAAGTGAATAAAATAAATAAACTAAAATGTGAAAAATCAAAAACACAGATAAACGAACAAAACAATTGTAAAAAATAATTCAACGAAATATCTAAATTGGTAGATAAAATAGTCGAATGTATAGTGCGTTATATTTGCACGTCCGCATCGACGGAGAGAAGAGTACAAGTTTATACGTACTTAATAAAATACGCTTTCCTATTCCAGACCAATTTTCCATATTCATATCGTATAAATCGCATCTGTGTTACAAGTTCGCGAGTGCAATCGGTTACAATGAGAGACATCATTATTTGTCGCGCTCACGTCGAAGCACTAAATAGTCCGCGCAAATATATCCCATAATTTCGCGCGAGTTACGGCGTTATGGGCCGCGTGCCGCGAGTTCCGGCGATCCGTTACGTTTATATTTCTGCGCCGTCGGCGTAACACGTAGCGTAGCGTAACGATATTGCCGCGTTTTACTATAAACGCGCGCCGCGATGAAGTAGTATTGTCTCGCGAATCTCTCTCGCGGTGAGCGAGAGGAGCCGTGCGCGCATCGATCAAGACGAGAGTCGTCTCCCCTTTCGTCGCGAAGAAAGGAAAGCGAAAAAGGAAGACCGCGCCTCAATTTCCGCCCCAAAATCGAGTGATACTATTTCACTTTTATTCCACCTTTCGCGCGCACACGCGGAAAGCGCCCGCCGGGATTTTATCGTCGGAACGCGGATACGCCGGAGACCTGCCGCGAGAAATTATTTTCTTTCCACGGGCGCTAAACGACCCGCCGACCTGCTGCACCGGATAGCGTCGTAAATGCTTTATATATAAAATGCCATTAAAATTTTGACAACGAAAATTCCAGCAACAGGAACAAGATTATAGTACTCGGGAGTTTCATTATAGCACATCGAAAGAATGTTGAGAATTAATTTATTAACGCGTAGTGCTCGGTTTCTCATTTTTTTCTTTTCCCTCTTTATGCAAGGCTAATAAAATTGTCTCTCGTGTGTAAAATGGGCCACTCTTAACGAGTAGAAAATAAACAGCAGTATTTAATTTGCATTCTTCGCTTCTCTAGGCTTATGTATAATGGAAGAGCCGAACAAGAAAAGAACGTTTGTGCATTCTGTGCATAAATTATTTTCGTTTATATATAGACGTATAAAGAAACATTTTAAACAACGTAACTGTAGTAATAATTGCAGGCAATGTAATCGATAAAAGCTAACCGACCAAGAAACGGTATTATATTTAGGCAAGACAGAGCAATTATTAGTCGCAGAAAAATAACAATTTAGAAAATTACGAGTCGAATCTCTCGCGAGCGCGCTATAATGATTTAAGAAAAATTACTCGGGTCGCAAATTATAGCGACATATATCGTAATTACAGCCGCCGGAGAACGCTGGCCCCGTACAATGCGTACATATACATATCGCCGCGAGAGTCGAGAGAGGCGCATTTTGTCGCTGCATCGCATAAGCGCGTGTGCAGACGCGTGCAAAACGATCGCGATTACGCGCGGTGTATACGGAGGTGCAGATTTATCGGCCGAACATTGCCTGCCGGTGAAACGATCCCGCAACGAGACGACGCATCGTTCCGGCAGGCTAGTTTCAGCATCGGCTTCGTTCTCACCGCAATCTCTCCCGCCCCTCCTTCTCCCCCTCAATACGAGCGAGAGAGCTCTCGCCGTCGAGCCGTCCTATAACTCGCCTGGTATAATGTTTAAATACTCTATCGCGTAGGTCATACGCCTGCTACAATATTATCGCGTATCCTACAGGTTCCGCACCACGCTCTCATCTGCGAACGCTGTGCGACAAATCTGGACTCGATTCTTTTTCGGTATAATAAGAGAACGTTGATCGGTAGATCTTTGGTAGCACGGTTTTCCAAGCCTTATACATTTATATTTACAATTTACAACTTTCATTAAATCGTCAACCTTGAAAATGCATTAAGGCCGGTGTACCTGTACTCCAATATCTATACGTTTAAGATTAAAGATTAAAGATTAATATCGTAAATATCATTTTTGGCAATTTGCAAACATAAATAATCGAATGCTCTCGCTGCTCTTTTGCTAATTAACAGGTATTAATTATAAGAGCTCAGGGGGATGTGTCTCGAGACATTTTTATACTCTAAATGAAATGGGGTAAATTATTTTAGCTTATTTTGCACTTCTCGGTTCTGCATATATACTCTATTCTCGCTAACGACATGTAAAATATTTTAACATGTGTAATATGCATGCGTACGCGCACACATACACATACGCGTATCACTCAGATTAATATATTTTTACCTGATGTGTATCGTTATAATTACATATTTATAAGCTCTGGGTTACGGTGACTAGTTTTTCATAAGATTATCCGGCGAACGTGATTTTATCGGAAGCGCAGCGCGATGTAGCGCATTAATCGTTCGAGTCGTAAATTAAAACGAACTTGTATAACTCATACGTATAACGCGAGAATAGTAATTTATGCAATCCGCACATAGGCCGGCGAGAGCCAATTAAAATTGTACCGTAAAATTGCTTAAGAGCGATTGCTGTACCGACCGTTCCATTAACGCAGAAATACCGCGGTACACGGTCCCGAGCGTAGCCGCATATGATGCGATTCGCAACTTTCGTATAATTTTTTTAACGTTTTCCCCGTCAACGTGAGAGAGGTGTAACTTACATTTGAAATTGCAAGAAAACGCGGTATAATGGGCAGGAGATATTTTGTCTTACTGTCAGAGTACGCGATGCTATATAGGGTAAACCTATAATACCTTCTCGTAATGCTTTTTTTTATTAAAGTGCGGAACTAACGTCAGAAAAAAGGATCCGGAAGATAAATGATAAACGTAATCTCTTTTTTTCTATTTAGCGCGTTAATTTTTAATTAAACTATAAATAATTTCAATGCAAAACATATCAACGACATAGAAATTGAAGACAAAAGAGCCTCAAGATTAAATTACAACATATTTGATGCTTTGAAGTAATTAGAAACGCAACGGTGATACCGTTAAATGATGTCGACCGTTTATTTGTTACCGATTATTTACTGTCCATTTTTGAACAAAAGTAGATAATTCCTTCCACGTATAGCAGCAATTTTCCATTTGGCTATTATCGTCCACGGCTTGCATTTATTTACTTATTACCTTTGAGAGAGATTTCATCCCGGTGTACATAACGGCCTTCCTTCTCTGATGCTCATCCGATCATTCCGGAACAGAGTGCAATCTCTAGCGCGCGCGACTAATTAATCGTATATTGCATGGCCGGCAATACGGGACTCGGACCGTTAATATTGTGCGCGACATCCTCTCTCCCTCTCTCTCTCTCTCTCTCGTTTAAAGTGTCGCGCCAGCAACATCGCCAGGTCGCGAAGCGCTAATATCGCTAATCGTGGCGATTTGTCGCTCGTTCCCGCGTATATGATCTCGCAGAGAAGCCGCGGCGATTACGCTTAGCGCACCGCGACGCGGTCGCGCAGATTTATCGGTCGCGAGAGAAACCGATTCCCGGTTGCCCGACGAATAAGGAGAAAGAAAGAGGCCGAGAAACGACGATCGCTGGATCGCCCACAGTATATACCTTCTCCTCTGCTCCTCCGTCGTCTTCGGGGGTTCGTCCTCGTCCCGCGACAGCCGTGGAACCGGTTCCGCGCTGCCGCTGGAATTCCAAGCTTTCGCTCGAAAGCGAATTCCATACCGATAAAAAGGGAATCGCGCCGCGCGGTGAGGTCGTCTCCCGTACTATGGTACACACGGGCTTATTCGTGCGTGCCGATGCTACAGTCGGTCGGCTATTTTTGGCGACACCACCGGCATGGCACCGGCGATGCCATGCCCGAGCGAAGCAAGGCCGAGGCTTCGCGCCGCGCGCTTCATGCACGCACGTGAGAACACGCACTGCCGCGCCCGCGCCGCGGCGACGTACGTCGCGAGGATGGCGCGAACACGTAGTAATAGGCGCGATAATTATCAATCCTATTTTTTACAAAACGTTTCCTCTTTCTTATACAACGTCTCTTATTTAGTTTGTTTTTGTGTACGCCAAATGCGTGCAGGAAACATATTGTATATCATCCCATTTAAAAATGGATAATGACAAAATTCCGAATTTTATTTACGATACAATAAAGAAACTCAGATCTCTCTCTTACGTGTATATGTTTGTATGCATAGCGTGTGCAAACGTAAGCTCATTAACAGTACCTGTTATCTCGTAATAGTAACTATCGATAATTATTTTTAATCACACAGATGAAAAATATTTGACTCAATTTCTCTTACTGTGTTGAGTACACAATAAGGGTATTTAAATAAGTTAGAGTTTAACGGTTTGACATCAGGTTATGTCGGGTTAAAGTCGGGTAAAAAGTTAATTTTTACACTTTTAACCCAAAGATTAATGCGATAGGTTAATGAGTCACTTATGTATTTTGCATAACCTTAAAAAGTAGCGCGCCCAAAGTTAATTAATTAACTTTTTACTCGACTTTAACCCGACATAACCTGTCAAACCGTTAAACTTTAACTTATTATTTAAATACTCCTATATTGAGATCAAACGTCTCATAATTCGATTCATCTCCTAATTCAGTTAACATTTCACAAAATAAATGCTTCTCAACTTGAAAATTTCAAATGTTATACTCATTTGATAGATATTCGCTGATGGCCATAAATGAGATAAATGTGTATTGATAACGCTCTAATTATTGTAATTGTTGAGCACGTCAAATTCGTGCCATAAATACGATACCGTTGGATTCGATCGAAAACACTTGACAAGTGGAACTCATTGTCCGTAATATTTTCGGATAACGTATATCCCAACTAATTTGTAATCCGCTTTGTGGATTTCGAAATAATTGTGATGGCCGATTCACGGATATTTTTGCAAGTGCGCAACCACACAGTAGAATTTTCACTTCGTTACACAATGCGTCTCGTCTCTCTCTTTCCGCCCCGTTTCCAATTACGGCCGGGTTTTTTGTAAACGGGCGGGATAACGGCGGAACAGTCGATAGCGCTGATGGCGATGTAAATTTCAGCTGCGGGCGGGTCCGAGAGGCTTTTAAGTTGCAAATAGTTCCGAAAAAGGTAATTTGGCACGCGGAAAATCGTTTCGAGACATCGCTCGGTGCATTTTGTAAAGCGATGCGCCGCGCGATCCACGGCGGCGGGCGCGAACGTAATGACGGGCCGAGTTAACGGGAGGTCATATCAGCTCCGCATCCCCGCGATTTAATTAAATTTCGTTCGGATTTTTAGAATTACCTCACGCGTCCGACGTCCGGCGAGTCGCACTCTCGCGTGAGTGACGCGATTGTCGCTACAGCGATACACAACAGCATACGTGCAGTTCGAACGCACGCATGCATGTGTGCGTGCATGTAATGAGATAGTACCGTGACATAAAAATCCGTGCACTGCATATGTATACATTTTCTCGTTCCTAGAGAGCTCAGTTCTAATAAATTTTCGATATAACGATACGTATTTCTGTTTTTCCAAGTTTTTCGAAGAGTAGCCAGCCGTTAATTTTTGTGCGTTTCTCGAGCTTTAGAGTATATATGCATATGCGCGAATCCCTGTTTTTAATATGTTATTTTTGCGCAATATGTTAATGCCTCGCATCGTAAGAGCTCTAACAATTTATCTTTTTTTATTTTATTTTGCAACTTTGTACGATACGAGTACAAAAGTGATACTACTGTCTGTATACCTATATGTACTATGATAATTTGTAGGCGCGATATATAGTTGTCATTCATAATAAAGTAAGCTTTCTGTTTTTATTACAGTACCCCATTAATATAACACATCATCGTTGCAATTAATATTATTTTTTCCATTTTCGGGTTTTCCTAGTTGCATATTAAACTCTGCAGCTACGCTCATTATTGCATCCAAATGCTGTAATAAATTAATGCCCGTTCATATTACTTTATATTATCCCATATATCCCATAATGCGATCATCCCTCGTGCGACATGGCGTTTATTCAATTTGTTTAATTACAGCTATTAACATTTTAATAGAAGAAAAAAGCTAATTTAATCGAGAACTGGTCAACCAAATCATAATAGACCTCATAAACAACGGCATCGGAATCGATAGCCCTCTTTTACCCTCCGAAGTTAATTAAATCGATCGCTTCGATTTTTCGAATTACCGCACAGCGTATGCGACGAACCGTGCGCGCGTCCCCGTTGCTTTATAATGGAATGACACGATTTTCACGGGTTGCTTTCATTTAGCGTGACACAGTCGGCAGCTGCTTTTATGCACATTCTCGCATCGCGAGCCGATCTCATTTTTAACGACGTCATTATGCGAATTTATAACGTTAACGTTTGATTATACCCGTCATTATAGCGTCCCGCAACGAAGTTTCTTCTGCGAGAAATTTAACGACAATTTTACCAACGATCGCCCCGGGGAAAATCTATATTTGCTTTCGGTCGTAAGAATTACCGCAGAGTGATAGAAGTATCACCGGTGGCAAGACAGTTTTTAATGACGTTGCTCGAATTTGTTTTGGCGGCATTTTAAATGCCGTCCTAATTGTGAAACTTAACGTTAAATATTGACCTGTTTTGACAAATTACTTAACACAACCTATTTTAGAAACAGCAATCTTGTCAGGCAAAAAACGAGTTGTCTATTATCTTCTATTAGGAAAAGTAATAGACATAGATTTCTTATTAATAAAGATCTCTAGAATATTTTATTTTTTAATGATGTCTCTCAGAAGACTCTCTTCACGTCTCTTATTAGATATTTAAAACGACGTGACTCAGGAATTTGAGTCGCGTGATTCCCGAGACCGCGTTTTCTATGTAATCGCTGATGACCACCAGATGCAATTTTTCACGTCAGCCGCATAAACTAAGTTTCTAACGATTAAACGATTAAACGATGAAAGTGGATCGTAAAAGTGTTGCTGCTTGCGCGACTCTAGAATTCCTGTACTCCGATACAAAATCGGTATATAATCAATGACAGCCGCTGTCGCGGAGCCAGCTTTATCTCGCCATCTTAAAATCGCTCGTGAAAAAAGGTATATATACATCTGATCGAGATATAGATTTACTTTAAAACCGTATATTTTGACAACCTCCCCGGTGGTCACGATAACCGCGTCATATTGCGAGAAATGACTGCAAAGAGCACAAGTATAACGTATTAATATTTACATACACGCACGCATATATGCACGCGCATACATCGCGTCGCACAAAGCAACAATATAAATTTCATGAGGGTTTCATAAATACAAGCCCCCGTGAATATTTGATACGCACGCCGGCAACACAATGCACAAGTTTATAACGCGATATTCGCGATTTGAACGCGACACGCGCGCAAAAGAGAGGGCACACGCGAATTAAAGCAATGTTTTTCGTATAAATTTCGCAGATATGCCCGGCCGCCGCGACGGAAATTATTTTCGATTATCACGATCGCCGACATCTGACACGATCGAGGTAAATATTCGACAATAAAATTCTTTTATAGGGAAACAACAATCCTATAATTAGATTTGGACACTATATTGTCCATTGATTGAAAGCTCATATCTGTCGACTAATAATTTAACTTGCATTAAAATCGATTTTTTTTTGAACATTCAACACAATTCTCTTCAAATCTAAAAAAAAAAAAACAATTTTAAACATTAAAAATCAATTAATAAAATAATCCAAATTTAATAACAGAAATATCGACTCCGAAAAGGATTATATTTTGAACATTCGATCGACAGTGCCGAATGTAACTTTCGCTTAAATTAAAAAAACAAAAAGAAAAAAAAGGAACCGTCCACGTGAGACGGGTCTGCCATTCGTCACTCTGTTGCTTTGTAGGCGCTCGTGAAAGCGCGCGCGACGCGCGTGCGGCGTGAAAGTACGCGTCCTCGCCGAGTTTGGACAAAATGCTGCGCCGTGTGTTACGGGTCGGCGGGTACGCGCACGACCGACGCTCGACATATTTTTTTCGCCCTCCTGCCTCCCCCGCAACCGCCCGTTTCTCTCGTTGACTCCCTCTCGTTATTTCGGCGTTGCACCGCGAACCGGTACTTATATGTCCATGTGCGCGTGACACGCGGTGCGATCAAAAACGCGCGGCGAAGATGGAAATTGACATTTCCGCAAGAAAAACAAAGATTTTGTTAAATTTTTTCGCAGCGCACCACCGTTAGTCCGCCGGGAAAAAAAGCGGAATCATTGTGCTGCAATATCTTCAACCGCATCCATTTTGCGCCAGAATTTTGTGACAGCAGCTGTGATTGTTATAGTTCATATGCCACTATTATTGCATATTTTGTTAGACATTTTTACAATAATTTATAGTTAACGTGTTCTTTTTAACGGAAACAGTAAGATAAAATCTTTCATAACGTTTCAAAATAACTGATATCAATGTAAAATCTTTTAAATAATTGATGTTAAATCTCGTCGAAATTATATCACAGATTTATATAAAATTAAGATAAAGGTAAAATTAAAATAAAATTAAGATAAAATGAGATAAATTTATTATCCGTTTTTAAATATGAAGCTTAAATTTTGACACAGCTTTATTACCAGTCGTTTATAATAATTATTATTAACGTAATATAATTATATTACGTAATAATATGTAATATAATTTCCAAGATATTTTTATTTAAATAAGATCGACTTATTTCGTCAAAGAATTTTCATAAAACATGTATTATTGGCTTGCACGATTGTTATGATTATTGCATTTACAATTACTCTCTTTTTACATTTCGTTATGACGTGCCTATTTGTAAATCTCGCGGCTTTATCTTATAATATTATCTATTACGGACTTTCAAGATGTACGTTTTCGTTTCTCACTGTGTATAGTGAGTGTAATACATGTGTATGTATTACAAACTGTTGTACGAAAAATGGCAGATGATAAAGCGCTACAATTCACCTTCCAGCACGTTATTGCATCAATATTTCTGCGAAAATATTGCAGCTTCGAGATGATCGACATAATTCTGCTGCAGAGGAAAGCGTGCCGCTTTCGTCCGATAGCATCCGTTTTCCATTTAACTGCTGACACTTTACACATCGGCACTCAGGTGTCAAATGGATGGTTGTTCTATATAACGTGAACTAGACGTCAATTTTAGCTACATTGAGATAAAAATATACCGAGAAAAGTTTAATCCTTGAAATATTTATACAAAAAAGACTATAGGTATTGCTTATTTTTCTTGTAGCAATATTGCGAGCGTCGAACCAAGTCAACGATACTCATTTTTCCTTTACCAACTATAAATATATTCTGCAGAAGTTGTGTATATCACGTTATTAATAATATAATTAAAGATAAGTGTAATGACAAAATTTTAATAATCTCTTTTTTGGAAAAAGCTTTAGAACTTCTCGCAGAAGCAAGCTTGATATTTTTTAAATGCAATTATTGATCTTGTATGTATATGTCATCCATGTTTTAGAAAAGAAAACTAGGAAAATAGTGCAATAGCATGCATAATTTTCTACTGCAGCTACAATGTATTATTTATTTTACACGTATACAGCATTCTCATACAGCAAACGCGGTCAAAGTTTGAGTAACTCGGTCTCGGAATGTTGATAAAATATCTTAACAAAGTTCGAGAATGAATTGTATAAAAGTATGCTTCTCCATTACGGCGTGGATGCGCCGGAACTTCGAGAAACTAACGAGAAACTTCCGATATTATATTTAAGTTCTTATAATGTGCCGCCCACTTTTATATCAGAAAAATATCTCCTCTCTCTCGGACAAAACATTTCAAGTAGCTATAAATTAGATCGAACATCGTATCGTCGCTTGATGCCACTGTCCAGATAATTCGAATTTTATCGATATCGGGTTATATTGCATGACTAGCATACGTCAGAAATTCTCTTCTATATTACAGATATAGGCGATACCGTAGCTGAAGCTAAAATATATAACACAGAACTGCGTGCGTACTGTAAATATTCTCAAAAAAACTTTTATTTTCCAGATTTTATAAATAAATATCTATACAATATAACGCTGAAACTCTCTAACTTGTTTAATTATTTACCTTTTCATTTATTTGCTTATAAATAACAAGAGCAACGGAATAATGCAATAATCGAAACAATAGGTCATATCTATATATAAAATATGTGAAATATTATATACGCGTTTGAAAAGTTCCATTTTGTAATTACTGTATTAATCAAGCCCTATTTACAGTATTGAACCGAATGCTAACAATATTTAACCGATCGATAGGCTATCCCTTAAAAAAATTCTCAATACCTCAACGGAGCCTTAAGGTGCCTATCTCCTGTCAGTGCTGCATCTTTTTAATATCCGAGCGAATGCGCCCCGTTCGCAGAGCCATTTATCGAAAGCTGCGGATCTCCGAAGAGAAAACGGAACGTCATGTAACATTTACCACGAATGCTCGTCGAGCGATTCACTCGACGTAATCCGCTAAATCTTTCAGGCGTGTTCGCCAGCTTAAGCCCCGATAGGGCTCGCGGTTCTCACGACGAATTCTTGCTGTTCGTCGTCTCTCGTAGGGAGGCTCGTGCGCCGAATAATGCATTTGGTCGGGTCACTTAAACGGGACTATGGACTAAATGGGCTACAACGTTAGAGCGCCAGGTGCCGAAAGATATCGATGTGCCAGACGAATATTTTATACATGTATTTTTTACTACAAACTTCTAGTTTATTTCAGGCCGAAAATTACGCGGATTAAATTCGAACTAAATTTGAAATTTATAACTGCGACTATCATGCCTGACGATCTTAAATCATGATATCAAAAATGAGAGTAAATAATTTTTTTATCGTAAAACGTCAAAACAAATGAGAATATTTCTCCTAACGTATCAGCACTTTGCCCTTCTGTAAAATTGACTTGTAAGCTCTTTATTATCATTCGTTTCTTTCTTTCTCCACTAAACATTTCTTATATTGGATGGTCATTAATGAGAAACCGGTTTTGAAATACAATCATATTTTGGGGTATCCAGACACTTATTATGTTCTTCTCACTAAGATATCAAATTATTCTAAATCATGATACGCAAATGCTTCAAAATGGTTGTTTATTCGGAATAATAAAAAATATTGGCAGACATAAGAAACGTCGGAATGTATGTACAATATATATATACGCGCGCAGTCAGGCGCCGCACCAACGAGCATTGAGCAACGTTCGTCTTTTCCCAGCGCTCTCGCGTGTTTTATCGGCTCCCGGAGCGTTTTCCTTGAGACACTTTCCGACCGATTTTCCAACTCGGCGCCGGCGACCGACTCGCCAGCGTTTACTATACGCGCATTCTGTCTTTCGATCCACTTTCGTTTGCACGATTCTCAAGGCCTCGACCGCCGCGCGCCGGTTTTTCCACATTTTTAAGTAACACCGCTGTGAGATGACGGATTATACGTGCCAGTTTTATCCGCAATCGATGTCAATCGTGTTTGTCGAGGGCTGTAAATGAGCGCGCGAGTGCGCCCGCCGCCGTTACACGCGGAGTATCATGGCACCGCAATCGGTGTACATTCACATTGTGACCTAATTATTAGGCAAGCCATTATGACGTTAATTAAAATTTATCACATCGTAAAAGTTGTCCAGATAACGCATTCAGGCAAAGTCCAAGACTTCTGATTGTCGCATTGTTTTATTGTTCTTGTTGTTTATGCATAAATAAAAAAATAATAATTAAACTAATTAGTTTCAATCATTTTCTATAATTCAGTGATGTTAACCGTTTGGCTAATTAACCCTTATTTGTTAACTTCATAAAGTGCATATGACAAATCTTTTGTACTTTATATACTATTTGTTTTCGTTTATTTATATTTCTGACATTTAATTCGTATATATACTTTTAAATTACCTCTCTGCAGATTTGATCCAATGTTCCTTGTTTCATCTCACGTCATTTTTTGTCTCATTTGAGTCTTGACAATCCTTTATTACGAATACGATCGCGTACGTATTCGAAAGTCAAAATAACAAATAAGTTTCTTTTATATATCGTTTCACTGTACGGCTGCATACGAACAAGCCGAAAATTTTCCAATAATTTTTTTGACGTACTATTCTTACGACGACACGTTGATAACGGGTAATGGAGAAAATTAAGGGATGATTTTCTATCACCGTCGTTGAGGCACCACCACCAATGGAACTGTTAAATAACAGTGCTGTATATGTGTGACATTAGTATTCTACTTCTATCCTATCCGGTTGGTACAACGACCCGATCCGTTGAATAGCCGCATCGTAGACGCATTTAATAGGAGCTGCGGGATATGACGCGGTGCCGAGACAGAAAAATTAGATTATTCATAAAATTGACTATTTGTGAAGAGCGTCCCGCGATATACGAAGCGACCCTCTCGTCAGCAATGCGATTATAAGAAAAAATTGCTACGTTAATGTAAATGTTCGCGACTCAAATGGAGGCGCGCAGCGGATAAATTTAATATAATAAAATCGATAACTTATCACCGCTTTAGCGCCGCCGCGGCAAACAGAAAAAAAAGCGCAACCGCGTTTTTAATCCATTTCGCCGTAATTGCGAACTTCGTTACGGAGAAACACTATATTCTTATGAATAATGCATCAGTCATAATGCAAGTATATTAAGTTTCGCGAGATAAATCAGAATACAAGTTACATCAGAGTAGTTAAGTTTCTAATTCTCCCTAGTCAAGCGCTTTAACGTTTTTGTATTTATCAGGTCACAATTTCTAAACTAAAATTAGCATTTTTTTGCTTCGATTTAATCGACTTTCGTTAAGATCGTTTTTCATTTATTGTTGGTCGAATTCGTCCATGTTTAATTGAGCCATTATCTCCGATATATTTAAAGTTCATTTAGAATTCAAACACAAATAAAACCGTTATAACAAGACTCTCAAACTTACGATTAAAAAATTTCCGATTTAACCCGTGCAGTAAAGAATCTCCGCAGTTTTATCACGATGGCCTTAAAAACTCGCTATTATATAGAATTGAGAGAACGAGATGACTCTCTCTCTTGTCGGCGTCATCCATGGTTTTTCAGAGAAAGAGCCTTATTCCTTCTGACAAATCGGAGTGAGACGGGGGCTACACGTGGAATCGGATTTAGTGAGAAAATCGACTTTCGGCGAGTAGTCAAACTCGCTTTCGCCGGCGGGTCCGCGCAGCTGATCTGATCTCCCACTACGTTCCTCTATCTCTCTCTCTCTCTCTCTCTCTCTCTCTCTCTCTCTCTCTCTCTCTCTCTCTCTCTCTCGCATCCCTACGTGTTACTCAGCCGCCTCTCTACAGCAGGCAACGGCAAATTGGACCTGCCCGGCTCGCTGTTGTTGTATTCACAGTTGGTACGAGACTGACGTACAATCTCTCATGGGGAAACCGCGTGGGTGGAGCCGGTTGTGTTCCTTATTTTTACTCACCGCGCTGCCCGCTGGAATTGTACTCCGAGCTCCGGAGTTTCCATTGCTACGGCATACAAGAGACGCGCTATATCCACGTGTATATACGTACACGTATATGTCACAGTCGAACGCAATAGCAGCTGGGTGGAAATGCTCTTATCATGCCTTCAAATTTTTCTTCCGCTTTTATCTTCAACTCGTCTGCTGTTGCAGCACCACTGAGAAGAGCGGTAAACGGAGAATGATCCCGTAACAGGTTTGCACGCGAATTAAGCGTCAGAAAAGTAAAAAATCAGCAGCGTCAAAAGTAAATCAAGAACATTAATTTATTAACAATTAAAATTATTGTTAACGTTATCAATGCAAACGGAAGTTTTTTCTTATTTTGCTCTCGATATCCATTTTTACTTTTCTCGGATAAAATTCTTGTCTTTAAAAACACCCACTATGTCGAGTTTATTATTCTATAGATCTGTTAGATTTTTATGACACTCTTTCAGTTACGATCTAATCATCCCTCTTCTGCACCTGGGTGGTCAAATTAAGCCTGTGTGTTGCCGCCGCTGCCCGTATAATTTCTTCATCGCCACGCGCAGCTTTCGAGATATCGGCACGACCCATATATTATAGTTTTCATTCAACAGTGACCATTATGGACTACCGCGCAGGAATGACGTGAAAATTAAATCGTCTTTGTATAAAGCTCGATGCCGGTCGATTTTCCAGCCGGAGTTAAAATTGAATTGTGCGTCAATGTGGGCAGGCAACATCGTGCAGAATCGAAGGGGGGAAGAGAGGGTGGTACGTGTCGAGAGGCCGGCCGCAAGAGGCATTGTAGCGCTAACTAACTGGCTGCCTCGGCCGTCTTCTTCGCGTGCGTTCGTTCCGTCGTGTCCGGCGTTTCGGTTGACCCGGCCTAACCCTCACGACGTCTATCCGCGTCGAATCCTCTACATGGCGCGGCGGACGAGGTGGTTTATCGGCCGGAACGGTTCTCACAGGGCACTGGACTCACAGCGCTCACGGTGTGCGCGCCTGAACCTGACCTAAGCCAACCGAGTGACGACCGATCGCCGCCATCAGGAACGCCAACAATGCAGGCTTTGCTCGTTGATGATGCCCGCTGCGAAAGAGGCCTCGCGTTTATTGTCGGATAAATTCGATGGAACGTTAAAGAGGCAAGCATGGTTAGCTCGCGTAATTTTAATTAATCCCCTAATCGCGGCGTCAGTCGTTTGAAATACGAATTGGCTGTTGACTGAACGCGAGATATGCAACAGTTTCTCACTCCAGCTTCACTTACTGTTGGTTTCATCAAGTTTAGATAATTCCAGCTGAATATTTTCCTTCAAAAATTTAGTTTCATCAAGCTTAGCTAATTCTCGAGTTTTATTCTTCCGACAATTAATTTGGAGCATTTGGAAATAGCTTTATTAGAAAATAAAGAATCGTCATATATCTTTCTAACTTATATATACTTTCTTATAATAACGCTAACCATCAATTTCTCTCAATCAAACACATATATTAATAGCTCCAGAATTCGTCAAGCGCTAAATTAGTGGATCGTAGATAAAGCGCTGAAACGAAAATCCCGTTAATAAGGACTATTATCGAATTTGAAACGTAGGCGAGAATCATAAGGATAACCGTGAGTCAGGAGAGGTCAATTGAAATGATTTCTGTGTACTGATGGTAGAGAATGGTAGAAGAAACTGAGAAACTAAGGAAAAAATTCAGAATCAGCTGTGGAGCTTAGTTGCAACGTCATTGCGCGGATGTTGACGTCCGCTTTGAATTAACTATTCATAGATCGTTATTGCGTGCAACGTTCACCGCTTTGCATGATCGACGAGAATTTTCTAATTCTCGTAATTAAGTCGGGAGAAAGAATTGTAATTTGCGAACCGCGTCATTGCATCAACGTTATTCTAAGCTTGTTTAATATTTATATTATCTGCTAAACGGTAAAAGTATATAGGTCGCAGATGACTGTAATTGCAGAACCATTTCTCTCAAAGAACCTGATTAAATTAATCGACCGTAACATTAGTTTTCTTGCGCCAGTTATTGCTCTTACTATTTATCTTCTACAAATAATTTCGAACGCAGAGTTCTTCCAAAAATAACTTACTAATCTTACTTATTTTCGCTAAATCGCCCTTATATCTTTTTTCATTCTTTATAAAGACGCAAAATATTATTTCTTTACGTATAAACTTTTTAAGAAGTTTAAAAATCGCATAAATTAAAAATCTATAATCTTTCGTCGTGTCCTTGTTCCTCATTACGTGATTATCGATACCAAAAAGTTGGATGGATATTGCGCGTGTAGTGGCCGCGATAAAATTGAAGGGGAACGCGGAAATCTCGGCGTTTCCATTTAGCGCGTTCCATAAATTCTGAGAGGCCAGCCACGAGACGACCAGCGTGATATGCAAGCAAAAAGTAAAATTAATCTTAGAAGCTGGAAAGTGGAAGGCATCACGTAAAGGCTAGAAAGCGACGTTGCTCTTTTGGATGGTTAGAATATTGACTTCGTAAAATAATATTTCGACAAGCAAGCGAATCCAATCGCATAAATAAAATTCACAATAAAAAAGATAACAAAGATAAATCAACAAAATTACTTGCAATGGTCTTTGCTTTTATATCTATCGATTGCTTACACCGTTATAAAATGGTATAAAATATGTTGTAAATCACTAATTTCGTAAATTTCAAGAAATTATATTATTATTGTTAATTATCGTAAGAAATATTTGAAAATTACTTCAACGAAATTACTTTTAATAGCTTTTTGATGATTAAATGTTTTTATTTTAAATTTAACTTTATTCAAATCATATATATACAATTAATTTTAAATACGGTATTAACAGTAAACAGTAAAATTTCTTTTTCATCGTATATTTAAATTATACATATGTATTCTCTCTCTCTTGTCATATTACACAAATAATTAATCACATTTATTTAGCGTCTCTTTCTCTGTCTCTCATTCTCTCGAGTAGATACGCAGAACAAATTTTGCGTGTGTAATATCACTTAGAAAATTTATTTGCCATTAAATATTATATTACCAAGATAAATTCCATAATTCATGAGCGTATTAAATGTACGTGTGTGCACAATCAATTAATTACTTCGTTATTACCGATTGGATCAATTTCGAAAACGTAACGAGTCCTCGTGTACAAGCTAACGTGATTTCATCGTAATATAAAAAGGATAGTGATATACGTTTACGTTAGGGGAACGGTGATCAGTTCGCTTCGCGGAGAAAAGAGAGAGAGAGAGTCGTCTCTTTTTTTTTTGCGACCTCGACACGATAAAGCACACTCTTTCCGTGCGCTAGGCTGGTAAGGTACTTTGGCGGTTAGACAAACCGCCGAGGTGGCGCGTCGCAAATCGCCCGGCAAGATCCCCCAGGTGGAACGATGTCGCAAATCTTGGCTCGGGAGAAGTAGGTACCCGTCGCGTGGGGTTAAGATCGACTCGGATTACGTAACGATCAGCTGGGTAGTTCCTACGCTGATTTATTTACGGGCGTAATCTCCGGCGACGATGAAGCATCAGTCTAGCCCGTCCGGGGCTCGCATTAATACCGGTTCAGTCATCGTAAATTCCGCATGTTTTCAGTTAGACGAATGTAGTTGGGCGACTTAGTCCCGACCCACTCCCCCAATCACCGCTCTATTCCGTTTCGTGTTACGTTACCCGGAATTTCTCTGGTCGATCCGAGAGTGCATCAGCCAATAATGGGCGGACTCGTCGTTTTAACGCGAGGAACATCCTCTATTCCAGAAAATATCCTCCACGCGAGGGGAATAAATTTCTCCGTGCAATATGGCCCGTGTGGGAAAAGCACAAAGTACAGTTGACTTACGGTCGTGATCAAAATTACAATCGTTCGAACGAAATGTTGTACAAGGATCGTGTATTGTAAATCGTGCGCTTCCTTATTATAGATTATTTCTCTGATTGTAGAATCAGTTTCTTCTTCGTGAAAAATTATTTAAGATAAATATATATGCTCGATCATTAAAATTATCAACAAAATCATTTGACTTAATAAATTAAAATGCAGAATAATTTTTAATTTAATAATTTAAAAATTAGTTACTCTGTTCTTGTAATCTTTCATGTAATTTTCTATAACACAAGCGGCATTGCATATAAATATATAAAGTTAAATTTCGTATTAAATTTCTAGTTTGAAATTCTCTTTTCTCTCCGAGTGAGAGGGTGATAAATAAACACGCATAAAATCGCTCCACAAACAATAAAACGAAATAACGCGAATTTTCACAATTTTTCAAGCTAATCACTCCGGCTCATAATTCATCAACCAGAAACTTCATTGTTGGTGTGGAAAAATAACGCTATACTTACACCACGAATGGCGAAACGCGACGGACAGAAAACCAGAAAAAAAGCGGGGTAGACCGACACTTGACAATGGTTCATAAGAAACAGGGTGGTTTTATGCCTCCGCCTGGAATTCGCGACGGCAGCCTGCCACGCAGGATTTCCCCCGTGTCACCGGGTTACTGTACACTCTCTTCTCCCCGATAACGAAAGCAAGAAGTTTCGCTTAACTTGCGCGCCGCGCGGAAATTCTCCCGGCGGAATATGGCCGCGCGGCTTAACTGCGGGCGCGGCCTCGCAACAACGAAACTTTCGACGTGCCCGAGAAGAAAACGTTTTCTGTGAAGTACTCGCTACGGCGGCCTAAACAAGACAAGAGTTCTCTCACCGTCTCGTAATTTATCACCGGGACTAACTCGTTCGCGCGCTATATTCCCCGAGTTTCGTGTTCTCAAACGTGGCTCATAATATCGCGTAAAGTTAAAATTCCGAGTAATAAAAACGAGGGTTCTGTTTCAATAAAACGCTCATCGGAAAATAAGAATACGTACTTGATGTAGTGTAGCTAAAAATCAGATTAATAAAGTAATGAGAATTAAGGCTAGAATAAACAACAAAGAGATCTTGAGATCTTCGTATAATAGAATAGAGATAATCTTGAGATAATCTTATAATTTATAATCATTTAAGTTACAATTGTCCAAATTATCGTGGAAGAATATATATATAATGTATATCTTTATGTATATACTACTTTGAAGATCGGATTACATTGTAGGAGATAGTCGCGGTTCTTTGAACAGACAGTTCTCGTCTTCATCTCGCTGAAATTTCGTCTCGTATCGAATATATATAAAAGAGCCTAGATGTCGCATACGTTTCGCGAATAAAGAGTCGTCGCGGCCGTTTCACTCGAATAAAGAGATATCGCATCCGTTTTTCGAATAAAGAGATATCACGCGGATATCTCTCCGCCGAGGGACGAGCTAGGGGCGGCGCGGCGCGGCGCGTCTCGCTTCCAATAAGCCGGTATCGTATAAGCGAACTCTACAATATTACCTCACAGAGCAATAACCGCGACTGTGCAAGTCGCAACTTAAAGCGGTTATAATGGGAAACAGAAACTCTCGTAGCTGTCAACCTCACCTTTTTCATTTTCAACTTGCTCTCGCGCACCACATCGCGATATATTTATTCCTCCGCTGGTTGGGCGAGAGATGCTGGCGGATATAGGGGGAAACGATAGCCGCGGAAAAAAAGTACGACGCAACGCGTCCCAGACACAATTTCCGCCTTGGTTTTCGAGCGCTCGCGGAAACTTGTTTTCTAATGCCGCGTCCACCCCTTAAGCCCGTTTTCCTACCCCTCATCCCTCCCACGTGCACTTCCGACACGTTAATTATCCCGCCCGGAGCGCGTGGACGCGGCGAATGTCGAGAAAAGCTTATTACTCTTGGAAATAATTCAGCTGACAACGCGGAGAAAATTTCGTGATACAGAGCGCATAAGAACACCTCTTCTTCCGTGCGAAATGGATTGCGCGATCAATGAACAATTTTTGTTGTCTCATTTATCGAGGAAAAAATTTATAGTATTATATATTTTTTGCCAACAAATTAGCAAAAAGTATTAAGCCTTATTAAAGTGCCGTGAGTCACGCTTCAGCTGACTTCGTATTATAACGAATAAGTTAGCGATGATAATAAAACTCTCTACAGCCGACTCCCTTTATTATTGACGTTATCGCGCGCGCGCGCGTGCTTGTGCCAGCGCCGGTCGGAAACGAGAATATGACGGACGTGAAATACATTCGGTCTCTCCTTTCCCGGTTCTCGTTCATAATTTCTCCTGGGCGGCCCCTGTGGAACGTGGGCATGCGGGAATCCATCAGCGGGTCCGAGCCAGGATTAACGATGGGAGGGAAAGACGGAGGGAGAGACGGCGAGATAGAGACAAAGATGGAATAAGGACGGAGGAAGAACGCTATCGCGGTTGGAATATTTGCGGAACCCGCCCGAGAACGAATAATATATGTAATTCGCCATCTCTGGTCTTCGTGCTTTTGGAAATTCTCAACAACCGTGGAACGTCGTTGCCACAATTCCCGCGGCTTGCGCCATTCACGTCACCTCTTCCGTACTTCCGCTACTCGTTTCAGCGTATATATTCTCTCGTTCCGATACTCATCGGATTTCGTCGTTTTCGCATTGAATTCAATTTCTTTGATATTAATTTTTATTCCGATGTGCATGAAATAATGGCCATAAAGATAAAAAAGAAAAGAAAAAAAATCGAAAAAAAGAGAACACAGAGAATTGAGAGAATAAAGAGATAATATAGATAAGAATATGTTTTACACAATGATGATTCATGCAGTAGAATTTCAATATCTATAAACGCGCTTTAAATAATTATTAAGATTAATATTAAATAACGTTTTATCTAACTTGCTGTATGCAAGATGTGATTATATATAATCTGGCGAAAAATCTATTGTATTATTCGACCTCGTGATTAACTTCAGCTTATATGTGGACCATCCTCATGTCGTTTTGCACTTTAAAAATCTGTGAATTACTGATGTTATTGGTGATTACATCGAAAATCGGTGGATTAAAACATGCGGAGCGAACGGGATGGCACAGTAATCCCCTCGTTTCCTTTATCACACGAAATCGGCACTGTTGATCAGAAATTAATTGCGATAGTTCCATCGTTTCCCGACTCGATCATAACACAGACGATATTTTTTTCTGATTCACGAGAGACAATTTCCCTAAAGAAGCCATCAGTCCATCGGAAGCCAAACATACCAAGTACGGACAATAGAAAACTACGAAAGAAATCAAGCAGGCGAGTTCGAAGATATCGCGAAGACAAATATCGTCGCGGGAGTTCTTCTGATTTTCGATTATTTGGGCAGAAAACGATCCACCCTTGTGCAACGAAGTCTGACGAAGTCGTGCGATCAGCGCGGCAATATTTCAGTTGTTCTTTTTCAATATATCTCAATCGTGGAAACACGATCCAAGAAGCGCAAGAGAAAACCGGGAATTGGGTACAATTAAAAAAGAACTATAAAAATACAACTGAATAAAAATTAGTACTTCGTACTTCGTATACTATATAATTTTTAAATTAAAGTTTTTTGAGTCAGACTCGAACTTTACATCCTTACTTAATGTAATATAAAAAAATTACTTAGAGGATAAAATCTCATTCTAAAATTAGATAAATCTTTACCTATATCAATAATATGAGTGAATACATTCCGTGTTTCAATTTCAATCATTAAATTTGATATCTCCTTACAGAGATTCGAAATATCTATCTTCCAAGAAAATAAAAGACACAAATTTTAGATATAATCTTCAATCTCGAAAATTGTCTCTTTTCGAAAATCTTCCAAACACGTATTTTAGGAAAGTATCCGCGAAATTGAGAAATCGGGAATCATTACCGAGTAGAACCGGCGCTCGAGCCGAAACAAGAGGGAGACGGCGGCACGGCACAAGCGGGAAAAGGTGTCGAATTGCAATGAGAGGCAGAAGAGAGGAGGAGTGACCAAAGCGGGAAGTATATGTAAGGTGCAAACGGAAAAAAGAGCGAAATAGATAGAAACCGTAGAGAAATGGAGGCGTCTGGTTCGACACACTGCCGAGTGCACGGGGTATTTCGAAAATTCGATAAATCTCACCCCACCCCTCGCTCTCCTTCTCGCCCCTTCCTACCCTCTCTTCTATCTCCCACAGTCTCGCCGCACACATCGATCGCCCGAGCGAGCGATGAAATTTCCTCGTCGCCCCAATCTCTCGTTATTCCCGAGGCGTTCTCTGAGACCGGGACCCGATATATACCGCAGGTTTTCCCGAAAGTTTCTATCGCCACTCCCGCCCTACTGATCTGGCCTGAATCCACATTCTGCCCTCTTTGTCCCGTATGTTCCTCTCTCTGCGTTCATTGCCTATCACTTATTTCGCTTCCTCTGATTCTCGTGAGTTGATTATAGAACACGCTCTCGACCTCCGTAAAAGGATCAACCAAAAGCGAGAAAGAGAAACAATTAATAAATGCATGAGAATAAAAGATATTAACAATGAAATGGCTATATTATAGTTATAGCGAGGAAAACAAGATAACGACGAGAGGTTCGTGGAATAAATATTACAGATTCATTCAGATTTCACGGGTATTTAACTTCACAAACTATATGATGAACTTAACGTGGGACAGATTAAGGATTAGACAATCGTGTTGCTATTCGTTCCAGATAACGATGATATAATAGTGTCTCAAGCGGAGATTAACTGATAGATAAATACACAGACACAATTTGATTTAACTAAAAATATTTATCGATTTTGTCTAGTCGTTATTCCGATTTTAAATTGGCCGAAACTAAGGAGATGGTTTAAAACGAAAACGGTATAAAGTATATATTTCGACAAAACTGTTTCTTTTATAACACTCCGTCCGGTCGCGATATTTCTGTGAGATACATCAGTTTCTAATTTCGAGATTTATCGCTGTAATATTCTCCTCTCTTAAATTATAGTTTTGCATAGTTACTCTTTCCCTGATCAGACAAATTCGTTTATAAATATTCAGAAATAAAAAGTTAGTTTAATCATGCAATTAGAAGATAATAATAGTAACTGTTTGAAAGATACATGTGACCATTGGCGTAACTTTCCCGACTCCAACCGATGGAGTGTTAACATAATATAAAAAAAATATATAAGTATATTTCTCAGTAAAAAAAATATATTTCTTTATGTTAAAGAAAAAACACATTTTTTCCATATCTGCATAATTATAAATTAATTGGTACGATTCATTCCGTTGCTTCAATATCATCATTTGCCTATTTATTTTTCTCTATTATTATTTATTGCCATTTAATTAATTTATCTTTTCACTGACGTGTGTGTGAACTGCGTGTATTATTGCTTAATAAAATCAGCAACATCCGTGAATATAAGTTTTTAATTAACGCGTCAAGCATATTTCTAGCGCGCGCGAGGGGCAAATGTTTACGATGCTTATAACTTATAAGAAAAGGCAGCGGAGGGGAAGTAATATATCCGTGAATAAACCGTCCGAGGAACACCATATGGCGGAAGATACTCTTTCCGACAAGACTTCGCAAAAGCGTGTTAATAATTCGTAGCGTGGAAACACGACGTGCTCGACCGGAACCCCGGTAGTCGATCGATCGCCGCCGCGCCGTACCGAACTAATGCTCGCGGCTGTATCTGTCGACTCTCACCCTAATCGCGAGGCCGATTAATTCCGCCGTTATGTCGCACTTAATTTCGTATCTTTCAACGCTGTGCGGCGGCAGCGGCAGCGGCTCCCGCGCACTGACCGCAATATCACGCGTGACGAACTTGATAAATAATTACGTTCTAAATTAGATTCAAAACAAGATAGAACGTCAGAATATTGATTTAATTAACAACAGAAATTCGTGATAAGCACAGTGTATTAGAATATTATTTCTGTAATAGGTTTTCTAGATATAGAATTTATCATGTTTAATTAAATCGATAATCGATTTAATTAATAATATTAAAGACGTTCTAAATTATCTTTTTATAGATTCAATAGAATTCTAAAGTCAACTATGTGAGTTCAGTGTCTCAATTATAAAAGCAGCCATATAAAAGACACTTAAATCTCATTAGCTGCAACAGCTGCCATTTTTTATTTTGGTGCGATGTGTGAACATACACATTTTTAAATCATGCCAATGATATAGGACCGTTAGAATATTGCCAATAAACAGCTAGCATTACTTATTAATGCGATATGTACGATAGACGTATAAATGATTAGCCTCGTGAGCTAGTACGGTAATCGATCGCAGAACAAATTGAGCCCTTCAAGGATTTGACGCTGATCCGCGGACCAGGCCTAACCGTGGGGAAGATCTCTCTCAGCAAGATATACCGGGCCGCTTTCCTCGTTAGTATCTCTCTGTCCAACGGATTAATTAATTTATCCGCATTACGGTATCGTGGCGCGCTCATGCAACGTGAAGGATTACAATCTCGGCCGCGGCTTCGCGAGATCGCCGCGCCCGCGCCGCCGCGCCGCTTACGAAAGCGATCGGGGGGGGGGGGGGCGCGGCCGGATCGGCTGAGCATTTACATCCGCCAAACGATAAGCCAATCGTTATTGCTGATTGGAATTTTCAGACGCGGCCCGAGCATACGGTAATCCAATTGTTCGCGGATGCTGCAGTTGCAGCGCGGTTCGCCGCAGCCTCTATTATTGCGCATTGATGAAACTGTGCGACGAGGAGGACGCCCCCATTAGCCGCGTTTACCGCGCTCGCCCGTTTACCCCGCGCGCGCGTCCCGACAGCGTTATTATCATCGAACCGTCGCATTATTGTCATCGAACGTCGCGACGCGAGAGCGAATAATAAATTACCGGCGATCGATCCATCGCGACACGACATGACGCGACACGACGCGACGCGACGCGACGCGACGGGATCCTTTCTGTTTGACAGAATATGTCTGAACGCGAACGAACGCGACGAATCCAGATTGAATCCTCGATTAAATAAGCAGCGTTCTGTTTATTAAAGCACGGATTTAGCAGATGGTTTCTTCTTTTCTCGAATTAAACTTTGGCGTTTTGCGAAATGATCTGTTGAAATCGCATATGTATATCGCAGGAAAAACGTTTTATTAAATTGTACGTTAAATCTTGACCTATCATCTGTATCTTGTAATTCATATAACAAAATTATTATAAATTTTTTCACAAAAATTAAACTTAATTAATTTGATGATTAATTTTTTCATACATTTGTGTAGAATTTTTTTTTTTTTAAAGGAAAAATAATACTTTTGTAACAACTTAATAAAATATTTTTATATTAGGTTAAAAAAAGTATATATAAATGTAAACATATATATGCACAGATATAATCTAAAATCAGTGCAAGAATCGTTGTGTCACATTAAAAAGAGTGCAAGAATCGTTGTATCACATATGCATAAACGAGAAATGGGCAAACAAAATTCATTCTATTTATGCTACGTTGTCTGCTTTAGATTGTCATAACCAAGAGTTTCTACTTTTTTCACGAACTTTCAATTTTATTACTCGCGATCCCGGCTTACGCTTAATTTATGCTCTTTGCGTGTATGACAACGCAATAATAAGCGCAGACCCTTTCGAATATTGGAATGATCTCCCCGTTTCGCATCGCGTCTATCCCCATCGAGCCGCACGTTAATACCAATTAATTAACCGGGAATCTCTGAGCTTAACCCATTACTGGCCCTTAACCCACGGTCGTCGTCCTCGCGCACGTGTTCTCGAAACGTAACGTGCGTGCAATAATCGCGAACACGCCCTTCAAAGTGCGCTCGGTGATCCCTCCCTCTGACCGCGTGATGTTCGCCAATCATGAACAAATTGAAACTGGTACACTTAATTACACCGCGGATCAATATTATTTGCGGCTTAGCAAGCGACTGTGTTAGTAGTGTTGCCTTCCGAATCTATTGTCCGTGTTACAAGGTTTGTGTCACATAAAATTTGGTAATTTGACCGAGAATGCATGAAAAATTAACAGTATAACACGTCCGTGGATTACCATCGACGCTCTATATATGTTACTGTTTTCTTCTGTCCATTACAAAGTAAAGTTTACATTTTAACTTGTTAAAATTATGCAGCTATTTATTTATTAATTAAATTAGTTCCATCAAAATAAAATGCACATATTCAAATTTAGTAAATAATTAACATTGCAAAATTTAATCAACACAATAAGAATTCAAATTACATGAAGTTATAGCCACGTAAAATATATTAAAATGTAAATAAAAAATTATAATGAATATAGTACAAGAAAAGATAATCCAACACAGCGAAATATCGTTGCATTACAATTATCAGAATTGAAAAAAAAAATGTACGAAAAGCATGGTATTAACGAACGCGTAAGAGATATACATAAACCCGCATCGAATTGCAATTCATGAAGAGATAATTACGTTTATTAGCTTTACAGCATAAATATATTATACTATGTTCGTATATACATTTGAATATGCAAAAATGCGGAAATCCGGAAAATAATGGTATTTTGCCATAATGATGATAATCAATATTTTCTCATTACCTCTGTTACAGTTTCCCGTTACGTTTCGTTACAACGACGAATAATATCAATTCTGATTTTCCTGAATTCGTTTCACCGGGGTTATATTTGAAAACCTTCGTCAACCGAAACTCAATCATTCAAATCACTATGCAGAAACCGACGATTATATATAAATGATCGACGATCAGTCGATTTCGCTCGTCAGAAAGGTCGAGATATTGTCGGAGTCGTAAATTTGTAACTATTACGAATGTCAAAATTGGATTTTACGGAGATATTACGGATTAAAGCGGCAGAAAGAAAAATGTAATGAACATTTTATCGAATGCAGAGAGAGGTAATGGAAGCGTATAACCGTCTGGCATGCATTTCTGCAAAATTTGACGTTAACTCTCGTTATATCGGATATCGGAAAATCAAACAGTTTTATCCAATCACGTCCTATGACTTTTCGACCTGAAGACCTTCCGAATCAAACTTCTATTTTGCGATGAAACATCGGCCCGCTAGCAAAAATGTATGGCGCATAGTCGATTTTACTCAGTTACGGGAAGAATATTTCTAATCCCGTTTTCTCTCTTTCATTGATCTGCTCGACGGGAAATATGATTAATCGAAGGATTGAACAGCGACACTGACGTACGTTGAAATTGTTATGTACCATAAAACTATCTATAGAGGTATATGCTTTTTATAAAATAATATATACTACTCTCTGTATATTTAAAATAAAATAGGTATAGTTTGAAATTCCGAGAAAGCAAAAGGGAAGTTCTAGCGCAGTCTATAGAGCAATAAAAAAACAAATTATATATATATGTTTGAATATAATTTTATTTTAATATACATTAATTATTCTAAATAAATCTCCAAAAAATTTTAGTTACAGAGTCTTTTCGTTTTAATAATGAATAAATTGAAACTGACTAATTTAAATAATTATAATTTAACTATCAGTTCAATATTGTTGGTTTTAAATGCATAAACTTATTCATGTAAATATTGTGTGTTTTTAAAAATGGATACACACTGCATTAAATAAGATTAATTATAAATAATATTGAAATCGGAATCAATCTTTCTTTTGAAATAGAAATTTCGAAATATTATATAGCAGCATTTAAATTATAAACAAATAAAAGTAGATTTCCGTCAACTAATATTCAAGAATATGTATAAATAATAAAATAATAATATATTAATAGCAAATAATTAATAGAAAGTGATATTTTTCTTCATTTTATTTTAAATATATCTGTCGTCTTTTTCAAAATTTTTACTGAAGATTCATATAATATAATAATAAATATAGCAATAAATACTATAACATAAAGAATGTGCAAAAAAAGATGGCATCAAATTTTGGTATAGAAATTTCAATTCCAGACTCTTATCGATAAGTTGTTGATACATGAAGTTCCTCGACGCTACTCACTCAGAATCACCCTACCTATAGTATACGTCTTATTCGATATATGTTCCCATAATTACCGCGGCGAGAGCTTAAAAGATAGTTTCCGATAGTTACGCTATCGCTACCATAAACGTCAGTCGCACGTTGTTAAACGCAGAAACTGGCATGCGATGGTTAATTATCGCCGCAACGAGAAGTCCGTATAGTGGTCTATCGACGAGACTCGCGCGGGAACCGCCTCGATCGATCGATCGGCTCGTTGTCACGCGCTCACAACAACCGCGGGACTTCGAAAGATCTAAGATTCGCGTATTAATTAAGAGATCGACATCGGGATGCGTCGGCAATTAGCAAGCAAACAGAAACGAGACGTGGGGAACCTTCCATTGAAGGAGATTATAACAGAGTAACTCAACTCGGGGAGACGCAATCAAACATCTTGGGACTTGTTAATTACAGAAATCTTCGTTGATTAATCGTAAGAGTAAACTTCGCTAAGTCCTCCACACATAAATAAAAATCTTACTTTTTTAAATTAGACAAATAAGTGCAAAATATATAAGCTGAATTCTAAATAAATTGCATAAAGTTCAGATAAATTCAAGATTGTACATTGTAATAAAAAATAAAAAAAATTATTAACGGATAGAGGCATAACTAATCAAAAACAATATCAACATTAACAAGTTTCAATTACAATAATTCTATTGATCCCAACAATATTGTTTTATTAGACGTACCACATAAAGGAATTCTCGATTAAATTGAGAAATAAGATATTATGAAACTTTGATTGGTCCCACGATTCCTGTTGCACTCGCGAAGCCTGAGGCCATTTGCGCTACCGGAAGGGATGTCGATAGGCATGCGTAAATCAGCGACGACCTCTCACCATGACCCTCAGTCACGGATTCCTGCACGGTCATATATAATAAGCAGCGGAACTTTCATTAACAGCTCAAGCGCGCGCGCGCGTGCGAAATTTCATACGTCGATATACTTTAACATCAGAATCTCTAATCGTAAACATATATAATTTGTTAAATCTGTGAGACATTACTAAAAGTAAACCCCACGAAAAATGGAACAAACAGCGTGAAACAAATAGGTAATAAACAATAAAAATAAAAATAAAAAAGCATATAAAAAAAGCAATTACAATTAAACAAATAAATAGTAAATATGCATATATCTTGTCTAAATGCTAAAATAACGTTATCTACGTATAATGAAGAATGTTATAAAAAAATTTATAAAATAAAAATAACTTTAACAAATGACATATATTTTTGCACTAATTCAAAATTCTAAGCAAAAAAATTAAAATATAAATATATTCTTAAAATTATATATAAATAAAAATTAAGTTCACCAATATAAGCTTCACACATCAATCTCACTTTTTAGTATTTCTTAGTAATTATATGGACTATTTAATAGAATAGCTAATAATAAGTATCAAGATGCTTAAGAATACTACAATTTAAAGAGTTAGGTGCATAAAAGCTATTATTTAACTTTATTTCTTAAATGAAGATCGGTTCTAAACGCTAACCAAAAGAACAAATCGCAGATTTTTGTTTATTATAATTTAATATGGTATCTCTTTTATGCAATACGTCAATCAGTTAACATCATTAAAGAGTTAATTGCTGCAAGAAATTTACCGACTTATTCTAAAGTACATCGGCAGGTTATATACTGATTGCAAGTGCACGTGTAAATATCTCAAAGATGACCTCACGCCGTGAGGCTCACGGCAAGATCTGAGAAGTGCCGGTCCGTATTCGACTGCACGTTTTACCGATATTGTATATGTATATATAAATGGACGCTTGTTTTACCAATATATATATATATATATATATATATATATATATATATATGAGTAGACGGGATCATTAATTAATATCTTCCGGGACCTAAGACGAGTCATGAATCAACGCCCGCCGCTTCTCGGCGCACGGCGCGGCGTCTTCTCACGTCATAGGATTGCGAACGAAATATCTCGCCGCCGCGCCGCCGTGTTGTTGTGATGATCGTAGGAATGATAAACAATGCGATACGATTATTAATCACCGACCAGCCGATCCAGCGTAATTAGCTCGCGCAAGTCAGTGCAGTCGTGTGAAAAAGTTCTATCCGCGAAAATTGAGTTCGCGTTGGTTCTCGCGGTTGTGATCGGTACGGGAAACCGCGTACTTTCTATCAGTTTAAGATAATTTACAGTTTGTATAAATGGATCGTTTGTATAAATGTACTCTATTTGTTATTTTATAATAATCCTAAAATATTGGTGAGATCGAGCAAAGATGCAAAAAATTAATGTTTATTTATGCTTTGGAATTCCTTGCTAATTAAATCACAATATAGTATGTCAAATCTTGAATTTTCAAATAGAGATTATTGATTCCAAATATGATCATTTAAATGTAAATAAAGATCTTTTTGTTAATTTCTGTTAATACAAACTTGATTTAATCAGGAAATTAGCTGTAAAATGTTAAATCAATGTTATTTTAGAACAGTTTTACTATATTCTAGTAATATCGATTCTATTATTATTTTAGTAATAATATTCTCTAATATGTTACAACTTATCAATTATCGATTATCAATTAACATGTATAGGTACAGAGTATATCTCAGAAATCCAGCATGTTATTTAAAATACCAGGAAATTGAAAATTTAGTTAAAAATAATATTTTAATATCGATCAATATATGTGCAAGTTCTTGCGACAGCAAAAAATTTTTGATCACTCCTCTGAAACAGATATGAGAAAATGGATAGTTAAAGGTCTCTGTCGTATCTAACTTTTATCTTAAAGTTCAAAAATGCGTTGATCGGAGACAAACGAACCGTTCAAGCGATAATATCGCGGTCAACGCGATCAACGCATTTTTGAACTTTAAGATAAAAGTTAGATACGACAGTAAAGTGGACATATTGTTAACAAATCTGTGGAGCACAGATTTACTAACAATATGTCTACTTTATTCGAACAATTTTCAGTTTTGGCGAACTTATTCGAGTAAAGTAGATATATTGTTAGTAAATCTGTGCTCCACAGATTTGTTAACAATATGTCCACTTTACTCGAACAATTTTCAGTTTTGGGAGAAAAGAATTTATACATTATTCATTTCTTTACGAACAACAAATAGTTATAAGAACGAGTTGTGGACAAGCAGAGGAACATGAAAAACGAGATAGAGTAAATGCTCATATATACTCCTATTACTCGTGCCCAAGCGTGGTGACTTCTCTTCATCATATACACGTGTTGCGCACGTGGATTATACACATTGTATATGAAACCTTAAGCTTAACGCCGATTTCGAACGGCTAATATTTTTCAGAGAAGTTCTCTTTTCGCAAGACATACTCTCGGTAGTTTGACATTGCCTTCCGAGAGAAGAACGAGCGAATATAAAATTTTTCTATATCTCTACCGGGAATCGATCCCGCGGGACCTTTGGTTCAATAGACCAGTGCGCTGTCTACTAGGCCACGCTCGTCCTCCAACGCAACATCCGGACACGTTCGTTTCATCAAATTTGAGATTTATTCCATAAAGATAGATAAAATTTAAATTTTTTAAATTATGCAGATATCCGATATCCGATATTTTTAGATGAACCAATAAGTCTCGATGTCTCTTCTCTACAAAATTCGAGCTACTAATTTGGTTAGTTATCGATTTAATTATATCAGTTAATATTAAGCTTAGCTATAACAAGCACACGTGCGTCATATATTGCCACGTGTCACACGTGAGAATACGCCTTCGTATACTACTGGGTCGAACACGCGGACGAGGACAATAATAAGGACCGAAAGTACGATTGAAATCGCTCGACCGATGAATTATACAAGATACGAAACGCGACGGGGATGAATTCATCCTCTCGTTCTTACTTCCGCATCATTGATTCGCGTATGGCGCGTATTTTATTGCCATCCCCTTCACATTGCTCTTATTACCTCGATGCAACAAAGACGTCGCGTTTCACATATCATACGACCGTAAAACTATTCGTATAATCAGCAATTTGTAACATTGTTTATTTCAATATTACTATATTGATATTTTCATAACAAATATTATCAGTATTAATATTTTGATTCGATATTATAGTCAGCTTGAAAAAGATCGTGAGCAAAAAGTTAAAGCTAGTGCTGTGAATAAACGTAAACGCGTTAATTTTTCAAGTATACTCGGTATACCTTTTAAAATAATTATCCGCAATGATTATAATTTATCACATTAAAAGAACTTTTCTCTTTCCCCATTATTCGATACAATACCATAAAATACCATTTTTAGAGAATATCACAGAGTACAGGCTATGACACAATACAAAAGTACAGGCATAAACAAAAATTCGTTAATTATAACCTAAAAAATTCGAATGCTATGATTGGTTGGCAACAGTAGATAATAAGCACAGAATTTCCAACGTGATGAAAACTTTGTGTCTATTATTGTCATTGTTTATTCTGCATTTATATATGATTCCTGATTTCTATTCCCTGTTCCTATTGCCTGTACTTTTGTATTCTGTCATGCGCCCTTACGGTACGCGATATTGAATGCATAAAGATATTGATAGCCTATTAAAACTAACAATAAGTATTCCTACATGACCAGAGAAATGGTTCGTGACGAGATAATCTCATGAAACTAATAAAATAAGTTTGCGAGGAAATAAAGCGAAGATATATCGTAGCTCGTGCCGGTAACGATACATTCTATCATGCGCGCGAAAACTTTCTCTGGGAATAAAACATTTAATTTGCACAAAACTCTTATTAATTGAACTTTACTTTTCATGGAAATCGTATTATTGCATATCTCAGAAACAATCAATATGTATAAGAAGAGTGAAAGATAATAGGCATTCATAAATAATACGTAAAACAAAAATAACAGACGCATACATTATCTTATAAACTATCACAATCCAATATGCATCAATATAAATATTCATATCATTATTATTGTGTTACTGTCATTATTAATGTTATTATCGTATTTTCATTATCGTATATATAATTATAATATTTTTATTGAAAATATTAATTCTAAAAAAAAAGATATACGATAATTCAGTTTTATTATATCACTCTTGCTATTATTATTTCTGCATCTAATGTATAAGCATTTGTTTTCACCTTGTACATTCTTGAAACTGTGTATTAGTGATTTCTGAGTGTGGATCAGTTTTCTGGATCTAAATAAATCTTCTCCTTGCGATAATAAGCGCACGCTCACGTAAATCGACTTGACCTATCGAACAAGCTGATCGGGCGCTCTCGAGAGGAACATTAGCGAGGCGCGCTCGAGGCGAGGTCTCGCCAAGATAATCCATTTCCGTTGAAATGGCAAAAGGCGTATTACGTCGCGAGCTTCACAAAGGCGAATCACGAGCCACCCGACTCCGGATGTGCCGTTCCGAGTGTTAAAACGTCCAAAGTAGGGTTACACGTCGCCGTTTACGAGACCGATAAATCTCAGAGGGGCATCACGAGAGTCGCGGATAGAGATTTCGCGTTCGCAGTATCGTAAATAATATAAATTTATAACGAGATATGACGTTACGGCGTAAAAACGTATAAACGTCGCGCCTACCGTGCATGGTGTAGATGTACATGTGAAAATATAGAAGCGTGCAATGCGTATATAGAGACGCGTGCGTGCTTCGCTTCCGTCTCTCCCCTTTCTTCCACCACCCGATATTATACGCGCGCGCGCGCGCGCGTTATTACTCTATAAATACTATTATCTACAATAGAGGACGGCCATCAGCTATATTTATCGTTACTTTCTCTGTCGAGAGGACGGTGACTGCCGCTGCAGTGAGATCGCGAATAAGAACGTGTTTCCTTTCTATCCGCGGGTAACTAATGACAAACTTCTAAAAAATAAATTAACGAGAAAGATAATTATTAACGGCTTTTGTAAATACAAACGTCTCTACATGTTAAAATTGAGAAAAAAGATTCGAAAGCTACGTCTAGAGCGTAGAGAACGAGAAGTACAAATCTCTCTCAGTAAATCTCAATATCCGGATTAGGAAAAAAAAGCGTATAGAAATTCAGTCCGCGCCACGAGGATTCCCGTTCGTGATGATCCAACTAGCGATGCAGCTGTACTTCTGCGAAAATTTCATAGGGATTGCTTTAATATAGCGATGCGCGATAATGCCACTATCCACGATCCCCAATTCTGCGAGTACACGCCGTTCATGCAAGTTTTTTGAGCAAACCGTTTGACTCTATATATCGCCTATCGCGGAGCCAATTAAATCGCTCGTTGTAACATTTATGCGGCGCGCTGTTGTATCGTGTATTTTGATTCACGAGCGCGATAATCGTATGGTGATCGCGATTAATTTAACGATCATGCCCTACGATGATCGAGGAAGACTTTGAGTATACACATACGCGCCGGGCGTGTGCTTCGACGAGATGGCGAGCGGGTGCATGTGTATACGTGCAGTATGCAACTACTGAACTTTGCCATTTGATCCTGCTTTGCCCCGTTAAGTTCGGGGTTGCTGAACTCCTTGCCTCCAGCGTCGAAGAGATTGGGAGGAAGCTAAGTAGCGCTAAGCGTCGAGCTATGTTTCGCTAATCGATGACTTTATAACGCTGATCGCCTCAGTTATTTTACGTGGAAATTCTCCATTATCACATAATTATGAAGCAGTATAGTGAGATTGGGGAACTTTTATTAGATAATTTTGCAACAACTTGCACGCTAAGTCGAACCGCACTCTTCGCTGTTATAGTGTCATTTATTCATGTAGCGTGGCTAATATAGTACGCTATTCTTCAATATCGCATTTTCATTAAATCTATTGGGTTTAGATAATTTGCCGAGTAATAACGTAACCGCCAGTATTCCGTCATGATCAATAATTAATTCAATCGAATCCCCAAAATCGCATTAATAGTTAATGATTTTACTTTAAAGACTATTTCATTTAGAAATTTATGTAAAGATTTTCTCTCCGCTGGATCGCAGAAGACAATTATAATTTGATAGAGTTAAAGAAATTATCAAAAGTTAATTAAGTTCGAGCACTGACCTTTTTGAGGTGTCCCTTATTGGTGCCTACGAAAACCACGGTGTAATCGCCGGTTGAAGTGGCCGCCACAGCCGTCAGGTGAGTTTCGAACGTCAAAACCGCAGTCGCACCCATCGGTTCCTCGCCGCCTAAAGGCGTGTTTACGTCGAGGCCGCAGAAATCTTCGCCGATCGTTTGCAGTTTCTGTAAACAAAAACGAACAAGACCCAATAAGTTGTATGCGGAGAGTATAATATTTGATAACGGTTAATTATCACAAATATCGTTTATCTACATGATTGATCTTAAATATATGGCCGTAATTTTATCGATTGATCGTAATAAAGATATTTATAAATGTTCGGTACGTAAATTATGACTTGCGTAAAATTAATATATGTGTCATGTACGGTAAAGTTTAATTAATTACGGTAATAAATGTATAATAGATAGGTAATAATTAAACGTAATAATACTTTTGATTCGAATCGATAGAAGTTACAAGTGCGACAGGATAATATAGGTAATACTAACTAAACATGTGTACAAAAAAAAATTAATTATTTGGATTTGTAGATATAAAATAATTAATCTATATATATATATATATATATATATATATTTTTTTTTTTAGATAAATCGCAGTTAAAATTTTTTCAGCCACGTTCAACCACTTAATTATCTTTGAAGTGAGCCGTAATATTTAATATTTCTCTCTCGGAGAAACGTAAAATAAAGTAAAGTAGATAAATAAGACTAGCAAGGAAAGCAAAAGTGTTCTAGGGTTAAAAATTAAAAGCTTACTTTATAACTAATTCACCGCCTCGGGAAATAGGCCGCGGTTAATTTTACTTGCAAATTCTTAGCCTCGTGCGTTAGAGCGCGAAGTGCGACAACATAAATCCATTTTTCGCGCTAACAAGAAATTGTAAAATCACTCATCCTTATATATTCGAACTGTCCTACATATATGTAAAATATTATTAAAATCTGAATTTTCTGCCGAGTACGTTGTCTCTTTTTTTGCGGTGTGCTCTCTTGTCAGACGCGCGTAAAACTGTTATCTTGTATCGGAATTAAAGTTAAATATTTGTTTGTCACATGTCATACGCTGGCATAGATTTATAATAGAAAAAAATAACACACCGTTATAAATCAATATTTCTGAAGTCAAATGTGTCATCAGCATGAAAAATATATGCATTTAGCTTTTAAAACATAACGAAGAAAAAAACCAATTATATATATTAAAAATATGAGTCCATATCCCTAAACATATAAAAATAATTGTACAATTTTTTAATACATTGTTAGATTAAATCATTGGGGATAGTACTTCTATTATATATTATAATAAGGTAATATATTGTTAAAAAGTATCTCAAAAGTCTGAAGAAAATATGGAATTAAAAAAAATTAATCTATTACGATAAATAAAATGTCTCAACGTTTAGTATTTGTAACTATAAATAAATTATGTAGTTATTTTGCCGAAAGATCAAAAGAGTATATGAAACTCTCGTGTTGCGAGGTCAAATTGTCTAGAAAGAATACATACCGGAAAGTGACCTGTGTGTAGTGCGAATCTCGGTGGACACAGAATCGAGGGAGTGATTTCGCCGAGTCGGAACGCGCTTCCTTTTTCCGGTGGAAAAGCGGTAGGTTAGCGAAGCGCGAAACCAGGAAAAAACATCCGCGGCTAAAATATCGCGGCGAGACGGGCCGCGATAAATTATCGCAGCGCCGACGATTAATTCTTGCCGGACCGGCGATTAATCGCGTCCTCTACGACACAGAGATGCGATATTTTATTGCCCTTTACCAAACGTTTCTTTTTCCTCCACATCGCGAAGCTTGAAACACGAGAAGCGTGCGAGACATGCCAAAGCTCGAACAAATCCTCTCCCGTGTTCTGCGTGACGTACAAAAGGTGTATTATATAATGCATATTATATTATGCATATTATTTCTCCTTCTTTGACATTAAAGCAATTATATATACACGTTACATTATATAACCCGTAGTACGTACCTATTATATACTAACACAGCTTTTAAGAAAAATTAGCTTCAACAGTAGAGAGAGAGCGAGAAAACATCGATGTCTTCATTTGGAATCTCTTTGTCTCTTTAATTAACCGAAAATTTCCAAGTGAGACCATCGATGACTAATTACAGCATGTTTAGCGAACGATATTTGGGCGACATTTACGCCGCTCGAAATCGCTTCTTGACGTATACGTTCCTCTTTTATGCCATGCGTTTCGAAGACATTCGCCTTTCCTAAGGGTGGCCCCATGTACGTCGACAGATAGGATAATCCACCACCCGGGATGTGTTGTGTGTGCGCATACAAAGGCATACCTATATGTATCCACATCAGCGAACAAACCAGCGTGCTCGTTCGCGGCGGCAGTCCCGTGCGAAGTCGGCTCTATTTGCATTCTAGGGTCGGTTTCGCCACCCCGTACACACGCACGCACGCACGCATACGCGCACGCCGCGGCGAACAATTATTTGCATTCCCGGCGCTAATACGACGGTGCGGAAGGGGCGTCGCGGCGCATTCTCGCTGCGGCCGTCCTCGCGGCGACGGCAATAATTACGGGAAATCAGCGACGGCGGTATACGTCCCGTCCTTGCGCAAAACCGTGCCTAAAGCTGCATCCGCGTATGTGCAACGCATCCAATTTAAATACGCAAACGTTCGCGAACGAGATCCAAACCGCAATACAAGTTAAAACAATTTGTTCTACTATATATATGTATAAGACAAAGCTGCATATGGTAATAATAATTATTAAAAAAATAAATATATTGATACATTAATAATTTATACAGCATGTTAGGGCATTTTAAAGAGATTTGTATACATTCAAAGGTACGAGTTTAAAATCGTATGAAAACTGTGAAAGATAAATGAACACACTCTTTAATATTTATCGTACACTCATACTAATATGTCCTTAATTTGTATTTTATACAAAAAGCAAGTATAAAAAATCGGAGTACCATAAAATTAAAAGGGCCATGATTTGATATACGAGTGCGCGCGGTAATACGAACAAATATTCGTTAATAGTAGTTCGAGCGGAGCTCTTTATGCGCGCGTGCAGCAATTTGCATGTTTAGCGAGGGCCGCAACTATCCACCGTTTCTCACTAATTTTAATTCCGGCCGGCGGTAAAAAGATGTTAATGCGCAACGTTAATATTCAACCTTAAATATTCGCGCGCGCGAGACTTGGAGTTTGCTGGATTTACTCTTTATATTTTCCATGCAAAGGACGAGACTTAAAAAATTCATAGTATAATATGCAAAATTCTGCGTCGGCTTTTAATATCTCAGGCACAAAGCCGCTATGTCAATGCTTTGACACACTTGATATTCATATGTTATCTGGCGAAAAACCTCGAGTGCGATGAATTATTCCCGACACGAGGATGGGATGAAGAGGGGCGGGCGCGCTCGAGATTTCTCCGCACCGGGCGGCCCCGTCCTTCGTCATTTAATTTGAGATGAAAGAGAATAAACAGCTTAAGTGCGCGAGTGAGCTGATCCGTTGGTCGATTGGTTGAAAATGAAATAATCGGCGGCACGGCGCAGCTGCAACGCGATTGAGTGATTTTAATAACAGCCAAATCGGTGCGTAAATCAGGATCAAAGGACGCGCGCTGCTCGACGCTCGCCTTGCGACAGGTTTACCCAGATGAATATACATGTGTACGCGGAATGTGGTACATCTATACATAGGCACTCCTGGACGATTAACGTCAATAGAACTAATTATCGATCCCCCCGGTACCGCTTTGATTCAAGGTATATATCTACACATATATTCGCTAAGCAAAGTCAATATGTATACGGAGATAACTTCGAAATGCGATATTCGCGTTTCGTTATTTCTCCGCTGTTTTTTTCTTTTTTTTTTTTCGATTCGAAACGTATTTCCTGTTGACTGATACCGTTGAGCAATAAAAAAGCGCACCCACGGCTGTTATTACAAACGCGCAATCATTCTCGAAAACGTAAATATATTTTGCGCGCACACGCTGTTCTGTCAGTCTGATAAAATGTTTTCCAATAAAAAACCCGGTACCGAAATTTTTTCAATTTTTCGGGAATTAATTGACCGAATCTTAAAGAATTGCATATGAAGTAAGGGTAGAATTTTACGGAGAGCGCCATGATGTGTATAGTTTTTGTTACCGATCCTTCTGGAAACCGGTTTTTTTTTAATGTTTCCAATTCTTCGGAAAATAATTGATTGAATCTCAAAGAATTGTATATGAAGTAGGGGTAGAATTTCCCGCGCGGGGAGTGCTATAAAGTGTACTATTTTTTGTTACCGATCTTTTTGGAAACCGGTTCCGAATAACCAAATCTCAAAAAATTGTACATAAAGTAGGGGTTGAATTTTCCGGGAAGTGCTATAAAGTACATAATTTTTCGTTGCCGATTTTTTTGGAAAGGGAGAGAGAGAGGGAGATGGAGAGGGGAGGGGGAGAGAGGGGTAAGAGAAAGAGAGAGAAAGAGAGAGAGACTATTTGCGTGTCTTAATACACATGTTCATAAAACTAGTTTGTTATTGATTCCGCAGATATATGTGTACTGAGATAACTATCTACAGTCCACAGAAATAAATTTTCTTTCATTTTTTAGCGTCTTGTGTTAAACTTTCAATGCCTTAGTCGCACGTAAATGTTTTCCACACGGACTGAAGCAAGATAAAGGAAGTAAATGCATCAAAGAACTTGTCTTTCAAAATTCAGAAGTTAAATAATAATTTATCAATAACTATTGAACGCACGTCTTCTGGCGTCATCAATTAAGTAAAACATTAACGTTAACTGATATGAGGAAATTCGCAGCGTTCGACCACGTGCAAGTATATAGACGCGAATCGGTACCTCGAGTACGGTTTCCGCGACAAATCTCCGCCGTCATGCAAAATGAAAGCGTTGACTGCGGGCGCTAATCTCGTCCGACGGCGAAATCGAATGAGCCCTGCAATTTTCGAAAATATGAAAATGTCGACGGGCCAGGCAATGAAATCGCAAACGCGGCCGCTCGTGCGCCATATTTCGCCGTTCGGCAATCCGATTAAGGAGGACAATCCGTTCTCTCTACCGCCGCGGCAATTTTTCGCGTCGTCGCCGAGTCCCCGTCGAAATCGCATTTTCCGGGGAAAAAAAACCCGCTCCTCGTCGATTTACCCGTCGTGTCGATCTGCGAGCGACGACGGATGGTGCGATTTCGAAAATGTCGAGAGCACGGCACGATCGCCGCATTTTCTCTTCTTCGATCCTCCCGTCGACGTTGTCGTCGTCGTCGTCGTCGTCGTCGTCGTCGTCGTCGTCTATTCCACCTTGGTTTCCTTTCGATCCTTCGCCTCTCTTCCATCCTGGTTTTTCGCCAATAATTTCGACTTTCGTGCACGGCACCGCCCCTCTCGCTGTCGTCACCTGACGATATTTCTCAGGGAGTACGTGACACGAAGGTCTTTTGGTAACATAAATCGACGCCTTCGCCGATATATGTAAGGCAAATATTTTCATCTCGTGGTTACTGTATTCATTTTATCTGAATATGCTGATTTAATGCAGATAAACTGCAATTTCAACTTGCTGTGATGGATTTTTTAATGCTAAGGTGATTCAACTATTGCAGTTATTAAAGGCGGATTATAAAAAACAAAAATTATAATTCATAATGTTCATATTATGATGTAGTTTGAATAACATATGCGTGTATAATTTATCCTTTCTAAAAAAAGGCATGTTAAATCGATACTCGCATCTCTCGAAGTCTTCTCGAAAGTCTCGAATTATGCTTTGTTGGCTCTTTTCCGCGATGCTGATTGATTCTGATACTGCGCTAACTTCGTGAGCGGCTGTCATAGCATATTTTGACAGTTGTGTGTAATATTAAAACGCACGCGAAGCGCGCGTCTGTGATGTCTATAGTATTTTTAAAAAGCAAACTAAATTTAGAAGATTAAAAAATTCAGTTATACGAAATGAAACTTCTCCATTTGCTCAAGAGCAACATTAAATTCGTAATAGCTCATATTTCGCACGGTAATATTTAAAGTTTAAACGAATAACACATCGTTATACAGCTTTTAAAAAGATAATGTCAGAAATTTTCACGCGTAGGAGTAAAATAATTTGATATTACGATTTGCGCGCGCGCTTAAATAAATAGTTAAACTACGATTGGAAGAAAAAGTACACGCCGCTCCTGTAAACGTTGCATCATTTATGGAGAAGCGTGCTCATAACTCATCCACGATTATTCATGTACCATCAACGCTACGAAGGAATGCATCACGGAGCGCCAGCGCAAATTATTTTCCCAATTAACCCTACTCGGCTGCATGTTTCGTATAATTCGTAATAACATGTATATCGCGGTCGGCTTGCACGACGCGACTGCGATAGGTAACGTTAAAGCCGGTTCAATCGTCGCAAACGATGGCATCAACTGCTATAGTTGAAAAGTGTCATTTCTGATTGTTATATAATTGCCAGTTAGTTACCAAAAAAGTTAAAATTCGCCAACTCTCTTTTGACAACCGCAATTGACAAGCGTAACGTGGAAATAACACTTTTCACCTATAGCCATCAGTTGCCAACGTTTGCGACGTATTGTAGAACCGGCTTAAAGTTTAGGAGCGAACTAACAAACGGTAATCGGACAATGAGCGTCGTATAATCCGCAGGAAAGTACGGGCGACGCTAAATTATCGTAACATTCGCCGTCGTAATGGTATCAGCGAAACGATCTTAACGACGTTGTGTGTCGCAACGGTAACAATGTGCGCGGATTGCCGCGCGCGCGCATTTTTGCATCGCAACGTGCGCTCGATCGCCGCGCATTCCGCGACGTTTTCCGCGGCGAGATCTCTCTTTTCCAGGGCGATACTAAGTGAGTGATTTAGGAGAACAGTCAGAGGCAGCGGGCGCCGGTGGCCGCCGACAAAATGGCGAACGCGTATCGAGTTATTGGGCCACCTCTATCGCGAGCGCTTCTCGATTCGTGGCGAAAGTCCGGCGAAATCGTTTCACGCGATTGTTTTTCTATCGGATTTTGTATTACACCGCTCTACAATGTTCCTCTCTCGATACCTGCGTCACAAAATGCGAGAAATTTCTTTTACAGCGAAACGGATTTAATTGAATTTCTTTTTAATATATGATGCAATATTGCGAAAATCGTTCGTAACGATATTAGGTAATATCATTTGTTTATAAAATTTAATGAAATGGCCCGAAAAAATGGATGAAATATAACTTTCAAATGTACTCCTCTCTCTCTTTTGGGGGTTTTCACAGCTGCGCAATAAATATAATATAAACTTATTATTACGTGCTTTTGATGTCGGTTACTTTTATATGTTTACATGCACAAATAAAGTACATTACGCTGTAATTAAAATATTATAAATTGTTTTGCACTGTAAAATATTGGAAATATTTTAGTAAAGTCTTTTTTTCATAACAAATTTGCTTTGTAATATTATTAAGAAAATATTGTTTCTCTCCCATTTTATTTTATCAGTATTTTCAGATTAGATTTAATTGTATAAAATCGCTATTTCAATCGAGTTTACAGAAAATCTGCACATTTACAATAAAAAATATCTCACAGTCTAAAATATCGCATTTTAAACGAGTATATAGCTTTCACTTAATTTTTACATAAAAACCAGGATACTTTAATAAAATTTTAATTTCATTGTTAAAAAAATAAGGAAACCACAAATTGTTATGAATGTTCTCGGTAATATCAAGAATCTCAAAGGATGCACGACTCCGGTCAGTACAGTGTGAAAGAATAAAATCATTATATTATACTTTCGAGAGACAAATTAATCGTACCGATAAGCTTTCGTGGTCTCTGCGCTATAATACTCCCGTATAGAAATTTCCCTAACATTCCCAAGTATAGCTAAGATTCTGATCAGATTACCCAAACATATCCCAAATAGGGTAACATATTGCGATTCCAATTGGCAATCCCATCCTTATCCCAACTATAAAAAAAACTTTGGGAAAACGTTGGGCAGAACAAATGGAATCTGTCTGGGTTTCCCATTTAAAATCGCACCTTGGGCAAACGTTGGGTAGAAAAAGTGGAATCTGTTTGGGTGTCTCCACGTAGAATCGTACTTTTGAAACATTACATTTCTAATCCGAATCTTCATAGATTACCCAATCAGAATCCATCATTTTTTTGGGAAATCGGGATAGATTCCAGTCAGATCCCAGAAAATTTTCTATGCGGGTAGTGCTACTACTGAACTACTGTCGCCGGTCGCCACTCGCCGGGCGGGCGCTCCCCACTCCTCTCATCTCTCCAGCTCGCGCTAATCTTTTGTTCATACAAGCGATACCCCGGGTGCATCCCTCCTATTTTTCCAGGATACAAATCATAAGGATCCAAACATTAGAAGGACAAAAGCGGTTTCGGAAAGTTTTAAAAAAGCTGCAGAGATGAAATTTACGCTTTACGTAAAATAACGCTTTTTCTGAATGTGCTGCATACATCATTGACACAATCGAAATAACGATCGAGTTATCAACAAAACACGAACAAAACATGACAGACCTATTCTCGTGGACATAATTTTTGCTCGACATAATCCACTTCATTTTATTTCAATGACCGCGTTTTTGTCAATACGGGAAATTGATTCGCTTTGATGTTATCCTGCCCAACGGAACAGAATAAGAACAGATCGGGGCTGATTTATTTTTCCGTCGGCGATCGAGTTGTGTCTCAATACTGTCTCCCTCTTGTCTTCTCGCGTTATTACATCTTTCTCTCTTCGCGTAAAAAACAATGACAAATGATATTAACTTCTAACGTAGCTCTCCCATCAAGAAGGATATCGCTCTCCTTTTCTTATCGCGATTGAGACTAGATTTTATACAACATTTAATTATTCGATGTAGATTTATTTAAAAAGTATTGCGAGATATAATCTTGATATATTTTACATTCATTGCTAAAGATAAATGTTCAATCTAGGAATTTCACGAAGCGAGTTTGTATTATAGCTTTTCAACATTATGCTTTTCGCAGTTTGTCTTTGTGACTCTGTGTTTTGATATAAAAGGATATTGAAAAAGTTCTCTTTTAGCATGTTATTATTATGGATGTAAACTGACCTATTCGATATGGATGGCTTTTATGTAAAAACTGAAAAATAATATAAGCTTTCCAGTTTATTTAGCAAGCCTTTTTGTTTAACATTTAACTTAATACAAAAATAATCTAAATATATCTATATATGTATAAAACACAAATAAATAACATTCAATAAATACAATTAAATAAAATTTGTTGCAATCACATGAGAACGTAAAAGTTCCCACTTCAAAAAAAGTTAAAACTCGCGCGCTTGATTCTTTTTATATAAAACTTATTTATATAAAAGCAACCAAATTGTTGAATAATACTCGAAGCAGAATCCGATCTTAAATTAGAATCCAATCTTAAAATAAGTCTTTTAGTGACTAATCAATTATTATTTTCTGTCACATCTTTTCTATATAGCGTCAATTTGAAAACTTTAATTTATTCTCTTCTTATGAGAAAAATCTTCCATATAATATAAATAGATTTCCTAAAAATCCTACTTCGTACAACATTCATCAGAGATATAAGATTAAGAATTTAACAGATCTCAAAAAAGAACTAATTAGTTTTGCTCGGACGATTAATTTTATTCTAGCCCTTTCGTTGCTTGGATCACGAATAAAATTATATGGTTTTCATGTTTCCCTCTTATATCGCTGAGCGTTTATAAGAGCAATACTGTTCGAAACGGATACGAGCTGGTTTCTAGCGCATCATCGGCGAAACGTGGGCGGACGAGACCCTCAGGTTATAAACTTCTGAAAGAAAGGAGGCGTGGTTTTATAACGATTTATTGCGCGCGGCCGTAATAGCGTGTAACGAGTCGAAGTGGGTGCTTTTACTGCTTTCCCGCGAGAAAAAAAAAACAAAAAAAAACCGTGCGCGCACACGTTCAGACGAACGTTCGGGCGCGCGCGCGCGCTGTTTCGCAGCGAAACGGGCGATTTTGTTTCGGTTACCGGTGCGCAGCACTTCGCCTCTAATATGAGACAGTTAGGAGGATATATACGCCTTATATAGCCCTAGCCCAGGTCGTTCCACGGGTGTTACTTCGACGCGAAATTCCGCACGCGATACCTCGTAAAGTGAATCGAATAAGAGGCACGATCCTCCCCGATGCGAGAAAGCCAAGACATTTTTTCGCGGTGGGTGTTAGAAAAAAAGAGTCACTTGAAATTTACAGTCCGAGTGACTCTAAAACTTCCAAAGTACGATTGAAGAATTTAGAAAACTCAGTCAATAAAGACACGTTTCATTAGTATTCTCTGATTAACAATGATAAGAAAAGATGAAAAACTAAGATATAATAGGCACAGAAAATGATTAAACCTATAATGATTGCTAATAATATTTCAAATTATCTTTAATCTTTTCGTATCATGTGTTTTATCAATATTTTAATAATAATTTTTCATCAAATTTGACATTTGATACACTTCCCGTGAGCTATTATAAGCGTGGATAATGAGCGCTTTGTTCAAAGTACATAGCGACTTCTCTGATGACAAAAAAACGCGCGTAATGTGTGGTGATCTGGTGATTATGGCTCGATAATGGTGTCGTTAAATTACATGAGTGCTGGCGAAGATCAGAAAGTGGGTAACAAAACTTGTAGATCTGACAATAAAAAATCATATATGGAATTCCATAGAGCTATTATATCATTTACAAATTCATCAAATTATTAAAAATCAATTTTTTTAATAAAACACTTGATGAAAAATTTAATCTATTCACCACCTTATTTTCCAAAATTAAATAGTTTTACATAACAATAAATTTCAAAGTAAAGTATAACAATGTATAAATTATACAAACAATAAATTTTTCCATTATACATATAACACATAATAATTTCTCTCAAAATTAAATAAATTTAGAAATTATATTTCCTTATTTATCTGCATTAAAGTTTGAATATTTGTGCTTGTTATTTATTTATAATTTGAATTAAAGAGACAAAAAAACATTTCCGAATATATAATCCTATATACTATAACAAATATTTACTAATGGGTATAATAGCACGAATTGTTTCTCGCCTCTACCTAGGCATCGATGGAAACTAATGCTTTGCAGGAACGACGGCGTGATAGTCCACTCGTTCCGAAGCTTTTAGCGATGCATCGCACATTAACGACTAAAGCTTTTCATCCCTTCATCGTTTTTACCGGTGTCCTTATGCGCAGTTCGCACGCTCGGCTTCAACGCGAAACACCGTCGCTCTCCTCAAGACACGCCGGTAATGATGTCACAAGAGAAAAAAAAAGTGCCGCGCCATCAATAAAGCATCGTGTGTTGCATCGTATACAGCATTAAGATATATAGAATACAATTCACTATATATCTATTAAAAAGATAACAAAATATAATTATTTAATAAAATGTGTCGGTAATAAAATAATCTCCTACAATCTAAATTAAATCGTTAATGTCACTCTTTCATATTTAAAGGATATTTGTTTCTGTCATTTTAAGAATAAATATATTATTTTTCCGCGCGCACTCGCATATAAACCTATACGCATATATGTATATCAGGATTACACTTATATCTTTAAAAAAGGCTGAAGTCAATTTGAGTTCGAACAAATATTCGAGTAATGTACAGTGATTCGGTATCGAGCAAAGCCATAATCAGCTTGGTCGGGAATGCGATCCGGGTATTGAGTTGCTCATAAGAGAAAATGTTCCAACGAAAAGTGCAAACGATACGGAACGTGTTCGATATCGTCTGCGGCTATTTCGTTGCACTTTCAATCCCGCACCCCGCACACCAGATATTTGACCGCGTATTCGCCATATATCCGGAACGCTCGTAATACTCACGGTTTCGAAAATACTATGCATACGCGTTCGATCAATTTTCGAGAGTCGTCCCTATAATGAGTAGTTACTTCAACGTTTAAACGGCGCAAGATGCATTGATTATAAGAATCAACGGAAACTCGTATCTTTCATATTCATATATTTTAATATAGAACATCACATTTTTCTATATAGTATATTGCATATATACCTATATATTTAAATTATTATTAAATATATATATATATATATATATATATATATATATATATATATATGATGAGATTTTAATGAGATACAATGATTCTTTGATGTTACCATATATTTTTAATTATCGTAACATATGTACCCAATATATTTCAACGATATCATATATGTGTAACATATTATAAAATTAAATTAATCAAAAGTTTGGCGTAATTGTATATTTTTAATTAGCAAACTGTTTTATTCAATTTAATAATTAATTATTACATTTTTATCACAATTTCCATGACCGACAAATAATCTCTTTTAATTGCAAATTTTTTAGTAATGTTTATAGAAACGTTTTTTTAATTATAAAAATTTAAATAAAACGGTATAACTTTTTAATTTTAAACATTAAATATCAAGATAACTTAGAATTAAATCAGAATTAAATCTCGAAGTTATACAAATAAGAATAAGATATTTGCAATCGAGCTGTAATTAAAGATTATTCAATCGCGAGAGCTCACCCTGCCTTCGACCAATTATACATAACATATTCAGAGTCATCAAATTGTTGCAAAATAATTTGGAATAATACTCAAAGAATTTTCTCATGTCTCTCGAAAGCAACGAAACTTCAACTTCACCATTGACGTCCGGGATACTGTCTGTATTCGTTTGCATTTACGATATATTAGTAACGCATATACATAAATGCACTTATTGTCACCGCATTTTTTTCTGGGGGCGATACAGAAATCGCTCGTCGGTGTGTATCCACGATTTAATTATCGCAAACGACAATTGCATACGACGTCGAATTCCCTGTCTCGCTGCGCAATGAGAAACAATCTATCCGATCACTAAATTCTGATACCGCGCCCCGCCTGTCCAGTTACACAGCAATTAAATTCTAGCCCGCTTCCGTTTGCCTCGAATAGATGGATCGACTGGTGCACAATGCGCCTGTCGATGCACACGAAGCATTTCCTTCTCATCCTTTGTGAGTAACGTGACTCGAACCTGGAAGATCGCTCTCCCATTTCTGCTTGCTATTCGTAAAGAATAGCTCGATATTCGCCAGGTGTATCACCATTTTCATGGTATATTCTCGTTTCTTGAAATTTGCGATGTCACAGACTTGCGCAAAGAACAAAAATGTTAAAGAAAGGTTATTTAAGATTTACCTTATATACTATAGTTATAAAAAGAAGACAATGACCAAGTGCGCGAAACATGATAGTAGGTGAAATTCTTTAGATTACCCGATCAAATCGTCGTGAAAAATGTAGAAAAAACGAAAAATTTTGTGTTTTAAAAAAATATTTATAATTTTTGCGTGGTAGATTATAATAGAAAACATATATATTTTTTTTTAATGTGATAGCACGAGAAAATTCTTTAAATATCGAGTTTCGATACTGCAATGCACACTTTTTCTCAATCTCGAATTCTACGATAAAACGGATGTAAAAAGATATTTATCTTACTTTAAACTACTCCATATCCCAAGGATTCAGAATTGGAAAGGACAATCGCGAGTATTTTCTTATAAATGTATATTGGATTGGGCCATGTTACTATAGCAATAACCGTAAATCAGTAATTTTCTCTCCTAAAACTCTCCTCTCTTTCCTTTTTCACAGGGAATAAAAAAAGTATTCAGCGGTGATCTAAGTAGATCGCGTATATTTAGACAGGCACTGTACAGGCAGATATCGCATCAGGCATCAGGTACGTCTATTGCAAACGACTATATAAACGAAAAGGCAGCGTAAAACGGTGGTGCCGAGCCGCGGCGAGAGATTCACATAGAAAATCGCGCTTCCCTCGGATTTTCGTTGTCGTATTTCCCCCGGCGACCGTCTCCCTCTCCTAGACGGTGGTGCAATACTCGCTCTCTGCCATCGTTCCATTGCGGGATCCCCGACTGGTAAGTTACCGCAGCGCACAGGGTAAACTTACCAATGGCATCCGAGTGGACGCCATCCTTGGTCACGTTTCCGCTCACGGTCTCGCCATTTGTTTGAAATCGCATAACGCTTACACGAGCCACCATTACCACCACCACCACCACACCGCCGCCGCTGTTGTTTCATTCTTCTCACTCGATTTCCCACTCTATATTTGTTTCAACCCTTCTCGCTATTCCTTATCTCGCGTCCCTATATTCCCTCGCCTGCGAAAACCGTTTTTCTGGAGGACGTTGCCCTTCTCATTCTCGTATTTTTCCGTTATTTCGTTGCTGAAGGAAAACACGTTTGACGACCTGTCTGTGACGGCTGTCAAAGATAATTTGCAAAACGTGTGTAGCGAAAGAAAGTTAGGTTTTAATACAAAGAATTTCAAAAGCGTCTACGCACTGAGATAAAAAAATTGTTAATCCCAAGAAATATTTAGTTCAATATGTTCAACTAAACATTTTAGTTAGTTAACTAAATATTAGTTGTTTCAATAATTTATTTCGTTTCTTTAATCAAGAATTAATTAATTCAACTAATGTTTAGTTAACTAACTAAAATGTTTAGTTGAACGTATCGGACTAAATATTTCTTGGGATTAACAAATTTTTTTTCTCAGTGTACATACTTAAAAAAAATTATTTTACTTGATGGTAATGACAAAATACAATTAAAACAATCATTTTTAATTGTATTTTGTCATTAAATTTTGTCATAAAATTAATTTTATAAAAATTAATTTTCCTTAAATATACGAAAAGAATAAAATTAATAGTATAATAACTAGAGAAAAACCCAAGAGTGAGAATTTAATCTTTCGTTGCAAACTTCGAAGAGAGATATGTACCGATTCAATAGATTTATACGTGTCTCCTTCGCTAATTTTGTCAGTCGTAGATATTTCTATGCCATATACAACCGGTTAATGAATATATCTGCCACTAAATTTATTAGCGGTTGCGACGAGGGTGGAAGACAAAAGCGACCGACGTGGCGTCTCGGAGAAATCTCACAAACGTTTCGTCAACGTAGAACCAAGAAGTGTAATTGGCTTAATTCGCATCTATACGGTCGCGAGGAACTCCGGCATTTAAATGTGCTTAGACCCCACAGCGTTATTATGTTTCCCTCGTACTTGATTTAGGTTTCGCGTCGGCTTTCTTCAAAACTCAATCGTTTTAAATGATATGTATTTTATACCAACTTTAGTACATAATAGTATTTTAGTACTTTAATACATAATAAATAAAAGGTAAATATTATAACACGTACAAAGTTACGAGAAATGTTCTACAAAATATATTTAATATCGAAAAATAAACACATGACAGTATGTGTATTGTGTGTTAAAGCAAATAATTCTTCTACAATAACTAATAATCTTCTGAATTTTATAATTATTGTTGTTCAACTGTATTCAAATTTTCACTTAAATCGTGTATCATACATACTTTCTCATATCTGTTTCACATAAATACAGATTTTATAAAATGATCTTTGCTCATTAATCTTTATCGTTTGAATATCAGTCTTCAGGTTTGCTCTGCAAAGTTAAATTTTTTTATTTCGTGTAGCGATTCGACGCAAGCTCGCGCGTGTATATACGCCTGTGCGAAACCGCAGAGATATATACTCGCGACTCGATGTTCCTTTCCGAGCTTCCAGCGGTAATTAATTAGCGTAATGATTCATCCGCGTAAACATTCGTTTCGTTCGCCTCTAATGAGTAGAGTTTCGTAAAGTTTCGCCGACCTCTGCAACGTTACTGATGATGTTGCTCTACCGAGCCATCCTGTCTTGCTCTCTTTTCCCCTTCCCGATTTGCCTCATCGAAATTCGTATCGCAATTTTAATGAGCGACAAGCTATGCAAATATACGCGCTTAAGTAGAATTTTGCGTCTGTGCCAGTAACGACGTTATTAAAGCTTGGCGCATAGCAAGGTGTCGCATGCGCGATCATCGAAAAAAAGTAAAATTTATCTACTGCATTTATACGAAACAATTAAGTTCAACTAGAAGTATTTAACTACAACTGTTAAAATTATAATTAAAATATAGCATTAAATTATAATAATATGTTCATATTTATATTCGTAATCTCGCACTTCACATCATCTTTTCGATCAATATTTTATTTAAGATTTAAGATTTTTCTTCAAGCATTTTCTTATTTCTTACGTTATTATCGTATCTCGTTTCCAGATCGTCATAAAAAATTACCGATTATATAAATTTTTTAATTCAATCTCGATATAATCGCATCAACCGTGTAACGAGCGTTTTAATAATTTGTCATCTCCACTTCAGTAAAAATATTTCGTATGTGTGTGTGTCGTTATAAATTATTACTTTTTTCCTACGTGTGTCTCTTAGGTCACGAAGCTACTTAGCAGATTGAAGAGGTGAGACGATAGTACTTTTTGCGATATACTCGCTTTCGCAAATTGCTTTTCGATGTCACATGGACGTCGCTATGGAGAGGCATGCTAATATACGCGAATCGATACTCGCCAATGAACAACATATCAACCTAACGATCTCATCGAGCCAGATCGGCTTAACAATTTAATTAACTTGGACAAGTGCGCACCTATATCATCAGATTGCTATATTTTTTTCACTTAAAATCGCTGAAGAGATAATAAAAAATTGATTTCTTATTGACATTGAATAGAAAAAACTGAAGATTAAGAGTAGAAATAACTTTTGTCCAAAGCAGATCTTTTGAAAAATTGGTTCACACTCGGTGATTATATATATATCTATAAGTACGATCATTTCCAGTATAATTTACATATACTTGTTATTGCATTTTCACGGATATATGCATTGATGCGGCTGAAGCCAGGCTTCCGAAGTGTCGTGCTCAATGACAGATTTGGAGCGTAAATTACGCAAAATCCTCGACCGGCCACCCGGCGAGCGATGCATAACCTAAGGTGAATGCCTCGGGACAATATTTATTGAGATCGATCGAAAAGTGGCCCGAGACGTGCCGGTTTTCGCCGCCCCGGGTTCACAAGTCGATGATCAAATCGATGTCGATCATGATTTTTCGGACCGTTCGATTTGATAACGACTAGATTCTCTATTGATCTTTAAACAAAGATCGACACTGTATCAACGCTGTATTGATGTTACAATCAATGATAGATCAGCAAGATATCTTTTCGATATCATATCGATATCTAGTTGATATATATGAGTAATATCTAGTAGATATTCCATTGTAGGTATATGGTGTACTGTAAGGATTCATGACAATGAGAGGAATAAAGAACAAGGAATATATAAGAATTCATAGTCGCATCTTATTTGAATACAGACTCTTGAAATAAGATGCGACTACGAATTCCTATATATTCCTTATTTCTTATTCCTCTCATTGTGCATGAGCCCTAAAATTACAATTAAAAATTTAATTGCTTATGTGACACGTTTATTATTTGTAATATAGAATACACATATATATGTTATATATAATATAGAAGGCATTAGAAAACAAATAACTCTTACTAATTATATTTGACCACAAACTACTAAACATGCAATATATATATATATATATATATCATAGAAAATATAAAATATATAAAAAAGAGAAACAAAAAATAATGTTATCAAAAACATAGAACTGGCCGTGCATTATAAATAAATGTCTTCTGTAAATCTTTTCTAAGGATATTTTTATATAGGTAAGGTAAGTATGAAATATGATATTGTGTGTGTGTGTGTGTGTGTGTAAATAATAATATGATATTAAAATACTAATTGTTTTCTTTGTTATCTTGTTTTAGGCGCTTCTTCTTATCCCTGCGAATGGTTGAAAATTTATCACACAAGTAATTTGCTACCTCCAATTTCCTCTTGTCTCTTTCCTTTGTATCAGGAGGTACTTTCTCCATATCCATCCTCTCATCCAGGAGAGCTAAATTAAAATAAATTATATACAGGTTAAAATATACAATTTATAATATATAGGATTTAAAGAACGTAATAAAATAGAGATAAGAAAATATTTCAGCTGTTGTAAAGAATTTTATGGCACATATATAGGATTTATTTCACACAACAAAACGGTTCATAGAAAATATACACAAAATTTACGCACTCTTTAAGTAATCCAACTTCTCGGGAGTACACATTGGTAAAGCATTGCAATTTTTTGATGTTTTAGCAGTTCGCTTTTCCATTTCACTTTTTGTCCATTCTATCTCGCTGATCGTTTTTATAAATCGAGAATCGTGATTTTTTCCGTCTGATAAATTTTTATTAGCTGCCAGAAATTGCTCTTTAGAGATCAATTTTATCTGTAAGAATAGAAACAAGCCTTATAAGAATAACATTTTGTGTGTGTGTGTGTGTCTTATTCCTCCATTTCCTGATTCATATGTATATAGCAAATCTGTGTAACATACCTTATTCGGTGGATGTGAGCACGAAGGATCTGATTCAGCAAAAGCATTTGGACGATAGTCATCATTGACTCCGTCATCTGTGTTTGAAGGTTCTTGCTGCACTTCTGACACATTTTGTGTTGCAACAATTGAAATGAGACAATTACTTGGCGGAGTGCTTTCAATTATCTCGACGTTATTTTCAAAAGGTGATAGCATCTGAAACAAATGTAAAAATCTCAAGGAAATAAAAATGAGAAAGATTTCTTATATATAATAAGAAGAGGTATTCTCCAAATAATCCCAAATAATGAAAAAATAGTTGTTTCCTAAAAAAAAGTATAATACTAACCATGCCTTGGTCTATATCTGGTGGATTACTATGTGTAATGTTCTTTACTGTATCTGTAGACAAAGAGGAAATCTCTTTTCTCAAGTTGTTTAATTGTACCTGAAGCTCGAAATTGAGATCGGATAAAAGTTTAATTTTTGTTATTAATTCCTCATTTTGCTGTTGAACATTGTTATATTTTTTCTTCCAATGCTCCTCATTTTGCAATGCATCTTTTTTTAATACTTCTATAATTTGCATATAATCCATATTTCTTTCATGTAGTTTCGTAACTTCTTCTTTTAACGCTTTGTGTACTTCAGATGAAACATATTCTTCTTCCTCGCCATCATCACTGTAGCTATTACTAGCTTCAGTTATGTCAGTTTTAGCCATCTTTTTATCCTTGCTTAAATCAGTTTCTATTTCCTTAGCAATAAGTGTGCTTAAACTTTCATTGTTACAAGTTTCTATGCGCTGAGAATTACAGTTATTACTAGTATTGGGTACGATAGCTGTTAGATTATCAATACCACATTTCTGCAATAATACATTAACATTTCTCTGCTTTACACACTTCAATGTTTGCTTTGTAGAAACTCCCTTTACCTGTTACAAACAATCTCATTATTATATATATTACAGACAGAATTTACAGAAGGATTTTTTGTAAAAAATAATATGAAGAATTTATAAAAATTATATTACATTTTCTGTGTGTGAAATGGCGGTTTCCGAAGATGAAGCACACGTATTTGAAGTTGCTCTAACTCTTTCTGCTTTTAAAGATTTGTATAATTCATTCTGGGAGTCTTTAGATAGAATTAGTACATGAAACAATAACATTTAGTTTTAATATATATATATATATATATATATATATATACACACACACACATCATATATACACACACATACATACATACATATATACATATATACATACATATAATTAAACAGCAGTATATAATTATAATAGCAATCTTATATATAATAATCCGTATTAATATAATTACTTGTACATACCTTTAATTCTAAGAATTATCGCTGAATAATAGCCAGCAATACGACGTCGATTACTTGTACTTTTTTTTATTTTGTCTACGTAAGCAATTTTTCCTTGCTTTTTCAACAAACTTTCAGGGGTACTAATGGGATTACTACTCCAAAAAACCTGCCGCCGAGAGTTCTCACAAACTTCTTCCGTTGTTGAATATTCTATAAAGGAAAACGGGACTTCCCCTGTCGATCCGTCGAAATCGTATTTAACGTGAGCCCACTTCATGTTAATATCACAAAAATTTGCACGTTGTAAAAGATTCAACAAGTATACAAGTGTAAAATACACGAAACTTTTACGCGGCAAAAGGCATAAACGCTGCTTTCACTCTGGTTAGCTTATTTTAGGTTATATAAGAATACCGCCAATTGTGCATCTGCCGATCATCTACCGATGATCATCGCACGATCGAAAGGCTTGTTTTGAACACGGATCTGATTGGTCACGGTGAAGCATAGAGGCCTGTGACCAATCACAGGCTGCTGTGCTTAGCGCGAGCAACCATAAAGGCCATCGCACATAATGGTGCGTCTCCACCTAAGTAGAGTAAGAACTCTCGAGAGCAAAAAGAAAGAGAGAGAGAGAGATACTCTCGAGAGTCTCTTTCTCTTTCTCTCTTTTTGCTCTCGAGAGTTCTTACTCGCAGGTGGACACGCACCTTAAAATTGCATAGGCTGCATAAGCATAGCATAAGACCACTGGACCAATGAGCATCCAGCATAAAGTCGCCATATTGATTTACATAAGATGCTCATTGGTCCAGCGGTCTTATGCTATGCTTATGCAGCCTATGCAATTTTGTGTGCGATGGCCTTCTTAAGTGTCCGTTTAACGTAGTTAACGAGTTAAACGAGTCTCTCCCGAAATTTTCTTGTATACACAAGATCACTTTGCAAATAACACTCACGGTATTGTGCTGAGATAATTATTTGAAATAATGCCTAAAAGACCAAGAGAATATAAGCAATGGATGAAGGATCCTAACCCAAAAGAACCGAAGCAAACAAAACATTCAAGAAAAAAACGTCAACAGAAAATCGCTGAACAGGTATGGTTCTTCCTCATTTCTGTGATGTAAATAATAATCGATTTTTTACAGATTCAATAAAGCCTTGCTATTATCTGTAATAATTAAAAAATTATTAAATAAATTAGATTTATAAAAATTTATATTTTTTAAGGTTATTAGTTTAGAAAAATTAGCAATTCGTCATCTTACTTCCCTTTCTTTTATATTTATTGAACATCAATACTATGAACACTATATATTTTCTCAAGAGATTTTAAGTATATAATCAATTTAATTAAAGTCATTTAGCTGCACACACACAGTACCTGCTGAATTTTTTATAAATACTTAAATAATGGCACTTATTATATTATACATGATAATATATGATTATGATTATGACATATGATTATTTAAGTACAGATAAAGTTATAGACAATTTTAATATTACTTTGTATTAACAGGGGCAAAATGCAGCTGTATGCCCACAAATAGGAGCTCAAGTTGTAAATATTGACTGTACTTCTGCCGAAAGTATATATTTATTGGAAACGTCTACTTGTGGTAACTCCCAAAGAAATAATGAAGAGCTCATCTTCAGTGAGGTAAAATTCTGGAGAAATCTTCACAAATTTTGTAATATATGTAGTTATTCATAGATATTTTCTGCATATATATAGATTTTGTAATAAAATAGTGTAATCTTTATTAAGCATTAAAAAATATATATGCATAGAGAAAATCTTAACAAGAAAAAGTTAAGTTTTCCGAAATATCTTAACATTGCTTTCTATTTTTAGGAAATTAACAGAAATTCTACATCTTGTATTAATGGAATCCCGCAATCATGTTCTTTACTTGAAGATGTATGGAACGAGGTAAATAAACACTTAGATATTTATTATTATGAAAGAAATGCTAACTTTCCTCAAATAAAGTAATGACATTTACTTTTTAGTACTCAGCTATGTATACTCGGTAAAATAAATGTAATTTGTGTCGAATATTTTATCCTATTTTTGATATAATCACTTTCAATTTATTTGACTTGTATTTTGTGTAATAAGTATAGTATCTTGTTCCCCGCAGGATCAATGTGAAATTCATATACTTAATAACGAAGATGCTGTGGAAATTAATGAAAGTATTAATCAGAAGATTCGTCCAGACTTGAACATGCCTTTATGTGGTGAAGTCAGTACCACAAAATTTGAAGTTCTGCTTATGATCCTTAATTTTACGTTGAGACATGAAATTACAGACGTAGCTGTACAAGATCTTTTGAAGCTTATTAACTTCACTTTTCAAGAGAAAAAAATTGTTGAAACTGAACATTGTTTTCGAAGTATATTTAAAACTGAACTAAAGCCAGATTTTCATTTTTACTGTAGTAATTGTAACACTTACTTGGGAGAACATTCCATTCCCAAAGAAAAGAGATGCAGGCAAAACATTAAATGTCCTATGTGTAGTACAGACTGTAACATTTCCAAAATGAATAATGGACATTTCTTTATAACTTTTCCTATGGCAGAGCAAATAAGAACATTATTAGAGACAACTGAAAGTGTAATGGAATTGTTACAGTACAGAGATAAATGTCTAAATGAGAATGATATAACAGATACGTTCAGTGGAACAATCTATAGGGATTTATGTAAAAATGGGTCAATCTTGAGCAACAGAAATAACTTAAGTATAACTTTTAATACGGATGGATGCCCTGTTTTTAAATCTCGCAAAAATACATTATGGCCAATCCAATTTAGACTGAATGAATTTCCACCAAAAGAGCGGTTTGCATTAAAAAACACAATGATATGTGGACTTTGGTTTGGAGATAAAGATCCAGATATGATTCAATTTCTTTCCTCTTTTTTATGTGAAGCCAAAAAACTGTACTCTGAAGGAGTAAATTGGACATCTCCAACTAAAGTTCGCATCAACAGTAAAATTGTTATTTTAAACTGTGTTCTTGATTCCATAGCAAAGCCCCTAGTTCAACGAATAAAGCAATTTAATGGCTTATATGGATGTAGTTATTGTACTCATCCTGGTTACGGTTTAATGCCATCAGCTGATCCTGATACAAGTCCAATTACAGTTAAATATGCTATGGACGTAGGTGATAATTGTGTTATCAATATGCTTCAAGATAATAGTCTTACTTACACCGTGACGCGAATTGAAAATGCTACTAATATCACAAAAATATACGAGGTTGAAGATCGAACCAATTACGGTATCAGGGAAGATATGTTACAGGTTGAGCAAACTGGTATAGAATTTCGTGGAGTTAAAGGTGTTAGTCCCGTAGCAGTTCTTTTGAAATTTAACCTTGTTTATGGATTTGTATTAGATTATATGCATTGTGTCCTTTTAGGTGTAATCAAATTTGTCACTTGTCTGTGGTTAGATAGCACATCTCATAATGAAAAATATTATATAGGATTAAAACGTGATGATATTGATAATAGACTTTTGGCAATAAGTCCACCTTCAAGTTTTCCAAGGCTTCCTAGATCACTTAAAGAACGTTCTTTTTGGAAAGCTAATGAATGGCGCGCGTGGCTTCTTTATTACAGCCTGCCATGCTTGAAAGATATTCTGCCTTTGAGATATTACAAACACCATTGTTTACTTGTTTCTGCTATTTATACTTTCCTTCAACACAAGATACCTATTTCTGATCTCGATAATGCCACTTGGAATCTAGTTCAATACGTAACAGATTTCCAAAAGCTGTATGGCCCTCAGAATATGACATTTAATGTACATTTGTTGCTGCATTTAGGTAAAACGGTGTTAATGTTTGGGCCATTATGGTGCTATTCTGCATTTTCATTTGAAAGTGGAAATGGATTTCTTCTAAAGCTTGTACAAGGAACGCGTGGCGTCCTAACTCAAATTACTCGCAAGTACACATACCTTCAGTCACTTTCTCGGTTACTTGGTAAATACGATATTAGTGATTCAACAATAAATTATTGTTCAACAATATTCAACTACCATTTACAAAAACATGTAACAAAACTTGATAATGTTACGTTGCTTGGAAAAGAAGTAGAAATTCCCCTTACTGTTGAGGAGAAAGAAGCTTTTATTGAGAAAGGAATACATATAACAAATTTATGTTATGAGAGAATGATAAAAGATCATGTCAAATATCATTCCCGATGTTATGCCAAACAAGGAAGTAAAACAATTGATCATATTGTTAAGTTAGATGATGACACGTATGCCTCTATTGAAAGAATTTTTGTCAGTTTTTTAAATGAACAAACACCATCAATCTTTGTTCTTTTGACTACAATTATTTTGGAAGATACAGAGTTTGTAGCATCATATCCTTTACGATGTAAAGTTTCTCATATAAAGTTATGCTCTTTTTACATGTTTGGAAGTTTAAAAATTTGCCCTGTACAGAGTATTATCCAGAAAGCTATCATGATAAATTGTACCGATACTGAATCTTACATTGCACAATTTCCTAATACTTTTGAGGGTGACTGAAGATGTGTGTGTGTGTGTGTGTGTGTGTGTGTGTGTGTGTGTGTGTGTGTGTGTGTGTGTGTGTGTGTGTGTGTGTGTGTGTGTGTGTGTGTGCCAGAATAGCATAACAATTTCCATAATAAAATAATAATTTGTATTTAAATATATAAAATATTTTGTGATGTACGTATTAAAAAAATATATATAAACATATTATCTATACTTATTTGTCTTCATTCTTCATATTTTTATTACATACAGAATATCCGATAATAAACATTATTACCGCTAGTGAAATATATGTATATAGAAAGATTATGATAATGTTATTATTGCATGAACGACAGATCTGCATAATATTTTGTCGATCACTTATCGACGTATAGTCGACATCTATAGAAGTATACATATCAATTTGATATATAGAAGATATCGTATAAGTGTCGATCAATTATTGGGGATTTAGTTGATGTGTAGTAGATATCATATTCAAGTCAAGTCGATATATGGAGAAGTTGATTCGACTTCAGTATGATATCAGTTGAATGATGACTAGATCGTCGACATCTACATAATATTTTCCAGATATTGCGATGAAATCTTGGAAATATCAAATTGATTATTGATTTGCATATGATCTCAACTTGATTTCAATATGATATTCACCAGATTCTTCATCGACTTGTGAACCCGGGGCTACCCACGGTAACTCTTAAACGTCGTTCAAACGTCTGAATTATTCATTCAATGTACGCGTAACTCTCGAATATCTCGTGTTATTCGCCGGTGGTAGTATAGACCCGTCCCTTTTTAATACAAAAATATGCAAAATGTATTTTCCGTCGGAAAATAAACGTAAAACCTAATCAGTATTAATCGTAATCGGAATTATTATAAGAAAAATATGAAAATCGTCAAGAAAAATATCAAAAAAAATTAAATAATTAACTAGAATCTGTAAAAAGAGCAAAATTTTCAAGAGTGAAACGTTCGTTTTGGAATAGAATTGTTTCAGTAATTCAATCTGTAAGATTTAAGACTAAAAAGTTTTTCAATAAATCAGTGGATTAACAATGTTGATAAATTTTTAAATTGTTTATTTAAAATTTTAGTGACATGTGTGCAGTATGCACATATAAATAATAATAAGAGAAATTGAATTACACTGATCTATGCTAATAAATCTATATATGCAAAATGATCCTGTCTTAAAAAAAAAACACACATATGTCATGCATGCAATTATTTAATCTATAGCTACTCAATTCTCGAAGGAACACGTCATATCTTTCCTTCAACCACCTGATCCAATTAAATTTTCAATAAAAATTAGGACGTCAGAAGAGCTGTCGCGCGAGAGAAGTAAAACGAGGTTACGTTTGCCAGCGAGATAGAAAATACGCTTGAATGTTTATTCGGTCATTTATTTGCCTATCGCGAAAAGTTATCCTCTCAATTCCCGGCTGCGAATGTGACGAGCAATGGCTCAGAGAACCATTTTCTTCGTGAAAGAATCATGATGCCTAATGGAGTCAGTGGAAGGAGATCCGAGCTTGCGTCGTACGACAAGCTCCTTTCTCGCATTAATGCGGCGCGCATTTCCTTTTTTTTTCGCGCGTAATGCCTGCTAACGATCCCCCGCAAAATGTGGACGAGGATAACCGACGAGGTCGCGCAGGTATAGTCAGCAGGATTTCAGAAAGCCCCAGGAACATAAAAAATGCAATTTACCGACTACGCCGATGCGCTCAAAGACAGCAATTCCGCGCGTACACGTCAGGAATATAAGATTAAAGTGTAGGAAAGATTCGAAAATGCGTACTCTCTCTCTCTCCCCCTCCTGCGCCCCCGCCTGTCGCTGCATGTCCCACAGGTCGCGTCCAATGAAATTCTCCCCGGGGAAGGATCGAGTCGATCGCCAAAGAGTCTAGTTGAGAAAAATAGCGCAACTCTTGTGGGATATCTCGTATATTAATGAGATGGAGCTCTGCTTTCTGTCGCGTCGAAACGTTTATACCATAATACATACAAACGGAGACCGCTGCGTTTGTAAAGTTAATCCGCAACGCCGCAAAGGCTGAAGATATTATAAACTCATATCACATCAAAAGATACACGTAAATAAATTTTAATAAATATATATATATAGGTATAAAAAATATCAATCATCATTTCCATCTCATTTCTCGCGAATGGATCGTTTATGCAGCTGGAATATAATTAGAATAATAAACTGAGAAAATTATGCAATCATTTATGGGAAAAGGCTTTTCTGCAAAAATTGCACGATCCACGCGTATAGCTCGATCGATTCGATTTATCTTCAATCGAGGAGATTTCCCTTCTATTCCCTCCAAGCTGCTCAAGATGGAACGTCGACAAGGAGGTCGTATCCTTTCCTCGAGAGTTTTCTTTGTCGAAGGAGCGGAATCGCGTTTAATGGAGTCAACGGAGGTGGGTTCGCGGAACCGCGGTCCAAAGAGAGAAGAAGATCGTTTCCCCGCATTAATATCACTTCGCGCCGCTTTTTCCTTCGGATCTTTTCTATTTTTCGCATTTAAGGTCCCCCCATTTACGACAGGGGCGCGCGGAAAATCGAGAGGCATCCGGCGTCCATTAGACCCACGAAGGAGGAAAAATATTCAAATCGCCTGGAGCTTGCCGCCGCGCGAACGCGAAACGATCGGATAATGAAAGCTCATTTCGTCCCTGATCGATCGACTTGGTGGGGATTGGGAAAAAAGTACGGGAAAGTGTGGGTATCCACCGATTTAATTAGTCGGAAGGGAGGCTACAAGGGGACGATTTTTCCTATACCAACGTCGAAGAGCCGCATATTATAAAACTGCAGCTCATTGTCTCTAACGTTTCTCTTTCTTTCTCTCTCTCTCTCTCATCCCTCCGTGCTTCACACTCCTCTTCAATCAGTTCTTTCTGTTATAACAGTTTTTTTTCTCGCTACCCTATGAAAATAGGACAATAGCTCCTGTCGCATACCTAATTGGCTTTACTCACCGCTGCATGCTTCTTTCTTGTAGAATAATAAAAAAAGCATGCATTAGATAACAATAGCTCGGCAAGACATATTGAGAATTTGTATAATCTAAGTTTCGACACTTTTGCATTAATATAGAACCGAATATTTTATTCTGTCAATATATTTGGTTCTGCATAGATTTCTCTACATACATTTTATTGGCATTCCTCGCAATTAAAATCAATTTTATTTCCTTTGCTAACGCAATTATCCTTCAATTGTCGACGTTCTAATCGAAACTGCGACATTTCGATTATTTTGTGCATTTCTTAAATAATATCAACGTCTGCGAAAATCTCTATTACGAAGACATGCGCGAAAGAGCCTCGTCATTATATTTAACGAATGTCGAGAAGATCCGGGAGATGATGCGATTCGCTAACGCGTTGCAGTCTGCAACGAACCGGCCGACACAACGCGACGCGAGAGCGCGCGCGCGCGCGCGCGACAAAATATGATAGCGCGGCAACGATTTCCCGCGGTGGGGACCTGAATAATGCATGAGCGCATAGCGAAGTAAAATATACTTTGACCGTTGTAAAGGCAGAGATTCCCGTGTTCCGCGTACTACATTCGAAAATCCGTTCCAATATCCGTCCCGCGGCGCGAAGCGCGCTCTTTCTTTGCGACAACGATTGCACCACATTGCGAGACAACGTCGGCTTAGGTATATTGGCACCTCGAAGAAGGCTTTTTGAGATACTCTCCTTCCTTCTTAAATAAAACTTACCATATATAGTTTGAGTTCTGTTCATATTCCACTATATATTTTATAAATGGATTTTCAAACGCGAATAAAATAAGTTTATAATTAAAATTATTGAAGTTTATTTCGTCACATTTAAATGTTAGAAATGTATTTTTTCTGTGTTTCAAAGTTTTCATATATTATTATGCTACGCGTCATTTTTCATTTGTGTATTTCATGTATACTTTATAGTACGTTATATGTATAAATGGATAAAGTAAAAAGATCGAGTTAAAAAATGGCATATAATTTCTTAGAGATACATTAAAATATTCAAATCAGAAAGAGAAAACAATTTTTTCTTTTTTTAACGACCTTTGTGTCTGCTCGTCTCGTTTACTCCTGATATTGTTGTAAGATATCAAGAATAGAATATAGAATCGAGATAGACCGCGCGGTGCAGCGGTGGATCGATTCGCCGTTTTCGCAACTTCAATAGCCGGAATTGGCAATTATACATGTGCAATTCTACATTAGCACTAACCGGTATCAATAGCAGGGGGTCGACGTAACGAGATGCTCGTAACCCTAAGAGATAGAGGCAAACAATTCGGTGTAAGGCTCCTCACACGCGCTCAGTATTACCGCTAGTACGTTCTATATCATGTTACTAATCACGCGAGCTACTAATAAAGCGAACCACTTGTAATTGATGGCGGATCAACAGAAACTTAACGTTAGCATCTCTAAGTTACTGAAAACAGCCCGTTCAAAATCAAGTTAAAAATAAAATCATCTATAGCACGTTTAACTATACATGTAAATAAATATTATATACAATAATAATAGAAAAAGAATATAGATAAGTACTTTATTTTGCACATATATTTTCCCTTTATGTCTATAATTTCAAGTGTCAATAATTCTAACGCAGGACAAGTGCCAGTTGATGGAAAATAGACTTCCGGGAAAGAACAGAGGCGATTCGAGGCTATCGCTGACAACCGGACAGGGAATGACGGGAAATGAATCAAGAGACAGAAAAGGCAGGCTGTGCATCCTGTATTGATATGATATTCCATATATCCAAAATGAGTACTCAGCAGGATGTCGTGATAATATAAGAAAAATACAAAACAAAAAAATACTTAACGAAACACATTCGCGATTTATAAATTATAAATGGATTTAAAATAGTTTGAGGCTCGCTCGCAACACGGCGATGCAGAAGATAAAATAAATATGTTGGTATACGTGCTGTACGGTGACCCTGAACGTGAAAATCGTTCTTTAAACCATTATTGCAAGGCATTGCACGCGACAATGGTATTGGATTTGCTTTTTGTCACCTATACGGATCGTATACGGCCTTCAAAATTCACCGTCAGCGCAAGTTGCGATTCAGCTAATTACAAGGTCCCGATCAACGACAATACGTGCTCGCGTGGAGAATTGCTTCTTTTCGGGAGTGAGTTGTAAATTCGAGACGTTTAAGGTAAGCACGCGACGTATTTGGTTGCCAAGATTGCGTCCGACGCAAATAACGGATATCGTATTTCGCGCAAATCAGAATGAAAACTAGTTTTTGGATGGCGAAAATGTTTAGAGATCAAAAAGCTTCTCGTAAAATTGATTTTAGTTGGAACAAGATTTAATTTGGCGTTTTAATAACCGCGCGTACGCGCGTTTTACATATGTAAATAAAAAAATAATAAAAAATTAAATCATGTTCTATAACAAAATGTGCGCTCTATATATATACATATATAGATATATAGTATATTTGTATCTTCAGCAAACCGAGAAGACTTATATTTTTGCTTACAATGGGCGCTCGTTTCGCGAATGGTTCTTCAATTACGAATCCATTTGACGACTACTTTATTTTATACACAAGTTGATTGAGCGTAGTAAAACACATGAAAAGAAACAAAAGAAATTGAGTTTAAAAGAAGAGGCTGAACGATGTTCGCGAGGCGTGAGAAGGCTGTGGAGAGACGGGAGATCGATCGGGCGGTAAGGAAGAAGAGGATGAAACCTCTCCCCTGCTTCTCGATTCCGGCGATAGTCGGACGAAATTGCGAATATCGAGTTTCGTCGGGAAGGTCCCTGCGCGGCGAATTTGTCCCGTGGGAAAAAGAATCGCGTGGCAAGTCGAACGGAAAGCATCAGAGGGTGGCACGACCGACGGGTGGATTGGAGGTGAACTCGATTCGAACACTGATTAAAAATACATATCAGACCCGCGTGTATTTAGGGAATACGATGAGATCGGCGGTAAGGTCGATCAGAAAAATTGCGCGGGAGATACGCCGATGCCCTTCGATACATATAACATACGGAAGAGAGATTCCTTATTCCGCGCGATGCAAATTCAAAATGTCCTAGTTGTTAATTGTGTCAATAAGTTATATAGCGAGAAAAATTGAATTTTCGTGAGTGTCCGTTGACTTGCGCACCTTATTTTAATCATTTAATGGAAAGTGTATGTGAATGAATGGTAAATTTATAAAACTTATGAATTATCTTATCATAAATACCGAGAATAATTTTAATAATGTTGAGAAATTTTAAGAAAGACTATCGTTATTGACACAAAATTATACTTCAGCAATGCTATATGAGAATGAACTTTCTCGGACATTAAACGATTGTAAAACGCATTCCCTATCATCACAGTCACACCCGGCATTATACAATCTTATCCTGTCTCACGGTAGATGTCAAATTGATCAACTTGGCGAAATGAGAATTGAACCTTGAAAGTAATCAAGAGTTCGTCGGTATTCAAAGAATCGTTATCATGATAAAGAAATTATTTTCTCGCTCGGTATCCTCTCTTTTTCTATCTCACGGAATAGTCCGAAGTTTCTCACCGACAGCACGATGAGGTGATTATACGGTGAGGAAAGGCCACGAAAGAATTAAGAAAGTTAAATGTATTAATCGAGCCCACGGCAAAAATTAATTGACTCCGCAGGCAGAGCGAATAAAAACGCGCGTGACCTTTGCATTGCCCGAGATTCGGTTAAGAAAGAGAATAGATAAATGGCAGGAAGCAGGAGCAAGACATAAACGGCACTCTCAGTGTTCAAGGTCTGAAAGGCGCGGCGGTATAATACGCAAGCGAAAATTATTCCGAAACCACCTGCTCCGTTCTCGTTATAGTAATGAAACTATACGGTCAGACTAAAGAAAAAATTTCTGTTGCTAAAATTCTTAATGCGATGCCGCCATAGGTTTCTCGGAAGCAGATTCAATAAAGGGAAGAACGTAAAAATCATAACATTATTCAAGCGTTTAATTATCTCATAAACGTTATAATAAAGGCAAAAAGCATTGTTCCAACTTTTTTTAATTAAAAATATTATTTTGTTTTTATAGGATGGCACATTCATAAGCTAATGACTCTTTATAATTGTATAAGCATTTAAAAAATTTTATTGTAAAATAAAATTCTTAGAACGTTACTTGCTAAAATGTTTCTTTTCTCTTTTCATACCACATTTTTAACAACACTCTTTTTCTATATTATATATTTTACTTATAAAAAATTTCTTATTCTAACGCCTATCTCTAGAAAATGTCCTGAATTCTTATTTTTGCTTAAAAAACGTATAATAAATGTAGAATCTCGTCAGACTGTTTCATTAACGGAATAGAATAAAATTATTGATCAACGCTACATTATTATGATCGGATATCTGTCCTTTTGTAGGAAAAATGATTTTTAATCGACAGTATATTGTTACAACTAAAATATCGACCATTACAAGTAAGAAGGCCGTTCCGCCGGTTTTCGGAAATAAAAGATCCAAATATCATGAAGGTTCTCTAGGGCAGCTGTATATCACAATTTAGTACATTTTGGTAAATTCAAAAATTACTCATAAATAATTAAGTATATCTATTGCTCTATTGTAAAGAAATATACTATATATCGTGATAAAAATAATATTTATATTCAACATAAATAATAATATTTTTTAATTACACGCAAAAAAATTGCGAAATGTAATTTTATGCTATACTTATCACAACAGAAATAACTTGAATTAAACGTATTTATTGCTTTCTCACAGTCAAGAGAAAGTAAAAGACATTTTATACAAAGTATATGTGTATATGTGTGTGTTATATAACGTAAGCTGTATATAAAAAAGTATAACGTATAAGGATAAATATAGGATAAAAATAATGTAAATGTGTGTGTGAGCAAGTGTATTTTGAAAAAAAAATTAAACTACATATTTTATACAATATAAAACTACTTGACATTTTGTCAAATATCTCAACTCTGCATATTTCTATTTTTTATGCAACAAATTTCAAAATTTTTGCATATTTCTAACAAAACTCGCGTAGCTCTATAGTAAACAAACATATTTTTTCTTTCTTTCTTTCGCTCCTCAAAATATTATTTGTATTTGTAGAGCACGGATATTCCACGCACATTACACTAAAATGTAACACGTAATCACTTTAAGATCGAATGAAGTCTTATTTTACTACTCATAGAAAATATTTACCAATTGTTAAATTTGTTTAATTATAACTTCTTTTTTCAAGAAAAAATTAATTAATGTAATTTCGGATACTAATTAATAAGTAAAATCAATTTTCTTTACAAAACAGCACGATTGAGTTGAGAAATCATTACGTCTGGATGTTTGTATGCATATGCACTTGTCCGCGTGTATATATCTATTGTCCCAGGTAGTCCTTTATCTGAAGGCACATGCCAGGGTTCGATTCGAGCGATAATCGATCGGATGGAGGCGTCCTCGTAACTGACAATGGCTCTTTATTCCACGAGTAGCGCACCACGTATGTACAGGTGCATGCGACGTACGATACGACGCATTAATGGCTCTCTGTGTGTCGGCACCCTCCCTATATACTTCACCTCCACGATGCAACAGTATCGGAAAACGCAGACTGTCCTATCAGGATCTGTTCCTAATTTTACAGATAGATTCTTCGGCTAATTTCTTGTCGCACACACAAAACATAAATATTTTTATAGCCACAATATATATCGGGATATTTCGGAAGCTAAACTACAGAGAGAAATGAGTATAAATAAATTCTTCCATTAATCTTAAGCAAACACACATTACTTTAATAATTTTTTAATAAAATTAAATGTGAAAGTATTGAAAAAGTGTTGTATGATATTAAAATTAAGATATATGATATTGAATTAAGATTTTTAGGCAAAAATTCAAGATTATATGATAATTTTGTTTATGTATAACTTTTTTTGTTTTCTTTCGTTATTTCTTCAAAACCGAATTAGTGTATACTGGCAAGTATATCTAAAGTAAAGGAAGAAAACTAACTTTCTGAAGTTCTCAGAGCTTGTCGTGTGTATAACTGTATTTTCCAAGTTTTGCATTATGCATGCATGCTGTGTCACTATACGAAGATCAAAAGATGCAATTTAAAAGAAATTATGGGTTCCTTAAATTGTTTCTAAACTATCTGATTCAGTCAAAAAGTAAAATATCGTATTATAACATTACTTTTCAAACTATCTAATCTAATCTAATCATATCCAGCGAGATGCATCAAAAAACGATATGCAATATTATTTATGTTCTATGTTATACACAAGCGTTGACATAAGCAATTAACCATTAAATCGCGAGGAGAAGATGTATAATAAAGAAGACAAAGATGGAAGCCGTAACGGAGTAAGAGAACGCGTGCGGGAGCGCGGATGAACGGAAACTCGCAACGAACTACGAAGGATATACGCGAAGGTAGTAGGGGGATGGAAACAGAAGGATGATGGTCACAACTACACGTCTGTACAAAAGAGGAAGGGGAGAGGCGAGGGAACGACGGGAGGGATGGAACGTTGCTCGAAATTAACCGGAACGTGACTATTTTCCAGCAGTCTCTTCCCTTATCGTGCGCGTCTTTCTCCGGCATTTTCCCCCGTCCCGTACCGCGCGTCCCGACGCGCCCTTCGTTAGCTTCTCTCTCTCCATCCCGGCCGCAAAGATACGCAGGAAAAAACAGAGACACGAGTGCAGAGGGTGGTGTGTGCAGGGCGCTGGAAAAAACGGCGAGCGAGATTCCAACGGGGAAGAAGAAGGAGGAGGAGGAGGTGGCGGCCGTTATGTACCTACAAGGGAACGAAACAAGTGGCGGGAGTGACGGTAAAGGAACAGAGGGCTATATAGGATGGAGAACCGGGGGCGAAGGGTCGTAACGAGCCCTCGCGGTAAGCCCCGGCAAGCGGAGAGAGATCGGCTCGCTTATCGCGTATCTTGGGATTGATTCGAGCGTGGAAGTCTTAAACGAGACGGTCAACATCTGCTGACCCCGTTGCTCCGTTTCCCACTAACGGATGACGTTTATTAGCGCTACTGCCGCTGTCGTTAGCCTCCTGCTTCAGTCTAAGCTGCAGCTCTTTCCCGGGGGCTGTTTGCCTGTGTCCCTTTGAGATTTAATTGTTTTGAAATTAGGTATGTAGAAATTACGGACGTTGTGTTTAAACCTTGGAAAATTAATTTCCAGTCTTATAGGATTTGCCAAAAGAAAAACCGCTCAACTCAGAGCGCAATTGTAAATTAATAATATAAGGTTAAAAATAAAAACAGCATTTTTTTAATTATAATCGATTAAATCAGCTAAGAATTTTTTAGTCCTCTATTGGAAGTATCGTGAAATTCTGATTGGTTCAAGATAAAATAACGAAAATAAATAAATGTCCGTTTGTAACGGAAATATTAATTCAATATATTTACCGCAGCCCCCAATTTCTTATATTTATTCTGCATTTCTTAGGTCTTATTCTTATCATGTCTTAGCCTTATCAGCATAGAAGACGTAATTTTTCGCGTGTACGACTTGCCGTGTTGCACATCCATCGGCCGAAAATTTCCGCGTAAGCACGGCCATGCGGAAAATCGAGCCGGAATTTCCGCAGACTCGCACAATCTACAGTTGAAATGGCCCGGAACGATGGAAATTTTCGCGGTTATTGATTTTCCCGGCCCGTGCACGGGTGCAGATGCGCGCGTGCATGTAATCCCACGTCGAAGGGGGAGGAAAAGGAGTGAGATGTAAAAAAAAATAATAATAAAAACGGACTGACAAAACAGCATATTGAAAAAAAAAAAATCAATTTCGCAATCTTGTAATGAGTATTCCAACTTATTCGCACTTTGGAAAATGTCAGATTCATGATAATTGTTCGCAGCATCTTTATAGCTAACTTAATTTGTTTAGATATATTTATTTATTTACTCAGTCTTTATATATGACATAAAAAAAAAAACACTTCACACAGCTATATTTATTTTCTGAGATTTTCTCAATATCCATTTAAAAAAGTTTTCAACTTATATACAAGAAATCATGTGTATCAAAATTTTCAATTTATTTGACTTCTCACACAAAATTTTAAGTTTTGAATTTCCAAAGGCAACTTGCACGTATATTTTTTCTAAATTACGATAGTTTAAGAAGTGCGTAAGAAACGTACATCGCGGAAACCTTCCATTTTTTGATTGCCATTTCGAGAAATCTCGTAAAATTATCGCTGCAGCTCGAGCTTGATTATAATTCGCACGCCGCAAAAGTTAAAAGAACCATGATTATAGACGAGACTCTTCTCTTTCTCAAACTCTCTCTTTCCTTCCTCTTCTTCTTCTCCTCTTCTTCTTGTGGTATCTCGACGCTAACACGTCGAAGGAACTCGTTCGACGCGCCAATTAAACGCCGGCGCGTCGAAACAAGAAAGCGAAGCGACGTTTCGCAAATTGCTTTTCTCACTCCGCTCAGTGCCCCCGATCTTTCCCCTCTTGGACTTTGCAGCCCCCCTTTTTTTATTCGGTCTCGCGGGAGTCCGCGGCAGGAATTCGGTTGAATAATTTACCTGAAGTCGAAAGTTCTCGGCGATACGCGTTCGAACTTTGCGCCGGAACCTCGAAAATTTACGATTGAAACGGAATCCGCGTTTTTTATTTACTTACAGTGAGGTCAAATGCGCTCGTACACAAATGAGTTTGTACTACATAACTTGATCAGTTTCTCGTTGGAAAAGAGCATCCCGAGTCAAAATTTAACCCTCCGAATACCCTGCGTTTACTCGAAATCCTTTGAAAGAGCATATGCCGCCGTACTGTGCACCCTGCTTATAACCTATTTGGACTCTACTTTCAGATTTTGTCATGAAAAGATCACTCCTGGGAACCTCCTCAAACTTCCTCTAACTATGATCGAACCTCCATTTAATCTCGTTACAATTCATGGCTTGTGCGATGACTTCACGTACCCTTCGTAGGCGTCCTAATGTTCCGCGCTCACTCCGCAGACTCTCCGTACGCGTCCTAATGTTCCGCGCTCACTCCGCAGACTCTCCGTACGCGTTTCATGTGTGCTCTCCGTTCACCCTCCCTACAATTCGACGTAGGCATCTATTCCCGTGAGCCTCCGTGTACCCTCTGTAGAACCTTCGAAATACTTTTTTCTAAAACTTCGATAGAGCCTCCGTACACTCTATTCCCGTAAGCCTCCGTGTATCCTCTGTAGAACCTATAATTGTCTATATGTTGCCGACCCATAAAAGTAAAACGTTCCCCAAAATATTAAGAGAGAAATTTATTCATCATCTGCAATAATATATGATAAATGGCGTGTCTCTGTGCCAAAAACAGGTCAGATTCCGCTATAAAAAGATTACGTTGCAATGACGAGTTTGATCATTTAAGGTAAAATTTTCAAAATTTCAACAAAATATAATGTTGTATAAGATCACTGAATATATAGACCTTTTATGTATTATTTAAATCATGGTAACACGGCAGGCAACTAGTTTTTATGTTTTATAATTATATTTTATATCATATTTTACATTATGTGTCAATATACAATCATGTGTCAATAGATAAGTCAATCAAAAGAATGTGAATATAACAAAGATCTCCTTATTTTCTTAATATCTGCTTTACTCCAGCTCTACAGAATTAATAACTTGTCCAATAACAAATTGATTATCAACGTTAATGTGAATGCATACTGATTTAAGAAACGCAATTGGTATAGCGACGATTACGTTTCCTCGATGACATTTGTGCAAGTGAGACAGCCCGACCTGAAGTTCATCTGCACGAACGTGGAATATACCGTCTTTTACTATTTCCGTAATAATCGCAAAATGCTCTCCCTCACATATGCAATGATCGCCACAATCACACTCGGAAATTTTTACGAAACAATGAATTACTCCTAGCTTTTCCTCTCGGTCTTTTTCATAGACAACACGCGAAGAGATCGTACTCTCTGCTCTATTGTACATTTCACCAATAAATAGTTTGCTGTCCTTCAACAGTCTTAAATATGTATGAACATTCTCAAGCGGAAGATTTGAATTTATCAAGGCTTGCTGAATGTATAGAGGGAGTCTAAGAATCCGTTTATAGCTGCCCACACTATAACAACCAACAGCAATTCGTTCACGTATTTTTACCTGGTGTTTAAAGTCGGTGGTGAAATCGCGGATTGGGCCTTCTGGTAACTGATCTAGTTTCCTTCTCATTTTTATCAAAAAAATATGTGCAGATGCTATTTGCGATTCTATGTTTGTTGTACCGTGAACTAATTTTAGTATTTTACCATTGATGTCTTCGTATGGAAAGCATGAGTAGACCCAGAGTGGTCCTAGCCGTCTTACACAGTCAGGTAAATGTAGAATTTGGTGAATATTGATGCTACAGAATTGGAGACCATACAACGTTGGACATTCTCTTACAAATTTGTGTAACAAACTTTCGGCATCTTCGACATTTTTTACAGTAACGCATGACGAATTTAAAAGTGAAATGCCGCTTACAAGAAGTAAATAATGTCGAAAGTAAATCGGGTTCATGATTCCTTCGAGTATCACTATAGAGTAATAAAAGAACCACATCTTTAATTCTGAAGCTTTCCAATGACAAAGATCCAATACAGTACGTGGCATTCTGTGTACAAACTTGGGTGGTTTTATGCGAGTTAATCGCGAATCTACGACGCCAGACAATGCACACAGCGAAAACGGCTCGCCAGAAAAGCTAGGATCGAACCAAAATTGTAGCAATTTTTTTACTACACCAGGAAAGATACAGTGCATATAATCAATAGCTGTACCCCGAATAAAATCGGGCATCAATTTGGACAAAGCACAAGGGCCTTTTACACCATTGACTGGATGCATATCTTGCAACGCTTGATTGGCATTTTCAAGAGTTTCAGCTGATGTTCTCATTACCGGATATCTGTTATACGGATATACGCGAGAAGTACCTCCTGTTGGATGTCTAAAAGATTCCCCCTTATCCTTGCAATGGTTGCACCCGAATTCACCATTGTACTGCATCATATTGAGAAATTGAGCTTTCGCGGGTAAGTCACAAGTTCCAGCGAGAATAATGCCTCTTACAGTTATAACATTTTGCCCTGGCAGAGTAATAATTTGTCCTCGAAAAAGTGTCTCAAACTTTGGTCGAAACTTGTACATAAAATGATTCGCGGATGGTTTGTTACTGCCAAACCATAAGCCTACAAGAAGGGTATTTTCTCTTTTCATTCGAAGTTTGTAAGGAAGCTCATTGATAGTTAAGTATACAGGCCACATGCTTACGTGGGACGACTTGAAAACTGGAATTCCGTCTGTATACCATGTAAACGATATATTATTCGGATTGGATAAAAATCCGTTCTGAACGTACTGTTGATACAAACTTCCATCGTAAATATCCCGAAATGAGTTAGGCCGCAGCCCTCCTTCACGATGAAACCGGTGCTGTAAAAGCTCCCGGAAACCATTTCGTTGAAACATCAACGTGAGCTGCTTTATAAATGGCATTTCTATAAAGTAAGAAATGCCCTTATTCGCTTGACACGTTTCGCAGATCGAGTTTTTTGTTGCGAGTGATGTCGTGCACACCGAGCAATAGTAATGTTTAGTGCAGAAGTTATCTGTTGACCATGAAAAATACTTTTTAAATTTGTACAAACTATTTTTCTGAAAAGCCTCATTCAAGCAATGTAAATTAATTACCGTGATAATATCTGCAATAGCAGTTCCGGTCAAATTATGCTTGAGAACGAGTGATAAAATTAACAGCATACTTTGGGCTACCGTAATAGATGCCCCAGCGTACAGAGGTCGATTATCGTTGAACTGTTCTTCTTCATCATTGCTATCGCCATCACTCGCATTTTCATTGTCATTCTCTTCAATTTCTTCATTTACATTGTCATTCTCTTCAATTTCTTCATTTTCATCATTGTCATTCTCTTCAATTTCTTCAGTTTCATCGTCATTCTCTTCAATTTCTTCAGTTTCATCGTTATTCTCTTCAATTTCTTCATTTTCGTCGTCATCAATTTCCTCGTATTCGGGTTCTTCAAATATGCAATTATTATCATCTTGCCCTAAATTTTGGCAACCCGAAGTACTGGGAACAGGGTTTTCGCAGACTGCGCTGTTTACGAATCTGGAGTTCAGACAAATAATAATATTAAGATTAAATTTGACAGTTCGATTAAAGTTGACACGTTTCTAAAATACTTAATTTGTGAGCAGCACAGTATTCAAATAGATAATAAATATCTTACCGTGTCAAGTTTTGTCCTGGAATTTTTACATTTTCCGGTGGATTTTCAGCATTCACATTTTCGTTTATTTTAATTTTTTTTGCTAATAGGTATTTACCTTTACGAGAACGATCACGAAAAGGTTTTCTGATCATAACTGTCAACATTAAAAAAGTAATATAAACATTTTTAATATAAATTATAATTAATTTTAATAAAAATAATATCACAATAATTATAATCGTAATTATAATCCTAAAAAGCCTGAGGTCAGACCAGCAAATAAGATGTCGCTTTCGGATCGAAAGCAATATGCGATTAGACCCACTACTAATTTAACCTTAAATATCAGAGCAAAACATGCGACAATATCTAATATTTATTTTCTCATGAAAGAACTACCTTAATAAATTAAATTTATTTAAAAAAAACTACAAACCTGCAAAGAGTCAAACACGATACTTGATCTATGCAATATTGCAGTAAAGAGAAATAGTATTAAATATAATTAAGTATTTTTAAATCAAAAAGTGTGCTTTTCACGATAACAAGCACGTGATGCTACTTATACCGACGAAGCACGCGGACGGTTATGATAAGAAAGAAAGACGCGGTAATTGTTTACACTTTACGCCGTTGAGTCGCTCTGCGCGCGTGCCGCGCGTGGCGCGGAAAAGTGCGTTTTGACAAATGATAACCGCCGCGCGCGGCACCATATAGCCCAGCCAGCCCAGCGGTGTGTTGCTGTTGCTATACGTGCCCTTGCCAAGACCTTCAGTGATACCGGAATATTCGATCCTCGGGCGCCGGTGATGAGCTCCATCGCACGACACAGTCGCACGCCGTCACAGTCACGTAAGAGAAACAGGAATTCTCTCAAAATAAATTGGTTCAGTTGCATGACGAACTTTTGGCTCGGGTCAGTTTTATTGTAGCTGGCCGGGCATTTTCACGCAGATTCGCTATATATGTCCTAAGAAAGGACATCGCAAGCTAAGGTAAGTGAAAGTTACATTGTACAGATCGAGAAGTGCATTTTAATATACGCAACCGTCCTTCGATCTCCAGCCGCAACAGATCGATGCCGATGTAGTTGCTTCGTGCGATTTATTTTTATTTATGCAATGGATACTGTGCCATTTTTATCATTATTGCTGAGTTATAATTTTTGGTTTATTTAGATATTATTCGTACACATACACATAATGCCGAAATCCAAGATAAAGGAGCAATGGGCTGCTATAGTTTGGAAATCGAAAAACAGCGAGAAAATAAACAAGAAGGGAGAGGCTAGCCTCTATGACATTGTCGATCTCACTTGCGTGCCGAAAAAGTATCGCACAGAAGGCTGTATTGCGTCTCTGAAGTGGGTAGACACATCGACAGGTAAAACATCGTACCACAAAGCCGAAGTGCTTAAAATCAGTAGTAAGTAATTTTCTTTATCTTTATAAACCTATAAATTTACTCTTTATAATCATTCTTTTGTCAATATATTTTTGTTACTGCAAAGTTAATTTTTTATCAGTTCATATAATTGACAGGAATATAAAAGAAATTAATTGAAAACAAATGTTTTTTTATATTTTTTATTAGAATGAAACATTTTTTAAGTAATTAGTACTAATATTATAACACACACGCAAATTAAATTTTTCAAACATATTTTACAGCAAATCATAAATAAAATAAAATAATTTGCATTTGTCAGAATAAAAAATAAAGAAACATTTGTTTTTATTTAATATTTAATATTTTGATTATATTAACATTTAATAGCACAAATTATTTAATACATTATCATTAGATTTTGATTATAGATTTTATTGAAACTGTGAATATACGTTAAATTAAGTGCTTTATCCGTGGTATAAACTTCAGTACCTCTTGCGGTATAAAAATCGAGATACTAAGCCTCCAAAGTTTCAATTTTTACCAAAATTTAGTAAAAGTTGAAACTTTGAGGCTCAGTATCTTGATTTTTTATACCGCAAGAGGTACTGAAGTTTATACCATGCATAAAGCACACATAAATTAACGTATATTTACAGTTTCAAGAAAATCTATAAAAAATCGATTTTCTCTAGTACAAAGACCGGGGGGAGAACTATCTTAACAAATTATTATTCTTGAATATAGCTTATATACATTTATCTTGAAAATTTTATTTGGATTTGTCATTCTGTAATTGTATTATTACACATTTCCGAAACATACTATCAAGAGATTAAGAAACTTTACATCATTTGATCAAAACTTATAAATTGTGAATAACTTGCAATTAATAATTAATCTCTAAAATTTTTATCGTAGAGAATGACATAAATAGTAGTCTTTGTACTACTAATTGTGTGCAAGTGCATACGTAAGTTCACATAACTGCTGTGGATAAAATATTCGACGATCTATAGCGTTAAAGGACCTAATACTTTCCCTTCAATATTTCTAAAACAGCCGACTACACAGCACTTATACGCACGCAAGAAATTAATCAACTGATATATGTACCAATGTCAATTTTTACATAAAGTGTCTAAATACGTTTAAATAAGTTTGTAAGATAGAACTTTTGCACATTACTTCCTCATAATTATCTACTTTTTACAAAACTTTCTCTATGAGGAAACCAAAATCGATCAACATACTTCCTTGTAAATTGTGGCACATACAATTGTTTTATGAGATTTATGATTTTTTGTATAATACATTTAAATTTTTTACAATAAATGTTAGTAAATTATAGCCAGTAAAAGTAAACGTATTCTGGTACATTTAGAAAATTCCCTGGTAGACATTTATTTTTATTGAACTTCTATCTCTATCAGAAAAATGTGTACTTAGAACTATTCTAATCGTAGTGTTATTTTAGGTGATAAAGAAGCTCTGGAACTATTATGCATAAATAGTAACACGGGCAAGATATCAGATCCTTCAGAAAAAATATTTTCATCCGAAGTACTTGACAAAAAAAAAGAGGAACAACAGGGAAAAAGAATAAGAAAGATTGCTCAGAACAAAGCCAGTACTCAGGTTGCTGCAGAAATTGCGAAAGACACGTCGATTTTTGATGACACAAGCGTAAACGACACGAGTCAACGATCGTTTGAAACCGTATCTTCATTAACTCCATACAGTGCCTTGCCGTCCACTACGACTGTGAATTCTCCATTAACTTCGCAAGAAACTCATCCACCGCTTACGACCAGCAATGCATTCAGTGTCTTGCCTTCTACTGCGACTGTGAATTCTCCATTAACTTCGCAAGAAACTCATCCACCGCTCACGACCAGCAATGCATTCAGGGTCTTGCCTTTTACTGCGACTGTAAATTCTCCATTAACTTCGCAAGGAACTCATCCATCACTCACGACCAGCAACGCATTCAGTGCCTCGTCCTCCACTGCGACTGTGAATTCTCCATTAACTTTGCAAGAAACTTATCCACCGCTCACGACCAGCAACGCATTCAGTGTCTTGCCTTCTACTGCGACTGTGAATTCTCCATTAACTTTGCAAGAAATTCATCCACCGCTCACGACCAGCAACGCATTCAATGTCTTGCCTTCTACTGCGACTGTGAATTCTCCATTAACTTTTCAAGAAACTTATCCACCGCTCACGACCAGCAACGCATTCAGGGTCTTGCCTTCTACTGCGACTGTAAATTCTTTATTAACTTCGCAAGGAACTCATCCATCACTCACGACCAGCAACGCATTCAGTGCCTCGTCCTCCACTGCGACTGTGAATTATTGTCCGTCAACAGCAAATGAATTTGAATGCAAACTCGCTCCAACAGCACAATCAACCCAGGCTTTGCTCCCTTCCAGTTGTACCTCATTCACAGATTTGAATACATACTCGCCAGTAGTGACAGAAAATTCGCAATGGTTTCCGACAATGACTACACCACCTCTGCCACTCCCAACACAGTACTTCGACAAATCAACGGCACAAGAACTGTGGCAGTCTAAGCACAGATCAACTTCACAAGCTTCACAATCTAGTGAGGCACTGCAATCTTGTTCACAACTTCCTGATTCAAAAGACAAGTTAAAAAGATTTATGGATGCCTTCATGGCTCTTGGTCCGGAAGGTAAATAGATTATTTTTTTCAGTCATTGTAGTTACTAATTTCTGCTTTATTTTAAAAAGTACATAATCTTATCATTAACCATGTTTTCTTTTTTCAGTAACTGATACAAACATCAGATTCTTTGAGAACGTGGTTACCGCGATGAAGTCGACGTATATACCTGAAAATTTTGAAGCTTCAAAGGAATCTTCTTTCAAGGTAATATTGTTTTTTTAAATAAAAACACAATGTAAGATAGAAAATACATTAGAAGTACTTTTATTTTGCCAGTAAATAATTAACCATAACGAAATTATTAATTGACTTACTGGCCATGATATACATCTCCAACTCAGTAACTACGCACCGAATGGGTTTTCCAAACTTTAAAACACAGTTTTATTCCTGTTAGATAGTGAAATCATTAAAATTGAAATCACATTATCATAATTGGTTAGGACACCCGCACAAATTGTTGGGGGTTCCAGGTTCGAATTCTGGCTGAGGTGATATTTTTTGCAATAATTTCTTTCTAATAATTTGATTTTGAATTTAATGATTTTACTATCTAACGAGAAATAAAACTGTTTTAAAGTTCGAAAAACCCATTCGGCGCGCAGTTACTGAGTTGGAAGAGATATACATCATGGCCAGTTGAGACGATTAATAATTTTGTTACAGTAAGATAGAAACTTTAAGATTATGTAAAAATACAATTGTTTGCCAACATTTTTTTGTTGCAGATTTCCGATTTCTATAAATCTCCCGGCAAAGGCAAGGTAAATTATTTGATAAATATTGATTTTTGCTATTGTTTTGTATATGTTATTATAAGATGATGTAATTTGAGCGCATTTTTAGGTAGAAATATATCCTGGAACGAACTTCTATTTTTATGAGGCAATCAAAGTGAATATTATGGATAAATCCAAAGTTTTGGACCAACAAACATCAGAGCTTGTCAATCACTGGCCTCTCCTCGTGCGGCATGCACTGATCGAGGTATATGGAAAAAATTTAGCTTTATTTTGTGCAAAAGGCAGCAAAAAGGATGGACGCCCGGGTATCGATGCCCAGTTTTATAAAGCTCTTTACTGTGAGTATCTTTTGTGTACATATATGTTACAAAAAATGCTTATTTTCAACGATAAAAGTAGGGTTTAGAGGGGGACAAATAATGATAAAATCAATTTTTCAAGATCACATGAAATTTATTGCCATTTCTTTTAAATAAAATCATATGATTTTTTTTACATGATATAATTTCTCTAATTATTCTGCATATAAAAGTGTTAAGAAAAAATTACTACAAAATTAACCCTAATCCCTCCAACATAATTGTTGTAAAAAAATATTTAAATAAATGATTTCCAAATTTTCTTTACATTAATTTTTAGTCGAAGGTATAAAGATATAATAATTTTTGGGGAATTTTTTAAAGCTAGTATTAACACACTGAAAAACGCGTGGGACTCGAAAATGCATGGTTGGAGAAATTAAGTGCCGCAAAAAACGTTGGAGGGATTAGGGTTAATATCTACTTTACGAGGTATTTCATACTTTATTCTGGCATATTTTAACACAATAAATATAAATATAAAGAAATATAAAATATCTCGTAAACTATTGATTTTTTGATAACTTTATTTAAATACTTTTATATGCAGAATAACTGGAGAAATTATATTATGTAAAAAAAATTATATAATTTTATTTAAAAAAATGGCGACAACTTCATGTGACTTTGAAAAATGGATTTTTTCAAAAATTGATTTTACCATTTTTGTCTTTCTATAGCTTACAACTTTTTTATGGAACATTTTTTTAGAAAATACTATTACATCTTGTATATACCTACATGTGTGTGTGTATTGTATATATTATAATTTGCTATTCCCTACCACGCTATTATTTATAATTTTAGACTGGGCATGTGACTGGAACGGTGGTAAGATTACCGAAGAAAAATTTATTGATAATATTAATAAAGCTGCGTATAATAAAAGGAAGGCTCGCAATCAAACTGAGAAAACTCTGAAAATTCCAAAAAAGGATGCCAAGACTCACCCTAAACCAGGAGCGACAGATAATCAAACGACGGCTAATATTGCGTAAGAATTGTACTACTTCTTTATTATTATAATTGTAACAAATATCACGATAATACAATTATATGCCAAATGTTGTCAGTAAGTTATGACTGAATAGCAATGACAATATAATTAATAATTAATTTTTATATCACCTTTTTTTGTATTTAATTGTCTCGTATAATTTAGAATTATATATATATATATACAGTTATATATTTATAATAACAATTATATAACTTATTTTATATATATAGTAGTGATACTTTAAAAAAATATTTTTTTAATTTGCCAAATACAATAATTGTACTATTATACGGTACTTAAGAGTCGGCACCGCTCATTACAAATAATATATTCTCTCTGGCACAATAAAGATCTTAAGGCCGCGGTGGAATCTGCAGTCGCGATGAACAACCTGGCGGTCATCGTGGATCTTCTGGGTATTCTCACATTAAAACCAGCGATGTGGAACTTGGACCTGTGCAATTTCTTATTGGGTTTCATCAGCGATCTCTTTCAGAGTAAATATGAGATGTATATAACTGTAGCTTGCACGACATTGAGAATTATTCTTCGTAATTTCGCCCCAGTGATAAAGGTAATGATTGCTAGCGTGTTTACTTTGAAACAAGAAATTAATTTTTAAGTATTATAAAAATATAAAATATTAGTGATATACTCTCGAAGAATATTAATTTTACTTATATTAATATAGTTATATTAATGATATTTTCTCTCGTTCAAATATATTATTGAATGTATCTTATATTTATTACCAGTCTTATTTATTTATACGCCTCATTAATTTATATATTTCCTTTTTTTGTCATATATTTGCGATGTATGGAACCTATTCTCGGAGGTCACCGAAAACCCTTCTTAGACCCTAACATTTTGATATTAATCTCCCAGGTAGCAAGGTGACGTTTAAAGACGTCGTCATTTGACATTACTCTGCTATCTGGGTATCCTCACCTCGAGGCTGCGATATAGATATAAAAGGCTCGAATAATCGCGTACTAATAATGATTCATTGTTGTTGAAATTTAGTATTCGAGAAGTACTTATAGCCTGCGTTTGTTTATTCTTTATAATACACGTAACGTGTATTATAGATTTTATTTTCCCAATAGCTTCCAATGTGAATAAACGAACGCATAAGTACTTCTCGAATACTGAATTTCAACAACAATGAATCATTATTATTAGTACGCGCTTATTCGAGCCTTTTATATCTATATCGCAGCCACGAGGTGAGGATACCCAGGTAGCAGAGTGATGTCAAATGACGACGTCTTTAAACGTCATCTTGCTACCTGGGAAATTAATATCTACAAAATGTTAGGGTATAAGAAGGGTTCTCGGTGACCTTCGAGAATAGGTTCTACAGAGGGTACACGGAGGCTTACGGGAATAGAGTGTACGGAGGCTCTATCGAGGTTTTAGCAAAAACGTGCTGAGAGTCTAAGGAGGGTATTTCGAGGTTTTATCCAGCCATGCGACGTCGAATCTGCGAATTGTAGGGAGGGTGAACGGAGAGTCGCCAGACTTCGCGTAACCTCCGTAGACGTTAAATGGGTAAAAACTGCCATTTGAGAAGTGAACGGAGGCTCGGCGACATAGACAAATGCTTTGTTACGTGACCCTCCGTTCATTCCGTTCAAGGAGAGTGTGCGATCGCGATCTCGGGCGTTACGGAGGGTCTATTTTTTGACTCGGGATTGGCTCCATTTATTAAAAATAGATTACTAATACAGATGCATGATAGAAAGAAAGAGGAGAGAGAGAAAAGAGAAAGAGAGAGAAAGAGAAAGAGAGAGAGAGAGAGAGAGAGAGAGAGAGAGAGAGAGAGAGAGAGAGAGAGAGAGAGAGAAAGAGAGCGACAGAGTTGCAGTACATTTTTTTTATAAATTTACACTTTACACTAAATTCACAAGAAAACTTGTATAATTTTAAAATAAATGTACTTAAACCTAAAAAATTGCAGTTACATATAAATAACGCTGCGCATTTTTATTATCAGTATCCGAATGGAATAAAAGCCAACAACGTTAATTCACCCGAAGGCCGATTACAACGTGAAAATTTTCGTGCGGCATGTCAGCCTGCTCATAATTGCCGTGCAGGTATAATCGGAAAATTAATAACACTGGTAGTTTTATTAACAAACGACCTCATTAATTCTATAATTAAAATTGCGCATATCAAAAGCGCCGGCGGGCTGTCGCGCGCAATCCGGATTTATCCGTTTCAAAAGAGAGTACCGCCGGAGCTTCCTCTACCGAGAGAGAGGGGCGGTCGGATTTAACGTAAATCATAGCGAGTTTTACGAGATGTATATCGACGGCACGCACCTCGGTCGAATGCGCTGAAAAACATTTTGCGGCCGTCACGATCGCGACGCAATGCAAACTGCCCGCCAAATTGATGCCCGGACGACCGCGATGCGTTTTGGTTTAATCGCTTTTCGTCCGCTCGTAATAACGTGAAAAATAATTGTCGTGCCGTAATTTATACCATAGAAAAATACATAAATAGATTCACTCCAAAATTTTATCTCGTGCGTTATTTGCGTTGAAAGAGAAACGCCACATAAATCGCACCAATAAAATTTATATCACAGTCAATATCCCGCTCTCCAACCGCATTTTCGAAGGCAAACTTTTCTGCAAAACATATTCTATTTTTAATTAAATAATCCTATAAATTATACAATTCTGAAAATTTAAATAAATCGATTCAGAATTCTTTATGTGATTCTCTTTTAAAAATTACACAAAATATATTTCTTTATTCAAAACAATATAAAAATCCAATTATTTAAAATTTTTTAAATATAAAAACTGTATAAAAAATTGTTATATATATAAAACTCGATAATACGTTGTAATATCAAAGTTAAAATTCTGCGGTTATCTCTGGTATCACGATTCGTGCGACTAATCGTTTCACGTTTGAATCTGTATCGGCATAGCAATAGGATAATTACAGACCGCGTGAGAACAGTCGACTGGATTCACAGAATCATCCCGCAACCAGTGGTAACACGAGCGGGACGATTTTAAGTTTGTATTCGTTCCAGAACGATCCCTGACAGTATAGATAATCGTGCCGGAGGCAGCTTGCCAGCACCCATTAAAAAGGAACGATCATTGCCGGTCGTTTGGTCGTATTGATTGAATCCGAATTCAGTGCGCGATATAGGAAAGAGAAACTGAGCGGAACGAAAAAGTGGGAGCAAGAGGCGGAATAAAAATAACGGAGAAGAAAAGTACCTCCAGTTAGAGAGACGGAAGATTCTAAATCGAATTTTAAGGTGCCCTCCGAGCAGGGCACCGTCGACGAAGCCCAGTCGTTAAAGGGCGTATATCTTTAAAAATGTATACCACGATTTTTCGCCGTAATTCTCCGCAAGTTTTCTCCATTCAATAACACTGTTGAGGATATATTGTTATCAATTGTTGTGTGTCCAGATTGATAATACGAAATTCACTCCTAAATTCTCATTCAACTTCAAATACAATTGTACTTATCAATCGCTGCGATTAGGCTATTTATAGATTTAATGCTTATATATAGTTATACTATTGAGTAAAATACTTGCATAAATAAGCAGTAACATTATAAGCAGTACATCACGTTTTATATATCATCACTAAAGAAGGTTGAAAAACAGCAAAACATTTTGCTATAATTAATAAAAATCAATTAATCATAAAAGCATCAAGAATACTACAAACACTGATTCATAAAGTCGCCGATATTTCCTACAAGATATACTGCCTCCTACGAGGCATCGGTATCTTAATGCCCGAGATAAGACAACAATGTCATAGATACTCAGCGTCTCGTAAAAACAAGATGCCTCTCCGCTATTATTAAAGCGTCCTAGTATTCCCTAATCGCGGGTTCAACGATAACGCCCGGCGGTCGAGTTTAACGGGGCAGTGTGCCAGCCATTATTATAACGGAGTGACGGCGATGATGATCACCGTCGAAAGAGAGCCTTCGTTCCGTTCCGTATAGAAAGAGAGTAGCGCGACGTAAGAGAATGGACGTTTAAGAGGGCGAAGTCTCGGAGAATGGCGAGAGACAGTGTGTACAGGTCGAGGAGAAATGAGTAGATATCAATGGGTCGTGCAGCCCTGGAGGTTTTCTTTCTTACCCAGCACCTTACCCTTATCCCTACCCTGGCAGCCCTTCCGCACCGCGCGCTCGCAGGGGCCCATCCCTCGCGTAGCACGCCACCCATCCCTCAGGCGCAGCCGCCCCTGCGCGGACCAAACGAATTTCGCCAGGCTTAGCCCGGGGGTTGGCTGCTGCTTTAGAGCGCTCCACTCACTCGCTCGCTTGCTCACCTTGTCCCTTTCCCTTCCCTACGGTCTAGTCAGCTTCTTCCTTCACCATCGTCCCGTCCACGCTATCTTTCTCCGTCTACCCATGTATCTTTCCCTTATTTCTACCTCGCTCTTCAGCTTACGGAACTCGACGAGACTTCGTTGCCAAGTTTCTCGAGGGTCTCACCTACTCGATGTTGTGTACGCGCCGTGAAATATGCTTAAATCCCTAATTACGTGGAGTTTCGCGTTTACGCGATTTTTCGAACAGTTAAACGAGCACTTGCTAAAATAAATCTAGATATAAATTTAAGCTTGGCTCTTAAAAAAAATCCGTTTACTGCATGCGCCAGTATAAGTGAATATTCGTTACTTTTTCATGTACAAGAATTAATATCAATAAGAGAGAATTAATTAAAACTATCTATTCAATTTATTCTTAATTTGTATTTATATATGTAAATTATATTCACAGTAGTTGCAGAAATATTTATATTTATATTTATATTTATATTTTTGACTACAAAATATTTATATTTTTAGCTTTTTTTCGCATTATAAAACTTCTGGAAAATGTAAATCATTATACAAAAAACAAATTTTGATTTTTATCGTTTAATTTTTATTACAATCCTTCTTACTATTAATTAAGTCCAATACTGGAAAATATATTTAAAATTTTTAATAAAGTTACAATTAATGAATCTCTATTAACATAAACAATAACTTTTTCTACTATTGAGATAAAAAAATAAATCCCATCAACAAATGATAATTTTGTAACATAATAAAATAAATGTGATTTGTTTCCATCTCGTTATACTTTTTAGCGATCATTTTTCCTACTTCCATCGTTATAAAGATAAATAATGCGAAGAAAAAGAGCTGGCGTTGCATTCTAACTCGTTTAAGGTAGTCGTCTCGTCAGGGCATGTATTAGATAAAGTTTTCGATTTTGGATTTTATATCAAATTATATGATCAGCTTTGCAGTCGATTTTTTCTGTGGCTCCTTACCGACTATTTACTCTAGAAAATCGATCTCGAAAATCACAAATTTTGCATTACTTCATACAGACGGCACGAAAAAGAAGGCTCTATCACGGTTTCAATCACATTTTTTCGCATTTTTCGATTAGATAAAATGAGAAAAAACATTGTTTTTGTACATTAGATTTCGAAGAATCCGATGCAACCGGCCATAAAATATATAGTTTACCGGAGATTTCGCTGCTAAATTTTGAATTTATTTTAGCGAAAATGCGGTAATCAAGCAGACATTTTTTGGTCGAAGTGAAGTTGGGAAGACTTGGCAACGCCGCTGGCTAATCACTGTAGTTGCAGGTTATGAGGCTCATCTTTCTTAGCCGACGTGGATAGTGATTGACACCCCTGTCATGCGTTTTGAAACCCTTTCTCAGTAATTGTCAAAATTCAATCGAAAAGGAGATGTAACCTCACTTGTAACCTTTCTCGACGACTCGCATGATCAGCTGATCAAAACGGAGTCAAATGAGAAAAATCACATAATTTGGAAAAAGTAACATACTTCGTCACGTATAAAATTTTACACCATACGTCATAAAATTATTTTTCCCTTAGCAAAAATTGCCTGAAATATATTTCTGAACGTGAAAACCTACAAACAGTCACATGACTAGCACGTAGCGAGACGCCTACCTTAACGTTTCACACACTGCAGTATTCGTTTATTTTTTAGGCAAGAACTTGACCAACCGCGCTAGTTACGTTGGCCAAATATAACTATGGTAGTCGGTTAGCCTCGCGCAGTCTCCGAAAACGGATGCTCGGCTACGCCGAAATCCCACGTACGCGTCCGAGTTTTAAGGATTAACGGTATGCATCATCATCCAGTGTTTCCAGCTCGGGTAATCCTTCTAGGTAGCGGCGGAAGATGCGCCCGCAACTATATGGTGTTGCATCTGGATGCAGCCAGCTGCATCGGACGACGACGACACTCGAGCCGGAGAGCGGACTAGCGGCTTCCGTCCATCGAGCAATATGCGGCTCTCGAGAGCGTAATGCACTTCCCCATATCCGGGACATCGCGCTTCGCTTCCGCGATCTCGAGACGTCCCTCTCTCTCTCTCGGAAGAATGCCTCCGCCTTTGTTATAGAGCTTACGTGCCATTTCTCGATGATTATCCCGCGCGTTAATCATCACGCGGCAAACAATGCCGCGCGAGATCTTGATACAGTAGAAAAATGAAAGTTCTCGATGACTGAGCACGTTATCAACTCCTAACAATCGTACGACAAGGTTACGTTCGAAAAAATGTGATTTTCTTACATTGTTCCCTCTGAACGTATAATTAGCTGTCATCGTAAGTTAAATGTTAATATTTTTGTGACTCATGTATCGTAATTATTAAAAATTGTTTCATGGCTGTTTAGTCTAATTGTAAGACCAGTAATTATATATTATCAGAAAGAAAAGAAAGAACAATTTCCATCAATAAAATATAACTAATTGCGAATATATTTTGTATATATTATCGCTATTTTAAAGATTTCACGTAACAAATTAGATAAATGTTTTAACAGAAGTTTTTTTTAGAGCTTACATGAATCTTTCACGAGATATGAAACGCCTTTCAAAATTTTGAAGAAGTTTCAGTCAAGGATAAAGACGTGATAGACACGCGATATCGTTAAGAAGGTTTGACTTTCGCCGTTGAGACACGACAGTTAACCTTCTTTGATGGAATGTCTTCCCGGTCGCCTCTTCTGTCGATACGGTCCTGACCTCGTGTCCGTCGTCCTCTGACCCGCCACGGTCCCTTAACCCATGATCCCGTGACCTAACCCGAACCAACGAGTGCATTCCAGCCGACGGAGCGCAAAAAAAAGATGTTGGACGGCGATAAATTAAAAGGCGGAGGTCGTTGGCTCGTCTAAGTCAGGATGGTCAGGAAGAAGGAGCGCAAGGTGCGGGACTAACAGAGATACAATCAGGAACTAAAATGGTATAAAAGAGTTAAAAGAATTCGAGATTCGATGTAATGAGAGTATAAAGCAGAAAAAATACAAATTTTCTTGAAAAGAGCAATATAATAAAAAGATAGAAATGGTGAAAAAAAAAATGATTTGTGTGTCGAACTAGATATGCGAGTTATTTAAAGCGAGATGGAGAAAAACATTTGTCAAGCTATCCAAAAAAATATAAATACAAAAAAATAATGTATTAATTTAATTCTAGTTAGTAAAAAAAAATACATAAATACGCTACACGAAATTGATTTAAAAATTAATAACAATTATCGACAATTTAATGGATAAGTAAAACTTCTGAGAAAAATATCTAGATTTAACGTATGATCATACGGAATTACTAAGCAAGCTGCAACTTTTAGATTCAAAAAGCATTGGATTCCGAGAAAAAAAGAAAAGACGGAAGAGAGAAATAGCCTATTCCACTCAGCAAATTCCTTAGCGAGGACCGTTCAATAAGTCGATGGATGTAAAAGACCATGCCGTTCAAACATTTATAAAAGTCGGAGTGATAGTAATTAAAGACAGCATACTTCAGCCCTGGAGATGTTGTAAGCTTCCCAGAGGAAACAAAGTTTCAAACCCCTCGGTGTACTTGGAATTTCCGAGTCCAGCGGAAGACACAAGATCAATAAAATAAGGCGGGGATGCTGCATAAACGAGATAAATACTTGGTCACTAGAAACGGGCGAAGGCTTTCGCTCGCTTCAAGATTTCACTCGTTATTTGCTTCGAGGTTTTACTTTCGCGTTTGTCTTATTGTTATAGCATAAGCTAAGGAATCTGGTTGCTTCACGGGAAATTTATTCATTTCCGCAAGCTAACGTGCTATTCTGCATAATTTGAACAGTCAAATTGTGTATTTTCACATTTATCGACGAAATATTGGTATCCTAAAAGATGTATGATATCGTAACGCCAATAAAAATAGGCAGATCTCAATTTTCAAATAATTATTGATCAATCTTCATATTTTTCCAAAAAGTAGCGATAAGAATGTAGAATAAAAATTACAACACTGAGAAAAAAAATTTGTCAATCCCAAGAAATATTTAGTCCGATACGTTCAACTAAACATTTTAGTTAATTAACTATAAACATTAGTTGAATTAATTAATTCTTGATTAAGGAAACGAAATAAATTGTTGAAACAACCATCTAATATTTAGTTAACTAACTAAAACGTTTAGTTGAACGTATCGGATTAAATATTTCTTGGGATTAACATTTTTTTTCTCAGTGAAGTCAAAACAAGAGTCAAAATCAATATTATCAACTGTCCATGAAAGAAAACAAATCTATTAATTATTTTAAGACAAATTTTGACAAAATAGTTTAGCAAAGAAGAAAAGTAGACGTGTTAAATTAACGAAGAAATGCACAAAATAAGCAAATAAAGACAGATGAAAAGGCAAAAAATGGCTAGGTAATCTGGGGAAGACAGCTCACGATTAAATAAAAAGTCACCAAACAAATATCACCATGCAAAAAAATATAATGAATATTTAGATAAATTAAAAAATGATAGAGAAATGCGAGAAAGAAACGAACGAACGCACCCTCGGCGTAAAGATTCGTCGATCGCCGAACACCCCGTCGTCGTACGGAGAATCGGTGTTCTCCGCTGTTGCTCGGGCGTCGTCGCGACCGCCTCTACCAACCCCCGCGAGCCGACAAGCAACCATCCCCCTTACAGTACCCGAGCCGAGCCAGGGGGCGCCGCGACTACGCACTATTGATTCGCACGGGTACGAGGGTGAGAGCCGGGTAGCGAGAAGTAAGAGAAGGGGATGACGAGGGTGAGGAGGTGTTCAGGGTGGTCCAGGGACGGCGATGCGCCCTCTTCGTCCGACAGGGGTGCTCCAGGGACAATGACACACCGGCCCTGACACTGTCCCCTCTCCTCTTGCTCTTTCTATACCGACTAGTGTAACGCGCTGTTCTAACAGCCAACGGAACAAATCCCCCATATATATTTCATTGCCATTTGCTAAACAAGATAGATGAAGTTACGTTCCCGGGACGTATATATATTTTTTTAATAACAGTTTAATTTTTAATTTTATTTTTGTACAATCTGATTTTAAAGGCGCAACTGTTTGTGCACGTAGCGTCTTTAAATAAGCTACTTAGATTTTTCTTAACTTAGATTTCTCTCGTTCTTCACATAATATATTTTATAACATTTATAATCATGATCCTTCAACACTCTCGGTATGTTGTGAGAGCTATACCTGTAGAACTTACATAAAACATAATGCAAACACATCAATCAAAAACAGTTTTGTTTGAGATTTTAAGTAAAATGTTTCAAAAACCCATCCGGCCATCCCTTTTGTTTAATTCAAGATAATATATGTTCCAATACGCTGTGTTTGCGCTTTTGCGTATGATTTTAACTAGCCGCAATGCACAACAGTTTAGAGGAGTATATTTACCAGTTGTTTCTCTTGGCGTGTTTACAATAAAATATAATTCAGCGTTTCTGGTTTCGTGGAAATTTCATCCATTAGTACGATCCATCAGCAGATTTTGAACCAACTAAAATATTGATTAATCCTTTAATAATAAAAATCATCCGTTTACTTCTGACGACCTAAAGTGCAAGAAAAGTCTTTCTGGTTTATTTATCGATACCTAAATTAATTTTTCATTTTATATTAGCAACTTTTTACTAGAAAAGTGCACAGTACTGCCCGCTGTACTCTCTTTCTCTCTCTCTCTCTCTCTCGTCTTTTGTTGAGCGTCATAGATAAGTAATTTTATACATGCTTTTTCTATTTATAGAATATATGTAAATCTGTGTGCAAGTTGTTACTCCAAATAAATGTCTTTAGTATGAGATACAGCGTGGCGGGTTAGTCCGCTGGCTAAACTAATGGTATACTCTAGTCACAACTGTAGAATGTCAGAGCACGGAAACGAGCCTTGAGAGAAGCAACGTCCTTCGAGATAACTTGGACGTTCGTGAGGAGAATTTTGAGCCGACCAGCGCGATAGTATGCCATTAATATGTCGGCGAATAATCTCGTAAGTGTATTTAGTCTCCTCAACCGTAAGGGAGTGGGCAGAATGCAGCAGACTTCCGGACACTAACTTTAATATGTTCGGGTACAAACGTGCGCCACGCGGTGGTAACGCGTCGCGGGATTTCTCGTGGTGGTCATTCGGGTCCACTGGTAATACAGAATCGGCGTAATGACCGCAGTTAGCAAAACTCCGCGGTAATTTCAGAAAATTCAACAATTTAACAAAAAAACGAGAAACAATTTTTTAAGGAAATCGATATTGCGTATAATACGTTGAATAAGTTATCTAATGCAAATTAATATTCACATTTATATATATATTTATCGAGAAAAACCAATTTGACACACACAAAAAGAATCTTTTTATATAAAAACTCTCCGTACATCAAGTCGTGTATCAAATCTCGTATTATGATATCGCTTAGGTTGTATACACTTGTACAAAAGTTATTAGAGATGCCAATCAGCTGTCGAGTAGCGAATATCCGGGGTCTTCAGAAGTTCCCCAGTCAACAGCCAACTCCTATTATACGTTTGACAAATTTGTCATACAAGCGTAACAGGATCCTGAACGATTTACTTCCTTATAAAAAATCACATACATATATTTAATGTACAAAATTTTGTACATATATGTATAACTTCTAGATGCAACTAATGACTCACTGTAATCAGTTATTATCCACGGTAATTAAATAAAAATAGATTTGACATGATAGCACGTCAGTTGCGAAACGCGTGTTTACACGCACGTTCGCTGTCAGTTATCGCTATTGCTGAGAAGTGGCTGTTCAATAGTGTGAAGCGTATGAATTTCAATTTAAGACGCATTAAGGTTAAGCTGTCGGTTCGACGCTGAAAAAATTAAACACGCCATGTATCATATACGATATACGCAGGGTCTCGAGAGGTTAATAGGAATATGTCGAAATCTCCCATTTCCTATTTCTACCCACTCTCGCCTACTCTCAATTCTTTCAAATCTCGCAGGCGAGAGTATAGCCGTTGTTGTTATTATTAGGTATTACTTGGGTACACCCGCTAATAGAATTTAGGCCCAACATTTCGTCGCAATGACTAATTATACATCATTTACGACATATTACATATTTAGATCAAATGTAATATATTATTATACAATGCAGAGAAAGAGAGAGATATGATGTATATAGAAATAAGTATAATAGTCCAAAAAGATAGATGCTTATCGTGATTAAATGTATCTACTATTATGATACATTAATTGATATGTAATTATATGGAAAAGTATAACGACCGATATAATCGACCGATGTTGTGTGCAAGCCACACACAATGAAAATATTGAAACCAAAATATCTCCCAGTGGATCTCGTAAAATCGAGAGATAATTTAATCGATTCCGCTTCATTGTCGTCGTCTCGTTTGCATCTCAACCGTGGCAAGGAACTTCGGGATGGAATCCCGGGTCAACGGAAAATCAGGTCGCGTTACAACACTTTCGCCGCCACGAGAAGAGGGATCGCGGGGATATCCATAAATATCACAATCGTTCTCTTCGTCTCGGGGAAACGAACGAACGTGCGGGGGCGTGCCCATTGTCGCGAACAACATCCTGTCGAGCACGTATGCTCCAAGGTAGAGAGAACGCGGTAGAGAGAACGCGCGTACATAGATACGGCAAAGATCTGCGTAAATCTCGCTGGCCGCCGGACCAGTGTCGCGCCGTGCGCCCGCGCTACGCACGCACGTGCGTGCGTGCGTACACACGCGCGCGGCACGCGTGGGCGTGATGTCAACTGATGTCACACGGACCACGATACGGTATATGCAGCGACCCAGCCGCTCACGAAATGGATTCCCGATGTATCGCGCGACTTAACGCGATCCTCGAATATATATCAACGAGTAAGCCTATATTCTATTCTAGCATCTGACGCGAAGGATATTTTCAAACCCGCTAGTTTTTTACTTCCGGCGAAAATGCATATCGGATGTTTAATTGCCGATAATGGAGTTCTTTCATGTTCCTGAAGATCAGCTCTCGCAAACAAAAGAATTCTTGCAAACAAGAGGCTTCTATATATGTGCAACATTTTAAATTCATGGAATATATTCTATATGTGTTTGAAATTTCTCAAATCAATTGTTCGAATATTATGTATAAGCATTTGATGAATGTTGTCAATAGTTCTATTATATAAAAAGACAATAAGTATATTAATTAATTATGATTATATGATGTACAATTTATGGTAATTATATCTGCATCATAATTCTGCTACAAAACATACTGGCATATATGTTATTAATATTTAAATACTATTATTATTAGTATAAACTTATATATTATTACATTATCATTATATTACTCTATATACTATTATTACTAATATAATTACCACATAAACTTCATTATACACATAATTCTAATACAATTGCAATTCTCATAAATCAAAATCGCAATTCTTTTTAACAATTCGCTATATCGGATGTAGTTTGTTTTTAAATTCAACATGATTTATCAACCGCGTATGATACCGCGATAATAACAAATAAATTTTCACGTTCAAACGCTTATAAATAAACATCGCCTCGTTAGCGACGAGAGCGTAATAATAAATTTCTAAGCGCGTGTGTGTGTTTTCTGAAACATTCAGCGTTGTCGCTTTCGTGCTCGCATTTATGCAAATTTACGCATGATGCACGCACAATGCGGCGCCAGAAGGCACAACTGCTGCACGCAACATGAGCTACGCAAATCTATATGCACTCGCAAGTGATGAGATGCGAATTTAGTGTACTCGCTTTGGCAACTTGTACCGAGTGTATCAGAATCATCGTCATTTCTTTCATAGAGTTTTCATTCAACTTAAAGTCCATTTTTGCTCGACAAAAATTTAATCAAATGACATTTCTCTCAAAAGATTCTACTTTAATTTGCATTTAACAACTTAAAAATGGAAAAAATTAAACGGCTCAACAATTGCTGTAATTAAGTTATAAACATATATCTTTAAAATCCTACTAAAGCAAAGCCCATTCACAAACTTAATTAAAGAATAAGATTTAATTATTTACTGGTTGTTATCAAATTGTATTATGATTCAACAATTGGCTAGACACTTTTATTCGAGAAAAATCAACTACGAATTGGTCAAAGAATTTGTACAAGAGGCAACGATAGTTTTGGGTCACTGTGTAAATACGCGAGTCTGGGAACAGGGCGCGGCAGGAGATTATTCAGTCACCTCGCACCCCCCCTCCCTCAGGGGCGTACGAGGCGCATATGGTCTCACCACATCCCTACGCTACAGACAACATCGATATACCAGTGATGTGCAAATTTTTGCTACGAGTGATTTCGCCTTTTTTTCATATTTTTAATTCTACCTTTTGTACTTATTTTTATTCGTATATTCGCGATGTACTATAGTGCATTACCTTCGTCACAAATTTCTACGATCACGCAAAAAGAAATTTAAAATAATTTTAGACACAAACGTATCGCTTATCGTAATCATTGCTCGGTGGCATTATCGTCGACACTGGAATTTCGTATAATTTTCCGAACTTTCCCCGCCAATTCGAGGCAAGAATGTGCGACTAGAACGTCCCGCTTGATCTGGTCGAAATTAGGTCGGAGGTCGGTGTACTACAACGTCGAACAAGATCTCCGCAGGGACAACTGTCGATGTCCTTTTCCTTTTCTTTTTCTTTTTCCATAGAATGCTTTCCCTAATTCTATCTTTAGTGACAGTGACAGACTTTGACGCTCAAAATATAGTGCGAATGTTAGTCAGGGTGATAGACGGGATGGCGCATTGAGCGCGATAATTCCATTAGGTATGAAAAAACAACCCTCTGCCATTCCAACGTTGCAGCGGGTTTCCCCTTGGACCTCGGTGCCATGGGACCTTCTTTGGTGATGATAATAGGGTTAGGTGAACGAAATATTAGAGATGGACATTTGGGGTTGGACTAAACATCTGGGAAAGCGAGATAGAAATTTCATGTTGAATGATAAATTTGGTTCGCGAGAACCAAGCCAGCGAGAATACCGAGTCTCTTGAATTTTCGATGCAGAAGCAACATGAAAACAACACAGAGAAAAGTATTTGAATCGGTTAACTCGCGAAACAAAATATAACTCCTGACAACTTTGGAAATGAAACACATTTTAAAAGTGCAGAACCACAGTCTGGATGAAAACAACATAAGTCTATGTAGCACTTACATTGTAATGTTACTTTCTAGACGTCATTCCGCTTGAAAATAACATTACATTAAAACATAATTTACGTTACAATATTTTAGCCTTTTTTAACACTTCAAAATAGTCTGCAGCTATTAATATTTTTTTTTTAATCTACATTCTCTTACATTGCATAATTTTAATTTAACGGACTAATTAATTGATTTTGCGTAAATTAAATCAAAAACTAGTTCACCGTTTTTATTATAAAATATTGGGAATTTAAAATATTTATCTTTTCAATTGTGTTCTTATATTTTAATTTAAATACTAAGCAATTCTTGAAACAAACTGAATATCGGATTTATTAATCATTGCCAACTTTCAAGAAAACAGATTATCTTGCTGACAAAGACACAACTAAATTTTCCACTTATTTTCCATCTTATCTTATAAAAAGCGAATGTGTGAAAGTTAAATTTTCAGATTTGCGTGACACGCTTTCATCCAACGTAAAGACATTCAGCATATCCTTCAGTTCCCACTTCCGTTTCTATATGGCACACTCCTGTTTAGGGCTGTCAAACGAACGGTGCACTCACGGACGCAACCTTTTTCATCCGCGATCCCCGTGTTTCACGTCCCCTTCTCCGTTCCCCTGTCAGCCTTCCCCCTTTGCCCTTCAGTTCGATTCTCTAGTACGCTAGTAGGCACCGCTCTTTGGTTACGCTGATCCTGCCGGATTTGCAGCCCCCTCTGGATCCAATAAATCTGCTCGGCTACACGTACCTGCCCCCTCCCAACCCCTTATCGATTCCCTTCCTCTCCCCCCCTAAATCGATGCACCCGCGCCCCGTTCCCGTCACTCGACCACCCTGCCCGGTTGCCACCCGCCTCCCCCGCACACGTGCGTGCGTTTCTCTGCGTTTCGCTCTCTTGGATCATGTTCGCATGTCAAGCCCAACCGCTCTGACACGCTTTACGCTCGAGAGGCTCCTTTGTCGAGGTGCTCGTCGGCGTAATACGCACATATATACAGCGTGTCTCGGAACTATTATCGCCATGGATTCGTCTTGAGAATTCTTCGACTTCAAGCAGATTTCTCCTCGAGATTCGCAATTCACAAATTACGAACAATTATCAATTACAAAATAATTTCCAAAAATTAAGCTTTATTCTAACAGACGACGAAACTTTAATTTTCATCATGTGAATTTGGATGTTACAAAATCTTAATTCATATAGCACAATAACCGAAATGTTTATAAGATGTGAAAAGTGACGTTGATAAAATGTTCGCCGAAGAAAGTAACTTCACAGTCTGAAAGAAAATGGCAGGATATATACCCAAGACACCCCGTACGCGCGATGGATTATCATCCGGATGATGCGCGCACACTGGTTATGTCTTTGATACGATATCATCAGGGTTCGAGGTCGTTTTACAAGGTGCAAGGTTTAGATCGAACAGTAGACTCTTGTTCTCAAAGTTTGATGAAATGCGCAACTATAAGTTATTTTCACATCGCAGACACTTCATGCATGAAACATATTTGTCAGTTACTTGCCAACGCTGGAAGAATACGTGATTATAGTATTCTATAATATATTAATCGTAATATGATTAATTTTAAATTCAACGAAGTCAGAGAGAAATAAATTTGAAATCATATTATAGTGAAAAATATGAAGAAACCAAGAGGTGAGAAATTTCACCCAAATTTACGCCAAGGAAATTCTTATAAGAGTATAATAATTAGTGAAAAATATAATAAATATATATTACCGAATTTGGAATTAAAACAATAAATAATGCAGATTCCGCGACTTCGAAAATGTCGATAGTCATGCATAGATGATGCACATCTCAATTCTTAACTATAGATAATTGCAACACAGACATATCATTAAGCTCAATGATTCAATCTTATAACTATTTCAGTCCGTAACAGAAAATCTTCAATTCTCCATCTCGCGACCTGCGAAACAGTCTAAATATAATAAGACGATAAGATTCAATTTCGAATCAGCGCGCGGGACAAGTCTAATGCTGCTATTTCGAACTCGGCGGCGGTGATATTTGAAATCGATTCGCCGTGGTGTTGCTGACGCCGACGACGTTTGAAATTAATTTCTGCGGCCAACGGAAAGAAACTTCGCCACGGACATCGATTACGGGCGGGCGTCACGTCAGCGTGCTTTAACGACGAAAGCAGGCGGCACAAACGTGCGCGCGCGCGCGCGCGTGTACATTCACGCTCGCATGCGTACGGTGTTTCGACAGGATGGCGGTAGCGAAAACCGTAAGACTGGTGGTGCGGTTGCCCGGAGAGCTCGGACTGGAATAACGCGCCGGTCGGCCGTCCGTCTCAGCGAAATACCGTTCGAGGCGCGTTGCATGTTTCAAAGCGATCGCGCCGCCGCCGATCGCGAATTTCGTCATGGCGTATATACGCAGCGGTATAAGCGATCGCGGCACGGAAAATGGACTTCCGCCTTTTACCTTTTTAGGCTTCCGCGTAAGAGAAAAATAAGTGAAATTATTGACAGGAGGCTCACTAACGGGAAGCGATCGATGCGGTATATAATGAGCGACCCACACCGTTTCATATTACGTCGCGGTATATTTACACAGGATACAATTCCGAAAATTCTGCGCTCTTTTCTCCTTTCAATCTTCCTAACTTTCAGATTATGCACAAGTGAACAAAAATATGAATGGAGTGATGAAATTATGATGCAAATCGTTAGATAAATAAAATCCAGATTCTTATTTCTGTTAAGCTTATTTAATTTCCTAATGGCAAAATAAAACAATCGAATAAGTTACTATAATATGATGATATAACATGACGGTAATATCAACGATAATATACAGCGAAGGTATACAACAATGGAATCTACCTGGACCACGCGATATAATTTGCGCTTCAAATGCAAAGGGTTAAATCAAGCTATCTTCATCGGATGCGCTCACCGGTTCGATCGTTTTCTAATTACGGTAATACCCACACTGCCGCATCACAGAACACGATACAGCGGCAATAAAGCGTGTAAAAGCGCAGTGAGAAATTCGATACGATTTTATCTCCGACGCCCTCCTCGCCAGCTTATCGTCGCCAGTGATCACCGGTACGATCGCTGCAGCTCTCCGCGAAAGCGGATGCAAATAAAGCCCGATGGCACGCTCGAAGTTTTATTCTTCGAGAATCGACTGTCGCACGGCGTTTCAACGGTGCTAAGATTCGTGAAAGAGTGACTTACTTGATTGAGGTACCAGTAAATATTGTCTTTAAAAGTGAGGTATGAGGTACTAGTAAATATTGCTTTTAAAAACCATTTCTCGTAAACGCGCGACTTTTACTCTAAACACAAGTCTCGATAGCACGATCTTTCGAGCAATCTGTGGAATAAATTCGATAGATATCCAAACAAGAGTTTTATTCTCGATAAAACGATATTGAATTGTAAACTTCAGCGTGTAATGCCTAATAAATCCATATAAGAGTATTATACAATACAATTCCATAATCATAAATTCAAATGATTGTTCACGTGAGTTTTACTTTCAACAACAAGATTTTCGCTATAAACGTGGAGGTAGTAAGACATATAAGTTTAAGAATAAACTTTCAGTGAAATAAATAAATTTTACACTGCTTTTGATATAATTCTTCATTGAAAACTTTTACGTTAGAGAAAGTTTATATTCATATAATAAATTATCAATAATTCACAATAAAACAATTTTTCACAAAGATTTTAAGATGTTATGCAGGTGTTATGTATGTATAGATAATATGATGATTTTATTCTATACAAGAATGACACTCAACAGCAACAACAACCTAATAAATTTGAAAATGGCTCTCAAAAAGTATTATTTTGCGATAAATATCAATTTCAACTTTATATATGTGTTTCGAGTTTGACTTTCAGTTTTATTCGGTAAACATACATTTCACGGTAACTCCCGGTAGACATTCACGCCGAAGACATTCACTCTCCTACAGAAGGGTATACGTTCGGTAAAACTCTCGATAGTGCACGGTCTAATAACGAGGTGCGAGAGCACGGCGCGGCAGTAAAGCCCGTAATTTGGGGAGGGGGGTGCAACGCAAAATCAAACTAGGGGGAGGGCACAAAATCAATTTCTAGTTAGCGACTCGCAACTTTCTCGAGCTGCTCGGGGCGCGATAGTTCACGCCGCCGCGCGGCGCCGTCGGGTCGCACATCAGCCTTCGACGTAGCCTCTGAACGTGCGGTCGGTTTACGAGATTACGAGCTAAAGTGGTTAGCGAGAGGAAACCTCTCATCCTCGTCGTCGCAGGCGCGGACGTTACCTGGACCAGAGTCGATCATTAACGCGAGATGACAAGCGGGGAATATCGCCCGCGTGTTTGTCTGCCCCGTTCGCCATGAGCACGGGGATAATATTATCACGCTGAGATCACCAAGTGCGATATAAGTTTGATAATGCACTTAATTAGCGTAAAAAACAATTACAACTGTCTAAAAGACAGTTACGTACTCTGTTATTTATTTTCTTTACGTTCTTCTTCTACGGAAAAAAAGTGCATAAAGATATGCTTTGTTCATAAAAAAGGTGAGAGAAAGAGATGTAACAATGCCTCAAATCTATAAAAAGAGAAATATGTTTAATTTACTAAAAAATAATTTTATATAAAAAGCCATTAAACTAATACAAGAGTTAGTTCATACGTAAATGATTATAGATATAATTGTTAGGTATTGTATTATATAAGTTGACGTAAAATGATTTGATTATGAAGACCAGTGATACATTTTTGATATAGCAAGCATTATTTCTGGCGACGATAATGACGTCTACGATAAAGGTCAATGATATTTTTACGATTATCAAGTAATCTCCTTAATTCCGCGATACTTTCCCAACTTCTGCTTTCGAAATTCAGAAAATTGAAATCCCAATTTTCGCTTTCCTCCGCTTTCTAAGCCGCGCGTACACTTTCGATAATGCTAACATTCGATGGAAAAAAAGGAAAGCGCGGCCACTGCAATGCCTGTAACTTTCCCCGTAAAAGCTACTCGAGCGTGATTCCATCGCGTACAATTCGATCGAATTACCTCGGGATAAATGGGGAAAATACATGCTTGTAATCATTGTGCAGTGTTTACACTTCTTCGACTTCTGCCGTTCGCGGCGTGGTCTCCGCTTTTTCTCTCGCGATCGAGTCAACCGCGTTCGCGTCCTCGGAGTCCCGAGTTTTGCATAAAACGTAATAAAGATCAATTATTGGTGTAGTGCCCAGTCTCGGGCGCGCTTAATAAAAGCGAAATAAGACGGCGGAGTTTTCATTGCGCGCGTTTTACGGTCCTCTAACGCTCGCGTAATTGTCCGCGACGTATAGGTTTGGCCCATTTTCGGTCGAAAATATGGCCGTGAGCCGAGAGCCGAGTGTTTCGTGCCGACTAAAGTCGATACTTCGGACTGAGAAGAAAAGAGACAAAGAGAACAGAAAGAGAGTATGTGATAGTGAGAGAGAAAAAGAGAGAGGAAGAGAGAGGGAAGGAGGAGAGGGTTTGGTCGGTTGTTACATCGCTCATAAAAGCGGGCCTCCTCTGTGAGTTTCTAATCAGCGTACATCTGCCCGTTATACCACCACCCACCACGCAGAGCGCACAACGTCGAGCACACATGTTACCACTCCTATATACGCGCGTGCACATATCTAAGGGAAAGAGAATGAGAGAGGCGAAGCAGAGGACAGAAGAAGGCTCATTTTTATTCTAAGGCAAGGCCCTTGAATGCTAAGGAAAATGCATGATGGAAAATGGGATACGAGAAAACAGCTATTGTGAATTAATAGCATATTGAAGACGTTATATTAAAACGCAGGGATGAATAGTATGCCAGCTAATGCACTAGAAAAAGGAGCAAAAAGTCACACATTTTAAACCGAAAATAATTTAAAAAATTACAAGTACACAATGTACACACATAATACATATATAATGTAAAATGTAATTTGTACAAAGCGAAATTGAGTATATAAAATGTCATCTAATATACTGAAAAAACTTAAAATCGAGTTAACAAACTATTGCTATTGTCCGAATATAAAGAACTATTTGATATTGTATTAAAAAAATGACCCCGTAGAGCGTCACGGATGCATGGCATAAGAATGAGAAATATATGTCAGCAGGAAGAAAGAGAATATAAATGAGAGAAGTAGAGGGGCGGGAACGAGAGCGTGGGGGATGCGGGGATAACCGAGGTATCGATTCCACGCGCGATACGCCCGGGTGTTTCCGGGGTCTCAACGATTCGAGCACCACCTTCGACAACTTCGACAACGCTAATTACAAGACGACGGACCGCGCGACCACAAAAGCGGAAGCTCGCTGAAAATTTCGTCCCCTCCTCCCCCGCGGAACAAAGTTATATGCGCAATCCTCGTTTCGAGTATTCTAAATTATTCACCGCCGCCATATCGCCGCGTAATACGGAAATGTTGAATCTCGTTTAATTATTTCTATTATTATTTTCTAATCTGTTAAATCGTCGCGTTGCTCCGATTCAATATCGAGATTATCTAGAGTCTAGACAGAAGCATTTCAAAATATCCTTAAAAAACTCTTATTTCAGAAATAAAGTATATAACGTTTAAAATATAATTAAATTGTTCTTTTAATAAACATCTTAAGTATTATATTATCTCGTTATAATATCATTTCTTATAATATTGCTGGAATATTTTTTGTTAATTATCTTTTCCCAAGACGACTGCAGCTCAAAAATTCATGTATTTAAAACGAGAGAATGCTCTTACGTCGTTAATGCATAGTCAGCATATAAATTTATGTTTTTGCAAAATTATGAGAAAGAAAGTAAAACCAAGTTTCATTCATTTATAATATTCTTTCTTCACCAACGATTTGTCGCTGTCTTATTGCCAACTGGCCTACTCCAAACATATTGATTACGACGTAGCAAAACATACGTAGTAAATCTACTTACGCAATTTAACAATAACGAGAGTAATATGTCAGTTTCTACTACAATTGTTGTATTAATATTCATAATATTAACGTAATAATTGTTTCTAAAAATTGTTTCTACTTTTCTCATCGCGTGCGCCCAATCGATGATAGATAAAGGTCAAAATTTGTGACGTGAAAAGAACGTCGACAAATAACCCAGTACATCACGATTGGCCGGAAATCGTACGACTTTCGGTGAAAAGAGGTCTCCCACAATTTTCCCAACGCCATTCTTCGGAGCGGCAGCTCCGTGAAATTGGCATATAGGTTTACAGGCGTGCAGCTCGCACGATTGGTTTCCTGGAGACTTCCGGGCCGGCCGCTCCGATATTTTTTAGCGTCGATCTCGCACATACCCGGCTAGGGGAAACACGAAATTCGAATCGTACGAGATTGCCGGGAGACTACTGACGTGGTTTTTCCTGCGATAAAATCTGCCAGGTCGGAAGGAGGAGCTCGTTTCCCCCCAAAGCTCTGGGTGTATACATGAGCGCAAAATCCTTGCCATGCGCAAGATCGGCGGAACTTTTTCACTGCACGTGAAATGATCTTTTCACATCATTCAGTACAGATATCGGAATCGTTATACAGAACATTTTTTATAAAACAGAATGGCATTTGTTCGCAGTTGTTTCGCAATTTTATCATGCAGTTCCACACGCTGACACGCATATATATATAGATTAAAAAATATATCAAATAAATATTAAAACTTTATATGTCCAATACTAAACTTAAAAATGTTTTCTCTCAAATGATTATACAATTTATCAAAACAACAATTCTCTGCGGTCTGCGGTCAAGATATTTTTATTTGACCGCACCAAAAAGTATTAAATAGACATTGTGTTATTCTGTGTCATCAGAAATGTGTGCATGATAGTTTTACATTGAATTAAATAAATTGTAATAATACTGTCTAATGTCCAAATAATATTCGTTTATATAAAATGTTATAATATCTTTATTTTTAATATGTGAAAGAGACTTTTATATCGCTTCGTCGACTGTTATTGAATATCTAAACAATTAAATATTTATAAATTTATATTTGCATATATGTATATTATGCGCTTATGTATACTATTTCAATTATTAAAAATTAAAATATAATATTCATCGAAAGAACAACAGGTGTTGTAATTCGTGCACAGCTCTGGTTCTCACATTCGGGCATTGAATCGGTCTGAACTGTGGGAAGAAAAGGAGAAATAATTGGTCGGAATCAAGCGTTGCGAATATATTAGGACACCTCCAAGCTTCTTAAGGCTCTCAAGTTCATAGCGCGTATACCGACGTAAGCCGGAAAAATCGCGGTTGCCCGTCGTCGTAACGACGAGGACCGACAAAAGCCTCGCGGCGCACGTGACAGTCATAATAATCCCGGGTGATCCTATGGCGTGACAGGACCTTAAAGGGCTGCGAGTAGTACATCAGAGGAGGAGAAGTAACCTGGGTTAAAAGTCACTCCCCCCCCCTTCGTTCTGTGCTGGACGACGTGACATAACTCTTCTCCATCGTTCGCAATCACTTTCTGTAATCCTCTGACTTCAGGATTATTTCATAACGTTAATAAAACTAGATATAAAATCTAATAAGGTTTTATTTTATAATAAGCAATACAATAGACTTGATAGAATTACCCTGGATTACATGGCAGTGCAATAAAAGAATGAATAACAAACGGCGCAAAAAAAATACAATTTAATCTACATGCATTAATATAATACATGTTTTTCAATCTGTATATATTGAAAGTTGGATTTTATAACCGTCTATATATCGAGCAGAAAATCAAAATCTGTTTGAAAAAGATAATTAGTGCAAAAAATAGCGGAAAAAACATGAAACACAAATATTTGTCAGAAAGAGAAACACTTTTCACTTTCGTATTTATTATCTTTCGCATTTATCGTTATTTAAATTACTGGAATATTTTACATCATTGTCAATATTGTATCACTTGGTTATTAGAGACCACGTTATAATATTATATATTATATCAATCAGATATACTCAAAGTATTAAAATATATCAGTGTCTTATAAAAAATTAAATGCATATGCATCAAGTTTGTTTATTAACTGTTACGGAACACTGTTTACTCTCCCTATTTTTCATCACCTTACGTCATCAGCACTTTAAGAATACTAATCACATGGCCGGATAGATACACAGAGTTAATCAACATGCAGTAATATCGAGTGTCGACGATGTTAAATGTTACTAAACATTTCAGCCGACTGTATGAGCCAGCCAGTAGAAAACGAATTGCGCAAGCGACGTTGGATTTTTAATCTCTAGAGTATGCAGTAGTTCTTTGTACGCGCAAATGTCCCGTTTCTCGACAACAAGGCTGTTTTTCTCGACTGCCATATGCGACATGCTTGCACGTTTACGTCAAACAAACCAGCAGACATCGACGAAATGGACGGGGCGGGCAAACAGCAACACCATGCTGGACGCCAATGCATCGCTGCGTCGCGTCGCGTCGTCCGGAACGTCATCGCAAACTTTCGGAGCATAAAAAACGTCGCTATCTCTCCAACGTAACGGAATGTAATATATTTTTCGAAGCCAATATTCGATAAAACCAATTTCCAACGAACGCGCGAGCCGCAGCCAAATTACGTTCGCCAACGTTCGAGTTACGCGCGATAAAAACGTAGCAAATTTTAGATCCCACCTATTCTTGCGCCGAATGAGAATTATAAGAGATTGTCAAAATTTTCATGAGCTATGAAGTTCAGTATGGGACAAACAATAAAAATATATACATGACAGGTAATATTATACGATGTAACTATATACACGGAGAAAATTTTTTGTTATATTTTACCCTTAAATTCACTAAAACTTGGGACAACTTAGCAACCAAAGAATTTTTAAAGTATACAAAAGACATTTTATACAAACAACGTGATAAAAATTACCAAGTAGATTGGTAAATTTTGAAAAATTATTGAAATTTCCTAGATATATTTCAGTAAAATTAATCAAACATATTTTATATTTTAATGTAATAGATATTAATATTTTTTATTATGGTGAATATTTGCTATTTCCAATAAATATTGGAATAGCTCGTATAAAATTCTTGGTGGTATACGTGTTGTCCTGTTGTCCAACAACTACCATAATTTCAAGGTAAATTTTAAAAGAAAATTATCTCCGTGTACTATACATTAAATCAATTTTAAGTCTAATTCTATTACCATAATTTCACACATATGCACAAAATATATGTATATTGTAAAAAGCAAACCACAAGAAGACATTGGTCTTGTTTTCCTTAATAAACCACAGGATAATTTTACAAGTTGCTCTGCATTTGTAGATAAAAAAGATATTAATAAAGAAAATATTGAAAAAGTTCGAAAATATGCGCGTGTCAGGAAAAATTCAAATACGTGTACGAAGAAAACGTTAACTTGCGTCGACCAGGCGAATGCAAATTCGCATGCGCCTTCCGATTAATTTGCGCCTAATTAAGTGTCCCACTTTTGCTCCCGTGAAGAGGCTCGACAAATGCGGAGCGAGAAAATTAAAAGCGCGCGATAATTACGGTAATGGTCGCTGCCGCAAGTGCGAGTGCGCGACCATTACCAGATATTCCAGTTGAAACCGCCGGAAAACTCGGAACGTTTAATCACCGAACTGGGGTGCCGTCGCGCGGAGGCTGAACTTTGACAGAACCGCAACAACCCGGCGCGAGCGTTGAATGCCGACCACGTTGGCGAATACGTCCGCCTTCGTTTCACTCTGAGCAGAGCGGAGATAATCACTCGACGCGTCACGTGTGTCCCCGCTCATTTGCTGATTAGATCGCGAAGCGGTGTCGATTGCGATACTCGCCCTCGCAAAAACGTGACGGTGCGGTTGCTATACTGTTGCTAGCAAAATAGCCGACAGAGCCCGGTTCGTGCTACGCACGCGGGGTATCCCAGAAAAAACGAATGACAGACGTGCTGCCTCGTGAAAAAGCAATTTCGGAATTTCCCAGGTTTCTCCTGGCAGTCGAATTTAGTCCAGAAAATCATTGAATACACGCGGATTCGCGAAATTCAACGACGATGTACTTTCACGACCGATTATTGATTCGCCAAAGGTATATACCCAGAGAAATGGTGGCGGCGTCCTCATTTTTTTTCCCCTTACAAAGGTACGGAGATGCAATTGCGCGAGGAGTTCGCGCGGACAGTCGCCACGAGGATTAACGAGACTGCGCGCGCGGCTTCCACGGCAGTTTCGAAAGGTCCGCGAGGACATCGACCTCCGTTACAGCGAGGTCTCGTCCGACGAGCCCACGCTGTATCTCGTCGTCGTCGTCGTCGTCGTCGTCACCTCGCACTGTACTCGCTCGAAATTACACTTAACCTTTCAACCGCTCTACGTGCTCTCTGAGGTACTGGATGACGACGCTGGTTAGCCTCGCAGTCTCCTTCAGATCGAGATAATTATCGAAGATCGTAAAACTGAATGGAGAACCGAGTGACGAGAAGAAGCCGGCACTAGTAACACTAGTTGAGATCATTTTTCACTGGATTTTGATTTCGGTTTATTAAAAATTAAAAACTAATAAGGATTCAGAAGACTTTATATTTATTCTTTAACGAGACTAAATCTAAGGACCAAAAGTCGTATTGTCATGGCGATTATTATATAGCCATAGCAGTTGTTGGGTCGATTAAAAAGTCTTAACTAAAAGTAATTTTTTTTTTTTTTAAGGTAAATTTTGAGATTTAAGATTAATTGGTTTAGATGCGGTTTATTTAGTTCAAAGATTCACGAAGATAATATTATTAATCCTAACTCATTAATATATCTTGTCATGAAACCCATAGCGCGAATTTACTGTTCTTTTCATTCATTATGTGTATTAATTAATATCTTAAAATTAATTGCATAATATATATATATATATATATATATATATATATATATATATATACATTGTATATATGTATTTATATGTGTGTATGCGTATTATATGTATACATATATACAATATATGTATATATATAAGAAAAATGAAACATTTTCGATAGTATGCGAGACCTCTTGTCACTAATGGGCTTTGAAAATGTCCAATAAATTCACGTCGCAGGGTGAAACATATAAAGGGCTTCATTTCAACATCAATGTACAACTCAATGAAGGCGTATTTATCAGGCGCGTCGATATACCATCGGCATTCGTCGAGCGGACGCGTCCAATTCCGAAACGTCGAAGCCCTTTAATATGCGTCGATCGGCGCGGCGGCGGCGGCGGCGGCGGCGACGAACGTATATATGCGCACGGCGCACTCGACTTTGTTTACCGCATATATCTCACGCGTGCCAGTTGAAATTCGATTTACGAGCGCAGGAATTACGAAAAATACCAACGGCAATCCGAGAGATAGCCCGCGTCCCATTGCCGTAAACAAGTTGGACGAGGCAAAAAGCGATATTTGCGCCGGAAACGGGACGGGCGGGCGCGCGCGCGCGAAGTCGATTCCGTTCAACGAAGAATCGGAATGATTCCACGATGGATCGAGAGTCGTATCACGGCAAAAGCGAATTTATGCGATTCGCTTGTGGCGACCATCCCGGATGAAATTGGTTCAACGAGTTTTCGCTAAAATCCATGTCGAAAGTGAGCTATATTCGATCAGTTGCAGACTAAAGCGTTTTCGCGAATATGAAGTACTGAGTTTAACTAGAGCAACATACATATAACAATATATATCTATATCGCAACGACGCGACGTGTCGAGGATTTGATTACACAGATATATAATTCCACAATTTACTCGTACATAAATGCAATCTTTACCTCCATCATGTGCGAAACGAGCGAGACATTCCGAGCTCTCTTCGGGCCGCGGAGGTCCACGTGTAATCGTTTTTACGCGATTCTTTCCCGCCTCGAATGATTCATCCCGAGACATGATCGTCGTCAAAGGCGAAACCGCGTAAATTCGCTTTAACGTGCGCGCGCGGCACGCCGCGAAATGTATGCTGTCTCCCGGCGCGGGAATTTCGCGCGCTTTACCGCGTTTCATTGCGCGCGATTACCATCTCTCCTGTCTCTCTTTCCGCGCTATAAATTCCTATAGTGTCGCGCGTTAATCCACAGATTAGCCGCTGACTGCACGGGGCCTGCAGCGGTGCTCGCTGTAAAGAGCGTACAAGCGAGAGACAAGGGCAGGAGAGCGTTCACGTAGGCTCCAGAACGAATGTAATAAAATACGCGGAAAACGACATTCACGAGAACAATTATAGCTTCATCTCTTCCGCATTTCATGTAGATTGCATATATACGCCCCGTAAGAAAAATAAATTAACGACTGTTTTATTAAAAAGCGAATAAATATACTTCCGAGCCGTCAAAATTGTCAAAACATTGAAGGAAAATTTCAAATTTGGTTTAAAAAAAAAAGAAAAAAATATCTATTTACATTTAAATATTTTTTCAGATAAAATAATAGCTCTATGTAATATTTTTTTAACAAACTTTTTATTTGTACACCCTGTTTGCCTAAATAGCAAAAAACTCAGCGAAAAAAATTAAATACTGGTAAATAATTATCAATATGTGTGCGTATATATTAACCGGAAGGACGGACCTTATGGGAAAGAGAGGAAGAAAACGAGACTGGCCAAACTTGTTTTAGTAAAATTGTGGATTATCGCGCTACATTTAAGAGAAACGAAAGGGAAAAACCGACCTCGAACGGTCGATATAAACGTCGGTTAACGTAAAGGAATTGTTGTGACACGCATACTCGTGGAAGATCGATCGATCGGAGGGGATAGTGGCTTGTATAGTCGACGGTTCGCACGAAAGCAATAATGTAACTGGTCAAACTGCCAACGCCGATCGCGCCCCTAAAATTGTAACTAGCGGTCGCGTGAAAGGGGGTGAAGTCTTCCTTTTCATTTTCGTCCAATCACGGATGGAAACGATTGATCTTTCGAGGCCTACAATTATCGCAGAGATATAAATAAAACGGAATTAAAATGGCAAATTGAAACGGTCTTTCTTTTTTTACATCTATTAAACGTTTAATAATTTCAGAATAAAGGAACGTAATTATTTTTCTTCATATTTATGTTTATATAATTTGAAGTCGATAAGCAATTAATGTACCGACATTTTTGACGAGAAAAAAAATCTTGATTTAATTAGAAAAGTTTGCAGATGGAAGAAAGTGTTGAGAACTTAAAATATAAAATAGAGCTACTCTTATCGTAAGATAATTTCACAAAAAAATATTACACAATTTTTAAAATCTATAATATTTCACACGTGGTCACGCGACTGTTTCGAGTGAATCAAGACCGGTCCAAAATTTAAAAGAATTCCTGATGTAATACAAGATCAATCGCGAGGTAAGAAAGCGAGGGAGGCGGAACATGAAGGCTGCGCTATTCCGAACCGCATGCAGTATCTCACGTAGTTATGCGTCGTGAATTGCGAGCGCGTAAGTTTCCGCCGGAGAATCGCGCGTAGAATATATCGCGGTATATCCGTGAAAAACGACGCGAACGCACGTCTTGGGGGAAGCGAGTTTATAGGCAAAAAATATTGCATTCGCGCGCGCGATGGGCAGGGAGATGGAAAAGCAAGAGAGAAAAAGAGAGAGAGAGAGAGAGAGAGAGAGAGAGAGAGAGAGAGAGAGAGAGAGAGAGAGAGAGAGAGAGACGAGGAGACATGAGCGGGTGAAGGACGACGAAGAGGTCATACTTTACTTACTTTGGTATGACCATCGCCCACTTAGGATCGTAAATGTCGGCGACTGTGAGTGCCATCGCTTATGGGACATCGGAGGCTGGGAGGGCCGTGCTTCAGAAGAGATCCCCAGGTGAATGGAAAGAAGAAGGTGCTGCGAGACGACGACGGTGAGGGGTGGAGGGGGAGGGGAATGACGAGCCCTTGGGGGTCGAACCAGCCGGAGAGCTCGTAAATGCCCAAGGAAATTACACCGGACTCACCGAAATTACGCCTCGCAAGATTGTAATATACCTCCGTAAAATCATGAGACGTTCCCGCTGCAGCTTCTCGCCTGTACCGGGTGTATACCGATGGTATTTCACGACGAAACTATGGAACGTGACGCCTGACAATATTGTGAAATTTTTCAACTGGCCGTGCAGTTGACCGGGGCGGTATGAGCAATTGCGATCGCGGGAGTTTAATCGACGTTTAATAATTTCACTGAACTTTCCTGCATTCGGCGCTATTCATTAACTTGCGTAATTGGTTAATTCACTTAGCTGGAGCTAAAGCTAAAATAACCAGATAACGGAATTACTACTCTAGATTAGCTAGTTCACTCGACTGATTAGTTAGAATAATTATAATTAGTTAACTTAGAACCTCGCCAAGTGACGTCAATGCAATGGATTAGATGACTGGTAGACAAAATCGTAAAATGAAATGGAAAACTAGAATTTACCTTAGCCGAATATGTAGGGTAGCTTCTCTTCTTATCATAATTAACAAGCCAAGTTAGTTAATTAATTGGCCAAAGATTTAACTACGAAATTAGTTAAGCCACCTGATTAAAACCTTAGCTCAACTTAGGAGCACCAACCTGGCCGATATACAAATGACCGGAACGGTACTTTTCGCTACCCTAATCTCACTCGCTTTCTATTTAATTAATACTTGTCTCTGATGAGAGAGAGAGAGAGAGAGAGAGAGAGAGAGACCGCGCGCGTTCAAATATCGATGTAATTCCGATAGCTCTTTCCAACGACGTTCGCGTGTACGGAAGCGCTTTGCCATTTCGTGATCATTACGTGCCCATTATTTGCCGCCGCGTGCATCGTGAGACGCGCGCTCTTCCAATTATTCCATTATTAGTCGGGGAAGCGAGAAAATGCCAGTCAGAAAACAACGACGCCGTCATGCGGCGATGGTGAGTTGCGCAACGGCGGGTACACGACTCGTGAAATCGTCGAGCGCTCGTTTACACGACGTTTCGCTGGTTAAACTTTAGCAAGAGTCAGGCTTATTGTTAGTGCACGTGTTCAAGCAAGAAGAAACAACCCTTGCGAATGCGCGTTGTCTAGTATTTTTATAATTCAATCAAACAGCATGATTCAGAATTATCTCGCTTCGATCTTTTCAAATAAAAACTATAGTGAAATTACCGACATGTTGGACAATTAAATCGTGTATATAATTATTAACAATTAGCATATATGTCGACGACTATAATGAATACATATCTATGGTTGAAAGTGTGCAAACTGTAGGTATAACATCTTCGTGGAAATGTTTCAAGTGAGAAAAAGAGAGATAGAGAGAAAGAAGACGCTCGTTACTGTCGGGTGTTCACCTGGCCTAACTATTATAGCCCAACAATCGCACTGTGCACGCCGCGCCAGAATAAACGCCGCTCCGGCACGGCATGCAGCATGATACCGTTTGCGCAATATTTTGATTGCTACCTTGCCGTTGGCATAAGCGCAACGGCCGGCTCGTATATATACTCGCTTCTCTCATGATAGGCCATGCGGGAGGATGATTCTGCCATTCTGGCAGAAGCCAGGCCGCTGGCCCGTACCTTCTTCCTCCATCTCTCCTTCTCTCGTTTATTGACGATGGATGGAAGAGCGCTTTCCAATTTCGATGATGCGCCTTGGTGCCGCGCGCCGTACGGATTCAGATGTAATCGATAATCCCCCGCTATGCTCGCAGCCAAACGATCGCGTACTACTTCTGCCGGTTCGGCGGAAACTCTCTCTCGATACAAATTCGATTACGAACACACGGGGGGATCGACACGGGAACAGAGAGATCGTTTCGGATTCCTGATTGCTTTGTTTTACGCCGTTCGGCAATCGGATGACACTCATTAAATTGCCGCTTTACTGTTAACCGCCGCGACAAATGCAGCAACGAGCGGGAAAAAATGACACAAATCTTTTATATGTAACCGCGTTTTAACGTTGAATAAAAATTGTTAAGTTTGAATTATATATATCTTGGAACATTTTAAATAATTGATTGACAAGTTCAATTGAGAAACTAGAAAATATTCAATCAAATAGATTATGTAAAAAACTTAAGTAATACTTTCAATTCTTGCAAACGCATATGTCTCGCATATAAAAAGGACAAACTTAATGGCTTGCCATTTTTATTTATTTGACTAATAAAACCATTATTTTTATACGTGTATATAACATTTAAAATAATATACCTACATGCGTTAAACATCATGTTGTTTGACATAAGAATTCAATGAAAAAAGCATAAAATTCAGACATATTTTGATCGGCCTAGCCTCTTTCTGTTTTTGAAAAATTTGCATCTCTACAAACTGTTTGTTGCATCAAATTCTGCAATTTTACCGCGTTATATTCCCGTTGAAAGGCGTCCCAGATTCGCGACAAGCATTTACCTATTTATCCAAGCATCTTCCCTTGTCGCTCGTTTACTTTTGCTCCCTCGCTTCTTGACACAAGTCAAAGATGCAAGACCGTCGCTATATATGTATACATATACACAAACGAGATGCCGACGATGTATTATTACATCGGCATTGCTCGAGATAAATTTTTAATAATCATTCTCAACCTGTCTCTTTCTCTTGCGGTCGCGCTCATGGTCCAGAGAATTTCCCCTTTTAGAAACCGGCGCGAGGATTATACACATAATAATTAAAAAGCTTCGCGTCGATAGTGCGCCGCGCCGCCGCCAGTTCGCGGTTCGCGTTAAATAATGAGAGCGCAAACGTCGACGTCGCGCACCTCGTCGTTTCGAAGAAAATTTAATGGCTCTTACCTGAAACTATATCTATAAACATATTGCTATATTAGCACAAGCGAAGTTTCAATGTATATGCACGTAAAAGCTCTTGTATCGATCGTAACCTTATAGACACGCTTTTCACGCACACACACACGCACACACACAGCATTTACGGCATCTTCGATATTTATTCTTCCATTTCTAGCCTTCTGTACGCATGATGCGCATTATCTAATCTTCTAATCCATTAGTTAAACCGACGACGACAAAATTGACGAGCGGACGACGATTTCCGTAAACAAATAAGGTAATAGCCGGGTGACAGGGAAACAGTGAGAGAATTCGACAAGGGTTGCACGTGGGTACGCCGTCGTTCGCACGCGCATCCTCGCGGTGTTCGAGGTCTCAACGACAGTCAGCAACAATAATGGTGAGCTGGATGGTCGGCCAGAGTTTAGCCGCAAATTATCGCTGCGTTAGGACGATAATGGAAATCCGATTGAAGCCATCCATTTGCGACGCGTTATGGTGGTTGTTTGGCATTTTAATTGGGAAATCGCAATTAACCCGACAGTATGATCGTTTAGGCTCGCGACGCTGGCTGGACCGAATAACCGAAATCTCTTCACGCCCTGAAATATCGCTCAGAACTGCGGACTGTAAACTGAAACTGCTGTTCTTTACAATTGCAATCATTTACAGCAAAATGCACATTAGGAAAATTTTGTTCAATTTTGTTGATCCATATTTTATGAACGAATTTGACGTCAATTCAGTTTGTCATTTTCATAATAAGAACTTGCTTATATTTTTTTAAATCTATGATCGTTTATAAAAAAAACCAACACAAAACAACAATATACGTATAGAACATCTGAGATTCAACTTGAACTTGATGCTTAGGAATCTTAGTTTTATACAATGAGATTTTGTTGTCCAAATATATAGATTTTTACGTCATTACTCTTTATGAATGACGGTATTATTCGTCACAAAGAATTTTCGTTAAAGTTCTTGTCTCGCTTAGTCTCGCAGGTCGCCGATATCGACGAATACTTTTAACGGTCAAACTTCGATCCTTTTTTACGGCGGAGACACGGCTTTCTCTCGTCGACATTGAGAGTGGCATCTCCTCGACGGACGTTTTAATTGGAAAATTGTAATTGGCTCTGTCTACTTTTATGGGATTCGCCGCCGCAGTCTTCGGGAGTCCGAGAATTCCCCGGGAACATCGCCGTCCTTAGAGACTACCGATTCTTTCGCGTTTGTTTTCCCACCTGTCCTTTCGCGCTCGAGCCGTTTCTCTTTTCTTTCTCATTATCTTACATCTATCTTATTCATGTATACTTGATAATATTAAATTATAATTCCTTGATAATCTTATATTTTTGATTGTTTAGAAGCGTCATTTATGATAACAATAAATAGGAATCTTTCAACTAATTAACGCATGTACAAAATTATTCTTCGTTAAATTTCTAACAAAAATACAACTAAAATTAGAACTAGAAAAAAATAAAAAGAATTAAAAGAATTATTTCTTTAAATAATTCAGTTACTATGTGTACAAATGCAAAGCATTCGCGGCTCGCTCGTTATGTTGCATAAATGATAAAATCTCTCCGCTTATTCTCGTGTTCTCTGCTCTTCAAACTCCTAATCCAGTGCTTCTTCTGAACGATCGTAAATGTGCATTTTTCCTATAATCGAGTCGCTTCCTCGAGCCGAGAACGAGAATAAGTCCTTTTTAGAGCACGTCCAGTACACCGTTATTCCAACTTTTAATTGGCGAATAGTAATTAGACACGCGAAAATAGCTTAGGTATAGTGGGATCCTTTGACTTCAACCTCTGTGCACCATCAACCGGAAAAAAAAGAGAAAAAAGAGTCTAAGCGAGAAAAAGAAGGCAAAGTCCAAATAGTTTATCGCGCGTTAAGATTAAGTAGTGACACGCGAGGAAAATAGCGGCGCAAAGTCGAAGATAAAGCTCAAGTTGGTCCAAAACGCGGTCGTAATTCCACCCTAATTGCAATTTAAATGACTAGCACAAAGAATCGCGCCCTCCGCTGGATATAGCACAGCAGGAACAATCATTATAGTATTATAGCACGGATAATTGAAAAAACGCTCACAAGAATTAGAATGTGCAAATAATGAAATTATTATCGTTCAATTTAGACTAAAAAGTTGTCTATATAAAAAAGATATCTATATTTACATCCTTTTTTCATCACTTATATACACGCAATGTAACAGAAATATAATCTGACAATAAAAGACTGCAGATGACAATGACTTTTCACCATTTTTCATATGCAAATTTTTAATAAATAAAATATCTTTTTTTTACAATAGCAAACTATTGCGTACGTAAGAGGGACTGTGCGTTATCGTGAAAATCCACACGCGAATCTTACATGCAAGTCAACAAATGCGAGAGTCAAGGCGCGAATTACGAGAACGATAACGCGATTTCTCGGTGTCGACGCGAAAGATAATTCGTTCGAAACGATTCTCTCTATCTCCCGGCGGAGGGCGCGAGATCCCGGCGCCTTCGGCGCCTTAATTGGAAAATGCTAATTAGCATCCAGCCCCGACGCGATATTCCCTTTCGAGCGAGTTCGCTTTCTAACTCTCCCTTGCCACCTCCCTCTCCCCATCCCTCCCGCGCCTTTCCACCTTTCGCCCTCATCCTCATTTCTGACGCGCCCTTTGCTCCTCCCGCGCGCTCGCTCTCCTTCATTCTGAGAGACGAAATTGAACCTCGCGAGCGGAAATTCTAGTTTGTCTACCATCCTCCCTATGGAACGGACGAATGACATCGCGAACGGGATCGATATCGCAAAAATCCGTGTAACGCGGTTGTTCGCAAAAAAAAAAAGACAATCTAAAGAATCTGATTCTAGAATGACAATGTAAAACGTACTCTCGGATTAAAGAAGTTTCTTAATTGCAATTTTATAATGACGTTTAAAGAGTTCTCGATAGATTTCTTGATTTCTTTCTTGCTCCTGCTGAAAGTATTTTAAGCGCCTTCTTTTATTACATTCCATTACAAACTTAATTAATTTTAGCATAATTCTATTATAGACTTAAACTTTTAGTATATTTTAATGTAAAGTGTAAAATTATCGATCATTACTATTATGACTTAAAGATTTGGAAGTAACTATTTGATGATAAATAAATTAAGTGGATCAGCTTAACAAAAGCGAAGGAATGAAACCTAACTGTATATAAGGTCGAAATATTAGCAGAATTATATATATATATATATATATATATATATATATATATATATAAAACAGGTATATCACTTGAACGCAATTACTTGATTAACATTCTTAATTTTTGCTTAAGTAATACTGGTATATGTAACAATTTATTATATTTATATAAATATAAATTGTTACATATAATCCTAAAATTAATTGAAGCTATAACATGTGTAATATTTAAGACAATGTGATATATTTTTCACTTCACTGAACAAAGAATGGAGATAGATTGTAGCCGTTACTCTAAAATAACTTCACTATTCCCTGACCCTGTGATATTTTTATGCGTTTATATTTAATTCTATATGCGTCATATTTTATAACACGATCGTATATTATCATCCATTATGGGATATTTATCTTTACTTAATCTATATGTATAAATATTAATAAAAAATGTTTGTAAGAAAAATAAAATAATGAAATAAGTATTTACATTATTAATGAATAGTCTTCTTTTTTTACATCCCTTATCTTTCAAATTTCAAAAAACTTTGAAATAAAAAAAATTGTATTGTAAAAAAAAATTGTATTTAATTTGATAAATAAAAAGATTTCCCACAAACATCGCAGTATTCTTGTATTATACGTTCAAGCTTCTCAGAAGCTAGTGTGCGCGCGGACATCTTTCTGTGAACCATAACAGAAAAACGGTGCTTGCCGGAAGGACTAAGGAAATTATGCAATTTAACGAGGTATTCGCGCAAGTAATCCGAGTTAAGTCGAGCGCCGCGGCGATTAAACAGCTCGAAAGGGAAACCTGTCCTAGGACTTAATCCTCAATTTTTGTTGCCGCGGCTCGAGTTTCCACGAACGCTCGTTCGCCACTATTTTACGGTTCACAATAAATTTATCCGCGCGATTTATACGCGGCAAGACATTTAGCCGACATTCGGCCGAATAACAAAACAGTGCACCGGATAAAAGCGAATAGATCGACCGCGCCTAAAATTACTCCATTTTCATGACGGTACACTATACTTCGAGAGATATCATTATCCAGCAGCAGGATGTTAATCGGAGCAATCGTGCATTACGATGATTGCGCAGGTTAATACAAAGTAGTTAGTGCCATTTCAATGCCTGATGGAATTATATTCCGATCCTGATTAATCACATCGATTATATCGAGGATTGAAATTTATGCGAGGAAAAGGGGACTCTAAATTCTCAAAGAGATATCGAAAATTTGATTTAAATACTACAAAATGTCCTGTATTAATAAATCGATTCTGTTTAATTCATGTCGTAATTTCATAATATCACATTATATCAATCTTGTGACTGCCAAAATAAAATCTTAATCGAGATGTAAAATTTAAAAAGTTTCAAATTTTATAGTTTTTAGAGACTTTTCTAAAATTTTCAATTCTTTACGATGTGTAATAATTAAACATTATGAACTCAATAGTTAATTGATTCTTATACACATATAAATCAGCTTTTGAAGCTAATAACTTTCCAATTAAAAACAATAAGGTCCATTTTAATACGTGAAGTAATACGCTAGATGCTCAATCTTCTAATAAAATTAACGATCAAATTTCAGTTATCTCTGTATGAAAAAGAATATGGACATTAAAAAAACGGACAATTTTACGTGAAAAAAATCAGATTAGTATATAAACTCCTATACATATATGTAAAGCTTGGTTTAAAGATAAAGAAATATGATTGTATATTATAAATATAACTTATACCGCACACAGTTCAAATCCATATGGCATGTAAAAAGATTTAAGAATATAAAATATTAACATCCCCTACTCCTCCATTCTTTTCTCCATCTGTCATGAGTACAAATATGTTCATACTTGGATAAAACCTGTGCTTGCAGCCTGTTTAGCCATTTACAGAGATCTCATTAGAAAAAATTGTACGTGTATTTGAAAAAAATATATTGGTTCTTTCCCAACTTACATAAAAATATTTCAAAAGCACCAGGATCTACGAAATGCTGCAGCCGACTGAAAGTAATTGATGTTTGCCTTAGGTTATACAAACGTGCGATACGGCATCGCGGTCAGTTCGCATGTTTCGCGCGATGTTTCGCAACGGCGGTGACTATTATAACGCGCGTACTACAAGAAGTCCCGCGATTACGTCACGCTGTAACCTAAGACAAATGAAACACGCCAGTTGCGTGCGGTACAACGTGTCGAAAACTGTCGTCATCGCGCGCGCGTTTAAGGTAAGAGAGGCCTCTATATATACGCGCTGAACGTAAGACCGAACGACACTAAAATAAAGTATCGCGCCTCTCCTGTGTACTTTACAACGGTACGTAACATTTATTACACTGTACAGACAGGCGTGTCAAATTTATTTCGACGCACGCAGGATGAGCAATTTTGCGCTACGTTGTGTGGCGGCGTCTGTTTTCGATAATTGAAAAAGAAGACAAGCTGAATTCCTATAAGGAAGTTTATAAAACCAAATTTGTATCCTGCTCCTACAGATATGTGCTAATGTTGTTTCTGTAAACTAACATTAATCGAATGTGAACAATAGTTAAATTCTTTTCAAGAAGACTGAAATGACAAATTTAAATCGCAAGAATAATTAATTAATATAGTTGTTAGACTAACACGAAAACGTATATATCATCAATCATATATAAAACTGATAATCTTACTGCTAAGAAAATAAGAGCGACGACTCTGGAGCGGTTGCTTGACCACAAATCTGCACAAAGTATATTATAGTGACCAAATTCGTGGAAGATTAAAAAGATTAAGTACATGCAAATTTATGCGTGCGGAGGCCAATCTCGATAATCGCTTTAAGAACGTACGGAATTAATGTCATCTATTGACTCGTGCGTAATGTGTTTTTTTTTTTTTTTTGCACGGGCGACTGGTTCTCTCTTGGCCGATCGTGGTCGTGCTCGACATGTTACCACGATCACCTCGATGTCACCGCGTGTCCTCTCCAGGAATTCTTTACATAATGAGTTACGAAAGATCGTACGGTATAAATAACGGTGTGGAATTTATGCTTGAGAAGTGGATTATGAATACAGTTGACAATGCGGGAAATCGTAAGTGAAACTGTCCACTTATTATTCATTTAAATGTGCTTCGCAAGGACTAGTAATTTATGCAGAGTTTAAAAAAAATACCTCTTTAAAGCATATTCTCCTCTCTCTAAAAATTAAAATAAAACACAATGTTTAAATAAAACGTCAAATTAAATTATGTATTATTTAAATAATTTTATATGCCCAGCATTAACTATTAATAATTCTTAAAGTTAATAAAAGTTGTTACAAGGTTAAAGTTGCCGTTTGAAATAGGTGTTAGTTTATGTATAATTTGTCCATACAGAGCTATCCCGAAAAAATATCCATAAAAGTAATAGGATCTTGTGCTTGCCGTGTATAGCTCATAATCGATTTTTCTTCGGTGAATTTAATTAGGAGCTTAATTAGTACGCTGTTTTACATTGGAGATTAAAAGACCTTGACGAATTAAGCTTCAAAAATGCAGATGAGTACCGGAACTCCATTTCCCTATTAATCCAAAGTATAAACTTTAGCGCGAAAATATCTAAATTTGCGATTTAATTAACATTAATTAATATCTCAAACTTAAAAATCAGAAGTTTGTCACGCGATGCATAAAAATGCAACGCGAAGTGGATTTCCTCAAGGAAACATCGAATATATTTTTGATGTTTGAAGCAGCGCCTTCAAAAGATCATGCAAGACTTCGCCGTTACGATATATTGCGTCCACGAAAGCTCCGCTGTTATCCTCAGAATGTCGCAGTCGATTTGCCAAATCTCTCGCAAAAGATGGCCGCGCGTTGCTTTCGCTGCACTGGATTCGACCGAATGTGGTCAAGACATCGTGCATAACCACGCCGAGAATCCCAGCCATCTTGCCACTACGTGACAGCGCTTTGGAAGCACCTTATACATTGCAGGTATATGTATGTTGGGAGCCCAGAGAGGGAAGAGAGGAAGCGGTACGTGTACGCGAATATATACATATGCAGAAGCGGTTGTGACACCAATGTACACACCAGTATACATACTCTCTGTCTGTGCTACCCTGCCTCTCCCATTGATTACGCTCGAATTTCAGGGCTTAACAGATGAGACAAGAGAAGATTTGTGAGACGACGATACGAGGAAAACGGTAGCTCGGTAAGAAAATCAGACATGAAGAAAGACGGAGAAAGAAAAAAAGAATGATTTATTCTATCGTCAACCTCGAAGAACAAAAATATATATTAAAATTTTAAGATAATTGCATTAATTGGCATGTTGTTTGTCGATGAGGAGTTGAGACGTCGTACATTAACTGGTGTTCTGTCGTTTTGTCGTCAAAAGACATCGAGAGAATGTATTTTGAAGAATACGTCTCTTTTATAGATTCAAACGGCGTGATTCGATAAAGAGCTCCACACACAGCATAGCAAAGTTCGTGTAAGAGACAGAGATAGAAGAAGAAAGAATTATTTATTTTTGTTTTCCACCGAAATCTCTCGCATGATAAAAGTAACAATAGCGATTAATTTAAGCCCTGTATTGAAAAAAACGTGCGTTAGATTTATCGCATTAAAATAAAATAAATAATTTTGCTAAATAGCGTCTATGATGCAAGCAAAGAGCTTTATATTCTCTCGCTTATAGAGCAGCCTAACAAATAGGCACTCCGATAAAATATAAGGAGCGAGAATGTAAAGGAGAGAGAGAGAGTCAGAGTGACGAATAGGGGGAATGGGGAACGAGAGAGAAATACCTATATGCCCAGGCTCGCATAATCCTGCCAGTTCACGTACAGGGTGTTCGTGATTATCCGACATCCTGAGCAAGCAATTTCTCATGGTCACTCGAGAACCCGTTGGTAATCTCCTGGCCACTCGGCGCGCTAACGTACGGCGCCGCGACAAAGGGATTCTCCAAATTTCTCTCCTCCGACAAGGAGCCGAGTCTCTGTCTCGCGGTATCAGGCACCGACACGTCGACATTGATGAACAGCGAAATTCGATCCTGACCGAAATCTACATCTGGGCAAGGTCGTCTTTGTAGCATCGTCGACCGAAAATATTTGATGGCCTACTTATACCGATACGTCAATTCGCTTACGAAAATAGAAGCGTCCAAGAGTGGAATCCAATAAGTCTATTTTTTTTAGTTTATTCGATTTGTTTACTAGATTTTGTAAAGCAACCAAACTTGTAAAAATATTATCTGACAATATGCGCATCGATATATTCTTTGGAAATCTCTAAAAACTAAAACGAGTATTGTTGGTAAATTAACAATGATAATTATTATTATTCATTACACAAATATTATGAATTATTAAACAAGTTTTTAATAATAGTTTCTTTTTCTTTAGACAGATATATTCATTCAAATTAATATTTAAAAAAAATAGAATAATATATAGTACATTCTTTTTTCACTTCAAACTTTTTTATAATTACACGTCTCTGGAATTTGGTTATCTATGTTCATTTATTCTCGTTACGATATGAAAGGTAATGCGATGAGCGGCAAGTGTCAAGAGATTTCTAAAATATTTATTGATGACAGATATCTATCAATTATTTTCGTATTAAACACGAAGGTTCCATTAGCCATTATAGCTTTTAAGTAGATTTGGGAATCATTGATCTGTGTATCAGTATTTGTGAGAAAGTTTGGAAACTGCTCCTTTTTTCGCGCGTTGCTCTTTAAAAATATTTACACAAATCTTAAGAAATTTTTATTTTATTATATATTATATATATAGAGATTGTATATAACAATTTTATTCACATAATTTTAATAAAGGTAATAAATGTATTTCTTTATGAGCAAACAAGGCAAAAATAATTTTTATACAACTTTTAAAAATAAAAAAAGACAGACTTATTTGAAGTAGCGTAAAGAATATAATTATTACAATGTTAAATAGTAATATAAGTAAAAAGTGAAGTCTTATCATGCTCCAAGAACTATAATAATGAGTGCTACCGATCGTGAAATGAGTAATCTACATAATTGAACAGATTTAACGCCTCGCAGAAGAAATTGCGCCGGCCACAATAGATAATGATTGAGAGGGATGTAGCGCATATAAGTACACGTTAATTATATTCATTAAAACCGCCACACGATATCGTGACATCGGGGCGTCGTCGCGTGCTGGTACGCCGCGAAAAAATGAAGTAACGAGATTACTCTTTCGTTCGTCGAAGCGAACGAACGAGTGAGCCGGCTTCTTTTTCATCGTGGCCTTAAATCAACAGCATTAATTAAATTTCCAGCCAAAATTAAATTTACATAATTCCCCGATTGAATTTCGATTCAAGCTCGGGTGCAGGTAGCGAGTCACACGGCAAGCAAAAACAGAAGAAATAATTAAAAACGCTATTTTATGAAAAAATAAGAATCTCTCTCTCTCTCTCTCTCTCTCTCTCTCTCTCTTTCTCTGTTATATGCGATTGCTCGTTTGGCGTAGCACAGCCATCTCCTAGTATACGACGTGCGTCTCGTGGATTAAGTATATGCGATCGTAGCAGGATTGCCGCACGATCGGCAGGTAGTCTCGGCGTTTTCCCGGGGTCATCCTGTACAAGGTATAGGAGCCTCACGGAACAGCCGTCGATGTGGAAGGAGGGATGATGGGACGGGCGGGAAGAGGAAGACTTTGTCGTGGTCGGGCCTTTAGGATCGAGTCCCACGCGTTCCCAGACATTCCAACTAGTAATTGCAGGCTGCCGCCTCCTATCTTGTCGACGTTGGCTCGCTTCTGAGCCAGTCCGCGGTCTCTCCTTCGCTCTTCCGAGGTAGGTCTCTCTTCCCTCCCTCCCTCCCTCAGTCCCTCTTTCTTTCCCGCCCAGATCTTTCCTTCTCTCGTAACACGTCTGCCCTCTGCTCTTCGCCATTGCCCTTTCCCTCGCGCACGATTCTTTGCATCGTGATGCTGCTGTTGCTGCTGCTGCTAATGCCGATGTTGCTGCTGCTGCTCGTATCGCTCCTCCTTCACCGGCATCACCTCTACCTTCTCGCTGCTACGGTTGCTCGTTAGTACCGGGAAAAGCGAGTCGAGTGCCACGGGTATCCCGGTGCTAAGAGAGCATCGGCCAGAGAAATCGTCCGTAGAGCATGCATCAAAGGACGAGCACGCAATGGGAATATAGGCACGAGAGATACCGTGACAACGACAACGACGAGGACGGCTCACGGACACGAATAAACAGCGCGGTAGGTAGTCGGCCGTTGATGACCGAGCGTTGCCGAGTAAGCCGCGTCGGACGGCAAAGAGTAAATATCAATCTCGTAGAGAGATGTCGGTTAACGAGAAGGTTGCGTTGCAGAAGGCCCAGCGACGCGAACAGTTACAAATTATCGCGATTAGCGTCGCGGTAGGTTGAACTTAGTCAAGGGAACAAAAATCGGAGCATAGCTTATTAACTGGACATGCGATAAAGATACCCAGATTTACAAATATTTGCGTAATATAGTTATAGTCGAGGTACAGCAAATAAATTGTAGTATTAGCATTTTAAGTAGACAAGCTCTTATTACCGTTCCATACACGTTTATTAACATTGATGAATCGAAAGGGTTTGGAAGAGATGGATGTTAATTTTCTCCAAAAAGAACTTGCTATTTTTATATATTCGGTAATCGATTTCTTATTAACACGGTTTTGTGATAATTTCTTAGAAAACAAAGGCTGAAAAACACGTGATTTAATTCGGATGTAAAATGATATATAATCATTGGGATACGAAATATATATTGCCGGCTGCTTGTTTTATAAAGCAGGGCATACAACGCGCCGTTACGAGGACGAACCTAGCTTGGATCAGTTCCAAACGTGCTTATCGTTTGATTAACCGTCTTAGTCTCTCGCCATATACTTGTGTCAAGAAAGGAAGAGATAGAGAATCGTCGGGTCATCCATGTTGGGCACGTATTTATGTCTCTTATATAGTCAATCCTGCGATATGTTTGTCACTTCTCCAAAATCATTTATTGCTCTAGCGGATATATTGAACATTAGCTGACTCGAGAGTATTACGGGGGAGTGACTTGCAAAAGTAGTAAAAATCATGATAGCTAAATTGATATTATATTATATACACGAGCTGAACACTATAATGACATATAAATAGACAACAATAAATAACTCGCAATGTTTCACATTTATACGTACAAATTAAATTCCAACCTCACTCAGAATGCTATATCGAATACCCGAATAGAATGACAGAAGATTGATCCTAATCATCAATAATATACCAATAACGTCATGTATACATTGTGACTTGTCAAAAAAAAAAAGATGACAAAAAGTGATTTAAGTGACTGTATGGCAGAGCGCTGGATATTATAATCGCGAGCGTTTATTCCCGTCGCTGGAAACGGTGAATCGGATCGCTCTATCGGTAAGACCTATTCGAGAGAGCCAAAGTGTTCTCAAACGCGATTTGCACGTCTTGACCGCACTTGCAATCCTACTCCTCAACTTCCCACCGATCACGTAGCTCTCTTCGATTCTATAATACTGTCGCTTCCTCGCCCTTTTCACGACGAAGTGCTGCGCCACTCTTTTACTGGCCGCGCTCCAGGATGCCTCGAGCTTTAAGACGAACGCGGTCACTTCAGCGGCTACGTCGGGGTTGCCAGCTTCCGCGTGGGAATTACGATTGGAAACTGCCGATTTTCGTGCATTTGCCTTGAGAAGTAAATAGTGTTCGTGCGAAAATCGTGGAACTGATAAAAACTGATGAAAATATACGTTGCTCGAAATTCTTCTATTACTTGAAAGATTTCAAACTATGAATTTTTATGACGAAATATTAAATACTAGGAAGAAAGATTGAATTATCTTTCTATTATATTTCAAATTAGTTAACGGAAACGAGAAACATATGAATGTTGCTGCGATAAATATCGTCGACACCAAGACACATTTTGCGCAACGTGTGATGCAAAGAAGGATAAAAATCTACTCTCATCCCATGTCTATTTTTATTAATTCGGAACTTTCGCGCAACGAATTGGATTAATGCTCAATTCGAAAGTTTCCCTGAACGTTCGGAGTTTGTATCCCGCGTAGCTTGCAGCTACTCGTGAGCAACAACCGCGAAATGTTAAACCGTTTCGAAACGGGAATTTCAATCTCTATACAACTACCGAGCACAGAGTTCTTCAACAAAGTACGAGATGCTTATTATAAAAATTGTTTCTTTATCCGTGTAAGTTTTATGTAAAATGCAGCTCCGAATACGAGTAAACCCTTTGTTTCCAAATTATAACAAAAATTGACTATTCTATTGTATAATATATATTTAATTTTTCATCAATTCAATATTGAGACGGATCGGACATCCAGAATATCTTTTAAAAACAAAGTGTTTCAAAATTAATTATATTGATGTACTCTCCTTACGTTAAAAAAAATTAAATAGTTAAAATATTTAAAAAAAAGATCACATACCTAAACACAATAAAAAAAACAAACTAATACATACATCAATACGTAATTTATATAAATCCTAAGCATATATAAAAAATCCTGATAGTAAAAAAATTATCGATCGGTAGGTAGATACAATAAAAAAAGCAGAGGATTTTTCTTAAGAACAGGAGTTTAAAATGAGATATTTGGCATGTTTTAAAACCTTCTTATGTCGTTATAATAGACAATTCGTACAATACTATTATTAATACTTGAGACAGAATATTCAACAGTGTTCTATGCCTTAAGGTTGACAGGACGAATATCTCGCAAAAGCAGGAATGCACTCTAGTAGTTTCGTACGAGTCGTATACGACGTCGCATGCGACATCGCTATTAAAGCCGTCGTCGTTATTACAAACATTAGCGACTAATTGATGCTGAAAATGTTTCGGGTCTAATTGCCATCATGCGAATGCGAATTCTGGAAATGCATATCCATGCTTGCCGTGCCCTGTGCAACTGCTGAGCGAATGAACGTTTTATGTGGCCCAAAAAAAAAGCGAGTAAATTGTGCAGCATAACTTTTGTGTTTCGCAGATTTCGTTGCTGACAGTTAAAAAACAATTAATAAAATAACATTAAACGTTGCGTTCTCTGCCGTTGCTCTACTTAAAAAATTGCAAAAATTCTACGGATGTTCTGTTGAGTGCAGCGCTACTACGATGTCCACTTTGTGTGAATTAATTATAAGTTATGTTTGAACACTCCCCGCGAGAAATCAATTTCCCCTTATAAAACAGATAAAAGGTTAAAGCAAAAATGATACTTAATTAATTCCAGAATAAATAGTTTGGATACATCGTTGTCGATCGAGGAAGATATTTCCGAGGCAACACAGTCGATGGCAGAAGTTATCTGTTCAATAAATCTCGCTAAGGATGTATCGGAAAGAGTCCTTCTCCCAAGAGACGCGGCGGTACAAAAGTCTGAAAAGGAGGACGAAGAGCAGAGCAGAGCAGAGCACAGCAGCACGACGAGCCGGATTGCTCCAGGATCGAATTCGTCAAACCGTAGACCCAATAAATCTCGACTATCGAGAAGTCCAGACCCGCGGCGGACCCCCATGGACCAGTTCGGGACTGACTTGTCGTCGTCGTCGTCGTCGCCGACTACAGTGAGCTTATAAATCCCAACGTTTAATGCGAACGAAGGCAACGCTCGCTCGAGATAATCCCGCGGGAGTCACTCCGGCGACAAAGTTTTCTTTTTTTCTTCCTTTCCTCGTAATCTCTCGCGTTGAGACATTTATTACGAGCGAGGGTCGCGGGATTCGATATGGCCTTTGAGAACTCTGTCGATATGTCTTAACGGTAAAGCGCGCAAGTTATATCCTTACTTAACACGCACGTGGCAACCTATGACGTCATTGATGGAGGGCGGAATGCAATCGATTGCAACCCTACGTCCTGAGAACAAGGGTGATTAAAGAGGGACATATATATATATATATATATATATATATATATATATATATATATATATACACACATTTGACAAGATATGCGTATCATGGATTAGTTCAAATATTATACTGCTTTAATATCTCTTCGGTAATTTTGAATTCAGTTTGAAAAAGGCTATACGTCTAAAAAAACGGCAATATAAAAAAATAATTAAAAAACAATGCTATTTTATATTAGATATCAAATGTAATAAAATTATTAATTATTTTTAAAGACACAATTAGTGTTTTATTATATAGTTTTATATTTTATGCGCATTAATTGTAGATTTAACTTGTAAAATACATTGCAATATAACTTTACTTTCCAAAAATAATAAGTTATGCTGTATTTTCGTTTGCGTATATGTTACAAAATGGAGAAATTGATGTCTATTGTTCAATACATCATTCTTTATATAAATATTTTTTATAAATTTTTAATGCAAACATAAATATATAACTTATAGTATACCTAAGTTAATTATACTTATACTAAATATTTAAAGAAAAAGAGAGAAAGAGAGAGAGAGAAAGAGAGAGAGAGAAGGGAGAAGCGATAAGATAACTTTTAAAACACCTTTAATTCGAAATTCCAATTGTTCCAATGTATCTCATACATGTAAAAGCTGCCTGAAATGTTTCCGCTATATACAGACGGTCAAGTTGAAAATGAAAAGATCGACACCATCGTCGACCGCTCAAAAAAAAAGCGAACCACTCCATATCCGAGCAGTCGCATATCGTTTTTCTTCGAAAGCCGAAGTGAAACCTCTAATCGAATAGTGATCGCCGTCCCCGGACAACGACGCGCCGTCCGGAACACACGTTCGCCGTCCAGCGTACCCTGCCACCCCCCGTCGTCCCGTCCCTTTTCACCCTGACCACGGCAGCACACCCCTCGTCGCCCCGGCGCCTTCGGGCCGCCGCCCCCTTCCCCGGGGGGTGCTCCGAATATCGATTCGTCGGACATTACCGTGTAGCCGCCGTTGGAAAACGTTATCGACGAAGTGTCCGCCCGTTCCCTCTTTTTCTCTCTGTCTCTCTCTTCTCTCTTTCTCTCTTTCTCTTTCCCTCTTCCTCGCTCTTTCTCTTTCTCTCTCTCTCTCTCTCAATAACGTCAAAATCCGATGAAGCCGCCATCGAGCGCATCGGCCGTTTCGAGTGCAGTGGCTCTAATACAGTTATGAATTTACAGCCATGTGTACCTGTATATGTATGGACGAGCGGTAGAGAGATCAGCGGGAGGGAGGATGAAACGGCGTTCGTTCGTGGCGCGAGTAATATTCGGCGTTACAACGCGAGAGTGAATTTCTGTAATGCTATATTGATTCGCCTGGGAATCGTCGGTAACATCGTGATATGTTCGGCCAATGAGACACGCCGGATTTCACGCGACGTCGTGTAACGATATTGTTTTTCGAGAGGGACGTCTCTCCTCTCTTTAGCATCTTGCCTGGGAACGCAGTGGAATCCGACGACGAGACGTCAGGTTGGTTCATTTCGTTTGCGCTTCAACATGCCTTTCAAGAGTTTGGGAATATATGTGAAATGTAAATAAGGGCGTTCCATGGACGTTCCAGGACTTTCATCTACCATCTTTTTTACGAAATAAAATCAATTCTTTTAACAAAACTCATTTTATTATTATCGACCAATTGAATAAAAAAATATTTACATTTTATTTATAAAAAAATAAATGACAAAATAGATTTTAATTTGTTTCACCTAAGTTTTATTACACATTTCAATTTAAAGTTTAATTGTCAAAATACTGAAGAAAAAAATAACTTAAAATTAAATTGTCGAAATTAAGAGACATTACGATGAGATAATTGAATTAAATTAAGGTGGTTCTTTCGTGAAAACAAGTATTAGATAAGTACCTAAATTTGATATATGTTAAATATACAGTAATAAGGGACATGTGTACGAAAAATCAAGTGAGGTTACCGACAATTTACAAGAAATAAGTCATTCTAAATGTGCGTTCGCGGAGCGTGCCATTGTCATTCTATCCTTGTTTACGCATCTAATGAACGAAAAAGATATTATAGAACGATGCAAATCGCCACGGCCGAGATTTTCAACGAATAATACATGTACTTAGCGATCAAATGAATACATTATTCATATCTTAAAATATTCCCTGAAGTTTCCGGATTTCGTACATACCTTGAAAATAAGGGCTTGCCGAATGTTTTGCTCTGATATATGAGGTTAAATAAGTAGTGGATCCAATCGCATATTGCTTTAAGGGAAACCGGGGCTCGTTGGCACCGTTTTTACAATTTCGGCATTTGAGTTTTTATACAACTAATTATCATGATTAAACAGTACTAATATGATAGAAAGAACCTTTCTTTACATTTTTATGCTAGGAACGCTCCTGTATACCGTATAGTTTCTTTGTAATAAATGAAATATGAACATGCTGCATTGTGGCCAACTTTCCCCGATAGTAGGGTAAGTTAGCTATGCGACAAAAGTCCACGTTAAATTAATGAATACGTAATAGAAACACAAAACGCAACACATACGTACTTCTTGATAAAGATTGTATCTTTTAAAGTTATTTTGTAATGATCGAATATCAAAACGTTGTTGCAGAAAAATATAATTGTGAACTATTTTAGATGTATAGCGCTTTCTTCATCATAAAAATATTAATATAAATATATATTTAGCTTCTATCAGCATTGTAGATAGTAAATCACGTGCTCAAACAGGTCTCACGCGCACGGCAACAACAAGTCAAGCTAAGCGTGTCTCGATATGAGCCAACATACCCCATCCCTACATACGTTTTATTTCAGTCGTTTTATTACAATAAATTACTATTGTTAGTCAAAATAACTTGTCGTATAGTAACAGAAACTTTTCTTTTAACTAATGAAACGTCACTTTGATTTACTTCTCAAGCTGAAGAACATTAATACGATATTTTGAAACGCTCGAAAATTTACTTGTCACCTCTTGAATCAGACTTTTCTCTTTTTCTATTGTAATACTTGTCTGATTAAAATAAAACTTTGTGAAAAGTACCTATGTTATATAAGAAATATTTTGTGATAACTTTTTTCCATTGCTTTTTTCGCTATAAATACGTAAACGAAACGCATTGCCAACTTGCCTCTTGTGCCAACGAGCCCCGGTCTCCCCTACTCGTACTGTCATGCCTGACCTAACCTAAATCAAGTCCAACCGCACTACTATTGTAATATTTTTTTAATTAATAAATAATTAAATACAATTAAATCGTGCGTGTAAAATCATGTTATATTATTATTATTATTGGGATGTTGTGTAATGTTTGTCACTATGTTTGTTTTCAATTACCTCATGACGGACTGTTACTTGACTAGCTGAGTCCGCGAAAGGACCACCTTAAAAAATAAATTAAAAACTTCAAAGTATAAAAAATCATGCAAATAAATTTTACAAAAAATCTAAATTATTCTAAATTAAAGAAATCCGTAAATGAATACTTTCTATAGTGACATCATAAAGAATTATATAAATCATAATAAAGATACATCTTATATATTCTTTAAGTATCTTTTTAAATATAAATTTCCTAAGAAATACTTCTGAAAGAAAGCTTCAATATAATTTCCACTATTTTACTACTTTGGTTATATATATATTATTAATTATTATATACTCGCGTGTACGTAGCTATTTTAATGTAAGCTTCAATAATGAACAGTATCTTTCGCGTAATAAGGAATTCTATAGGTAGTTCAGTACATAAATTTGTCGCCGATCCTTTGCCCAAAATTGGGGTGCGCGTTTTGCACCCCAACAACGAACCGAGATTAATTTTCCCTTCGATCCGCCGCGAACGCATCCCGGTAGCATAATCACGAACTTCATTGCCCACCGCTATCGGATTGACATTTAGCAGAGCAAACAATTATGCTTGTCCATCCGCCCACGCCCTCTGCTATCACCCCTGCGATAAGCTCGGATTCATCCCCCGCGCGCGTGAACGCTAATTTATAAACATTCCCTCTCTAACGTGAATTTACGCGCTCGTAAAAAGGGCGTCGATGTACTTTGCGTCGGTCTATTTCACGCCAAAATGTGTGTCGGGATGTATTACACTATATTTTAACTATATATAAAAAGGATATAAAAAATAATTTCAAAAGAAAGACAAATTGACACGATGAGATATTATATTAATATCAACAATGCGACATTAACTTTTATATAAATCCGAGTTAAGCTAATTGGCTAATACAATAACTTGCAACAATTAGACCATAATCACGTATTAATAACCTTAATAATGACACTTTGTTAATAAATATATAATATATGATTGCATGTTCGCCAATGCAATGCAAATTCAGGTAACATATTTGTTTTTGTTTATGTCGTTATGATTTATTGTTTAAACTATATAAGATAATAAAAAAGAGATACTAACATGTAAGAAAAAAAATAAATTTATATACTTAACGTAGTTTTTATCAGTAAAAAATCAGGAAGCTCTTTAATTAAAAAGTATGATCTTAAAAAGTCTGTTAATGTAATGAAAAAAATCTCTTTATATTTATCTCTTTATAATCTAGCTGCTTATGTGCGAATATTATAGAAGCATCAGATTTATTTTATGTATTTCTATGTTCATATATATATATATATATATATATTCAAAAGTTCAATTAAAATATCAATTTTATAAAAAAAATTTTGATTTTTCTTCAATATGTCACACAGGAAATAGCTGTGTCACCAGTCAAAGAGCGGTTAATTAAATTTATGGAAATACGATTTTGATTCAATCCGCCAATAAAAAATTGTATCAAAAACAAAAACTAACAATAAGATTTAAATAAAAATACTCAAATATTGGAAATTATAGGTTAATTAAAATTCTGCATCAAGTTCAATTAAATTTCTGCATCAATAATTATATATAGTTTATAATGTTTTGGAATATAAAATTTAAAATATAATTTTTAAATTAAATAATTTAATATAATTGAGAGAGATAACTCTTTGTTTTCTCAATTTTCGACAATTCCATATTGCACAATGCAGCTGACGAAGATGGATGATCTCGCGGGAACGTTCTATGAAATTTGCGAAACTCGCTCAACGATTCTGTTCATTCTTTCTCCGTCACGAACTCACGAATGATTACTAAATGATTTAACAGTCGTAACCTTTAAAGGCTAAAACGGACCATTTTGCCTGGAAGATCGCAGTGTCAATAGGTTCGTCGTCCTTAAGAGATTACAGGATACAAAATGTTGGCCTTATCAAGGCCTTATCAAAGCCCTAACGCAATTTCCACACGGGGTATTTTAAGTCATTCGAGAAAAAGATTTGATTATGATATTAGCCGATCGAGTATCACGAACACGAACTCTTCTTGCCCTACGCTGGGTCAGGCGTGGCTAATGGAGACAGCCGAGAGAGCCGACAATTGCAGCCGGTCTTCAAGGAAACCAGAACGGAAGAGAAGAGATAGCGCGAGGGCGTTATTACGTCCCATTTCGAGGAGAAGACCCCTCGGCGAGGACTTTCGTCGATATCCTGGTGAACGCCACGCCATCCCCTACCGCGGCGACGGACCGGTTAACGCCTTTGAGCTGCGCGTGCTCAGGCACCCCTCTCGCCCTTTTTTCCCCAGTCGTCCTGCCACCAGAATCACAGGCGGAACGAAGAGAAGGGTGAAGGGGCACTGAGAAGAGGAGCGCGCAACACCCATATGTTTTTTCATTCGGCGGCGCTGTGGAATACTCGGTTTGATACTTTCTCTACCTCCCCCGACCTTAATCCCTCCCCTCCAATGCGGCCGGTATCAAAGGAACGAAATAACAAAGGTGCTCGAATGTACGCTCTAACTTATTCACCCCTTCCCATCCCCTTCTAGATATCAATCTTCGCCCTTCTTTCCCCGCCCTATCCTGTCCGAGAAAAACTCGCCTTCCGGGATGATATACCAGGGATGATGATACAACGGGTCGCTATCTCTCACCTGCGGCCTCTGCTCCCTTTCCAAGACCGCATCAGGGGACTTCCCGTGCGGCCCGACTTCGATGGCCGTCGAAATCGCATGACCCTCTTCATCGGCTCTCTCCTAATCGTCAAGGGGATACTCGAGAATCGATCCAAAGGCATCGATTGTTTAATGGACATACGACCTGTGCTTTTCATTAGCCCAATGGTCAATATGTGAACGTCGCTTTCTAAAATGTGCAGGGCGCGCGCGCGCAGACGTGTGTGTATGTGTGCGTGTGTATGGAGAACGAATTAAATGTCCTGCTTTCGATCGTGGCCACCAATCCCGAATAATGGCTCTTTAATCGCGGCATCGTGGAAATTGAAAGGGGTTACAAAGTAATACAAACGCGGGTTATATTGCGCACCGAAGAGGATAAAAACATTTCTCGCGGCAAAATAAATGCAAATTAATCAAACCATCCATGCACAGAGACAGATTTAGAAATGAAGCACAAAGCATGGCTGTGTATGTTTTGCGTTAAATAAAATAATAAAATTTATAGATATGCGTGTATTTAACCACAGATATTATTTTTCGCAATTATTACATGTTTTTCATGTTAATAATTTGCATATTGCCGAAAAAAGCGAAGCAAGAAAAATAGAACACCTGGATTTTTACATGCAAATATAAATATACCTTTATTTTTAATACATTTATATAAAGCTTTCAATCTGTTCACTAAAGCCAAATAACAACGCTACTTTTAATTGTATAGAGGATATTTAAAAAGATACGAGCACACCAATCAAATAATGCGTAGAATAAAATAAAACCGCCCCTAACAGTAAAGTTAAATGCAAATTAATTTGGTTTCAGTTGCAAAAACGAAATAAATAGGTGAAGGTGAAATGGAGCTTCTTAATTTTTATCCAGTAAAGACAAAGAATTCTTATGTTTTATTTAAAGAAGTTTATATCTGTATACGTTTATACAAACGTGCTACTTTAAACTGACTGTGACTAATTATGAATAATAGTCTTTTGATAGCGAAGAAAATTAGGGATAGCTATAAACGTTAATAATACAATAATTTCGAGGAATATAAATACGCACTTGAGATTCAAACAAATAGACTAGATCACTAGATAAATAGACCAAAGATGTACAGTGATTCTTAAGAATTATGTTTGTTGCTTATTTTAATAGATTTAATTGTAATAAAATAAAAATAAATTTAATTTAAATAGATTTACGGAGTAAGGGGTAACATCCTGAATCTATCGTTATCGAACACATAATTCTTTTTTCATAAGGCTTTCTATTCTTGGAGCAAGAGCCTTTGTCATAGATTACAGCATTATCTATGCAGAAAATCTCGGAACATTATACTCACAGCTGGGTATCCATGCGCTTTGTTTACATTTCTATTATCTACCTTGTTACATCTACGACACCATGTTACAAATGATAATATAATTTCTTGAAAGACATATTTCGAAATAATTCCCATTGTCAGATATACAGATGTCTCATTTAAATTGCATCAGTCGTAGATGATAGATTTTAAATTTCTCCTACTTCTTTTCTGAATAAAAAGATAAGTAGAAAGATAAATAAATCGCATTTAATAATAACTTTCTCCTTCTTTCAATCATATCTGAGAATTGTGATAAGCCATAGGCAATATTAAATTCTCTAAAATTTATCAGAAATTAAATATAAGAAATTTAAATTTCGTTAAAGTCATTGAGATTTAAACAAAATAAGAAGTTTTCTTCGCCATTTGTATATAGAATAAATGCACATGTGTGTGTGTGTGTGTAAAACACTTCTCTATAATGATTTCAAATATTGTGTATTACTGTTATTTACCCATTCAATGTTGATAATTCAATACACTCCTATTTTGAAATCCATATACATATATCATATACAAATATACATTTCCTGTGTATATATACGTATTTATTTTTATCTGATTTAACTCGCGACACGAAAAATTGAGAAATTTTGACATTAATATAGATAAGTATCATTATATTATACATATCTTTTTATATATTTTGATATTAATAATATTCATCCAATACATCGCTCCATTTACGATACACGCGTTCATTTAAATTGTGAAGCACGTATATTTTCAACTCACGGGCAATCGCGGCGAGAGCTTTCACTCGGCTGACGCGTATCGTGTCAGTTTTTGATTAGGGTGTTATCTGACCGACGATATCACAACGTTATACTCATTGGTGTGTACTTACGCGGTAGTGCGGTCGCTTCTAGGGAGAGAGTGAGAGAGAGAGACCGGATTCCCAGGGTGCATTAAGCTATCTATCAATCTATCTCTCGTAACGAAGAGAGTGCACACGCTCGGTACCATGCGCCAATACCGGTCACGCGTGTACGTACGCGAATCCACGTGTACGCGTAGGTTGGTAAATGCATCAGTAATGTATGGGCGGTGCAACGCGGTGCATTGTCGTATTCGAAAGTCACGTTAATGTCAGCCGCGGAGATGCTTGGCTTAGACTGCTTAGAGCGATCGCGGAGATAGTTGTATCGTACAATTGAAACGAGTAGATGTTCTCGACGGATTAATATATAACATGTATAATATACAAGATGTTTAAAAGTGCAATCCAAGCTGCATTTCGTAATATTACGCAAGTTCGTGTGAATATATTAACCTCAAGGAAGTGAATGCAAACTAAAATATAAAATACGTTATTGTTAACGAAGTTTTCATTTATTTCGCATACTATGCTATTAGCTAATTACAATGATGAGCATATAATAAAGTTTAAATTATTTTACTTTATTAAATTATTTAGCTGTATCTCTCAAATATTTACGGAACTTATATACTTCATCGTATTTACATTATCTTAATTGCAATTTTTTAATTATAAATTTTAAAAAGTGAAAAATATATTCACTATTATAGTGCAGAAAGAACCGTGCAATTTTCTGAAAGTGTGAATAAGACATTTCAGAACGTTCCGAGAACTGTAAATCATTGCAGAACAATATGCGATTCCTATCGACGGACTTCGTAAATTTTTACGATCTCTGGCGCGGCACACTCCATACGAAATATATATGGGGAAGGCTCACTTGAAGGGTACACGAAATAGCGCTTCCTTCCCTTTTCCCGAGCGGCCCTCTCGCGCTTCGATATTTCCTGCGCGCTAAGGCAGCACGCTGCCAAACAAGGGATGGCGATCTAACAAAGAGCGGTCTCCAACTTCACGACGAACGGGCACTGTGCTATCTCCACGACGTACTTCCGCTCTGTTGCGCTTTGCCGATTCTTCCTCTCTCGCGCGGACTCCTTTTTTTCCCGCCGCGCGCTCCGCTCTTAACTCCATTCCCCCCCCTGCCCATCCCGATACATTCTCCGTACATTCTCGCCAACAATCGTACCAGAACCTACGCCATTTCCTCGCTTACCGACACCCTTGAGTCTTTCTTTCGCATCCCGCCACCACCCCACGCGAATCTTCCGTTAACGTATGTTCGCGTATTTAGATAAGAGTGGCGAGGGGCGTGCCTTTACGAAGCACACGTGCCCCCTTTTATCATGCGAGGACTCTTTGTGCATCGCGCAACTCGTCACTCTCTGTCGTCGTTTTGAAAAAAAAGGCGCGATAAACACGGGGTAAATAGGGTACGATGATGGGCACTTTAATCCCCCGCATTGGATACAAAAGGGCAATGAGCTTTCTCTCTCCCAAAGCTTATAGTTTTTTTAGTCACTTTAATAAAATATTATTCAAACTTTCCACACGATATTTTTCCATTTAAATATATGTAATGTAGAATGTTATATGTATAATTCGTAGAACTTCGAGATTGCACTTTTCAACAAATTTACAGTCAATCCGAAAAAATCATTCAAAATGTTACCATAAACAACAAACAGAGTAAGTAATATTGAAAAATTATGTATAGCACGTTTCGGTTTAAAATATTGTCTCGTTCATACAGAATTACAAATATTATTTTTAAATATTAAAAATATGCATTTGTCGATGTATGTCGCAATAACGAAAGTTCCTGCGAATATGCATATAACCGAAATATTTTCTTTCTTTCCTGTTGTAATGTCACGTATTTATGTAACGGCTCAGTAAGACAGATAATAGGTTCTAGACATTGTGATGACATTGTCATAATATATTGTAGTAGATTGGATTGCTTCTTCTCAAGATATCATTATTGAGAAGAATTCTAACGATGCACTTTTTATTACAAATAAAAAGCGAAAAGGAGAGATATTTTCAATTTTATATTCATAAGTCGGTTGCTTATATCAAAATACTCTAATTACACAAAAGTCGTATATACTTGAATGTATTGTTTAATAACAAGTTCCTTGGGTAATGGGCTGCTGCACGTTAAAAAATTTAGAAGTCTTTATCGTGAAACAAAGACTCCTACAAGTTCCTTCAAAGTAGTTTCCCGACAATGTTTTTGCGCAACCATAACCGTGCCGTATATGTACGACGTGCGCCCTAATACAGCCGTACAATGATCGATGTGAAATTTCTAAATGAATACCGGGAGAGAGAATTATGACGATGTCGTAAACTTTTCTTGGCTCTCAACCCCTCGAATCGCGCCCGGGACTCACCCCGTTCACCCAGAACTTTCGCCATTTCCTGCTTCCACCCCCGAAGCTCGAGCTTCCTTCGGGCCCCCCCCCCCCCGCTGACTGGCGTTTCTCTCTCGTAACGTATGTTCGTGTGTTTAGATAACAATTGCGAGGCACGCTCAGTGCTCGAAAGCACGAACACCGTCTGGTCAGAGCACCGCGCGACGGTTCCTTCTTTCCTCTCTTTCTTTCTCTCCCTTTCGCGTCTCTTTTTCTCACCCCCGACTAGACGCGACGGTGCTGGCGATTCGCATCGTCGTATAAGCAGAATGTATTACGTACGCTTCATGGCGGTCGTGACGGGCAAATGAGTTAATGCAACTACACGCTTGCCGTACATACGGCTTGTCGTTAATTTTTACTCCCAGCTGTCGGTCGAGAAGAGGCAAAAGCCCACCTACATATCTCTCTCTCTCTCTGGACTCAACCAAGTTGTTAACCCGTGCGCCAATTAATTACCCAGCTAAGCTTCTTTCTTTCCACGGGGCGGTCAGTTGCTAGCTATCTACTTTAGCTGTCTTAACTCATCCTACTTTGCTCTGGACGTTTCGAAAAATATCCCTTAACCTCATCGGTGACGAGAACATTAAAATCCATGCTTTTCAGCACTCTGCGGTACTAATGATATATCTATATGTTCCATATGATATCTTTATTATCGCGGGATATAGATTTACTGTTATAATTATCAATATTATTACTGTAACGAGATATATGCAGGGATAAAAATGCGGTAACAGAATCGTGGGAGTTTCGTGGCAGAATCGTGCGTTCTATGGCATGCAGTGAGAATAATTATGCGTTATGTTTCAAGACTCGTGAACATGATCCGTTAGCTTCACTTTCGATATTCACGAGATTCCACGACTTGATCCCGTTTTACCTCTCCTTGAACTGAGGTCCTTATATATAAAATTATAATCCATTAATTTTTATTATTGGTACATGTATCGATCGATAGATAAACATGTGATAATCTATGTGCGTGTGTGAATAAATAGCAGTTTTAATCTTTACGCTTTTACGTTACCTTCTTCATTCATACGTGACGATTTAAATTCATGCCGTCACATCATTCGCCGTGCATAATTACCCAGAAAATCTAGCGTAAGTCGTCAAAAAGAGAGAAAGAGAGGGAAAGAGATAGAGAGACCAGAGGCGTCTCGAGTCTTCAATTTTAATGAGCAGCGGCTTAAACGGCGCAACGAGTTGAGCCGCGGATTTAAAACCTTAATTCCTACGTTTAATCCGATAATTCGGTAATACGAAACTGTGGCAGATGCCTCGTAGCATCTGCATACCTAATCGCGCATCCAACCGGGATATTCAAATCGTAACTCAGATCCAGGTCGGATTTCATCAATCTGGAAAATCGCACACGCAATAAGACGTACAACTGCTCCAAGCTATATATAGGTACCTCAAATACTTCGTACAAAATAATTATCATTTTAAACTTATTTTACTTTAGCTTCGATACTCTGCTATGAATATTTTCCAATTATATAATTCATACTGTAATCTTAAAATTGAATAAAATTAAAAAATTAATATAGTACTTTTTACATTTTGAAGTTATATTATTGAATAGAAAAAGTATTAAAAGAATAATAAGATTTAATCTGACAATAATTGACATAAATCAAATTTTTTATTTAAACTCTTGCATTATGTTTTTCTCGTCTTTTCTTTCTGTAAATTATGTTTGTCGATGAATTATGAATAAATAGTTATTACAATAGTGTGTGTAGCCGCTGTTCCTATTCAGAATATATTTTTTACCCTTCATATATTTCTATCTCATCATGAATCCTTTTTTTTTCTTCTATTAAAACAAGAGTTGAGTAAACTCGCATGCTTGAGTGTACTAAACTCATAAATAAATGCTGCGAAAGTAGCCACATTAAGATGCCGCAAGGTAATACACGAATCGCCGATGTAATAACTCGGATTTCGCAATACTGCGCAATGCCTCGTCGATTCATTTCATTAAAGTGGTTGAATTATATTCGCCGCGATTTTGACACGCGGCTTCCTAATGCATTGCATAAACCACGCATCGAATGCACACACAAATGGAACGCGGTCGCTTTGGTGTTGTACAATTTTCCTTGGCCGTACGAGCCTATGTCGCATTAGAGGCAGCGTATTAAAGTGCGACGAAATTAATCGATTAATTTAGCTCCCTTACGGTCGACGAAGCGCGAGTCAGATGTAATTCAGCAAAATTTCCAGTCGAGGCCGCCAGTCGAGAATATTGTCAGGCACGACACGAAAGCTTACGTTAATAATTTTCCCGTCGATTTCCGCGTCGTTACCTATACTTCGGCGCAATTGTTAGTGTATATATACATATATATCGTGCGGATGCTACTTTCCTGAGCAAAAGTAATTTTCACGACAAATTCTTCGATCAATTTAAAACTGATCTCTCAACTATCGACATTGAGTCATTGATCTTCAAGTTGCAAGTAATTAGAAATAATAGGCTCTTGTGCCAAACTTTTAAAGATGTAATTATATTATAAAAGCTCTTAATGCGCTGCGATGCGTTTCGCTTTTCAAAATTATAATGGATGTCGTTGTTTAACCGGTTTCTCATGCAACATCCTGTACAATCACTCAACATTACGATCGTCCCACGTGATTACGTCGACGCAACGGAATGTCTATGATCATCGCGTAGTCCGTAAAAAAAGATTGCGTTTTTTTTTTTCCATCGACAATGATATCAAACATAAGAAAAAGTAATTTGCGAGCAAACGATTCTGAGTTTAATCATATATACAAATATAGCATATTAAATATGCGGAAATAATGGTTTTACATACAAAAAAATTCTAACTGTTGTGCGTGATATTAATGATATGAGAGATAATAGTAAAAAAACATGTCGGAGAACTGAAACTACAGACCAGCTCCAATTTTATTTATAAAAAATTAATACTAAAGTTGCGAAACTGATGCATTTTGTGGCCATAAAATAAGTATAATCTGCGGTTAAGAAATATACCTCCAAATAAAATCTATGCTCAGTTTAACCTCTACAGAACCGGCCCCTTTTTTGGACGACCTTTTTAGTTTTAGTGGTAGAACATTTTTGTCCTTGTCAGTGGATTGAACTACGAAAAAGACGGCGCCACTCCAGCGCCTAATATTAGACTTCCGGTCCCGAAGAGGTTAAGGAATGATTTATGTGTGTTAAAATATTTGTTACAAAAATCGATGAGAAATTGATCGTTAAACATTTGTGCTTTCAATGATAAATAACGCGTCAAAAATTTTGTCAGTTGTTTCAATCAATTTACCTACAATCGTTAAACTACGTTCCGATACCTTTAATTTTCGTACGATTACATTTATGTTCGTTAAAGAAAATTCCAGGTTATAAAGCTGATTGCATCGCCGTCAAACGAGCGCGCGATATCATCGCTATTCGCGCGTCGATAACTTCCTCGTTGCGGCAACTAAAATTTATTATATTCAATGTGCACGTGAGAAACGAAAAAGACAAATATAAGTAGAGAAAGAAAGGGAGGAGAGAGAGAGAGAGAGAGAGAGAGAGAGAGAGAATCACAGGTTGGCCAAAGAAAATGAGTTATGGCGCATTATTTACACGAATCCCGGCGTTGTAATATCCGCGCAATCCGATGCCGGAGGGTCGCCGGCGGCGGTGTCCAAATGTAATTAACATATTTCGGGCGCGAAGGGTGGAAAAAGACTCCCTTCCTCTCCCATTCCTTCATTCTCCGCGGCTCGTATTATTCTCGCCCAGCCCCAATTTTCTTGCTGATGCACCCTCCGCTGAGGGGGCCGCCACAGATTTTCAATCTGCATTTCTCTTTTCTCCTCCCCCTCGCCACCTATTCCAGCCGTCTCATCCCCTTGCACCAACCATCACTATCATCCTCTCCCTCTCCTCCTTTCCATAAAGGCCCACGGCTGAATTCTCAGCGGCCACATCGAGAAGAAAGTGTAAATGCGACAGGGAAAAGAGAACGGAAAAATGTCGAACTTCCGCGCGCGCGCGCGTATATACGTCTCGCGACTCCTCGAGAGCTTTTCTTCTTGCAGAAACTCCAATTTCGTCGCATTTACATGAGCAAACCTGAGAGCAGAGACTCGTCAAGCTGAACGAGATGTGGGTATTATATACATTTCGATGGCGATATCGAACTTTTTCCAGTTTGTCGTGACGTCTTGAAGAAGAAAAGTTTGCCTATAAAGTTTCAATCAAGGATCCGTATATTAACTTACTTCTAAAAATTTACAAAAACAAATTTAAACTTTGTCGGAGTGACAAATCTAATCTATCGCGGATTATTTCAGGATTATTGACGAAAAGTATCAATTTCAAAACTTTGTATTTTTGTAGCGTATATATGTATATATATATATAGTCGTCGAGACTAAGATATTTTTATAGCTATAAAATAAAATAAAAATAAAAGTTGCGAGCGCGCATTTGATGTCGATATTTTATTGAGCTAAGTTGAAATACGGCGTTATTCGTCTCTTAATAATTTTCCAGACTCGCGGAGGTCAGTGATCTCGTTCTGCTGATAAATTTCTTATCACATGTATAGTTTTAGAAACACTGACTCATTGCGATAAAATAAGACAATGGTATTGTGTATGATACATTCAATAACACAGAAATTCAATTACACGTTCCAAATTCTATATTTAATTCGAGATATCTTCAAAATGCAATGGTACATGAGATTGTCACTCCATTCCAATTCAGTAATTTTAATCACAATTGCATAGATTATAAATTGCTCTAAATCCTTCAACAAGCAAAATAAAATGCATAGTAGCCAACAACGGAATAATGTTTGTTGGAGTGCCTAATGCAAGCCTATCATCATCCATCTATTTCACCATACTTCCGGCTTGTTGCATCCCGCTTCATATTATGCGCACAACGGGTGTTCGCGTAAAAAAAAAATAAGAGAGTCACTTCCCCGTTGACATGAAGGATACCTGTCTACTTGTGCAATCGAGAAAATAAATTATATAGCAATCACAAGGATCGTAGACGGGTGAATTCGCCAAACCGTGAAACTGATTTTAAATACGAGATTAACCGCTGTACATCACAATCCTGATGCTAACAATAAAAGTTCTATTTCTCGAAACAGGTGAGTTCTTTTAACAAATGTCAAATAAAAGTTATAATTTGACGGATAATATAAAGCTGCATCAACTGCGTGAAATTGTTAAAATAAAACTTTGCACAATACATATGTAAAATAAAAAAATTAGTGTGTTACTGTAAACTAAACTAAATTCTATACTATTTTTTGCCGTTATATGTTATTAGATACAGTAATGTTTTAGTATTATTTGTATAATTTCTCTCTTATATATTTGTAGTAAGTTATCTCAGTAAGACAGAGTCGTTCGAAACATTTAGAATCGATATAAGAAAATATCGACTTCTTTAAGAAAAATTCCATCAATAAATTTTGTATATTGGACTTATATTCCGTCGTTTACTCGGAGAACGATTTACAGTTCTAGCTGTTAAAGTCGATATTAAAGTAATATCGACAATCGTATTGTGATAAATCAATACATAATTAAATCGTAAAACAGCACTTCTCGAAAAAAAAAAACAACAGTCAGAACGCCGAGATAAAACCTTGAATGTTTGTCATTTCCACGCGCTTCATTTGTTTTAACGAACAAATGAAGATATGGCAGACAAAGCAGTGATACCGTCCATATAAAATAAAATGGTTTACGTCACGGTTCGCCTTTTATTCAGTTACTACTCGACGTAGAAAAGTCGCACTCGAGGTAAACACACCGCGTGAAGTCGCAAAGCGCATAAAAGTTAAAACGTTTCGATCGCGCGATAACGCACTTCGTGATATCTCAATCTAAAAAACGGTTGAACTACAATGACGGCAACTGAGACGCTGTTTCTCAGCCGCCGTTTTATGCGGCCAGAGAGGTTCGATTAAAGTTAGCTCGATAGATTTCACGCCGCCGCCGCCGCCACCGCCACCGACGACTACAGCTCGATAAGGATCTTTCCCCGGGAAAGTGGAAGGTCTCTCCTCCATATTGGCACTCGCTCACCAGTTTATACGGTTTCCACCGCTCCTCGCATTATCTCCCGCGATCCGATTTGATTGTCTCGTTGGGAGTGCGAGGTAACTATACAGAAAACGTATCCCCGATAAAATTCCGCTGCCACCTGGCGCCTCGCTAGATTATTTTGTCCGTCGGATTCTGGAGCGCGAGGGAAAAAAAAAAGAGAGAAAGACTTTTTAATCGGATTAATCCCCGTTTTCGCAAGGGATTTTTGAGATTCCGATGTAAAAAAAATTGCAGCTCACCTCTCCATTTAATTATATTAATCCAACGATATGAATAAGAGTTATGGCTTTCAATGTAGTTTGATATATGAGTGGTCTAACATAAGATGCAAATTAATTAAACATGTTAGTAATAAAATTTATTTAAAACTTTATAACTTTAAACTTGAGTTTTATGATTTTAAATTATGTCTTTTAATTTTTTTAAATAAAATGGAATATTCATTTATTAATCCAAGCATTGTAGATTATTAAATATAACCGTAAATATATAGCTTTGTTGGTGACTAACAAAACCGTATTGTGGAATTTCCTTCGATCAATAAAAATATATACCACGCAGTATATTGCGACATCGGGAAAACCTGTGATGTAAGTACGAAACAAGACATAATATTATAATGTCATATCACTTTCGAGAAAACATAGAAGAGAAATCTCAGAGAGATAATAGTGACACACACATTCAAGAGAAAGAGAGTGTCCATGAAATAAATCCTTGTAAGTTGGAACAAACGACTAGTAGCATCTGTAGAAATTAAAGACATTCGAGCGTGTCTTTTAAAGAAAGAAATTTGTGGGATAAAAAACAGAACTGTATGTAACGCTTGAAAAAAGAATCGAGATAAGACTAAATTATAGAGTCTTGGAATTGAAATCGTGCCCGTTCGGCACCATTTCTGCCAAATCTTCTTTCGCCAATCCGATCTATAACGGATACATGTGAATGTACAGGATCACTCGCGAAGATTCCGGAAACCTTGCTTATTGCCACGTGCCGACAATAGCTGCCCAATTAAGCGCGCGGAACGTAACAAGGTCTGAGCACATTTCCTGAGTTATTTGGTCCCTAATTGAAAGCAAGAACATTTCCAGAGCGAACTTTCATCTTTATTAAAGAAGAAGAAAAGTAACAAGAGAGAAAAGAAGATTCATCAGAATATTTTTAAATTTTATTTTCGTTAGAATATTCTACTTTACTTTTCTGGAATCTGAATAATTCAAACATTTTGTGACAAATTTGCATTTTTCAGATGTTACAGAAAAAACTGAAAATATTTTACTTCACTTTGATGATAATTTTGCTTATTAAAAATATTACTTTTACGTGATTGAGACTCTTATTGTATACGAGAAAACAACCTAGATAGTACACATCTTAGACTTCATAATTTAGTGAGAGTGATTCTTACCGATTCGATAAATTATTTTCGTACCAACTATGACGTGATAGATGATTCTGCAAATCAACTGTAATTTCACAAAAAATTCTTGTGTCAACTGTGACTCGACATATGACTTAGTGAATGAGTCTTTCGACTATTCACTCTGAACATTAAGTGGTAAATAATAATTAATCCACCGGAGAAAGTAAACATATATGCTCGCTTATGGCAGTCGGGCGTTCAATAAAATTGGCCGAGTGATGAGGGCAGGTGGCAGCAGCAACAACTCCCGCTCCCCCCCCCCCCAGTAATCCTTATTTATAGAAGTCGAGACCGCTCCTTCATCGTAATTCGCGGAGAAGGGTGGTCGTTGGCTCGTGCTGAGGGTGGCTCGAGGGCAAAGGGTAAACGCTCGATTGATTTACGGATGCCCATCGGACCATGTGAAATTTTCACATCCGTACGTGGACCCTCCTTGATAGTCTTTTCTAATCGGCCGAGATTAACACGACTCGAGCGACGTCGTTTAATCCATACGCTCCGGACTTGCACTTCGTAAATGCGACTTCCTACGTTTCGCAAGTTCAAAAATAATATTTTGTATATGTATGTGCGCTCTACGTTTGATATGAAAATTCTCCGATAATGTAGTATAAAGATAAATGTTATATTTTAAAGAAACATCAATATATAATTTAAATTCTCTAGAGCAATCTTTGCTCTTTCAACCTTGAATTCAAGAAGGCTGATTATAAAATTATTAAATATAAAAAGTTCAAAGATATTTCGAAAAATTCTTATGCTTCATTCAAGTCATATTAATAGAATTTTAGTATTTTTTATAAAATATTAATGTTGGAAATTTACATAGTATAATGAGACGATGTCCCTCAAAATAAAATTTATGCATGCAAAGAAAAGAACGTACATAATTTACTAATTTGCAACTATGCATTATTAGAAACTATAAAATATAAAATAATAAATATTATTTTTGTAGAAAGAAAAATCGCTGAGATTTCTGTAATGCACCGCTTCCCCGGAACATTTTGCTTTATAATTATCACTAATTGTAAGCATTATTATATAACAATGCTCTCACGAGACTTCATTCCGAATGACAGATTACATCTAGATCATTTCACTTTCGTTCAACGTATCAAGCGCCATCTCATCGCAGGGGGAGCGAACTGATGATAGAGAGCAGAAAAGAAAATGCGAAAGAAGAAAAGAGAGAAAGAGAGAGAGAGAACTGACTGAATGCACTCCACGGCGCCGTCTCTGGTAAAAGAGTGCTATCGTTCCCGGCGCGGAATTCTATACGCTCAGACAATAATACCGTTGCGTCACGCTGACCGACCTAGCGGAGAGAGAGAACGCCGGTATAGGAAATGGGAACGATAAAGAAAATGAACGAAGAAAAAGGGAAGAGAAAGTATAAGGTAAGAAAGAAAGGGGTGCAACGCACTTTGCGAAGCGCTCTATACCTCCAAGGGCAGGGGAAAGCCGCTCGCATCTCGATGTTTTCGTGCGAGTATATAGTAGCCCAGTTAGAGCCGCAGTCGGCTCTATCTGCGTAGCTCCTGCTCGATCGGAAGTCGAGGCTCCCTCTCGTCGAGGAAAGGAACTCCGGAGAGGCGAGCGCTAGTCTCCGACGAAGGCACGAAGGCAATGTGCCAGCGACGCCGTATCGGGGGCAGTGTCGTTATACGTACGATGCTCCATTTAACCGTTATCCTTATATAGGATTATTCCCGCAGCGCCGCGTTGGAATGCTTTTAATTGGCGGTGTCTACGCGTAAACAGCGCTATACACCGTGTAAACTGTAAAATGCTATGTAATCCGCACCAGATAAAATGGTTTTACGTTTCTGAGCAAAAATTTATTAAGCTCCTAATGCCCAAAACTAAATAGTAATCCTACCTATTAAAATAAAGGTTATACTGCTATTAAATGGCTACTAATAACTTGAAATTTTAAACGTTTGTACGTAACTTGTTCCAAATAAATTTTCCTTGAAACCATTGGCAATTATTTTTCAAACTTTGATTAATATATTAATTAATTACTTATACAATTAATAAAATATATTAATTAAGTAATAGCGCGTACCTTTTATACTCAAATAATACGCGTTAATTTCTGTGTCAGTCTTGTGTAAAAAAAACACTACAAATTAATATTCACCAGCAAAATTAAATTCACGATATTAATATGTTGTAATTTAAATTTATATATTCATCAACACGTATCGTGATTACAGCTCGCATGATAAAACAATAAACAAATATCCGTAAAGTAATAATAATTATAAATGTAATTTACACGAAATACCACTCATCCGCAAATCAGACTAAAACTTATAAGTATTAAATATTAAATTCCGCGAATGCATAATACGCTACACACCAATCAACTTATATTAATTTACTAATATTAATTTACAAGATGCTATCCATACTCCGCGTCGAATCGCATTAAATAACCAAGAGAGCTAACCTCATGTAAGACCACAGTTCGGGAAATCCAGGAAAAGAAATCAATCGATGAACTTAAGTTATGCGATATCATATCTTACATATACTACTACCAGGATAAACCAACAGCAAATTTCTGAATATAGAACGCGCGCATTGTTCATGCGCGATCAAAGTCTGAATCAACCACGTTAGCCTTTCGTCTTTTTCGCGTAGCCAGGACGTTGTAGCGACGAAGCAGGATGTTCATTGGATGGCATACAGGGCAATGTGCCAGAGCCGTATCGGGAGGCGTGATTATTGGTTCAATGCATACCAGATAAACAGAAGGGGCAGAGGAAGAGAGAGAGAGAGAGAGAGAGAGAGAGAGAGAGAGAGAGAGAGAGAGAGAGAAAGAGAGGAGAAGATAAGATGGAAGAAGAGGAGAAAAAGAGAGAGAGAAATATAAAGTTTTATATTATCAAGGTATATATTTTGAAATGTAATTCTTTTAAAAGTTCTTTTAAAAATATATATAAAAATCTAAAATAAAAAATATGATAAAATATGTACAAGAATTTATGTATATATGTATAAATAAATTCTTTTTATTGGGGTTAACGAAAAATTATTTAATAAATCGCAATAATAATAGTTACACATTATTATTACTGTGATGTATTAAGTAATTCTTTATTAATATTGGGGAATTATTTATTCTTAAATATTTTATTTAGTCTCGGCTTTAATTTGATTAAAATATATGTCAATATAGCAAATCTTAATATACCATTATGTAGAGTGATTTTACAATAATCGAGATATAATTTCTCGAAGAAAAAACAGCAATTTTATTATTTTAATGCAAAAAAGAACGTTATCTATCTCTCGCTCTTTTCGTTTTCTATTTGCGCGTGAGATGGTATGCAAATCAGATGATTCTCCTCTCTGCCTGTTTCGCACTTTACGAAATAGTAGACTGCAAGATCGCCGCGGCCTTCGTCGTGTCGGGCAACAGAGATTGGTATTTCAGCGGAATGTTATTTGTATTCGGGGTGTTAAATGTCGTGACATTTTCTGAATGTTCTTTTTCTTCTAACAGATATCTTGACGGTATTCGATCTGACATCGATCGAAGACCGATACCGAGTTGCACCTATTAGCGATCAATCGATTTTCTCTATGTTTTCTTATCGCGTGCTCATGCGAACGATTTGCTACAACCGTTCAAGATTGACAGATTTTTAACTATTTTTAACAGATTGCGAATATGAAAACTGCGGTTAAATGCTTATTCCTTCCTCCAGGCAATCGAATTACGGGTATTTTATGCTTTTATAAATAAAAGGAGAGCTAAAGATGAAGCTTATACCTGAAAATTTGGTTTGTTGGTTTATTTATTGTCTCTCAAATTTCTTCATTTATCTCATTATAATTATTAATATATAAGACAATTAATTAGTTCAACAAAAGTCACCTCTAATTGCATAAAAAAGTTTGTCCAAATAACATAAGATAAACTTGTTAGAATATATATTATTACTCTTATAAAATCTGCATTAATCGATTCAAAACTTCTCTCTAATAATTTCCTTTAAAGAATTATAAAAAACTAATACGTAAAAAATAAATATCGATTAAATCACACATAAAAATAAAATAAATTTTCGTTAAGATACAATTATACAATTAAGTATAGGGATCAATGCCATGCTTGTCCAATTTTTTAACTCTTTTTCTGCAAAAAGAAGAACATATCAAGAAGGCCAGCATTTCAAGCCAGCATATTTTTTTCGCGTTTGTAAAGCTTCTCGTCCGCGCATTTATGTGGTCGTTTAGGAAAAGCTGTAGGGGTTCTGGAACGCGTTCGCGGGGATTAAAAACGTTGCTTCTCCTCGATGGCACCGAGCTTGCGGTTCACCGTCGCGACGCGAAGGGCCGCCGATTTCGAGGGCACAGCTTTTTTCGATAAAAGCCCCGGAGCTTAGCCCCAAGCTTAACGGATTTGCATTTGTTTGAGCCGCGCCCGTCGAAGCGTCGGTGGGACGAAAAACTGGACGCCGGGACGGGATTCGCGGGGATCGGAGCGTGAATTTCACTGGCACGTCGGATTATTCGGCGCGATGGCGACGAACGGAAGGAAGAGACGGTCGATTATTATTTCAAGCAGCCTAATGCGCTGGAAACGTCAGCGGAGGAAAGAAGGGAAACGGGGCAGAGTGTATTTATTGTTGTCATAAGGCAAACTCCCTGAGAATTGAAGGAAAAAAGTAATGATCGATAAAAATCTATGCAAAAATATGTATAAGTTAAACTTGCTTAAAATACCACAGAAGTGTATAAAAAAGTGAAATATAGTCAGAATTGAAAATGCATAAAATCAATGTATAAAAGAGCTGACAATGTTCAATGACTAAAAAAAAAAGCTAAGCAGATAACAGAAATAAATTGGTGCAATAAATAGAAGATAGGTGTAGAAATGAAAAATAGCTGCCGGGAGTAAGAAGAGAATGATTCGAAAGTTCGAAAGTATAAGTCTCGAAATCGTGGGCGTTTCGAGGCGACGAGATCGGTGCGAGATAAAAGGTAAGATAAACGAGCCGCGATTCGATCGATACCATGAGAGAAAACGCGTTTGACGCGAAACAATCTTTGTAACAGATGCTTGTCCCGAGGCTTAATAATAAGCGAATAAAGCATATTTTCTTTTGGCAAAAATATAACAAAAGATATTTAAAAAAAAAATAGAAAAACAAAAGAATGTGATCAAAATTTAAAATGTAGTTTTAATTAAAATATAACTATATTAAATATAAAAGCATATCGATGCTTGGTAGAATAATTAGTAGAATTATATAGAAAAGAATAAACTCGTGTGAAAACACACAAAAGAATAATGAGAGCGTCTTCATTTTTAATTCAATTCATTTGGTCTCAAATTTTCTTTTATCGTCATTATTAAATTAAAAGTTCAACTTTACCCATGATAATTAATCCATAATTCCAATTATCCATTTATTTTACATTATAAAAAATGTAACTTGTATTACATACATTCAAGTATAAAAAAATCTAAATATAAAATAGGTCACGATATTACATACAAAAAGGTAAATTTAATCTCATGCTAAGTAATTCATCTAAATAGCGAACACGATAGTAATAAATGGAAGAAACTATAATGATAATTGAAATAAAATGTGTCGGTACCCATAATTTGTCTAACATAAATTTAATGTCTCACATACACATACATTTCGGAATTATTACCGAAAATAGCAATATGTGTTACAACCTAATAGCTCTCGCCGTTAACCCATTTATAATAATAATATCAATTCTCACATAAATAGCCGTACATCCTATTAGTGTGTCGCCTACGAAACGACAACGCAGATGATTACTAATAGCACTTCAAATATGATTACAAGGACATAAAATTCTTTACTGATTTTCATAGTGATAACTTTAGTTAAACAAATGTTATTAAAAATTATACTTATATCACGGACGCGAACAGATCTGTAATTATTTGTCATTGAAACAACTCCGTTGTGTCAGGACAATTTCTTTCGGATGTAATAAAAGTATATTTTAAGAAAACTCAATTTGTTTCATTACAAATTAAAAAATTAACACTAGCTAGCCACACTTATTTTCAAATCCTTAATTCACCACACTTCGGTCCATATGAGACCGCTTTGTCGCATTATCATTTTCATTCTAATTAATATTTTTAAGCTTGTACTGTAGAAATTGGAAATACAGGCTCTGATTAAGATGTTTATGATAATATCTAGTCAAGATAATAATTTGAATTCTGAACTTAATTATAAAGAACCTAGAAAATTATGTTATTATATGAAAACACTGAAAAACGTTCAGCGGTCTGCTGGATCGGAGTATGACAAGATCCCGCGCAAGATAAAAACATTTTGTAAAATATATAAATAATATTGAATATTTCGAATTTTGTGTTATTATATTATGTATACAATTAAATTTTGTTCACTTAAAATTTTTGTTTATTTATCTCGTAGTAAAAAAATAAAATATAATTTTACCTAAACGTAGGTCGATAAATACTTATATTCTATAAAGATAGATTGCAGTTTATACCGTTACAACCAATCTCTCGCGCGTACAGACCTGTTATTAAATTCCCCATTAAAAATCGAATAAGAACGGAACAGCGATGTTTATTCGTGTCGGTTCACTGGTACCTATACTGTTGCTTGCTTTGATTCGTTGGATATAGAGCAAATCCTGTTTCCAGAAACAAAGTATATCAGTTACGCGTATCTTTTTAGAAATTAGTCAAGCTTATGCAAGTTTAGTAGCAGAACGTCTCAACAGAAAAAGTACATCAAATAAAACATCAATTTCTATTTGTAACATAAAGACACACTATAAAGACCAATCGTGATCTTCTGCCAAACGGTATCGTTAAAATAAAAAAAAAACAAGACATTAAAATAGCATTCAATTATCACTTGATATTTTTGCAGTTCCCAAGTCAATTTGTCGAGGCATGAGTACAATATATAAGCCAATATAGAGATAAAAAAGTTAATAAATAGACAATAAGATGTAATGGGTGTTTTACAAAACTCTATTCCTTTTTCTCATATTTCGTGAAAACATTTCTCGCAGGAGACGCGTCTTATTAACCTTTCTTTAATTCTGAAAAATGTTGCGCTGCTTTTCAGAACTCTTGCTACAGGTCAGATGGCGCGAAACTTTTAGAACGAACATGACGGAGTCCGGGATTTTTTACTCTCTCACTCTCTCTCCCTCTATAGCATCTTTTTTACGTATATATGTTTCACATATAGATTACTTTTTTTCGTCTTTTCTTTACATCTTTTTCTCGCGCACAATTTATATGAAAACGGCCTTTGGCTCGCTTTCAACTCTTTCGCTCTATCTCTCTCTGTCTGTCGTTTTCTAATATATCTTTAAAATTACTCTCTTTTTCTCTCTTTCTCTCTCACTCTCTCTCCCTCTTCAAGAAAAATCCTTTATTTGTACGTGCTGCGACGTCGTTATGCGTCCGTCATTATCGTTTCGCGTTTTCCCAGTCTTTCACGAATCTAGCAAAATAATTTAATTTCTTTTTATCCATGATATCCATATGTTCTCTTTATTCGCGGCTTCACCAAATTATACGCACAAAGAGATATGCCTTAACGATGAGAATCTCGCAAATAACGCTATTAAGCACAGAATTGTAACTGGATAAATACGCAAAAAATAGATGTCGGAGTTGCACCGCGTTGTCAAAAATTCTTCGTCTTTTTCTTCTTGTCGCCAAAACAATAAGCTTTTTTTAAATGGATGAAAAATAAATCTATTTGCTTATGCTATTCTGCTCAATATAAATCAAACGCATATAAACCTATATTATAGTTCCTATTCTTCTTCTCAAAGTAAGTTATCTTCCACTTCTATCTTTCTTGCGGCTATTCACGGAACGACGGAACTCGAATCCGTGGATTTGCTGGGCCCAAATGACTGTACGGATGAAACGATAAGTTAACGCGGATGAATGCAAGCGGCATGCACGCAACGCAACGGCCGTAAAATAACGAGCCAACCACGGAGGCGAGTATATACTCGCATGTTTTAAGTGTACGACGTAAATGCAATGCATCTCGTCGCGGCGATGCACTTGCATAATGTGCACTCTATCGAAGCGCGACGTGTTTCCCGTACCCCGATCCGATCGTTCTAAGGTTTCTTGTGCAGAAGCGGCTCAGAGAGAGAGAGAAAATGTTTCTTATTGCAGCGCACTTTAATACGTGCGCCGGATATAACGCGCCGACGTCAATACGTGCTCACGCAAATCGGCGATTCCGCAAAAAGCTTCCGTCAGGTGTTTCCGGGAGATCGACCCAGTTCGCCCCGAACTTTTAATCGAATAATGTTCATTCACCCGTAACTATAATAAAATTGATGACAGCGATATGTTTTCTCTCTCTATTTCATTTTGCCACATATCTTTAGATTAAAAATTTGTAAGAGAGATTAGGTATTAAAAAATCAATGTCTTGATTAAAAAAAAAAAGATTGAATAAAATATGTGTCACAGTAGAAAATGAGGATCTGATAAATAATTTACAGTTATATAGAAAACTTAAAACACGGATACGTTTTTAAAGTCTATCCAGTGTCGTTAACCTAGGTGACAAGATTAGTAAAAAATCCAATTTTTTCATAACAATACGAAAAATGCATGTTATTTTCATCGCTAATATCAGACCTATTATCTGCTACTACATTTTCCTTTTAGTCTCAATTTATTTTGCATTTTAATTTTCAAGGCACTTCAATGAGTAAACCTTAAAAGATTCAACGCTGTTCGAAACGCATAAATGTACATGTATGAGAGAAAAGTGTCAATTCCCTATAATTATTCATCAATGTACACAAGCTTGATTTGATCTTTCGAACGTTATAGCCAAACTTTATTGCAAAATTGAATGTGCGCGTCTGTCGCCGACTAAATTAGAAATAACTTTTACGGATCAGACCACTTTATAAATTCAATCTGGTAAATGCCCTCATAATTCACGTCAATCCACGTTTCGACTAACTGACAAATAATGCGATCTCTATTTCGGAATACAAGTCATTCGTTGATATAAAGAGAGTAAACATTTAAAAATGTAAATTAGAAAAAAATATGTTTCTTGTCCAAAAATAAACAAGAACACTTTTACTCTTGCAGAAGTAAAAGTCAAATCAAAATATAAATGCAGTATTTCAATAGCAATGTAAGAGTATTAAATATTTCTAATAACCATTATCTAAAGACCTAAACACGTGAGAAAATACCTGACTGTAACATTTGAATGTTTGTAAAAACAAGTCATCGATCCTAAAAATTTTCCTCGAGGAACTGAGCGAGAGTCTTGAAACCGTAATCTGAAATTGTACGACATTAATCTTTGAGAGTCCCACGCGAGTCTCAAGCCTCGATTATTACTCGATACCTTTCTTTTTACTATCTCCGATACTCGCCGGGAGAAGTTATCACAACGGTTTTTGTACCTGGGCGCGATTACGCACGGCTTCGTCTCTCGTCCAGCAATTACTATTCCACGCCCCAGTAAGTCCAGTATACGGTATTCCGCAATGTTACCTCTAACTGTTCCTATAGGCGCGAAAGTGAGGTTGCATACTCGAACGAAAAAGAAGGAGAAAAAGTAGAGCGGCGAAGAGAGAGATTATCGCGGAAAACGAACGAAAATGCTATCGAATTCGTCAGCACGTCTCGGAAAATGCTATGTTCTGAGCTTAATTCCCTGCATTCGATTCAATTTTCCCCGATGTCGCTTGTCGTAGGAACATCGATGATTTCGTCTCCCATAAATTATGAGCGAAAAAAAAAACAAGAATATCGGATTTCAATCGGGCTTCGATAGGGGCTTCAATCGCAACGATTAGACTCGATCGATCCACTTCGATGATATGTTGGCTTCTCGAAGTGTGTATACATGTTGTCTTAGGAAGCCTGTATAACGATAGTATTAGAAGCGGTACTTATTCCTATCAAATTTTCAGTTTTAACAGCTTTGCAAAACTGGAATTGAGGTCTGCATGCTATTTGACAAAATTAGTTTTGATAAAATTAACTTTCGAAAGCTATATTTGGACAATAAAACTATTTCTCCATAACAGTAAACTTGACATCAACAGAAAAAAATTTTAGTAAAAAAACTTGTTAAGAAATTTAATTTTGAAAATTCAGAAAAATTATGTATAGGAAAGACGGCAAATAAAAATTACGATATTTAGTAGAAAACTATTTCCTGCTATATCATTATAAAGATTTCCGAAACATGCTATATATAGAATGGATCAGAAATACCATAAGTACTTCATTATTGCTAATATCCCGGACTAAATCAGTAAAATAGAAGTCACCTCGTATATCCGTGCTATATATATATATATATGTATATATATATATAATATAGGTATTCATGTTATTGAAAGCATCCGGTTTAGGGGAGCATTTGCAGTTGCATCGTGTTATATATTTCATCAATTAACATTTTATACTTGAAGGTAAATAATCGCGTAAAAATCGAAATTATAATATTCTCGATACTATACATTTTATTTTGATATATTAAAGTATAACATAAATCGCGTTGCAAAATTAATTAAATTCGCTTAATAAAACAAAACTTAATAAAACAAGTAATATTGTACATCAAAAGTTTGTAATATCAAATAAATTAAAAAAAAAAAAAAAACTGTTCAGTTGTACATAAAAATCAGGAACAAAAGTTGTTTTACTTAATCTTTAAAATCTATCATGTCTAAAAATGCAAGGTTATAAACCATAATGTAACGTCAGTAAGTTAAATTTTATCCGTTAATGTGTGTGTGAAAAATGTATTTTAGTCAGTCGCGTTGTTTTCACTGTCGCGAATAAATGTACAGATTATTTTCCTGCGTCTGCAGTACGGAAATCCGAACTCTCTAAAATTTTACCGGTTTCAATCCTTGATGAAAATTCATCCCGAGAGAATTTTATTTCATTTAATTCCGCGAAACAATCTGACGTCTGTCGCTTTAGATATTCCCTCTAGTGTGAACAATAGTTATAAGCTTACTGCGAAACAGTTATACTTCTTTTCTATGCTTCCTCATAACTAACAAAATTTAGCATGATTTTCAAAGTTACGAATGTAAATTATTAAAATAATACGAATATAATAGAATAATGTTGAAACATATACTTATCGTGTAAGTAATAAGAATTAAAATCAATGTTTTTCAAAAATTTATTTATGTTGTCTTCTCAAAATAAAAGGCTCGTGTGCAAATAAATGAAGATTTGCATGCATTTTTCGATGTCTAACTTATTTGTTTTTCTGCAGTCTATTCATGCACTTTTCATTCTTTATACACTTTGTTTTAAACCAATCGATATTCAATCTCTATCTTCCATAACAATTGAGTGCGAGTGATTTTTTCACGCACGGCCGTTCCATTTTCCAAATAAAGGGGAAAAAATCCCGCGAAACTGCATCACATTTACACTATCTACGAGTCGCGAGTTTTTTTTTTATCGTGCAAAACTTTTTAATTGCGAGGCTCAATCCGATGATCGAAGCGAGAGAAGGCCATCCAATTTGAGCGAATGGGTTTTTCTCGAAAGCTTTCCCTTCCTCGCCCTACCTCCCCGTCGTGTCAACCCCTTTGCCGCGATTCTTTTGTGACGTAAAAATTGAATCCACATAGCTATGGTATATTCACGGACGTGAACATGTGTTCGTGGATGTCGTGCACATATGACAAAATTCGGAGGAGAAACCAACTTCCCCTTTCTGCTTTTTCCTTTCTTTATCCGCTGTTCCTCTTTTTTCATTTACACATTTCGGTTTATTCTCTTTCTTCTCAGAATAACTACAGCTGCCATTGTCATTGGCAATTTTTGTTAACTACAGAAGACACAATTTATCAAATTTAAAAATGTGACAATATTTACAAATGTGCAAATTTTCTCAAGTTTTTTCCATTCTTGAACATCGCTTTCACACAAAATAAAAAATAATTGTAATAATTTGTGCGCATCTAAATGCGGATAAATAATATATATATTTAAAAAATCTACATTTTACACATTAATACAAAAAATTTCAGTGATAAGTCTTCGTTAAAAGAGAAAGTTTCAATTTTTTTTCTCGACTATGGAAAACAAAGATATATGTATAGATATATGTATTCGAGAAAATATAGCTTGTCAAGAATTGATGTTTTGTTATTATGATTTTTTTATATTTATTTTTTGACGTGGCTTAATTGTGGGATTCACCAAGACTAAACGCGATCTTCAATCGGTCAAATAAACACACACGCATCCGGTGAATTTGTCCGTTTCCGTTCTACCGGAATCTTGCGGTTGTCCGTTCGAATAAAGACATAAAGGGAGAGAAACAGGAAGAGGAGGAGCAGCAGGCTCGAGAGTCGACCGGAGTAGAATGACGAAGAAAAAAAAGAAAATAGGAATAAAATAAAAGACGAACGCGTTGTCCCACGGTAGCTCGTCGTCGGCTAGACCAAACAAACAATCTTTATCTTCTTTATAGTCGCCCGCTTATCTCCGTCCGGCGACTAACTCTCAGCAGGTTTCCGCGCCTTTTTCTCGCCTTCCTACCAAAGAAATCCTTTGTGTTCCGGCATACGTTCTCACGGCGGAGGAAAAGTTTCACGAGAGAGAAAGAGAGAAAGAAAGAGAGAAAGAGAGAGAGAGAGAGAGAAAGCGAGACGAAATGCAGAAAATTTGAATAAATCTCGCGCCGCGTCGTGAATATCATTTCGCTAGATTTTGCGGAGTGTTCCGCATCTTTAAGCGGGCACTGAAAACGGTTCTCTAAGTACCGTTCCCGTGAAGTTTTGAGAAAGCCGTGCCTGTGCACCCCACGCGACTGACGCGACGAAACCCGGGCAAGCTTCGTTATACCTAACCGCCGCGCCGTTCGGAAACCTTTGGCGTTCTTTGCGTGAGAAAGACAGAGAGAGAGAGAGAGAGAGAGAGAGAGAGAGAGAGAGAGAGAGAGAGAGGGAGAGAGAGGGGAGAGAGAGAGAGAGAGAGAGAGAGAGAGAGAGAGAGAGGGAGACGGAAACCTTAAATCGCTGAACCGATATCGAAGATAAATGGTTGCGCTGATATGAAAAATGACTAGTTTCTTTTGTAGATAACTGTCCCAAATTATTTTGTAGAAATAAATCAAGGAATTGAGATGAATGTGCTCAATCAAATATTTTGCGAAATTTTTTATGATTATTTGCCTCTGTGTCTCTTTTGTTCCATTACTAAAATAATCCATCCCAATCAGTTTCTCTTGAAATTATTCTTACTTTTCTTTGTTTACATGCCGGAGATTGATTGTTTTATATATAAACTTTATCTGTGTCTTTTGGCTTAGATGCGTGGAAAACGTGAAAGTAAAATTTATATAAATCGATACATGCCGAGAAATTGTTGCGAGATTTCTTGACAAACTGAGATCGAGCGCCGGCGACGTACAAATGACGATAAATTGTTCAATTCACTAATGCTGCTCTCCCACGGAAAGACGGAAGAGAATAAGTCAAATTGCGAAAACTTTGACAAATACTTCGGATATAAAAGAACATAATATCGATATTCTGTCTGCTCGTCGAGCAATTTTTAGAATATAGGTATTTTATGTGTGTGCGTGTGCGTATGTGTAAAAATTGACTTTGTTAAATTAATTTCACCGTGATGATAGAGATATATATAATTAATCATATCTCTATCATCACAGTGAAACTAATTTAACAAAGGCAAATAATAAGCGTGTCCACCTAATTTAATATTGAATCCATTTCGCCCTCTTTCGAGGGATGACTTCGCATTATATAGCTATATAGGGAGGAATGTTCCTCGTGATCGCTTATTGAGACGAGCATGAATCGTGAAATTCGTCCGAAGTCGCGTGTATCCGTGCGGAATCAATTCGCCAGAGTTCCCGAACAAGAATGCACAGAGCGATCTAGGTTTTCTTTTATATGCGGATTTTTTACCGACTTTTTTCGACAAAAATTGTTCGCGAGACCAATCTCTGTGTTATAAAGAATTTAAGGACTTTCAAGAGTAAAATTTTAACCAAAGTTTTTCATGCAACGCGTTATCCGATTAAATTTTTCAAACAGAAAGGCTCAGCTTCAAATTCGGGGAATTCATATACGCGAGAACATCCCGATGCATACGCGACACAACAAGAAAAGCGGTCAGCAAAACCGAGAGCTCATCGGCGTTTTGATGTATAAGTTTCGGTTAACCGCTGACGAACGATCGGTATATAGCGATCGATCGCGAAGAGATAGCCTCGGTGGTTGCGGGCAGAAATGACGCGGCAAACGCGGCGAAAGAGGCGCATTTTCGTCGCGTTTCTGCCTCTCTGTGACGCTCGGAAAAAGTCGTGGAATGTGCGACTGCCGTTGGCTGCGCGCAATAAAATCGCTCCGCAGCAAAGCGACCGGCTCTTGGACTCTTGACGTTTAATAATAATAAATTATGGAATCCGCCGCGCTGGTCAACGACGCATACGCGGATCTGGAGAAAGGCTTCGCCCGGCATTCGCCAGTCTCATTAGAGGTTTTAATTGCGCCAGGTGAGACCTCGGACAACCATAAAGACGAATAAAAATTCGGTCGCTCTCCCGGAAAATAATAAACCCGACCCGTGAATTGATATAGTCGATTCGGTCCGTGATGTTCCTGATGAGTGCTCAACTTGATCGCGTTCCTATATTTTCGTCATATAATCGCGCCGGTTAAATGTACAGACTTTATCCACTTTATCACTGCGTGAATCACAATATATATTTTAATTGCAACATAATGCTAATTCCGCGATTACGTGAATAAAACAATATCCTGATTTTCTGTTTCCGCATTAATGCAAATATAATGGCTTAAATGTAATATTACACGTGCAATTTAACAGATCGGATAAACATAATAGCGTTAGACAGATTCTGGCAAAATTAACACGCGTTATTTATCCGTTTCTAAAATTCGACATACGCAATAGCATAAGTATTTCGCAATTTCCCGGCAAAAAAATGAGAAACAGCCTACGCACAGGCGGACGCTGCGGAGAAAGATTGTTCTCGCGCTCGTATGTATGCACAAATGACGCGAGCCCGTGTGAAAGGAGCATATGGCGCTTTGTAAAAGGCTCCTGCGTATTGCCTTCTTTAAGCTTTTCGATGCCACCTGTTACGTAAATGCGAACGAGTGAGAAAGAGGACGGCGAGGAGCTTCCTGCGAGCCGATTGATTCGTGCCGTAATAATCAAGGAAGACGAATCGCGCGTCCTTCTTGCAACGAAAGGTGGTCTTTCCACCTGACGGCCATTCAGCCGCTCGACAACCACCGATGCACCACCATGCGCCACATCGTGTGGTTATAATAATTCCGATGGCACTGATACCCTCGCAGTGCCGAGCTATCGAATACCGTGCACACAAGGTAACCTTCCGCGAGTTATTGTCGGCCAGTAGTATAGCCATACTGCGAGATATCAATTCATTTAAACGAGCTATCAATCCGCTGTGTGCATCGGAGGGAATGAACGAAGTAACGAGAGATTTCAACGAGACAGTGACTAACAACGCGTTTATATATAGTTGTGAACTACTCTTGGCAAAATATAAATCAATTCGCTCCGTTTTTTTAAATCTTAGATTTTTGTGATAAGTCGCAATCGCGCTCTATGCGTGTGTAAATTTATTGATAAATTAGATTCAAATAATTTAAAGTCTTCTTTTTAAGAAAGTCACGCATTATTCGCAATAGAATCCCCATGGAATAATATGCATGTATTAGGTATCCAAAATATCATGATAAATTTTAAAACAAAAATCACTTATCAAAAATCTCGAAATGTTTTGCGTTCGTTGAATCCCGCGCTTTTTACAACGATCAAAGGTATTTTATATTTTTCTCCAGATAACGAGCGAGATGCCGAGTGACATCGCCGAGATTATGTACACGTCGGCGAAGCGGCAGTGGTTAAATTAAGCTGTTCAAAATGACTCACCGTTGATATGCATTTGTGGCTCGGCGAGATGAACTCCAGGCCCCGCTGTCCCTCGCCGCTGAAGCATCTCTGTATATTGCTCATGAACTTGCGGCGGATCGCCTTGAGCGAATACACGCACAGACCCGAGCGTTGTCGCGGCACGTCACTGTTGGGCCCGTCGCTCTCGGCGAACACGGCGAACAGCACATCGTCCTGAGCGGTGATGCCCAGGTCACCGGCGAGAACCGAGCCGGCCTTGCCGACGTAGGCGGCTTGCACCAAGTTGTAGGTACGCTCGTCGCTGGTGCAGTTAATCGGTATCTCGGTGTACGAGTAATAATGCTCGTCGTCCTGGCATACGCGGACCAGTTTCGACAGATAGATCGGCGTCTCCGTGTTTTTCATCTGCGTGGTGAGGAAATAACTGAACCCGCCGCTGCTAAAGCCGTAGATGTAGTTGATGGGGTAACGTTCTCGCGACAGAGAGTTAACGTACATGCGTGTACCGGTCGTGACCGCTGCTTCCGCGATGTTGAGCATCTTGTCCTTGTCGAGGGAACGCGAGCTCACCGCCGGCACTTCCGAGCGGTAGGGCGAATTGCCGGTGAAGGTCACGCCGACGTACATGACCTGGGAGACCGGTGGATTTGGCGGGCCGGGCGCGATAAACGCGACCGTCGAGGCGGTGGCGTTGTTCGCCACCACCGCCTCCTTCACTTCCTGCACCACGTCCGATATGTTGTGCAGATTGCGCACCGTGCACATGCCTTGGAACAAGCTGCCGCACGAGATGAGCCGCGTGGTAGTGTAATCGATCACCAGGGCCTTGTTCACGTTGTCGACCGGCCGCTTTTGCGCCTCACGGGGGCAGTCTAGCATCGAGCACGCGGTGGAGTCGCCCTTCGGTCCGGTGACCTCCTTTACGACGAGCAGCAAGTCCGGCGACAGCTGATAGAGACGATTAACCGCACCTACGTACACCCGACCGGTGTTCTTGTCCACTACCAAATGGTTCATGCGCTCCACCTCCGAATCGTGGAATTTCTGGACTATGTCGGCCGGCGACGTGCGCACCGCTATCGGCAGCGTGAGGATCAGAATCAGCAGCAGCGGCGGGCGACACCAACATCGTCGGCGCGGCCGCGATACCACCGACCGCGCCACCCTCATAGTCCCCGTCGTCGTTGTCGGGAAAACTGACAACATTGCCTACTCTACCTATTTCCACACTACGGACTCCGTCGCGCCTCCACCACCACCACCCCCTCCTCTTCCACCTCCTCCGCCGCCTCCTCCCCCGCCCCCTCCTCCTCTTCCGCGCTGTCCGGCGATTGTGGCGGAGGTAGCTTCTTCCTTGAGCTTCTCCCAGACCTGCAAAAAGCAATCAAAATTGATAGTTAATGTACTTGAGACATTAAACCGTATAAGGAAATGTATTATATAACAAATGATATATTTTTCAAAAATTGTTCGCATTTAAGAAAAATATCCTCCCTTAGCTCTTAAAAATAGATATTTATGTAAAAGAAAAAAATAATTTAAAAAGAAGTATATTTCATGTGTAGCATCAAATTACTTCTCTGTTGATAAAACTTTATTGAATTTATGGAATAAAAAATAAAATTATGATGTATTTATAATTTGTAAAAATACATCAAAATTATTACATAATATTATAATCTTGTTTCATTTCTTCTGGCATTCAACTATTCTGATTGATATCGCCCCTGGAAATTACAAATTTCTTTCACTTTTAATTTATCTTTTCGTATATACAGATGTCCGTCTGCTATAATGTAACTATACTATTCGTACGTCCGAAGAGCGAGACATTATACGCAAGAGACAGTATTCGCCATGCATAATTGTAACGATTATCTTCTCCGACTCAAGGTGAGAGCACCTCTTGCACGCAACGTAATCTACTTTCGATCGAAGGGAAAGGTGCAATTAGTGCAACGACACGGAACAATTATTGCCGAGAACGCAAGATAACAATCAAGCATAATTACGCGCAGCGCGCGTTGAAAAGTGCACTTCCTAAAGTTGTATTAAAAATATCTTAAATGTTTGCACAAAAGATAATAAATCATATTACATACAACTAATAATTAAGCTTCTCGATTCGGCAAACGTACAAACCAGCGTACCAACGTCAAAGACAAATACATTTAAATGACGTTTCGTTAATGGAATGTAAGCATCTCTACGTGATTATAAAAGATGCCTTTTGCCGATCGGCTCGGCAGTTCACGTTCTCACAGAGGATCGACAAACAAAAAATTGTAGGACAAAAATAACGAGATCGCGGCGAAACGGGAAGAATGTGCGATTTATCGAGCAGGAGAAAACCAGGTGCCTTTGAAACGTGCCCCCTCCGATGCATCTCGTCGGCCCCCTCTTAAGAAAATGACTTCGAGCAGCCGGCGAGCGTCGAAAAAAGCGAAAGGTGGTGGAACGGGCGAAGGAAAAAAAGAAACGCGGCGATCATCATCTCTCTCTTTCGTCTCTTATCGCAACGCGGAGGGTAACAGCCGATCGGGAAAAAAGTTTTCTTATTTCCTGAAGAACCCATTTTCCCCACTCTTTCCCTTGTTCCCGGATTACCCCCCCTCCCTCCCAATTTCATTTGATGTCAATCTCGGTTATAGTGCTCTGACCCTAGGAAGATTAGAAACATCTGCGTGCCAAAATCTCAGACATTTTGCGCGATCTTTAAGAATAACTCAGTCACGGAAAATTTCAACTGTCTCCATTTTTCTTAATGTATTTTTTATACAGTTAAATTTAATATCCGCAATCGATTACAATTTTTATATAATAGAATTATAATAAATAAAGCAAATTTATATATAATTACAAAGATAAAAAAATATTTCAGGTATCTATTTTTATGTTTAAGTGAACAATTCTATTTTCTAAATCCCTACATATTATAAAAGTGTAAAATATTGTCTTTTATTCGTTAAGTAATCAATAATCAGAACGATGATTAAGTTACGAATAATTTCTATCGAAATTTTGAGTCTAATCAGATATCAGTGCTATTTAAAATATATGAAGAACCACTGTGTAAGTTCTAATTAATTGTAGGTTATCAAACTTAGAATATTAAGAATTTAATACATTTGTTTGAAAAACGCATAATAATAAAATTTTATGTCAGTAATTTTAACACTGACAATAGCAAACGTATTTCCAAACTCGATAGTTAAACTAATTTTGATAAATGAAACAATTTGTATTATTCAATTAGGAAATAGATTCAGTAAACACTAGACTATCATTCTCGAACAAAATACTGTCATTACATCCGATAAGTTATCTTTCTTTTAGAAAGAAAGACACATTTCAAAAAATACGAAAAAATGTTCTACTTGTCTCCTCACGGTATTTTAATTTCGATTAACTTCACGTGAATGAATAATTTAACTACTGACCGAATAATATTACAGTCTCTTGCTTCGCGTATTCGGAGAAGCTTAAAAGAAACCATGAATAGTATCGATTTGTTTATTCAACACGGCGTAGTTGCAGACTACGTTCGTAGGCTATAGTATAGCAACTTCGATCCGCCAATGCGCGTCATTAAATGACAAATCGGGGAGTCCAATATCGCATAAAAGCATTTGTTCCATGAAAAGTAAAAGATAAAGTTCGCGCGATTGTATGAGCCATTTGCAGTGAGTAAGCATTACAAGTAACGATTGCACGTATAAAGAAAGTAGACTAGGTGACACGTGCACCGATATAAGTATTGAATTGACCGCGAGCACGCGATTTCTCAGGAAAGAAACGATGCAGGAATGTGATGAGAAAAAATTGCTTGAGAAAACAGAGTCGCATAAGGGGTGTCCTTCAATTATAATAAAATATATTATTTATTATTTTTAAATATTGAATTGCTTTAAACATTCATTGAAGAATCCCTATATACATACATATAATGGTGTGAAAAATCCCTAAATGTGTGTATGTGTGTTTACATGTGTGTCCGTCCAATGTCGACTCGCATATCAATTATCGTAGATCACAGACTGGCGATAGCCTCCCGCATCTGATGAAGAGAACGCGTGCCTTTCTTTATGAATTCCCATATTGTACTAGAGAAGAGCGACACGCACTTTGACGTCGGTAATTAACGATCTTAATTGCTCTCGGTAATTTGCACCGCGATTTCGCCAGAGCGATACACGACGGAGACACCTCTCGTTTCCGACAACGTTACGTTAGTCGAGAAAGTCAAACATGCGTGAAACTACGGGCTAATTAGCGTGCAAATAAGGCTTGAGGCGTTGCCAAACTCAAGGCTGTTGGGATGTTTAAATTTACCGGGGCACCGATATTTTATCACTCATTCAGTATTGAGGATCAATATCAACATTTTATAATATTCATGTAGCATGTATTAAACAAAAAACTATAAGAAAAAAAAGTTGTAAATATAGCGCAAGCATTATATACATTAAAATTTTTTAAGTGCAAAATTACAATATTTTTATTTCTATTAATAACAAGAAACAAGTAAAAACATTAAATTATGCAAAAAAAAATTTGATAAGAATATTTAATAAGTATTTTAAATATATTTTGTATAAGAAATATTTCAAAAATTATAATCCTTTAAAGTTGTCTCTCATAAAATTCTCGCTGCATTGATCAACTATCCAATCCTCATGCAGAAAGATTTATTTACAATGGCCACCATATGGAATGTACATTGAAGATAAGATCGTCTATGCAGCTTGAGAGACAAATTGCCTTTTCAAGAAAAGGCCACGTAACGAATGTGATTGCTCGACAAACGTGCTTCAGAGAAAAGTGTAAGTATTGAAGGGGCATGAAAAAGAATGAGTATGAGCGTCGAAAGGGGAAGACGATGGGCTGGAGGAAAGCCCGAAACGCAAGGGAACGATGCAACGCTCTCCGCGATCCTTTAAATCTTCCTTCCGTCCCCTTAGCTCGAGGTCTTCCTGATTCCTCATTAAGCAAATGGTCGACGTGGAAAACATGTCGCGGAAACTTCTGTAATTCAAAGAGACACGACGTAAAAACGAACTTAGCTTTCTACGACGTTTAACTGCTTTCTCGTAAAATTCCAATGCAAGAGGCAAAACGATAAGGACTCTTTTACATTTAAATAGTATACGTCGGTGACAAATGCATTTTGAGCGTGATAATTTTGATTGGTTTAAGCTGAACTAATTCATTACTATTAAATTGTTATTTGTTTAATTTACTAATCACAACTGATATATTTTATTGCTTATTTATTTCATTGACCGAACGATTCTTTTATAATTTTATCTTCTTTTAATTTTTCTTATATACCTTTTTTAGAAAGAAGAGCGAGACAATATAATATCAGATATTAATTCTCTTACAATATTAATCGTTATTATTTTTATTTGTTTAATCTTTTTGATATTTAAATATTCATCTCATTAAAATTTCTGTAATTTTTTATTAATAATCCCTGAAAAATTTGTTTCAGAATATAAATAGATTTATCTTTCTATTTATTAACATTTTTCTAAAAAAAATTCTTATCTAATATATTTCTAACTAAAAAGAAAGAGAGAGAAAGAAAGTTAAGTAAACACTGTTTTCGATAACAGCGATTTTATTGCTCACCAAACCTAACAAACTAAAAGCTCTTAAATATAGCGGCATATAGCTATTATGGTCTACGGGGAAATTTTCCGGGGAGAGAACGGCCGTTAGCAAAAACTTACTATAACCAACTCGGATGGGAAAACTTGAATTAATTTGCCACCGCTATAAAGCGTAGGAAGCGAGGGACGAGAGAGACTCTGAGCGGCGGAAAATTTGCGCGGTCTACCGAGTCCGAAGCCCCTAATGGATCCTTAACGAGTTGAACAATCGTTAAAGGGTTTAAACAATTGTCCGGTTGGTGACTTTTTAAAAACGGCCGATTCCTTCCGCGGCGAGTCCGGCATATCGAGTTGCCAGCGGCGAACACAGAGGCGAACTTTCCTCTCCCCGGCAAACTTAAACCGAAACTAAATGTATATACGCGAAGTATATAACCGTAAAGAAGCGTACTCCACGAAGACATCCCGGCTCGTTATCTCCGCCTCGGCCCCAGAAGATTTACAAACCCGCTATTATCTCGGTCGATTTTCCGCTGTTTGCGTCGAAAACGCAACATCTCCAGTGTCTTCATAAGAATATATAAAATGTTTAACTACTAAAAAGTTTCATATTTTTAAATTGTATAAAATATTTCGTAATTTATCTATTTTGAAAATTTAAATATACATATAAATACTTTCTAAATATTATCTGACATATTTTGTAGATATACATATAATATAGTTGAGTGTTTGGTAAGTTAAAAAAGCTATTGCTAAATAAATAAAGAATTGATGACATAAATAAACAAATATGAATATAATTTTGAAAGTGAAGAAATTCGATTCTGGTTTAACATCGTCTGAGCTTAACGACTATTATGAGCATCGTGCGGACATAAATTTTGCACAACTATTTGTACGGGCACACGTTGCAAAGGCAAGATCATTGGTTCCGTCAGCTAACGAGGTACGATCCATAAAGTAACGAGGTGATATATCGCTCGGCTCGTGGAAATGATCACGTATCAGGTGATCGCTTACCAGGGAAAATCAGGTCGGACGTAAAAAAGAAGACGCAAAAAAGCAAGCGTGGGTCCATCGAAGCTAATGAGAAGTAAGAGGCCACCCGGTAGCACGGTAGCATCAACGACCGTCTGATTTTTATTAGTGTCGTTTAATGAATTCAGTTGCACGGCAGGATTAAGCGGCGTTATAACGCCGCGTCAAATAAGAGACAGAACTAACTAAAAGACAGTCTCTGAATTTATTCTTCGTCGTAGCAGTCATCAATCTTCTCTATAACAGAATTACCTGGCCGCGTATATTAACTGTATGTTTCCCGAAAACAAAAAACTCACGTAATTACTCGAGACAACGAAACGTTTCAAGCCCTAAATAGCGGAAAATTAAATTTCCAACTGTGTCAGTAATTTGACATAAACGGCATTACACGATAATACATATAAAATATTCATAATTCTAAAATTTGTTAATGATATATGACTAACAATTAACATTAATGTCATATTACATACAAAGTTATAATAATGTTATCACGCTAAAAAATGAACAAATGGAACGCGTAATGGAACGTAAATATTTAATAGCGGACACAAAATCGATATAAAATTATGTAGAATATACCAATCGCAAAGTAGTTCGAGGTAGTGTTTCTGCATGAAATAAATTTTACTCGCTCAACTACATTTAAAAAATCGAATAGCAAATGTGAATAGAAAAGAAATTTTAGCTACTAATCATTTATAGATGTTTCTTACACGAACCGATTAAAGTTCATAATAAAATTCGATAAAATATCAAATCAGTAAAATGGACTTTTCCACTGATATCCACAATCCGATAGTGGATGGAGCAATGCTGGTAAACAGTAAGACACGCGAGGCGGTCTTGGCAAGTTGCCAGTGTCAATTGCTTAACCCTTATAAGTGCACAGTGTGTCATATTTGTTATCGTCCGCTTAAGAAACAATATACTGCATTATCAAAGTTTCTTGTGCGTAAAATTGGTATTTCTACATTACACGGCTGTTTCAATAGTATTAGAAATTCGAAATTATTGCTTTTAATATACCTACCTATAAAATATCTTCAGTTTCACACGCAAACAAAATTATATAATATCTATAATTGAATAATTATATATAAAATAAAAAGGAAATAATAGATAGATTAAGTAACGATGAATTAGATAAAGCTAAAGGAGAGGTGTTGAAAAAACTGTGTGGAAGGAAAAAGGAAAAGAAGATAGGAATTAGTACTAAGGTTGCGTTAAAGCGGTATGGAATGTATGAGTGTGATAAGAATATTATTGTAAACCAAGTCCACTTCTTGGCTATGTAATAAAGATATTGATTAATTGATTGAATAAAAAGATTTAATTTGCTAGTTACCTGCTGTCTACATTTTCTAAGTTTCACTTATTATTATTGTTCCTGTTTTAGTTATTATTGTTTTCTAAGTTTCTTTATCGCTTAATCTTTTCCAAAAAGTTGTCCCATTGTTGGTCACATTGATTATCATATAATCTTATATCAGATATTAAAATTAAAACATCTTTAAGACTTAACTAGATGAAAACTTGTTTAGCAAATAAGCAAAGAGCCAGAGAAACGTGAATAAACGAGATTGTGTCATGAAACCAATGAGAAATAGAAGCAAGAGTCCTCTCGGTGACGTTATCCAAGCCGATTTTTATCGGTCCCGACGCGAAGCCTAAGAAGAGAGAGAAATGTACAGGAAGGAACGCGTATAAGAGACATAAAGAGAGAGACAAGGAGAAAACGAGGGATACTACGAGAATCTGCGGACTCAGAGAGAGAGAGAAAGAGAGAGAGAGAGAGAGAGAGAGAGAGAGAGAGAGAGAGAGAAAGAGAAGGGATATCTCGGAGACTCGTCGTGATGCTCGGCAAAGGCCATTTACTGGTGACAGAGACAAATAGAACCGGGTACGTTCCAGGAGGAGGGTCTGCGCGAAGAAGGGAAACTCTACGTGTGTCGTCTAGTTATAAACGAAGCAAAAGGACGGGATGAGAAACCCCATGCGCAAGATGCACTACGGGAATGAATTCCGTCACGACGTGCCCCCTTATGGCAGGACTGTGACTGCGACCTGCGAGTACCCAATGCGCTCTTTTAATAATTTCGTAACAATTAATGAACGGGCGCGTCCTTCAGTAGTAAACTAAGTGGCAAATGAGAGACACAAGAAGAAGAAGAGAGAGAGAAAGAGAGAGAGAGAGAGAGAGAGAGAAATGCATTTTTTACGGAGCTGCATTTACGACAAAAAGTGATTGATTAGTCAAACGTCATTTGCAGATATTTATTGTTATCGCATAAATGTTTTGCTAGATTTTTTTATATCAAGAGACACGACACGGTAGTGTCTCGCGCCAAGTACGCACGCGCAGCGCGAGACCGCCGTGACTCTTTTACGCGAACGCACGAGTTGCAAGTACCCGAGTTTGAGATCTCAATAACATCAAATGAACGGATCAAGTTCTATTTTATGTACACAATAAAAAGTAAATTAAAAGAATTAATTCGTTAATTAGGTAACGCGAAAGAACTAATACACAGTGCGTGTGCATATATGTTTGTGTGCGTGGATTAATATCAGGCGCGATTAATAACGGGCCGGGTTTATAAACTTCGATTACTACGCGCGCACGTGATGCTTGTGACCGCTCGTTGCGTATTATACGATTGTGCATATAAACCGCCTATCGCGGGTCAAAGTGGATAACGATGCTCGCTTACTGTCGAAAGTTGCGTATGATCGTTACTTGACCAATGCATGTGCGTTAAAAATAATACAGAACGGTTCAAAAAGAATCGTGCAGTTCTTATTAAATGACTTGGACGTAGAGTTTAATAAAAAATAATACTGAAATACTACTAAATAATATTTGCCGGCGTCCTCTCTTTTTCAATATAAGTATTTTTTGTATTCAATAGAAGTTCAAAAAATAATAAATGATATTCCTCTCTCCAATCTTAAATCAGTTTTGTGTTACAGTATATTTCTTTAAATATAACTGTGAATTATAATAATAAAAATTTTTTCATACTAAAGCTTATAATTCACACTAAAGTCATATTTCTAAATTAGAATTGTTATGTATTTTTCGAAGTATTAGTCATTCTAGAATTTGTTGAAGAATTGATTAACAAAGAAATAGCTTTAGAACATCCTTTACACTGCACGAAAGCCCGTAAAGTTCCGTGGAAACGGTTTCGAGCTCTATATAACTCTATAGTTTAACGGCCGAAGCTGTTCTCGGCCCCTGTCGAAACGTCCTGCATGCATAGCGTCCCCAGCGAATTCGGGGACACTTTGCATGCGCTCCGAATGTAATTGCAGCTCATAATCCGTAGGACTAACAAGCACATTAATATTGCGTTCCGAGGCGCAATATTAATATTCGGCAGACATCAAAACATTATTTACAGTCATGCACCAATGACGATTCGTATACTGTTGTGAACGAATATGGCTGCCTGCAAATTGCAAAATTTGTAGTCCCATTGGAAACTGCATTAGCTGAGATGCGCTGGCACATGGCAAAAGGGACAAAGTTTGCTCTTCGAGCACCAACGGGACATGACATCTCACGAGATTGGTAAACGTTGGCATTCGCTCGATACGTTTGCTAGTTGCTAGGTTTTCATATAGCAAAAGAAAACTTTTTCCGGAAAAAAAAAGATACATAATATTAAATAAATAATACTAATGTGGAAAAAGTTTAGTTTTCTCTCTCTGACATAGGTAACAATATTTTAATAATGTTATGCGATAAGAATAATATAGAATATTTACGATCTATGCGTAAGATTTAATATAGCAAATAAATAAGTTGACAGAGTTAAAATACTGATCTTATAATTTAACAATAAATACATGTGTATACATAAAATTACGGAGCACAACATAGAATAAGAAAAATGTCTCAGTGTTTATAAAGTCATAAATGTGACATATACAATTATTATTTGATCAAACTGCAATTCTTATTTTTCTTGTCAAAGTACGTTTTTGCGACGACATCAGAAATTCAATTCTCGAATTCAGGTCACATCTCGGTATGCATCACTTGGTACAAAACAGTGGCTGCGTTTCAACGAAGCCGCGTCCAGCTGTTCCCATTGCATATTATGAAATGGGGTGAAGACTCTGTTTAGAAATTCGAATACGGGAACGAGGCCGGACACGAGGGTTACAACTTACGACTTACAGAACTTACAGTTTGAGGGAAAGGAACAGAGGCGCGTGCATGAATATTAGAAAGGACGTTCCACGAAAATATGGTAGTGACACTATCGACGGGATAGGGGATGATATGTCGACGGTCGCAGAAGAGGTCGAGGATGAAAGAGAAGAGGGATGTTGCTTGTACAGAGCTGCCTGTTAAGTTTCCCGAGTATTATAGCGTACGTCGAAGCCCCCCGAGGGACGCCAGGGTTTTGGGGTTGGTTGTCCGGGAGGATCGACCCAGGGGTATGCTCACCGTCGTTCTGGCCTAAACCGACTTGGGAACCGGGTAGAGAGTGAGAAGTGGGAAACGGGGTTTCCCTCCGTTGCCCCACTGCGTTGTCCTATATGCGATAAATTGCCAAAAGTGCATGGGGGAAAAAGAGAGAGAAAGAAAAAGAGAGGAAAGAGGGAGAGAAGAGCTGCAAATTCATTATACAATAATTCAATATATACAATAAATAATATTCCAATAACTCTATATTGTTTTACTTGACTAGAAAAATCAATACTTATAGAAGCATTGTATTAAATGACGCATCAAATATCCAATGAGGCACACGTTATCGCTTATCACGGTTTACGGAAACCGGTCATTTAATAGGGCTGACACTTCAAATTTCAGGAAACTTCCATCGTATTGTATTGCGCTTACAAATTATCGTTGAAGCAAGTGCAAAATTAAACAGTTAAAGATAATAGCTGTACCATTATGATGTCAAAGTAAATGAATCAACGAATCCCGTTATGGCTTTGTCAACGAAATCAGTTTAATTTGATAAGGCAGATTCGTCAATTATTTTGATATCAGTCTAACGTAGGAAGTCGCGAATGACGTTGATTATACCGTGTCTCTAGATTTCAGGACATTTTAACAGCTACCCTATTTTTAATAATTTATGCGCGATTTTGTATATTTCTACTTACTAGCTTAAAAAATTTGTTTTTGTTTTTTTTTCCGGCCTTCTCTTTATTTTTGTTATTTCTATTTTCTTAATTTACTTATTAATGTTCCAACATATAAACTTTATGGCGATAGTGCATCAGGCGGTCATTCATTATCGTGCGCAGTAATAGATCGAAGAACGAAAAACAGTGTCTGGATGACATTCGTCATAGTGCAGCAGTCACCGACGATGCGTCAGAACGTGATGAATCGGCGTAACCGAAATAATGCAACGAGATGCGCGGGCGTGTTGGACGACCATATGTGGACGTGCATTTGCGAGCTGTCACGTCAAGAGAAGGGCTCGACGAAACCGCCACGAGACACACAGTGTTCCGCGACATCATGTCACAACTTCGTGATCTGATTTCCAATTTTGCGAGTCAAAAACCTTATACAAATACAGCTTGTAATAAGATAAAACAAAATACAATGCATAAAATAATTTTTTAGAAAGTCAGGATTCTTTTTTACAACTAAGAAAGATTTTTCTTTGCAATCATCTTTTTATATTTTGCAATTATTCTCTTCGTAAAAAAAAAATTAATTTTAAAATCAAAGATGCAATAGTGTATTCGAAAAAAACATACTGAGAATTTGTGGAGATATATAATCCGTAATTATATTTAGAATTAAATCCATTTTCAGAATATAACATTTTTAACTCCAGGATTACTTTAAAAATCGGATTCCGAGGTTACGACGTAAAGTCGTGGGATACCGTGTATTATATACGACATCGAGATATCGCTATCAGACACACCTGTCACACACCGACGTAGGGTTCTCGACGACTTTCCGTTTCGCCGCGAGAATTCGTATAGCCTCTTCCCATTGTAACGAAATAACAGCAGTTTGTGTCACCACTGTAGCACTATAACCACAAATCATTCACGTTTTTAGACGCTTTGTCAAATAGAGTTTTCCGCCCGAATATACTGTCCCGTGTAAACTGTTTCTGGATGTCATCAAAATAAACTAAAATAATAAATATGTTTCTTTGCATTAATTGCAAAATCTATTCTTTTTTCAAAATCGTTAATAAGTTTGAAATTAGTGCAAATTTAATATATAAAACATTTCTTCTTTAAACATTAAATTTATACATTATTATTATGTCTATAGTGTTGTTAAACGTCAGAAAAATGTAAAAATGTTAGATACATTCATACTTTCATGAATAAGAATTTTTAATGGATAACAGTTTTTCAATTCGCATTTATTAATGTATTTTTGACACAAACTATCAGCACTCCTTCTCCGAAAGAAAATCTCTGCAGAATGTTCGTGAAATGATTATTTTCAAGCGACTGCAACGCGGTGATACTCATTACACGTGAGTGCTATATCGAATGTCAATTGCATCGATAGCATAACACAACAAACGCACAGCTGCATATTATTCACCGCATGATAAACGTTCATTGGAATGATTTGATTGCAATCTGCAGAGAATGAATTTTTAGCATGGAAATCAACTCACCATTACGCACATTTCTGCAATTAATCACTATATGGTAATCACGTTCGCCACGATTATCGCGCGATTTCCGTCACACAATTATAACAATGCCAAAAAATGATTTTTCTACAAAAGTATCGCGGCACATTAAGATGGAAATCTCTGCGTGATACTTATGATACTTATCATAAACTTGTATTACAGGTTATACATACAGTATCCCAGAACTTAATGATAGAATTTGTATTTCAAGTCTTGTCTTAAAAGAAAAAACGCATAATAATGTGTTGTTCTTTATAGCGTTAAAAATTAAATATCTTGATAACAAAAATCTCAAATTAAATGCTGGAAAAATATATAATTTGATTGCAATCAAATTGCAAAAATTAAACAAAATCTTATTTAATTTCGTTTCAGAAACTTTTACCTTCAAATAATATACAACTTGAAAATTATTGATGCCACGTTTCAATTAAAAAAGAAAATACTTCAGATTGATCAAAGAATATCTATGATTATAAAGCTTAAACGTTAAGATTTCTGTGACACTTTATATTAACCGTAATCACATGCAGAAGGGAAAAGGGAAAGAGACGCCGCGCCGCGGCGCCGATGCTGCAAACACCGAACGCACGCTTTTGCGAGAATCCCACGTTTAATACACTTTGGATGACTTTTAAATCACCTGGCGGAGGAGCCTGTCGCATAAAGCTCTTGGGCCTCGCCCCGAGCTTGCGAGGCAACTTAAGGCTTTTCCAACCCGCCTCTAATCCAGTTTTGATTATAAATCACTTAAAGCCACCATCCCGAGTCGGCGAAACGAAGTTTTCAAAGGCTGCGCCACGCCGCGTCCACATTTACCGACTTGTCCGGCTAGCCCGTAATTGAAAGATTTATCTATACAAAAAGTGCTGCGCGCGTAGAGAGAAATCGAGGATGTGGGTGGTTGGGCACAAGAGGGACAATTTTTTTCTAATTTGTCCAAGAAGTTTTTGTTTTAAGCACCGTTATATTACACCTGCGATATCGATTAGTTTCGAAGCTACCGCGTGATAAACGTATACGTACCGTCCAGTTCGAGGGAAAGTGGCGTAAATCGAACTTCGAAACGCAACCAATTTTACGCAAGATGCGATTACAAATTAACACGCCGCGTATCGGTTTTAATAGGATTATCTAAAATTGATTTACGTCCCTTCAGCATAAGCAGCAACGCGAGCTCCGGCAAATCGCTACGTCTTGCTGAAACATTGTCCGTGCGTGCTTATATTTAGATTTGCATGTCATGTGCGTCATAATAAAACGCGCATAATTCATCGTCTGGGAAAAGAAACGATTGCTATAATTTATGACACTCTAACTGCTATATTAATAATAGCACGGATATATTTACCGACGATCTAAATATCTATTTACATATGTAAAAATGTATTAAAATACAAGAAAAAATATAAAAAATTCTAAAATTTATTAAAACATTAAAAAATGTGTGAGACTATATTTTAAAACCTTTTTTAAAAGAAATCTTACAAGCTTATTATGTGCAAAGTTTTAACATATCCGAATATATTAAGTTTATTGCATTTTTATTATAACAAATACATCACTATTATACTTTTTATAGTAAATTATTATTGACATTTTTCATTTTATATCAACAACAAACAGCTCGACAAAAATGTTATTAAGTAGATGCTAAATTTAAAGCTGTTTATTAATCTGACCGAGTTACGCACGGATTTTCTAAACAAAGAAAAAGGGAAGCGTCCTCGTGAGAAAAGGCTATGCAAGACCTTGTTAAATTAATTTTCATTGAAAGGGTTAACGAAGCGGCCGGCCTGTCTATGCGATTAAGCCCATCGAGATGCACTTTATTGATTATATTTCCGTCATGCCTTTCGCACAGATGCTACCCGAGCTGGCTTGCATTAAGTACGACTATAATAGTGCGTCTTTTGTTCGGCCATTCGATCACGAATAGACTTATTTGCTCTATAGTTCTATTTCTGGAACACTAAGTATAATTTGTTTGTGTGCGCATATGTGTGCATTTCTAATAACATAAAAATGTAAAATAACATGCCTACAGCATCTTTTATACTTCTATATTATTGTTGCTGTTATTCTTACTTTTAGTTGTTTCTATATTTATCATGCATTATCTTATTAAATAAACTTTTGTAATTTCTATATAAATAATTTGCTCTATCAGGAGTCTTACCTTGTAAGCCAAATAAATATTTTATTTATCCATTAATTTTCCTAATTTTCTCTAACTTTTCCTGCATACCTATCCATAAAAATAATTCTATCAGATGAATCAGTATATCAGATAAAGAAATCCTTTCTCGTTACATTCAAAACTACCGTTTTTATAATTTGCATCTCTCTATTGTGTTTCTAGCCTACGTGACACATATCCGCGGCATATCAAATGACATGACATTGAGCATTTCCCAAAAGTGGTATTGTGAGATCGAATGGATTAATCTCGGCTGACTCATAGCGAGTGCGAGTCGCCTTACCAGGTAAGAGCAAGTTAAAGCCAATCTGCACTTATCGTCGTATTATCACGATGATACACCACGCCAAGGTTCCTCGTCCTCTAAATACGTCGTAGCAACATCAAATTGCAGCAGGCACGCATTACGTCAGGTTAGCAGGTGATTCATTGCGGATAACGTCGCGTTGAGATAATTGCGATCGTTATGCGCAAACAAAGCCGAGTGGAACCGTCGAGCGCGTAACGAGATGTCATATCGACTCCTGGAATCTATTGCATGAGGCTGAGGCGAAGTCCACGCCTCATGAGAGAGAAAGGAAACATCTCATCATAGATGCCTTATATCGAGAGTTTCGAAACAGGCCTTAATATCGAACATAGATATTAAAAATATTTAAAATTTAGTGTCGATTATAATTTATACATAATAATTATATATTAATAGTAATTAACTTTTATCTCCTAAATTTTCTTTCTTGGGATGAGATGTGGAGAAACAAATAAACCGTATATGGTTAAGCCACCCTCAAGATACCTTTTCGCTAAGCAGACCTATTAACATATGTAACATGTCATAGACTGCGAGAAACCGTAATATAACACCAGAAGAAAAGAGAGAAGAAGTTAAAGGGAAGAAAGCGTTCTCTCGCACGGATATAAAAATACCTCGAGTTTCCAAGGGGACGAGTTAGAGTCCCCTTTTCTCGCCGTCTAATTTTCCCGTTCTGGTGCGGGGGTAACTGTGCGAAAGCTGACGCGCAAGTTCGCCCAAAGACACCGGGCACACACATATTTACAAACGCGACTCTCGCGACCCTTATCCGGTAATCTCTTTTCCAAAGAGAACGCGCGCGGCGATGCTATTTCTCGACGAAATTGTCCGCTACAAAACTCTAGCCAGCCAGCGGCGCGGGCGTGCGTATCGTTGCCATCGGCATCATTTTGCTTACGAGTAAGAACCGTTTCCGAGGGTAAAGACGCGATATCCGCGCGATAACTCCGTGAATACGGTGGCGGCGGCGGATTTTTCTCGGGCAAGGCTGCTGGTGGCGAAGCGAGCAGAGGACGACCGGAGGGTAGGGTAAGCCGCAAGCCGGCCAATGTAATTTCATCTACTTTTTATTGGCGCGAAACGGACTTTAAGGCCTTAAAGCCACTTAGATTTAATAGCGCGACCGCGTTATACGGTCGGCCGTACGTTCTGGCTAGGTCGGCGAGAAAAGAGAAAAGTAAAGGGAAGATAAAGCAGAGAGTAGAGTGGAAAGGAGACGGAGAAGAAAACGCTTATTGGAAGATAAAAAAGATATAATATTATATGTTGATTATATGCCAACCAGAGATGAGATAATATTATATCTTAATAAGCGTCAAAACTCTTTAAACAAGACCACAAAAAGTAAGATTTAATTAAATTTTAATAGACAGCATGTTCAATCAATCTTTCCTGGAAGAGAATTCGATTATACTCGATAAATATACGTATTACACTCTGTAATTATAGAATAACCTAATAAAATATAAAGGTTTAAAAGCAACTTGACGATAAGTAAGCTATTATAATTAAGTATATTGATCAGTATAGTTTTATAAATTATTTAACAAAAGATCGAAGATAGAAAAGTATATATAAATTAAAAGTTTTAATAGCTATTTTTCAATGATAAAAGTGAAAAACGCACATTGTGACTGAAACGCATTCATTATAATGTTCCGAGTAATGACTCGTCTACGAACACTTGTAGATCGTATACGTAAATGATAATAACAAGAGAAAGAGAAAGAGAAAGAGAGAGGAAAAGGGGAGAGACGTCGATTGAGAATTGCGCACGCGAGATACAGAGCGGATTAAATCGTGTAATCCATTACATGCGCGCCGGTAAAAAGAGCAGAAGCAGAGAATAGGCTCGCGCATACGTGGAATGGAACGGAGCGGAGCAGCTCTCGCACCGAATCGCACCGCTCTGCTTTTGTATTAACCCAGTTCAGTTCGCCGGGCTCTTTATTGATTCCGGTGCCGGCAAGGCGGTGTGAACGAAATCTCATTCTTAACAAGTTCAACGGCTCCGGAGCCGTCGGCGTCGGTGAGCGTGCACTTTGTTACCGGTGTGTAACGGATCGATTATTGGGAACGTCGAACGACCTCGCTGAGTACATCTCGTTCCGCATAATTCAATCGAACGGTTTTTCGGTCAAAATCGGTTACAAACAAATAAAAATCGTATGACATTTCAAGGATGGCGCATAATTTTGCACAAACTTGATTTTTAATTGCACAAAACAAGTAAGGAACATTTTGAAAAATTTAAATTAATTATTATTAAGGAATATATAACATTCTTCCGCAAGTAGATTTCGAGACTGAAATAACTGTAAGTATTTCCTGATTATCTGCTTGTATGATTTTTATGCAAAAGAAAAGAAAGTATATTACAACTTCTCAAATAACTTGTCTATACTTAGAGAAATCTAGTTAAATATGTGTAAGTTAACACTTTAATTAGTTCGACATCAGACACATATGGTGATACATGTATAATGTTACCAGACTATAATTAAGAGAAATAAGTCGAGAATGTTTAAAGAAGCCCGATCTGATATAAAACATGTACATATATCCACTAATGATCTGTCGCCTAGTCAACAATCTTGAAAAAAGATTATGTAGAGAACTTGTACTAAATATTTTAAGAATTACGGCGTGCACGAATGCATGTGTTCACTATTCTAGAATCTTATCAGTAATTCTTATATATATACGCCCTATCTTTTCGTCTCATCTTCACGTGTCGGAATTATTGTGTACGCGCGGCGCTTGTGATCTCCGTCCACAATAATTCATGTTAATTAATAGGTTGAATGTCACGAAGTGGCATCAAAAAGTGTAGGTATTCAACGAATACTCGGGTTCAAGATTTCAAAAACATTCTCGACGTAGAAAATTAATTCGTGCGACGAGAAAGAGACGACGATAATTTTAGTCACGCGGGTGACTCGGTCATCGTTTCAAAAAGGCTTCTTGAAAATAGCGCCGCGGTATCGCGATCTGGATCTGTGAACGAGATTTCCGGTATGCAAGGACACTAAGCCCGCGAAGATGAAGAAACAGAAAATACGAGAGTGGAGCGCACAAAAGGTATGCGAGAGTGACGGATACGTCTGCTAACCGATTGCTCTGTCCGCTATATCCTTTCCAATTAATGCATATTCGATCGTCGCGGTCCACATTAGTCAGTCAAAAAAAGATAAAACGCCTCATTATTCCAGCCGTGAGAACTTCGAGAAATGTAAGGCGTGCATGAAACTTGATATTATGCCATACATGGCGCAATATAGCTGAAAAGAACGTAAATCATAATACCTAGAAAATTTTAGTGGGAAAAAGCCGGTTATTTTGATTAAGAAAAGAATATATATTTACATATTTTGTCTCGTTACGACTTCTTTTAAAATAAAAATCATTTTGAAATCTTTTATCAACTATAAAAATGCTTACGAATACAATATTTGCAATGAATTGAATAATGTAGTTAACGCTGACGTAATAAATAATAATTCGTAACGAAGTTCCATTAGAATGTACACATGTGATGCCTTTGAAACTATCAGAAGTTTTATATACAGATATAAATACTCGCACATTTATCAATCGTGAGCTCTTTCTTATTTCTTTTTCACTCTTAGGTATGTGTTTTTCGCACGTGCGTTCGAGTCACCGCATTATTCTCGGCAAAGTACTGTCACGCATTCCTGCAGCATTTCGTAATGTGCAGTTTTCTTAGCGATAACTGTTTTGCTTAGCGAAAGAAACCGTCGTACAACGCGTAACGCGGCGCGGCGTCTCGGCGTAATTGTTTCGCGCGCACGACAGGGCGCTCGTTTTTCGTTTTATGGGCTGAAAACTATTAAATTCTCGTGCATTGATTCTCTCGCATAATTGGCAGCTAATACAACCGCAAGTACGCGCGTAAGAAGCAACACTCGAGCTGATGTAACAAGATTCGCAAGTTGAAGACTAAGACCATCCTTTCGCGCGTACATCCGTTTTATCTAATCTTTTCGACGACGACGACGATCGATCCGTCCGATAAGCAACGCGAGTCGCTCGTTTCAGGAGATTCCGGGTAATCATGCAACGGCACTCAACACCGCTAATCGATAGGTATTATTTCCTGAATCGCTCGGAAAATCGCTTGGCAATTTGCATTCGATTTATATTCCGAGAACAAGACAGATTATAATGCTTCGCGACGGAGATTAAGTCCTCGGATCTTCTTGATTCAAGAATAACTCGAAGGCCTTGGGGGATGGAATGGCAATGAAGTGATAGTTCAACTTCCGCCTGAACTTCGGCAAAACGATATACTCGAAACTTAACTCATTTTAAACGGTGTAAGCTCGGATAAGATAATTGAAACCATTGAATGAATGAGATATTATATATAACTGATTTTCTAATTATGTAATTAGATAATGATATATTATAACAATAATGTAAAAAAAAATCTATTTATTATCATCATATAATTATTTAACAGCATGGAATTATCTCAAAAACAGCTACTAATTTTATTATTTAAAACTTGTTCTACCTTAATAGGTATACAATCAGCCATTAAATCCTAAATCCCAGGTTTTAAGATCTAATCTAATTCAATTTATACCCTGTATTTTTTTTTTTAATGTTTTATCGTGTTTTATTTTTACTCATATGTGTTACCTTGTTCGTAATATTTTAAAATTCTATACCTTGCGCCCCCCCCCCCATTCTGAGAGCTTCATTGTGCAAATTGTGCTACCTGTTCGAAATCTTTCCGAGTCATTAAACTTTCGAATTATGTTTGCTCGTCAGCATCAAATAATTATTATTTGCCGGATACTTGTCGTAATTTGCATTCGATTGATATTCGCAAGATTAACAAACACGACACTTCAACCGGGGTATTAAATCTGCGGTTATAGGTTTTTCGCTTCGAGCTCTCACGAATTAAGCCTAAGATAGCTCGAGAGAGTCTCGAGAATAAGGAATACGTAAAAGAGATACACGGCTTACTACATGCTATTTTGTTTCGCAAAGTGTTTTCAAGCTTATAATATTCGAGGGTAGGTTTTTCAGAATAGACATTGCATAATCGAGTAATGGCTCCATCTCCATGCTGCAACCAACAATAAGCGATTGTTATTATGCTGCACGAAGCTAAACATTTGTTTCGATTTGCATTTCTTTGATGACGCCAGAATAACAAACATTACTGCTATTCAGCGCGGATATTAAGTGCGGCTTCTCCCCAGATAAACCGAAGGTCTTGAACAGAATTGCAATATATGTATAAAGAAGCAACAGACTTCACTTGCTACATGAACTCTGATATTTGTCTCGCAAAAGCGCTTTCGAACATATAATTCCTCGGAATCCGGTATTTCCGAAGTAAAATAATGGCCCGCAGAATCGAGTTAACGGTATTATTTCTTACATGAAGCCGGGAAGTCTGTGATTTGCATTCGATTTGTGAAAGTCTGGGAAAATTTGCTCACAGTAATCCCGACGGATTCCACCGCGGAAATTAAGTCTGCAAGTCTCTTTATAAGTCCGGATATATATATATTTTTAAATTTTGACCATACAAAAAAGGAAATATGGATCCTACGTGTTTTATCGAAACTATATCTACTATTATAGATATATCATTAGAAATTATATCTACTATAAAAAAATGTTTTCATAAAAAATGTTTCTCATAAAAAACGCATATATATATGATTTACGAGAAAATTATACATTATACGATTCGTTTAGGTTTTGAAAAATTACTGCGAGGACAGAGAAACATCAATGCGAAACATTTAGATGCTTCTTTGATTATCGTCATCTCAATGAAAAAGGAAAGAAATCCATGCAGCCATAGCTAATCAACGACAAAACATTACTACTTTTGCATTCTAGAAAGCAGGACGCTAGAGATATCTCGTTCGAGTATTGTACAAAAGAAAGTTAGAACCAAAGCACATAACATGGCGTAGCGATAAACGACGATCGTAGTCCTCGACCTGACAAATCAGGATACCTATATACGCCTACGCCTAGCTTTGTGCGTTACTTACGTCCACGACTACGATTGTCATAGGTATGTGCTTTGGCCCTTAATCTCGCGATAGTTATAACTTCAACTAACAGACATTTCCAACAAAAAGAAAATAAGTTAACAAAATAAGTTAAAGCTCCAAGGTATAGATAATCTTTTCAATGATATGATTTTTTTTCAGCTTTCTGTTAATTGGTTTTCCCGACGCCTAAAACTGGCAAGAAATAATATCGACGCAAATACAAAAAGCTCGTAGTCGGCTTGTGCAAAAAAAAAAAATTGACGCGCGGATAGCGGTGCAAGAAGACCGAGCAAAATTGAAAATTGCACCAACAGTAGTTTTACGATAATGTCTCCTATATATCACCGGATAATTCAAACAAATTCGCGTTGACACAGACACTAACTAAACGCCTACTTCGTATGGAAATACCTGGTCCATTCACTATCATTAACTTCCATTCGGAATGCAGATATTATTGTAAACAAGAATATCAAATTTATTCCATATGGTTAGCCCAAATTTATCCGAGAAATACAAGTCTTATTTTACTATTAATCTAACTACAAATTAGAGAAAATAACGAATAAAAATACATGAGTCGTAAAGAACGAATTGTGATGCGTGAAATATACACGAAATAGATAAGACTGATAACAAAGCTTTTAAAAAATTTCGTAGTAATTTCGGAGTAAAAGGTCCTTTTCATACCTTCAGATGTTCTACACTAAAGATATTGTTAGTTGCTAATGACACCATTTACTTCTTTGGAATCCCAACGAGCAACGCCATCAGATATTTACATTCACTTCCGGCGTCCCAGTGCCCTTATGCCATGCCAGTTCACAGCGGCATCAGCGCGTGACGGGAAGCGGCGACACGCGATTCTTTCCATCAACGATTAGAATAGCCTAGCCTAGCCTAATATTCCGTGCACCACTAAGTATACAGAGGAACAAGAACGCAGAACGGACTACATTAATTTTCTAGACACGTGTTCTCATTGCATTCTACTATCGTGCTTAATTATAAATATGTTTCCTACAAAAATTAAAATAAAACATTATTTTTAACTTATATTTATACACACAAGTCTAAATTTTCTACGATATATTTTAACAAGCAAAGAAAAAGACACACTAAAAGACACAATAATTGAAACTTGAATTCAAAATTGGTTTTCGTATCGATCGAAATAAAGCAGCGAAAACTAAGAACTTTGTTAAATTCGGGCTAAATGAATGAAGTTGTAGTAATGTCTTTTCGATCGATCTAATCAGTGCAAAGTTCGTTCATTTCTTCCGAAAGAAAAATCTCGCGAAAAGAGCTCTCTTTCGAGAACTCTTTCGAGAGAGAAAATGTTGCAAATCGCAATTTGTAGATTTTCTCTCGAAGTTAGCCAGAGGCAGGGAGAAAATAGTGAAGTATAACATTACGATAATGACGTAGTACGGATCTATTATTTGACAACCTTGTAACAATAAGTATAACTAGTCGTGCAACTTTGTGGCAGGCAAAAATAACATCGCTCGTGTACCGGTAATTTGTCTTAATTACGCCCCCGATAACCACAGTAATTTCGTTAATACCGCGCATGACATAGTCATAGAAATATTTCGTCGCCTATCGCAGTCTTACGTTACACAGTTATCAAGGTGACAGAGAGAGCGAGAGCAATAAGGCAAGAAGATTCTCTTCGCAACTCTATTATTTGCACTTTCAAAAAAGTAAATAAGTAAATATACATGGAAAAAATGAGCTGAATAAAGAAATAAAATGTAAATATAGAATTTTATTTTACCGTCTAGAAATATAATTTTATAAATATATGTGTTTTAAATCTGTGCAACAGATAATTATTCTCAAGTGTTGTACAAAATCGCTTTATGGAAAAAAAAATTTTATAACATTTACTATTCCTTTAATGCAATGGATAATGGATTATTTGCACAATGGCGTATCTGTAAATGCGTGTATAAAACATGGTTTCATTAGCGAACTCTAAGAAAGCTATCTGTGAAAAGAGATTATAACAGAAATAAATATTAAAGTACCGATACAATAGATCACGATGACACGATCAGATGAAGTAAAATCGCAGGATGATTTCTTTGAGCCGCGACTGAGTTATTCATTTGCACATACAGTGCCGAGCTGGTTATTAAAACGAAACCCCAGTATAGACCCACCGTAACTATTTCGTACTTGTGGAGAAAATTGCTTTTCGTTGTTTCCACGACGATGATACGAACGGGATTATTTCGTTTGGAAGCGGAAATAATTTGCGTTCGTTTGATCCTTGCGCTCTCGCTCTATCCATCTATTCCAATCTCTCCTTTTCTCTTTACGCGACAACGCGAGATGAAAGGCAAAAGGATGTCAAAAAAGAGTATTCTCTTTCACTGTGAATAAAATTCAATGAAAGCCAGAACATCATAAACACGGTAAGCTGATTCTTTATCATAACGATCATTATCAAAGATCACAAAAGAGAGTACGAGATACAGTTATTGATATCGTTTTATTTAATCTTTTCGATAAACCCATATGGATTTATATAAGTTTCTTATTATATTTTGACCAAGGATTTTTTCTTTTTTCACAATTCTATTAAGAAAAGTTTCAATTATTCTTGCTATACATTCGAATATGTATCTGCAATCATTATTATATCACTGTTATAATTATTAATTCATATTATTATTTAATAATAATTACCAATTATTTATAGTTTAAAAAATTTAGTTTAGTTTAAGTTCAAATGTTACAATAAAAAATAACAACGCCGCGCTTGTTGAACATCATTCATTTCAATTCTGTTTTTACTATTATCTTCAAATGTCATCGTATCGTCATGTGGTCCATCGCGATTCGTTTGATCGTCTCATTCACCAGTTCGCTTTGTATCCTCAGCGGACAAAAAAGGAGGGAGGAAAAACGAAAAAGAAAAAAGAGGGTCACGGGCTGTGAGTTACCGAGTATAACGTCGCCCGAGGATGACGGCTTCGGTATAGCGCGCCCAAACCACCACCACCACCACCCCCTCCCTCTCCACGCTTCTCCTCGTAATAACGGTTCACCGTTTTACAGCTGGTCGACTCTTTTATTCGAAGATCCACGTGGATGGAAGGATCCGAGGCCATTCCGGCACGGAGTTTCCCCGAGAGCAGAACGGCACCGACATTCCCGTCCTGCAATTTGCTCGGTGTAGCCGCGCCAAGAGGCCGTTTTATCGCCCGGGTAAACTCGCCAGAATGAGAAACGCCCGATGTCGCGGATAGAAAGCCAACCCCCTACCCATCCTCTCTCCAGCCACTGTCGTGCGCGACAGGTGAAGCTGATCGCGTGTTTGATTAACACGTAAAACACGTTGCCAAGGAACACCTTTCCACCAACTCGTTTCTCTTGTCAATAATTAAAGACACTCTTCTCGAGTCAACTTTTTATTGAAGAAGAAAACACCGAAGGTCCCAGAAAATTTCATTAGAAAAAAAAGTACGTAGTAACTCTGAAAAATTTTTATTTCGAATTTTGAGAAGCAAAATATAATTGCACTGACACTTGCCGCAGATATCCATTGATAAAATATGATAAAGATTAAGAAGCTGTCTTTGTTTCATTTACATAGTAATTTCTGTCCTTTAATTTAGAAATTCTTTAAATATCGCTTAAAAATAGCTTTCAAAGACACCGAAATGAAAGACAATAAAATTAATAAATTTATTTCTAGAAATTTTAATAAATAAAGCATAGGACGATAGGTAAAATAAACTGATTTTGGCCAAAAAAATGTGACGCAAGTTATAAATACATCTCTTACGTTTTTTGGATCGTTGAATTCAATGGTAGCATTTACATTCTAAACTCGTGGGAAAAAGGTCAAAATTCGCTTTAGGGTTCGAAATAAATCACTTTTAAAGAATCTTCACTTCAAAGAATCTTAAGTCTCATCAGATGTGCACCTGCATACATTGTGCAGTTATATGTGTATAATATAATATATTTAAATAATATATTTTATGTGTCGAAGCCTCTTCAGATTCTGACAAGAAATGATTTACGAAACGTTATACAGTACGGTAGGTATAATACGAAAGTACAATAGAGCTCAAGGCAAAGGTCTACCTTTAAAAAACCTAACCGCCTCCTAGAGGGGCAGTGTGGAAGTTGACCATTTTAATATCCTTAAAACTGCGCAATATCTGAGACTTAGGTTCTTTGAATAAGAAAGTGACTATTTTTTGCGGGTTCAGACGGATAAAAATGCTACCATCGTAATCAGCGACCCAAAAAACGTATAAGAGTAGGTACATAGTATAATTTGCGTTACACTTTTTAGGCCAAAATTGGTCCATTTTACATCGTCCTTACATCCTTTAAAATAATATACACTCCGTTAAAATTTTAATTCAAAATTATCATTTACTATGCCATGTGGAGAAAACCAGTAAGTTAATTGCTTTCTTGATTAGTTTACAAAATTCGAAAAACATTGTAACCTGTAAGAAATAAACAATATTCTTTTTATATTATTTTAAAAGTGTCCCAAAAATAGCAAGATTTAATTCCTTCATCAATATTGAAAGTTTCGGACTATTTCAAAAATGTAAAAATAATGCGAAAGAAAAACAAAGTGAAGGACAAATAAATATAAACAATGTTCTTCAAATGGTGTGAACGAGATTAAATTATTTCTTTGTTGACTCGTCATTTTGTAACCAACTTATTTTTTTGTCACAAATTAAAAATATATAAAAATTGAATACAAATAAAAATGCTATTTATAAATTTCAATGTTGTTAAAGGCAGCAAATTAACCAGATTTAATATTGCAAAAGAAATTTTAGATAAATGCCACAGATATCAAATATGCGTGACATATGTAATTTTATATTTTACTTTTGTTCAACTCATGTTGGATAGATTCATTTAATCGAGATACTTATCTTTTAAACGAGGAACAAAATAGCAACTGCGTTTAAAACAGAAAGTCGATGACTGAAATTACAAGTTGTGTCTTTCACGCCAAACTCTTAGCAGCACAGTAATGAGTATTCGTGTCTGAGAAATGTCGTTTAAAAAATAGCAAACACGATGGTTACTGGATCACTATTATCTTACAATGTCAGTGTGTCAACGACGAAGGTCGCTCTAATGCTAAATCCTTACTCAATTAACGTTTCTTAAGCCACTGCTATAGAAATAATCATCATATCGCAGGAATCATTATATGATTGGGCTGGACACGTTATTACGATCACGTTACACGCGGTAGTAGCGCAAAATAATTACATTTCCATATGTCGGTTTTCTCCACCAGTGCAAAGTCATTAACGTAAAATAAAGGTGGGTCGTATAGTTTTATGTAGTTCATGTTCATGCGCTTGCATTAAAAAGACTCTTACACCATGCAGATTTATATTAAATTGAAAATTTATAGTTTCATAAAATTGTTATATACAATATATACAATGTTTATAAAATATAAATGCTAATGTATTCAAGCGCAAAAATAAAAGCTTTCGGTTTTGAATTTCCACGTAAAATGATAATTAATTGTTATTTTTTATTGTAGAAATATATTTTTAATTTAAAAATCTTTTTTTTTCTATTAACTGTACAGAAGGATCGCTAATGTGCTTAATAATAGAAAATATTCCTTCTCCCATAAAAATTGAAATAGTTTTTATTTGTCTTATTTTTTAATATACGTATATAATCATATTTTCTAAAATTGATTTAGAAAGGGTAACTCAAAAACTCAGAATATATAACAATAAAGTTTTAAAATTCCCCGTGGAAATTATAAATCTAAAAATTAAAAACGTCTTTATTTCGACGCAAAATCGAAGACTTCAAGGTTAAAATCGGCTCGACAGGTTCGAACAGGATCAAGAATGCGATCGTTTTCACAGGTCCCGCTTTCGCTGGGCCCATCTCGATGGGCCCGAAACGAGTTCCAGGAAGAAAGACAAAGGGTCTATAATGATGGTGAAGTAAAGCGGCAAGTGGAGAGGGCATCGAAAAACAAAAAGAGAAGAAAAGAGAATCGTCGTTGCTGGTCTCGACAAAAGCTAATTTGACTTCACACTTTCATTGCGAAATCGCCAGGGTTCGCGCTCAAGCTTCGGCGAGGACAAAAGGAGATATGTATACATGTTTCTTTTTCGTCGTCTCGAGAAGAAAGGCCTCGGAAAAGAAGGGCCCCGACCGTTATTATCAGAATGAGGATCGAAAGACACACTTATCTCTAAGGTGATGGCCTTCGAACGCAAGACCGAAAAGACCCTGAAATCGTTTGAATTTTAAACCACTTGTAGCGCGTTCGGTCTGCTTGAAGATTAATGGCTCTGACCATCCTCTCTTTCTCTCTCTCTCTCTCTCTCTCTCTCTCTCTCGAAAACTCGAGAACATGAAAAAAAAAATGCTCGCACATGGTACTAATTGCACGAAAATACAGAGATCGACGACGCATGAATTCATGTTTCGCGTTATTTCTCGGCCGAGGAGAATGATCTTCCTCGTTTTTTTTTTATTCCACATTAATGTGCGACGTGTTGCAGTCCGTAAAAATTCATATGAAATAAAGTCAAAAATCTTAATAACTTGTAAACATATATATGTATATACCGGTATATACTTATTACATGTTGTAAGTGCGCATAACAGAGATATAAGATACCAAAAATAAAATACCAAGAAATATTTTTAACCTGAAGAAAATATATGAAATATTGTCATTACTGCACACAATTATATTTTTCTCGAATATGATTATTTAATGAAAACTTAATCAGAGTTATTTACTAAATAAAAGCACTCTTGAGAGAAAAAACAAAAAATATTAAACGAAATAGTTAAGCTCAGCTCTATAAACTGTGACTTGCAATATGTATGCTTTATGTTACATGCAGTACATGCTACTGACTATAAGATAATAACATATCTGTCATCGAAACCATGCCTAAAAGGCATAAAATTTAACATATCATTACACCTAAAACGCACACCTTTATTATATGCGTATTTAATATGTTACGGAACGTATGCAATGGCGAAATTAAAACGCACCGAAACGAAAACGATGAATCTCTTACATAATATGTTCTTGAATATTCATCTCGATTGGCAGGATGATAAATGTGTCGGAATGAGATGATTATAGAGAAGGATCTAATTCGCGGAATCGTGCCTCTATACGACGTATGGAAGATTATAACGGTGTCATGGTTTTCTACCTTTTTTACTAATACAGCCTCTTTCAGAAGAAAAGGTTAATTCAAAATAATGATAACTTAACTAGCATGCCTCGCCGGGCTTCGCCCCGGAGAACATGTGTATTAAAACACGCAAATAGTCTCTCTTTCTTTCCCTCCCTCCCCCCTCCCCCTCCCCCTTATTATTTCCCGAAAAATTGAAAAAATTTCCGTACCGGCTTCCAAAAAGATCGGTAACGAAAAATTATACACTTTATAGCACTCCCCGAAAAATTCTGCCCCTATTTCATATACGTTTGGTAAAAATTCGGTCCATTGGTTTCCGAGATCATAGCGGACAAAAAAAATGCAAACCCTGTTGCTTTATAATAATAGTATAGATATGAATTATTTTAGGCGTATACACATAAACATACGCAACTAAAATAATATCATATTAAGAATAATAATTTAATAATCAACAAAGAATTGTGCAATTACGATTCCAATCCTTTTCCAATTAAAGATATATACTCATAAAATAATCTAATATTGCATTTTTCTAAAAAAGAGAAAAATATAGATTTATTGTTAGTATATACAGTACCTTTTCCGTGATTGATACTGATCAACATTCAGTACATACTTTTTTAATTTTAAGAATTATAAAGGAATGCCTTCAATATATTGTTATCAACTCTTATCAGTTGTCCTGAATAATTCGCAAACTCGTGTACGAGTTTATTCAGATTTTATGCACGCAACGCCGTCGATCTATTTATAGAGCAGCAGTCACGTCTACCTATTGATTAGCATATCGATATAATGAAAAAGATAAAGACAAACCGCCCAGACTTCTCGAATGCACACTTGTCGAACGCGCGACGCATCTCTCAGAATGTAAGTTTGAGATTTTAGTGTCGTCAGATGCATCACGTGTATATGTATAACAATATATACAAAAATAATAGTATATAAAAAATAAAATCGCTAAATTACTAAATTACTATTAACATCTTACACTTGCAAGTTTTGAAACAAAAAGATGACACAACATTCGAAAATTTCTTATAAATTCAACTGCATATATACATAAATATATTGTTTAACGAGAATAATTTCAGCACATTGAATATATATAATGAAATAGAAGTTGATATAAAGATAAAACAGATATGCACAAGTTTAAAAATATTAAGAGTTTAAAAGTTAAATTTAATTAGATAAGTAATATCTCTTCTCCCATATACACTACATTTTATATCATATATAAATAAAACATACATATATGTGTATTTATATAAAATTCCATATACCTGCATGCAATAAACTAGAGTACACAGCATGTAATGTAATTTAGTTTATTATATACAAGTGAACGAAAATTTTAAGATATTCCATATACGAAGAGTTTACCAAACCCAGTCACATATCTTACACCATCTATACGTGATATGATATCCGCCTCGGGTAGACGCATATTTGGCAAGCGGAACCGGCTTTATTCGCGCATATGATACACCACGCATGTGAAGCGGTATACACACGCACGCACACGTAGAATGCGTGTATATATATAGATGTACCGTCGCGCGCGTGCAGCAATACGGCGCGGTCGAGCGCCTCCCGGGTGTGCAGGCGTGGATTATTGCGCGAATGATTCAGTGACCAGTCATTCGCGCGAGTTCACGGCTGCTTTCTTGCTCTCATCGATGGCACGATACATTCGCAATTCCGACGGCACGCCGTAACAAAGTTTTCTTATTAAGCGAATCGGCCGAGAGTACCGTTACGAAAGATAGAGATCGCGTTACATGCAATTAGGGCAATGTGTCGCTTAATCCCGTGCCGGCACTATGTCGCCTATCGAGGAACGTGCTCTGAAAGTATTACGTATATCGACACACTCGCTACCTTATACATAGGAAAGTATATCTAAATATTGATTATGTAAAGAACGAAACGTTAAAGTGGATAAAAATAAACGGCGAGAAAAAGGAATTCTGAAAAGCCGAACAATCAAAAAAAATTTTTATGCCTGTCTCGATATTAAATGTACAGCTGTTAAGAATTTCTAATTTTATCTCTAAATAAAACAAGAAATATTCCACCTAATTAAATTTCACTTTTAAACTAATTACATATCTCTCTTTAAACTTGTGTATATTTCCTTTCATCTTATCATCACACGTATCAACTTATTTTATTATATTTGATATACTGAAAAATGAATCTTGTTAAACAAATTAACTTCAATCGCTATCGTATACATTCGCTATCCGATTTCTCCTCTTTTGTACACATTCACACCTCTTTCTCTCTCGTAGGATATTTGCCGTTCGCAACTAAAAATTTTTGATCCCACGACAGTCGGGATATGCGGGCAAAGACTACGCCTGCATAAATTGATTAATCCATTCATACTTTCAGCTCACCCTCCCCCGCCTCTTGTCCATTCATCGCGCTTATGCGCCATTATAAAGCTGACTCCAGACGACGCGTTCGCTTATCAAATATTCACGAGTATTACTAAAACGTTTTGAATACATTCTGATGCGGATGTATTTCTTGAATTAACGTAACTTTTCGTTTGTGACTATGCTGTGTGAGAGAGGTGGAAAATACAACTCTTATTTATATTGAATCGACTATATATGTTTTACATTGTTGCTACTTAATTATGCGTTTTTACATTCCGCGATTTCGTGTAGTACGAACAAATTGCCACCTTATTAAGACATGCATTCATTTGAATTAACGACGCGCGCGCGCGTCGCTCCTTAATGTTCTTCCTGCGAAGAGGCGAAATCCAACCGGCGGTAGCGCCATACTTCCCGAGATTGTAATGACGTCGTTTCCGTGTCTCTATCTCCCTCTCTCCCTGTAACGTACCACGCGCGGCACGACTATCGCCGTTAACACCGCGACATCGTCGCCTTTAACGAGAAAACTAACTTTTCCGCCGCGGAGTTGCTCAAGTCAGACGAGACGCCTATACCAGAGATAATAATACAGACGCTGCATCGATTCCCATCAATGGATTTTTCTCTCTCACGCATACACACGCATACCAGACACACGTGCACGCAAGCGCGCGCGCACACGCACATGCAAACACTTCATCTCAAAACTGCACCTCGCTCGCACACGAGACTGGCTGGATGACGTATATCTCTCCATTATCCATGCCTGTCCATCTTGAGATAGTCCGTAGACAGTGGCGCAGTTCAAAGTTGCCGGTGCCGCAAGATAATATATTTTCGCCCACCCGCAATTGTAGAATATTAGACAATATTTCAAAAGATTTTCTTTATGTACCGCATAAAGCTAAGGCTTACTTTATTCGTTTCTGTACTGATTTTAGTGATTTTACCCCGGATATCTTTAAGCTCATTATTTACATAATCTTGGAACAACTTGGGTATATTTACCTAACGTTTAAGAGCGAGAATTTTATTCACGCAAATATGGTTTTTATAGAAAAAACGTTGGGAGTGACCGTGTAACGTCACGTTTACTTTTACCTTCGCGATAGAATCCGGGGGGAAAACACATCCTCGGTATAGGCACTGTTGACACAGGCGGAGCTTATCTTACTTTCCCTGAAAACGGTCTAACGTTTCACGAAGCAATGAGCCTTCAAGCTTGAAGTAGTACAAACCGCTCGAAAATGCTACAGTTTTGTGGCCGCGGACGGAGAAATAAAGAGCGCGTTGTGGTTGTTACGTGAACGCGGTGGATTACGCGCGATTCACCGCTCTAGACTCAGGGAATGATATATACGCAACGGAATACCGTATAGGGGAAGAATACACCGGCCGCATAAATTCGGGGCGCGCGAGTCGCCGCGACGACGACGACGCGACGCTAAGCGACGTATTTCTCGGGCTCGCGTTTGTACCCCCGAAACGGTATTAAAGTATTAAAACGTCCCGGTGAACGTTCTCGTTCAGTCCAGTCCCGTCCCGTCCCGTCCTGTCCCGCCCGCTCGGAGATCCTCTTGTTTTCGATTCTCCGCGAAATATATGTATCCGCCCGCGCGCGCATTATATTCAAAACGCGAATGTGAAAACTGCGTTATCATACCACGAGCGTGAGAATTATTTTATCACGAGCTCCGAAACACGAGGCGCGTGTAATATTCACCGAAAATTCTCTCCGTACCTGGGCGATCGCTCCGCGAGAGAACACTGAAATATTAAACTCCGAAGAACGACTTTACTACCCGCGACTGAATAGCTTGTTTTCGGCTTGATTCAAAAAGTCACATGCATATGCAAGCATCTCGCGGAAACATAAATATGTATGAAGTATCCTAAAAATGCCGGCTTCGTTTTTATAGAAAAAATTCTCGATATAGAATTGCAGTATAGTTGTTCCTCAGAAATCTTGTCATTGCTTGGCTGATATTAGCTTACAAGATTTTTAATATTTAAAATTAAATACATAAATCGAAATTAATATGGAGACTAAGGACTAAGCTTCTTTAAGAGTACGTTTATTTGAACGTAACATCTTTTTATTTGGTGTGACTTAAGTCAATTTTATATGTCGTGATAATTAAGTGTCGAATGCAACTTTCAGTAAAACAAAATCCTTCATTAGCGTTTTAATTTAACTTCCGTAATAATGCTCACCATCAGTAACGACGCAATTCTTTAATACGCGCGGCAATGTATATATCTCATTAGTTATACGTCAATTTCTCATTCCGACGTAGCTGTCAATTTACTAAAATTAAAATTATTGGCATACCGTGTCGACATATTCATACCTCAAAAAATTCTCGATTTCACACGTTCTCCGAAACAATATTAAAATTTTAAAGTCTCGCGGAAATGTCTTTTTCCGCGTGAATATTTCGTTTTCAGTTCCGGAAAATCGCATTGTGTATGCATATACTCGGCTACGAACCACGTAGAATATATTATTTTATTACGAACTCCGATTGCACCGATTGATGTGTTTTTACGCGTTTCAAAATGCAATTTTATTCCTTTGTGCAATTGATAAATCATTGAAAAATGATTGAAAAATGCGTCAATATTTTACCGTGCATCCTATAATTTAAATGTGTTTGCTTAACTAAGGCAACACAGCATATTATACCACTAAATGTATTATTGTGTATTCGTGTTCGTGTGACGCAAATAAAATATATCACATCGGCCGCAAAATATTATAAATATCACAAATCAGAAATTATAATAACGAATGCAAAAGGATGACAGAACATGTTATCCAGCTCCATATAAGGAACATAGTAGAAATGGATTTCGAACATTCTTTGCGCGAAACAAATGCGTATATTATGTATACCGTATAATAATCACATCGAAGCCATAAATATCTGCCAAAACTCGTTGGTTGTATAACTACAGATATTGAGAGGTTGTACATACAACTAAAATATAAGCAGGATGATGAATGTTTCAAACGAAGATATATACCGATGTTGAAATTTGAAATATAAGTAAATTATGCGTGAAAAGTATATTATAACTGAATCATAATTTATAAGAACCTGAATAATTTCAAGTTCAAAAATTCGGGAAAGCGAATAAAAAAGCATTATCCTCCGCTGGAAATAAATGCTATTTTGACAGAGTTTATTGACAGAGTTTAGATTTAGAAAAAAATATATGATGCAAAAAATTAAATACAGGCAAAAGAATAATGCCGAAATTTTCATTAAGAAAAACTGACTTCGAATCGACTAAGCGTTTTCAGAAAAAAGATAAGAGATAATTGCGGGAACGTTCTTCAATGGAATATTGACGTGTTTGTAACAGATATAAAAAAATATCCCGGTGAGATAAGATCGCTCGACTATCAGTATCGCTCGAGAGAGCGATATTTTACTTCGCTTCGTGTCCAATACCGCGACAAATGTCGGCCATTATTTTCTTTCTTTACACGCCAAAACATACTTTTTTAGAACACAATGAATCTTGTTAAGTCACTTTCCGTCGACAACGTAACGTATATAATATATACACCGCGAAAAAGTTAAAGAGTTCAAAAGTTCCGTATCTTATTAATACATATTAATCCGTATTTCACTAACGGAGCTTTGCGCTTCAGTTTTAATGTATTTGCCGATACGTTTTAATTGGCAAAATGATCGGAGGAAAAAATTGGTTTTAAAAATTCAAAAATTACCTTTCGCGTTAACATTTCTTTTCTTAATCGCTTTCTTTCTTTCGACCCGTTAGACGGCTTCGCGCGTCACGCTTAAAATTTCATCGTACCCTTCTCTTTCCCCTCTTCAATTTAGAATTCTCAATGGTGTAGCTAAAGCAGCGGTTCTCAAAATCCACTCGCAACATCCTCGCAAATGTTGCAAAATTGAAAGGATCTTTGTTGCTACGGGAAATTAACAGAGCCTGGCGCGCAAAACGCGCCTCCAATTTCTCTCGCACCAATTTCCTTCGTCTAGGACGTCTTTGTGAACGATTTGAAGCAGGCCTTCGCTCCGAAAAAGCCACGCGCTCTTTGCCGACATCTTTGTGAGCGATCGAACTCAGATCCGTTAAAAATGTGAAAATTATTGGCGCCACTCGGCACATACACGCGTATGATCGCGAATGAAATTGAATTTTCGTTACGCTCGGTAAAACGGATGGAATCCCAGTTTACAGCGGTGGATTCAATGGGATTCAGCGGGAGTCGAGAGGTTAAGAACCGCTGCTCCAGCGCGACGTTCTCGAACACGCAGACCGGACTCGCTTTCTTTCCGACGCGATCGCGCATCAGCATCTAGCTCGGAGTCGAGCTAAACGGAGCCGGCGGGCTCCCCGACGAATGCAAAATAAAACGGTCCTTTATGCTCCATAATCGACTCGCAACACTCGCTTCATCCATGAAACCGATATACCTGAGACTGAGACTACCGAGAGAATAAAGCAGAAATGAAGAGGTCGGATTTCTCGGAAGCGGAGACTTGCAGGAGGCGGGCGGGGACTCGCGGGGGTCGCCCGCAAAGTTGTATTCAAAACAGAAGCCCAAACTGCCTCTTCGGAGTGTCCAAACGGTTTCAACGGTCAAAAGGGACCGGCGAGGTTTAAACTTGATTGATTAACGAACTTGATTATTCTCGTCACTCCGATAATCCGTTCGGTTTTTCCACGCGAAGCGTGAACTCTTACGGAGTTTACACCCGACAAAGCGCCCGCACGTCGATCGTAGGGACAACAATAAACGGGGAAATCGCAAAAACCACGCCTACGCGAAAGACACCCGCCCGTCGCCGTCGAAAATGCGAGTCGTCGAACGAGAAATTTCGGCCGCGGCGGCGAGCCAAGCAGGCCCAGCACCACGACGGTGGAGGTTAAGTTCTTACCTGTCACGCGTGTTGGCGCCCGTCGGCGGCTTTCGTGTCTCTCCGTGGAACTTCGACGGCGGCCCGCACGCCGACACGCCTGCACATTATCCCTCGGCACGCCACTGAACCCCCGCGATATCCGCCCCGCCGGTGGACGATTATTCACGTTATTCACTTATATTCACTTGTTTCCAAACGGGAGGCCCCGTGCCCCCCCCCCTCTCCCGCGCGAGTACGGCACCACGACGACGACGACGACGCAACGCGAGACGCAACGCGTCACCACCGAAAACTCAACTCGGAGGTATCGAACTGCTCTCCTCCGCACTGCTCTCACGTGATCACACAGCGGCACACTCTCGCGCACGCGTCCTCCCGCACGGAGCGACGATCGTTCGACGAACTGACCCGGACTGTGAATCACGGCCGTACGGCGGCGGCGAAGGGCTCGCGAGCTCGGGCGCGCCGAAGACGGCCGAGCGCGCGCGAGCGCGCCCGAACGCGCGCGGACCTGCACGGACCTGCACGAGCAGGCGCGGCTCCGGTTTTCTCCCGTCCGGTCCGGCGCTCGCGCTCGCGCTTCCCTTCCCCGGAGACGACCGGACCAAGACCAAGACCACCAGACGACGACGCACCACAGCACCGCCGCCACGTTACGTTACGTTTTGCCTTCGTGCCTCTTCGAGGGGGTGTCGCGTGACCGCGCGAGAAGTCGCGCAACGCGCCGTACACCGTCTGGCACGAAGGCCAACGCTCGTTATCTTTTTGCTCCCGTTTCCGATCGCGAGATTCGCCGTAGGTCACCAGCGGGTAGGCAGAGATAGCGGCGAGAGAAACGCAAGAGGCGCGATGCGCGATCGTGCACCGGTGCGCGGTGGCCCTTTCGCCCTTTTTTCTCGCTTCGTTCGGATGTAACGGCGCGAAAAACCTCCGGGGGGGGGGGGGAGAACGTACTTACTCCGTAATCCTGCAGCGGGATGACGCGCGCGCGATGCGAGCCGCGGTTACAATCGATGACGAGCGAGAAGGTGGTATCTCCTCCGCGAGCGAGACGACCTTCCTGCGAGCGAGGACGTTTCGCTATTGCAAAACGCGACGCTTGGGCAACGCGACTCCTTCGCCGAGACTTCGAAGCCCATACTACCTACGTATATTGAGTTTCTCTCCGGGAGGGAATCGGCGCGGGCGCGCCGCGACTCTTCCCGCTCGGTGCCAAGCGACGGAGACGACGCGTTCTCACGCATTTTTATCGCGCCCGCCGCGCGGGGAAAGCTTCGACTTCAATGGAATTCTCTCTATAGTCGGTGCGCGCGCCGACCGCCGACCGACGCTACCTTGCGATGGTCGTGCACGCGTCCGCGTCCTCGCGCATTGAAATAACGCGCGCGAATTGAAACGATGTAATCGCGATCGAGCGCGCGCAGGCTAAGAAAGCGCTTGGAAGTTTATTGCGCGCCCCGCGCGGCTTGCTCTTTCGCTCCCGACGGCGGAAGCGACAAGCAAATAAATCTTGCGATAACATTAATTATTAAGAAAAATAAGAAAACGATAGCTAAAATCGGAACTTTTCCCGATACTTCATAGAATATCAGCTTAAAACTTTCTTTTTGTTTTAATATCTGTACCTTGGAGGTAAATAATCGTATATCCATTGTTATAAATTTAGAGAAAACGGAGTTTAAGGTTTTAAATAGGGAAATGGTACATGTCTTTTAGATATAAAATAAAAATAGCAATTTGCTTTGAACTATAAAGTGAATTAAAGGCCATCGCACACAAAATTGCATAGGCTGCATAAGCATAGCATAAGACCGCTGGACCAATGAGCATCCAGCATAAAGTCGCCATATTGATTTACATAAAATGCTCATTGGTCCAGCGGTCTTATGCTATGCTTATGCAGCCTATGCAATTTTGTGTGCGATGGCCTTAACTGACATATTCAATAGTACAACTGTCGCTAACTGCATCTGACCTGAAAAACTGGAGATACAATTTTTTATTTCTAAAATACAGATACTTAAAATTTGAATTTGACGCGTGATAAATAAGGTCAGTTGAAAAATAAAAAAATATTAGCTAAAACCGAAACTTTTCCTGATACTTAATAAAATATCAGCTTGAAACTTTTTATTTGTTTTAATATCTGTACCATAGAGGTAAATAATCGTATCTCCGTTATTATAAATTTAGAGAAAACAGAGTTTAAGGTTTTAAGGGCCGGTTGTTCCAACCTGTTGGTAAGCTAACTAACAGTTAAATCATATGTCTATCTTTGTCTAATGTAAAAGATAAACAAAGACATATATATATGATTTAACTGTTAGTTAGTTTACCAACAGGTTGGAACAACCGGCCCTAAATAGGGAAGCTATACTTTCGCGCAAAGTCTGTTCGAGATTCGCCATTCGACGAGCGATCCCGAATGCTGGCCAGCCATGCTCTTCAGATTCGACGATGCGGATATTTCAAGAACGCGCGATCGCGATCGTGGACATCGTGGTCGACCACTTAGGACAGGTCACTACGCGCGGCTGCTAGTCGCTCGCCCGCGTACACCTTATCCGTTCCGTAATGTGTAACGTCGCATTAATGGTGTCCAGGTGTTACGCGATACGGACGACGAAATAGGATAGTTTCCTCGTCAACGGGCGAGAAGCGTAGCGCGGCACCGGCGTAATGTGAACAGCGAGCAATTCCGCAAGTTCGCTCGCTCGCGCATGAAGCGAAGGAATATCGTTTTTCGTCAAGCTCTTCCGCCCTGCCGGGACCGAACGACCGTCGCGAGGTGGTTCGCGCGGCGCGGTGGCTCGAAATCCGAGCCAGTGAGTACTGTTACGCGTATTTGCATCGATGCAGAAAGACGTTGTTCCACAGTGATATTGAGCTAATCGCCGGAGCTTCGGGTTTATTAGAATTTATCCAATCAGAATACTGAATAATAAAAATTATAGGAACAATAACAAAAGAGGGAAAATTATTGGACTAGCAAGAAAGAAACTATGTTAAAAGTTTAAATTTTTACTGCCAAAAAAAGAAATACGAAAATCTGTCAAATTTTCAACCTTAGCACAATAAAATTATTATATCTATTGATAAAGTTTATTTTAAAATGTAACTCCGATCTATATCATTCTCAAAGTTTCGCAAATATAGCAATCCTGAAATATTGTATATTTAATTAATAGATTCATAAACATTTTTAATAAATTTAAGAATTGTTGAGTAATAAAGCACTAAATATGATGATTCTATAAAAAGAATGTCTGATATATAGTTTCACGGTTCCCTCGTTAAGCGAAATATTTGGCACAAGGCTCATTACGATGATGAAAGCACGCTGTGAGTCGTATTATCGTGACATCCGCCTCATCCGCTGCAGTTGATAAGACGGGATAGGCCCACGCCACCCACGCCAGTCAGAACGAAAGTTAGCCCACTCATTCTTTCGAGCAAGTCGAGTCCACAACGGCGCAATTGCTTACAAGGAGATTCAAAATAATGCCAGGCGCACGATCTACGCGTATAAAATAGCTAAACTATCGCCCAGATATCAACCCACTCAGATGTCCCAGAAATGTTCGTATTCTTTTTTATTCTGTCCACTGTGTGTTGCTGAATGATATTTATAAACACATATCTAAGATAACACTTCCGCTTGATACTATCACAAATATTTTCACACTTTTCGCATGAATAAAATAAAAGACCAAAATAGTAGCTCTGAATATCTTGTATAAATTATCTTTTCTTTTTTTTTATATCACAAACATCTTCGTACCTTCCGCACGAATAATACGAAAAACCAAAATAGCATCAGCTCCGAATATTTTGTGTAGATTGTCATTGCGCTGTCACGGCGATTTCGCGTTGCCGAAACGCGTTTCTGATCTCTATAAGGATCTGACGCACGTAACGCGGAGTCATTCATCTATACGCGCGCGTTGTACAGACAAAAGACCAAAAGTAAAAATCTCACGTCACGAAGTTAACACAACACAAGTTTACGAGCACGCTGAAATTCCTTCTGCGTTTTACGATAAAATACGCGTCAGTCAATGTAGAGTAAAACGTCACGGACCCTAATCCTTATCGTCGGAAATATCTTTTCTCATTTCAAATGCGCGACACCTCGAATCTTAATCGTCGATCGGTTACAAGTTCGTGCAAGTTTAGCATGAGGCTACCTGTACACGTCGGATCAAAGGAAACCTGGAAGAGCGGAGCTTGTTCAGCGAAAGAGAAAGGAGTGTGAAAGACGGACAGAGCAGCGAGAAAGAGACAAAGAAGAGGCGAGAGGTGAGTAACGAGAGACAGAGACCGAGACAGAGACAGAAAGCGAAAGAGAGAGAGAGAGAGAGCTGCTACGGGATAGGTAAGAGAGATACGGTCGTTGGCCGGTTCGGGCAAGGCTGCTGGCAAGGAGAACCAGGGCTGTAGTCACAAATAAAGAAGACGGGCACCTCTATCGACACCACTGCTATAATAACGGGGCGCGCACGAGAAAAGATGCGAATCGTTCTCTCTCCGTCCGTCCCACCTCACCGAAGGGCCTTAAAAACCGGTGCGCTACTTATAAACCAGTTCCAGATTTTAAAAAAGCACCCGGCGCTATCGCGCGCGATGCTCGCGAAAATAAAGCGTTATCTCAGCAAGCTCGTTCCATCATCCAAAAATTATAATCGGATTCATCACAATACACGATTAATGGGATTTACAGTATCCACGTAGAAAGTACGATGTAGAAACATTATACGATACCCATGAGGATTTATTTCCAAGGCTAAACCTTCTCTCTTTATTCTCCGTAATCACTTCAAACATTCGTAATCATTAGAAAATATTGTATTTTTCTAATCTTATTAATTTTAGGAAAAATAAATTTAGATATATCTTTTATAAAAATGTTATCTTGACAAAGCTATAAATCATATGTATTTGTCATTCTTTTTAAATTATTTTACAAAGTTAAAATAAGTTAAATTATTATCTATTATTAATCTACGTTTTAAAAATACTCAAAATTATTCGCTCTGTATATAAATAAATTGTACATGTACCTATATATCAGATTAGTCATTGGTTCGAGTTATTTTTATATTAAATTGTTTTGTATAATCTATATAAAAAGTAATAAATCATGTGTAACGCGGTTTAATGTTGTGCTAATTGTTTTCACAGCGTTATGCATAATAGATCTTCTCGATCGAGTTTTACCAGACGTAAATAATTAATTACTACTGCAACACAAAAAGGAAACCATAGTCATTGGAAAACGTATCGATAGCTCCACATACATGTCGTTTATTTTAAAACTGTAAATCCGGTTTCGAAGATCTCGCCGAACTCGATATACCACATGAGTTTATATCCGCGTCACATTAAAATTCATAACGTTTGAAAGCCGGACGCACATCACTTTCAAAGTAAGCGAGACTATATTGCTGCATCTGTACTATCCACCTCGGAAAACAGATCTGCACGCGGTAGTGCATCGAGCGATTGTAATCAACGTGTCGGCCGTGATTGGACATTCCCACACGAAGAAATCCGAGAAATAATTCGTATTCGCCGCGGAGTGACCGTTATATGCACGCACCAAGCGGTAATACTACCGCAAGCAAGTATATACTCCACACCTTGGCGATAAGGAGTTACCAGTATTAATCACGCCCGGCTCCTCTTATCGGCGCATACTGATTATTAACCGCGACGACGCGGCGGCGGCGTCTCGTCGTCGGTTAAGCGCGTGTATATATCCGGCGCTTCTTTTTCTACGCGGCGAAACCGCGGTATATCCAGCACCGATGATAAATGCTTATCAGCAGTTAGATACAAAATTAAGTTAATTAACTTGTGGTTTAATGATACGCTCTTTAGCAACGTGTATAACTATTCACTATTCAAAGCCTGTCAGTTCGTGCCTATATACGTTTCACGTAATAAAATTCCGTATAAATGACTGGGCAATTTTCCACTTTCATTTTCTAAATTGCAGAACTTCTTGTCTCTCCTTTTTTCAAAGAACGGGCAGGTTGGAAGTGATGAGATTTCGGTATCTCTCTCCATAAAATAATGAGATAGTTGTGTCTATAAAATTTACTCTAGAATCAAATAGTGAAATAACGCAGTCTCATTTCAGCGTCGCACATAGTGTAACAATGGTCGTTTAAAAGATGTCCGTTCGTATTACAGCCCTGAAAACAACTCCCTGTTGCCGTTTCACCATATAATTCCGACGAGACGAGGAATTCTGTTCGGTCCTCAGGATGCGAGTATTGCGAGTACCGAAGTATCGGGACAAAGGAACTCCAAGGACAAAAGGATAATTCGCATTGTATCTCGACACTACGGAATCCATTGCTATTTGTGTCGCAATGTAACGAAATTACAAACGCGACGATTCGATGAAAAACACTGTGAAAGACAGTAATGTCATACGAAAGTATTCTAATGAATATCTGTAGGAATCGCTCATGTATTGGATTAAAAGTTACAACTTTGAGAATAAACCCGAATAGACGATCTTTTTTTCTTTTCATATTTTGCTTCCCTTTTAATGATTTCGCAATGACGTTCAACAATTACTGCAATGAGTAACTGATTTATTATTAATAAAGAAATATATGCTTCTATCTTATATATCAAAATATCTTAATTAACACCTTCCTATATAAATTTCCTGAATATGCATACCCATATAACAGTTTGATTAAAAAAATATTTTTCATACATTACAAAATAAATAATTACAATAATTGAATATATCAGTTATAAATATCAAATATTTCTATAAGTTTTGGGTAAAAGTCTCAAAAAATGCAATTCGGGTAATAATTGCTATCGTCGAGGAATATGAAATGAAGTTCTGACTCGAGCGAATCATCGCTCGACGAATTCGGAAAACAATTATCCCCATTTGTATATTCGCCCGTAACTTTTCCGTCTGTCGTTTGTGCACAACGACTAATTCTCTGGTATCTCGCGCACTGTACATCAGTTAAAACTTCATGGTATAATGCGTCGACAGCAGCGGTGACGAAGTTCGTTCGAGCTTGACTTTCCGCGATAAAGACATTCGGGAACTTGGGCGACCCAGAAGCGCAGTCGGCCTGACCTAGAAACGTCAAAACGACGGCGAAGGCTCGTCGAAATAGCGATGAGGACGTTCCGACGCTGCACATCGCCTGCCTCGCGTTCGTCGACGACAGATGGAATTTCACTTAGCCATCATACCGATGAGGCCAATCGGCGGACTCGTCGGAGCGTGAACCGAGTTAACTGCACGGCATTGAGATGGAGTCCCGCTGCGCGTACCTACAATTACTCACTCGCCGATCTTCGAGAAAAATATGTTTTTCGACTAATGTCATAATCGAGCGGTAGACAGTGGAGGAAGCAAAAGGGCTTTATTATCGCGTGTGCATCCCTATTATATAACTATAAAGAATGTCATCTCTGATGGCTAGGTCGAAATCGATCGCGGCCGACGGCGACGGCGACGCGGCGCTCGAACGTCATCATCGGATAAAAATGCTGGGGCGACTGGCGTGTGAAAGGCGAATTCATTCCGATGGAAAAATCGAACGGATGTATATGCGGTATATACGCGCGTCGAGTACATGTTGTTGCATATGACAAATGCGAGGGATATCGGGAACGGAAACGCGGCATCTAATTTCCGCGAGTCATGTGATTCCGTTTGACGCGTGGGTGTCGCATTATGTATGTTACGCTCGAGGCAAAAATGATTCTGAAATCACGACATCAGGACAAAAGACGTGCACAAATCAAATGTGCATAACGGAACGTGGACGCAAAGTTCAAAGTATGATTTCGAAATCTAAACTTGCATCAAATATTTCAATCTATATTATCAGACTGTCTTTAGTAACGCCAAGCATAATAAATTTCCCATAATCCAACAAATCTAGAGTTCATTATATCTAATGTAAGAGTTGTCCTACATTAGCTTATCAAGCTCATTCATAATCTATTGTTGTAAATTATATTATAAATATTATACATATAATCTCTATTTATAATAATTTTAATAATAATTTTTTAATTTCTCCTTCCTCTAGTCTCCTTTCCTCGCGAATAGAACTACTAGAATTAATTAATTTAATCTGTTTTTACGTTTGGTTTATATCTCTAGATAGAAACACGAAGATGAATATTTAAAAGCACCAATTAGTTATAATATCTATGTACATATTATGTACATAATGCTCTAGAATGCTTTGTACTAGTCGTTTTAAAATGTAAAACAATGATAAGATTCAAGACATGAAAAACACTATACTGCATGCTTTATAAAAGCTCTTTAAAGTCTTCAACTTAAGAAACACGTTTTTCAGCAAATATCCCGATTAGATAAATCAGAAACACGTAAGAAAAACACGAGAGATTTTAAGTTATTACTTCGAACGGTTGAGTCGTTACTCCAGAAAATTTCTCGATTTGTCCTCGGGTCAGAATCATTATCGCGACGATCAACGAACGGTGACTAATTGTGGCGGGACGAGAGTCGATCGTGCGCGAAAGCAAGAGTCTTCTCCTTCACAATGGCGAGAGAGCGAGTATTTGTTCGCTCGAAGAGATCGAAGTGGAAATAATTATCCATCGCGCACCTCGCCGTCGGAATGCGAAGCGATAACACAATGCTTGATTACAATCTCTCCGCGCGTGCACGATCTCGCGTCTCGCGGGTACGAGAAGCGCCAAGTGCACCGTCGTCGTATCGCGAACTTCCATTATCGGGATCTCGATCTGCCCTCGACGCACCGACGGAGACGATCCGATCTTTACACCCTGGGAGCACTCTTAGCCCCGCCGCGCCGCGGCCGCGCGCGCTCGATTTCTCGCCCTCGATAAATTCATTCTCCCGACTGTAAACTCGCGCTCGGGCGAAGTAAAGCAACTCTCGGGCTCGAGGGGACGAGCAGAGAGCGAGAGAAGAAACGGAGAGGGCAGTTCGATATCGAGTTCCTTCGATAGCTTCGAATATTCGAGGTCACACGTGTCCGCCGCATCGTATACGCGAGAGCGCGAGAAACGGACGGCTAATTACAGCTAACGCGCTTTCGCGGGCAGATGAGCGTAAATAGAATTGCGCAACACGAAACCGCCTCGCCGCTTGATGTTGTCGGAGAATGGATAATAGATTATTCATGCCTGATTCGAAATTCGAGCAGGTGCTTCCATTTTGCGGGAATGAACAATGAAGCGGGGCAAAACATGCACCTTCAAAATCGCACGCGATATATCGGGCTCTCGCTTTACTAAGTTACTATTTGCTAATTATATCATTTTATACATAATAAAAATAACGATAATAATTCTTACCTTCTATAAAAGGTATCGATTTTGTTTGCATGCAGCAAATGGTAACTCGCGATTTAAAAATTATTTCTTTTCCATGGCTGTATAGCGTCTACATCTCTTTAATAACAGTAATGAAGCCGCAGTTGCTAGTTGTGTCGCCATTCGGAGACCTCTCCGCAATTTCCTCGGGCAAAAATCAAGAGACGGTCCTTTCCCGACATAACAAGACAAGAGGATTGTTCGCGGAGAGACATTTCGCAACTTTCTCACACACTGCGAGTTGCATATCAAATTCGAAAAGTTTGAAACGCGATGCGAGATATGCGAGGCCCAAATCCAAGTGTCGTTAAAAAAAGTAATCGTCCGTGATTATCGCGAAATCTAATACGATTTTGTATAGGATTTGTCTAACGAGTGAATAAACTGCGTAAACTATTAAATTAGTCACGCAAAAGTTATTTAGTAATATTGCTAATCTTTATTGTTCAAAGGAAATACCACATTTGGTATATTTCCGTATTAAAGTAATAATACGACACACACGAAACGGCACGCGCCTATTACGCTCGAGTTTCATTGCACGAATGATAACACGGGGTGTACGAGGCAAATAAACAAGGTTGTACATACATACACTAGCTAATTTCGCATCTATAGGAAATATTACACAAAAAACAGTTATAAAATATTTAATGTATATAACTATACGCCTCATATTCTATTTCTTGTATTTCAGATTGATCTTGGATAAAATTATTCATCGTTATTGTATTTCGTTTTCCAAATTCTCGTTAGATTTGCTTAAGACGACGATTTATTCTGTTCAATCGAAAGCGTTTTGGAAATCTAATAAAGATATTGTTATTTAAATATTCTAATAAAACATAATTATTAAATAAAATATTTATTTAAAAAAAAACTCACTTAAAAAACTATTTTAATAAAAAAATTACGGATATCAACTAAATATTTTTCCCTGACGCTGTGGGAAATCACGTCAGGGAAAACCTTACGTGGAATAACAAAATCGATACCATGTTATATTTAGATATCTCTTTAGTGGTTTATTTCAATTTATTAGAGGATCATTTTTAAATTTTCCAGAAGTCACGGTGAAGTCTTTTGCTATCTCTCTCTCTCTCTCTCTCTTTCTCTCTCTCTCTCTCTCTCTCTCTCTCTCTCTCTCTCTCTCTCTCTCTCTCCTTTTCCCTCCTCCTTCTCTCCTTATACCACCCTCGACACACTTCCAAGAACGCAAAAACGATGGTCGCGGCACGGATTCGGAAATAGAACTTCGCGTGTCCCTTAAAAACCCATATCGATCCCCCCCTTCATGACTTGGCGCACGACGCGACCCGGCGATTTCGAGCCCGGCGGGCTCGCGCGTACGAGACATTCGTCTCGTTCGCTAAATTATTCCACCCATTCGCGCGCGCCATGTGGAAATTCGAGCCCACCTACCTCTTTGCGAGAACACTACCCTCGATTGAAGGAACAATGGGATACGCAGGGGGTGTCTTGCAACTCCGTGTGCTCCGCGCCGCGGCGTATACCGAGAGAACAAACGGAGAAGCACAAGCTCGATGAGATGTGAGACGTCGATAATCTCTAAACGATGGAAAATTGAGGGGTTACGATGAGATGTATAAATCGGACGTATAAATAGAGAAGTAACCGGTGTTACTTGAGCGGAGATTAGCGGAGAAATTTTTGATTTACGCTTTTCCCACCGAGTCTAGGATAAAGATTCATTTGTGCAAGCTACACAACTATATAAACATCATATAAATTACTTAATTTGATAATGTAACACTGTCCATAATAACATATATTTATTACAGAGAGTGTAATGTAGATAGTCAGTGACATAGTTCTCGGTAATCCAGCTCAGGAAATGTTAACAGATAATGAAATTTGCATAATTACAACTATGTTGTCTTACACAAGTATATATTACTTGCAAGTAGGTATATCTTATTTAGAGACTAAAGACTGATTTATTAAAAAAAAAAGTGTAAAAATCAAAATTCGAAATCATCTAATTTTAAGATTCATATCATTAATTTGCAACTTCATAAGCACTTATAATTTACCAAGATCGCGTTGTTTCAACAAGTTTGAATCGCACAATTAGTTTACAATGATACCATAATGCAATATATTTTTCTCAATAATATAATTTTCTATTTTTTGCTGTGAGATATCGATTTGAGACTAGATTGGGCGCAAACAGCACTCCGTTGTATCTCGGTATTAAAACGGAAGATAAAAATATATAACTCGATAAGTCAAAGTTCGCTGGCAGCGCAGTCAGTCGTGGCATAGGTCGCCCATTGACGACACACGCATGAATCGACCATCGAGCTTTGACTTTTCCCGTCACAAGTATAGCAGTCACAGCGCAGTGTGTACTGTGGTGGGTATAACAATAGCATCCTCGCTTACGCTCGTTACTTACTTGACCAGTCTTTAACCTTTTAGTTTCTCAGTCAGCGTGACGCGAGCGCGACTTCGCGCCACGCCGCATCGATGTGCATCGTTTCCGCGAAAGTACCGACGATAAACGGCGAACTATATATCCTCCTCGCAATGTAATTATGCAACACCGAATCGCGCGCGTTTATCGGGGAGCGCGCGTACACCCAATGGACAGGAATGGGAAATGGGAGATAAGAATGGGTTGCGATAAAGCGACGAAGATATCGCGCGAAGGAGAATGCGTTTCCCGCAGATAATTGCATTGTGTCGCGAGACGATTATATATCTCGTACCTGCACTTATATGCCCGACAACCTGCGTTATTTCGCCACCTCAAACGCATCGCGAAAAAACACGCATTTCTTTCGACTGAAATAAAAGACTTGGGGTGCATGCGCCAAAACGCATGATATTAACTTTAATCGATACATTCCTGGAATCGATTTTCTTTAGTGATTTTCGCTAAACATCGAGTATCTCAGACATATGGAATGTCAAAGTATATGACATTTCTGAAAAAGTATCTAATAGTTAAGTTTCAGTAAAAACAATCATGCTATTTAATCACATCTTAACCTTGTTATAAAATAAAATAAAATTATAATAACGTCGCAAATATAGCATCGAAAGGCGTAATAGAACGCGACAGTTCTGTCGAATAAATATAATTTACCCACATTGTAAAAAAAATGTATGACAAATTGCGCGAAAAACGACTTATATACCGTGGATTATTCGAATCGCAAGGAGAGCGTAAAACGCGTTTTCCTTAAAAGCGGGCCATAAATATCGGCCGACTCCCATGCATACGAAGTCCCGGCGAAGAGTGAGGGACAGGGAATTCCTTCTCGCTTCTCGTCGTCCGCGTCGGCGGGCGGCGGCGGCGTAGCCGCGAGATGGTTTTGCATCGCAATAACGTCGGGTCGCGACGTTGCTATTCTTCTTCCACGGTTTTTTGCATTATTATTTCAATTTCCGCGCACGTCAGTCGCACGCGCGACGGCGACGGCGACTTAGCGAACGCGGCAACGCGGCCACGGCGATGAAAACACTAATCAAAACTCGATAACTCGCGTACGCCGTTTCCGCCAACGTGGTGTCCCCGGCGTGCACTTAATATCGATCGCGCGCGCGCGGAGCGGCACGGAGGCGCTATTGTTTGCCGGGCAAATTATTGCACGCGCGCCGATCGGTCGCTCTCCGCGGGATTCATGACATCGGCGCGGCGCGCGATAGCTCGACCCATTGTGAGCCGGTTCTTGCCGGCGCGGCGTATCGCGTATATCTTCTCGCAAGAAAATTATCGCGCGCCCGAGTTCTTGACCTTACTTGAACGCCTGCCAATATATACTCTATCCGGTAAGTCGCACACTTAAATACCGTGCCGACGTACAAAAGCGAGAGGTGTACGCAAAGGTGAAAGGCGCTCCGAAAATTAAGACCAAATAAAGAGATTATAAACTCCGGATTTCATATATAAACTTTAAATGGAGTTTTCTAAATATATTTTAGAGAGCATTTTTTCGATAAAAATTCCGTATAAAGATAGAGAAAGAAAATTTAAAAAATCATATAACAAGGTTATAAAACTGTTCATCAAAGGCAATAATTCTCAAACAGATTCTGTATATAATTTAGCTAAGACAAAAGATAATTGTGCAAGTGGGAAACTTTAGCTTGAAATTCTTTTAAGTATAAAATAATTATACGCGATATATATATATATAGTATATCTTTCTCTTCTATCTCTTATACGAGGAAACATCTCATCCGAGACATGTTCCAGCATCCACCTTCGTAGAATATTGATTAATATTGTGGAACGTGATAAACAAGAATGCTTCCGCCGATGCCACGACGAAAGAGAGCAAAGCATTTATGTATAGCGATAAGAAAATTATCTCCCACGAGCGGTAACGCTTGGATTCCCGCGTGGCTGGTTGCCAACGCTATATACAACATACTAGCCACTCGACCGAAATAACTCCGAATTACTTAGTTTTAAAACATGCTAAACGTTCAAAAAGCGGAATAATTCCGGTATCACGTGGTTGGAGCGATGAGGAACAATATATTGCGGGGAAATTCACAACACGCCGCGAAATTCGATTTTTATTTCACGAATTCATTCTATGAATTCTGATATTATTATAATTTTATTGCCATCAGCTTTTCACGTGGATTGTTGGCATTCACAAAGACTATTTGTTGTTTAATTTTAAAACTATAAATAAGGTAGATAATATATATAGTGTCTATATTTTCTAATAACAAAATATTTACTTAGTACTTATCATCAGAGATAAACTTTTATCAAATATAGTATACTCATACACTTTCTCCCGTTTCCTCTTTCTTTTCCTAATAACGATAGTAGAAAAGGTTATCTTCATAGAAAACATATTTACTTTCATGACGACTCGACAATTTACAAAACTGTACTGACATGAGAAAAGACGCTGGGATCTGATTGAAAATTCCAGTTACTTCTCTTTTCACCTTACGATTTTCATTTACAGGCAAATGCAGAAGCGGAATCATAAAGGCAACGTATACAAAGCAGCAAAGTCTCTTTGCGGAATACTTAAAGTGAAGAACTCGCAGAAATGTATGAACAAGAAAAGAAGATGAGCACGAGATATTTTTGACTTTCGCAATTTTCACTTAAATTGTAAATTGTGTGTTGAAAGAATAAACGGCAAAGAAAAAAGAAATATAATGGTCTCAGATGATTATATTGGCGAAATTAAACAAATTACAGAAAAGAATTTTGTCAATCTGACTCCCATAAAATTTCTGTTTGCAGAGAGAACTCATCTTGTTAAGTACTTTAATAATATTAAGTACCTTAAGTTTCTCGTATCGTTGATATAATTATTGATAGATTATCTATTATACAACCTTCGTTTGACAGCGCAGTTGGCATCAGTAAAAATTATTTCTCTCATCATTATCTGTTCCAAATCAAAAAGACAGAGAATATATTATAGAAGCAATGCATGACAAAATCAGGGGTGTCTCGGTTATAACACGAAAAAGATACACTCGACAAAAGATAATAAAGTTATTTACTGCTAATTTATTGCTCTATAATTCTGAATTTATTACTCTTATCTATTCGCAGGAAATTAATATCAAAAGTGGGAGAGGAGTGTTGCCTTCACGATACGTTAATCCCCACTCTTGGAAAACACGTATCGTAAACAAAAAACCAATATATCAGAATTATTTGCTAATTTTTTATTTCAAAATACTGTAAAGAGATATAGAAAATATTGAATGGTTATGAATGCACCGGTACCGGTTATTACCGTAATTGCATAAGAGCAAAACGATCAAAAATAAAAAGTTAACTATATAAGTTTGACATTAAATTGTTTTTTTTTATCGAACTCGTAAAATACGTGGTTTTGAAATTTATTGCTCACGAAATAACTTTAAAAGTTATCGAAAACACACACATACCAAGATTAAAGTATAATATATTTTAAACAAATTAGTTACTGTATCGATTTTGGTGTTAAAATGATTGTTTAATATCAGCTCAGTAACTAATTCATTTAATGTAAGTAATATAGTAATTAATTAAATAATTAATTTAATTATTTTACTTTGCTCTTGTGTGTGTGTGTACGTGACGATAGCACATTCTTAGATTGGACTTTATTAACTTGAACCACTTGAACAACTTAGCAATAAATTCCAAACCAAGATATTTTACGAGCAATAAATTCTAGAACCTCCAAAATACCAAAATTGGCATAACAACTACTTTGTTTAATATATACTCATGTATTTTTGTGTGTTTTCGATCATTTTTAAAGTTGTTTCGTAAGCAATAAATTTCACAATAACGTGTTTTACTAGTATTTGATTGGAAAAACAGTTTAATGTTAGACTTATATGGTTAACTCTTTATTTTGTACTATTTTTCTCTTATGCGATAACCAATATCGATATATATTCATAACCATTCAATATTTTCGATATCTCTTTGCAGTAATTTAGAGCAAAAAATTCTGGTATATCGATTTTTTGTTTACGGTATTCTTACGTGTTTTTCAGGAGTGAGGATGCTAGTGTAACGAAAAGACAGACCGCACCTCCACTTTTGATATTTATTTCCCGCAAATGAATAGGAGCACTAAATTCAAGACCAGAGCAATAAATTAGCACTTAATTGCCGTGTAGCCAAACTTCTTTTTATGGTGAGGATGCTAGGTTCACAAAAATAATAAAGTTGCCGTCGTGTCGGTGTAAGTAATCGACCGTTCAAAACGGAAAACATTTCTAGCATGGCTAACGATATTGTTAATTCGATAATGAGTTCGTTGTCAGCGAACGAGAGATGCATGGCGACAATTGATTGATAGCCAAACGCCGCCGCCGCGCCGCCACGCGTGTATAATACTCGTTTAACAGTTCCTCGCTTGACTTTGATTTAGGTAACATTTGGCTCATAATTAGCGCGACTTTCATTTTTTTTATTGCTCGCATTAATCGCAGAGATTAAGACCGGCATCTTCCGCGTAATTTTCACTTTCTCGAAAAATTTTCACTGCTCGTTTAAAAGTCACTTTCGCACGGCGAGCTAAGACGGCTTTATCGGATATCGTATTAAACGAAAGCGGTAAACACAGAGATAGTATCGCTCTGCTATATATTTTGCACATTACATAATTGCAACCAATATGCAAACAATAAGTACTTTCTGAAAATATTTATTCAAACTAGTATTTTCTTCCTTTTATATATATATATATATCGTAATGTAATTAATAATTTAAATATAAATTTAAAATTTATTTTTATAAATTATTATCGCATTAGAATAGATATTTCCTAAATTATAACTAAAGTTATAAAAATATAAATATATTTTTGTATTCTTTATTATAGTATTATTGATTTTTCTTTCGAGGAGTTGTTTCAATCTAAACATGCTTCGAAGTCGAAAAAAATACGTGTCTGTTATTTTTCGCTCTACAATATATCCAAAGCCCATCGAAATCGGAGGGATAGTTCCAAACGTTCCCTTGTGAGTAGATATGTCTACAAGTTGACCTCGATATAAAAAAAAGTGTAAACTCCTCGGTAAACTCGAAATTAATTTCCTGTAACGATACCAGCTTGAAGCTTCCAGCTGAAATACTATTCTGTGCTACATACATCAGGCCTAATATGGCGTTATCGCTAATCTAACGGATGATTACTCGCTTTCAGATATCCTAATAAACACGCATCAACGCTGGAAATTTGAGATATAATGAATCGTGATATACATCACGACGCAAATCTAACCGTCAACTCACATCTATCGATCTATCTCAAATTCCAGATTACTCCCTCGATTAATTTGGAATACTATATGACAAGAATGTCGAAATGTTAATAGATGTTGAATATTATAAGTAATATCAAGTTAATATCATTAATTTTTCGTATTATTATAATAATTGGTAAAATCTTAAAAAATTTTTTGTTAAGTTCTCAATCAAATTTTACTTTAAAACTTTGCCTTAAATCTTAATTATTGCGATATATTTAATATCGAATATAATTAACTTAATATAATTTATTGCCTATATATAACTGCGAAAAGAAACAGCTTGAATTTTGATTACAGAAAAATCGACTCCTATTTGATAGATGAGTAGAACATAAAAACATAAACTCTAGGACATCTTGTGCGTCCTCGTATATAGCTATAATAAGTATTATAAATACAGATATCGCGTGAGGTAGATAATGCGATCGCGTCCATCGCGCGCTTTATTTTCCTAGAGAGTGTACTAAAAATTCGCTTTCTGCACGCGTATACCTAGCACGCAGAATGAGAAAAGAGAAGTGGGGGGGATGGAAGATTTATTGGAGCGGCTCGAAGCCGCGGAGTTGCTAATTGCGTTTGCTACTGTGTGCAGGAAAGTGTATTCTCGTTACATGCACCGCTCAGGTTTTCAATTACGGGCTGACCGACCGGCCAGGCCCGCGTTCCAGGATGATTATCAGACTGCCATTATTTCCGGTGTACTTCCGCCGAGTCCTACGATATGTTTATGCCAATTACGGTCGTCGGTAGAATCGCGCAGCTAACGGAATAATCTTTCCAGTGACGTTCGGGCAAATAAGCCGCGAACACGCGGTGATGCTCTGTTATACAACGCATCGCACAATTACTATGCGATAATACATATTATAGATCGATATCATCGCTGGAATATATCCAGTGATAACGAACAAGGCTAATGCGCATTAATGATCCGTTCGTGAACATTGAAACGCATTTGTTGTGCGCGTTTACTCGTATATCTCGTAATTCCAGAAAATTGCAGATAAAGCGTTGATTTAATATGCCATATAATATTCGCTACTATAAATACGCAACGTGCACGTTCGACTTTCCATCAAACTCGAAAGTCGATCACATAAAAAAGTCAATGAACTTTCTCGGTCGATTCTCATCGAATCAAATCTTGTCGCGTGACCAAACACCTGAAATAGACCGCGCAAAATGACGGAGCCGTGCGGATTTTTCAGACGCGCCAGCTGCGCGGCCGTATAATAAAGTTTCACGCCGGTCGGATTTGCACATAACTTGTTGCCGGTGAGTACATATCTGGGTCCCGATGAAGTTCGTTAACTTCGCAACGCGACGGACCCATTCGCTCCCGCTGCGAATGATGGCGAGCAACATCGCGTTTATTGTCAACTGCACACGAGGCACGAGGCAAGCGCGCGCTATCTCTCTTTTTCTCCATGAAAACGAGGCTTAACGGCGCAACGGGGGATCGAACCCTCCCTGGCCGACACACCCTGAAGGGCTTCCAACCCCTTTTCACGAGAGAGGAGAGATAGCGTAGCTCTGCTCCTCCGTCCCTTCGCTTGGTCTCTCTGTTCAACTCTAGGCGAGAGCTGCGTGTACCCCCGGCAAACTCCACCTGAATCATCCAATTCAGCAACAGCCCTTCAAGAAGAGATTAACGCGCCACGTCGTGGCACAAAGAAAAACCAGCTTGAGGAAGCTGGCAAATCCAGATATCTCACCGCGTAATTGCTCTATTGAGAATGCGAAATTTTTGAGTGGCGCGGCTCTGTCAGGATCAGGAGGAAAAGTTCAACGTATCCGAAAGGGACGAACGTATACTTCACATTAATTCCTGAATGGATTAATTTTTGATAATAAACAATTGAGTTATATGGCGACTAAGTAACAGTAGAAATGCAATATTCAGACAAAATATTTGCTTCAATTTCAATATTTTCTGAATAAATACATGATACTTAGATCCAATTTTAGACAAATAAGTAGATAAAGAAATGAAACTTATATACAAATCGGGATTACTGACAAATAAAGAATTTTTTATGTGCGCGATGCGAAAGTTGTATTCAATGGCATCACGGGCTAAGCAGCATTAAATGCGAGATATATACGGTCCAAGACTATATACAACAAAAACGATACACAGAAGTATAATAATCTCGAAAATAATATGAGCGAGCACTGCGCTATAGCAGATAGACTTATCTCGACGGAACTTGCTGACTTCTAAAACTCCTCCGTCGAGACCTGATATTCTCTTTCCCTCTCTGTATCCTCTTTTTTCATACGAATAAGCATAATTCGACGCCGAGCAAAGCAGTCACCATCGCATATAAAAATAAGGCAGGTGTTGGGATCTATTATCTTGATAACCTTTACGGAATTCGTCGTTACATTATATACGGATATAATGAATACAAAGCTTATCAAAAACTACTATCACATGATCTTAGCAAAAATTCCAAGCACCAGCGTGTTTCAAATAAAGATAATGTAGAGCAAAAAGTATTTCATATCGTCATATTTCTGTAAAACAGGTACACACACACACACACACACACACACACACACACACACACACACACACACACACACACACACACACACACACACACACACACACACACACACACACACACACACACAGTGTAGCTCAGATGTTAAATATATATACCTATAATAATATTTATATCAGGAAACTTCTTTATTACAAACTGTTTATATATATATATATATATATATATATATATATATAAAACCAAACGTTAACTAAATAATTTTTTTATACTAAAACTTTCAAGAAAATATAAGATTATATATCTGTCATTACATAAAATTTGTGCTGAGAAGATCTTAATATATTTTGCCAAAATATCAACTTATATAAATTCTTTTCTCTCTCTCTCTCTCTCTCTCTCTCTCTCTCTCTCTCTCTCTCTCTCTCTCTCTCTCTCTATGTATAATGTATAAATATTGTATACAAATATTATACGTATATATAAATATACTTTCCTTTAAATATCTCAACAGAGCATTAAATCCGAGCCGATTAAAGCTTGAATTAGTAAAGATGTATGTATAAGAATGATTGCATAATAAAGATTAATTCCCTCATCTGACATTTCGCACATTAAAAAACAAATGTTTTGTTTTTATATTCAACATTTCGGTATGTGGCTTCCGCTACCAATAGTGTTCAAATCAAGTAAGAGATGAGAAAGAGCTGCTTTTTGACGAGCATCTTACCCGTTTGTCGACTACTTGCAACCTATCACGGTATTTGTGTTCCGGCCATTTGCGAGTACCGTTTACCGTGCGCAGCAATAAACCTCGAGAAATCATGGGATTACAGCCGTTGGCGGTGTGCCGATTATTTCGCTGCATTCTTGCGTCGTCTTCATTAATAACGAGCATCAACAAACAGCATCGCTTAACCGCTTAACCCCTTGCACTCGCGTGCGCTTCCCTGACTCTTCAACCTGATAATGCCGAGGTCCGTGATCTAAATGTCATCGCATGATCCTCAAACCCGTTAGAACACTGCACGCGCTGTCCTTTTACATTAGACCAATAAAAATAGAAATCAGAGCTACGTGTACCGTTAAATGTAAGACACTAATGTGCTGTTTACCGTTATAGATGTAAACAGCAAAGTAGCGTAACGTGTCGAATCCCGTAGAAAACAAGGTGGTGAAAACAGAGGATATATTGTCGTTGTTTCATACCTTGCAGACATATGTATATATAGAACTTCAGTAAAATAAACATACAAGATAAAAGACACATCAAGACGGAAACAAAATTTTTAAGAAAAGTTAATCCGAGCGATTTGTGCGTGATGAATAAAAAAGTACATAATAAATACGAGTTGCACAAATCTACTTACAAATGACGTAATAAATTTCAAGATACAAGTAAAGTATATTTTGTTTTTATTAATTGAAACAAAATGTTAGTATTTAAAAAATATATAAAAAAAAAACAAGTTTTTCTTCTTTTAACTTTCAAATAAGATTTGAGAAAGTGAATTTCCCTCCGCTATTTGCGTCTCTCGATTTCACAGGCCGATCTCACATTAACATCCACTCTCGTCCCGTTTTCCTACATCGTCGTTATTCGCGCGAATTATCATGCCATTGCACATTGTCGCAGCGAGGTGTCACGCCTTTTTTGCCGCTGCGTGCAAACGCGTGTCGCCGGCGATCAACCACCGTGAATGAACACCGACGACGACGAAAGGAGAAGCGAGGGGAAGAATAGGAGAAAGCGCAGCGCGCTGTATGCACACGTGTCATTCGCAAGCGGCAGCCGCCACGTGCTGCCTGAGCGCTTTCCTCGAAAAATAAACAAAACGTAGCACCGCGTCACGGATTGACGCGCGTTTACATCGTCCGAATTGCCGACATTGCTGGACGTTTCTCTCTCGTTCTCTCTTTTTCTCTAGCAGTCTCATTCCGTTCCACCTTCTCCTTCTCTTTCTCTCTCTTCTAATTCTCTCCCCCCCTCTCTCTCTCCCTCTAAAAAAAAATACGGACTAGTCCACGTGCGCGCACGTGGTGAGATTTGTTGCACGTTTCACGCGGACAATCCGGAGATCACGAAAAGAGTGCTGAATATCACAAAATTTTCACAAAAGCTGGAAGGACTCTTAAAAAAAAAGAGAAAAATAAATAAAATAGCGAGATAAAATTTGATATATTACAACGTAAATTAATTAAACATAAAATGAATAATTTTAAAACTTCAATATTATCTTTGTGCAAATGTGTAAGGAAATTAATCAGCAAATAAAAGTTCCAAGAACTTCAAATTGCAACTATAATAACGAATTATTTCGTTACTAAATCTGTAATTTCCCACCCACAGATATATTTTATTAATTGATCCTTATTTTCAAAATATAGCAACTTGATACTGTGCACTCTCAACGTTTATCTCAATTTAATAATTTTTATCTTATTTTATTACTATATTTAAAAAATATATATATAAAAATATATGTATAAATGAATAAATCCATCTGATTATATATCATTGCACATAATAAACGGAATGGCAGGTTTAATAATGATATTACAATCTTTATTCACACCGTGATATATAAGGTTATCTTCAATAAGTAATCGCGCACAATCTAAATCCGATTTGATAGCGTTTCGTCATCGGAGCAGAATTAATATGGATGCAATAAACGGGCAAGCTTACGATGGGCGATGCACGATGGAGAATAAAAAAAGAGAGCGGAATCGTAAGGATAAGAACGCATGTTGCTACCAGGTCGACAAGTCGTAAAGGACGAGTCGAGAGATTTTACAACGGAGGCAAACGATCGGATCCACGCGGACGTTTAATGTATGTAATGCTTTCTTTTTACGTAGCCGACGGGTACGCCGTTCATAATGACACCATCGTCGTCTTTTCGCTTTACTGCGTGTCACGGTAGCGGTGTTCGCCGCGTGTTATAGCGATATGGCGCGTAACTCGTTTTAACCCCTTCCCCTCTTCCCCCCCCTCCCCGACAAAATGTCGGGAGCATTTATACAGAATGAGATTTGCATCGATCTTTCTTCGATTACAACAGCTTATGATCGAAGAGATGTTCAATCATTTAATCTTTTATACGACTTGACGTGACTCTTCGAAGCAAAAAACTCTACTTGCTTTCGCGTTATATTCTTTAATTGCTGTAGCTCGCTCTCGCTGCATGTAACAAAGTTTCTTGGACTCTCTCAAAGTACAATAAATATTTTTTTTTATTTCTTAAGAAAATATTTTCTCTATTTTCTTAACTTTCTAATACGTTAGTAACAATGTTCTTATATATATACCTGCATAATAGAAAATAACATAAAAAAATTAAACGATTAAACGTTTAAACTTCAAACATACGGTGGAAGGAAAAAGGCGGCGATACGCATGAAGATAATGGAAATCGGGCACTGTTGTATGTTAATCTCTTTCTCAAAGAAGAGAATTGAGGACGTAACGGGGTCGAGTAGTTTCATACAAGCTCGAAGTGTGCTCGTGAAGGCCGGGCTGTTGCTCTATAGCGGAGAAGAGCGAGGGACATGGAGAAGAACGAGAAGGTCGGGGGATCTCTGTATACCGAAGAGGAGCAAGAGCAATGCCGTCAGCGCGAAAATGGGTGCAATGATGTTTTCATAATATCAGTAGATCAAACTTCTTTAACCCTTTATATTTGACTTGAAGATTTGAGAGCATAACACGCGAAAGCCAATATATTTTACGATATCTCTTGAGATTTTCCATTTTTTATCCGAAATTCTATAGATCTTTAATATATCACAAACGCAATTTTTAGTAAAACAAACAAGTAAAAAATATTTTCCTTTCACGAAATCTTTAATAAAATAATTACTACGCACCAGATAATATTTCAAGTCACTATTTTCGTACGTGCTATTTATATTTCTTTTAATTACACATATTGATATAAATTTTTATTATCATATATCTAAATTTATCTATGGTTATATTAAAACAGTACCTATATCTGATAAATTTTATTCTATCATTTACACACGTCCGACCACTTCGATCGTGCGTCAGCGATGATAGATCCCTGTCGTAACGTCGATCAGACCACGCTCTGGTGAACAGCATCAAATTAATCAGGATGATTTTTTTCTTTTCGTCGAGCTCAGAGTTTCTCGATGGAGAGATAACGCGGTCTCGATATACGCCTTCCTTTCTTTCATCGAGAGCTAAGGAGATCGGCGGACCCAAACAAAGGTACGCTTCACAAAAATCATTCCCTCTCCAACAGATTCTTTTCTCTAGATCTACTGCTCTTTTCCTTTTCTTCGCCGTTTTAAATATTTAAGAATAAATTTATGTTCCTGGCATTAATTCATTATTTTTCTCCCCTCTTTCCCCTCTCTTAAAATTACCGTTACAATTAAATTTTTATGAACTTATAATTTATTGCAATTTTAATCGCAATTCTATCTCGTTTCAACAAAATCCTAATTCGCTCATAATAATTTATAAATTTCTATTTAAGGAGTTGTAAATCTCTAAGTTATAACTCCGTAGCGCCGTTCGGCTCTTTAAAATAAAATACACTTACTGTATTGACGTGAATAATGTAACTACCACCCACCTTTCAAAACATTTGTTCATATTCTTTCCTCCCGATCTACATCTCAAGTCAATGTCCGTGATATACTTCTGTATAGGTCGGACATTATCTCAAACAAATTTGTACTTTATTACTATTCACTCTTTTGACTTTTTGCTATACTATATCATTCCTTATGTCCTGAGAGAATTGAAGTCCCTGAGCATGTAATATACCCTATCTATCTATCATACCTATCTCTTTTACGCGCTTCAAAGGTTCACGTTACAATCCGTGATCCTCGATGACGACGAGCGATGACGCCGATTAAATTCCACCACGGCTCGCTCCATCGACTCCGCCGGCCGCGGCGCGCGGGAAGGAAGTCGATGAACTTTCGGCAAGCAATCTTCGGAAAGCCATAAAGCGAAACGCAATTCGCCGGCGTTACCTCCCGCCCCGCAATTATGACGTAATTGACGGTTTCGACCGTCAAGCGGAGTTTAATAGACGAGAGGAGACAAACGCACTGTGAGAGAGGTATTACATCCTTTTCCGCGCCACGCCAATCCACCCCTTCGTCGTGCGTCAACGAATTACTTTCCAATTTGCGTGGTCGGCGGCCATGCATATAAAGCTGACCGTAATCTCGAAGAGAGATTAATTTCGCGTTCCCAAAATCCACAACCGTCGCCCGATCCGCGATGGATAAAACGCGGAAATCATGTACAGACGATCACTTGAGATTTTAATTAAAATGCCTCGAGATTTTGTCCGATAAAGGGAGAATGAGCGAGAAAAGACAAGTAAAAGTAAAGAAAAAGAGACGTGCAGAGAGAGAGAGAGAGAGAGAGAGAGAGAGAGAGAGAGAGAAAGAGAAAGAGAGGGAGAAATCGATACAACATGCTTGGCGGAGAGAAAATTGCAGCTCATTATTCCTCATTACGATAAATTAGTTCGGGAGTCTGAAGTTAAGTTTGATATATCTCACTGGGCAATGTGTATTCTAAATTTTGTACACCGCACCGGGATAATTACGCTCATAAAAAGAAGATAGCAGGTAGAGCGATAAGAAAGTTACGAAATGTAGTCATATATGGCGCTTGGTTTCGGTCAAATTTGTGAAACTCAGACGAAAATTACATTTTAACTTGTATCGGAAGAGACAAAGATCCGAAGGTAGATATCCAAAAGTAAATCATTACATTAGAATTTCATAATTAATTATCTTCGTGACTTTATAGAGAATAATTAAATTTAATGTATGATTTATTGTTAGTGTGTAAAATAATGTCGGAGAAGAAACATATAGAGAGAAAAAAGCTGGAAAAGATCTCGGAAAAAGAAAAAAATATTAATTTTTGTAAACTTTTGACAGATGTGATTTGCGATAGCAAAATGCCATGGAAAATGAAAAAAACACACAATGACAATATTAGAGTATATTTATTTAAATTTAAAACATTACTATATATATATATATTTTAATGGAGACGGATTATAAATTTAACGAATAATTCTTAACTTAATGAATTTAATAAATATTTATCAATTTAGTATTTTAACAAAATAATATATTTTTAATAAATAATATATAAAAATATTATTTCGATATTTATAATGCGAGTACCGTACGTAAGTATCGTTATAAACGCTTAGTGAAAAAAGGGCGCAAACACCGTAACCGTGGTGATTCGTTATCGTTAATAATACGCGATGCGAGAACGGCCGCGGCGAGATTACATCGATCCCACGCATTTGAATAAAAACGAAAGGATTTTCCTTCGGCTATGCAGCCACGATGCGATCTGCGAATCTTCGGCGAAAAAAAAAATGAAATAAAATAAAATCGCTCGAGCAGGATGAATCTCGGTCGTGCCACGAACTTCTGTGATTATGATCGAGATAACGTCGCATCCCCGGGAAACGAAACTTGGGTATGCCTAATCGCGAGGAGGTTCGGCGAACGCGAAGACGAAGCGGAGAGAAGCCGGGCGCGTCGACGTGGAACGCCGTGATTTATCGTCCTAACGCGTGTACTGATTTATTATCTCAGGAATTGACCCCAGGACGCGATCCCGGGCTCCTCGCTGCTGATGAGCGATGGCGCGTTTCCGTTAATGTCGGGAGCACACATTACGCGAATTATTACCAGCTTCGCAAAATTAAGCCGAATTCACACGAGTTGCGTTTCGATGATTCTGATGGATGAAACGCTTATAGCAAGTGCGATACGCGAAGACGTATAAAAAACTAATCATTAACTCTAAGTTCTAATCATCAACAGTTCCTTCGTCACGAAGTTATATACGAGATTATTCTCCGACCACTTGGAATATAATAAATGTATTATGTACGAATCTATATATAAGGAACAATAACAGTTTTATAACTCCGGTGGCATTTGAAATAGTGTTCTGGTATAGTGAAAGGATTAAAATGTCGAAAATAATAAGAGATGTAGATCAACTCTTCTCCCATTTAAAGCTTATGGTACGACTACAACGTTCATTTATACAATAACCGAATCATAATTCACTCAAACATCATCTATATAAATCTAGCCTCTATAACCACATGCGAAACGAAGCCTTCTAATGCACTTTCACGAATCACTTAAGTTGAAACTCTGTATATTTCATTTTGAATTAACGACACCGGGTGATTTTCCAAAATAAATGGAAGTAGAGGATGGCTCAACTTTCTTTAACTCGATGATTATTTTATAGAAATATCATAAACAAGTCAACCCATTTTTTTTCTTATTTTGCATAAAATATCTATCGAATCTTATGCCATAAGATTGCAATATTAATTCGAAAAGATTCGGCGCAAGTCTGGCCGGGCGAAATTACCGGCGAATTTCGATATAAACTCCTTATTCGTAAAAAGTAAGCATTACATCCAATTATCCAAAGTTTCGCCGTCGGGGATCTCAAAGGCACTATTCCCTTTCGCAAATACGGTAAAGAAGTCAGTGGCATACGCCTCGCATAGCTCGATGAGTCCGTTGCACTTTGTCTTAATCGCGAAGACGCGTTTCCCCTAGAAAATTAAGGAGAGGAGTTCGCCATGGCGTCGACGAGGACGACAATGATGCTAACGCGGCGCGTCGAGAGAAGCGGAGAAAGCGCGCGAGGTAGAATGAGAAAAGAGCCGAAGGGATGCCATAATCTCGGGGATAATAGGCAAAGCGAGGAAGCGAAAAGAGTAAAAAGATTTCGCAATACCGTACACGGAAGAGAGAAGAATTAAGAAATAAAGAAGATAGGAAGCGAAGAAAAGAATAAAAGGAGGAGAAAGAACGAAAGAAAAAGAGTAAACAGACAAACGGAAAGAAATAAAAGAGAAAATAATATTAATATTTCACTTTTACAATCTATCATATATTATATCAATACGATATAAATTGTACAGTAGGTGAAAAAAAGCGATCAAAAGTCAAGCATAAAAAAAAGGGAGAGAGAGAGGAAAAATAAGAGAAATATATAATATTCCAGAATTTCTTCGAAGCGTAAAATATCATTTATAAAGTAATAAACGAATATAAACTGACAAGTATAACACGCAAATATCTTAAAACCAGGTGTGGAGTTAAATAATGTATGAAGTATAGATCACGAGAGAAGAACATGCATATAAGAGAAAAGAGGAATGGAGAAATAATTCATATTATATAACTTAGAATGCATAGATATTTCAAAGATACTTTGCAAAACAATGAAATTGCAAAGTATAGCTCGAGGTAACCCATTTTATTATAGTCCGTAAAGTTATGAAAAATAGAGAACAAAAGACACAAACATAATAGAAAGTAAGGCCGGGAGAATCAAAGGAATACAAGCGCATACGTCGCGCAATATAAGAAATGCGAAATACTAAAAGGTCTATTTAGACGAAGAGAGATTGCAAGAAGAGCGGTGGGAGACACGAGAAGATGGTAAAGTTTGGAAAGCCCGAGGCGACCTGGAAGACGAGAGAAGAAGAGAATTCCAGCGGAAGAACGTGGAGGAGGGATGGTAGCGGAGGCAGAGGTATACGAGAAGAGGAGAAGGGGGCAACGAGAGGGCTACGGGGTGGACGGGGGTCCACCTCGGGAGAAAAAATAGGAGGGAGATAAGAGACAAAGAGACGAACATTGACAATGAGAAAACGAGCATGGCGAAAAAGGAGGCAGGAAAGAGGTCCGCGAAAGGAGGAGATGAAGAAAGAAGTATATAATATAGAAGTGTTCGTATACGAATATATACCGACAGCCATGCCGAGAGAGGGATATGAGAACACGCCGCTCCGGGGCCGAACTCCGAGATATTCGGCCGAATTCGCTCGCGAAATCACAATGAAAGCCTCTCGTCTTGCTGTACGCGAAGAGAGCCCATCGCCGGCCGTCGCCGGTCGCTTCTCCGGGACGCTCCGGGAGAGCGAGCCCGAACGACGTCCTTTAAACTCCGCCGCGCGGCAACTCTTTCGCAACACGCCAATATTAATTGACTTCCGCTGTATTACGCCGGGATAATCGGAATTCGAATGCGGCGTACATTTTCCGACGGTACCAAAAGCGCCTGGAATTTGATGTCATTGAATTTCGTGTCGCGCACGTGATCTGGCAAATAAAGTTTATTTGTTGCTAATATAACATATATTATCTATTGATATGTATGAATATAGCGTTCCAGTTATCTTATTTTTGTGGACTATTTGAATAACTTGGAGTTGATTTTCCCCAGAGAGAAACATCTATATACGATATCGCAAGACATTAATAACCGCGCTTTTCTTAAATTTCGAATGTTGTATATGCAATATCTTTAAAGAGACATATACATAGCGCTAAACTACCTATCATTGTTTCTATTTTATGCGTCATATGACGTAATTTGATTTTATTTCCTTTACCATCAGCGATTTTAATGGTGAAAATACCAACTTGAAATTTTCTCTGAAATATCAACCGACAAACCGCGAGAAACAACCGCGGCAAATGTTTTGACTCGCATCAACCTGAGCCCGTCGAAGATGTTTCTGAGTATCGCGGTGTTATCGAATACGTGACCCTTTCGTCTGACACGAGATAACTCCCGCGGCGGATGATAACGCGTGCACATCAGCAAGCCGATCCAGCCGCATATAAGAGCGACTACGTGAACGCAATGCACGGTTAAGATGGCACACATCGTTTGATCATTATACGCGTCGACCTAAGGAAAACTCCGAATCCTGACGCATGTAGCATCCTTCGAATTCGGGATTTATTCAAGACACGAACGAGTCATATATCGTAGAACGATTCGAAACGTTTCGGGGCCGAGAGTGAAGTCCACTGGACTGGCGATTTTTCCATCTACTTACTGGCAAATCGAAAATTCATATTTGAAGGCTGGAAGGCGATTCGAGCATGCAACTCTTACCTATGCAAAAGGGATAACCGTCAGAATTGTAACACCGTCTGAAAAGTTTCGGTTGCTACAGAATATTTTATGAAGGGTCGAAAGAACCGTACTTGTTTAAGGATAATATTAACAAATTTTCTAAAAAAAAAAAAAAAAAAAAATTTATGGACAAGACATGCGCGCTTCTCGAAAACGATGACTGGCGTATGGAAAAAGAAAAACGAGTAACGAAAGACCGGATGAGGATGATATGAGCGTTCGACTAAACATCAAGACAGAAAGAGAAAGAAAAAAATGGACAAGAAAAAGATGAGTGGGAACAAGATAAGGCCGCATGATATTCAGGCAATTTTTATTGGAATCCGGCAGCTATACGCAACGCGTATTGTGATAAGTCTCGCTGGAATTTGACAATAGCCAATGTATTATAACGTTATAATATATTTTATTACTATTTATTAATGTTTAATATTAGAACGTTTTAAATAAATATAAAGAGACTCAAGCAATTAATAAATAAATTGAAAACAAAGGAACTCTGAGCCACAACTGGATGTTCACACTGTACATTGACACGAATACCTCATTGTGACTCTGAGCCCCTTTGTTTTCAATTTATTTATTAAAATGTTTTAACTTTTAACTAAATAGTTTCTTATTTATACTGTGTACCAGTAACCGATAATTCGACGTAAAATTGATAATGTTTCGATGCTTGTTTTAGTATTTAGATTCGGTATTAACTTTCTTAGATATACTATTGTGAATAAAAATAATCTGCGTTACTTGAAAAACTGTAAAGAAACAATATAAATTTAAATATCCGTTATAGTATCTATATTATACATACCATCACATAATGTACAAATTATATTGATATGTAATCAAACTGAATTAGTTATTGTAGAAACTCTCAGGTTTCTTATTTGCCAGAGGGTACAGATAGCATGGTATTAATACAGCCATTCCGTTACTTTATTCCGTTATTTCAAGTAATGGAAAATTCTAATGGCTGAGAATAAAATCTTTCCCCTACATACACGTGTGTGTGTAACGTGTGTGCAGTTGTGTAGAAAGATACGTACGGTGAAAAAGCGTTATCGGCATTGGAATAGTCTTTCCTAAAATGGTCGACTCAATCGAATTAAGGTGGTCCTTTCGTGAGAACAAGTATTAGATAAGTACCTAACGTTGATATATGTTAAATATACAGTAATAAGGGACATGTGTACGAAAAATCAAGTGAGGTTATCGACACTTTACAAGAAATAAGTCATTCTAAATGTGCGTTCGCGGAGCGTGCCATTGTCATTCTATTCTTGTTTACATCTAATGAACGAGAAAGATAGAACGATGCAAATCGCCACGGCCGAGGTTTTCAACGAATATAATACATGTGTGTACTTAGCGATCAGATGAATACATTATATTCATGTCTTAAAATATTTCCTGAAGTTTCCGGATTTCGTAAATACCTTGAAAATAAGGGCTTGCCGAATGTTTTGCTCTGATATATGAGGTTAAATAAGTAGTGGATCCACGCGCATATTGCTTTACTCGTACTGTCATGCCTGACCTAACTATAAATCGAGTCCAACCGCACTACTATTGTGATATTTTTTTAATTAGTAAATAATTAAATACGATTAAATCGTGCGTGTAAAATCATGTTATATTATTATAATTATTGGGATGTTGCGTAATGTTTGTCACTGTTTGTTTTCAATTACCTCATGACGGACTGTTACTTGACTAACTGATGGGTCCGCGAAAGGACCACCTTAAGAAGAGATATTCGCAGACTTATTCCCTCGTACGCGCAATCCACATGCATATATTTCCGCTATTCGTGGATGAAACGAGCTGTATGACGAGCGCGAACCATAATGATGCAACCGGGCACGGCGCCCTTATGGCAAACGTGGCGCACGAGGAGGAACGAGCGAGGCCATGCCTCGTGTACGACGCGCCTCCTCAAGTACGGTCTAAGTATATACAGGGTGTCCCGAGTATTCAACATTCCTTCCTCTTGATTATAATGTTCTTCGACGAATCGATTCCCCCCCCCTCTCTCTCTCTTTATATACATGTGATTACATGTGATTACATGTCACGATTTATATACATGTGATCATTTCGGAAATAAAACAATTATAGTTTATCTATTATAAAACATTGTTTTATATCGATTGTTCTCGTTGAAGTAACTTAATATTAAGCTGAAACTTAAACTCTTTTAGCTGCTTATATATTGTTTAATTTGTCAAAAGTAATCAAAGCTAATTTTTGCTATCAGCATTATAATAACCGATTTCTGGAAAAAATTGCTTAGAAAACAGATACTAACAAAATATACTGCAGAATTACTGTGAAATTACTGCAGAATCATGTGAGGCACATTACCATTAATATCTGATTCCATGAGTACATTGCAATTGAAAGTTATTATCTAATGTGCAATTAGTCCTAAATTACAAAATTAGCACTAAACGATTTTTAACTCAAGAATTATACCAGCCATAAACGCCACGCTTTTGTACACAATAACATTTCCGAACCTCATAAAATGAGCACTGGAAAAAACCGGTTATTGTCTATTTTAAATTCAAGAAACCTTGCTGCACTCTTAAGAGGGCGAACAAGTCGAGACACCCTGTATACACGTGTAGACGTGTGTACACGTCGAGTCCTAGATTCTTGCTTTCGTATCCGTGAGAGAGGAGAGAAGGAACAAACCCGTGGCTCGCCAGTCCCACGGGGCCTCGGTGTCCTCAGTTATCTCGGCCGGGCGGCGCGGCGTGATGGGAGGAGGGAGGCAAAGACGCGGGGCCTTACCTCCGCGATCCTCTTCTCGGTCCCCTTTCTCTCTCGTGGCCAGTCCTTTCGAATCCATCCGCCTGCCTCCGTCTGTTCGCCTCATCTCCGTCTTTTTCCACGGGACGCCAACGCCGCCCGAGATCGTTTTCCTTCTCCCTTTCTCTCTATCTTTCTCTCTCCCTCCCTATTGCTATTTCTTACATTTAATTCCGTCTTGTCTGGTAGTGATCTCTACCTCTTCGTCACGACCGCGAGAACTCACCTCTGGACTTTCGTAAAATATGTATCCGCGTCTCGCTGATAATGAGAGGAGAACTGAACGAGCGAGGAAGCTGAACGAGCGACTCCGATCTCGCGACTTCTTCGCGGAGCGGAGTGATTTCCTTGTTGCCCCCCTTGATTTACGTTTGCCAATGATTTATGCCGGCGCCGTGTCGATTAATAAGCGTAGCGTGCACGATGTAACGTTTGAAGCCCCAGCAGTGGCAAACATTAGCAAACGCCGCGCGCCGCCGTGGTGGCGTAGGAGTATTGCAGGAATTTCAAGGAACGATCATTCTCCGACATCGCTCAGGTTTGATACACGAGCCTCTTCTTGACAAAAAAAAAACTTTTACGCAACTTTCAGCGCGATTTGTCTGAACGCTGAGAGCCTATTTTAAATGTTTCAAATGTAATTTATGAAGATGGATATCGTTGTATCGCTACCTAACAATCCTGACGATCATTGTTTCCTATATCTGATGCTTCTCAAAAATTTAAAAAATAGAAAAATCCTTAAACTACGTCCTAAAATCCTCAAATTATTGTAAATGTAAAATCAAGATTGTCAGCAAACAAATTATCCATATATGAAAACGTAATCTCTATTCATATAAGAATAAAATAGCTGTCCATCGTGAAAATAAAATAACAAAGACGCAGAAATTCACTGTGAAAGGAACTATAATTGAATAATTCAACGATTGACATAATTGAAATAATACAATAATAACCGAATTGATATAATTCCACATTTAAGTCATTGAAATTATATGATATTCTATTTTGCATGTTAATGTCCTCTTTCCCTCTCGATCTTTAAGCACGTGCGTCTTTACCTGTGAAGGAGACAAACAAACCCGGGTGCCAATGCGTTCGAAAAACAATTCGCATATCGACCCCTCTGAACAAATACAAGACGTAATCCGGCGACCCTTTCGCGCCTGTTATTTCAGGTACCCTTCTTCCCAACGCCGAATGATCTTGCCCGGGTTTTTTCTTTGCACGATCGGATTATAGTAGGTTGTATTTCAAAGAGGGCCGGCTTACCCGTATGGTCGAAACATCAGGAGTATTTGCCAGATTCAACGTTACGAAGAAGATACAGCAAGCCTTCTCCTCTTTTTCTATAAGTTTTTGTAACTTGATAAAGTTTTTTTAACACATCTAGCCATTTAATTTTTATTATTCTTGTTAAATCAGATTATTTTTTGCGCCTTTTTCAACTATTCACCGCACTATTATATTTACAAATGACTAATACGGGTCTGCAATGGGTTTGTGAGTGTCCATAGTCAAACGAGCCTGTTTGTTAAAGCCAAATACCTGTGTGAATTATCCCTGCGGGATAGCATATAAGCAAAATAATGGTGAATGATTACTTGATTTCAGAACTGTATTTTCGGAACGAGGGAAATAATCGTTACAAATAAATAAGCAACGAAAATTTCCTATACGCATCCATTATACATGATAAAAATGAGTAATAAGTAATAAAAATTAATACGGAAGTAAAAGGAAAACTAACATGTCATATACAACCCGGCAAGAGGTATCCATTAAAAATCGCATTATATTATTATAAAGTATAAATTATGTTAGGATAGAGAAGACGCGATCGCGAATCGAAGAATCATTATCCGCGCCTCTAATAACGCTGCAAAATCGCATTTTTTTCAAGTCGGGGGGGGGGGGGCGGAAAAGGGTACGGATGAGAAAAAGAATGAACGGTCGACCTCGTTCCTCGTTGCCATCCTTCCTCATCATATACCGGAATGAAATTGCCCGCGGAAGGCCGGCGGAAGGCCGACCCGTAGACTTTCTGAGGTTAACCGTGCCGCCTGTGTTAATGGTCAGAGCCACGAAAGCCGGCCGTATATTTTAAAGTCGCCAGTAGTCGGCAACGAACTCTTTTGCGGCGTCGATTAACTCCGGCGAGAGCGCCGAAACGAATAAGACACGGGAACAAGAGAAAAAAGCAGGTAGCTCCGTTTTTACGCGTTTCTTGAGAGAACCAGAAGGCTGGATAATTGAGGGATCTCTCTCTACATCATTCACACGAATATATGTTGCTGTGAATGTATAGCTTGAGGCAAGATACAGAGGTTTGTAAATATATAATCTGCACAATCTTACGAATCTGTATATAAAAAATATCTACACAAAACGGTCACTGATCTATCGAGCTACAGTATTTTTTTATTTTATTTCGTTCACCGCTCTTCGACTAATTAAAAATTAATTTTTCTTTCTTCTCTTGAGCTTAATTCACGAAAACTGCGTCTAGAAATTATAAAATGTTAAAATCCGATAAAAAATACTAAAAAAATCGGCATTTTTTTTCATATGTCTTGCATATACGTTATTAAAAAAAAAAACAATCGATTTTTTTAGAATACTGATTGTATACATCTATTCGGTCTCATCCCGCGGATTCCTGCGGCGCAAGAGGAAGTTCACTGAAGAGCGCGGCGATGAAAATATGCCGATAATGCGATATATTTCATCATTGCGGACGTGGACGAGTCGAACTAATAAGTCGCGGACCTCCCGCATCGAAAGCGCCGAATGATCTCCCCGAGAGCGGCTCCCGGTTATTGAATGTCGAACGCGAAGGAGCGAACGATCGATCGCGTGACGAGGCGAAAAAGAATCGAGCGAGCGCGCGCTCGCGCTATCTAGATGAAGTTCATTAGAACGCGCGCTCTCCGAAGCCGAACACGTTAAAGTCATTTGCGTTACCGGCGCACCAGTTCCGCCATCAAGCGTGAACAAAGCTTGGGAAAAAGACCCGCTTCAGTTTCAGAAAAAAAAAAAAGATTAATTATCATCGGCATTAAGTATTATACCATTTAATACCAATGATCGTTATCGCTGTCACATAGCGAGCTCTATAAATTAGCGATTATTAAAAGCTCTCATTTTTCATTAACGATTTTGTACAATTTATATTTTATTTAAAAAAACAACATCTATAAGAAACGTTACTGTCGGAACAAGTATCGATCATTATATGCACCGTTAAATTCGTATTAGTGTTAAATTATACTCAATTTGAGTCATTTTTAACCATTCCCATAAGTCGTCATTGCTCCCACCCGAAATGTCAATTTTATTTAACTAAAATTGTTAATTTAACTAAACCAATAAAGTTAAAATAATAAATTTCGGCAAACATGGCAGTTAAAAATAACAAAATGTTATTTAATTTAAGATATTGGTTCAAATTTTCATTTTTCAATATTTAACAGTGTGTATTTATTGCTTATATTTACATATATTTACAAACACATTGAGAAAAATAAAAGAAATTTAATCAAAGATTGAATAATTCTTTTATATTACGTTTATATTACTTTTTTATGTTTGTAATTAATTTCCATTAGTTGTATTAAATATCAGTTACCTTATTAGTATTCTATAGTCATTATTGTTATTAATTTATTAACGTTACTTTTATTAAAATAAATAATACTAATGCTATGCTCTCCAGCATTGCACTAACAATAAATATCATTTTTCTTCATTAACAGTATATATATGCATTAAAATCGCCAATCTTTGGCGATAAATATCAGTAGCGAAATGAGTAAAACCGCGATGTTATACTTTAGAACGCGAATAATGTTACGTTTACACTGCTATCATGTAATATAAATCCGTAAATACGTGCGATACGCGATATGTAACAAACTGAATACGAGCTAGTGAATTATATAGTAAATCACTCACAGGTCGTTTCATTAAACATAATATCGTTATCGAGGCGCTGAATTATGCGGGAAAATAGCACGTAAAATAGATATGCTGTGCACTGGGTAACGTTATACTTTTCGTAAATTATATACGTGATCTGTCTCCCGACGTTAACGGTGTACGATAAAAACGCGTAATATAATGTTAAATCGCACGGCGATTATATGTACGTCGAAGTGACACAGTATATATCTAACAATGAGTCTCAATAAAATCAGATCGGACATGTATAGCAAAATGTTCTTTTCTTCGATCAGCAATGCGTACGCGCGGATCTGTCTCATTATCACATATAGCTTTGATAAATCGAAGCAGAAAGTGGCGAAGAATTTGTATCAATTCTTTCACGAATATATTTTTCTCTTTATCCGTCTTTTTAAAATATAAGAGCAATCAAAGTAAATGCCACTATGGATAACACGAGAGATAAAGCTTATGGGAATTAACTGATGTTGCGTGATAATTTCCATGTATACTTTAATCTCTCGCTTAAAAGAATTTTTTGTGATATATCGCGCTTATTTGCCGCAATGACGACATAACACAAATAACACAATTTTCCAAAAAATAAGTTTGTTTTGAATCATCAAAATTTTGTAATATTACTTTTAATACGATTTTGATACAATAGCTGATTGTAGAGGAATAAAAATATCTAGCTATATATTAGCTTTTTATTCGGTGTATTAAATTCTCACCATTCTTTTGCAAACAACTAAAAAAATGATAATTTTTTAGTTATGTCGTAGCAAATGAGCGATATGAATTATAGAAAAGCTTGTACTCAAATACATCATAAAAATAAACATCATTGAAACATATCACTGTCATATGTATTATAAAATTTATTACACGGAAAGAACAAAGTTTTGCTAAAATAAATAATTGTAGCAAGTCACTGAAGTATGATAATAATGCTGTAAAAAATTTTGGTATTTTGACAATCAGTTTAAATGTTCTATAATACATAATTATTTTGATGGCGCAACAAAATTATTTTCAGATCTGTATCTAGCTAAATTTTTAAATGCTTCAGCAGAACCGTTTTATCCGCGAACAACTTTAATAATATATCAGAGTGTACGCGACGGAGTGTATTAGAAAGAGAAAGGAAGTTAGTGTGTAAATTGTTCAACAGACATCACGTGAATGTATGTAAATAATTCACGGTCCTTCCGTTAGATTAATTTTACAATATATGTAATTACCATTTACCGTATTTTTAAAAGCTAAAAAGTAAAAACAAATTTGCGAAAATTATGTGCCTTTCAAGGCGTGCACCGCGAGGAATATCATTTGCTGAACATGGTTTCACGACAAGAAGTAAGTAGGAGAGTATATATCTCACTTTACGAACACGAAAGGGTTAACCCTGAAGACTATAAAACACTTTATTTGCGTGAAGATAGGAAAAGGAATCCGACACAGTTTGCATATATTACAAATGATGAATTCGTATTTATCATGCCAGCGAAATGCTCGACACTCGACAGTAAAGACTAAAAAGTTCAGCAGGAAGAGGGAACTGTATCCATTTATGTTTCATAAATAGATCAAGTTTCTATAAATTGTATAGACGAAAATATTATTCAATATGTTCACATGGTATCGTTGGTTTTTGTTATTTATTGTTATTTATTATTAACGCGAAATTCGATGCTAAATAAATCTGAAGAAACATCATTGCAGATTTAATTTTTTAAAAAGAACCCCGCACGATTTATATTTAAAAAAAAACGTTTCCAGTCAATTTGCTCGAATTTGTGATTTGTCGTAGTTTTTGTGTCTTCGATGAGGTCTCAAATTTCTTGTGTAGATTTTCAATATCAATAATTCGGAAACTATATCATAGAAAGTTGACGAACTTCGAGACCTTTCAGGGAAATTAACCGGAAAGGTTTTTTTCATATAAATTGTGCGAGGTCCTTTAGCAGCATTTCATTAGGTTAAGCTTATATATTGTTCTGATTTAATACCTTCATCTGAGCGCAGAAAGTCCAGTATTTAGATAATTAAGGACTCAGAAATATCGATTTTAATTTCTACTTGTATTACTCGTGACAAGCAATTTGTTAGTAATAAACGATTGTTAATTTTACAATTATCACAACATAATAATGATTTAATTTTATCATCAAACAATATTGTTGTTATCGTTTCAATTTAACTGTCTTAATTAACTCAATCACATCGATATAGTATCCCAAAATGTATACATTGCAACGAAAAATATTATTCGCAACTGTCAGCTCCGATTGTCAGCTGACAGGAGTATATCAGAGCTGTAAGCTCGCGGAGCGGGTGCGAAATTGATATTTTCTCAAATCGATATAGACGAAGAGGGGGAGCGTAATAAACATCTTCAAGACTTACCCAAACCGCACCGCTGTAAAATCGACGAGCGATCCTCTCCTCGACACCGCGGCGAGCCTCCAAGGGTGACGATTACAGGCGCAGGGGTGGGGGGGCAAAGTCAGTTCTGCACGCGCCCCCCCGACGTCACTCGGGACCCACGACCCACCGTTCTCGACACGTTCCTCGTGTTTCGAGCGACGAACACACACTCACATACGGCCGCCGGGCTCGCTATTATGCTAGAAAAGCATTCGAAAACGCGATCGATTAGAGCGCGCCTCGTCTTTCGCTCGCGAGATCGGGCGCGAATCGCGCGACGGCATCGCTCGCTCGCTTGTTCGAGTTGGCTGGCTGGCTGACCGGCCGGCATGCGTGCGTGCGTGCGTGTCGCGAAACCGCGGGGAGCCAGTATGGCGCCGGGCTTCTTTCGTTCTCTCCCTCTCCCTCTTTCTCTTTCGCGCGCGCTCGCTCTATCTCTCTCTCTCCGACACCGCTTTCTCCTCTTTCGTTCGCCCCGACCGACTCGCTCGCTCGTTCATCGCATTCGCCCCATTCACTGCTCTCCTTCTCATTTTGTCTCCTTCCTATACCACTTGTTCGCTCATTTTCTTCCCTTTCTCTCATTCTTCCTCTTTCTATCTCTATTCCACTAGACTCACGCATACATCATGCATATCGTCCTTTCCATCCAGTCGCTCCTTTTTCCTTCACTCGTGTGTTTCAACTCACCGCGAATCCGAGTCGACGAGCGATCCTCGTTCGAAAGTCGCAAGTGTTTTTACGAAACTGAGGCGAGATCCGCGAGACGGTTTCGAAATTCGTCACAGTCGCGTGAAAAACTGCGTCGCTACGTTAACGGTCAACTCCAGACTCCAGTCGCAAGCCGAGTGAAGTTAACGCGCGATCGATCGAACACGTCCTTCGATAGCGCGCGAATCGTTCGCCGGACGCCGCGTTCAAAAGATTCGCGGCACGTCACCGGCGCGGCGAGGCTTTGGAAATCGGCCACTAACGATCGGCGATTATTCGAATTACTAGCGCACAAATTTCGAGATGCATTCATCATCGCCGCGTGCAGCACGCAACCGGCCTAGAAAACTCGCGTTTCCAAGCACGCAACGTCGCTCCAGACTCTATAGACTCTAGAAAATGAAATTAAGAATTAACGATCTACGATCGCCTATCAAGAGAGTTGACGTGTCTGTCAAGACGAGCCGACGAGCGCGAATTCGAAAGGAATCAGGTCTCTTTTCTCTCGCGATACGAAAAGTGCAACAGCGTCCAACCAATAAGGAGAATCGCGAGTATCATCGCGCGCGTTGCGTTTCCTTCGAATTTCGACTTTAGCGCGCGTTCGGAGGAAGAGGAGGAGGAGGAGGAGGAGGAGGGGCAAGGAAGGGGAAGGGTCGCGAAGCACTCGCGAGTGCTGAAGGTACTCTAGGCGAGGGCGACACGGGCCAGACCGGGCCAGGCCAGGCGAGGCGCATCCATTGCGGCGCGTCGTCGGCACGCACCGGCCTCGACGTGCGTATCCTACACAGCCGTTCCTCGGCGCTAAAATGGCGATCGAAGTGACAGCTCTCGCTGCCGTCGCCTCTCCTCCTTCTCCTCCTCCTCCTCAACTGCCACCTCTCGTCGTCGCCGGCGAGGCTCGGCTCGGCTGCTCGGCTCTCGCGGCTCCGACGAGACTTCGCGCGCGCTGCACGGCCGGTAGGCGCGTCCTCTCCCTTTCCCCTCCGATAACAAAACAACCGGGACGGGTATTTCTTTTCGCTTCGGAGAACGCTTCGTTCTCCCTTTCTCTCGGCTCGCAGTCACACATTCCGTTCTTCTTTATCTCTCCCATTCGCACACATTCTCTCTCCCTCTCTCCATTTCTTTCCCTCACTCATTCGCTTGCATTAACTTTCTCTCTCTCTCTCTCTTTCTCACTCTCTTTCTCTCTGCCTTATTCGTTCTCAATCCATTTCGCTCTCTCCCGCGGCGCGAGAGAGACGAGGGAGGCTGTTTACTCCTTTCTTCGGGGCTGGGCTTTTGCTTTTACCGAGAGCGCGCGACGGCGACGCACCGCCTCGCACGGCGGCAGCACGACGGGTAAACGATGAACACGAAGACGGCGACAACGACGACCACGACCGCGACCCGCGACTACGACTACGATGACGATGACGACGACGGCGGCGGCAGCGGTATTCGATGGCGGTACTCTCTCTCTCTCCCTCTTTCTCTTTCTCTCTCTTTCTCTCTCTTTCTCTCTCTCCTCGGTCCCGGACGACGCCTAACACCACCACCTCCACCACCACCACCACCACCACCACCACGATGCCACCTACTCGATAGCAGTGCTTGCCCGGACTCACGGGACTCGACTGGGCTTCGCCAGGCCGCGATACGCCCCTCACCCCCCGCCGCTACCCCGCAGTCGCACTTGCGCCGACCGGCTATCACCCTATCACTTCGGCCTACCTACCCCCCCGTCTACCGCCCTATCGCCAAATACTAACCGTTCCGCGCGCCTCGATCCACCCCCAGCGCAGTTGTACTAACTACTAACCGTGCGGCAAGCCGTGAACCCCCGCGGAGCTCCCACGCCCGCGGAACGGCCAATCGCGCGACTCGCCGCCGGTCGCAGGGACGTATTGCGCGAGAGGCCTAAGGGTTGCACGCGACCCTATTCTCACAGCTGTGGCCGACGATAGGGGGAAGGAAGAAAGCCGGTACAAATTACAGAGATCGAGCGATCCGGGAGATAATCCGGGGTGCATATTATACCTACATTTTTGTTTTCCTCATTGGTACCGTTATTCGTCGATCGTTTCTTATGTTAATAAAAAGAACACGAAACCGATAATGACTCATAACACGTCGTTTAAGAAAATATATTTTTCTCTTTAAAAGTTTACGTTTTGTTTGCATAAAATGTTCGATTTATATACAGTACAATATCAACATTAGTATTATATGAATATATTATGGGAAACCTTATGGTCCTTATGGAAAAACTTTAGGTACTTTTCTTTGACCTTTTTCTTTTTCTTTTCACCTTCTTTCTTTTCAAGTACAACTGGTATGCTGCCACGCTTTCAACGCTTAATCGTAAATTCTTTGACCAAAAGATATACTTATACATACCTATAAATGGAGTCAATGATCGTTTCTCGCGGCTTTCAATCTTTAGCATATTTTAATAATTGAGACAAAATTAAAATTCTATTAATGCAATTTGCTCATCTATTTGCCTTAACGCTTAGTTTAATACAAAGAGCTAGAGCATCTCTCTCATTCTAAGTTCAGCAGCTATATACCAAACAGAAATTCTCCTTCTAAAATCAAGAAAAATTGATGCGGGATTGACGGGACACCCGGTATAAACTCTCGGCAATAAATGACTGCACGCGCGAGACGACACGCGTTAAGTCGCAATTCGCAATGACGAGAACGTGAATGAAGCGGGGCGGGAGGGGGGGAGATGGGGCGCGTACGCATAATGCGCGTATTGCACGACGTTCGACCTCCCGCGCGAGAGTAATACGCGAAGGAGGCAGACGAGAAAAACGGAGGGAAGAAGAGAGATAATTCGCGGGAAGGGAATCGCGTTGATCGTTTCGCGAAGGTATTCCTTTATACGCGGGGTCGGTCGCGCGCGAATTTTTTTTCGCGTCCCTTTGAAGTCAGCCGCTCAAACTCGAGAGTTACCAAACAATTTGCGAATGTCGGCCGCAAAACGGGCCCCACCTTGCGTCGCCGACTTCACACCTTGGGCATGCCCGTGCCTCCTTTTGAGCGATTAAACGTGGGAGAAACTTGCACTTGCAAAAGTCAAACACCGTTGAACCTAATTTTCGTGTCTTTCAGATCCTCAGACACTTCCTAGACACGATGACACTTGGACGGTTGGATGTGAGAATACCGAGAATACTATATGTATGAGAAACGCTCAAACGCGTTTCCCGTATTCTTCCGTGGGATACCTCGCGTATAAAGGCCGGGTCTACGCAATCAGTCGTATATCGGAACGCAGCCGATGGTCCAATGAGAGAATTTCTTTTTCAAAAACGAATTTTTCTCATTGGACCATCGGCTACGTTCCGACATACGACTGATTGTAGAACCGGCCTTAACGGACAAATCGGTTTTCAAGCAGCTCAAAAAGTTGTAGTTTCGACAGAATTGATTTTTAGACGTTAAATCTGCATGCAAATTACAATCTTTCGTGCTTTGAAGAAATCTTCAATATATATACTCTATATAGCGAACAAATTTATATAAATTCAAATAAAATAAACAACAAATCTATGTACTCGGAAAAATACGAAGCATAGAAAGCCTATAAAATTTCCGCTAGTGACAAACGAGAGCAAGAACACATGAGCAAAACGAACAAATATGTGACTTGAAAGTTACATTGGACGGTAAAGATTTAAAAGTGATCGGCGCTAAGCAATCGGTTAAAGTCAATTAGCGCTAGCCCTTGTTTGATCTGAACTTCATTTAGGCAGCCTCCGCAGGCCTCGCGAGAGCGGCCGAGAGCGGCCGAACGGCGCTTGAAACAACAAAGTACCTATCGGATTATGTTCGTTAGGTGCCGAGCCGATGGCGCGCGCGGTGTCACTTTCGTTATTTATGCGCGCGTAGTCGTAGCGTATGCGGCGTTGGATTTAATTTAATTTCCGCTGTTGATCTCGGAACGTTCGGGCGTGCCGCGCCGTGCAAAATACCAGGGCAGGCCGCCCGTAATTGAATCCGTAACGGCGAGCAAATTAGCACGCCGCGCCGGTCATTACGTTACACGAGTCGCACATTCGGCGAGGCGATCAACGTTCGTTAGCCAATCGTTCATTTAATTGCCGGGAAGGGAAGGGGGGGCAGGCACCGATAGGCTCCGGTCAAGCCGCAGCTTCGTGTTTTAAACGTGTTTAAATAAATACGGGTCGGGTCTGGGCTGGTCGGTATATATAGCGACGATTTAATGGACCATCGTATAAAAAAATCTGCTTATTTATCGTTGCTACTTTTCCAGGGGATTCAATAAGAGATAAGGAGAGAAACGGTTATTAGTCCTTCATTTTTCTTAAATTGATCTGAGAATGGAAAACTTCCCAGTGGACACAATGTCCCAAATCCGGCACATAAGACGTCATATGGCCCCGATTTGGAACATATGCGTTTGGATTGTGTCACATCTAGAGTCCCTCTAATCGGAGTCTGGCCATACAGTTAGAAACTTTTAATTGGTTCGCCATTTCTTGGCAAAAGCAAGAGAACAGAAAGAGAAAAAGATATAAGAGATAAAGAGAAAGCGATATGAATGTATATCGTGCGGTATATCGCTTTCTCTTTCTCTCTTTATATTCTTCTCCCTCAGAATTTTGCCGGAACTGCAAGTTGGCCAGACTCCGATTAGAAGAGGCTCTATAGTCACATCCAGCTCGCAAAGATACGCGATTGTTGAAGAATTGAAGACTATTCGCGCTCATTTTCACGTCCGGGATAAAGAACGCAGCTTTCTTTGCTTGATAAGCGAAAAGCTGCGCGGACGAGCGCACGTCAGACGGAACGTGCGTGACAACCTGAATCCACCGCATAGCGGTCTTTGTCGACAATATAATATATCGCTTCGATATACACGCTGGGCCGACTGGACGGGCAACGGTGGAGATCTGTCGTTCGGTCAGCCACCGCGATAATTAGGTTTTACTCGGCTCGCTTTAATAATCCAAACGGCACGCAAAGTGCATCGCGCGGCGCGTCCTCGCGCGCCGCGAATCCCGGCGGCCGCAGAAGCGGTCGTAACATTAGCGTCACCGTTAGCCGCGGGCGTGTGACAAATTTTGCAAGAATCCCGTGCCACCACCGCCATACCCCCCCGCCCTCTCGCTCGTCCCATCCCCGGCGGAGCTCACCCCCAAGAATTGTTAACGCGTTTCCTGAAAGCGGGGTCACGAGAGACGAGCGAGCGAGCGGGCGAGCGAGCATGCGCGCGAAATTAGCGAGCTGGCGAAGCGCGGCGCGGCGCGGGTGCTCCGCCGCTATAAGTACAAGCGGATTCCGATCGAGATAATGAAAATTAACGACGTTAAAGCGCCGTCACGCCTGCAATTAATTATCGCCACGATCCGCGCTGCCGCCGTCGCTGCCGATCGGCCCACACGGTGCCCCATTGCACCGCCGTACCCCACTTCTGCGCTATTGCTACAACATAATCGCGATATCAATCCTTCATTAATTCCCGCTTCCCGCGGCTAAAGGACGACGCTCGGCGCGCGGAGACTCGGCGGAGAGTCCGGAGACTCTTCCTCCGCGCGGCGCGGCGCGACGTCGCGCGATTAATTCTGCCGGGGACACTTTATAAGGCTACACAGGGTGTCCCGCCGTCACCCGATATTAATGACGCGTTGCTCGGGTCAGTGCGTACTGGAGAGAGTTTTTACGGTCGAGAGTCGCCCGCATAGAACGTAGCTGTCGCGGCTCGTTGGCGATCACCCCCTTTCCGATTCGCGTTTCGTTTCGCGTTCCCCCGACTGGATTTTACGACGGTGAAATCGCACTCACGGTCGACGTAAGCTATCGCAGTTTCGGGGCGATAAGAGAGATAGAAATTGGAGTGGCCTCTCGAGATTACGACGAACAGATTAAACTCCTCGTTTAGATAAAGAGTGCGTCATTGTGCGAAAAAAAATATATCTCCGTCCGCTATCGCCGTATAAAATTACCGAGGCACCCTTTGGACGGCGCAGAGCCCATCGAGTTCTATGAATTATACATCGCGCCGTGACGGCAACCCTCGTCGTGAAGTTTCTCTCGCGGTGGATGATCGCCGGCGCGCGCGAGCGCGGTGAGAAAAAGCAAACAAACGGAGAACTCTTAATAAAACGGCGACGATAGCTAAACGGCGAGCGGCGATCTTTCCCATTCGGGCAACGATCCAGATGCGGGATCGATCGTTCGCCAAATTTCAGGCCATGCGCATCTCCGCGTGAAAGCCTGAGGAGCCCCTTTCCTTCCTCGGAGATCCTTCTTCCTATTCCAATGCTTCTCTCGCAAGATACATGTCCGCAACGTTGAAATAGCATCGTATTTTCCTTGGTCGAGAAGCACGAAGCCATGTGACGAACGCATCAAACTTTTATATATATATATATATATATATATATATATATAAAAGTGTTAATAAAAAGTTTAAAAATTTACAATTCGTTGAAAATGTTTCAATTTTTTCTGGTAGAGGGATGATATGATCGATTATTTACACGACGGTGTGATATGATCAATTATTGGTAGCCCTAGAAATGTGAAATGGAAATCTCTCTGAGAAAGAGAGAGAGAGAGAGAGAGACAAAATGCACTTTTGCGGGATTATGTATTATGGAAAAAATGCATCTCTTGAAAAGCATAAAAATAGAACTTAATAGAACTTAAAATAGTTATAGTATCATGATCTTATTCAGATTCCAAAATTTCGGAGAATTATATCGAATAATCTTTCTTCATATTTTACAAGAAAAAACAACCAATTCCTATCTCGAGAATGTTAAATTTATCTCCAATATTTTTCCATGTGTTTTGGCAAGAGTTTATCGAGAACGTTGCGATAGATCTCTGTTCTAATCAACGACAACATGGATATCAATATAATGAATAGTGACATTACAGAGTTCAAAGCGCAAACGATAAGCTTCGTTTTAAGTACGAAATTCTATTTACAGAGCAAACTTTACAAATTGTATACTCGCTTCGCCTGTGCCTAAGCGCCGTAATAAAGTTTTTAATCTCGTTAATAGCCCTAACGAGTATGTCTCGGCTGAAGTTTTAAGTCGTGTCATCTGCCGATTGCGGAGGGACACGTGCTGAGCACGTGTACACGCCGGGCTGTAAAAAGAAATGACTTCTTGGCAGTGTGCCGCGCCCAAGGATATTCCTAAAGATTTTCAAGTGCGATTTTCTGTACGAGCGCGCGTGATTCATTTGAATAAAAAAACATTCTTAGTGATTCAGATATTTATATTTAAATTGATACGCAGGATCTAGATAACAATGACGACATATGTGTTTGTTGTATCTTTCTGCCACATACGTAACTGCAAGTCAGCTCATGAATCATGCAATTTAGCATTAAAGATCTTTTATTTCTACATATAAAATTGTTATTAAATGCTACTTAAATATGCAGTGACGGCGATATAAATAATCTTTTTTAATCATAAAGCAGATAAGACTAATTGAAAAAGAAAAAATACCTCAATGTGCAAAATTATTTTACATCCCCACGAAGAAAGTACCCTGAACTCTTTCTATTACGTAAAAAGAAGGGAGTATTGCAAAAAAGTAAAGCTTTGTACGAACTTTGTATAAACTTCAATAAACTTTTTATTGTTTTAAAAAATTTTTGAACTTCTGAATCTCAACCGAAGTAGTAAGGACTTCCAGAATTAAATACTGAGCATCGTCCGGATCTGCTTGAGCGTATGTCACTGTCGTCATCTTGTACAACCAGGCGGCCGCAGCACTGCCCGATTTTACCCTCGCGCGTATGCTCAACAGTCCAGTGGTGGCTAAGAGGACCTCCTGTATCTTCAAGCGCAACAAATCGATTCCTGTAAATGTTTAAACCGTTTTAAAATTGTCACGCTCATATTGCATTCATTCGATTTATTAATGGTATTATTATACTGATCGCACCAGTCAGAGTCTTAGCGGAGACGGCAATCGCATCCTTGGGTATGCAGTCGCTTTGAACAAGATCACATTTATTGGCCACGTCAATTATTGGACGATCGTCCAACATTGGTTTTATCGTTTTCTGGACGTGCTGATATTGCGCCTTCAAATCAGGATGACTGACATCATATATATGAACTACGACATCCTGTAGGAAAAAAAGAGAGAGAGAGAGAATTCTTAAATAAAGAAATTTCTTCATAAAAAAAAATAACAGCGAGAGAGAAAGGAGGGGGGACAGTACGAGGTCAACGTACAGCGATTATGGCATCTTCTAGAGTCACAACAAACGGTTCAATCAGAGTTTCCGGCACGTCTTGAATGAATCCAATAGTATCTATGTACAAGATTTTTAATCTGTTGGGCAAAATGCCTTGATGCGTGGTCGTATCAAGGGTTGCGAATAATTCATCCCTAGGTTGTAAAGAACTGTCGTCCGTGAGCGCTTTTATCAAGCAGGTTTTCCCTGCGTTCGTGTAACCGACCACAGCGACCGTGGGAAAGCCGTGCTGCTTACGCTGGCTCCTGATGATTCGCCGATGCTGCTGCAGCTTCTTCAGTTCGTTCTTCAGTCTCTTCTCTTTGCTGTCGAGCAACAGTTTGGTGTCTTCCGTCACGTTTATCGCGCCGCTATGGGTAACGCACGTTTCGAATATCTTCTTTCGGATGTACGGTAACTCCGCTAGGGCTACCTGCAATTTTGCCTCCGAGGTCTTCGCGTGCGCGCGGAATATGTGGATGACTATGGAGTAACGGTCGTACACCGGTAGGCCGAAGATCTTCTCCAGCTCGGTGATTTGGACGAATTTCAGCAGATTGGTGCTGACGAACACGGCGGTGGGGTGGCATTTGCTTAACTCGTTCTTCAGATCGTTCAGCGAGCCGCTACCCAGCAACTGCTTCCTCTGTAAAGTGAGTAACGGGGCGTACTTCGTCCCGACCACGCACCAGTTGGGCAAAGTCCTTATCAGCGCCACAGCCTCGGCCATTTGCAGTTCTGGCGAGGTGTTCCTCTTCTTGTCCCTGCCCCATTTTATATACGGCTGCAAAACAAATGTCCTGTGTCCGTCGAGTGCGACGCCCAAGTAACGATTGGCGATCTGGACATACGTCTGCTGCTCCTTCTCATCCTCCGCGGATACGTACTCCTCGGAATCGTGATTCGAACGACGAACAACATTTTGTACTCCCGAGCTCCCGTAGACTGTATCAGCATTGTTACACGCTCGCAGATTTCGCTGGGCGGTATTTAGGATCCTACGTACGCAATGCATTTTGCAAAAATATCGTCAGTCTCGACGCTTAATGTAACGATCGCTATCTATATAATTTGTACGAAGTATTTAATAGCGCTATTAAACATCCTAGCGTTATAGTTTTATTATGTAAGATCATTTAATCTTCTGGACACGCTTTGATGTTTCTCTTAATTTTTGTCCGCGCGAAAACATAATAAGAGAAACAATTAACAATTAACATACGTTTAGATTATAAATAATGGGAAATCACCCTGCCCCGCTCATTATTTTATTATTCTTTATTAATCTCCGTAGAAGTTGCTCCACTTGTGCGAGGTTATGTTGCCCGTTCTAACCTCGTCACTGGCGAAAGTACGTCGATCGGTACTGCCCGGTACGACTTTTTCGCATTATGCAATCTTGCTCGTAAGACCTATTCGTTGTGTATAACGCTAACACACGTGCACACTAAATATACGTCGTTTCAATTGTGCGAAATGATTACAGAGATTACAGAGAAATGCTTAGCGCGAACAGCACTCTCCGATCAGCTGATTCCACATTCCACGAATATACGGACGCGTGTAATGCGTGTATATCAATTATTCAACACGTATATACTCGGTACGCGCGACCTGCAACACTGTATCGTGAAATTAATTCCAATCGATTTGTATATGTAAAATATTAAATTTTGTATAATATGAGCGCTAAAATACACTTTGCGTCCATTCTATTTGTAGATGTACAGTTTAAAATTTTTAAGTGCTAAAAAATTCCATCGGGATTATGATTAAAATCTTTACCGCTTTAGCGAAAAATATTGATACTTCATTCATTTATTCGACACGCGGACAGTTTTTCTCTCGGCGATGCCGCATAATTTGATCACGACATTCGATCCACGCACAGCACGCACACAGGAACGTGTGCCACGTGACAGCCACTTATCGGAGCAGTATCGGCTGTCAGGCGCCGCGCCTCCGGCCCTCGCCTCCGCTCCGCGAGTCGCAGACGGTCCACACTGATCGCGTAGTATCGCGAGTTCAACGGATGCGAGTGCGTCGCAGCGGAAATGGAGCCGGGAACGCTGGCGAGGGTACTGCACGACTTCCTCACCACCGTCGACGGAGAGCTGAGCCTTCCCAAGGGACATTATTTCCTGGTACTCGCCGACGCTCGACGCCTAACCTAATAAGCGAGCACTAGCAGTCAAGTGTAAACGGCTGAAAAATATAACAGACTGGCCTGTTGCTCCCTGTTTCAGATACACGAGATCGCGGACAAACACTGGTGCTACGGCCAGTCTCGAGACAGAGTCGGCAAGTTCCCCTTAAGTCACCTGCATAAAGTGGAAATACCTCATTTTAGTGATACGGAAAGACTGTTCGTTTCTACAGCTAGCTTCCCTGGACAAGAAAGTGGAGATCTGTCTTTTGCGGAAGGTAAGATTATTGCTGATACATGCCGCCGCGCCGTGCCGCAAACTTTTTTTGAAGAACATGAAATCGTAGATGTAACAATGATTTTTAAGTTTTAATGTCACAGAAATAAATAATAATTGAAGCATAAATTTTCTCGCTGTTAGGAGAACTCGTAATTGGAACGAGGGACATAGGTTCGGGATGGTGCGTGGGCAGAATAAGCTCCAGAAATGGAATTTTTCCAATGACACATACGTGGGAACTGGACGCAACATTGATAAAAGTAGAACATTGTATTAAAAGAAGATTATATCTTATTTACATATAAGCTGCGAATAAAATTGCTAATGGAAATGCTTCTTACAGAAAACGATAAGAAATAAATCAATAAGAAAAAGAGCCAAAGTAAAAACGACGCTAAAGGCACAACTTGACGAAGAATTGGACCTAACTGCAGGAGAGACGGTCGTTGTCACGGAAATTTTAGATGACGGCTGGTGTCGTGGCGTTGCGGAAGATGGCAGAGAAGGCATATTTCCCGAAGGATTTATATCTTACGTAGATGCAGATCAAGATCAAGTTGATCAAAGAGAAATGACAACCGAATGTACAACCGAGAGCAATCTCGCGTCTTTCTCGACAGTTCACAATGGCACAACTTACAAAGATTTTGATGAAACTTGTATAAATTCTTATGCAAACTTGCCTGACGGACCTGCTCCAAACTACTTTGACTTGTTCCCAGACACGTTGCCAGTAACCAATAATACAGAAGACACACGGTACAATACTCATGCGAATTCCGTCGATATTAAACCATATGCTATAACGTTATATCCATTTAATGCACAGTTTCCAAACGAGTTGAGCTTCGGAGCGGGCGAAGTGGTGCATCTCGCCAGACACATCGATTCCGAGTGGATAGAGGGTATGATCGATGCCACCAAAGGTATTTTTCCATCATCTTACGTCAATATCATAGTCGATTGTGCGGAAGCGAAGCAGCAACAAGTCCAATCTGAAGTAATTTCTGCGAAAAAAGATGCTCTGGAACCGGGTGTTACTGTAAAAGTGCTCTATACCTTTGACGCACAGATGGATGGTGATTTAAACGTCCACGAGGGCGAGAGTGTCACCGTGCTAGAAATGGCTAATGAAGATTGGGTGAAAGTGAAAAATGAGAGTGGTCTAGTTGGTTTGTGTCCACGGGAATACTTGAGCTCGGTGTCCGAACATTCGTTGGACAGTCTGCATCAGGAATCGAATTTAGAAGACTTTGAAGATTTTGTGATGATTAGGCATAAGGAAGCGAACGCTGTTGCAAGCGAAGAACAAAATCCGAAGAGAATGTCGCAACCGCACAGGCCAGCGCCACCGGCTCCCGCTCCAGGCAGAGTGCCGTTGCAGAAGGAAACTGTTGCGAACGGCGAATTATCTGCTCACACGAAAGGAACGTGCGAAAACGAATGTGCGATCAATAATACTGTAGATATGAAGCAAAAGCATGCGGATCAACGGCAAAATGTAATATCGGAATTGGTTATAACGGAAAAAGAATATGTTCGCGATCTGAAGTTAACGTACGAAACATTTAATTTGCACAATCCGAGTTTCCTCGAATCGAAGGGGATTGATGTCGCTACGTTATTTGGAAATATTTTGGAAGTTATTCACGTTGCTGAGGAGTTATTGGATATGATTTTGAGGGCTATGAAAGGTTGTGATGAAAGTTTGCAAACAATCGGGCCTTGTTTCGTGAAAATGGCCGAAAAATTGAAAAATGTTTATGTTAAATATTGCGGAAATCACGAAGCTGCATTAGCTTTGTTAAAAAAGGTATCTATATAATGTAACCAAATTTTTTAATTGACAAAACTTATCGTGATGTAACGAGTTTATGATAATTTCAAGTTATATAATCGAATCTTACCTGTTTGTATTTTAGTATGAAAATAATGAAGAGATCATGAAAGTATTTAATAAGGGTATTGAGACATTACGTCGTCAGGTTGCTTGTTTTGACATGAGCTCTATTCTGATCAAGCCGGTGCAAAGAATTTTAAAGTATCCACTAATATTATATGAATTAACAAAGGTAAGCAACTGCATTAATTACATAAAATGTAAAGAATTGTACGAATAATTTATTTCGAAGGCAATAGAAGTCTAATTTTGAAATATATATTTTAATGAGGTGCCAATAAATTTATATATGTACATATATCAACTTTAGCAACATTTGCGAAATTGAATTTAGATTACTTTTCAGATAAATATTTATACGCATGTGTGTATTCAAAGTTCTTACAATTCGCATTGTAATATTTTCCTACATGGAAAATAATTTTTAGTGTACAGAAGACGATCATCCAGATAAAGCAGCCATAATGGAGGCGTGGGAGGCTATGACAAATGTGGCCAGTTACATCAACGAGTACAAACGGAGGAAAGATATCGTATCGAAGTATTTAGATAATGATAATACCTTATTTAGCAAAATGTCAAAATTAAGTATGCACTCTGTGGCGAAAATGTCAACAAGATTAAGCACGAGATTGTCGGCGAGTCTGGGATTGACGAATGTCGCGAGCGATACCGAGTTCGAGGAATTCGAGAAGCAATTTCGATCTATAGAGAAATGTACATGGCAATTAGTGAAAGATATTGAACAATGTATGACTTATCTGAGTGATGAAGCTATGTCCGGTGAAGCGATAGCCGATTTGCTGGTTCATTATTATCAGGGAAATCCGACTGCCGAGGTGAAAAAGCTGCAGGATATAAGATCTGTAATTTGGTCACAATACATACGGGATTTTAAGTCGTACATCGAAAAGACAGTCAGCGCACCATTAAATTTCCTGGCGACGCTGCTAGAAGGACCGGCGGTGTTGGTAGCGAAGAGACACGATAAGTTGCTGGATTACGACGCCGCTATTTCAAAGAGTGAGAAATCTAAAGAATCAAAAATTGTAATTGTTACGTTACTTTTTTGTTGTAAGCATATTGTTCCTTTCATGATTTTTCTTGATTTATCTTACATTTTCTTAGGTACAAGAAGAATTATTCACTGCCAAAAGTAATTACGAAGCTCTGAATCAACAATTACTGGAGGAATTGCCTATATTGCTGGACGCAGCAGCGAACATTTTAGTTAATTGCATAAATGCTTTTGCTGGCGCACGAAAATTATTAAACGGAAGAATTACCAAGCAATACCTGACCCTTTGCGAAGTATTTGGATAACATTTTAATAGAAAACTTTCAGTCTGATGTAATTCGAGAGTGAATGTACGCGAAACATAATTTTTTTTCCAGACATCACCGCATATATCGTCGCAAGATGTGCTGGAATCATTTCTCGTGAATCACAATTTAATATGGAATCAAATAACGCGTTTCGCATTTGCTGGTGCGAATACTCGAATAGACGAGGGCCAATCGCAATTGTGTAAACAAACTGAAGAGCAGAGATCCTCACTCAGAGAGAAATACACTGCGGTAAAGTTGTATGTGGTGGTTGAGGATGTTGTCAGTACATCTACACTGGAGGTGGATGCTGCGAGAGGTACGTTGATTGGAGTCATAAAAAAACAAGACCCAATGGGAAACACGGCGAGATGGTATGTCGACACTGGAGTCACTCAAGGGTTTTTGCCTTCTCAAAAACTGAGACCGGTTCGGCGGCAAGCTCAGATCATGAATAACGATCCAACTGTGTCGGATATCGCTGCTGCCGGGAGAAAGAGTTCCAGCCCTCCAAATTTAATGTCGTTGGATTCACCAGAGAAAGAGATCAAGAAGGTGTCTTCGTCGCATTTGCAGGATTTGTTCTCGTTAAATCAAGAAACGAAGGTAAATCACAATTACGGCAACGTTCCCGAAACGCCGAGAGTTCGAGTGTATCAGAATGTACACAGCGAAGTTAGTATCCTAATATTTCCATATTGCGCTCCAATATCTTTTTATTAATGTGATTTAATTTTTAGTTTTACTACGCGATGTACGATTTTGCTGGAAACATGCAGGGTACGTTGCCCATTACTAACGGCCAAGCCCTGCGACTTCTCAGACCTCATGACGAGAAAGGAAACGATGAATGGTGGCTCGTAGAGAATCGCGACGGTAAACAAGGCTACGTTCCACGGGATTATTTAAGCTCGCCTATTAAACCAAAGCCATAACGATAAAACTTAAAACTAAGCACAAGTTTTACATTACAGTTTTATGCTAAGATCGTGAAAATTAACTCGACTGCAAGATTATTAATCATTGGTAGCAACTATTGATTAGTAGCGATTTGTCAGTATTTGAATTATCTCATATACATGTATATTATTGATATTTTATGTTAATGAAGAAGCTTTTTATACAGAGTGTTTGGTAATCGACATAGCCGAGTGCGAAGGTGGATTGGGTTAAATTGAAAAGAAAAGACCTTTAGCATTTTGCAATTTTTGCAATAAATAATGAGATTAATAATGATCCGCGAATTAGCGTGTGTTCGCACGATTCGGCGAGAAGAGACAGTCCAGCGTTTGCCGTTGCTCGGCGTGCAACGAGGTATTAGGAGTGTTCTGTAAACAACAATGGCTATGCACAAATGACGCGTGACGCTGAATCTTCACGCACCTAGCGACGGTAAACGCTGGGCTGTCTCTTTTCGCTGAATCACGCGGACGCACGCTGATGTGCTGTTGATCCAATCACGCTGTTTGATCCAATGCCTTACCTTCACACTTCGGCTGTGTCAATAATTACCGGATACTATAAAATTTTTTATCTGGTCTGATTAAACCTAAAGATCTAAAGGAGGTGATCAATCAAAATATTATTAGATATCACGCCAATACTCGAAAATAACTTTTTAACTTTTTAAATTCCTCGTTAGTACTTCTAGGTTTATACATACTTGTTGTGCACTCTTTAAGATTTTTACATATATACTGAATCATCGTTGCATTATTATATGCATGTATAAAATGTATTAAATGTAATATATGCATGTATAAATGTAGCGCTTTATCAGAAGCAACTTATTTTTTTTCCTGTGACGGTTGGATCGTTATTAATAGTACAGGATTAAAAATTGATATTATTGATATTGTAGTATAAAAAATTGCACGTGTGCTTCTTGCCTAACAAAATTGTGTTCCAATAAATCATTTTTATAGGAAGCAATACATGCCACAAGCCTATCAAATAAGTATACATATATTTATAATTTTTTTATTTGTATACATTAATCATATTTTAACTACAATCAACTTTTAACGTGCAATTTTTAATGTATATTTGTATATAGTGTTAAATTTTTCGAAAATTGTATATTATTTTAAATATGAATACTTACGGTAAAGATATTAATAAAAATATTACGAAAAGGACACTGATCAAGTCTTAATTATGACCGACCGTTATTTTAATTCCAGTTAGAAATGTATTAAATTGCTTTAATAATTTATAATAATTTATTTGAAGTAAATAATAAATTATTACTCAAAAAATAATATATAATTGTCATGCCATTTCATTGTTGTTCTAGAATAAATTTAGCAAGCTAGTTTAAGACTAATATCTGATGGCCCAGCATTATAATGAATCTCGTTTATTGATACAAAACAGCGCGCCGGATGCCAGTTGAATTCTCTTCCTAATAATCATTTTTATTATACATATATATTTATAAAATTTGATAGTTTAAACAAACATATACCAGAAATTCGAAATATATATTATAAATTATAGAATATAGGGAAAGATTGAGAAAAATGAAACACAGATGTGTTATTTAAAAAAGGAAAAATAAGACATTTTGGCTATATTATCACCGTAATATAATAATGCGTTTACTGTTACAATCGACAGTAGGTACAGCAATGTTACATGATGCATGTACCACGGCTCTATAAGCTACTTATTGCCTAAAATGTACATATATACGATAAAAAATAATAAAAGAAGGTATACCGGTATATACCGTTTAAAATAAACAGAACAGTCTTTCTGAGAACAGCGACTTGCGACTGACGCGAGCATCGTGACGCAAGTTTACGCGAATGGACTTACATTAACTTATGCTAAGAAAAAAAAAAAAGAATACTGATCTAACGATAAACGACGATCAACGAGATATCCCGGACACGGGTGTACACGCTCAATAAAGTATTATGCTCTTAAATTGTGCCGGTTAATGATAAGATTCGGATCCGCGATGTCGCGGTTTCAGGTTCGCGAAACCGTCGGCAGATATGACGGCAAAACCGTCAGCGTAAAACTCATCTAACACGATCGCTCGTTCCTCTTTCGCAATTCACGTGTATCTTTACGTATTTTAAATACAATCTCAATATATATATTGGATAGAATCTTAACGAAGTCACGTAGTCCTTACGCGAATATTTGCCCAGTGCCATAAAGTGGCGTATTAACGATATAGCAAGATAAACATCTTAGACCTCGAGAGAAAATTTAATTAGGAAAATATCATCAAGCGTACCATTAGCGCTGATGCATTTAAGTTTAGCTCATTACTTGTCTTTGATCTGGAAAACATATTAAGAAACTTGAGCCTAGTTAAATATGTCGATATATTAACTAAAATATTTTTGCAGATACGATATTCCACTCTTTCACAATAAAATGCCTAAAAAACTGTGTTCGTTAATAATTTTAAAATTATATACAAAATAGAGCCCGGACTTATTTTTTTTCCATATTCGCCTTGCAAAGAAGCAATTTTGCATCTTGTCCATCACATTCCTAAGCTCTGCAGACACTTTATTCATCGAGTTTTACATCACTTTGGGATTACCTCGCTATAACGACGAACGTACACCTTATGGTAGGACAGATATTTACTACAATTCGACATCCTTATCTTAACGGGAAACTTATTCTAGGCGATCGTACAAGCGCATCCGGTCGGTTATTATTCCTGAATTGACATTAAATATACACGTTTGATCCTGCGCTGCAATATCTCATTGCATTATGCATTGAAGTGTGCTCGTAAATATCGGACTTGTCTTCATTGAGTTCTGCAGTATATTTTATATTGGGTCAGCGGTATCTTCGTCAGCGTCCTTTAATCATCGAGGAACGTTCGTAACAATTACATACATTAATAACTCTATATATTTCAGATAATTACAAGAGACATCAATTTGTCATCATCTATTGTACCGCGAGCAAAATTTCTCGATAATTAAAATAAATAGCAGTATGTGCCGCTAACACCGTAAAGAATATCTTTAAAATAAACGTGTGCTCAACAAAGTCTCTAGCAATTAATTTCATCACGCAATTAGTGCGAATATACATGTACAGATCCTAAAATCTTCTGTTCATATCGAATTTATCGTAACAAACCGGTCTATATTTTCGTCATGTCTATGTACATACATTCAACACGGCCGTTTAACAATATTTTACACATTGATGTAATTAAACAAAGAAGTTTGAAATTGCATTCCAAATATTTGAATAAGGACTTCTTTCCAAACGTTCTGTTCAAACACGTAACAGCGATATCAATGAAGTAATTTAGAAAAACCTTCGACATTCCTTCATCTGTTTCCAGCAAAAATATTAACTTTAATTCTTTTCGTGCTGTTAGCATTTCTACAAATATCAACAACTTTAGTCATTATTAACTGTAATTAAAGTAGTATAGTTATTATACGATTATTTGAAGATTATTTCGTACCTCTTATCACTGTTTCTAGGTACCAATGATTTTAAGTACTCGTATTATTAGCTACACAGTTGGAAAATTTGTGTTAAATATGACATAAATCACATGTCCCAAACGGTCCATTCAAATTTTTGTGTTAATTCAACACAAATGATAATATGGATGTGTTAAATGGTAACACTGATACTATGTTAATATTTTAGCAGAAAAGAAATGTAATTTTGATCGTAATTTAACCAGCAAATTTTTTCACAAAAGTACAAAAATTTTCCAACAGTGTACAATATAAATATTAAAATAAATGATTAATTAGCTAAAGACTCAAAAGTTAACGAGTAAACAGGGGAAGTGGGCTGAGAGTCAAACGCGGCTATTTGTGCATAATTGAACATCACATAACGTAAATTCATGCACAAATATCCGCGTTTGATCTTTGCAGTTTACTTTTCCTGTTTTACTCGTTAATTATAAATATTAAAAATAGTACAGTTAATATGACTATTTTTTGGTTGCCGATATCCATTAATTCTTAGTGAAAGTATCAACACACATTGACGGAAGTCGAAATTACCTTATTATCGTGCGCATTTGGATATGACAGCGCCAAAGCTTCACGCGTATCGAAGGAACGCGCAATTGTATTGCTTTGTGTCTCCATGTTCATCGTTCAGTATGTTTCCATTCAAGAATTCTTGAATAAGAAAGCAGAATACCATTAACCGTCATACATTAACCACTCATAACTCCTTTAGTGCACTCGGCGCATAAGTACGCGTAAATCGTAATGTTATCCTGGACTTAATTTTGCGCCAAGAAACAACAAATATTAGACATCCATGAAAAGGAAGTAGAGAGCGTCTCTTCTTCGACGATAATGCATCTTTTTTTTCGGCATGGCCACTTTTATGTCATTTTTTTTGTGCTATCTAAGCTGTTATCTCACCTGCTCTCAATTTGTCTCACGTATATGATTATCCACTTACGAGAGTTAATTGCTCGTCTAAAAGATACTCAAAATGATATAATTCATCAAATGATAAACGAAAACTGATGTTTCGTTTCATCAGCAAATTTTCAAAAAGAAATTATTTGCAAGGAAAATTTTGTTTATTATATGAAAATTATTATATGAATTATACGAAAATTTTCTTTCATAGATGACATGTTTCTCAGCATTAAAGAGACCCATTAATCAACCCAATAAAGTCAAATTACATTCGCGCAGTATTTCATATTGTTGCCGTTACAAGATTTTGTCAAGTTTTAGTAGTTAAATGTTTCAATCAGCTATAAATCAGGACGTCGTTCTTTCATCAACTCTCTTATCATTCGTAATAAAGTGTATCGTCAATTTTTGTGTCTTATGAGATCTTCGGTCGGTTAGATCTCCTCGAGTTAAAGTATCGCTTCACTCTACGAAGACCATCCCTGCATTCGTCAAGTCTTCTCATTCGCAAACTATCGCCCCTACAGGGCGTACGCACGTCAACACCTTATCTAAACTCCGGCCCTCAGTCTGAAGCAACAACTACTTCGGGATTCGATAGTCCTCCTCTCAACTTCATTATCGAAACTTCGAAACACACACCGCATAGTAAACCGTACAATTCTCATCACCCGGGCCGGGTCTTGACTCTTTCGGTTGTCGTCGTCGAATCTGTCGCCTGATCCGCGATCGCGGAGAAATCTCTCAATGGAAAATCTTCTAGTCTAGTAGAAGCGAAGAATTGCGCGGCCTTCTATCTCCGAGTGGCAAAGCTTTCGGACGACTTCCAGAGCTTCCTCGGCGGGATATACGGTGTACGGGGGCGGTTCGATGTCACCGGAGGCGACTAGTTGCACCAGCTCCCGCAGTTGCTCCAGCGTGCCCGGTTCTACCGGTTTGATGGATTGCTCCCGCTCTTCCGCGCGTCGGCTGAACTTGGGCAGCAGCCGATCTGCGACCTCTTTGATCACGAACACCACGCCGCCCTTACTTAGGCACTGCAAGCTACGATGGAGGTTGCGTGAAGTCGTACCGAAATCGATTACCACGTCCACCTGGCCACCGCAGGCATCCATTGTGCGTTCAATCAGTTGCTTCTCGTAGAGATCTTCGTTCCACTGCACTAAATTCACCCTGTAAGTAATGTGCCGACTATTGCTGAATACATCAAACGAGATGACAAACGGATTTTTAAGACATCAAGTCTAAATACGAACATTTAAATTTGAAAAAAGAGAAAAAGAGAGCCAATAATTTTCATGCAAACATTTTACATGTTCCCGATGTAGGTAATACAAGAATTTGCTCGTACTTTTCGTGAGCCCATTCAAGTCCATTTGTGACTACGATATGTCAATACCATGTTTACTAATTAACCAGTAACCAATTCTATTTTATTACATCTAGAAACTAATTGAATAAAAAAACTTACCGTTGGACTTCCTGAGCTATGAGAAGACCGTCGTCCTTAAGAGTGGCTATCGTAATAGTGACATTGTCCCTCATGTTACTGAAGTGATACGATGCGATTCTGAGGGCCCACAAAGCAAGACCACCTGTGCCAACCACCAGAATCTTGCATACGCTGTTTTCGCCTCTCTCCTTCAGTAATGCCTGCAATATTTTATCATACTTTGAAGAAAATACTTTAAAGAGAAGCATCGCTTGTTTCTAAAATATTAGTTTCGTTACATTTATTTGTTAAATGTATCTCTTTATGGCGTATTTATTAATTTTATTTGACAAAAGTGAGATGTAATATGAAAGACTGTCCACTAATCTATATACCTGCACATGCTCGTACGCGGCAAAGACGGTGTTCATGGCGAGAAGCGCGCCGGTTGGTAGCATAGCTCCCACGCTGAACGACATATTGTCCGGGAGCTTGATCAGGTACTTGAGATCGTGCACCACCAGATATTCGACGTAGCCGTTAGGAATGGCGTCGTAAGGATAAAGAATAACGCGGTCGCCCACGGCGAGCTCGCGGTCCTCGGGCACCTCGGTGCCGAACGACTCGATCACGCCAGCCACCTCGTAACCGGGAAACAGAGCGGCGTCGCGCATCCCGTGATGCAGCAGAGACACCGTGGGGTATTCGGTCTCCACGGACATGTCGGTGGCCAGGCTGCCGCCACTCGAGACCGAGGCCAAGCTGGTCAGACTCGGCGACCGTCGGGGATGATAGCATGCACCGGCGCACATTACCCGGATGCGGGCGCCGTGCGCCGGCACATCCGGCACGGGTACGTCGAAGCTGAAGACGCAATCCCGCCCGGTCACACTTGGGCTCTCGATCGAGAGTTGACGGCACAATTTATTCATCTTCTCCCTGTAACACAAAATCGGCAACATCAAGCTTTTATAATGGGAGGATCTATTTCTCATATTCTATTTCTTATATCTTTTTATTATTTTATAAGTCATATTCAGTTATATCTTTTGTATTATTTATTGTTATTCGGTATTATGTACATTTGATGCAAAAATGATAAGTCTCCATACGCATCTTATTTAAAGAAAAACTGTAGATATAAATCACAGATTTCTTTAAACATTAATAAATTGATAAGAAAGTTTTTTTCTATTAAATTTAATTAATTTGAAGTATCGGATCATTAGAATGTCTTATCAATTCTTTAATGCATTTCTTATAATATTTGTATCTCAAGTTGAATAATGTTTGAATCTCTTTCATAGTGAGTATGTTGCGTTGTAAGATTGCACAATATGATTTTCTATGTAACACACAACGTAACTCATCGACACAATTTATTAATACATTTATTTCGCGTTGTAGAAAGATTATAAAATATTTATTGTTGCGAATAACAATTAACAAAATGAATTATTCTTAAAGTGGAAAGGCAGTATTGTCGATCAATATAGTAGTTCAGAGAAAGTAGTGTATTTATATTTTAAAGAAGCGTGACGTAGGCCACGTGCATATATTTATAAAGCTTAAGGGCTTGAGGTAAACTGTTTTACTGTATTTTAGATTTTATTTATTTATAGCCATTATTAAACTTCATATATGAAACTTTGTATGGGTTTTTACTAATAAATTACATTATATATATTTTATTTATTATTATGTTATAATTTTTAAAAAATATTGAAGTGGTGTTTGTAAATATGTATTAAATGTCCTTCACCGCGGAAATTATAATTGCGTATAATAAGCAACAAAAAAGTCTATTTTACGCAATTAATAAACATTTTATATGTAAAACATGTTGGATAACAGAGATCTGCTCTAGTTACATTCAACTCTAATAGACAGCTTAACAAGAAGCAAATACATGCGGAAGGCATTAATAATATGACGTTTTCCGGTCGAAGTAAATTTCCTTTCAGCAGCGAGATAAAGAGAATTGTTATAAATGACTATCGTCAGTGGAAAGAAAGTACAATTAGCATTCAATTAACAGTGACATATTTCTCTTTTTTTCTGAAATCTCAGTCTGATGCTGATACTAAAACTGGTGGAAGTGTGTCATTAATGTCAACGTGCCTGGCATGAGAAAACCAGTCGGACCTGTGGATCAGCTGTTCGAATCGTTCCCAACCGGATACTTGGAAGCACGTTTTAGCGCGTGAAGTACTTATAAATATGTTGTGTAACGAGTATAGGGAACGCGTGTGACATATAATCGTGTAGTATAGTTTTATTAAACTGCATTTAAATAAAAGACACACGGGAGACACGTCAAGTGTCGATAACATAAACACTTTTTACAAACATAAAAAAGTAATATAAAAATAACGCAAAAAGTTTTTTTTTTACGTTAACGTACTGCATGATATATCGCTCGACCAAACATATTGTATATGTAGCACGTTCTGCAAGCTTTAAAACTGCCACAAATATTGTGGAGCTAAATACAAGTTAAATATATTTTAGAAATCTGTTGTTTTTAATTTGTAAATAATTTTACTTCTTGCAATATATTAAATGTAATTGTCATTTTATTAAATCTTGTCATAGTAAAAATCTCTCAAGAAATGTCTGATGGAAGAGTTTAAAAATATCTTCTCAATTATTTTTAGAAATAATTTAGATTCTTCTGCGACTGAGAAATTCGATTTGATTAATGCGCATTGTGTGCTATTATCCTCGAAAAATCAATGCACTATATTCTTTTTGCACTAAAAGAAATTAACGATTAAAGTTTATAACATAAAAATCTTGCAATCGCCTACCTGTGAGCGATAGGAGCCATCGATTCGAATTCCACCGCCGGCATAACAAAATATAATGTTTTTTCTTTTCACTCAAAGATCTCGACACTCCGTGAGTTCTACAATCGTTTTATGAAACACTGTTTCCAACGATTAAATCTTAATATTGCAAAAGCACTTGCAACAATGAAGAACAAGGAAGAACGAATCCTCGATATGTTCTCACGCTGCGTGAGAGGCACTAACCCGTTCTATTGGTGAGCGTTCGCTTTTATACCCGTATCCCCCCGTATGCAGACCAACGCATTTGCGACAAGATGGTAGGAAAAGTGAACGAGGGGGGGGGGAGAAGGGCGGAAGACACGCGGTCACTCGCCGACCACGTGCAACGTCTGTTTTTCCCGTCTTACGCACCTATACGCAAAGCACAGCTGCTGGAAATCGCGTGTGCGACGCGAAGCATTTTATGTTCGATAATGATGAGATGATCAGATGGACTTTTATGCTGGAAATAATGCCATTACGTACAACAAGACTAATTTGAAGTCAATTTTTCCTCTGATATTTGATCGACTGCCACATTTTATGCATCTCGTTCGTTCGAATATTATGTCTTGGTTGTTTCTCGTTCGGTATAAAAATAAATAAAACATTTCTTTCGCTGCTTTAATATATTATTATTACAGTTGGATGACGCGTGTATCTATGTATTGCTTCTATCCGCGGACATGATAATTTGTTCGTTTATCTATGGGTTATCTGCAATTTTTTTAAATCCATGCATTGCATAGCAGATAACATTTTTTTTCTCTGCTGTCAAGGATGTTAATTGCAATCAGCAAAGTTCTATCTTTGTTGAATATTTAAGCTTAAGAAGAAGCACGATGAGCTATTTTCGACATATCGGTCGCTTGCATGATTTACGCGGATGTTGACTTCATTCTTATCCAATCTTTAGGTTATTACACCGTCAAATTGTCATCGTTTTACACATAATATAATGTTAGACGATTTGTCTGATGTTCTGGAAGTGCATGATTCAACATGTTGTTCAAATAAATATGAATCGAGGTTAGCACGTTCGTGATTACGCTATTAAGCGATAACCTGCACGTTTTACAGTTCTAAAACAAACGGAACTTCGAGTATTATTTTTATTAAAAAAAATCATCTGACTTATATATTTGTCATTTAAAATTCTTATTCAGAAAATCGAGATTACGTGTTATAGTATAATAATTTAATTAATTGAGATATTTTGCATTGGTCGTTGAATAAATCTCGTGTGGGATGATCGAATTACATTTGATTTGCTTGACCTCAATATAACTTGAACAGAGAATATGTTTATCATAATCAGTTTTGTTGGAGGCGTGTCTGCACACTTAATATTATCACTTGCGCTAAAATTTGTGATATAAATATAAATTACAAATTAGCTTCACAGATATTTGATATCGCGATAAAAAATTTTTGGTAATGATCGATATATCTGTAAAGATATATCTCAGAAGTCAAAACACAGTTGTTGAGTTATTTTGCAAAATGGAGCAATAAGAAAATGATATCTCGCGATATATCACTCGAATATCGAAAATATTGATTTAGACATCTTATCGCTTTAATTTAAGATAAACAATTAAAACTTCAATAGAAGTGCTTTTGCATATATATATGATTTAGATTAGCGGTGAGGACATATTAGTGCAAATAATATTGCACTGCTCTATTTGTTTCAAGCTAGAAATTAATAGATCACATCAAAAGTTTCATTTTAGTTTTATACAAAGTTGGTTCTAAACAGAAATAATAAACAAAAGATTTGAGACTTTAATGACTTTATTATCTTCCTGGATTCTCGTATATATGTTGAAAGTTTAAATAATTAAAAAGTATGAAGAACTATATTTCTCTAAACCATACACATTAAATGTTACAGAGATAAATAAAACAATTATATATTTTTTCAATTCTACGATTCAAATAAATAATTATTATACTATTTTAGTAGCAAAGTACACACGTACGAGTCGATATCATCTTCAGTTATTCAGTCGTATCTTGAAATTAAAAAATATTTACATTTCAGAATCCAAAAATAGCATGTAAAGATCAATTAAAAGAAATAATTATATTCGAAGTTTTTATTATATCTTAATCGTTTTAGTTTTAACTTATACAGTACATGGGTGCTAATAACAAAAATGTTTTAATTATGAAAACTAACTTCTGATGTTTTAAATAATAGATATTAACCATTCCAAAGCTATAGGTGTTTTAGCACGATTATACGCTTCGTAATGTAGAATTGGCATTGCTTGAGGAAAACGAAATGATCTCTTCTCTTTCTATCTTACGCTTATATTACTCCTCGCTTTTTCTTACGCAAAAATTCCATTTGCGATCCGATGTAAACACTTCGAAGATGTATGTGTCACTTGGCAAAGCCCACAGACAATTCTTCCTCGACCATTTATATAAGATGAATCGCACATAAGAATTTTTGATGACGCATAGATGTTTTCAATTTTTATTTCTTTTCTTGTTATATAAAAATAAAATTTTTTATTGCTTACAACACGATACATCAGTATTGCGTTATAAGTAATAAATCAGAGGATAATTAGGTGAAATATTATTCACCATTTTTCTCAAAGAGATTAGAAGAGACTTTCTGTCGAGATAAAATGCAATTAATTAATGTTATCAAATGCAAATTAAAAAGATATGCAAGTTCATTAACTGTCACGGTCATTGAAAGGTCTCGGCAGCTCTTTCCGATAAACTTAAGCTCAATGCTTTTAAAGAATGCATTTTGAAAGCAGATCTAAATTGATAATTTCATTTAAAAAATATTTTTATCGATTTTTGTAGTTTGTATCTAAATAATATAAGGATTACCCGGTATATTGCAATAATTAAGTTAGTACAGTAATTTTGTTAGTTAAGATTAATTTTCTCATTTAGCTAGTAATTATTCTGCAATAATTACCAAGTGTTTACCAGTTTCATGTGTGAAATCATTTATACAGCCCGTAATCACGTGATCTATCTGTAAACAAGTGATGATACTGGAATAGATACGTGTATTACTCATAAGACATCAGGTTTGGACTCTGTTTCTCGATGATAATCACTTTGTTGACTTTTCTAAAGCTCGCGTTATAATATTTTCTTAAATTGACGCAAAATGATTTATCAAATTTATCACGGAAACGATTGGAACTATCATGATTTAGATAAACGCGCAGAATATCCAGCTCAAACTTGTAAGCTAAGAGTCCTTTCAATTAAGAAAAGCTCACACATAAAAATTCTTATAATTTTTTTTAACAATTAATTAATTTTTCTCGGATTTCTTGCGCAGCAATGAAGCATATTTAATAATATGCTTCTTTATTCATTCGTGACGAAAACAAAAACATTTGTGCTACAATTTCAACCGGTGATTGTTGGTTATTCATTTCACTCGTGATGTAAAAATACAAAGAGATTTGTATCTTTCGTCATAAAATTACAGGAAGCATATTATTATGGATTACGTTATGCAACTTGCGTTAATTATGGCGAAGGTGCAAGGTATCGGTATATTTGCTGATGCATGAATAATAACTGACTATGCCATGTAGTTCATAAACTCGTTCCGATGTAATAATGCGTTGTTTCAATATTTGCAATAAATTTATAGATACTTAATGACAATCTGATTAGACATTATTTCTATTTGCTACTGAGATATCGGTAACTAGGTCTTAATTAACATTTTGTTAAAATTACAATTATGAATAAAAGTTTACTTGAAATTAAAAATGAACAACTTGATTTGTTATATTCCAGTACTGCTACAGCAGCATTAGCAGCCAAGTACTCTTTATTTTTTGTAAATTATAATTGCAAGATTATTTCATTTTCGATATTTTTGTCAAGAAAAACCGATATCAACTTGATGAAAAATATTACACAATAACATTGTCATGTATATTGGAATACTTTACATAAGAATGATTAAAACGTTAGTAATTAATTAGTTTTTTATCGCCGTATGATGCGTTTACGTCATAGCATTTATCGTTAACTATATTTCAAGGTTTGTTTTGCGAATAAATATCATAGTCATTTCTCATCAACTAATCTAAACGTGTGGCTAGTATTACGAAAACAATATCTAATGACGGTGACTATTAAACTATTTCTGCTAAGAACGTTCAAACAATCGAAAATTAAAAAAATTATTAAGGTTTTCCACAATACGTGCAATATTGCTTTTCTAATTACTTATTCGCAAGAATGTATCATGTGTATTTTCTTCTGTAAATTAATACATTTCGTGATATATAGTGCAAGCATTACGGGCTTCGCTTCTTCCTCATCAACATTGGAACGCTTTCTATTAGCGATGGGTGGGTAGATATAGCCTTGGGAGCTCTTACATTACTTGACCTACTTTAATGAAAAATATCTGTGATAAAGTAAACCCTTTGAGATAAAGAATTTACGCGCTTAGATAACTGCGGGAGATTTTAAACACAACGTGAATAATAAACTAAACTGATTTGTTTGCACAAATTAAAAACAGCAAAGAATTATAATACGTAAACTATAAAATGCTCGTAAAATTTACGGTAAGTTTTAAAGACTATAAAAATGCCATGGGAATCTGAAATGAAATTTCAAATAGCGATGCTGTAGGAAGTTTCTATAATATCATTCTGTAGAAAATATCTTATATGATAGTTTTTTTTTACATCTGTAAGTTTCATGAGCATTTCTATTTGAGCATGATATTTTAATTCTATTATTTAATACTGAAGCAATTTTAAATTAATTTTCTATGTGAAGTAAACTTAACATTAAATAAATTTCTAGAATTTTATTACTTTTTAACAAATAATATACCGTTCAAACAATTTAATTCATGAAAATTTCTAGTTTTTATAGTTTAATTAAATTAATCATTCAGATAAATAAGAAAATGGAAAAGGATTGACACTACGGTGGCAGAGCTACAACAAAGAATGCATGCAGCAATGTACGCAGCGGCGTTGAACACAAAGGAGCTGTTTGCCACGAGTAGCACGCGTGAAACGAACGCTCGATTCGTTGGTATACTTTTCAAAAATAGATCTTGTTATTCCGTCAAGCAGACGTGTAAAAATCAAGAATGTGACTCATATTGATAGCCGGGTGCAATTTCAACCCGAAAGATATATTATTGTAACACATTGTTTGCTTATTTTAATTTGTTATTATGTTATATAGATAGAAATTTGCTCGTGATATCATAAATGTTATATATTCTGTAATTAACTAAATATCCTAACAATAAAAATATACACCGTCATTTGCGTTAAATAATATTAGACAACATTTCTGCTTCGTGTATGACATAAAAAAAATTTTCAAAATAATAAGTTCAAAATCTCTCTCTTTTAAAGTAGATGATGCAATATTGATAATACAGAGCTCGTAAAAACTTGGGCTGTATTTTTGCTCTTTTCACATCACTTCATTGTACGGAAACAGGTCGAGTCACTCACCGTAACGATGCCAGTCTTTGTACGCTCGTTCGTGATGCATCGTAGCAAAATCAGCTGGCGTGCAACACAACGTCTTATGGTGAACACTTTAAGAGCAAAAATACTCGATACGGCTGAAATTTTCTTCCCTGACTTTCTCATTTAACGGTTGTATTATTTATTTCTTTCTCTTTTTCTCTCTCTCTCTCTCTCTCTCTCTCTCTCTCTCTCCCTTTGACTCTTTCTTATTTTTCTCACATGGATTCATGTATCTCATTCTTTTAGAGAGACAAAATTAAAGTAGCTTAATTAGTATAAATAATCGCCTATTCTCTATATTTCAAGTATTCACATAAAGTTTCTTTTATATACGTGTGTGTGTGTGTGTGTGTGTGTGTGTGTGTGTTTTAGATAAAATATAAAATAAATAAAATTTGTATAATTAATAAAGATGCACGTTAAGGTCGTTAAGTTGTACTATATGCATATTATAAAGTGATCAAGAAAGAGGCAATTATCACGGTAATATTAAGTCCAAAAAATAGTTTTGTTTAATACACTCCTGTCCATTATTACGCAATGTTGCAGGTTGAAGCACAAGTGCAGTTTTATTTGCTGACTTCGTGTTCCTACATACGTGTAAGAGCCACCTCATGTTCTCTCGAGGACACACGACCCCTTTTTATGCCGTATACGTCATGGGTAAAAGTATTCCGAAGTGATCGCTATCCGCAGTTACGGACATCCATGCGCACTTTTAAAATTGATATTCTTAAAGTTTTGCGATGATAAACACGTAAAGTCAATCAAAGAAAAAAGAGGTAGATTTTTGACGTCATTGCACGTTTTCTTGATAACTGGATGCCCAATGAACGTCGAAGACTGATCAATGAAAATTAACAATCACGATTGTTTCAAAGAAAGAAACAGAATTATATGATTGTACGATCACGTCGATACAAAAGATGTATACATATGTTAACAGTACTGTATATCAACTCGATAATTTGATTATTGTAATTATAACAAAAATATAATGCGATCACACCAAAGTAACGTAATAGCTTTATATTTTTTAATATCTTTTAATTTTATCCCGATTTTACAGTCATATTTTGATTAGTGTGACCCATCCATCGTTTTACATCTTAAATAACTCGAGATAAATTTGAATAAACTTCCACACGTTTTAGAGAGAGAACTTGCATCTCTCTAAGAGACTCATGAAAAGGTGCAGAAAAATCGATATATAATCTGAATAATTCAATATCTCCTAATTCTCTCTCTCTCTCTCTCTCTCTCTCTCTCTCTCTCTCTCTTTCTCTCTCAATTGTAGATTAAAATTAATTCTTTGTAAAAACTCATATTGTGAGTCTTGTATCATGCATATTTTGTCTATATTCTCCGTCTTCCAAGTATTCAAAGATAGGCTCATCCTTATCAAAACGAAAAACAACCGTAACTCTCTTCAAATATAGTCGCTTCGAATCGAATTAACGTTCGTAAAATTTATTTTCAAATTTTCGCAAGTTCTCGCTGTTATACCCCATGTACCTCGGGCATCTCAGGGTTAAATCCGACGGACGATATATACGTCTCGTGCACCGTGGCGTCGCAGGTGTCGGACAAACCGGAGGATGTGTGCGCCGGCACGGCTGTATCAGTGTACCACGAAGAGGGGGAAGTCGGTCGATGCCGCGGAACCGTGGCACGCTGGAATCACGTGCACATCAGCAGGCATCCGCGTGTTCAGCCGTGCCGATCCGCTTGGAACACCGCGCGCGCTCTCAGCTTCTCGAGTATAATGCCCGCGGTGTTCCGGGGCATTTTTAACCCCCTCGCGCTGCCAGAGCGTCCTCAATCGGAGAATAAGCGAAGAAGAAAAAAAAATATGTATATCTGCATTACTCATTCAACACACCGATAAAATCTACATGACGAATGTTCGTTTTTTTTTTCATTCATAATACATGGAACATATGTAGCTCTAGCTCCGGCTGTCGTATACAGTCATCGCGAGGTTCGCGCAGTTATTTTCAAGTTCTTTGAGTCACGCAGCACTATGACTTTTAAATGCTGTACTGAACGAAAAAGAAATAAATTATTTCAACTGAGGTATACGTGTCAATAAAATTCTTTTATTTTCTATTTTAACGAAGATACGTTAAATTTAAATATATCGGAAGTGGTGGACGTTGATGGAATGCTGACTCTTGAACGATTTATCTGCGTTCGACAAAGTGAACAGTAGGATAACTGACAAGTAGATGTGTCACTATATGTTTCGCTCTATTCATATGGACGATAAATTAACTGGAAGAACATTGACACGTAGTAAAGCCGCACGATCGAGTGACATATTCTCAAAAGGAAGCACTCGTGTCTCATGTTTCGCTGCTCTAAGCGTCATTTCGCAACTCTACGTAAATGGCGGTTCTTATCGAGCCCATCCTATGATATAACTTCAATATCTAGTCACTTCGTTGTTAAAAAAATGCGTGCTGTTTTTACGATAGAATATAGCTTGATAAACAATATATGGTCTGTTTACTTTCGTCGCTTATTTATTTCGCATGCTAGTCGCCTGCGAATCGCGTGATTTCTATGATAGCGATATTAATTGATGACAGGGCTCGAGTATTTGCTGAATTGAAAATATGAGGTCATAAGTCTCTTCATTTTAGAAGATAAGTAGGAATGTATGACGACAATCGTATGTACATGCGTAAAGAACAGCGTTACATTCGTAAAGAGCGTTACATTTGAAATAATAATCTCAAAGTAGCATCCTAAATTAATTATTGCCGGTGACGTTTTGCGTTATTTCGTGATTTAAAGAATCGAATTTTACGATGCATTTTTATACTTTAATTCCTTGCGAATAAATTTCCCTCATTTAATGTTTTGTTTTTGGCGAAAGAATAAGCGCATTGGAATAAAATAATGCTTATAAATAACCTATAAACTTTTTCTACTTGTATTTTTATGTGCAGCTTTCAAAGAGTCTTTGCAAAGCGAAAGTCATGCAACAGACATTATGAGTAATGCAATTTCGGTGATGGAGCATCGTTTATTTTCAATTTAGATGTGTCAACAAATAGAATGGTGTATAACTTCGTGCATGACTTCACTCTCAGACCGTCGACCTATTCTCAGAGATCAAAACAAGCGTATCCTGCACGCGCGTCCGGCGCGTCCATAGAGGACTCGACGAACGCTTCGTACATCGTTGATGCGCACTGATCGGTCATTCGAATGAGGTCAGCCGTATTCGAAGGTGTTGGGTATAGCAAGGCGAGCGGAGCGATAAAGTTGCGACGATCGAATAACTTTTCTGACGTTGCCGTCGTTCGTTCCGATAACAAGAATAATAATATCCTGTATGCAAACTGCATGAGCAATCCGTTTCGGATATGATAATCGATTATCAATTACTCAGGATTCGTATATCTGTTTTTCATTAAGTAACTTCCACATCAATTTGTTTAATTAATCTTTAATATCCTCTCGTAAAAATTTGTCGCGTTCGTGAGATGTTTTGTACTTCGAGATAGCTCTTATCAAGCGTTGATTCTGTCACATCACTGTATCCGAGGGGAGGTGTACGTCTCGTTAATCTTACGCCTGTCACTTACAGTTCGTCACAATAGTGATCGTCGCACAATAGTGACGGTTCTAAGAACGGCATTGTTTATTTTATCGTTATATCATTCCCCAATGGTGACAATAAGAAATTCTTTCTGATACTCTATACTCTACATAACTCATCTATATGTAATTCTGCAATACAAGCTGTCGCATTTTCACGAAAAATGATTTCCAATTCTACAAATCCTCCATCATATACGTCTCATTAAATTGACGTCTCTATTGCGACACGATGACAGTGTTAAACTCCGGAGCATGTCAGAATTATATACTTCCCTGTAAGAAAGCAATTATACGCTTCACCTTCACCGCCGCTGTCCAGAGGTTGATGACCTACCGCAACGCGAGAAAGTCTCAAACTTACTTCGGAAAGTCATGTACTGTACTTTCCTCGATTGTTTTGTTTCAAATTTTATATAAATATTCTGTAATAATTTTTTATCCATTTTGCAAAATTATGTGTAATTATAAATACTTTTTATATATTAGTACTTTTTATATAAAGATATGCTGTATGTTAACGTCACTTTTGTATACCATAAACACGAAAATTACATACAATTTTAATATTTGTGCTCATTTACAATTTGTGTCTTTATTATAAACATTAAAATGTTATATTTTATTTTGGAAATACTTTATGACTCAATTGCTTTTAAATTTGTTCTAATGGTTTCTCGGAAAAATGATTAAAATAGACTTGTTTAACTAAACTTAATTTATACACGATGTAAAACGGTTGTGTTATAACAAAAGCTTCTAATAATGAAATGCAGTTTCATTATTTTACTTTTTTCTCCACACCTTAAAAGTTTTAATACGTGATATTATGTCTTTTTCTACATTTTGTTATTTTATTCGATAAAAACTCATATTATATTGGATTAAAAATATTTAGAATATATTATTCTATCTTGGATATTATTCATCTCTATATATTAAATCAAATTGCTATTAATAATTGTGTTTATTTAATGCAAAATAATACGAAATGAGACAATTACAAACAATAACAAACTCGTTGAAATAATAATCGCTATTATATCAATAACAGGCTGTACGAACATTGCAATACATCTAGATCGATATATATGTGTAAAAATATATCATGTATTGGCAATCAAATAACAGAATACAAAGAAACATTTCATATGTGAAACAACGTTACGTCACATCACTTTGTTTTTACTTCCTTACACGTGCTGCTGAATTTAATGGAAGTCAATCAGAATATTTTCAAGGATAAGTTTCATAAATGTTCGCAATATTTTCAAAACAGTATAACATTTTTAAAATTAAATATTAATTTTTTATTATCTTCACATTAAATATATTCAAGTATAATAACGTAATTTTATTATTATCATCGAGAAAAGATATTTATCAATGACAATTTTACCTAATTAAGATGCAAAACAAGATAATTTTTTTTCAAATAATTGGTTTCGTGTGTACAATATCGAAGTTAAAGATATTTATCGTATTTATTACCGAATAATAGCGGGCTGATAACAGATTATGCATGATTAAAACTCTGCTTTTCACGATTATTGATCACTTTACGTCGGTTGGTTTTTGGAATTCGGTCGATAACAATCTATTAAAAACGATTAATCACTTTGATTTATGACGCAATTACAAATGCGCAAATATTTCGTGTCTTGAAACAACAGTTCTGTTAGGAGAGTGCAGCAATTACATGACGTAACGAGCGAGTTTAACTGTAATAAGTGAATTCGAGCTTGTTAAACGATTTCCTTTGAACCTTGTACCAGTTACGTTCAATTGGAGTATTAATGTTAGTCCCACGCGATGTGCTTCGTCGTTATACCGCACGTACGTTATTTTTTTGTATTATCTCCGCGCATTGAGCATAATATTAATTACATATAAAAATTCTATTCAATATAGGAATAAATAATATACAAAACATCTTAAATATGTTTTTTAATTCAATAGTAGTATAATAATGAATGTTAGATTCATCTTTCCATAGTTCGTGAAATAAACTTGATAAAGTTTGAAACAATCATCAATTCAAGGGCACATTTGGATAAATCGATTATTACGTCAATCAGACCATTTCCTTGACATGCAAATCGAAATTGAATGCGCATGTCGCAAACTCAGTCTTTGTTTGCACTCACACATGCGCGGACGATTGCCCTAAATAACGAAACTGTTGCTTCAGAAGGTAAAATATTTTTCTAAAATCGTAGAGTAGCGATTCCGCTTTTTGTTGTATTTTCGTTCAGGGCGAATAAGATAGGCAGCGTGCGTAGTATTGATTGTTAAGTGACGCGTAACGCACACCGTACACATAGTCCGACAGTCAGCTGTTTGCGAAGTGATATCAGACAGGTGTTCGAATCGTGATACTGTTGGCGTTGCGCGTAAAATCCGAGCAATATATATCTCCTTATATGCGTCAGTAGTATTAATCATTCAACTTGATATAATGGATAAATTAACCCGGTTGTTCATTTTCGCGTATATGTTTACTTGATACATCGCGTCGATTTAGCGACGATAAAAATCTCTTGAATTAGCTATAAGACCTCACATGGCAGTTATTAACTGGGAAGATAATAAACACGACAATAATCTGTTAAGAGACGACTGTTGATGACAATATCCAGAACGCAAAAGAAAAATAAAGCCAATGTTTTCGATCACGGAAAATTATTATGTAAGTAATATAACTGTATATAATACATTATTAATATTAGAACTATGATAAAAGAATTAGGATTAATTAGTATTAATAATGTATTGACGCTTTAATTTTGTATACAAATAAAACATTCTTTTATGTTTATAAAGTGCTAATCGAACGAGTTTAAAGTAGAAGGAGAGAACAGAAAGAAAGAAAAAAAGAAAGAAAGAAAGAAAGAGAGAGAGATAGAGAGAGGGGAAGGGAAGAGAGAGAAAGAGAGAGAGGAGAGAAAAATTTTGTTTTAATAATTATTAAGATAAGTCAGAAAAAAATTGTATAGGCAGTGGATAAAGAAACTATTTTTGTCCATAGTATGTTACAAGTTACAACGTCATAAAATCGCTGTCACTGTGCATGATTAATACTACAAATTAAATATATTCTGGATTTTGTGTCTGTAATATTAAAAATTTCTTCTTCCTTTCTTAGAGAAACACTTAAATTTATGTTTTTTTTCCTGTAAGTTCGACTTATATTCTGTGAACACATAACGTATAAGTTGAACTATTCACACACAAATAGTTTGTAAACAGGTTTATCTTAATTCGCAGAAAACACTCGAGCATATTGCAAAAACTCGAAGATATTCTATTAATGTGTATCATATCGTATCCAAAGTTTAATCTATCAATGCCGCATTCACGAAATGTCATCGATTCTTCTATCGGGGGAGGGTTAAACTTTTTCGGGCAACTGCAAATGGAATAAAAAAAATGGACGAATCAAGGTTAAACTCTCACCTTGAAGATCGATCGCGTTGATGACGCCGATGGCCAGTGACAACCGCGGGGGAAAACTGTCAAGGGATGCACGTCAAACTCGATGAACCGCGGAGTTCGCACCTCCTCGCGAAAATTACTCACTGACGTGATGACTTGCTGGAACGAAGCTTTGCGAGATTCTGATGGGCTTGACGAAGGAGGGCCGACCCGGTGAGGGCGCTTCAAGGGGATCACGCCATCGCGCCGACTCCGAAAAGTCTGCAAAGCTGATGTTGGGTCGCAGATGCCTCGTGGGGAAGGGATGTATATCATCGATCGTTCATACTAGGTGAGGTCTACGGCCTTTAAAAGCCAGATTCTCCTCTGTTGAGATAACTTGTACTTTCAACGGCAAATATAGGTGACGAGAGATGCAAAAACATCATTCCCTTGTTATTTTCATTAATCAAATCTTCCTGTTATCTACGAGTCCCTTGACCAATTTGGACTTGATTTTTTCCTTGATAAAAGTGTCGGAATACGTCAATAGTTTTTGGATTAGAAGCCGTAGCATGTCTAAGGGATTTTTATAAATTAAGAGTTTCTGGAGTAATAAAAATAGATCACAAGCTTATTTTAAAATTTTTATTCTGTTTCAATATTATACTAATTTTAGAGTTCGTGGATCAATTATAAAAGAATTGTGAGAAAGATGTAAGAATGATAGATGTTCCACTTAAATTGTAACAAAGAAAAATTAATTTCTTTCGTCGTTGAAAAGACGAAAGAAGTTACTATTGACGATGAAGGATATTTTAGAGAAGATTGGAAAAATATAAATAAGTAAAATAGCAATGTGTCAAATCCAGAAGATATTATAAGACATATGATTAAGATTAATGATAATGAGAATTTTTAAAATTAATAAATCACAAGTTAATAAATTTTTAAAATTGATATTAGAAATATCTTTCTAATACTTGCTTCTTTCAAATATAAATATAAGCACAAATCGCACACACACGATCGTTATTGCTAATTCGTATATTTTAATTTATATTTAATATGTCTTTAAAAAATTCTGACAAATATTAATAAAATGTTTTTCGGCACATTATTCTATATATTGAATCAAACTTTGAACATTCAATAAATTTTTTAACAGACAATTTAATTATTTATAGATAATTATCTACAAATTTTTAGCAGTTACATGTGTTAGCGGCAGTAGATTATAACGTAACGTCTGGTAAAGTTGAAAAATATTGATAACGATAAATTTTTAGATTTACACATAAATTGTTTAGAATACTTATGTTCTTAGTTTTATCTTTTTAATTGATTAAAAATTAATTAATTAGAAAAATATTATATTCCTAATATTGATTTTATACCTATAATCTATATAGATTACAAAAGCTATGTAGCGACGGTAGAAAATCAAGAAAACTTGTTTTCGACCGAGTTCTCACTTGGTATACTAGGGATTCACTAGTATCAGCTCGTGGTAGCGATTGTCCAACATTTGGTCATTATTTAATAAAAAAAATGTAATTTCAAAAATTATAATATCTTAATTAGCGTAAATACATATCTCTAGATTGCATAAAACATGTTTTAATGGTATATAAATCATTCAGCAAGCAATATATGTTAGCAGTATGCCATCAAATTTGATCAGTATATTGTAGGGAGTTGACATATATTAACTGATGCACATTAAGCTTGCGTTTTTACCTGCAAAGCTTTGAGGGGTTATATGTATGGCAACGTGTAGAAATAATGTTATTATGTGGAATTCCAGAGCTATTGTAGTTAATATTTTATTGAGAGAAATGATGTGTGCAGAGCTTGATATATGAATACAGAAACAAATAAAACAAATATTGCGGAAAGCTTTTCACGATTCAAAGGATGATTTTTCGTTATGAAGTGTGATCTAATTCGTGCATTCTCCATTGTAACATCTTTCATAAATTTGTAATTTCTCTTGCAATAAAATAGCAAAGAAAGGTTTGCAATAAACGAGCTTAACGGGAAGTTAACTTCAATAAAAATGCTTGGCTCAATGTTAAGGCTTGTCCGTCGTCCTTTGAATATTTGCTGCAATAAATGCGGCAACAATACTGTAAACTTTCTCTGTCGACGGAATAAAGATCTTTATTGTTCACAAATCTCATTTTCCGCGCCATTGGGATCAGTCAGCACAAAAACTACATTCTTCTCTATGAAAACATCCGCGGACGTATAACAAAATACATTTTTTATTTCCAATCGTTTCTCGATAAGACCTTATTTATAAAACAAATGAATTTATGTCGATATTCCTTTATACCGTTAGCGTAAATATGTGATAAAAAATACAAATATTTAATATAAATATCTAAGTATCTATCGATGTGTATGCTTAAAATATTAATATTTTACATTTTTCGTGTAGAAAGAATTCTTGGTAAGGATGTCGACCCAATATAGATGTAAAGTTTCGACTTTCGCCAATATGTTTACAAAATATGCTTTATTTACTACCAACCAATCCCATTTTTATCGGCAAGATGGTATAATACAAACCCGGTTTAATAACATATGCATGTTTCATGATGCAATCGAAAAAATGTATCAACGAGCGATGCGCCCGTACTCGATTCTGCACGTACCAAATGGTACACGGTATTCCGCGAGTTTTACGGCAGAACTGTGAGGGCATAAAAAAAATTAGACTGCATAATTCTTCTCGGTGATTCTAGGCGGAAATGCACGTATCATCCGTAATCAATGCAAAGCACCCGTAAACGCGAGTCGTCGTAAAATTCAAACGTTTCTCGTATGAAGAAAGGGGTGCGTGACGAGCCACCATAAATTTCTGAAATTTCATTACCGGGTCATTACCGAATTTTACGACATTACACTCAATGAATTCACCCAATCTTTTTTTTGGCCCAGATCTGCCCATTTCACGATCTTTTCCTGGCATTAAATAATTTTTAATTGCGAGTTGGTCGCCAGAATTCGAAAAAAAGAACATGCATGAAAAGGTTGTTAAAAAAACTATTGAGAATATTTCTTTTGTGAAGCACAGCAGAAAGAAACCATTAAATAATTTGTCCAAAATAAATTGAAGAATTATAAATAAGAAAATGTACGGCGTTGGCAACTTTTTCAATTCACGTTTGAAAAGATACTGCATTTATTTTGATCTTTTGGCATTCTTTTACATTATCTACAGTATATTAAAGAGAATTTTAAAAGTAAATTATGGATTGTTGCAAAATTTATAAATTTATAATTTATATTTTATGCATTAATATATATGTAAAACATATTACTATAATTAATTTTATAAATAGAGAACTAATTATTGTAGTGTGCTTATTAGAAATAATTATTGCAGCGTGTTAATATAATTAATAAAAATTACTATTACGTCAAAGATAATATTAATTATAATAAACCTTTTATATCTTATTTTAACAAATATACATTATTTAAAACCAACTGATGTGATTTTTTTTGTCAAAAAATATTTCCTTGTCTACACAAGAACGAGGTTTCCGTAATCAGACACACAAAGCCTCGTCAACAATGTCAACATTCAACTGCGAATTTTACAGTAATTTGCCTGTCTTTTCTGTCTTTCAAGAAGAATCGACAACATCATTATCTATGAGAACACAATGGAATACATTGCTGTGGGTTAAATGAGAAACATGCATAGCTTGAGAAGGAAAATATATTGAGATACATTTTCCCCTACGAGAAAGTAAGAAATAATGATGACTTTCACTTTAATATCAAACAATATGCAAAAAATAATGAGTTTATTTTCTAGATAAAAAGAATTATTAATTATAAATTTTTAATATATAAAACATATTATAGATATAGTTTTGGATAAAAATATAAATATTTTTAATAATTTTAATATTAATATTTATTGTAAAAATTACTTTAAAAGCAATTATACTCGGTAATACTCAATCGATTATTATTTATCGCGCGTACTTTTACATTTATCTGCGAAGTTCTTTCTTAAAAAAACAACTATCAATAATTTTAATAATATATGTACTTATGCAACATCATTGACTCTTGTGTCAGACAAAACGTTTAATAATATAAAAAAGTGTATTGATATATTATTCTCAATTATATATATTATGCTCCTGACTTCATTTGTATATATCATATATTGCGGTATATCGATTATCAGAGGTCCACAATCGGTGACAGAATTACGTTACTAATTTGGCGAATATAATGTATCAATTATCGGTGCTATTGTTGACATAATTATGTCAATGTTTCCAGTATACTGCATCTCTTGAGAGATAATATATTGATTCTCTTTCGAGACCAATTGTCGTGATTCCATCGCGATGCAATAGAATGCATTGTCGTTAGTGACAGAAGAAGATTTGAAAGGGTGTTGAATCTTGAAGAAAAGAGGAGATATACTCGAGGATATTTTTGAGAGTGGCAAGATAAGAAATAGGCAGAATGTCGTCGCGGTAATCGGCGATCGTTCTTCGTTTCAAAGAGACGGCCGCGAATTTTTCTCACGTAGACCTTTGCTATTTCCGAAATCCTACTGGCATAGGATGACCATTCTTTTTTTACGTGACAATAAAATAAAAACACCAATATAAGTAATTCTTAAAAAATAATTAAACATTTATGTTGTATTTTTAATAGTTAAAATTATTTGATATATTAAATTCGTTTATTAGTTTAGATCGATAACCACGAATTTATACGTCTGTATTTTATTTTTTTGCGTAAACATTGTGTAAAATAAAATTATTTCGCAGTTTATTGCAATTATATTAAACCATTTAAATATATATGCATATATTGAAGAAAGATATTAAACCGATTTTATACCTATGTCTGTATGCTTTCGCCTCTTCCGAAACTTTACTTCCGCTGTGATCTCTCTACGGAATGGAGAAGAAAGACGGAGCAGCGAATTCACTGTCGCTGAAAATCGCGAGCGAACGGGGACAAGTGTGATTTGTGAGACGTTTATTCCGCGCAATTGCCGCATTTATTTCTACATGCCCGGTTCGCGCAACTTCGTCCAATGACGTGGAGAAAAAGTATGCGAAAAAAAAAGGGAAAGAAACGAAGAAACGCGGCACGAACGAACGAGCTATACCGGAGCGCCGATTATTCGACGTATTCTGGATTATCTCTTCATTTCGCCGCGTTTCGCTCGTACACGACGGCATTCTACGTGTTCGCAAAATCTCGTTTCCCTCGCAGACGAGGAGGGAAGCAAAAAATATTTCTGCATTAAAGAAGCAGAAGAATGTAGGCTCACCGACTATCCTCTTAGTAAAAGCTTGCAAGGAGGTCCATGCGCAAAGGTGCACACTTTCAAGATAAATTAAATAAACACGGATAGACTTTAGTTATAAATAAAGATTTTGGACAGAAATAAAGATTTCTGTCCAAAATAACAAGATAAAGTTGTAATTCACTTAAATAAGTTTTATTGAAAAAAATAAAAGGGAGATTATATTTATATATTATAAAGTTATAACGACTTTTTGTTGTAACAGGATCTTGTCGCATTATTGTATGTTTTCATATAACCGTATTTAGAATTATACTTGAACTTACTTTATTCTGTACGTGCAAAGTTTGCCTCTCCCATTAATGACAACATAAATATAATCTTACAGGTTTGGGCTTATTTCTTCTGCTTCTCAAGTACATATTTACAAGGCCGGAAAGAAAAGATAGTAAAATATAGAAACACAACCAAACTTTTCAGAGAAGCAAAGAAGAGATAAAGATATTCCATCATTTTCAATTAGAGATACAACACCAGTTAAAAGTTTTCATATAACATGAAAACTATCTTCTCGATTCTTCATTCACAGTTTAGACTCCACGTGTTCCTTTCTCACGAACGTTTGCTGTTTCACGTCGTTTTTTTTATACCAAAAAAGAATCTCGCTGCGCATGCTTCTATATAAACTTGAATAATGTGTTTTAAAAGCGCGTCATTGCTAACGGTCAGTTATTTCGCGCGTGAGGACCGACAGATGAACAGATTAATGAAATACGCTTAAAGACATATACGTTCTGCTAATACGTATAAAATGTTCTTTATTTTTTGTCAAGCAATGTTGAATTCGCGCGCAGCGGACGCTATGAAAATCGGCTCGGCCGTCGATCAGCATGACGCGCTTCGGCAATAGTATTCGCGGATCAACACCGCAATCGTCGAACTATTGTTTATCAATAAAATTTCCCGAGAGGATAACCAACAAGAATAATGGTGCATTGATTGCAACGAATGCGTGGCATTTTTTTTAGTTTTTGTATAAACATTGTCAAAAGCAAACGCGAAGCACATACAGTTTCAGATAAATCGCGTGTATGTATACGTGTATATTTTGAAATATATATCATAAAATCAAATGTTTTTGTTTGATAAATATCGCTAAAGTAATATTATTACTCAACGAGTCATTAATAACAAGCAAATAATGGCATATCAAAAATATAAATAATTTTCTTTTATCTCCTCGCAAGATTTTTTTTATTTGTTACATAAAATTGTTCTAAACGTAGTTTAATGATAAAGATACACCAAACAAATTTTTGCCGAGAACAAAATTATCTACAAATTTGATAGAAAATATAGCTCTTTGCTATTATTATATGATTATATTTTCTAGCATACCAGAAAATATTTTAGTACATTAGAAATAATGTACTCGATTACAAAAGTATATCATTATATACTCTTATAATCAAACTTGGATATTTTATCTCGAACGACGAGATAAAATACGCATCAGGTAAAAAATAAGTATGGTCGTAACAATTCGCGTCTCGGAGTCTTCGTTTTCATCGAGATATGAATCAGGTGATTTCTCGTTCTAGCGTTTTGATTTTTCACGATTAAAGTAGAAAACTGAAAAAGAGTAGATAAACCGTGAGAAAGTACAATTATCGTTATTTTGCATGTTGAATTTCCTCTCTTTCGGCTTCAACGCACGCACCGTGCGGTTACTTACATTTACATATCTCACGGACCGAGTAAGATTGATAATACCGCCGAAGACGAATTATGGTACGACGCTCTTCCCTCTCCTTTCCCTTTAATTCGTCTGTTACTTAATAATTCAGTGCCCTGCAGAGAATTTCAAATCAGCTATTTAATTCCTCAACCCCCGTGTGCCCCCGTCACATCTATCAGTCGTGTTCTTCTTTTTGTTACTGCACTACTTTAGCAGAATATATGAAATTTTAATATACTATCATGTTTGGATGACATTATGACGAAGAATCTGTAGCTATATTATGTCATATTTCGTAGCTTTTACACAGGACGGGTTTCAAAGAAGAACATTGTCCCTGAGAAAATATAGAAGATTGACTCTTTAAAATGTTCTTTTTAAAGTAGTTTATCATTTTATAGAATATATATGATAATTAACAGCAAATAATTTTAAAGAGAGAAAAAAAGAGTTAAAATCCTCAGAAAAAATGTTATATAATTTGTTACATAATAAATACTGTGTAAATATGTATATATACATAAAATTTTTCGTGAATGCTGATCCTTATGCATGATCCCTTTTTAATTTTTTTTTCCAAATTTATTTGGTTTCTTTCAATTTATACTAATGTTATTAAAAATTTAGTTAATTAATTTAATTAACAAGATTTATTTATCATTCAAGTGTCAGCAGTTGCCGATGAAAAGTTGAACGCGATTTATTTTAAAAAGCGAACAATGCAGTGAATGCACATTTCACTCGCATACTTCTCTCTGTTTGCAACAATCGTTTGATTGACGTAAAACGCTGCGCGTTACATAACTTTCATCAGCAGAATGTGGTAGATCAAAAGAAGTGAATAAAAGCAGTGAAGCAGTCGATCATTTGATGGGATTAGTTTGTCATTTCTTTCTTCTCTCTTTTTATTCGGCTCACACTGCTCACAGTTATTCACAGTCTAGATTTTCATTCTTATATAGAATATTATAATAAATATTAAAGACGATCTATATATATTACTTCGATTAACCGCGATTTATTGAGTGTATTTTAAACTTTTGGCTCAGGCTACAAACTTTTCATTTTCTTTTACTAATTAAACATAATGTATAAATATATAAATATGTTTGGGTATAGGTATACATAATCGTGAGTACCTTAATAATAAAAACATATTGAACTATTTTATAAATATAAGAGTATTAATAAGCGGGATGTCATAAATTTCTATACAATTAACTAAATGACAAATAAAAGCAATAATAAGGAACGCGGGAGAGGTAAGGTACACATTTTCGCGATCTTAGGCGAATTGCGATGATATTAAATTCATATTCACGTTCAATGTACATACCGAAATGCACACATTTCCTCGTCTACCATCGTACGAAAGATCCTCACAAAAGAGTTCGTATATCCTCAGTGCATCTTTGGAAGCTCCCATAGCTCTTGTTAAACGAAACGAGAGTTGTGCGAAAAAGCAGAAAGGAAAATGCAGTCAATAATACCGAAGCAAGAATCGTCGGGTTTCAATATTACTTCGGGCAAGAAGTTATTATGTTTACGTGTACACGCATGTGTGATGCTTCTTTTGATCATATACGCTGTATATCGCAAACATTTGTTCAATGAATAAATGACAAATTAAAAGGTCGGCGTTAACAGAACACCGAACTAATTTAAATGTAAATTGTATTCTTATTCCATAACGGAAAAACAACAAATTTAACAAATGTTATATTGTTTTTACAAATGTTTCATTTTACGCTTCAAGCGAGGATATACTCTGACGCAGACAATGTAACATAATTTCTCGTTGCTACAACGATATTGTAAAAAGAAGACGTTCATAAATGTGAAATGCTTATGGATTATCGGAGCGGTAAGGTATCATCAATTTTATATTACAATTGTCATCGAGTTAGAATGATGCATGTCATACTAGAAAATTATATTGTGTAATCGAAACCCCGCATTAAATTAATTTCTGCTTTATCCGTTTAATTTATCTGTCGGTTCTGTCGACACGGACAAATTGACAGAAGCCACGACCGGCTTTGCGGTGAATCTAGCTTACACTGCGTGAAGTTCAGCGAACGATTATTACGTTATCAATGTGATGCTTCATAATTTTCGCACGATTCACCAGTAATCAATTATACGTTATTCGATGATTACCGGCTGACGATGTTGTAACCACAATGTTGTTTTATTTAATAATGCTTTAATATTCTGATTCTAGTAGTACAATTTTAATAAGTCGTACAATTAAGTGAACATTAACATTTGTAAAATATTTTATGAGTTGTTTAATGTGTTTACAAGGAATATAATTCTAACTACAATATTATATATTAACAGCGAAGAGTAATATACAAATTTTGTGCAGACTAAACTTAAAAAAATACTTCAGATATATAAAGAAAGAATTGTATATAGAAAGATTAGCAAAAGATTTTCAAAATCCTGGGAATCAGGTAAATAACTCTTGCGCTATCTTATTTATTGCAATGTTACATGTTATATAATTTAGACCTGTAGCCTATTTAGGATTAATTAGATTTCCAAGCAATTTAGTAATATAAATATTCGCAATTTTACTTACTTGTGTCATATTTATATAAGCCATACTTTAGGATATTTTGCAATAAACTAATAACATAACGCGTATGATCTAAATAAACGTGTTTAATATATTTGGCTTTTAAGGCGTAATCACCACTGAATTTTGTCATGTGTGATCGATATCAAAGAATGCGAGTATACGGCTGCCGAAAGTGTGTTTTCATTCGTTCCCACTGCGGAATGGTGCATTGAAGCGGGAATTCTTGCATTCGGGAACAGCGTATATTGGCATTGTGAATGCAGTCTTTGAAAGCACTGGCAGTCGCGCGTTCCTAAAATTTCGGAAGGTAATCTTGTGGAAAATACTTCCGCCGCGCAATGCGATAACGCGCGATTATCCCAAAGAAATTTTATTTGTCGATATTGGTGATTGGATCAATTGGCCGATTAACAAATCTTCTCGCGAGTTCTTTGATAATTTTCGAGAAACGGAAAAATTACACGCGAATATAGTAAATAGTTTTCAACATCCTATTACTTTGCAATCTTTATATATCTTCAAATATGTATTAACAATTTTTTACCAATATATATTTAATATAGAGATTATAAAAAGTAAATTATACAAAAATAAAACTGCTTTCCTCTGTCTATCAAAAAATAAATATGACAATGCTCAAACTATATTTTGTAGGTTGTCTTATTTTTCTTGAGATGTTTCTTTTCGGATAAAGAATAACGTTGCTTTGATGATTCATATTTTATTCGTAGTGATGTTTTCATATAAAATTTCTGTATCACTATAAAATGGTAATATAATAATAATAAAAACAAATAACTCAAAATTTGTTTATTACATGTAAAATATTATACCTATTCAAAAAAATCTGATGAATGTATACACTGCCACATACATTATGATAAAGTTTCAAAATAGAGACACTTATATTCACAACGGAGCACATCGAGAATTTAATGATACAACGAAATGTACGGCTTTTGGTGCCGGGTGTTTCCGTGAATTCGGAATAATTTTACGAGAGAGTTACATTTTCTGCTTTACGGAGATAAATCGTTTTTGCTTTGACCGACGTTACGAAGTTGGTTCGAAAACCACATATAGCTTGCAGAGTTTCGCTGTAGGCTAGTAGAACCAAAGTCGATGCGTTAACAAAATTTAATCTGTAAACGTAATACTCGATTTCCGCGTTCTCCAAATGGCATACAGAAGTTAAAGCTGGACTTTACAATCGTAAGCGAGGATTAAGATAAGCTTATAACGGAGGTGGGGCGCTATAATTACCCAAATTTTACCCACGCTTTCTCGCAGGCCGAGTGCTTACACAGACTACTAAGAGTTTCTCAGTTAATTTCCCGAAGCCAAATAAATTATACGAAACAGAAATTATGAGTTTCGTGAAAGGATAGATTTTCATCCTAAACTTGAATATGTTCATAAGCGGATCCAAGTCTTCTGATTTCAAGATTTTGTGAATAGTTAACATTTTCTGCGTAATATATTAATTACATATTTATAATATACTTTCTGTTTACGGAAAAATGTACTTCTACATAGACACGGTTAAAATATCTTCGTCGACTGTTTTACATTTCATTTGTTAGTCAAGTGCGGCTCGAGTATGGTAAAATGTCGCTTTTATTTAAACATGTTCTTGCATCTGTATAACATTAAAAAACAATTGATGCTAAAAAATTGTTACATCTGTCTTCCCCGCTAGACGGCTAGACGGTAGAACGTAGCACAGATCAACCGAAATGCTAAACAAGGCCAGCTGAAACCGCGCGCGGTGTTATTCATTGCGCTTTTCAAGAGGCGCGCTATATTTCTCGTCCAGTCAAGACCCGGATTACTTGGAATGAACAGTCGAAAGCGCGACCTGCAGTACGGGGGGGGGGAGGGGGGCTTACTCGTCGTTACGACAAAACATGAAATACGCGTTAAGCCTTCGCGAAAATGACTTTGCGTAGAATACACGTCACGGTGTACTTCCTCCTCCCGTAAATAAGGAAGGCGAAACGTTTCCGTATAATGCACCGGGATCGTCAGTAAGTGCAATATTGCAAACGCGACAAATGCATTTCCGCGTCAAGTTTCGAAGCTGTGTGAAAATGCACGATAGAAAAAACTTTATGGGGAAAGCTATTCTCGCTTACTACTTAAATGGTTGCTTTGTTATTTACATGCAAAACGTGAAATAAAATATAATTAAAAAGCTGACATTTATTTTGCATACATGTGTAAAAATGAGCATAGGTTTTTATATTTACACTTGTGTTCAATGTCATTTTTAGCAATATTGCCGTCTGTTTTCATGTTTTATTTATATATTGTTAATCTATATGGAGGGGTAAAAACTACAGTAGTGTAAGTCAAATTTTTAAAAATATTTTTTCGTGTGCATAGATGCAATTTATATATTGTTAAAAAATTTAAAAAAATTTGACTTACACCACTATAACTTTTACCCCTCCATATACAAAACGTATTTTAAACGTTAGCCAAGAGTAATACTCAATATTAATTTTCCTAATTCAAAATAAATGGAGAGAAATGGAAGAGATGGAACTATGGATTTATATTTCATATTAATGTCCTATATTATAAATCACCTATATTATAAATAATATATATATATATATTAATTATATATATTAATATATATATATTAAATATTAAATATTAAATATATTTAAATATATATATAATATATATATATATTAAATATTAAATATAAATAATATATATATATATATATAATGCCCAAATATTAATTTTTATCTTTTATTAATTTTTATTTATGATGCAGTGCAATAAATAAGAATATAAATAAGAACCAAACGGTTACATATAATGTACTGTGTTGCATTTTTTGCGTAAAAATCAATTGTTAGCTAATCTACACAGAAAGAAAATGATGTTGTATGAACAGCATCAGTGTAATTGAGATAAAACCTATTGATGCAACATTAATATTAATGAACAAAAAACATTAGATAATGTTTCAACAATTTAAAGATTTAGTTCAATAATATTCAATTGAATTAACTATTTATGTTTGTGGCAGTTTGTGACGTCGACGTTTAATCGAAGCAATTTTTTTTCCGTGTACGGTATGCAGCTGATAGTAGAGTTCAAATGCGAATATAACTTCCACAGGTGGAAATCCTTTCTTGACAATTGAGAGGGTTTGCAGTATTGACCGGGCTCCGCAGGCATAACGCCGACTTCCGTCGACGCTCGTTATGTACCTTCTTAATGAATAGTCTTAACGTCAAAAAAACTCGTGATACCAGGACCCACCTTCTACCACATAATGAGGATGAATGCATTAGTACGCCCTTATATATAACGATTTTTTTACCTATCGTAGGGGTTCTTACTTATGGTTATGACTGGGGCCTCCTAGTTCTCTCCCGGGCAGTTGGCGAAGCTAACCTAAGCGTGCTTGCAAGCACTCGCAGGAAAGGTCTCGCCTCGATGCGTGTGCGAGAAAGTATTAACCGAGTTGCCGTTCGGCGCTCAAGAGAAAATGGTAGTCGAGTTGCTGTGCTGTTAAGCGCTCAGTAACTCATAAAGCTGCCACAATTACAATTAAAAATATTAACTTTATTACTTGGATTATTATAAATTGTAATATAGTACTGTAGAATGATAATACTTGATAAGGGTTCAAATTTTATCCGGGAAAATAATTGGTTAAATATAACCGTTGGTTACATATAACTAATAAAAATTGAACAGTTATGGTTTAAAATATAATAGCCATTAACAAACATCTCAACTTGTGTTAATTCAACAATAAGTTATAACTACATAGATGCTACTGGTATATCGGTAATTATACATCTACATATATAATATATTCGACATGCGATATGCCAGGAGTTTGTATATTTACTCCATTTACACTAGTCGTGAAAAATACGTTTATTCGATTAGAATCGTTTCATTTATTAAGTATTATAATTGTTTAAATATTGCTTAAAATAATTTAAGGTTTTATTTGGCAATAAGATTTGAAAAAAGATAACTTCTCACTCGAAATATGCTCATTGCAAAATTAAAATTAATAAACATTCATTAAATGTTTACAAAATGTGTATTAATTAATTAATTACGAAACTAATTCGCAAGTTGATATTTAACACATGTTTATTATAATTAATTGTTGATATAGATAGAATGCAAAGCGTTAATAAAATATCAAATGACAATAATTTGTTAAAATGAAACGTATGTTATTAATTAAATAAACAAATGTATTTTATTCATTTTCTAAAATTTTTCGAAAATACATGTGTATTCGCAGACATACATGTAGTGTACAGCATTAAGTTGCTGTTATCATTATCGTTATCGTTAATGTGGTACAGAAGTCGTTACCAATCGCAACTCTGTGCGGAAAATTATCGGCATTGATATGCATGCCGTATAAGAACAGACTATAAATATATGTAAGCACTTTAAAAGAAATAATTTGCGTCAGCTTTACAATAGTACAAAATCTTTGGGAAATTTTATGTTGCGAATCTGCGTTGCATCAGTTACATTCAAATTATCTATACGTTCCATCGTATAAAAAAAAATTAGGCCACCATTTTCTTATTTCGCGAGAACATCGCGCGGATATTGAATGCTAATTAAATTTCGTGCGACGTGCGCGAAGGATATAACGATAGGAAAGTATTATCAATGGACACAATAAGGGCGGTGCGAGTGTATCATGAGCGTGCGTCGGATTTAAAATGTAAATCACGTACGCATGCGCGTACACATTAATGCGTAATTAAATGTTAATATATTCTGCGAGCGAAAACAAGAAAGATAGAGAAGGGAGGAGAGGACAAATAGAGAGAGAGAGAGAGAGAGAGAGAGAAAAAGAGAGAAAGAGAAGAATTAAATAATGTGTACAAATTAATATGTTTGCGAGGCGGGTTAATTATTCTATTTCTGTTCGCTCAAAGATTCTTTTACAATTACTGGCACGACTTGGCATGATATAAAGCACTGGAGTGGTTTTAGTGCTATATTTATATTTCTTTAATGTCGTGCGAGCACTTTTATTGTTACAATATTATTGCAATATATATTCCTTTATTCATTACGCGATATTATTAACCACGGAGCTTTTAAGATACGCTTTCTAACCAACTCAGTTACGAAAGGTATATACTTATTCTTAGATGTGACAGACGTTAAAGCTAAGTAAAAATGGAAAATTCATTAAAGGGGTTGCACGTAAAGAGGGGAAAAAATAGCACATAAAAGAAAGGAGTCGACCTACGTGTGGCGAAAAGCATGTACGCAACAGTTCGTAGAATAAATAATCCATAACAAAAACCTAGTTAGTAAATCTAATCATTGTTGTTAATGTTTCGGCGATCACATGCGTTACGGAGTACACAATCTCCCGGAGAAGCTATCGTTAATAACTATTATTAATAATTAGAATAGCGCAGGGATGAGATTCTATAGAAATATACTTATCACAGTTTCCTGTTTCCGCATCAGATATGGAAATGATAACTGCTCTTATTTAACTGGTGATATAAAAAAAGTTTACATAGTTAAGGTGATGCTGGAACCGTCTGTATAACCGACAAAATTACCATTTTCTATATATGTTATCGACCTATATCTGTCCTTGTAAAAAAGAATATAGACAAGGATAGCATCTAACATTGCACGCATACATACGCACGACACTAGGCTAAGTAATATCTTTTTTTAGGCTTCAAATCTTACTTCTAATTGCACGATATTATTCCTGACAGTTTTTTGTAGAGGGCTGCATCACTATTTTCTATAGAAAAACTTCAGAATTTTTGTATAAAGCAAATATTGTCGTCAGGTGAAGAAAATATTTATAAAAATAAATTTTTTTTTAGTTTATCAGAAAAAATCATGTACAGCCCTCTACATTTTTGTGCGTACTTTAATCGTGTAAAAGGATTTTCCATTCTGTTCAACCAATTCAAAGATATTGCTTAGACCGTTTATGTCTCAGTGTCGCTGTCACTCCAGGATCCCCTTAATAATAAACAAATCTCTCATATCTTATTAATGTTTTGGTTCGTTTTTAGACCGTTTTTATTAATTATTTTAAACTAAGATATCTAAAACATAAAAAACAGTTACATAAAAATAGAAGCTAAAATTTAAGTTCTGGAATTTGAGATACTCTGATGTATTAAAAGTTGAAAAAAGTATTCGTTAATATAAATGTAATTAAAACTCGCAACAGTCGTAACATTGAGGTTCTATAGAAATCTTGGATTCATTTATCAAACTCTGTAGTTTTTAAATAACAAATTTCCATATAGATAATTTGCTTGTCGATAAGCAAGCAATTAGTCTAAAATAATTTTTTCCTAATATCTTGTTCTCAATATATGTTGCTCATTTGAGCTGTTAGGGAATCCTCACAAGAAATACCGCGTGCAATGCGATCCGACTACGAATCGTTCAATATAATTGCTGGATTTAATTACTGCTTTATCGGTATGTGCATCCGTAGCATTTGCGGCGTATCGAAAGCGCGAAATCGCGAAAGCTCTCCGTTTAATTGGCCAACCTGAAACGCTGCAAATCGCGCGAAGAATGCGTGTGTGTTTCCGGCACAGTCTTGCTAATATTTTTTCACGTAATTGTGCGAGAAACACGTAATTTAATTTTATTACTGGAACAGATTGAACTTAATGCGTGTGGAATATGTCAACACAATATTTTTGTATTTCTAACAGATCTAACACTTAACGCTTTGCGTTAAATATATTATTTCCTTAATTTTATAAATTCAGAGAGCATATTAAGAGATAAATAAAATCTAAAAAATAAAGAGAAAGAAAAACTTCTTTTTGTTTAAATTCCCGATAAGCAAAGGACAATAAACTGCGTGGCACTCATCCATGAATAATTGATAATTTACAGGTCGAGTATGATCTCAGAATGTAAACGCTGTTGAGAATGTAAAAACCTATTACAAATTATCATATAATAGCTGTGAGAGCTTTTCTCATGTCATTGAGACACACGAGTGCGCGATCGAATTTGCAATAGTGTAATCAACATATACAGAATTAATATTAAAGAAAGAGAACACAAGAGCAGATTTAATTTCTTACATCTTAAGAGTACTTGGTAGATTCTTTAGCAAATATTTGAGCGATTTTTAATCTTTGCCTTCTATTCCTCTGTTTAAGGACATCTCTCCGAAAAATCCGCAAAGTCTGCGTAGCCGTTAGTTGTTACGCTGCTATGATTTGGATTGTCATACGAGGAAATGCGAAACGCACGCGCGAGATATTCGGTGCATTTGTATTCATAGGCAAACACCCATTACCGTCTCCTCCTATAAGGGGTGCACTTATTTTTCTTACTCGCATTTCCATTAAACTCTAAGGGCGAGGCCTAACTTAAAGGGGGTAATATATTCCCCTCTCTTTGTTACGGACGACTAAATTACGTGGTACTCTACCGGCAATTACCAAGTCAGCAACCCATTAAGTGAAGTATGCTCCGATGAGGGGGTACTGCGCTGAAATCTTTCTGCCCGGAATATAAAATTAAGCAGGCAGCTCAACTTCTGAGAAAGAGCACACAAGAGAAAGAAAAAAAGAAAGACGGGGAGGAGGAAGATGAAGAGCGCGATAGCAAGACAGAATCAAAGAAGCTGCAAATTGCAATTAACTACATTCACTCGAACTTGGCGATTCGGGAAACTATAACAATGTTATGAGATTTATCAAAATAGATTAACGAGCTTGAGATATATCAACAAAATCCGTTTTATTTCGTAATCACTTCATTTGCTGCGTCGTTATCTGACGATGAAGTGCGATATTAACGCGGTCGTAATTATAATCGTTTCTGTCGAACGTATATGAAGACCGCCGTCCGGTGAAGAGCGCGTTCATCATCCGACGAAATTGTCGCGCGCCGACAGCAAAAACAGAGGCGAGGACACGCTCCCTCGCGTCCTCATCCTCTCTGTTATAACATAGCGCCATTTTTATAACAGATGACCCGTCGGTCCGGATGCTGTGCCGGACGGGCACCGACAAATACCCACGCCGCCACTGTAAAGTTTCGGGTTGGGCGCGGTCGGAAAAAAAAGAAGGGGGAAAAATGGAGAACCAGGCCTCATAAATATTTAACGACTAAAGGCTGCAGCCCCGCACCACGAATTTTATACCGTCCCCGTTGTTTCTCGTTGGCTTCAACGAAAAAGAGGAGCCGGAATACTTTCCGTCGCTGCCCTTAAGCAAGCCTTCCCTGAAGGATAACATCGAGACCGGGGTTTATTCGGCGCGGAAAGGCGGAAATGTACGCTTTCTGATGCGGTCGTAATGTGTGTACTTTGGTTCGCGTCGATCTAATTACTTCCGGTCTTTATCTTTATTTTCTTTAAGTAAAGAGGAGCAGTCGAACACAGACGAAAGGAAAGGAGAAAAGGAGCTGGCAGAGAGAGAAAGAGAGAGAGAGAGAGAGAGAGAGAGAGAGAGAGAGAGAGAAAGAGAGCCCATTCAATAAAATTAACAAAAGCAAATTGTTTAAAGCAACAACAAAGGACAATTAAAAATGATACAAAAATGTTATATATTTTCAATTGGACAATCCTAAAAGTATCAATGCGTCCACACATTTTCATAAAGGAAAAATGGATTTAACGTTGTCAAGAATTTATAAATGAAAGCATGTATATATATCGGACCAAAAAAGAAAAAAAAAGAAAAAACATAAATTATTAATTATATAAATTTACTAAGCAAATATATAATTTTTTTTGAAGAAACTCTTGCATATCTAAAAAAAATTTTATTCGAATCTACGTCATATAAAAATTTATTTTTATTTCATTTTGTTCTCATTCTCTTTCTCTCTCTCTCTCTCTTTCTCTTTCTCTTGCGTCGCTTTTTCACTATTTTTCAGTGACAAGCGGAGGCTTATAGATGTTGTTGCGCTGGTTCGCGGATTAAAATTCTCGGCCATTTGCATTCTACAATTTCTTCGCGAGAGCACGATCGCCGATACGAATGCAGCTTCTTCGTTTCGTGGCGACATTTATATCTTGGTCTCGCTGTTTTCAAGTAAACTTTTGCGTTTGCAAGCGGTTAACGGAGGGACCACGGTGAAATGCTCACAGCGATACCATCATGTTGTATAAAATTTTTGCCAAAGGTAGAGGGTAAACTAGGTTAACGCTACATTTATAAATTTAGAAACCTGAGATATCAAAATTATTTAAAATCTTGTTAATTAATATAATGTTTATGTATAGATATATTTATAAAAATAAAAATTATTCTAATAAAAATGAAAAAAATAGCGGATTAACTGCATTTAGTGATATAACGAAATCTTTTCTTAATTATGTTTTACTATATAATTTCTAAAATAAATGACTCATATGTGTACACTAAAGCTTCATACGGTTTATAAGCTTTAGGATGTAATTGATGAGCTTGCTTTATACTTAGAAGCATTATTCATTTCTTTTTTAAGCAAAAAACTTTTGAAAATAACTTGCGGTTTTTGCTTATAAAATGTGATTAATAAATATTAAAAGAAATTTCCATTATAAATTTGTTCAATATCTCACAAATAAGATTAATAACAAAAGAAGAATATATATAGGCTGCGTTCGGGGAGACGCTATTAGCGCTGACAACGTCATTCTGTCTCTGTTACTTACTGAAAGTTGAACAAGGACAGAGCACGCTTATAGCGCTAAAAGCGCGCTCCTCGAACCCAGCCATAATGAGGCCTATTACATTAATTTAAATTTAATACTTGGTAAATTTTGCATATAAAATAATAATAACAAATGAGAAACGTACAAATGTATATTGCTTCGAGGATACTTAGCATCTGAAAATCTAATGAAAGCCGCTTCATATCGATTGTCTATGTCGTCTATATATGTATAACAAAAAACCGTACCGTGACGTATTTCGCAAGCATTCTAATTTTCAGCCAAACGTTGCAGGGTAAAGCTTTTTCCTGCAACTTTTCATAAATATGCATGGAAAGTGTGGTTTCGGTCCGTTAAATCACATTGCCAGAAGAGTGAAAATTGTCTTGGGGAAAAAGAAAGCGGATAAGTACACCGTGTGGGCACCTGGGGAGGTCGCACAGCATCCAACTTGCCAATCCCGCGAAGCCTGAGCGCGCGGTGTACGTGCGCCGGTACATGGAATAGGTGAGCAAGGTGAAAGAATATTTCGCGGGGGATATTCCGTAAGAGAAGAGGGTTTTCTCTCGTACAGGAATGCCGAAACGTGACGCCATCACGGCTATCTGGGAAGAGCATCTGATCGTCGACGCTGTTCCCGGCAGAAAAGGTTAAGCTTTAAAATTTACCACCGAGATCAGAGGCGCAGTTAGATTCCTTTCGATAAAGACACAACTTTTAAGGTGAAGCTGAGAGAATTTCTATCGGAGTTGAAACTATTCGATGCTGCGCTCGTGTAATATCCGAGCGTGTAATATCCACGTCATATTATTATTGAAATATCTATATTTGTTTTTTTATTTATTATTAATATTAATTAATAAAATATAAAGTAAATTTTTATTTTATGTTAACACAATATATTTTTTAAATTATAAATTGATTACAAGTCATTATCTTCGATTGTACTTATGTTTTGTTTGATACATTTGACGTTTGTCAATTTTTAAAAATTGGGTTTAATCATATAATGGAACAAGCATTATTACAAGGCAATTTCCGAAAAAAGGTCGTGTGGTGAACTTCATCTATTTAGATCAGTAAAATATTTATACCGATAGAACAGCAGCCGATGTTGCATAATTACTGGCTATGAGTTTTGCATCGGGAAAGCCGATCGGTGAATAGTGGCTGCGAGATTGTGCTCCGATGGTGTAAATATTTTAGAATACCGTTCGAAGGCTCCATGCATTTTAGATCGTCTGGTTTTGCATTCCGCAGCCTACCAACTCTCTCTCTCCCTCCCTCCCTCCTTCTCTCTCTCTCTCTCTCTCTCTCTCTCTCTCTCTCTCTCTCTCGAATGTATCCAGACTCTACCTAAAATCGACCCGTCTCTCACGTTGCACGAACAGGGTCTCTTGTAATGCAATATCCTTCGAAATGATTCGCTTTCACGGCACGCGTACCATCGCAGCGAAAGGTTCCTTGCGCGTTAAATATGCGAAACCGAATATTCTTCGAGCGCTGGCGCACTTTGTAACTTTGTATAGCGAGTCTTTAATTACTTTGCGAAAAGATTGAACCTTGTCACCGATGCGGTCCGCACAGTAATTCGATACACGAAGCGAAGAAGACAGCGCTTTAATCCTTTATATTGATCCTTACGAGGTATTGTCGCGCAAGAGATACATCGAGGTGTACCGAGTATCAATACCGATAGAAAATTCGCACGTTTATTTTTAAATAAAGAATTTATACTGCAGAAAAGAAAAACAATTAAAGTAATTTAAATCGACCGTAACTGGCAATATATAACGTCTTTACCGATATGAACATTGAAAAACTGTGAGCCAACTTGGTTTGTCGGATTCACACAGCACATTTTCAGATCATCATCGAGACATTATTAATTTCGACCATAGGTTTTGGTCAGTTGATGTATATACCCGCACGGTATACGGGAGGTTCCAGGTTCAAACCCTGGCTGGGGTAATATTTTTTCGCAATAAAAAATTTAAACTATTGAATTTAGAAATTACATCAACTGACCAAAACCTATGGTCGAAATTAATAATGTCTCGATGATGATCTGAAAATGTGCTGTGTGAATCCGACAAACCAAGTTGGCTCACAGTTTTTCAATGTTCATATCGGTAAAGACGTTATATATTGACAGTTACGGTCGATTTAAATTACTTCAATTGTTATTCTATTCACTGGCAAAATAAATTTATCATTCTGCAGAAAAGAAATACAAGAGTCTAGCACAGTTTCTCTTTAATTATTTTAATATTTGATAAATTTTGGCTATAAAATATGTAGGTGTAATTAAAATGAAATTAAGAATAAAAGATATATATGTTCTGTTTATATTTTCCACATAGATTTAAGCATTACAATAATTTCTTTTTAAAATTAATTCGATATATTTGATCTTAATTGAATTTCATGACTAAAATACATAAAAACAATGTTTTAAATTCTATTCTCGCAATATTGAAAGCCGTTTATTGCTATAAACTTATAATCTTTGAAAAAATTAAAAATTTTTTTTGACAGTTTCGAGTTTAAGATATTTGATGTCTTCAAAAAGTTAAAGTAAATTGCAAATAGTTTTCTACATCATAAAGTTTTTACTTGAAATATTTCTTTGTCTATCTTATAGGATACCCACGATCTTAGGATACTCCATCAATATGAAAGATATCGAGGCAGTTTCGATGGGTGATTTTTTTATCTTAAGCTGTTCTACAAAATATCTGATGACACTCAAAAATTGGAGAAATAAGATCGCGTTTTTATATCAAAAAATCAATCACTTTATGTACAAAAAATATTTGAATTCTACATAAATGTTGTAATAAACACTTTTGTATTAAACGTTTCCTTTAAAGTAATGAATTTTTGACATTCTTCGAAAGTGTTATGTATCTTGCAGCTATATTGTTTCATGTACGAAGTATATTTTCAATAAAATCTTATGTCTCAATAAAATTTTATACGTAGTTCAATCTACTTATCGACAGATCGGTGCTTTTTAGAGAGGCACGAGAATTTCATTATATTCTTTATTATATTATATTATTATTTATATAATCATATAATTTCATTATTTTTTTCCCTCTTATTTATAAAAAAAGATATACACTTTATGCATATTTTCTCCCGGTATATTTATTCTTTTTATTTCAAGAGTTATTCAAGCTGTGGCAATCAGCATCTCGTATTATTATAAATCAATTTATTGAGGCTAGTGCGCGGAAATGCAAAGATCGATAAGCCATCGAGTGCAGCGTAGAGACGCGATTGCACTTCCGACCATCATTTTCTTCCTCGTTCGTCAAACAGGTCGTGACGAACTAAAAATAAAAATGTCATACTGATCTCTGTAATACGTAACGTTCGAGCACGCTCGCGTAATATAACACACGCGCGAAAGCAGACATACACGATGCCTCGGGGTACCTCGGGATTATGAATTATGATATCTATCATCGCGAAATAGGAATTAGAAATAGGAATAAGTAGTGCGAATACAAGCCTCTTTTTTTGAAGTTGCAAGCAACTTTTTTTCGTACAAACCGGGGAAACGCCGCGACGTGTATATAGTCGGCATGGGTCGCCATGCAAAACGGCTAATTGGTATGTTGCTACTGCGACCCCGTTGTATAAACTGCGCTGCCACTACGTCGGAATACACAATGCACTTTGACCCCTCGCACACCACCCCCTCTTCGGTATAGTCGTCTACCGTCGCTTCCGCTAAATGGGTCAACCTTATTTATCGCGGGGAAAATATGTACGTGGACATCGACGATGAAACTCCAACGGTGAGATCTCGTCGCGAGAGACAACGAGATTCCAGATGGAAAGTTTTCTCCGGCAATCTCGCGCGCGCTCGATATGCATCCGGCAGTTCGAGAACTCGGCAACTTGGGTTTATAATATTTTAAGCTGTCGCTAGATTTTCCAAGTTGCCCTTCTCTCTTGTTTGAAATATCTGAGCTTTCTGCGAGGCGACTATGTCGAGGCCAGTATCAATCATGACGTATTGTTTATTTAAATGCGGAGAATGCAATAGTTAAATCAAGTACCTATATAGCTTCATAACTGATGGATCGATCAAACAAAGTTAAAAAAAAAATCTAAAAAATATCAATATTCTTTGAAAATATGGATGTCCTTAATAAATCAAGTGTCATTAAGTTTGGTCAAATTGTATTAATAAATAATTCACAGACCGAAGAGCATTAAATTTTTATGTATGGTAAAAATAAATGTATTTTACTTTAAAGCTAATAAATAAATAAATTCTCGAGACTTTCCGATTTGCAAAACTATAGTTAACAACTTAACATATTTCACGTCTTCAACCTAAGATGTCATATTTTTAAAAGAAAGAGAGAGAGAGAGAGAGAGAGAGAGAGAGAGAGAGAGAGGGAAAGAGAGCGGGAAAGAAAATTATCTCTTTATAAGTAATCATTCCTCGTTTCTATTATCGCCGTAACTTATTCCAATGAAGTACATCCACATATAAAGAATCGTGCGTTTTACGTTGAATAGCTTCATCAGCTCGACTTTAAAATTAATGATTCTAAAACTTCGTAAATATTGCCATCTACATATTTCTCCTGCATTCAATATGAGGAAATTTTCATCAATTGGAACTTTAGTATCCAGTATCGTTATATTTTGACCGCACGCCTGGTCTGCTTATCTCGAACAAACTGGAACTCCTAATTTATCTCGAGAAAATTTATTTTGAGACACCAACGATGAGAGGGTTTGCCAGTGCAATAATAAAGCGACGATAAGCCGGCGCACGCCATCGGCACGAGTCGACGAAATTTGCAGCTAAAACTTTGTGAAAGCGTTCCGGACATCGTCCAACTTCGCTCGTCTTATCGTATAGCGGCGTTGATGCAATAGACATATATTGATCGTCATTGGATAATAAGCGAAATAATTTGTTACAAAAATAAGTTTGAACGAAGTTATGTATTATTATGTTATCTCTTAACAAATAATTCCAGAGGTTATTCCTTTCGAGAAGTTATATTCCTTTTTTTGTTTAAAAGAGACTGTTTAAAACTTTCATAATTTGAATACAGCTAAAATTTTCAGAATAAAAATTAATATATATTTATTATATTATAAAATAAAAAGAAATATTTATATATATATTTCAAAAAAATAATTTCAAAAATGCATATGAGAAATTTTTTCGTTAAATTAATAATGTACTAATTTATCAATTTATATAACAGTTAAAAATTCGTATTTTTCTTTTATGTAAAACTCCTTTATTTAATTTAGCAAAAATTAAATTAAATTAAAATTTAATTTTGTGTTATAAAAAATTGCGAGTAATTTTGCTTTTCGTAAGTTAGCTCAAAATTGTGCGAATATAAGTTATCAGCATATTTAATATTATATATTAATCATGTTATGTGCTAGAATTATAAGCTAAAATTTAGGATGTGGTGTAAAATTATTATTCTTGGCTTTATCTGTAATGCGCACAAACGTTTACACGTAACGTCACGTTTTTTGGTTTGTCGTTTTCACGCTTCTGTACAGGGATTCACGAACGAACGACTAATTGGCTTCTTGCGAAAACGCTTCCGCTTTTCCTATTCGTAGGTTTGGAAAAAGTCGACAATGCAATGTCCGTGATTTGCATTTTGCCGTTATCGCGTCGATTTGTCGCAGCTGCCTTTCAATTTTTCGCAATTGCCACATATTGACGATCAAACTAAACGAAATTTTCATCTGAAAAATATTCTCTAAATATGCAAATATTTATCCGTCAATTCTCATATTCGGCGTGAGATTCGTTTTGATCTACATTGTAGAAAAATTTGTAGAAAGCTAAAATAATTTAGAAAATTAAAACAAATCAATCGGAAATATAAAAAAGAGAATATTGAAAATTAATCGCTGTATTACTTATGATTATTTTTACTTTTTATATTTATTTGTATCAGTTATGTTTACACTTTTAACGAAATTTATAAAAATTAATTAATTAAAAAGTATCTATAAATAAATTAAGAGTATTATAGCAATAATTAAAAAGTATCCAATTTAAAGACATTTTACAAATAAAACTACAAGTGTATTTGGAGCTTAATTTCTGTTTCATTACAGCATGAAAATTGCATATTGCTTTAGAAGAATAGAATCAAATCGATGCGGCGTAGTGCTATAATAGTCCATTTCTTCGCTCGAGTATTGGAATGATATTCCGAGCTCATTTAGGGGTTCATTTGGGAGCCGGTTAAATAATTTGGATAAAAATAGTCTAATATTCTCGCTGACATTTATGACCGCACAGTTGGGTTTTCAGTCGAAAGATTGAACGAATGGACAGGTTTGCAAGCTGCATCCTGTTAAACCGTATTACAAAAATTGTGGTCACTAGTAGTTTTACCTTTTCCCAGACATGAAGCGAAACTTGTAGCACGAAATTCGGTGCCTGCAATTGAGTGACCGGACAATTTGCACCTATGCCTTCCCTATACGGCAAACTTTATGTGCTGCGTCGTCTCGCTATATATATATCTAATATATTATATATTATTATAATATTCTCTCAGCTTCTCTTCCGGCTCCGTAGTGTGAAAATAATTATGTCTATTCTGTGGTTTTGCCCCGCGTTCTCGAAACCGCCCGACCTCGAAGAATTTGAGAGGTGTTAACGAAATTTGGGCAAACACGTCTTGCTGGTGCAATAAATCATGATTCTTTATAGTTGCGGTGTGTCACACGGGAGAGACGCTTTATGTCACATTTTACACCGCATTTTTAAAAAACATACGTCAAAATATAGATAGCCCGTAATTAAACAGAAGATGCGACAAAATTTTATTAACTTAATATTATAGAAAAAATCTCTCTCAATTGAATTTAACATGAGCTATGTAACATATTAAATATTTTTGATAAGAAGACTTTCTCGTAGAATAATATAAAATGTTATTTGTTAAGATCAACAATGTTATGTATACATTTTCTATAAAAGTAAACAACAAATTTACAGCAGCTTCAAGAAACAAGTATATGATTAAATTCGGTTTGTATTTATATAAAATTTTTGGTGTGTATATAAATCCAGTATTGAGAGAATTGAAAACCAGAGCGAGAATGCAACGTGTATATAATAGCAGAAAGCGTCGCAGTGTATGATGCATTTAAGTTTCACGCGTGAAATCCGCGGTAAACTGCGAGTCAACAATAGCGCGCCACAGCTGGCATTACAATTCGCGAATTCTGTATTAAATAATATACTATCTACGTATCATAGGAGACTTCAGTTCGAGCGACGATAATGAGAAACGTAATTGCTGCACCGTTAAGGTTTTAATTAACTTGTCCGGTGTAACACTCTCACCAGTTTTTCTCATTTTCCGTTTTATAATTTGTCTCGTATCCGATTGGAATATCACGCGTGGAAACCGCTCGAATTTTCGAGGTGATGATATGATGGAAAGATTTATGCGATCATCTGGCGGCAGGAGGATTCGACATGTTCAAACACATATGTTACGAATTGATGGCTGATCACTTTATACATCAGGTTATACGGTTGTAAAATAAATAGCTCCGCGGCGGAGAAAATTATATGCAGATGTAAACGGCGATACGCACGTACGTTAAACATAATGGGGTTTATTAAATATTATTATTAAATATATTAATTACGGGAAAATGCGGATCTTTACAATAATTGACAATATTGATAGAGTCCAAATAACTCTTTTTATGCAATGCTGTCCATTGTTATTGCGTTAATGTAACATATCCAAAATAATTTTTCGCATACTTTAGATATTTTAATTAATGAATTGTCCACGTGAAATGAACATTTTATTTAAAGGGATCCTAAAGCCGTCTGTAATACCGGCTTATTTTCTTAGCACTAATCTTTTAATTGGCTTTATAGAAATGCAAAATTGTTGTCTAGAATTAAAGTGCGCATCAAAATCTAGGTCATGGTGGTCGAATTTATATCAAAAATGAGAAAAAATTAATATTTTTGTTAATTTTTGGTATACGTGACGAATATTTGCTTTGTACAAAAATTCCACAATAAATATTTACAAAATTAGACCGGCATAACCTAGGGACAACATTTAAGAACAATATCGTGCAATTAGATCTAAGATTGAAAGTCTAGAAAAAAAGATTAGTTTAAATAAACTTTTATATGTGCAAAAGCACATTCGGGTTGACATTGCGTGTAGCGAGAGATGGCGCAACAATCGAAACAAGGACAGATGCCTCTCGTTAAACAAGAACAGATATAGATATATGACATAGAAAACAGGATTAGAAATGTTGACATCGACGTCGAGGAAGTTCAGCCTTCACTTTAGGATCCCCTGCATCGATTTCAATCTAGTAATAAATTTGTATCAGTTACATTATGTAGAGTACTTTTGGTAATGATTGAATTAATTATTTGTGTGTAATATATTTTGATTTAACGTCAAAACAAAATGCCAGCATTTTATATGTACGTATTACTCTCTTAATATGTACGTATTATGTTGATTCACAATGGAAGTAAAATGTGTCATATATCATAAAAATAAAAAAAACTCCAACTTTCTTTCATTTTATTGTATATACTGATTCCATTTTGTGATTGATAATTCCTATCTTTATTTTATGCATGGCATGGTTTAATCCATAATTCAGCAAAATATTTTATTATTTTTGGTTTAATTTTCATATAGCTTATACTCATTTATTCACACTCGTGAACGAGTATGTTTAATTAGTTTACACGTAATGTTTAATTAATTTACACGGTATAATATATAGCTTAACACGGTATAATGCATATTCAATTCACGAGATAAGACGCATTATAATCTTACGTCTTCTAGATAGAATAAACTGCTGTACGAAGTTTACGCGACGTGCTTGTGGGAAAAAAAATGATGTTCCTAAGTACATACTACTAAAAAGTGTGGCGGACGAAAAAGTGATGTCCCGTAAATACACGACAATAAAAAGCGTGGTAAATTACGCGAGGTCGTCGCGTATGCACGTCGCGAATGCGCTGTATGCAAGAGGTGCATTTTGCAGTAACGCGTCCTGAATTCGCGCGCATCCAGCTTTAATGACACCGCTGAATTTCACACTGTCGTTATATTTATTGTCGGCCGCATTTACGATCGTAAAATAAAATAGAAGATTGACTAGTGATAACAATTTCGGATAGATGTTTAAAAAACGTATTAAGATTCGAGAACGAGAATGATACATTTTAGGACCGTAGCCTAAATTATTCTTGGTCTAAATTAAGACTGCCAATTTTATATCATTTTCTCTTTCTGTGACCTAATTAACAAATTATGATTTACACAGTATTGTTTTGGATGTTTGTGGATTTTTTACTTTCAATTTATTTAAATAAAAAAAAAAACGTAAAAAAAAGTTGTGGAAAATTTATAAATATAAAAGTTATAGAAGTTATAGAAGAGAGAATTATATTTTATCGTCTTATACATTCAATTATATGCGTCAACAAAATAAATCTGAATTTAACATTAAAAGCTACGTAACATAATTTAATAATGCAGTCATAATTACTGTCCTTTACTTACAATTAGTGCTTTAGAACATATGCTTTAATCTTTGACAATTTTGAAAGTATCTGAGAGATATTGATCTTTTATACATTTTAATTGAATTGTATTTTAATTATTCGTGTCTAATTAAGCAGGTATAATATTTGCAATTTCTTTTAAGACAAAGTTTTTTCTCCACAATTTGATGCAATTTTCGATCTCGTAGCGCTATCGTGAAAACGAGTAGTCCACTAGTAGCTAGCTTAAACGCGAGACACACGTATGGGAAATAATTGTCACGTGCGCACTTCAAACGGACCGTGTCAGATTTTAAATTGTTGTGTCTCCTCGAAGATTACACAGCCTCGTACGTTGAATATTCATGATTAACATCCCGGGATATGTTGGTGATTAACAAGGACGCGACATGATACACGCTCCTTTATGAATACCGACGCCGGTATAGCATATACTTTCGCCAGTGATTAAAAGCGAGGACATTCGGCTTGAGGCACACAAGTAGCTTTCATGTACTCACCTTTAATTAACCTTTTCGTAGCGACGGGCAAAGTTGCTTTTTCGAGTTTAGCGACAAAGAATGTCTACATAGGTTCACAATTATATACGATATTGTCCATATTAGACAATACATTAACCAACGCGTAAAATAATATATTTAATTTGCCGACAATTCGAATTGCAAAAGCTAATGTATTAAAATTTATAAAAATTCCAAAAAAATTTTAAATTGGTTACAAATAATTATTTTGCGAAAAATTTTAATTCTTTTTTACAAAAAATAATTTTGCCACGTTCTAAATCTCAGCTTGAAAGTTAAAATGTAGAATTTGGCATCAAAACGATTAAATAATTTCAAAATAAATATTATTTCAATAAATAAAGAACACTGTTCAAACGTTTAAACGAGAGCGATGAGATCAAATAACGAGAAGTAAATATAATACAAAAAGTGAATAAAAATGGACAAGAAGAGTAGAACGCGGAAGTCAGCGGATAAAATATTTTAAAATACGATAATTCCTTTAACGAATCAAATTCTTCCACCTTTTAGCGCCATGCAATAATTATTCGTTTTGCGTCAGCATGCTCAGCGCACGCGAATACAGCCTGCAAAAATGCCGGATTTTGCTCGCCGGGAACAAGCCTCTGGCGAAAGAGTCCGTACGATATATGTCGCGCACATGAGAAGAACGTATGTTGCTACAGGATGTATCAGAAGTCCTATACTTTTCGCAGACTACAGATTTTTGAAATAGTCACCGAGTTTCCTTGATTACGTTTAATTTAATTAAAAAAAGTTCTATCAATCACACATGATTGTGGCCTGAAGTTCAATTGTTCTTGGAAGTTAATTTAAATTTAATCGAAGGCTTTACGATCATTTCTTATTCTTAAAATTTGATCTAAAATTTTTTATTTTCCTGATATCAATTTGTAATTGTAAATGAGTCGACACTAAAATAGCTATCCTTAATTTTTAACTTAAAATGCGCGACTTCTGCTACGCCCTGTATCCGCAGGAAAAGCATTTTCGTAAGGCGAGAGTCGCGCGAGTGTCTTAATTACTTGGCAAATCCGACGGAGGCACGTACTTCTTATTATATTAAAGTGGACGCAACTCCGGTGTGCAGACGCCATAAATGCAAAGTACGTTCTAACTGTGAAAGAAGACGGCTTTGCAAAAATGTACCGCGGCGCTCCTTTCTTTCATGGGAAGTGACCGAGAGTGGGATTAAGAGGGGTTTCATCTCGTTCATATACCAGACACGCGTCACCTATACGTATAATGTTAAACGGCAGATCTACACGCACGAGCGCGCGTGTACGTTCTCTCGTCGGAGATGACGTCCACGTTATATCCGCTATTTGCACGTAAGCGGTTGCGATTTTGGAAACTGTTTCGACGCGTGCGATGCTGAATTGTGGAAAACGAATAAATCTCGAGATGTAAGAGCGCTTGGACACTTCCGCACCGGAAATTTTTCAATGATTACGATTAAACGGTATATCTAATTAATTTCTACTTGCCGTCTTGTACATCGCTAGAATGCAACGAACGGAAATTAACTGTCCCATGATGCAGCTGCGACGATTCGATCTGGTTTAATTCGATAAAGTTGTCTGCGCAATAATTGAAAGAAAATTTAATTCGCATATCGCGATGCACAAAAAATTGCATGCTGAGTCACGCGATGCGCGTATTCGATAGCAAATTGTCTTATAAGGTTGAATTATTGAAGGTAATAAAACCTTCAACATTTACGTGCATGTTTAATACCACTTTTATATTATAGAAACTATATTTTATATTAAAGAAATGCAAGATTAAGAAATCCTCTTTGAAAATGCACTAATACGATATTTCTAAATATATTACTTTAAAAAATCCGCTTTTTAATTAAATTATATTAAATAAAATGTACTAAATGCATTTTAATATATTAATAATAATTGTAATAAAATTATTATATAATAAGTATATAATCTATTAGTATGTTTGTTATTTTTCATTATTTTTCCATCTTTTAATACAAAATGATATAATACACTTAAAATATATACTTATTATAAAAATAAAATGCGATTAAACTTATACATATACCATATATCTTACATTTATTTTTAAAATTAAATTATTCAATATACTTACCGTTTTCTCCTGTATAGAATAAAAAATAAAAGCGTATCTAATATGTAAAAATATAAATATAATAATGTAAATATATAAATAATTTGTGAATATAACATACGCAAGATTAGAGTAAACTTAGCCTTTGTTCAATAATTAAAACGCCAATTAAAGTTGTCATTATTTATAAGTAAAGATGTCTAATCATTTTACTTGTCGTCTTGTACATCGCTAGAATGCAATGAACGGAAATTAACTGTCCAATGAAACCGTCTAATCAATCGCAATACTACAAAATATCGGTCATAGAATCCAGAATTTCTCATGAGGCTGTCTCGTGAGGCTGGCTGTTCGCACCTCGCACCTTTGCTTTTAAATATAATGGAAAACTTGTGTCTAAAACAAGAACAACGTGTATCTGGAAACTTTGCCAATTAGTGATGGGATCGCGGTTCGAATAATTGCAACTCTATCTTACCAAGTTAAGCACGATCGCCGACAGCCGAAACGCGATAGTCGATATAGTTAGACGAAGGTGAGATCTGGATGATATCGAAGGACAATGAAACATACACACACACACATACATCGCGCGACATCGAATCGACGACAGGTTGGTGCTTCTTGGGAGAAATGAGCGCAAAACCTCGTCGGATAGATTTTACACGATTATGTAAATTTTTGACGACACTTTGGCGAAGTTGGTGCGCCGCGGAACTATGTTCGGAGAGCCCTCACGTAGACTGGACACGTGCGGCCGAACCGCTACTTACTATGCGGTTTTCCATCAGTTTAGTCGTTACACGCGCAGATTGCATTCTGCACTACAAGAAAAGGAAAGCTAATGTGATTTTAAACAATGAATTTAAAACAAGACCTTAAAGTGCAAATTTAACGCAGAATTTTTTTAACCACGGTTTATTTTATTTGCGTGAAAGCATAGACCATTTATGCAATAATTATAGCAAGTATTAATTATTATAAATATAAGCAGATATTTCTAATAAAAGATTCAAAAGCAATTTTTGATTTTTTTTTAACTTTATAATAATATAAAAAATTAATTACAGATTTTATATATATATATATATATATATTTTGATCATATATAATTTATGGAATTTATGATGAAATTGATCAAATCATCAATCTCAACATCTTATATTTTTTCATAATATTTATTTCACATAGGGGTATATCTATAAATATTTAATTTAAAAAATATTATTCTTTTAAAAATAGATTATTTTGTTTATATTTCGCAGTTTATTTAATAATTTATATTAATACGTAATTCTCATAATAGTGTGCTAAACGATGACTTCTTTTTGAAAGTGGTTACAACATACTTACAGAGATTCCCGAGACCTTACCATTATTACTTTGTTTTTCTTTTCTTGGCTGTTTTGTTATTTTTATTGTGTATATAGTACTCTCTGATCCGACAGTAAGTTCTCTCTTCGTCTCTCTTTTCTTTCAAGAACTCGACTCTAAAGACCGAGTAATTAAAGAAATGTTTTTGTAGTATCACTGAAGGAAGTATCTTTCGTGGCGAATAGCCAGGCTTGTACTTTTACGGAAGTTCAAAGCTGGCAAATGGTGCGCGTTAAATATTATCCGTCCCATCTAGATAGCTTCACGTATTTGCAACTAAAGTAATAGTAATGTATACGTATGAATTAAATAGTAATAAACATGAATTAAATATCTCTTAAATTAGAACAAGTTGGAGAACTTTTTTCACTATTTTCCACTAGAAATGCTATTAAATCGTATGATGTGCAGTAAGAACTTTAAGCAGGTTGACGGTTGTTTAATAGCGATATATGTGGATGCTTAATACGAGAAAATTGCCATGTTATCGAGATAATCACGCGGTCACGTTTAAGCACCGAATGTGCAATCTGCATGCGAACGGCTTTTAATTTCGATTTGCAAGCGGATGCGCCCGGTTGAAGCGAGACAAGTCAGAGAGGATCGCTTAAGATTTTAAGGCGGGCGTGCGGCCCCAAGTGACGAAGCATTTCACCGAGCCTTTGTGCAACTTCTGGGACAACGCGGACGATGACGAGGGTTGCCGCGAGAATTCAGAGTTCACGGAATGTACCCGGCGAATGGCGTGCATTAATAGTTCATTGTTCCCCCGCCGCTCTAGAATGCCTCGCGCTTGGGTACCCACCGTTATATGAACGCTCAAATATTATGTGAGTGTATACGTTTGCGTATACGAAGCGTCCGCGAGAGAAGAATAATTGCATTACGCGCAGTATATAGGTAGCTCGTATCGTTATTAATAATATGGCTTGTTCTAATCACGTTTGTAATTTTTGCAAGCCACGTTGAAATCGCCAAAAGAACGATTCAGTCATAGCATTTTCATAGTTCAAAACTTATATTAAAGCTCATCAAAGAATAGAATATTTATATAACATAAATATAGCATAAGAGAGAAGTCCATTATATAACATATAAATATATTATTGTGTTATAAATCTACTTTGTAAAATAAAAATCAAATTAACTCCATGAAAAATGGTTTTGTCAGAATACTATATCGGGTAACAATAAGTTGATTATTTCTAATATTTTTAAAGAAAAATTTAATAGTATAATATATTTTAAAGAATTTGCCAGAATAATCATCTTTAGTAAATATGCCTTCACATACACATCAAAAATTAAAATCTGCCAATTACAAAGTATAATTTTGTAAATATATGAATATAAGACAACTATGTACTTATAGAAAAGAATGCTTTAAATTACTTTGAAAATAATTTGCTCGTATATTTACATAAAAACTTGTCTGCATTCACGTAAAATAATTCGTCTGAGATACATAATATCGAGTATTGTGTTAGTTGAAGTGTTTCCATGGAACTGTTATCACGACTAATCCAATTTCGACTGTGAACGCGTGCTTATTGATCGCACGTACATGTCATCTGCCATACTGTGGATTATTATTGAGAATGTATTGCTCCATGCATTATTGCAATATTAATCCTCTTTATTACATGGCCGTCTTCCCAATAAAGATTTGAATGTCTCCTTAGTAACTGCATACATCGAGTGCAGTTCTATGGACCTTTAAACGAATTGCAAATTCGCTTTCAGATAGTCTCATCGCGAGACAGAGTACGCCAATTTTCGAGCATCCTGTATGTACTATAGAGAAATGCGCCAGTCAGATGCGAGCGGTGGCGCGCGAGGTATTCATTCTTCGCGGTGTCTGCAGCGTAATAAAGCGAACGGGAGAACGCATCAGACAGAGGGTTTTCCGCCGATGTGGGAAACCTAGCTCCGCAAGAAGAAAGAAGAGAAGTAGATAGGCATAAAAAGAGGCGCACGACCTCAAAACCGCAGCCGTATCCGCGTGTACGTACGCGTGGAAATTGAAAATACTTTGCATAGCACAAGAGAAGCCTTCTAAACGACGATCTGTGGAAGCGTTAATCTCGAAACGCACCTCAAACTTGAAGATACATAAGTACTTTTAGGAGACAGTTCTTATAGTCGTAGAAACTTATATTGAACGCGGACCCGATTTTTGAATGTTCATACTCGAGAGTTGTTCTCGGAGCAAACAATCCTTCGGTAGAACAAGATTGAAAAATCGTTGACAGAAATCTACTTGAAAGTTTTACTCTTCGACAACTCGAATAATATAGAGAGAGACAGAAAAGAGAGGGAGAAGGAGGGGGAAAAGAGAGAAGCTTCAAAAATTTATATTTATCACTATATTGATTCTAACTTTGTAGATTAGTGTCGCAGAAAAAGTTTTTGCAGTATTGTAGGATTATAAAGATATTTCGGCAGCGTATTCCTTTTATGTTGTACATTTAATTATGTAATATAAATATATAAGAATTTTATATTTAATTCATTTATATATATGTATATAAATATATATATATATATAAATTGAAATGATAGAAATGATTATTACGAAAGTATAATAAAAATAAATAAAATATTTATTATAACATATATTAATAAAGCACGAGATTTAGGAGTATCGATTTAATGGTCTATGAATAAATTTCAAGCGTGCAATTATATAGGAAAATTAACTTTACAACATGAACTATGTTACTTTACGGAATGCACAGAATCATGCGGGTGTACGATAAATTCCAAATTACATATATGGTATATGCAGAACTGTTTATTTTACGATAAGTATATCAGTGCTTGGCATTTTGTTTAATGATTTGATGGCGAGAGAAATTATGAGAAATTTTTTTTAATACAAAGTTTTACGAATAAGATTTATTTACCTAAAATAAAAGCGATAAATCAGAGTTACTGTTCCAAAACTATTTTATATATTTTATACTTTAAAAATAACGTATTAAATGTAAAATATTTGCTTTATAAATTATATATATTTTAAGTTTTTTTTTTAAATAATATTATTATAATATTGTGTGTTGAGGGTAGTTATATTATACATCGAAAATTATACGGTATTCTGTGCCATGCCCGCTTGTAACGATAGCATTGATAATTGGAATAAGAGATAAGCCCGAGTCTCTTCCAAAATGCGGTTTTGTTCGAAGACAATCTTGTCACGGTTAGTCGGTCGGTTATCTCGACACGAATTTCCAAAATAGTTGTAATTATAACGCCCTCGAGGAGCATGTACGTCCGATAGAGAGACATAGTAGGTGCGGCAAAAGCAAACATGGCAGTGATGATACCGGTACTAGATATATAGTATGCTATATGCAAGAGCAGAGCTTTAAATGTACATATCGGGCAATTTACTCAATATAGAAACTATGCAAGTATATTGCAGAAAACATGGAATTATGGTACTATTTGACGATTTCTTAATTATAAATATATATATCGCAACTCTCCATTAACAAAATAGAATATTCTCTCTCTCACTCTCTGCTAATAAAATATAAAAAAATATTGTGTGTGTGTGTGTGTGTGTGTGTGTGTGTATATACACACATGTATATTTGAGGAATTAATATTTTGACAAAAATGTTTTTAAAAGAATGTAAAAATAGTAGAGAATATATATATATATATATATATATATATATATATATATATACATATACGAAAGAATTAGCTTAAATATATAAAGTAATTATTCTAAAAATTTACATTTATAATGATTATAATCAACAAGAAACACTTTATAATTAAAATTATATTTAATAATGCAAAGTTTATAATATGTAGCTTTTTAAAAGTGCAATTATTTCCAGAATAATAAATTAGATTAACTCTATTAACTATTAAATTAGGATTAATTTTCGAAACTTTTTGGCCTATTTATATGAAAACATTGTCTCTCTCTCTCAAAGCAAAAAGATATAAATAAATCTAAACTATCTTTATAAATTTTATAATAATGAGTTTGATTATGTACTGCTTTTATAGTGACATATACTTGATCAGTATGTCTGACATATCTTTGCTTTTACTACTTATTGTTAGTACTTTCTCTGTTTTGCTTGCTAGCGTATTTTCTTTACATATTTATATATGCTGTAAGCTCTGAAAATTTCAAATAATATTGTTGATATTAAAAAGACTTTTTTGATCTCGCTAAAACAGCTTTACAAAAAACAAGATTTATTTGCTCACTAAATATTTGCGAGGAAGTTTATCTTTTAGTTTTACTTATATATTTGTATTTATTTAAATGCTAAAAGAAAAACTTATCCGTTTAACCGGTAGATTTATAAATAAAATAAACAACGCAATTATATCTTTAATAGTAATAAAATAAGATAGAAACAATTAAATTAGAATTTTATATATTTTTTTAGATTTAATATTTATATTTTAGCTCTGTATTATTTTTAGTTTCAGTATATTATTACATGTTCCGTTGATATCGAACAATACTTGTTCATCAAAATACCATGTTCGAATATATTCACGACCGCAGTTGGAATCAAGTCCTCAGAATGTTACACGTCCCTGATTACACGAATTGAAACAAAAACGTTGGGAGCCGTCTGGTCGACGCGTTCCATCTTGACCCCAATGTATCTTACCCACCAGCGCATTGACCTACCCCAACTCGGAGCTGCACCATTGAGATGTTGCTCAGCTGCAGTCGCGTCCCTCGAAGGGCTGTGCGTTACGTCATCGCTCATATAGTCAACCGTAGTTGGCACGCGGCTTCGCCCTACGCAGACACCCGCGTCTGATTTATGCATCCTACGGGTTCAAGAGGATACTATTCGCCGATATAAATGCCAGCAAAATTTTTCCTCCAAGTTTAAACATTTAAAAAGAACAATTTCTCAGAAATAAAAGTAACCACCAGTTTGTGTGTGTGTGTGTGTGTGTGTGTGTGTATTAGTTTTAACTACAATTCTGCAGCATTAATCATTAATAGTATTTTCGAAATTAATATAACTAAATTCTACATTTCTTTATTACTTTTTAATACATTTATATATAACAGTTTCTTTAATTTTGTTTTAAAGATATTAAATAATTTTTATTCTTTCAGAACTTTATATAAAATTAATTTATGTAAATGCTTTTGTGAAAAAAGTACTCTCCATAATGTAAAAACATTGAATGTATATTAAATAATTAAGTTACAATCAATCTAGTCATATGTGCTTTGGTATTATTATTTCAGAACTTTGAATCCTTCAATCATGATAATACAAAAATTATATGTTTTTAATAATTTTACAGAAACATAATTATAATTCAAGAAGAGAGGAATAGTTGCTTTTTATATAAACTAATAGTTTTAATCATTTTAAATTACATACATATCTTAAGAAATCATATTCGCAGAAAAACACTTTTTTTTTAACTAAGTAAACTTTTGCGTGCACTGTTATTCATTTCAGAGAAAACATTATCTATCTTATTATTAATCTTTTCTTTATAAGGCATAAGGAAATTTCCCGGTGTTCAACATAAAATAATTATGTTAAGTCTATATTTAACATTAATTGTAAAATAATTAATAACAAATTATATCTTCTCATTTATAAATTTTATTTTAGTTTGTTCCTTTCACGGGAATGCAATCGCATTTCATTATTTTCTGCTTGTATATAGAGCTAATACTCATTGGCAGAAATCCCAGAAACCAAACTAATCTATTCTTTTCCATTTTTTGTATAAAGCATCGACTGGAAGCAAAAGTGCCGACGTCGATGCCAAAAAATTGATTTTAAATGGTATTTATGATTGATATAGTGTCGACGACTATTTAATATACAGGACATCTTGAAATAGTATATATAGTAGTGGGAATTTATTCTGCAAGTAATCTTTGTATTGAACTTTTCTTTGTCAAAAATTTCATTTAAATGTTAATAACTGCATTTTTTAATATTTACAGTTAAAAGGTTTTGAATCTGCACAGATCTTTTAGTAGAAAAAAATATAATCAAAAAATAAATTAAAAGTTGAAAAAAATAATACAAATTGTCTTTAAATAGCATTATAGTTTGCATAAATTTTAGTTCTCTTGAGTGTATTTGTCGATAATTTTAATATATTGAAATATTATTAAAGTTTTATAATTTTTTTATCCTCTTATCTCGATAAAATATTATCTATACAAAGCATTGTTAAACTGGAGTTAGGTTAAGTATTGATCCTTTATAGATATAGATTTGTTAAAAGCTTATTCAGTGCATTGTCGCTAAAATAAATATTTCATTAAAAAGAGTATATTAAAGCACACAGTTTTTTGTGCACATTTTTCATCAATCAAATGACGTATTATTTATATTTACTTTAGCCCTCTGTGTGTTTCTCCTTTTTTTTTCAATTCAATTATTCACAAAAAGAATATTGATTTACGTTATTGCTTAAATTTTAATTTTAAAATATAATTTTATGTTTTATATATTCTAATTGTAAGTTACAAACACAACTAATTTATATAAATTGAATAGTGTTAAGTATGATCAACTTACATTATTGTTTCGAAAGTCATAAAAGAGATAAGACTATATATTCAAATTTTATTTAATTAAAATCTTATGCAAGTAGAGAGAGAAATGTAATAACACAAATACTCCAAATATTCAATAATAGAATCATACCTGTTATACGTCTACTTATTGAATTCCTTAATAAATTATTGCGAAAGATGCGGAAATCGAGATTGGAATAATCCAATTTTGTTCTAAAATTCCTGCATATTTGAATAAATGGCAGTGATAAAATTCCTTTACGTCACTTTATAAAACTTTAGAAAAGAAAAACTAAAATGCCATTCTTGCTTTCATAATAAACTGTGTCAAGATTGAAGAAAAAAATCTCGGCTTGCACGAATACAGGTTAATATCTTAGAGAGTATATTCGGGACAATAACCATTAGCATACGCTGATTACTAATCTAAAATTTAGATGTAATCTCAATTGTAAATTTCTCAGCATATAAATCCTGATATTTCACAATTCTGAATATTGTGCATTACGACTCTAAACTTGTAAGCTATAAAATCTCAATCTTCAGTTCTCAATTCTTGGTCTTCAACTCTCGGCTTTCATCAGCTCTCATTTTCGCACAAGTTCTTTAATTTTTCCTAATAACACATTATTATAATTACAATTAATAAAATTTACGAGTTTTTCTTTGTAAAAAGTTGTCTACAATAAGGTGTCATACTCCGACAACGTTTGTGCATAATCAAGGCCGTAATTCACCGAAACTTACGCTGAACGAAAAAGCCGGATCGTGGAAGCTCGGGACTAAGCTAAGTTTCCCTCTCGCATCAATGGCACGTACACAGAAGGGGTAGGCGTGGCACTCTACGTTGGATGCTCGCGCGTGCACCGGACGCGAAGGGATGAGACAAGCAGGTATGAGCAGGAGGGTGCAATGGGATACGTGCGTATGGGATGCCGCGTGAGTCAAGGAAACGAAGACAAGGATATGAGGACAGAGTTATTTCGCGAGATGAAACGAAACGAACGACGTGTGCGTAAGACGAGGACGATAAAATAATAAAGAAGCAAGAGAAAAGGAAAAAGAGGAGGAGAGAGAGAGAGAGAGAGAGAGAGAGAGAGAGAGAAGGAGGGGAGAGGGAGGAAAAGCGAGAAGGGTTGAATCTGCACGGGAATGAAATAGCGGATAGAGGGTAACTGCCAGGAACATTCTTCCTTATCCCGTAAGCGCGAGTGAGAGAAGTAGAGAACGTGCGCCGTGAAGAGAGCGGAGTCTCACGAGAGCGAGAGAGAGCGTGAGAGAGGGAGCGAGAGCCAGATGGAGCAGGACAGAAATGCAGGGCGCGAGACCGCGCGACGCTTTCAGTCACCGCCCGATCCTCGGCGCGCACGGTTTTGGAGCGGGTGTTTCTCTATCGTGGGAAATAGAATCGGCGATTTAAATGAAAGTCTTTTGAGGGATGGGAATCGTGTGATTGGCGTACCGAATGCACGCGTCGGACGAAAGTAGAGCGGCGCGATCGTGCTGGAAAAATCGGCGATCGAAAGGCTGAGTGCGCGAGTATATCGCGATACCGAGACCTCGATGTAAAATTAACTTACAAAAGATGGAATGAGAATCGCAAGAGAGAACTGTGACTAAATTTCGTTACTATGTACAGGTGAAAACGTGCGCATCGTTTAAATGCAGAAAATATCGAGACCAATCGGAATATAAACGAATATACTCTCATTAATCACGGCGGCGTAAGAATTTTACGAGCTAGAACTTTATTATCTTTTCTCTACTTTGATTTCAATCGTTTTTCATCGAAACGGTATCGATTCGTCGTCGAAGTCCTACATCGATCATGTAGTCGCGAGGCGGTGTCTCAACTAGCGAGAAACTAAATCAGAAGTCGCGCGGGGTGTGTTTCAGAATTAAGTGGTGCGAGTGGAACGACTTTTTTCACTCAGTGATTTTTAATTATTCAGAAACCTTTAGTGCATTCATACATGTGTAATGTGAATACACGGACAAATAACTCCGACTTTATCTGCGGATTTGTCATAGCGAAATGAAGGTGCATCTCTGCCAGACTAGGAGTAGTTAGGTGAGCAAGATTAAAAAAATATTCTCGTGTTACGTCAGCGAAAGAGGCCTTTTTTTAGAGGCCGGGGAAAATAATGCAGAATAATTTTTTAGTAGATTATTACTACATTTTTAACTCGCTTTTTAATTAAAGTGATAAATATAATGTGTGTGTGAAATGTAGCACAAAATTCATATTCATATCTTTAGATAAAAATATCTGACCAATCTAGAATTAATTTTCTTTTAAGACAATAAGACATTAACGTTTTCAATTTTATAATTATTAGCTCAATATTGAATTTAACAATTACTGAGTTAAAAGCAACTCAAAATGAAGAATTCCTACTAAATTAAGTTGTATAAATATTAAAATAAGATTATAGAATTAATTAATTTTGAATACTATATAGAAATGCAAGAAGTTGCTTGTCAATCACGTTTTTAAGAAAAGTTTAATTGTAAATTAGTCAAAGAATTTTATTATGCGAAACAGTCACTGAATTTTGAGACGACTATTGTGTAAAAATAGAAAATATATAATTACACTTGATGATTTATAATTAAAAATTTAGTTCTTGTATTTTCTTTGATTAAATGATACATCTCTTGTAAATTCATGCAATATTATCTGCATGATTAATAACGTAAAATACTTTTGTCCCCGGCCTCTGTAATAGCATTTAATTAATCCTTTGAACAGTGCATCTGTTTGGCTTTATGTTAATAGTTATATTGACAGTTCATATTATTATAGTTACAATTGGTACTGTTATAATCAGAAATTAACAGAGAGAATTAAATATAGATATACTAAAATATAGATTAAGTAAAAATACACTGTTAATCTCTGTCACTAAAATAATGAGATACACGTGTATATCACGTGTGACATGTGACATATAATAAGTTCAATATTTCATCATTATTTATCATAAATGAGTCGCAACAATCGGCATAAAGTATACCATTTATATTAATAATAACAGTAATAGAATTGAAAAATCAGATTAGCTATAATTAATCTCTTCATTATCAATATATATAGTAAAAATTGTTAAAAATTTATTGTTTCTTTCGATTCTTAGTTTTTAGCTTTCCACACACTATTTTGAAAATTATTGAATATATAGAATAATAATATTAAAAATAGAACAATAAATTAAAAAGAAATTAGAAATTATCTACTTTAGACTAATAATTTTCATATTATTTTAGTCGGTTTATATTATTTTTGACAGTACCTTATTTATAATTTATTCATGTTTAGTTGTCTTATTTCAAGCCGAAAAGTTGAAAGTGATATAACCTTTTTAAATTCTCACGAGACACATTATCGACATATTTCAAAAAGGAATTGTTATAAATAATACGTTAAGAGAGATTGCGACACAATCTTTTATCGATCGTCAAAAACAAATTATATTCAGTTTTAAGTTTCTGTCTGATTTTTGAACATCGCCGGCTGCAGGATAAATAGAAAAGTGCGAGAAGAGTGCCTGAAAGTGGCGATCGACCCACCGGACTGACCGACCGACCAACTGAAGGAGAAAATGCTATTTCGCTAATGGAAAGTCGGATCCACAAATCGGCGGTACCGCGGCGCTCGCTCGCCTCTTTGTCTTTTGGGCCCCGCATACTCGGGTTTTTCAATTTAAAACGACTTCTAAGGAGAACGAGGGTGCGGGGTCGTTCGATCGATATCGAGCGGGCCAAATGGCACCGATAAATTGGAATTGTTACCGATAACGACGTTGTCAGAGGCAGCCGTGGGTTCGCGTGTCCTTAAAAATCATTCCGCGTAATTCAAGTATAACTTTTACCGAGTACAGATCCTGTAGTAATGAACGTGCGAGGCAATATCAAAATTGGTTTCCTATTTGCGCGAAATCATTGTTATGAGAACCTCGGGAAGGTGTCAAAGACTTTAAAGTTTCTACGTGATGGATTTTTTTAAAATAGTTTTAATTAATCTTGATGGTTGCTATCTTGCTATATTTTATTCCTAAACTTTTGTATAATTGTACTTTTGCAACACACACTCTTGTACTTCATATTATATAATTAAAGTACTCTTACACTTTTTTTTAAATATAATTTCTTAGCTGTAGTTTCTGTTGTGCTTCCAAATGCGATAATATTCATAATTATATTACATCATAACCTTCTACAAAATAATTTTAATCAAGAATTAAAGCAAGACAATTTTTATTAAAAAATATCAATGATTTTTTATTTATAAAACTAGGAAATCGTGCACTTTTTTTGAAAACATATATTCCAGATGAGAAAACATATTTTCCACAATATGAGAATTTATAATTTATTATAGTATTATACTCATGCAAATCTTTTAATACATTTAATAAACCAATTATTGGATTTAATATTAAATAAAAACTAATTTTCAACAAAATTAGTTATTAAATTATGTATATATTAGAGTGTATAAATATAATTATATATGCAATTTGTATACATAAAACAAGCAAAAAAATATAATATTGATTCTTTATTTATCAAAACATGAATAGTGTTTGCTTTTTATACTAACTATGTAAGATGTTTTCAAGATATAACAAAATGTTTGACTTAAAGACATAATTAAAAGTAGTGTGTGTGTGTGTGTGTGTGTTTTGATTCTTTCTATATAAAAGTTTTCCAATTCATATACATGATGAATTTTTGATTAGCTGTCCAGACTAAATCGGCCAGAAAGTTCGTCGCAGCATCAAAGCAAACTCATAAATCCTCTGTATCATTATTACGACGTTCGTTAAGAAACTTCCGTTTCGGTCTTTAACATCGCCGAGTTGCCGCGCGTTTCCAGTTTCGTCATATCGTACGGTTGATTCAGTGTACTGATCGCACAGTTTCGCAGTTATAGCAACCGTAACGTCGCTTATTGCGAAAAGTTATATCTTTGCCAGCGCATATACATTCGATGTATACACGCGGAGAGATAAAGAAATTTTCGTAAATTTCGAAATTAACGTAGGATAAAACATACCATCCAAGATTATATGCTCAAAGTGATGAAAGATGTGTTAACGTTAACGTGCGAACCGCGAAAACAGATTAAACTCATCGTCAACAAGTTATAACATAAATTGTTCAAAGAATGCTTTATTCGCAAAATACGCTTTGCTTGCTTTTTTATAAATTTTATGGGAACCGATGGGAACATCGATTAATTTGAATTGTTTTACGAGAGATGCGGTTGCTTTCAGCAAAATACTGCAATTATTAGTTATATTTCACAACTGTAAAATATTAAAACCGCTATCAGAACTGTCAAAAATTTGCAAAATGCGTTCATTATTGAATACATTGTACAATATATATGTTACATAATTTGGAAAGTATTATAAATACACAACTTATATGCAAACTGTTCCAGAACTTCTAATTTAAATTTGAATAATTATTTGATAAACTTAAAATATTTTTAATAAAATTTTTTAGAAAGATTATATCTTCAATTTATAATTAAAAAAATCGACTTAAAATTCTTTTTAATTGAAATAAATAATTAGAGTTTGTTATACTAAGTACTAAACAAACTCTCATTATTTACTTCAATCAACAAGAATTTTAAGTCAATTTTTTATTATAAATTTAAAATATAATCTTTCTAAAAGTTTTTCTTAAAAAATATTTTAAATTTATCAAATAATTATTCAAATTCAAATCAGAAGTTCTGGACGGTTTGCATATAGAAAATCGCAACATATATGCTTATATACATGCAATATACAAGCAATATACAAGCACGGATGACAAAATAAAAAGTTAATTTGTGTATTTATTCTTTCTCCTCACACACTTTAATCGTTATATTTTAATAATATTATTAATATGATTATTGGGATAAAAAACGCGAAAAATATTTTGATGTTTAGTTAGCAGTAAAGACTTTAATTGACCCTATACTGGCTATTATTATGATCGTTACGACAATACGACCATTGGTTTTGGTTCTTATAATCTAAATTGATGTAATTTCGATGCTTATTTATGTATACAAGCATTCTCTCTATTTAAATAATTTAATTTATTAAATTATAAAAAATATTACCTCAGCCAGGATTGAAACCTGAAACTTCCCCATTCCATGTAGGGTGTCGTATATATACCAATTCGACCACTGAAGCCTTTACTGGCGAGGTAAATATACTACTTATTCGATTTTGATGTTAGATTCGTTATTTTATTTAATGAGAATATCTATAATACTCTGCAATGGTGACTGATGCTGCGATATACCAGTGACGTAATAGAAAAGATTATTTAATTAAGTAAAATTGACGCCACCAAAAGTTCGCGTAAATTGTTGATACGCTCGAAAGTCAAAAGTTCTCACAAATTCTGTCTGTCGATGCGTACTCATTCGCTTAACGCTTGGCATCCAATGATGAAGAGATGTAATTGTAACACGGAAAGCGCAACATCCGTGGGTATCATCGAATAAAAACTTACTATACTACTCAAGCAAGAAAGAATTCGGTCACTTCGCGTCTGCTTTAATTTACATTCTAAATTAATTGCCGGCAGTCAAATGTCTCTGCAATTATTTACAAATATTGATTTACAAATGTAGAACATTTCCAAACATGCTTTCTTTATTTCTCTTTAAATAAACAACGCGTTTACAAAGATTTGTGGTTGCTCGATTCAATAAGATTTTTTGATAATTTCGAAATTTGTGCTTAATAAAAATGTCGGAACTACCGAATCGATATATAGTTTATGCGATTATTTATACAGCTTTATAAAACGTATTACAAAATAATAATAAAATTTACATGATATGAGTTATCACTTTATCAGTGTTCTGTAAAAGTAACTTTGAAAATTGAATTAAATATTTTGAAATATTCTATTACAAAAAAATCTCGGGTAAGTAGGTAATATTCTAGTAATCTTTCAACGTAATATTTTAACAGGATGAAAAGTTGAGAGAACGCTGTTTATTTAACGTCGTCTATTTATAAGTCTTTTCTACGTTATGACATGTTGTCGCGATCGCCGACAGCGTGCGTTCGCGCACGACTATGATATAAAATCAGTCAAATAGCGGACTATTATTTTTCTAGCGCATCTCTCGCATGAATGACGTTGATCGCTAGACGCTTGACGATTTTTACCTGTGCTCTTGCGATAATGCTCCGACATAAAACGTGAAAGGTTGACACTTGTGATACAATAAAAGACGAACGTCTGTCCGTTGCTCCGACGGGAGAATTGTTTGGATTTGCAAAAATTATTCCAGGAAAATAGTTACGAATGCCATACTTAAGCAAAATGATTCGATCGATGCAAATATTTATATTTAATTTATTATTCAACTGGAAATTATAATATTTCAAGTTCAAAGAATACTAGATATTATAATTATTATGAAGAGAAAATATAAATTTATAAATATTAAATTAAATTTTCTCTAAATTTAACCCTATCTTAAAAGAAAAATAATAACGTACATTTAATTTTTAAACAAAAAAAAATCTATTTCATTAATTTTATTTTTAAATGTGTGTGAAATATTCGTACTTATTTTCTTATTTTTCCTTCTAAAGATATACATCAAAATAAGATCTAAAAATATTTTAGCTCTTAATAATATAAAATTTAAAAAATGTTTTATTAAAATTAAATAAATTAAGAGAGAAAAATGGGAGGAGGGAAAAAGAAGAGAGAGCGCTATTATTGAAGATTTGATTAATTATACCTATATATACATATATATATATATATATATATATATATAAGATAAAAAGAGAGAAATATAAAAACAGTAGCTTTAGATACACCCAATTTTAGAAAGACAAACAAATAATAAAACCATATTTTCTAATTAAATTTAAATGACACATTTTAGCAGAAAATTTCAATTTTAAATTGGTACTAAAAATCTATTATTAAAGAATACATATTATATTCGAGAATTACTAAATCTGAACTTTGTAATTATAGATATAGAAATGGATTAAATATTCTAAGCTTTTGTGGTATCGCATACCTATTGTACCACAGCATATTGTTAAGTAAATGTCGATGTAATATAATTTCTCGATGAGAAATTTGAGGGAGGAGATCGGTTTAGAACCGCACAATATTGGAATGGTTTGCAGTTACGCAGGCGTTCTCGAGAAAACAGGGGATTCTCCACTCGTATTATCAGCGATAATTTATAGCCTCATGATTTATGCGTAAATCCATGCTCAATCGATTATGCGTTACGGTGCAGTATAGCGTAAAACACTCGTGAGAATATAATTTTCGATCGAATATCCGCCGTAGCTACGCACATTAATTACCACACTATAATTTTATCGTGTGCGTCCTTGTAATATGCTCACGACGCGCCTATTATTGTTCCATTAACGATGCGACGGCGATCGACCACACATGCGAAATCGATAGCTAATTTAAAGGTGCTCATAGCTGCGAGATAGTCGACGTTTATTAATTGCGTTTTATTCGTTATCACTATTTTTTTTCTCCTCGCGTGAGGTATTCTGAATATTGTGATCCTCGAAAATTTGCCCGCAGGAATTGTTCACTCGACAAAACGTTCGATCACAGTATCTTTATAAACAAAGATTTACTCTACTAGAAATATAATATAACATCAAAGATATTTCAAGTTGAATACTAAATAATAGTTGACAAATGATAGTTAAGAATCAAATTTTAAGGAAAAAAATTGTTTTGTCAAATTTGTCGAAAAATTTATAGGTCTATCATCATTCTGTTTATCATTCGACAAATTATTCGACAAATTTTATTTGCAACCATAATTAACGCCATATTGTGATATTAATTGATTAACGTTTTGAATAAAAATCATATTTGCAATTTATCAATTTTCAGTAAATACGAATTTACGATTATATTGATAGAATATTGATAGATGTCCACGCTTTATACATTTCGTGGTTACTATTAATTTTACTAATGATGAAGATGGATTGCGTATGAATTCCAAATTGGAGTCAGCGACATTTCGGAATTCAACTTCGGACCAAAGTTATCACCGCTGAGAAGGAAAACGAAGTTGTCCCCTCCTCCCCTCCCCTCTTTGGCATGAACTATAATTAGTTTATCGAGAACTGTTAACAGTGCTCGCGCAATTCTCTCTGTAAGCAAGCTGTGCAAAATGTGCCAGGCTTGATCTCGCCCTATACTCTTTCAGTGATCCAACACGAATTTCCTAATGTATTAATTTATTACGCGATACTTGATTTATATTGAAAAGTGGAACTTCAACGTTAGCTATAATATTATTTCTTGCGGATAAATTTCCAAGAATTTGCTTTTCCAAGTTCTTTAGCGCGTTTAAGTACACTAAGTACTATAATTTCATAACTTGAAATCAAACAGCTGACGAAAATTAAGGTCTTAGTTATATATATATATATATATATATATATATATAGTTAACAGAATAGATTTAATAAATTTAATTATTTTAGTTACACTTTTTAACAAACTCATTGTATTTTAAATAAAAAAATTCATTAAATTAAAAAAATTTAATTGAAAACAAAATCTGTATGTATATTATTTCTTTAAAGTTATATTATTGCTAATTGCATTTCTCTCTCTCTCTCTCTCTCTCATTTCAGAGAAATCTTTATTTTTAAATAATTGATTATTACAAAGCCGATGCAAATTATTACGCCATCATATTTAGATGTAAATTCATATACTCTACTTCACATTTTTTTCAATTATTCTCTGCCACGCTGCTCCACTAGTCGCATCTGTTAAAACAATTTTTAAAATAAATTAAAAGTTAAGACTGTTCGTTGTTTAATGATTTCCGCAGAGTGCACTCTCGGGAACGTGTTTACCTCGCGTAACTCGCTATACATTCTTGTTATTCATTAGAAACATGTCTTTTCATGATAATCGCACACCGCGCGGAGATTTCGTTTAGGTTCCCGCTTATTCTTCCATTCGTCGCGGCAATTTGAAGATAGAGGTTTATATATATATACATCTAAATAATATTAATTAAATTATTTAGAGATATCTTTCCTCCTTGAAAAACAGAGTAATATCTTGCTTTATGCGACCGAGAGAGTTAGCTATGGCGCAATCAGACCAAAACGCTGCGGGAAATCTAGTTGCCCGTGTCATGTCTTGGATTTATCACCATATATTTCTTACTAGAGAACTATACATCTCAGCCTTATGCAAAAATGCATCATATATAATACTAATACAAAAAAAATTTCTCCTTAAGTTACATCAGTAAAGAGGTCTCTTTTGCTTTTTTTATCTTATAATTTGAAAAAGTGTAACGAAGAAGGCAGAAGTAGAAATGAAGCAAGAATACATTAATAGCAAAATACATTAATGGTCAATTTACCACAATAATAATTAATAAACAAGTATTATTATTTATTTGGAGAGTATTTAATGTACCCTCCAAATACTAGAAAGTATTTAATAATATTCTAATAGATAATAAATATCATATAGTTTTTCTCTGAAAAACTAAGATGTTGTAATTTGATCTCTTTATAACGAGTAGAAATTGGTCAATGTGAATAAGGCAAATAGTAATAATGAAAGTCACTTATAAGTTCTTGATATATATTAAATATTAACTAATATTTTTTAATCAATTTTATTTTATAAACGTCATTTATATTCATAAATTAATTTTACGAAGACATATTAAAGAGACTCTTTTTAAAACATTTTTTAAATATAGGAATAGTAAGCGAAAAAAGTGCTGCTAAAAAAAATTGCTTCGTCGTTTGAGAGAATTTTTAATTTTCATCATATGTGCTCGCGAAAGCTTTTATTAGCGCTACGCTATCTCTTTCACCGTTCTTTTTACCAAAAGTCAGAAGATGATCATTTTTGCCACATCAGAACTCTTGAAAGACGAATTCTTAAAATTTTAAAGCACGGACGATGTAAAGCGAGGAAATTTTTGTGGCCTGTATACCTCTCAAGATCAGGCAATGGCATGACACGATCAACATGTCAAGATTCGCAAGATATAATATAGAGATAGAGATGAGAGAAAAAGGAGTACTTTTAACCGTCACAAAGGTGTAACGGATCGTTGCGGTTACGGCGGTAAGAGAGTAACATGCTGTGCACGAAATGACCCCGAGTTCCTGTTTCAAATCCGGGTCGTTGTGGATATTTGTCACGAAACAAAGGAATTCATGACGCAACAGTGGGTCCCTATCGCTCGTGAGATTCTGCAACAACTGTCGACATTATCATATTCAAATAGAGACATCTTTCTTTGTCAAAATTTATAAACAATATATGTCAGTATATACTACAAATAAATTTAAAAAACGGATTTCTTTTCCAAATAAGCTAGTTTAATCAATTAATGTATCTTGACTAATATTTTCAAGGTCGGTAGATTTTATTATATTAGTTTTATATTAATCGCTTAAAGAGTAAATGTATATACTAATGCGCGAACAGTGAACGGACAGTAGTATATATAACGCAAATTAACGTTTGGATACTATAACTATAAAGTTTCAAAATACAGAAAAAATATGTTTGTCTTTGATTTTAATTCGCATTATTACTTATTTAAGGACTAAAATGATGAAGAAGGTGTCCAGATATAGGTACGTGTCTACTGAACTGACTGTCCAGGCATTGGTACATTTACCTTAACAGTAATTATTTGCAGGCAACTATTATTTAATTGTCACTATGCGGAAACAATTCATGAAAAAGTTCAAATTTCTTCTCTAATAAATTAAGACTGTTCTAAACGGTTAAAAACGTATTTTTGCGGTCGGATTCGCCTCGCGAGCTTATTTTTCGTGTCCGCCACCGCTATCCCAAAATTACTTCTTGAGTTTGCTCACCACACACCGTGCTCGGTATGTTCGCGCATGTGGTGGCTTAAGACGTCGTTCAGTTTGCAATTTTCGTCGCTGTGCTTTTACTGCATGGCCACTGCACCCCGGAGTACTGCAGAATTGCTGAACCAACTAACGAAACTTTGCTCCTTAAGGACTTCCGAGGACTTTTCTTTCATCGACAGCCTTTTCTACCCGCGGAGTCAAAAGAGACTCGCCATTTCCTTTAGAAAATTGTCCGTTATTTCTATTATATGTTTGTCCAACGCATATTAAAAATGAGACACAAAGTATGCTTTATTTATAAAATAGTGGTATCAGTTAGCAAAAATAAAATTTTTATTTATGCTATTATTCTTATCATATATGAACATAGTAGATTGCTTTTTTTTTATAAAATGAAAAAAGAATAAAATAAAATGTTCAATTTTATATTAAATACTTTTACGAAATTTTATATATATATATATATATATATATATATATATATATCGATTCTCTAAATAAAGAAAATTTGTATCACTATTCTATAATACTTTAAACGTATAAAACATTTGTGTGTATTTTATTATGCACAATATTTGTTATTTCAATTCGCGCAGTTTACAAACATACTCACAAATCGATATTGCTTCTTCCATAATACAATACAAATGCAATAACGAACCAAATATTTGTTGAAAAAGCAGTAGTGTAAGATATATAAAAATTTTTAATATTTACGTAATATACTTTACTTTAAGCAAAAGCTGTGGTAGTGAGCTTTTAGAAAAATATGAAAACTATAGTAATAAACCACATGGTCCACGTATATAAAAAAAGAATGTAAATATTTCGTGAAAAGAAAATTTAAAAAATACAAAAGTAACTTCTAAATCTGAATCAGTGACTATTCACTGATTCAGATTTAGACAGAAAAGTCGCATTTTACAATTTTTTCGATATCGAATTACATGCAATTTTATTCTCTGGTTTACTATATATATATATATATATATATATATATATATATAATTTCTAGATAATAGCATATAGTAATATTAACAGTTGGCCCATTTCTAATATAGTTTTAAGCTTTAAGAATAACTCTGGATAACTGATATAAATCGCGGTTTCAGGATGGTTTAAGAGAGATTTATCCAATTTTACAAATCTTGAAAAGCAGGCAGGTAATGTGAACTTCTCTCTGCTTCACTCTCTTGGCTTCCACTCGCACTATTCATTTAATATTTACAGTATTTGCAATTCGATTTCATATTATCGCTCGGTGGTACCTTTATTACACCGACATTATCGGAGCCAGCCACTGTAACTGCAGTCATCGGTAGTTAGAGTCGAACCTCAAACTCCATTAGCCAGTCTAATAATGTTCCCGCAGAGAGAAGCGTTTTTGTCCATGCCGCCAAATGACTGAATCGTCATTGTGGATTATATAGACGGTTGCTCGCGCAATTTTCCGAGAATAATACGACATCGAATTTCGCATCACGTAAATCGAATGCAAATATTGATCGTCGCGCGGATTTCGATTAGACGCGCACGAGGAACGCGACTTTAACTTCGGCGTCTCACATTTCGCGTTATCCGACCAATTCCCCCCCCCCCCATTAACAAAAGGAACTCTATATACTCACGGCGCCTTCTGACTCTGCTGAAAGTTGTCGCGCGTTAATATATCTCGCGGCGAAAACTTAGTTTTCATTTCCTGACGAGGCTGGAAACCGAGGATGCCAGACATAACGAGTACCGCTGTATTTCCGTCTTAAACTTAATTCAGATTATCTGACACCCGTTGCCCGTTGCAAACGCAGATTCTGTCAATTTATAAACGCGCGCGTAGTCGTTGAAATAAAAACGTAAAAATTAGATGCGATAAGCAAGTACTAAGTATATCTCGTTAAACTTGACATTATTGAAGAAAGAAGGAAAAAGCACTTTATGCTAATACTGATAAAACAAACCTTATTATGAAAATAAAAGTTTGAAGAGATAGATAATGAAATCATGCATGTAATAATTTTTCTACGACTTTTTCTAACATACGACAAATCGCTAGTAATATAAACATAATAATAAAAGATATAATTTTATATATACAATAGATATTATGTTTCCTTCGCGCATTTGTGCGTGGTATTTGCAGGTATGAGGAATATTACAATATTAGAGAATGGGATTAATTTTAACCCGTAGAACCCCACACCTAAAAATAACGTAGGAGCCACACTGGGGTCCAGTGGAGCCCACGCAGAAAAACAGTTGCCATTTGCGTTCTTTTTGATGTATCGACTCAAACCTTGAACTGGAATTTAGTGACTTCCTCTTTATAATCCAATAATTTAAAAAAAAATTTTATGTTAAAAAAGCGCAAAAAAAAAAATTTTTATCGAAAAATTGGACTTTTTTCACAAAAATATTCATCAAAATTTTTTTAGATAGAGCAAAAAAACTTCCTGCGTTTTACTCTAAAAATAGTATACTTTTAAGGGAAAAAAAAACCTGGGGTCCACTGGACCCAGTGTGGCTTCTACGGGTTAATAGTAATTTTTAGATAATGTAAAATATTTATACCTAAATTTATAACTAAAAAATACTGAGAAGTACTGAAGAGTTTAATCTCTAAATACATTATTAAAAATATAACAATAGATCTATTAAAAACTCTAAAATTCATGTTTTATTTTAGTCATACTTATTATCTTTCTGTAAGCAATCATAATTTTTGACAGTAGTAAAAATGTCGTGTTTTATTTATGATTTCAGCATTTTATTCTATTCGTGAACATAAAGCATTTTTGTTTAAAGCATCATATTATAGAGGTGAACGATGTATCTTATCGTAACGCGCGCGCGGGTTTTATTGAATTTCTGTAATGAATTTAACATCGTTCTTTCTTGCGCGTATAGTCAGGACTACTTATCGGTGAATTTAAATTTTTAATAAGATTGAAATTGCTTTGAGTTGGTCGGATTAACCGAGATAGATTCAACGCGAGCACCAATAGAGAGACGGATCCGAGGAATTGATTTTTTAACGAGCTGTGCGATTTAACACGATTTTACGTTTGAGCTGGTTGCGCTGGGATGGTGGTTATGTCTATTTATACGACTAGACGTTAACCATTTTGCACGGTTCGCTTGTGGTATAAGAATGGACGAGTCGGAGCCGGTGTTCGCATAAATTTTTCTATCTAGGAAATTGCCGTTTTTCTCTCGTTCCACCTTCGTCTTCCTGTCGTCCGTCGAACTCAGATATGCTAATAGTTCGCTACCTTACTTTCATCGTCGTGGGAAATAAATCTCATTTGCGACCTGTGCTTTAAGGGACCGTGAATTAAAAGTGGAAACACACACACACATATAGACGCACGCATACGCACGCATGCACATAAAAACGTCGTGAACAATCTTTGAAAATCTGGAATTATTACTATAATTTTATGTAAGCTTCGATGTAAATTTATCTAAAGATAGATTCAAATTCTGTTACCAAAAACCTTTTCGTTACGTATTAATCAATATTGGACATCTAACATCAGTTTATTATTAATAAATATCATACATCTTTGTAATATGATATTTGCAAGACAATCAATAACGAGATTTATGCAATTTCTTTTTTTTTCATTTTCAAAATATTGTCAACGTGATATTAAAATTTCTATCTAAACACGTATAGTTTTTGATTTCACGTCAAAACAACAGTCAATCTTGCCACAATTTCTGCATAACTACGAAGATTCGCTGCGAATTCGCTGCGGTATTTTCTTCGTGGTGTTACCATAAGCTGATTGGCAACTTCGTGGGGAGTCCATCGAGCTCAGATCCAGCGGTTATGCAGACCCGATTCTGGTCTACCAACTTCTCGCGGACGGTATAATGCTGCGGCGATAAGACTAATGTAACTTAGGTCACGTACCATCATAGCACATTGAGATATCTCGATGAGTATCCCTGCTTGTATTCATATCCGCCGTATAGATTATGCGCATACACAGATACATGTAGTTTAGGTAACTACTTACTTTCAACTGACTACATGACACCGAAGTGTATAAGCGATGTAACGTCGAGGACAAAGTATCATGAGGGGTGGCGATTTAAGACAGACAGCCACAGGATTAACGATTTCTCCCTTCGGGATTCCTCTCAAAACTGAGTCGAGTAATAAAATTTACTTTTTTAGCGCGAAGGGAATTTTAGCTTAATTGTTCACAAGCGTTAGAGCCAAAGCACATATATGACAGTCGTAATAGTCGTGGACGTAACTAACGCACAAGCTTTGGCGTATCCTGATCTGTCAGGTCGGGGACTACGACCGTCGTATATCGCTACGCCATGTTATGTGCTTTGGCCTTTACTTGCTGCAACGACGTTATTCCCTCCGTTGAATTAATTGCTAATTAAATTACGCATATCGATCCTAGCTTATATAGCCCTTGGTGTGTTATCGCTGTGATCAGGCGAATATTGTGATTTATTATTTCATTTAACTAATTTTTAATTGTCACATGAAAAATGATGTCAGGACCGTTTTAAGGCATATTCAAACAATGAAGATTTGTGATAAATTTATCAAAATAAAAAATAATTATACATGATGCTGAACGTAACATACTTATATATGTATAAGTAAGATATCTAATAAGTAAATATAGTTAAAATGAGTAATTGAAACTAAATATATATGTCTATATCCAATATTCTTCTATCTTAAAAATTGTTATGAGTAATAATAAAGATCCGCCTGCTCCGCAAAATAAAAAAATGGATTTTCTAATCGCGGCTTTACGCTTGACGCCGTGACAATCACAATTGTTTTCGATTTCGACAATCGTTTTCACGGTGACATGTAAAAAAGAAAAAAAAATAGGTTATTTCCGAACGCCTAATACATCGCCTACTTCACCTACATCGGTGTTAATACGGGAAGTAGAGCGATCTAATGAAAAGTCTACGAACGGCAAATCCTAAATCGTTTTCAATCATACGTTGGATCATTAGCAGGAACTGCTATACGAATACCGGTTAAAAATAGGACGCTGTTCGACCACTGAGCATAGAGTTTGGAAACAATACGCAAACCCTTCAGGGCAGTATATTAGCCGTATTGATTGCGAATGTACTATCGAAAGTCTGGCGGGCAAAATAAACGATATAATTTTGGATATAATTTCGACGAATTAGCGTAACCATATAATACAGTTGAAATTATGAACCCGCAAGATAAATTATTATGCGCTCCAATAAATAATGAATGAGAATTATTATAGACATTTCGCGATATTCCAAGATTCCTTCATCTATATTTTTTAATCAATTTAGTCGAGATTTTCTTCCCAGAAATCTGTTTGATCGTTATATGGCTTTTTAGGATTCGATTTTTCAATATTTTTATAATTAATCTTTAACTTAAAACTGTGCTAAAGTGAGTTCTTTTTGTAATAGTATAAATCTATGAACTAGTATATCTGTCTGTATGTTCCCTGCATAGACTAACACGAAATCTGGAAATTCCACATCCTCCGCCTTGACACTTTGTAATAATTTAAGCTTAGTGCATTATTATATATGTATCTAGAAAGCCTGGATAACGCCGGGTAGTTTAAGCTAGCGAAGAAAACTTAGTTAATTTTGTATATAACACTTTTGCACTAAAAATTAACTTATAAAATTTCATGGAGTTTCAGTTGTTAATAATTCAAAAACTATTAGTGTTTCAACATTCTTGTTAAGAGAAAAGTTTAAATTGATCAAAGACCGTAAATAAAAGAAAGTATGAGCAGCTTTTGAGAGATATCTATGTTATTTATACTTATCAGTTTTCTGGTTATGACATGACGATGTGGCATCCGAAACGAGAGTTACGACAGGGATTATAAATAATAATGTAAGTTATAAATACATTATTGTATAATTAATAAATATTAATAATATGTTAATTATCAGTTCTAAAAAAGACAATGAATAAATATAAAGATTGTAGAATAATTAATATTAGTATGCCATCACAAATTGGAAACTGAAAATATTTATTTGTTGCTCTGTATTCTTGATATGAAATCATAATCATAAGGGAAAAGATGCACCATAATGGTATGGAATAAATCTTAGGTGCAAGTCTTCTAGAGAGAATTTTTTGAATTAAAGATATGTGAATGCAGGGAATATGCATTTCGCATTTTGATGTAAGGTGGAGATACACTCGACGGAGAAAATAAATGATGGGCATTTCCATAAAAAATCAATTCGCGATATATTTTTATCGTGGCGTATATTACCGATTTCGTTGAAGTGCTCGAAAAGTTTTCTTATAGCCACTTAAATCTTTTTTCATACGGATTGATTTGCTGCCCTACCCTGCAAGATACTTTTCGCGAAGCGTATATTTAAAAGTTTCCAAATGAAACGTTTCACAAAAATGGTGATGTCTTCAAGCTTGCAAGTGAATGTAATTCTGTTGTTGCACATCATCTTATTTAACGCGCAGAATAAATGCAAGAGTGATTGGCTCGATGTAAAGTATGTGACGAAGATTGTATATTATAAAATCGTATATTGACAAAAAATGTCAGCTATTATTTAGATAAAATATATTATGATATAAATTCAACTACATAAATTTGTAGTATGTTACTTAAAATACTTATACATATCTCGATTGCAAATATCATTCGGTGTTACTACGATATTTATATTATAACTTTCTGAGAAATATTTTGGAATATATAATTTAAGAGATTTAAGAATATCTTTTTTTTAATAAAATTCCACTTTTACGTTAGTTATGTGTATCATAGGTTTTAAAATAAAATCCATTTGTGTCTCTTATAGTAATTGTAAACTACAATTATTGCAATATACACTGTTTCAATTAATTTTAATTATTATAAGAATCTTGTCTATATGTAAATTAATTTTATATATACATATATTTACATAGTATAAATGTACATGGTCATTTTATATACATTTCATACAATATAGCGTATCCACATCACCTATTCGTACTATAATTTCCGATTAATAAAGCTATTTAATTGATTGGGACAGTCGTTTATCCTTTCTAAAAGAAAGCAAGTTAAATCGATACTCGCATCTCTCGAAGTCTTCTCGAAAGTCTCGAATTGCTTTGTTGGCTCTTTTCCGCGATGCTGATTGATTCTGTTGCTGCGCTAACTTCGTGATAGCATAGCATATTTTGACAGTTGTGTGTAATATTAAAGCTAAATAGCGCGCGCGAAGCGCGCGTCTGTGATGTCTAGTTTAGAATAAATTATAGAAGAAAATTTTATCTCTCTTTTTCAAAAGAGAACAATATGAAGAATGCATCAGGAATTTCAATAATACACAATCCATCGTGAAAATTACTTTTAAATCAAAAGTAAATTAAATATGCTATAGTACTTAAATTAAATAATTAAGTAAAATCTTTGATAATTCAACAAAATTACAGACTACGTTGTTAAATATAAAAAATGTAAACGTCTATCCTAATGTAATTATTTGTGATTTTATAAAAGCAAATGTGTGCGAAACAGGACATAGTAACTACCACTTCAATTGTATGAAATTGAATATTCATGAATTTTACTTAAAACTTTCATTATATTAGGCAATGTGCATAGAATTACTAATTCCATTTATAAGACAAGACGTGACTTGCAGTCGATCATTGATTCTGCTCATAATATTTTGATTTCGTATGTTTGCGAGAATATAGGGCTCAGAATACAGCTTCTATATGCTTCGATAGATGTGTTCACTATCGAAGCATCGAGGTTCCCGCTGAGGTTTGCAAGTTGTTCTGGTGTTACCGGCACGATCGAAAGTTACGGGGCTACCCGTCGATCGAGGACACGACGGCTTAATTGGCAAGTTGCCTCCGGCGGTACCTGATGAAAGAGTCGGTGATGTCTTTCTCGTGCTTGGGTCAAAGCGGTAATCGGGTTGAAAAAGATTGCCCACTGTTTTGGAGCGCCTAACTTTTAATTGCGTGGTACTTCTAATTGAATCGAATTGGATTGCTTCCAAAATGAGTACCAGATATAGACTTTACGAGACAATGACAATCGTATAGCTAGTCTTTATGTGGTAGCCCAATAAAACACTTTAATAGCGTATTCCTTGACTAGTTTGAAATTTATTTTAAATGTTTTTTTGTTTCTCGTATTATATGACACTCTTTATACAAAATATATCTTGAGATATTGTTAAAAGTGCATTTAAATAATTAATTGTATATTTATTGTCTTTTTAAATAATTACACAGTAACTAAGTAACTATTCAATTATTCTATTTCAGAAGGTTCTAACTAGATACTAGGTTCTAATTAAAGCCTAATAATTACTATACATATTAATTAATAGTATCCATATTGGATTATGGTAGCAGAATTGATAAATTACAAGGAACTTTTTACGTTGTACAAAATAATTAAATTTTTCATGTAGTATTGAATGTATTTGAGAAATATTGTAAAATATGCGCGAATAAAATCTCTTTTTGGTTCATAAAATAATAACTAATTGTGATTAACAGTCATAATAAGTACACATTTTCACTGGAAATGTAGAATATATTTAGATTGAATTATACCGTTGTTTATTAATAAAAAAAACCAAAAGAGACGATGCATTTTATAAATTAACTATAACAAACGCAAATCTGCGAAAATATTTATTTTTTATATTCGATATATGTGTGTACATATATATATAGGCATATATTCTCTATTTAATGTATAATAATAAATAAAATTTGAAAAAGATATTTAATAAGAGTTTATATAAAAAGATTTAAAAAGGATGTTAAGTGAACTTTTATGTTATTGCGAGCAAAATAGTTTTTAAATATCTAAATATTTCGACGTATATTTGTGGATAACTCGGAAATGTAATGGTCGGAAAATTTCACGACTGTGGCGTTAATATCTTTCACTTTTGCGAGCATGAATGAAGGAAATGGTGAAAATATCGGCGCCGTCCGTCGCAATCGCGATTTTTCGCTGTCCCGTTTACCACGAGTTATTGCTTTCGATAGCGCATCGTCATTCAGGTTCATATTTTTGGTGTTCACGGATGCGCGATTAAAGCCCGTGGAAGCAAACAATGAGCAAGATATCAGGGATCTATATGTCGGCTAGCCGGTCGCAAAAGTCTCAACTTGTACGTACGACGTTAACGTATGGCAGCATAAAGGCGCTTGGACAAACTCCAAATTCGCTGTACAGCGATGCCTTGATGCTAATCAGGGAACGTTGCAATAACGTAACATGCACTTATGCGTTTTATTTTTCGGGTATAAAAAGATATTTGTCAGCTAAACTATAACTGTTGAATGCAGAAAAATTATATAGCAGTCGATATAAATGTGCCAATATAACGGTGAATGATTATATTTTTGCAGAATAATAATTGTAAACGTTTCTTTCCATTAAAAAAAGTTCTACTTTGAACTTTTTGAGATGTTTTATCATTTAAAATGTATATTCTCTAACTTTCAGCATAGACAAAGTAAGAGATATGCCGCTATAACCACTGACAATGAGATTGAAAAGCTTTATATTTCTTCTCGATAATGCTTTATAGAACTAATTTTCCACGACATTACCAATTAAAGCTTCTTGGACTTCTTAGACTTCCTATTGTTGCGCATTGTAAAGATGACAATATAAAGACTTGAAAACTTATACGGTTGCCCAATTACGAAGAGTTAATGGCAACCGTTGAAAAATTGCAACAAATAATACTTCTTTTTAATCATATTTCCTCTTATACCTTCTATTATCTTTTCCGACAAAAATGTAAAATAATTTTAAAATAAAAGTTTGCCTAGTCTGTTACATGCACAGTTGCACATACATTTCAAAAACGTGAAAATCTTTATAATATAAAAACGATTTTTCGTATTAAATATAAGTATTTTGTTTATTTATTACTTTTTTTTCTTTCGCACGAGTAAAGGTAGTAATATATCTATCTATCCTAAGGCACATTCGTATACGAGTAACCGGTTACCTGCGCACGCTCGCACGCCCCAATTCCACGATGCGTATCCTTTGCAGCCTTCGAGTGGGTTTCATTGTCGATTTCAAAGCACGAGTTTACGGTGCCATGGAATCAATAGATGCGGCAGTGCATTCTGATGAAACCGCCGTGCGCGTGTTGGTTTCTGAACTGTCAACAAACCAGCACGCAACACGGATACGCAGTAGTGGTGGATTCAGAAAAATCCTACATGGCACGGAAAATAACAGAAACATTGTTTTATCTGTTTCTATACGCTTCAAATCTCTACAAACGCATCGAATGCACAATCTTCATATCCATTTATACGCTGTTGGCTTTCAACCTTTTTTAAACTCGTTTCATCCATTTACTCGTTGCTGCGAGACGTTATCAAAACCGATACTGCTAGTAGGTATATGAATGTATTCCTGAATTTTTTACGATCACATGTCATTAACGTTTTTATATAAAGTTTTAAAAAAGCACGGTCGATAACCGTTTAAAATGGTAACAATAAAATATAACGATGATAAATAGAGTATTTGTTTGAATAACTGGATCAAACACAGACGTAATTTTGTGAGTAACAAATGCTTGAATTGACTTAAAAATACAGTTATTTTGTTTATTGTGTCTTTAGTACCAACTATAATATCTTCCTTTAATAATAATTAAAACATTAAACATTATATATATATATATATATTTATGTACATATTTTTTGGATTATATTGTATATATTAAAATTATTAAAATAACAGTGTTAATCTTTTTGTACTTTTCAATTTAAAGATTTTTATTAGATATATAAAAAAATTTAAAAATTTAAATATCTAAAAATTCTCAGGAGAGAAATATTCTTCTTAAATAATATATAAAAACTTATAAAAAATATGGAAAAAATATCCTATATATGTTCAATTCGTATCTCATAAATATTGTCATTAATATCTTAAGACTTTTTTGTCCTTACATAGAAAAATTAAACGGAAAATAACTCGTTATGTAATAATTTTAGAGTTCTATATGTCAAATCATTATTCATTCCAATTTCAATATTGTATGTTGCCAAAATAATGCATAAAGCTATACTATAAAAATCACTCGATTTAGTGGCACGGCATTTGTGGTCTGGAAAGCATTCGGAACAATATGCCATGTGTAAATATAAGCATATAATTGCAAAAAGCTAGGGCTCTGTGATTAACAACTTTGATCAATGACTCATACGGCTGCCATGCAATTTGTAAAATTTTCCTGTGGCACCGATTGCAATTATTTTACGCAATTGTGGTGCCATTATCGTTCATTGTCATCATTTCGAAGCGTTGACAATCTGTAATCACGACCAGAACAAAACAAAAAAGTCCGCATTTTAATTACACATTGCAAACCGGCGATCAGAGTAACTTATTGTGTTGCCCCTAAAGAATATTTATCATTATTTTCGTGAAAAGCACGTCATTTATGTATCAGCATTAGTTTATACTTTAGTTTTACATTTTATATCTAATGCTAGTTATAATATATTTATACTTATAATACTATTTTAAATATTATTGTTCTATTGTTCGCATTTTTCGTTAACTTCGAAACTTCTTTGCTAACATTTTTCGTCAGCTTTAAAACTTCTTTGCTAACATTTTTCGTTAGCTTTAAAACTTCTTTGCTAAAATTAAAAGATTATATGTCTTGAAAAGAAATACGTTTTCTTCTGATAAAAAGTAATTTGTAGGTAATTTTGATGAATAAGATGTATATTACTCCAAAGTATTTTTTTAAATACGTTGCTGATTAATTATTTATGAAAACTATTAGTTATATACAATAGACTAAAGTTATAAACAATATATATATATGTATATATAATTTAAAAAATATAGATATATATTTAAATTTATGTAAAAAATATATTAGTTTAATAAATTTCTCACAGAATACTTATAGTACTTTCCAGTTTTATTTATTTTAAAGCGGCAGATATGTTGAACAAAATATTGAATTTTTATTATTAGATTTGTCTGAAAATCTCACAAAATTCTGATATGATGAAATGTTTCCTTTCGTGCCGTAATAACAAAACAAAATACGAAAGGTAAATGCGCGTATACAAGGTGATAGATCAACGTGACACACATACTTATGTGCCTGCTTCTCTACGAGTGTTTCTTTATGCATTTTGAACCCAACCATTCTCACAAGTGCGATCAAAAGGAAAAACTTGTCTCTCGTGTGCGCGAATGCGTTTCATTTCGAGTTATAGCAGCGTACAATCGTCCCCATTCTCGAATTTATCGCGTTTCAAGATAGGGCAGGTGGGTGGTCATCGGCGTGAAATAGGCTCTTGAAAGACGGCTGTTGGAAAGACGACTTTTTTTTACATTTCACAGTAAGAGAGAAGTATGAACATTCGAGGAGCCGATATACGTTTTGGTGAGACGATTGGTTCTATGCTTGCGAGGCGGAAGAATAAATGGTCGTCGCTTAAATTACCGTGCAAGTTTAAATTTCACTTTTGAACGACTCGCATTTCTCTCCCCAGAGCATTTTCGATGACGAGATCTTTTTCACTTGGCCACAAACATTTCTCACGAATTTATACAAAAATATATGTTACGTGAAAAATATATGATATATATAATATTATAATAATAAAAATATATTCAAGTGTATGTGTAAAATCAATGAAAAAGTACTCATTTCTTGTATAATAGAGAAGATCGTATCTTTATAAATTAAGATTGGCTTCCTCTTAATAGATTTACATATTTACTTTTCTGATAAATCCTTTTTATTTTTAATAGTTAAGTATGATAAGTATAAAGTCTTGAATTAAAATTTTCCAAAAAATTATAAGCGTATAAATAGATAAATTTAAAATTTGATTTAAGGAAGAAATGCGTTTCTAGTCACTTTTTTCTTCATATAGATTTTCAAATAGTTAAAACAATTTTAATTTTAAGATCAATTTAATTTAATAATTATTAAATTATAAGTTAATTATATTTAAAAAGTAAATGCAGAAAGAGAGAATATTTTTATATAATATTAACGCAGTTGCAACTATGTATGTAATTTTACAACAGCAGCTCGGAAAAAGCAGCTTGCATGGTAAAATGAGGCAAATGTATTGTAAAGGCTACGAAATCATGAAGACGGATAGTCGAGTAGCTCGTACATCATCATCGCTGTCAACATGATAATCCTAACTGTTGAATGATGGACAGGATTTCACCAATAATTATTGTCGGCTGATCGTTTCTCGTCGTTTCTTACAGCATAATCCCGTACATTCGGCATTATTTGCGTATCTTGAATATGGATGATCGCGTACTGAATACATTAACATCGTCGCGCGAGTGCTGCAACGACAATCAACTCTCGATTTTTATAGCATTGCAGCCGTCTGAAATTCTGCGTGCTCTTCTGCGCGCTTACGTCTGACTATTTTCGTATATCTACTTAAAAAACGGCATTACTTTATTAGCTCACATATGACATAATATACATGGAAATTTGTTTGTCATTTTTATAAATTTCAATTTTGATATAAAATTTAATAAATATGTAATTTAATGGCATTTACAATGTTTATTAAATGGTTGTGATAAACAAAATGAGTAAAAAATATCTTGTGTGCATACTCGAATATTACGATTTTAAAGAGCAACTCAAATAGCCGTTATTAAGTAATGCATAAGAGTCTCGTTAAAAATTTTTGAGAAAGTACTAGTTCCATCATGTTAGCACGATAAGAAACTTCCTTTGCCTTTTATTTGCGAAAAATCTTCTTTCAGTAACCGAGTATTTGTGATCAAACATCGCACAGTAAGGCTGTATCATCATGATTAAAGCTATCTATAGGCTACATTAACTACCATATATCCAAGTAATATTCTTACTAGTTTTATATTCTTTTCATATGTCCATATGAAAGAACTACTCAATGATAATAACTGTTAAAATTATCGCGCAATGTCAAGTCGATAATAAAACATAGTTGTAAAGCTATACATATAAAAAAGCTACGATAACATGTAAAATGCGATTTTCCTAGATTATGAAATGCGTTATGCTATAATGATACGCTATAATAGTAAAGTTTCGCTTTTATTGTGCAATTATTTCTCTTTACTTGAAACTAAATTAATATTTCGGAAAAAAATAAAAGTACTATCATCTCATTGCGTCTATAGCAATAAATGTAGACAATTTCTTGTTTTAAAGTTATATCTCTCATGTCAACGTTGGAAAGAAATCGTAGACAGATGCGATTTAAGCCACTTATACATTATCACATTTAACGTTAACGATGTAATTTAAATAACATGGACAAAATTGACGAAGATGAGGTAATTGCAAATGTATTTTTAAAGCAAATGCATTTTGAAGGCAATATATTTTTTAAAGATGATTAACTGTCCTACTTTAAATAAATAAATAATAGTTTATTAATAATAATTTGAAAGATCTTGACAGTTTCTCGTTTTATTTTTAAATATAATAATATTTTATTAATATCTGTAATCTCAAAACAACTTACTTTTTAAAACAGATTCCAAACAATTTTAAAATTTAGCATAAATAAAGACGTTATTAATTAATAATTGAATAATAATTAAAACTTTTTTACGTAAACTATTTTTTATATATCTTTTCTTCTGTAACACATCGACTTTAAAGTGCAAAAAAATTTGTCTAAACACGATTCTAGCTTACGAGTAGTAATGTACCGAAAACCACCATACAACGTAGCCGACGGTTATAAATTGCATCGCAAACGACGAACAAGCACGTTAGCATACAAATGCACGCGCACATACAGTCATCTACGCGCGTGCAAGTGTAATTGCGAGCTACTAATTTCTCATTGCAAAGCAATCCGCGGTTGGTCGGTTTGGCTTTGCCTTGTGCAATCAACAACTCTGTAACCTTTACACATTAAAGGCCTAAACTTCACTGATGCGTTATAATAATCCATTTTACTTATTATATAATTAATAATCAATTTCACTTATAATTAGTAATTTATAATTATGCGTTGTTTTCTCATGATTTTAGGCTCGTTTCATTATGAATTAAATATTATACTAATAATAGTTTTATTTGTCTTAATAAATGTAATTTTTATAATGCTATTTTCTTATATTTTTCTCTTTGTTTTCTCGATAAATATATACAACTCTTTAAAAAATTTGTAAATTTATCGAGAAAATTGTAGTTAGGTATGTTGATATAACTAATATTTTATATGCAAAAAGTATTTATTGATTCTGATGTTATTGCAGTGTATAATTTATTATTACGTCCACTTCGAGCTTTTAATATTATTTGACACAATTTAAAAATTCCACCCAATCATGTTGTAATATGTGTATATCAGTGTATAAAAGAGAATTACTGATAGAATCAATTAAAATAATTGAACAGTAAAATATAAACAAAATAATGTCATGTTTTCCACTCATAAGCTTAATATAGTTTTCAAATAAATATAAATATAGAATTAATAATCTTAATATTTTTAATAAAATTATCAAATCTGATGAATATATTGATTGGTTATCATAAAATAATTATTAAATTCGTTGAAAAGTATTTCATTGACATATTTATTTCACTGTAATTATTTCGATCGATGCAATATTCATTTTGGAAAAGTGTTAGTGATTGTACAGAATATACCTATCTTTAAGAAAGCAAAGCATTGTTATTTCTTTTACCTAACATCGCGACATCGTCTCAGAAAATCTTTTTTTCAAGAACTCGAAAGACAGAACGCACTTGTCCGACGGTGAAGATTTCTACGAAAGAGGGTGCAGTTTACTAAGAGCACTTCGTCTCTTGGATTTCTAGACTGCGATTAAAAGTGTCCTACTTCCCGAGAACCATGTTTCCCATTGTGCTACGATCTTAAGAGCCTAGCTCGTGAATCAATCAGAGTTGGAGACATTTTCCACCGCATTATCTACTCATTTCTAATTGTCCATATATATGAGTTCTTATTCCGTAGCGTATTTGTTAACAAGTTTAAAGGCAAATTTGTGTGTGTGTGTGTGCATACAGCTTATTCATTACAAAATTATATCTTTTCTCAACAAAGAAAAATTTAATCCGTTTATATTAAACATACGCTTTACGTTGATTTGTGTACGGCGGCTTCAATGTGCGCCAGTGCGCACTGAGTGCACCCAATCGAATTCGCTACCTATCTGATTAGTATGTCATAACGTCATGCTTTATTATTTCTGTTTGTCATAATTTATTCATTTCAGATTCTTTGTAATTTTGATAAAGTTTAATGCTATTTACATTATTATTATTATTCAGAAATAATTTCGATTATGATAACCAGAATAGTTGTTGTAATAGTTGAGAACCGGATGGTATGAAGAGACTGGATATCATATAAAATTTTTTTCCATCAGTGCCATGCACCGATAAAAATCCATTCGCAAGTTAAGGTTAAATTTTAAGGAATTCTGGTGAAATGTGGCACACGCGCGGGTCGCCAATTAAAAAATTTAGTTAAATGAATGCTTAACGTGTTTTGTAAAGTAACCACGTATCGGTTGAGTGCGCGAGTACCTACTCATTTCGTTAAAAGCAATTTAAAACGCTTGTACTTTTTAGATAATTTTACGCTCTTTGTTAGGGCATTTGTTAAAATTGACCATTAATTGCGCACACAATGAGAGTTTTACAGAACCGTTAATATCTCACAATTAATAAATCGTCATGAATTTTTACATGAACAGATGCAATTAAATTTATGATATTAATTGGTTATTTGTTTACAGTAGTTTTTTCTTTTTTATTTATTTGAAAAAGAAAGTTAATGCAGCTAACAACCTAAATTGCGATTAAAAAGATATTTCAAAACGCTTTGTCTTTAATTTAGAAAATATCAGTAGAGATAGATATTTACAATAAATGTTCTGCTAAAAAATATATATATTTCATTGTATTTCTGTTACGACTGTTTTTTCACATTTCCAAAAAAGCTGCGAACGCAGAAACATATATATAGCTATAAATATTCTCTAAATCTAAATCAGTGAATAGTATTGCTGAATCAGTCACTGATTCAGATTTAGAGAATAGACTTATTATACCAACAGCACTGCAGGGATTGTGCTTACAATGGTTATGTCATTGAAAAACCATTATATAAAACTATAATTATACGTATATACGCATATTAGAGTCTGTGAGAACATCTTATGGCTGAGTCAGAAGAAAATATTAGAGATTTTTAAAAATTACAGATCATTAATATATGTATATAAAAAATAAGTTTTAACTATCTCGATTTATCCGTTAAACATATATATAGGTTTGATTCTTATTCTTTGTTGTATTTTTTTATGTTTATTGCATCATTCATAAAAGTATGTAAGTTACTGGCACTTATTGCTGTATAATTCTACTATTGAATCCTTTTATAATATATTTGTTATTGCAAATTCCATTGACTTGACCATATTCTATTATTCCGAGGTCTATACGAATAACAAAATTCTATCGAAATTCGCTGCTAACGCAAATTTCCATGTAAGTAAATACGATGCGAAGATTTACGTTGTATATTGATCTTGATGGTTTGCTAAGTCTGAATAACTGTACGGATCAATCATTCCTGCAGGAGAAAGTATGGAGAGAGTTAAAACTATATCAATATTGTTGTTTGTTAACAGTACGCAAAAATAAAATAGTGAATCACTATTGTGATTACTCCCGCGCGATTATACCAGCACTAAAAAATTTCTGAAAATATTGGATTTAAAAGAAAATAATTTTATATTTCTACTTTTTATTTTAAATATAGAAAAAAATAAGCAATCAGGTATGACCTCCGCATTTATTCCATCAATCAGAGAAACATGATCGTCCTATCTATCCGTTCTGTGCAGTGGCATGTCGCCCAATTACGCGTCGTGTAAAAAAAAAAATCCGATCGTACGAGTGTGCGAGCATGCAACGAGCAGTTTTTTGCGCAGTTTACGCAGCCGTTTAAACGCGACGTATTTGAGCCCAACTCAATAAAGATCTCAGCCGCGGCACTACCGCGAGATAAATGTACCGAAATTACAGTCGCAGCTGACCTCGTCCCGAAAGTGCAATATATTTCGAGGTCCGGCCAACACGTCGAAACGATGTATCCTCTATCTAGACACGATTGCGCCGGTATACTGACTGCTCTGAAGTGGATATTACATAAACGCGCGAATCAAATTGCTCTGACTTATTTTAAATGCGTCTGGGCCAAGATTCTGGCAAGGATGAACGTCGTGCAGTCGTACGAAAACTATATCCTGAGAGAAAAAGCTTATAAGCTATTAACAGTAAAAAGTTACTGGCACTTATTGCTGTATAATTCTACTATTGAATCCTTTTATAACATATTTGCTATTGCCTCCATTGACTTGACCGTTCTATTATTCCGAGGTCTACGAATAACGAAATTCTATCGAAATTCGCTGCTAACGCAGATTTCCATGTTTCCTCCTTTTTATAGCGGAATCATACAATATTCAATATTCTCTTCATAGCCACAGAAAAGATAATTGGATTCGAAACACAGCAATGTGCAATTAAATTAGCATCAAAAGTATTTTGACGAAACGGATTTTGACGAACTTTCAATGAATATCCAGTTTTGTAACAGTTGTTGGAGTTCAAATGTGATTACAGTATTATGAGAATCTAATTGATTCCTCGATTACATATGATTTATACATGTATCTCGAGCTTGAAGTTATTTCGCGTGAACGCGGTTTTCGCAAAATCTTACTAAAAGCTTTCTCAAATTGCTCGATATAAATTGCGCGGTTGTGCACTCGAAATCTCTACAATTATTTTATTACGCGAGAAATAAAGTACTGTGAATCCACGATATTCATTTATAGTTCATTTAATTTTGAAACTTTCGGCTAAATTATTACAGATAATGTGCGAGCGTTGGACAAGATATGTATAGCTATTATGTATATCGCATTAATGTGATTCGATTTACGCTTGAAAATCTTGCTAGCTACAAGCGTCAAAAGAGCGCACTTTTGAGAAACACTCGAAGCTCTACTATCGTTGCATAGGGACTTAAAGTTTGAAATTGATCGTTTTTCGAGATCTGCGAAGTTTCCGCGGCAGAAAGATTGTCGATAACGGTAAAATTTTTCTCGAAACTTCAACTCATGAACATTTTCTTAAGATTTTTATTCTGCAGTAGATCACAATACTTTCTTACAAGCTTTCTACAATTGTTCGTTTGATGTAACTAGCAATTTACCGACATCTGTGAGCAACTCTTCGGCACAATTGTGATCACAACGTTGCCAGGTCAACAAAGATATTGGTATCGCTTTTATTTTTATTACGTGTATTACGTGAAACATCTGTGACTGCAATGCGAAGTTAATCACGCCTTCTGTTTAAATACAGGGAAATCTCATCAGAGAAATCGATAAGCAATTGTCTTGGAAGTCTTGATAGAAATACATATAAATTTCGCTCTATTCTTATCAGAGATTAATTAAAACTGTTTTTTTCCTATATTACTTTTTTCTTAAGAACTTAGCATATTTCTACAATTTGCGAAATAAAATATTTGATTATAAACTGAGAGAGGCAAAAATCTATTTAAATAATTTAAAAAAAATATAAGAAATTTACTGAATAGTAATTATTAAAACTTATTTTTAGTCTATCTTTATCGTTAACCAAATCTATTGTAGTTTGTTGTGAATTTTATTTTAATATATAGCATAAAGAATTTTTAATATAAATCCAATAATTGTATTATAACTTTCACTAAATATATGATAAAAATACATAATTTTTATATATATAAGACCTAAATAATTTTATATCTAGAATCCTTAACAAGACCTTCTGCCCTTAACTCGTTTATAAGTTTTTCTAAAGACGCGAACAAAATTTTCTAGAAAACGTAGTGGACATCACGCTGGTTGTTCCGCATGCTCACACGGGCGGTAATGGATATTACACGACGTAGAATCAGATTTAGCTTCATCCTAAATACATTCGGCGGACTTTGATTGCCTCCGCGGAGACCATTTCTGTAAATGTACAGGCTTCCAAGTCAGGAGAAACGGCTGCAATAGGGTACCGTGTTCCATGAACGAGTTAGTGCAAAGAGCCCGCGCCATTGCTATAACAGTAACTGTACTATATACTGTGAAAACGTACAGGTTGAGCATGCGGAAAGCACAGAGCAAAGCAGGATATCACGGAATTCGTTGACGTTCATCGTTTCATCGGCCATTCGCAAATAGCCTCGATCCCATAGCATATACTGATTCGCCACTGACCGTTGCAAAACGGTCGCTTTGGATTCGCGCGCCTTGTGAAAAGTTCTACTTTTGAATAGGTGGAATAATACCTTATGAAGACTTTACATAGTATATCAAATTATAATTATTATAGGTATCCAGTATACCTATAGTATGACCTGCACCATAATATATACCTTAGTATAATTTTTATATAGTATACCTATTCCTCGAAAGAACCTAACTTGCTTAATCATTAATTATTTGCATATACATTTTGCAATTGACGTATACATATAATTTTATATCTTTACGTTAAATTTATTGAAAGCTTCGTATTGTATAATTATTTACTATATTTACGAAACATTTCTATCAAAAAAGTATATGTTTTGTTTCGCCAATAATTGATTAACAAGAAAATCTTTATTTTTATAATCGACAACGTTTGGCTAGTGTCGTGACAGTTCGACCATTGGTTTTGGTCGGATTAATCGTCACGACTTTTTCGACCATGGAATCAATTTAGAAATAACCAAAACCCATGGTCAAAAAAGTCGTGACGATTAATCCAACCAAAACCAATGGTCGAACTGTCACGACACTAGCCAAACGTTGTCGATTATAAAAATAAAGATTTTCTCATTTTTTAATGTTTAATTAATTGACGAACGGCTTCGGTGTACGTACTGACATTCGATTTCGACGTACTACTTTTCAATTTTTATACGAACACTATAACTGAAAATCCAGTACAGAGAAGAGAGCACGGTACCATAAATATATTTTTCTACATGTAAAAGTACATGTAACGTTAGAATATTTAAAAAACTTTTATATTAAATTAACTTAGTAGTTCTGTAAAGATTAATAATATTATTTATTCTTCTTAAGCATTTTTTAAGTAAAATTATATTTCTGGTAAGTTGCACAATGCACATACATTTTTGCGATACATATATAATTTTGAAGTTCTCGATTTTTTATTAAGTTAGAAAATTAGATTTCGTTTTAAAAGCTGGAGTAAATTAGATTTCATACATTTATAATAGGTTGAAAATATCTTGTACAATAAAAGTTTTAAAAAATATTATCAATTAAAAGAGAGTAAAATATGCCAAGTTCCTGCCATAGATATATTTTATACATTATTCAATGTGTCAGTACACGTGAGTAACGCGTATTATTAAGCAGAATTTGCAATTTCGGAAGGGTGAGCAGGTGTAACGTGGAATTTTCAGGTACGAACTTCCATCCGTTAAGTAACTCCTGTGAAATTACACATGCCGGCAGATCCTTACGTACCTTAACCAATTTGGCATGCAACGTTATAGTCAGTATACTGTATCCTGCTCCTTGAGAGCTGCTTTTCACTTCGTAACAAGTTCTTGCTTTAACACGTTAAAATATTCCGAAACTCGCATTGTTGAACGTAAAATCTGTGGCAATATTGGGATCTTTTTGTTCAGTTAAGACCGTTAAGTCTAGAAACGGACAGTCAAACATTTCCTTGATAAAATCTGTTTGACTCACGTTTTTCAAGTTACTGTAATCAGAGATTGTATTATGCGCATCTTTCGCAATATAGGACATTTCAGTCGCTTTTCCTTGGTAAGGCGAATATTCAAGAATGCATAAAAGCATGCATGTAAATAAATTTGCCTTTTACCAAAATTAGTTTTTATGTACCAAGTATACACATCGAGCAAACAAAGTTTTACAAAGGAATTTTTCCTTGTAAATATATATGCGTATTAAAAATAGATTTTAATATTAAGAAATAGCGCAATTTTTCACATAAATTTTTGTTTCATTAAAAACTTACTCAGCAGTTACAAATAAGTGATTAATTATTTTTATTTCGTTATCTCCTATTTAAATAAAGATCGATACGTTAAATTTTACTTTAAAGTTACGCGTACGCGAGTTACGCATATTATATGAACGATTATAACGAAACGTGAAATTTCTGTGTTTGATGTTTAGACGTTTCTTCCGTTTCGTTTGCCGTTGTCAATATCGTAGGATACAGTTTTTATTAACTACATTGACTTGGTTGAATTGCGTGAAACGATAAAGGCTTTCTCCACAGGTACTGCTTGGGACCGACGACGAATGAATAATTCGACACGTGCCGTCTGGGCGCTCGAGAGGCTTTACTCATTTTCTTTGAGCCACCCGGCATCAGGTCGATTCTCGTCGCGCGAGATTTATGAGACCTCACACCGCGAACTCCCGGATATTTCGAGAACTACGCTTTCTCGAACGTAAATTAAAATGTAAGTTTTATACTGCTTTGCCATTTGCTGCAAAGAATGAAAAGCGTCATTGAAATTTATAAAGCACGAAATCCTACGTCTTGAAAATTGAATTCGTGAAATAAACTTTGTTCATTGAAGAGAAAGCGTAAATTTTATAACATGATGCTTATCAAACATAACGATATCATCGTTATTAAACGCAAAATTACTTTTGTTTTTCTTATTTCTTAGTTACAATTTAATGCTTTGCGTCATTCATTCCTGAATTTCTAATTTTTTTTATTTATAAAAACAGTATATATTTTATAATTATTTTGTTGTATAATTTATCGAATTTTTTTAACAAAAAATAATTAATCTGACGTAAATTATGTAATACAATAAATAAATGTTAAATAAATTTAGATAGAATGTTTTTTTTTTTTACTAAAATTGCGAATGGCAAACGTAATTTATTTTATCAATTAAAGGTGCGACGTGATTTCCTGCCTGTTGTACTTCAACGATATTTTTAACAAAAGCGGGGTACCGCGCACGAGTGCGATGTTACTAAAAAAACCAATCAAATAAATATAAATATATAAAAAAATGTAATATAATACAGAATACGTACGCAAATGCTAAATTACTATTGTTACACAAACTATACTTGTGTGATTAAATATATTAATATAAAAATATAATATAAAAGAAACTGTGTAATTTATAATGTAATTTTAATGAATTGTAAATACTTTTTGTATACCTAATTGTAATAAAATAATCATATAAAAACAAACTATTTTTCTGAATAAAAAATATTTTTTTTTCTATTTTTTTTTTTAAATTAAAAAGTACAAAAATTTTTACAAATTTTGTCGTTCTATCTGAAAAGTTTTTTCATGAGGAGCAACCCATGCATCGGGTCAGCAAAATCGCGACTAAAGAATGTATATAAAGTGCGCTAGAGTTGTAAAAAACCCTTCTGTGACCATCGGCCTCTTTTACGAGTAATCCCATGAGCTCTTGACGACTGTTTTTCATTTGAAATCCCACGGCAGATAAAATGCGTATTTATGACAGATACAACGAAAAGCTACGCGCCACTCGGTATTTATGGGTCGGGTTCGGCGCATATCCAAGGATGTTACTGTTCATAAATCGATAACGATCGCAACTCATCGCGTAAATCGCTCGAAGAAAAAAATTATTCGCCATGATAGGGGATGGTATACCTGTCGATTCGTCTGCCGCGTTCGGCTTATATCATAATCCTATATTATATTGTCACATGTTTTTTCTCTCTCTCCGTGTTGGATAAACTCGAAATCTTGATTCGTAAAATCGAAAATAAATTGCATAAACTCGCACGCGCATAAATCAAATATTTTCTTACCGATTACGATTGTAAAGTCATCGTAGGTACGTGTCAAATATTAATAGATAATTTTTTGTAGTTTTAACGAATAATTTACGATTAACTATATAATTTATTAATATTAAATAATTTTAACAAAAATATTAAAATACCAATTGTTCTTGATCAGTGTTACTAATCTCAGAGTTTTTACAAACTTAATATTAGAGGTACATATATTACAGAGTAGGAAAACTTATTTTTCAATAAATAATAAAGTCAATACAAGATATAGTTAAAAAAATTTATATATTTTTGTTCGTGTGTGTATTTAAATAAGATTTAATCTTTAACCGTTATTTGACCATTTTGTAAATACAATATTTGTTAATTAAAAAAAATGTCTAAAATATCATATAGAGAAAACTAATAATGATATTAATAAACGTCTAAGAATTATATTCTATAAAAACAAACAATTCTAGTTAATAAAACTTTTAAATTATTGACTGTAAATTCTGTTTTAATTTTATTACTTATTATATTAAACTTTATTTATTAAAAGCAGCAAAATTGCATAATTAGGTTAACGCGTTAAAACGCATCAAAAAGCTATCGCTCTTAGTTAAAGTTTCCTTTATGAGTGTTAAGTCAATTTTATTTTACCCAAAATTAGATAGAAAATTTAATTATCTAATAGCTAAAAATTTAATTATCTAAAGATAAAGGAAGTATAATATACATTAAGTATCGAAAATGTAAATAGTTATACTAAAACCCTATATTGTTCAAGAAATTCGCGTTGGGGAATCTGTAAATAAGAACTTCTCGACTGCTGATATGACCTCCATAGTATTAAACGAACAAAAGACGCAGTCGAGGAAGCAATCTTCTTCAAGAACCGTCGAAAAAGAGGCGGAATTTATGAACCGACCGATAAAGCGATATTTCATTGTCGGGACTTGTAGTCGCGCCACTCGTCTGACCGCGACAAGGTCTCTGGAATTTACCACTTATCGCTTTTTACAATTAAAATGTGCAACGCGCTGCTTTAGGGAGTTTTATTAAGAGGATTATCCGCGAGATCAGCAGTCCACTTTTCCGTCCTAAGATTTTTTTAAATTCCTAAATAAAGCGCGGTTCTCCGCGCTTCATTAGGAATCTTCAACGAAAAAAAAAACGCGTAATAGCGATTCGATTTAAAAGTACGTAAGTTCCACGCGTCGGGTGAAATTCAATAAACATCAGCATGGCACAATGAAGCACGAAACTTGTTCACACGAAACTCGCGACGGGGCAACGACGACGCCGCGACGGCGGCGGAAAGTTTTCTTTTAACTCTTCTCTACCCAGGCTATTTAGACCAGCCGCCCGTTGAAACCAATAATTGTTCTTGTCATTACCAGGCAGGAGGGAGGTAAGAAGATTAATTTAATCCTTCGTTCTCTCAACGCGCGCGAGAGAGAGAAAGAGAGAGAGAGAGAGAGAGAGAGAGAGAGAGAGAGAGAGAGAGAGAGAGAGAGAGAGAGAGAGAGAGAGAGACCCACGTAACCATGGTGTACGAGCCAACCGGCGCTCTCGCGCGATTCCATATATGATAAAACGGCGAACAGTAAACATATCGGCGCAAGTCCCGAATTTGTAGTTTGCTGTGGGCGCGCGGCCGAAAAGAGCAAACGGGCTAATAAATGTAGGTCAATAAAGCATGAAGTTCGCTTGGAGAAAGCATTTTGTGCAGATCCCATCTCTCGCTGACGGTGAGAAATTGCTTTACAGTACACGGTAGTATAAATCACATATTGTAATGCACGTCGCAAGTTTAGGAGCTTTAACGATACGCCGAGGATAAGTGAATCATGTTTTGATTCGTCGAACGAGATCTATAAGAAATCTCTGAGATTTTATCGATTCTATTTTATTTCTTGTTTTATTATTTTTTAATCTATAATTTTTTGTCTGTATTAATAAAAAAAAATATATATTCTCTGTTTCATAACAGAATATATTCACACACACTTCAACGTATATTACAATGGTTTTAACATAAATTCAAGTTCTGAATTCGAGTACTATCAGCTAAAATGTGACATATATGTATATGACTGTACAAAATGTTAACTGAAATTTTGTAACGTCAATTATTCAACATATTAACATTTCTTAAACAAAATATTGAAGATATAGGATAAATTCGGGTAAGATGGCCATAGAGGAAAGATGGCCAATCTATGTTCTTTCAATCTGCCTCGCTATGAAGCATCGAATGAACATGGGTTGGCCATCTTTCCTCTATATGGCCATCTCACCCGAGTTTACCCTATACATATATGAATATAAGAATATGGCGGTCGACGTATAAGTACAAAATGCGATTTACTGCTTCAGAGAAGTTAAGAAGATTTTGCACATTCTCCACATACATCGGCATCATCATTTTCGAAAGAAACGCGAGTATTCAAACATGTCTGCAGCGCAGCGAAGATGGCCCTTGGCTGTAAAATCCAAGAAGGTGTAGTATTCGCGCGGCTCATAAATAAACGAGACACCTTATATGCGCGCGCAAGCACAGTTTGCGAACGTTCACCTATATCGGAGATCTGGCTGTCTCGAGTATTACCACGGACGCAAATACGAGTAGATGTTCTTTACGCGCGAGAGCGTGAAATCAAACAGTCAGATTCACGATACTTCGCGGACTCGTAAATTTTCCGCGAGTTCACTGTCCGCTAAAAATATGACGTTCTCTTCATTCTTTGTTCTATATATTTTTTGTGTATTTGTTTTTTTTTCTAATATCCAAGATTAACCGTTGATATGCGAACGTTATATGCAAATGTTCCAAAAATTATTCAACTATATAATTTTATGATCTTTGACACAATATTTTCTTATTGAGTATTACGTCAAATATGATATCGATACCCGATATTAATAATTATAGTGTAAAAATAGAAAGACTTTTAATAAGTAATATTTTAAATAATTCCCAAAATATGATTTTTCAGTTAATTTTTAGTGTATTTTATTTGATCAAAAAGCTAAATTTGAAGCATGTGTGAATAAAATATTGAAGAATAATAATGAAGTTATTTAAATTTGAATAAAATAAAATTCCAGCACTATAGATACATTAACATCTGTCAAATCAGTGGTACAATGTAATAAAATAGTAATACTTGAAAAAAGTCATGCATTATATCTGTGCGATGAAAACTTTTTATTAAAGAACCAAATATATAATCAATTTGTAACGCAAACATGATTAAATGATTTTTGATTTATGGCTTTAGTATCTACTTATAATCATTTTCTTTGATAGGTACTGAAGCACACAAGAAGAATGTTATTCTATAAAGATATGAAGCAAGAAACTTACGATAGATGGACGGATGAAAAGAGCCGGAAAATTAATGTATACGTCCATCTAACTCGCACTCTTGTCGGAAATCAATACAACGTACAACGTATATAAGATTAAGTGCTCTTTTGTCGCGTCAGATTTCAACGTCATGATGCTATTTTCTCGAATACTTATAATATCAACAACGGACGCTCATGGTTTCTAATTACAAAATAATGTATTTTTACCTTACTCCACATTCTATTTTTATTCCTCAATATTCTAATTTTATTAAGTAATTCCTTAATACATTCCAATCAAAATATAATTTAACCAGCGTATATTTAATTAAATAATGTATTATTTTTGTAAAAATCGAAATTAGTTGTTTTAATTGAATGTAAAATATAAAGCTTTGTTATCTATTTGCAACCATAAAGTTTTATTTAAAAAAATTCAGAAAAATTAAAAAGATAATAGTATAAGAGGCAATATGTAATTGTTAGGTTATTTTATATAATATACAACTTATATCAATAAAATCAATTAACTATACAATAAATTACGTATTACTCATTTAGATTAAAGAGAGAGAGCAAGTCAGGATTAATCTTCTCCAATAAATTCAGCTTTTGGTTCTATTTCAGCAAAAGGTTTGTACACGTGGGAGTAAAATATTATTTCGTTATGAATTTAGATCACAGTTCTGGAAAATGCTTGGTGGTCACATTGAGGTTGCTTTGAAATTATGAAAAAATTTTTCAACGCACAAACCATTTTTAAATTTTGCTCACCAGTGGGGTAGATTTAATTAATTCTGACCTCTGCGACAAAAGTACGCATTCGTACAACGCATGCATAGCCGTATAGCCGTAATAAACTCTGTGCCGCTTTCAATTTTGTCGTTTACGGAAAAGAAATATTTTCAAACGCTCGTTACGTATATTTATTATGAAACCCGTCACGGCGCCGCAGCGAGATAACTGGATTTAAGGCAGAACGTAAATTACTTTACCCGAAACACGTTCCTGTTTATCAAATCACTGTCCACTTATCTGATTTTATTTATTAAAAAATCGAAATTTTAACGTTTTCTATTTTTCAGTAAACAGATTCTATTAGTTTACACGTAAATTCGATTTCTTAAATGCTGATTGCGTGGTACGTACTGTGCTCGATTATTTATTTTACAAGAAAAGGTACGGAAGCGTCCCTCTCCGATTATCATGAGCTTTTATTGTTTTCTGACAAATAAGGGACACATATTTTTTTATACGTGCCTATACGCGTATGTTTAGAGGATGAAAGAAATAAAAAAATAACTTACCGGCCGATGCGCAACAGCGGAGTATAATTCTGCATTGTAACTCTGCGTTGATCTGTAACATATAAATATTCTTACATTAAAACAGGGTCCAAAAGATAATCGATACTTCAAGTAAATAATTAGCGGTAGCATGTATTTCAACATATTAATTCGTTCTCATAATTTAATCCGCGAAAAATCATGCAAGTAATATTACGACGTTCTTTTTGCATGCTGGCAAGTGAGATTCAGCTGAGTTTTTATCCACAATCGAGACCATGTGCTTTAACGAATCTAATAAACTCACATTAAAAGTGAGGCTATGGACCTGTATATTATTATGCGATAGCTTTGTCATCAAAATAAGCAGGTAAATACAAAATGACATGTCTTACCCGAGTATAAAATACTCACATATCTGAGTGACTCAGATCACTTGAGTGTAAATGGAAAGCAACCAATATTTCTTCTCGCATATATGCTGGAGATCGAACTCCGAAATTGTGAGATTGCGCTGGAACCTGGAACGAGTAATGAATATCACGTGTAACGGGCGAATCAAGTCGCGCCTGAGATAGTGACGGAATCCGTCACAGGACAGCAAAATATAATAACCGAATAATAATTACTCACCCCACGGTTGCCCCGCTGCCGCCCGATGCCACCCAGGCCTCGTCTTCCTCTCCTCGATCCGCCTCCGTCGGTGGCGTCGGTCCATTACTTATCGCATCTCCGTCGGCACGCTCACTCGCGACTCCACGACGCGCGCGCGAAAATCAACGATATCGTCACTTATATGACCATTGACCCCACGACACTTTCGATATACTTTGCACGGCACTGCCGGTATTAATCTCGCGAAGCGGCGCGTGCTTTATTAGACGGCAACGGAAGAATTACGGCGGAGAAGCTACGGACACGAACGATCCGCTTGACGCCCGTGACGCTTGATGTCCCGCAGGTATATAGATCAATATAGATGTTAACATGGCGGAGTCGAGAGAGAATTTCGTAAATCGCGCGGCCAACTTCACTCGCCACTCTCGCCAGGAGCAACCGTCGCGAGAACGTTAAAGGCCATCGCACACAAAATGCATAGCTTTGCTTAAGCGTAGCATAAGACCGCTAAACCGATGAGCATCCAGCATAAAGTCGTCATATCGATTTACATAAGACGTTCATTGGTCCGGCAGTCTTACGCTATGCATATGCGCAGCCAGTGCAATTTTGTGTATACGATAGCCTTTACACTTGCTGCTCGTGAAACGATTTCGGTTATCTCCAATTAAATCATCGATTTACGAACACTGTGTATATCCCCCACCCCGACGATCGCCAAATATCAAAATACGATTAAATACACGACGTTAGGGCTATCGCACACCAAATTGCGTAGGGCCCGAAAAATTGATTGGTCTATTTTCTCATGCACATATGTGTATGGACCAATCAATTTTCTTATGCTTACGCATTATGCGTTGTGCAGAAGTGTGTGCTCCCCGCTTAAATCAATATGGCGATAACTTTATGCCGGATGCTCATTGGTTTAGCGGTCTTATGCTAAGTTATGCGTTTTATATGTATACGATAGCCTTTACTCGAATTTGCTCAATTTCCGAAAACTTTATTCCGAAGCTGCGCGACACCGACGCGAAACGAAATGCGAATCAAGTGGACGGTTGAGAAAAGCGAGATCATCCGAAAGAATGTAATCGAATGCGAGTGCGATATATACCTCGGTATAAATTCCGCGAAGCACACGTAAAGGCTGGTTCTACAATTAGTCGAATTTCGGAACGCAGCCGATGGTCCAATGAAAGAATTTCTCTTTCGAAAACGAATTTTCCTCATTGAACCATCGGCTATTACGTTCCGACGCGACATCCGACTTCGACGTACGGCTGCATATAGACCGGCCATAAATGAACATTCGATGTATCACAGCTCTTTGTAATCTGAACAATCGGACCTGGCGATTCGTTATTACTCCGCGATACGATCCGCGGGCGCCGCGGTAACCTCTTTGTTAGATTGACACGTTGACTGTGCGTGTGTCTTGCGACTCGCGTTCTGCGTCTTATGTAGATAGGCCTTAACATGGAGCAGAGGTGATGGGGGGGGGGGTAGGCCGGGTAGGCCCGGTAGGCTGGTTCGCATACCGACCGCGCATCGTGCGTACTGTGCGTAGTCACCCTACCCCCGCTCTATCCTCGCTGCTCATGTAAATACCGCGGCGCTCGTGCTCGTGGCCCATTCTGACGTCGTTGCTCCCGCTCTCCCGTTCCCGCATCGCATCGCGGAGTAAGTAATACGCACGAATCGCCGACTCCGATTGTTTAGATTGCGAAAAACTGGTGATACCTCGAATGTTCATTTAATACATGTGCTTCGGAATTTATACGGGTACCGAGGTATATCGCATTGGATCACATTCTTTCGAATGATCGGCGGTCTCGATTTTCTCAACCGTCAATTTGACATCGCGTCGTGTCGTACGACTCGCACCACGCACCTCGCACCTCGCACCGTGCGAGTCGCGTGGCTTCAGAATAAAAGTTGTTCTCGGAACACGGACAAAGGAATCGAGCGGAATAAATTAAGTGACGCCGCGACGTGTTTAATTAGCGAGCACAGTCTCTCAACGTCGTACGTTTTTTATATTTGGCGATCGTGGAGGATAGACGCACGAATGTGAGTGTTCGCATAAATCGATGACTTAATTACAGTTGATTAAAATTGCCTAACAAGCGGCAAGTGTAGCGCTCTCGCGACGGTTGCTCCCGGCGAGAGTGGCGAGTGAAGTTAGCCGCGCGATTTACGAAATTCTCTCTCTAGTTAGAGTCTACCTGCGGGGCGCGGGAGCCGCGGGGCATCACGGGTCGACGTCGACGGTCGTCAAGCGGATCGTATAGTTTCATTCGTTGCCTTCTTCGCCGTAATTCCTCCGTCGCCGTGTAACAAAGTACGCGCCGCGTCGCGAGATTAAAACCAATATAATACCGGGAGTGCCGTGCAAAGTGTCGAATGCGTCGCGCGATCATAATCGCGCCGATATCGTCGATTTTCGCGAGCGAACGTTGCCGAGTCGTGAGTGAGTGCGCCGACGGAGATGCGAAACGAAGGAGGACCGAGGAGAGGAGGAGGAGGCCTAGGAGGGCATCGGGCGACAGCGGGGCAACCGTGAGGTGAGTAATCGTTATTTGGTTATTACTTTGCCGTCCTATCGGTCCTGTGGCGGATTTCGTCATTTTCTCAAGCGCGACTTGATTCGCCCATTTACCATTTACACGCGATACCCGTTGCTCGTTCGAGGTTTAACTCAGACGCAATTTTCGCCGGAGATGCCGGAATTCGATCTCCAGCGTATGCGAAAAGAGACATTAAGTACGTCGCGCGAACGTTGCGTCTCTCTTTTATTCACACGGTCGCGGTCGTAATATTACTTGCATTTTTCGCGGATTAATTATGCGAACGATTAACGCGGAAATACGCAGCCGCGATTATTTCTTGCATTAACATTTTAAAATCAGATATCCTAGAATAATGTTTTAAAAATTTGACGGGCGCGATATAATTATTTACTTCAAGTATTGATTATCCCTTGGACACACTGCTTTAATGTAAAAATATTTGTATGTTACAGATCGCCGCGCAGAGTTACAACTCCGCTGTTGCGCATCAGCCGGTGAGTTATTATTTTATTTCATTATCGAGGCAATGGATTTTTAAAGTTACGTTACAAACGTAAATAAAATGTATCTATGAGAAATGAGGTATTATGAAATAATAACGAACAGTCTTTTTCTAACAATTGATTAGACATTATATCATTACTATTGTTTAGATGCATACATGAATGGCACGTTCACCGATATGAGAGGATGTAAAATAAAATATTTTATTTTATTTTATTAGAAATTTAGTTTAAATAAAAATAAAAGTGTCTTATTTTCATTTGGTTAATAATTATTATATGTCTTTATTTTTGCGAGTCTTTTATAATAGTTTTTCAGCTAAGCCGAAAACTCAGTTTTTAATAAGCAATTAAAAATTTTAATTCCCTTGATCGTCATGTTATATTTTAGAGGGACGTTTTATTAATGTTCGCATTTTTTTAAGAAAGATTATATAATGGCAGAAAATAGTAAAAACGCAGTTTAATGCAAACAAATAATTTTCTAGAGTTTTTATCTTTTTCTTATAGAACTTTTTATTAAGTGATTTTATAAATTTCTTTCCGCAAACGCTACATGTATGCGATTACGAAAGTAGAACATATTTATTTTGTGATAAATGATGGAACTGTATAACAATTTTCTGGCAAAGAATATAAATTATACTGGTGAGATTGCGTTTGACAGCAATATTTATATATCTCATATTAGTCAAAGATATAATAACTGCTTCACAGAGAAACATAAAAAGAGATACTTATATAATTTTACACATAATAATGGCTTTTGTTTTAACAAATATTGATTTTTTAAAAATACTGCAATTCTAGTTTCTTTCATATATTAAGTCTTTATTTTTATTCTCTATATACTTATTGTTAGAAAAAAATGTTTATATCGATTTAATATATTATAATAAATTGTGTAATAGACGCATATAAAATTTAAACATACTTTGATGTGTCTCACTCGAGAGTGTATTCAAATCTATAGTCGCCGGTCATGTTTTGCCGCGGTAATTACGACACGTTAATTTATTCTGCTGGAAGCCCCGAATTATCAAAACGTCACTTACAATAATATAATAGTGTAAAATCTCTCTCTCTCTCTCTCTCTCTTTCTCTCTCGCATCCAGAAATAGCCCGCGCTTGACTTTCACGAAATGGCAATCCGCTTAAATATGAAACATCACACTAGATTTCTTAGCTCTCGTTTCTGATAGCAGAACCTACTTTCACGGCGTCCCTTAGTATTTGACATTACGTAAAGAAGGATGGCAAGTATACGCATAAATTCTGCGATCCGGAACACTAAGCTGCATTTGTGATCACTCAAGGCAGCGGTGAAGTCTTGGCTCCGGTTCATAAGAAACTTTTCTCTGGAACGTTCTGATGTATATTTGCTAAGAAGAAAAGTTCCGAGTATTAAGAAGTTAGTATAAGACCAGGTAAATTACACGAGTGTCTTTCCATTTTAAATTCTCTATCAAAGATATAAGATGTGAACATATTATAAATTGTTTGCCAATATATATATATATATATATATATATATATATATTTGCCTGTAGATATTTATTAAAATAAACTTTCTTGATTTATGCTATCAGTAATTAAATCATGAGTTGCAGTTAATGCTTTGCAATAATTCGAAAAATAGATTTATAAAAATCAAATTCTTTATCAGAAAAAACAATTTTTTTAAACATTTAAGTAAATAAATTTAGCATGAGAAATAAATAAATAAATATATATGTATATATATATATATCATATATATGCATACACAGAGAGAAGGAGAGAAGGAGGGAGGGAAAGAGCCATAGATAAACTTTAATATTTGAGATGATGTGAGTAGTAAGCGCAAGAGAGCTTAGAGTCTCTAAAGATCTTAAAACAGCTTTAAATACTAAAGTCTCTTAGCAGTTACTTATTAGGTGCCGCTTGTTGGTAAACGTAGTTCTGAGCATATCCGTCATTTATTAACACCATGTCGCACGACTAAGCGGACCCGGTCAAACGGAATGGTCGAAGTATAACCCGTTTCGAAGAAATGGTGATAGGGACAGGTGGAGAAGCAGTGCGAGAGAGTAACATAGGTTGACGAGTTACATCGTCTGCAATATTCGTCTTGTTGTGACAAGGCAGCAAATTGCTTTTGAGACCGTTAATAAATTAATGCTCACGACATATATGTATATCTTGCATATATAGCCACGAATCTTCCGCCTAAGAAGACATCCTGTCCGGAGCATATATCGATCTTGAACACGTTTGAGAATTATACATTATGCGAGTGGATACCAGTGCAAGTAAAATTAATCAAGCAATAATAGATAAAAATCATTTCTTTGTTATCTGCATCATGCACAAAAAAAAATGTTAAATCAAGATTTATATTCTTATATATAAGCAAGAATCTATAATCTTGAAATGAGATATAAATTGCATTAAACGAAAAAAAACTTGTTTGAATGAAGGTATTTATATAGGTTAATTACGAAAAAAGTTAAAAAATAAAAAGTTGAAATTCTTATAAGAAAATTATAGATTCTTGCTTATATACAAGAATATAAGTCTTGATTTAATAGTTTTCTTTTTTTCTGTGTGTGCACAGTCGAAATATACACTACTTTATCGATTAATACATTTCTATTTAAAATGAGAATAAATAGAAAATATTTCTATTTTATGTATCTAATGTTGTTTGAGCATTGTGTGTGTGTGTGTGTGGTGCGTGTCCACCTGCGAGTAAGAACTCGAGAGTCTCTCTCTCTCTCTCTCTCTCTCTCTCTCTCTCTCTCTCTCTTTCTTTTTGCTCTCGAGAGTTTTGACTCGCAGGTGGAGACGCACCATTAGTCTTAAGACGAGAATATAATAATTTTATATTATAATATACGTATGTAATAGTTTTATATTATAGTATGTAATTTGTAATTAAGTTAGTGTTTTTATTTGAAAAAATAAAATAACTTAGCATGCAATCTTCCAAATATTCCTGAATGCAAATATTTCAGATATTTCTTTTCTGATTTTTCTCATATATATTTTAGAACTTATTTAAAATAAATAAAATGTAAATTGCATAATTAATAAGAGGAACATGTATGACTATAAAAGTAAATATTAATCTCTTCTTTTATTATTTATCACATGATGGAAATATTATTTTTATTTTAAATAGAAGTATATTGATAAAGTGTATATTTCGATTGTGCACAGCATATATGATGCAGATAACAAAGAAATTATTTTTATCTGTTATTTCTTGGTTAATTTCATTTGTACTGTATCCACTCGAACAATGTATTCACGAACGTAGATAATAAAATAGATAAATGTTTCTTCTTTTACTACTTAAACTTCAAACTTAAAAAAGTTTGGTCAGTTAAAAAAATATACATACGTATACGTAATGTGTTTTACTAACTTTATCTACCTGAAATATCTCAGCTACTTCAAGTAATGAGAAGAATATTGTGTACAAAAATTGTATAATTTTGAGACATAATATGCTGGCATGATAGTTTTTTTTTCAGATAAAGGCATAGGAAAAATCTGATTGCTTATTATTTAAAATGGAATATCCAGTTTTTTATGGTTAAATTCTATAATAGAAAGGAAAATTTTTAAAATAAAAGTATTATGTACATTTATTCTAAAAAACTTACAGTTTCTGTACATATATTTAATGTATATTATATTATATTGCATATTTATACACTCTGTAGTACACATATTTAAATATCGAATTAGTATATGGAAAATATGATCATTTTGCAAATAATTAATGAATCCCATCAGGGGAACAAGACAAAGTGCGATTAACCCATATTTCTTCACATTAATCTTTCAAGAACCCCACATTGAGCATCAAACATCCTACGCAACCACCCTCATCTGCCTTCGAAAGTTTCCCCGGTATCGCAATAGAGATTTTCATAATGTAAAACATCTCCCTTGTATAACGTAGGAAACGAAGACTTATATTCCCCTTGGCTCGATAAAAGATGAACCATCCATCGGTTGTCGTTTTCGCAACGAACGTAACGTAAAGCAATATCTATATCTAGCGCAATATTCACATATCGATATACTGAAGTGCCCTTATATTCGGGCACAAGTGAACGAATATGCTCTATAATTTCAACGAAAACTGAGCGTCGTTGTTTCGAAAACGCTATATAGTTGATGAAACAACAAACCATAAAAAGAGAATTTGTGTTAAAGTATATTCAGAGATGGATCAATCTTTTTCAATATGCATGAATAAGCGAAATCGCATGATGTTAATACATCTTTGATATCCTTCTTTCCGACCGCGAACCGGTAGTTTTTCTCTCCGCGATTAACTCAGACGACCGATATGAAGCTGATATCAGTATGTAAAGCGCGATGTTTCTGCGTGCAGTAAGATTTCCCGAGGGACTCGTGGTTCATCCACGCTAGGTGACTGTGTCTCCTCGTTCCGGAGAAACTTTATTTTTAAAGTCGCATGCGAACTCTCGTCATGCATCCTTCTCTAACCACCGCAACCATTACATCACGCAGTTCACTTCCGTTAAACATTAAGGAAAATTGCATCTGTAATAAATTAAAAAGTTTCTAGGTGGAGATGAGTTGCTCAAATTTACGATCCAGTCACGGTTGCCTCATTAAACAAAATTTTTTACAATATAATGACAATATAATGTTCGCTAATTGATTTTATACGAGTATAATATTATTTCTCTCTAACAATAAGTCTAGTTTGTAATTTGCGAAATATTCAAGTATTGAAAAGTAACGAAACGCTTTTTTAATTTCTAAGAGAGCAAAACTTAATTGTTCTAATTTTATATTTCTAAATTGCATTGTTGATACAAACTAAAGATATGATATTGTACAAATTGAGAGAGGAAACTAAATATTTTTGCGCAAATCAATAATAGTTCTATTTTGGAAAATATATTTGAATTTTAATACAATAGATAGAATACAAATTGAGTGCGTAGTTGCATCGAAAATGAGTTGCATCTCTGAGAATGGTAATGAAACTTATGTTGAAAATTTTAGCTTGCATTTACATCTGTTGTTTAATTATAAACATGCATAAAGTTTCTCGAATTTTAAATTATCTGATTTAAATTTTTAACTTAAATTTCGGATCAAAATGTGGTCGCATTTAAATTCGAGCGATGTGGTGTGAATTGATTAAGTGAATTAAATCGATTAAACTGCTTTTATATCAAGATTTTAGAAAAATAAAAATTGCAACAGTTTTATGGTGTAAACATTAGTAACTTACATTACTAATAATTATTTTCTATTGGTTTTGAAATCATTATTAAATTTGTAATTCAAATTAACTCTTAATCATATTTAAAGACTTTACTTTCAATTATATTTCTTGATTCTATGTATATTTAAATTTAAAATAACTGTTCCAACGAAAACCGTGTTTTAAAGCCGACAAACAATCGCGGCGCGTAGTTTACTATGTTGGAAATATGTGTATTTGGAAATAATACATAGAAATATTGTCTGGCTACCAAGATTCAGGACCGTAATGGTATTTTCTTCTAAATTAATTTTATATCATGTCAGTCTTGTTTTCTTCTAATACTTAAAATTAAATATTAAGTTTAAATTTAAAATAACTTTTTTAAACGAAGCATATAACCGAACTTCAATTTATGCACAATGTTATCTCAAAGGGATATTAAAGTAATGGAATCAATTGTAACTGAAAAGCAAATGGCATTGATAACAGCTAAAGATTAACGAATCGTTCCTTCCGATTTTTCAGCAAGTCTGAAAAATCCGTCTCATGAGATGCAGAAGCACTTAGCTCTAGATCGGCCACTTTTGCGGAGGCTCTTAAGCGGCATAGAATACGGAACACGTTTCACGATAACACGTTCTCGACGAACGAACATCGCGCGAATGCGGTATACACTAAAATCTCGCGCTATTGGGATTCAACGCGGCAGCGAGAGACGGCGACTGTAATCGAGTACGCGTTGAAGGGAATCTAGGACGACGACAGCGGCGACGGCGACGACGACGATGACGACGAAGACGATACGGAATATTCCTCTCGATTCTCGTGTTGCTCCGGCTGTCGCTTCGCTCGTATCTCGCGGACGATCGACTCTTGGTCGCGTCATTACTGCTTAATTTAAAACTACATGAAATTACTCGGATTATGATTGCAATCGAGCGACGTCGTCATCTTTAACGAGTCAGAACATTGGCGCGCGTAGTCCATATACATATATCAGTATATTACTCAAACGCAACATCATGAATGCGAGGAAATGCAAAGAAATATACGACTATTGCAGTTTTTAAAATCTGCAGATTCTATAAAAAACCCTGGAATTGGATCAACTGGATCAACTGAATCTGGTTTAACACTCTCTCACAATCAGTTTAAATATTTATATTAATAGTACTATTTTGGCTTAACAGTATCATATTATTATAATTATAGTATTAATATTTAGTTATACTTATTAGTTATAGTTATAAGTTATAATAGTATTAGTATTTATACTTAGTTATTTATAGTTGTTGAATAAAAAACTTGAGCAGTGTCTGAATGCATTATTTTGTTATTATCGATGCATCTGTTACTAATTTTACTGTCAGTAGTTTTTTGCATTAGAAAACAATTATCATTTTATTTACATATATTCTATATTCTATATTTATCACAATATTTTTTTTGTTATACGTATTGTGCCGCAGGATTATGTATTATCTATCGTAAAACTATCAAACTCGTATTTAAAATTTTTCAGATCTATGTTATATTTTACATATCAAAATACTTTGGTATCTCGTGTTGTTATACCCCCTCATTACTTATAATGGTGCTACAAAGGAATTTATCTGAATATAGAATGCTTATCAAAATGCTAATATTTTTTTTCTCGTAATGATTGCACACACACATCAACAAGGTCTCTTTACCTTTTTTAATTATACTTTAGTTACGTATAGTTGAATAAATGTCTCTAATCTAAAATAAGTAAGAATTGATTTTGTACGTTTCTCTTTGGAATTTTTAATAACAATATACTTACATAGATTTTTTTTATATAATCGAGAATAAAATTGATAGAAGAATGTTGTTTTATTAAATATCGTGGAATATTACATTTGCATGATTTTAATACTTTACGAATGTCTATATCCTTTTTAAACTTTTTTAAACGTTTGCGCATAATGTATATATATCTAATATATAATATAATCTGCAATTCAACAACTTTTATAAAGATGAATGATGTTTTCCAGTTAGTTAAAAGTGGCACTGTTATCTTTGTATTAATACCTTTTATGCTAATATATCAAATGTACGAAGGAAATACGTTTCATATACAGTTTGCGCGCGTCGATTCTCATAAATTACGCCTACACATTAAAGAAGCTCCGAGGAGATTAAAAGTCGCGCTCTAAACTATCTCTCCGTATAATAAATCTGATTTCTAATCGAGGACAGTTGGACGCCGCGGGAAAAACTTCTCTTTCCAAACGCTTTTCGCTGCCATATTTTCCACAGTTCGTAAAAAGGTGCAAGAATGAATTTCCTATCTTTCTCTGTCTTCTCTTCTTTTCTCTACTCTCCCTCAAATCCTGATCCTCCCCCTCATGCGTTCATCTCTTTGCAGACCGACGAAACTAAATTACGTATTTTCGAGCGCGCCGCCACGCCGCGCGCCGCGCCGTCGCTGTCGTCGCCGCTCTCGGAAACTTTTCCATTTTAAATAAGAATAAATTCAGATCCGGAGTTTTCAGCTTTTGCGAGAAAGGCTCGCAGCGCAGCGAAGGCAACAGGACACTCTCTGGCTATTTCTTTCTCGAGGAACGGAGTGAGATCGGCTTCCTCTTCGCGGCGTTACGTCGCGGAGCGAGTGAGCGAATCTCGCGCCGTCACCTGCATATGAATTTCACGGGGGCGCGGCTCAAAGTAGATTTTTCACTTACTGCTTCTCCACGCCGTAGTTACACAAGCGCGGTAACTCCAAGGAAAAATGTCTCGTAGTGGTCTTTCGCGATTTTATTTCACCGCCAGTTTACCGCCACTTTTTCTCGCCACGCGCGCCGCGACATTTTCGTTGGGAGGAAACACGAATTGCGCGCGGTTATTGCACAATCTTGAGATCGCTTGAGAATTTGTGCGGTAATACGTAATATATAATATAGTAGTATATGCGAGCGTATATTACAACGGTAGATATTTGCAGAGGAATAAAAATATATTTTATGTAGAGAGAACGTACAGCTGAATTTGAAACTCGTGATTAAAGTGACACTTAGAGTGCTCACAAAAATGAATTATAGTTTTATTTTATTTTAAGTCGAATAGTTATTTGTGTAACAAGTGTCGTAAAATTCCCGGGTGCGGAGTTTACGCACGAGCCAAAGGCGAGTGCGGTAACCGCACCCGGGAATTAAGATAAAATAAAACTATAATTCATTTTTGTGAGCACTCTAAGTGTCACTTTAATCACGAGTTTCAAATTCAGCTGTACGTTCATCTTTACACACGACTTACACTCCCTATTTTATTTTGCAAGTGCCTGGAAAGTGGTCTATCACGCACGCGTAGCGTGCGTAATGGGGCACTTTCCATGCACGTGTTGCATTAAAGTATTTTAATATATCAGAACTAAAAGAGCAAATTGGTGTTATCTAGTATCGAACATATATTCTGCTTAATTTAAAAATGTATGAATTTATCAACAACTGCAGTAAAATACATATTATAAAATAATACAATAATCTTAAAATAAAATACACAACAGTTTCTCATAAAGAAACCTATATTATAGGTATAACGTTATGAGAGATGATTTGATGGTTGGTTTTCTGATAAAAGTTACTATATTGCTGCTAAAACTTGGGAGCGTTCATATCGTGAGAATCGTGACTGGTTGGGTCTTCAATTCGACTTTACCTCAGACTTCGACGCCGCGGTATCTTGGTTCCGCGCGAGATACATGAGATCACGAGTCTGCAAGAACAGCCTTATCTTTGAAGATTTGATTTCAAGATAAAGAAATGGCGCCGTGGATCTCCGGACTTCAAGAGCGTAGATCTCCCGCGGATCTTGAAAAGAAAAGCCACCCCCGTGATCCCTGCGGAAAACCGTCGCTCGAGTAAACTTTCTCCTCGTCTTTCTTTGCGTCTCGTCTGGCTTCCTTACGGAAGCGACGAATCTCGTGTCCGAGAAGGAAAAAGATGGTACACGCTTGCAGTTTTATGGTCGATGCGGCGCGTTTTTCTTGCTTGTCAGAAATGAGGTGAGTGTGACTCTTGATCGGATTGTCCGAGGTTTTTTTGGTCGCTGCAAGTAAAAGATACCTCTTTCTCTCGTTAGGACTTTGTTCGCGTGAAAAGGAACGAAATTCTGCGCTATACTAACGGAGTATTGTTCGCATTCGTTGCAACGGACTCCGATCGATCGCCATAAAAAGGCTCGATCGGTGGACTCGCATTCATCTTTTTTTTTCGGTGCCTACTCTTCTGCTGATCACGTAGCACTCGTATTCGTAGCAAAGGGAAGAAAATTGGAAAGCGATCGCCAACACTGATCGAACTTGTCCATATGTAACAAAGTAAAATAGAAAGAAATAAAGCAGAAATTTATTGTGTTTTTAAAAATAATTTCTTAAAAATAATATATTGGACTTTAAAATATAATAAACTCGTAATAAACTATCAGAAAAATATATATATATTATATATATAATGACAGATTTTTAAATCCATAATTTCAAAAGATAGAAAATTTTATAAAAACATCACACTATATTCATTAACAGAAATATCTATTATATTGAGTCATTATAAAATGTAAATCTTTAATGTAAGAAAATAAATTCCTAATATTTCTGATAAGTAGATTAATATGTACCTATTAATTAACTTATTATCTAAAGATTGTAAAGTAATAGTCTTCATCAAGTATTACAATTGATGTAACATTATTTCATAACCTAAGAAAAATAAAATGAAAGAATTAATTGTGCAAGTAGAAACTTGCACATTGCTTCCTCATAGTTCCTAAGTGTGCAAGTTTTTATTTTATTCGAGGTATAATTATCGGTATTTATTTGTTTTGGCTTCCTCATAGAGGAAGTTTTGTTAGCAAAGGTTCTGATTTCACACTTAACTCTTTTGGGGACTGCGTAAATAATTATATACATTCACTAAAAAATACTAAAAATACTTGTCCACTTAAAAACTAAAATAATACTTTATCGATAAAAAAAATCAGCCCGATATTATAAATATTTGAGATAGCGATTTATTTTTAATTCTATTATATTTTCCAGTCTTTTCTACCCCTATTTCATATATAATTGGTTAAAATTTGGTTGATCAGATCAAGTTTTATAAAGCTTCTATGTATGTACGAATTCTTCGAAATTTCAAATGTGTGTAATACGAGATCTGATCAATCAAATTTTAATAAATTATATATGAAATAATGGTAGAAAAAACTGGAAAATATAATAGAATTAAAAATAAATCGCTATCTCAAATATTGAGAAAGCGGCAGCGTAAAACACATTTTTCAAAAAAAGGAAAATCTGCATAAAATCTATACCGGTAGACCGATTTCAATAAAATTTGAGGAGGACATACTTTCTATGATACTCTATTTGTGTGCAAAAATTCAAACTGGTATCTAAAAAATTGTAGAAGTAGATGCGTGTACAAAAATCCGTACACACACACACACACACACACACACACACACACACACACACATACATACATACTTCCGGACATTTTTTACTAATATGATTTTTCGACATTTTAGAACATTCTAAACCTATTTCCATCAAAATCTCGAAAAAAAAATTTTTCACCATTACAAAGCTTCCTCTATGAGGAAGCAAAAGACAAAAGTTAAAAATATATTACATTAATTTATAAATTTCTTGCTTTAGTTTATTAAAAAAAACTTTGGCGGTTTCTTCCATTTAAAATACGTTAATAGTCGACGAAGGAGAAGCCAAGATACTATTTGCTTTAAGGCGCTCCCCTTTAACGTCCCTATATATATAACTTGTGGTATCGTACCCCAAATTCCACAGCACCTTTTCCCACTCTTTAGCTTTTGGCATTCTTGTGCCATAAGTGCACACCGCATGTTTTGCAGTCATGTCATTTAATTGAAACTAATAAAGTAAAATGATTCGATCAAGCGATAAACATCGATGATTGACAGATAGACGGATAACCGATCGCACACTAATAGATTTTGCGTGCTATTGCGTATAATCGACAGTGACACTGATTGATATCTGTGAATTGAGTTGTTTTTATTCTCCTTCAAGTTAAAATCAATATTAAGAAAATTGGATCGAAATGCTTAGATACAATAAAGAACAGTTTTTACTCATTGCTACAATCCGAAATTACTCATATGTTATTAAATAGAATAATTGATCAATAAATTTTTCATTTTAATCAGAATGTAAAATATTAAGAATAGTTAAACAAAAATGAATTTAAGTGGGAATAACGATTTGTGCATTTTGCATCTATGTTTTGAAAAAACAACCAATTAGCATAATTACGAGAAATTTACTAATAAATATTAAGAATCAAATTTCTTTTTATATAGAATAATAATCAAATCTATATAGAATAATAATTAAATCCAAAGTTTTTTGAATACAGTTCTGTTAACAATTTGAGACTAAAATAAATACCATTAAGATAGGTGTTTATATACAAAGAGCTTTTTACGAACTTTGTTTTATAGCTCAGATCAATTAAAAATAGACTCCTGATTCATTTTTAGCAAGAAATGCTGTTAAAAATTATGGTTGAAAATTTTGAGATATTCAGAGTAAATTAGAGCAAACGTGTATATAAAATATTTGACAATATTTTTAAAATATATTATAATATTGCAAAAATATTATGTAAAATATTTTAATAAAAAATGTCCGATTGCGTTTTAGTATACTTTTTAACGGATAATTGATGTGTATAATTCATATAAGTAATATATTATTACAGTTTGTATAATGTGTACAATATATTGACTGCTTGAAATCAACAGAGAAATTATGTCGTGCTCTCTAACATAATTTCTGACAAGCAGTACACTTGCAGCGGCATCATAGAAGTTTTCGCATTCGGGAAAATATCTCTCAGCCAATATCGTCAACGTCGGAACGAAAATGCATTTTGTGGACGCAATTTATTTCGATTGTGCGGAGGGACTCCTTCGAAGCTGAAATATGAAAACTTCTGTCGCGTCGGAACTGCGGTGCTCTCGAAAGAGAAGATTGCTCCACAGAGCGATCAAGATATAGTTTCGTAGCATTTATGGCATTCCTCAAAAATAAAAGATTTAAATTCACGTGCTGGGTTTTCTCGGAACATAGATATAAAATGTGTTGTTGCTCCTCGAATTCTTTTTCATTTAGGTTCAATCAATTTAGATTTAAATTCCAAGTGAAATAAAAAGTTTATTGATCAATTTTTATGTAACAAAAACTAAAAAGATATCTTTGGGGATCACTACTTTTTTATTTAAGAAATAAAATTAAAAAATTTAATAAGGTAAAAAAATTTTGGATAACATTACACGGTGTTCCCAAGCGGTCACCCATCCAAGTACTAACCATGCTCAGCGTTGCTTGACTTCAGTGATCGGACGAGAACTGGTACTTTAAAACGCGATATGAATGTTACCCAGGAATTTGACTTATTCGGTAACGATTTAACCAGTTTTAATTCGGAAGTTTTCAACGTGATTGGCGATATGTTTAATTATCAACTTTTCTTAAACAAAAAGGAATTTTGAAACTTTTTGAAGAAGAGCCAGAACTTTTTCAATTATATTAAAATTCTGAGAATATAAAATATTAACTGTATATAGAGATCGTTTCGTTTTTAAATAGTTACAAATCTCAACAGCTTCATTGTTCATGGACTACAGCATTATAGTATAAAACCATCTAACTTTAAAATGTAAAGGGACAGAATGGAGAGTAGATAAAAGGGAGATGGCAAGTCCGAAAGAACGATACCGCAAACGTGTCGCCCGATTTTTCAAAGTGCTCGCTGACTTTCTCAGTTTCCACAACGTGCGATGATAATCGCGGCGCTATTGCGGTGAATGAGAACTGACTGGACACATTGTCCCATGGCTGGAATGCGAATTATTGTGTGTGTAATATAGAACTAGCTTTCTTGTGGCGATGCACTCGGTGCGACGATAGCAGAGCGCAAGTTCATCTGCGTTCCGCTTTCGCTCGGGAATTCCGGAAAATATCTTGCGCGCGATGCGACAGAGGCAGTCGTACGTGCGTTGCATACGAAAGAGCCATATTACGTACCGACATTACTACTGGTTTTTCGAGAAACAGATTACGCGGGGGCGAACAGAACAATAGGAAGTGTATTCCGCGCTCTATATGAACTACCGCTTCGCTACGCGTATACATACCAGAAAATATACAGTTCCCGTGAGAAACGAAAAGCCACGTGGCTCACGCGTGGTGCTATTGCATTTCCTATCATTCGTGTTTACATTTTCACACGATAAATTTCTAATATTGTTGGAGTAGAGTACACAGGATGTTTCCGCTATCTGGACACAGCGAAATTCTTTGAAAACGTTCAAAAATCAAGAGAAAGCTAAAAGGGGCAACAAAGATATAAAGAAGTTTAGAATTGATATATGTAGAAGCGAATCATATTTGTGTAGCAAAACTGTGTTATTAATGTAATAATTTTAGTAGACAGAGCTTTCTAGTTATTTTTTTTGTTAATCGCTGTTTATATAGTATATTACAATTATTCAACATGTAGCAATAAGAGAGTTTTTAGCGCGTTATTTAATACTTATATTAGAAAATTTATCAAGTGTACTATTTTGTGAGCGGTCTAGTAAAAATGTGTTTATAACATTCTTATACTTTAAGGAAAAAATAAAACAATTTATCATAGAATTTCAATTTATTATAAAAAGGATAAAAAAGAATGCAAAAGTAATACGGAGCGTATCAATCAAGAAATTACATGGTGAATTGTTTCCGGTGATTTGCGGATTTTGATTAATGAAAAGATGATAGCAGATAATTTATCTTGGCATATCTTTTCATACAGGTATTATCACGTTAATGGCGAGTATTATAAGCGGGTAAAAGCCCTCTATATAGTTAAATGACGTATAATTTGAACGAAACACCTTTAGTCATACGCACGAGAGCGAAACTTGCGGAACTCACAACGAAATTACTTCCACGTTGAACGTCCGTTATCGAAATTTCATCGTCAGTTGAATATAAGAAGACAATAAAAAATGAAGTGAAGCGAAGAGCTTTTAAATTAACCAATCGCGCAATTTTATTTGCCGATAATTGCCTAGTGAATGGTGCAGGCGAGCGAAAGAAAGGTGCTTTTAAATTCTGCTATTATAATTACCGAAGCCCGTCCTTCTCTCCATTCTGCTGCGAAATAATATAGAGTCATAAAAAAAATCTGCGTCGCGAAATATTGAAACATATATGCATAGTGAGCAGTAACGACATACCCTTCTATACTCGCACGGTTGCCGCTAAATTCGATTAATTAATACTAACAGTCGTTAACTGAATGATCCTCCCGTATCTTTATTTCCCTTATATTAATTGCACGTGTTTTACTTGAAATTTAAGGATGTGCTTATTACTCACTATCTTGCACGTGTTAAATTGGTCATTGTCATTATTATATCGTATTTCTGCATTTATTTACCTTTTTTTTATATAAAAATAATATTTAAATATAAAATTATTTTGTATATATTTAAAAAATAATTACGTTAATGTGATACAAGAGCGTATGAAAATTTGCTGAATATTCGATGCGCGTATCATATTTGCAATTGTTCTTTAATTATGTTAATAATTAAATATTAACTATGATATGCTTTATCTCAATAAACTTTTCTTAAAATAATAATTTAATAAATAAATATTTTATCTATTAAGGGTTATCGTTTTTAAAAAATGTTGCCGAACGAATTAATTAAACAAAATGCTCATACGAATTTCGAGTATTCGCAAAAAATTCAAGGGATGCTTTCGACACGTTTCAATATAACTCGTTTTTAAATCGAGCCATCCATTCGTCGTTCCGCTCCCGCAGGGAAAATCCGGAGATCCAACACGATTTGATTGATTGCACTCGCATATCTATGGGAAACTCGCGCGGCGACACATACGATATGCAAATGTGACACGCGTGACACGTCGTGACGCATTACATAAAAATAGGTTAATCCATTATATGTGCTGGCCGATGGACAGGAGCTAGCCTGACATTTTTTCCGGGGACGATAGCCCTTGTAACGGGCTATTTCCTCCATGAACGTTACGAGATTTTATGGGTTAACGAAAAACGAACGTGTACGGCACCCTAAATTTCTTCTAGGATGCTCCACGAGTCGCAGAGATGAGAACGCATGGATAAAATGGGGCTTTAGGGTGCGTGGGATATTCGCGTGAGAGTTGACGTGAAATGGAAAAATATTTTCCGTGAGATCTTATCTGTCAACTTGTCTTGCTCATTTAAATAATCCATCGTCTGATGATATTATTTTAGAAATAATGGATTGAAATTTGGATTAAAAGTTATTATTAATAAAGTTATATAAGTTAAACGTTAATATATTAATTATTAAGATGGAATTCACTGCAATGTATAGTTATTAAATATTTTAATAAAATGTAGTGCAAGTCAATTGTGAGCAAATAATCATCATATTAAATGTGTCGTTACAAATTATTTTATTATATCAAAAACATCAAGTAGGTACTTTTTGGAAATGAATAACACAAAATAAATTGGTATAAGTAAGTATAAAAGGCTGCAGCAAGTAATTGATGATAGGAAAATATAAAAAAAAACGAGAATATGTTTGTGAAAATCTCTTTGAGAAAGAAAGTCTGCTTGTGATAAGAAAATATTTCTGTACTGAAAATAGTATATCGCCATCTACGACATAAAAAGCAGGAACAACATAGCGAAGGAGGGTTCCCAGTCAATTTTTCCGCATCATATAACGATAACAGGTATTCTCGCTGCTATAACCGCCGCGACGAGAGAGAGACAGAAACAGAAACGAAGAGAATTTGTTGTTCTAACTTCGAACTCTTTCTGTGAAGACTAATTCTGATCGTGCAGTATCAAACTTTGGCTCTTTCGTGCTCATCGAAACGAAATGCCGAATTTTGACCGTCCCTTTCAAGCCTATCTTCACTTTTCGCTTCGAAATATCGTTTAAATCGCCCCGCAAATTGAGAGATATTTCCGCTACGGCGAAACTATGAATTTCTAACGAAGGGTCCGTTCTGACGGCAGATAATAGGATCTATGACGATATCTACGATGTCAATGGTACATTGATGACACGGTTGATTACTTCCATTTCTTGTTTGCGTTTGTTTTTTTACAAAATAACTTAATTACAATTTGTACGCTTTGTAAATACGGCTTTTAGATATACATATATCGGATAGTGATGCTGATATATTTAAAGAGAATTAAGATATACGCGAATACTGTAAAAACAGAAAAAATCAAATAAACGTAAATATTATGAGAGGCAGACACATTCTCGATTCAGATTGTATAATAAAAAAGAACAATGTTCCAACGTTTAAATAAAATAATAGTTATCGTTATATCTACAATGGAATAAAATGGGGCTAATGAAAAGAGCGGTTTCTATCAAATCTATTGCATAAAAGTTGAAAGAATTATCGTCAGTTTACATTTACTCAAAAAAGAGAACGAGATAAAAGATTAATGCGATAAAAGATTGATGCGTTAGCGGAACGAAGGCCAGTCGACAGCTTTTATTCTGTATTATTTAATTTGCGAAAACGCGTATCGAAAAACACGGCAATCGTCTGCCGAAAAGCGCAATCGTCATGATGCAATGATGATAAATTGTTGGACGCAAACGAACAATTAATTCCGCCAGTATGATAAATAAATGAATGAACGTACTCACAGTTCTGGGTGCGCTGTCGTTATATATTTACCTAACTTCTGTCATTTTCGACGCTTTCCACATGGACACTCACTTATACTTATTCACGGCACGAAGACACGGTCACAATTGTACGCATTAGGCTTGTTGTTCCAACTGTCCCGAGTTCGGGGCTTTCTCGTTTCCTTTCAACTCTTCCGGCTAAAGAACGTAGTAGAACGAAGTATAGAAACCCCTCTTCGCAAATTATTATATGTAAACAGGCGTAATGTTGCTGCTCGTTACGTACCATTATGACGGCGTAAGATGATAAGGTATATGAGAGACCCTTCCGCTTACGAACTTAAATGAGCTTATTACCGTACCCTAATTAACGCAACGCCACAATCATCCGTCGTTTCGCTCGGAGATTCGACGCGAACATATGCTGCAATGGTGATGCCGGTAGTCGATACGCGACGATAAATCAGTGCGCGGATCGGCTTGAACTAGCGACTCAGTCTACCTCGAAGTTATAGGTGTGAGTTATAGACTTTCAGGGCAGGCACTATCTTGCTAGCTATGTACCTTTGATTCGCGTTTAAGTACCGTGATTGCAGATCGATGAACGTAATTAACGCGCCTTGCGAATGTAACTAATCGCCATTCAGTTAATATTTATACATGTGCTTCTTCGATAATCGCGATTTCCTTTAATACACTTGTTTGCGATAATTAAAAAGCTAAATTTGAAAAATCTGTGATATAAATTATAAGTAAAATAGGTATGTCACACACATTCGGAAAACGAGCTAGAGTTACTCATGGCTTATTAACTTTGTTAATATTATTATACAGTAATATGCTGTAACGCTCTCAAATCAATATTCTCAAAGCTCGATTTTTCGATGAATTATTTCTTGCATAGGAATAATGTAAAATAAAATAAATTAATAAAAATAACATTAACGTTTTGTCAGATATTTTCAATCGTTTGTTCACTTTACGCGACGTGTTAAAATGCTACTGCTTTTAAATATCTGAAATCAACATATTAGTACGAAGCAAAACGTGGCGATTCGTCGTTACTCCACTATTACATTTATATTGTCGAAAAATCTAGTCCGTCATTTATAATCGCTACTATTCGCACGGCACGCAAAAGAAAAACAACGGATAAAAAAGAAATTAGCGAGCGAAATGAGATTAATTATCCGACCGGACGGGAGCGTGAGCGGCGTATCGCGGCGTCACTCACCACCGTGAGAGATGCATCGCGTGCCTATAATTGAGCATCGAGAACATCGTTCGAACGGCCGAGCGCGTTTGATGTATTAATCGCATTAAGACACGCGGCAGTGATCGGCCGTCGTTATTATGTTCGTGTTACGTTGAGCGCGGCAACGCGTATAGCGATCGCGATTTTATTACGATGCTCGCGCGTCACTGGCGCGTCACGTGACTCGACGGTTTTTCGTTTGACTCGCGCGGTATCACCGACGTCACCCCCGCGCGCCGCGCCGCGTCACCACCGGCGGCGCCGGCTCCGCGCCGCGTGCGGTTGTCCTTCCTTGTCGATCACGATCACTTCGCGTCGCTCACTCACACCGCGCGCCGCGCGCTCTCGTTTCGCCGCAAGACGACGACACCGCGGGATCGCATCGCGTTCATCCGCGCTCGACTTCTTCTTCTTCTTCTTTAGCTTTTATTGGCATCAGGTGGTGTGTAGTGAACCACTTAAACGACCATTTATCCGCGATCGAGACTCGCAGTCAGATATCCGTGAACGCGCGTCGGGAGTGCCGAATCAAGCGACGCGCTTTCGTGGTTAGATCGCGGGTGCGATCTTGTGTTTCGCTGACCGGCGTGCGCGTTGCTCCGGCACGAGTCGGCGTCCCTTATCGGCGCGCTAATTATCGGCTATCTCATCGTTTTCGCGTTGTATGCTCGCGACGGGAGCGTCGGAGTAAGATGTCAATTGGATGGCAATTAACGGTGTTCGTTTTGCGGCCGTCGGATCTCTCCGGCGATTTCCGCCGAGTTGCCGAGCTCGGTACGTGACGTCACCGCCGGCGCTTTGGCATACTTATGTAGTTGACGCGATTCGAATTTTTCATGCGCGCGGAAAACGTATCGAGCGCGCGCGTAACGAACATGGACGTTCGTCAAACGCCAGAGGCGAACAATCGTTGCGTTTCGTTTCGCTTTGTTTGCGTTTTTCAAAATGAGTCGCGCGTACAGCGAATCTCGGCAGTGTCGCGTAAGTGATCAGTGATTAGCGCGAATGATTGTAAGCCGCGTTCTTTCTCCCGCTGATTCGTATTCGCGTATATCATGCGTATGTGATCTCGAAACAATGGAACAATTGCGACAGCTGTGCATTGATTTGGTAAACATTTATATCTACTCGTATTCTCCTCGCAACCATTTACTTATATTCGTGATGATTTAGCGTCATCGCGTTATAGCGCTTTGACAAATATCAATATCATTAACTTTAAATGCTTGTATGAATATTAGCGGCAAAATCTGATTTCAATAATTGAAAATCATTGTCGTTTTATTTGTTGAGACGCTGCAGAAGCTTATTTCGCGCTATCTTGGATAATTATATGAGTTTAAAAATTATTTTAATTTGCTTTCAGATTGACTCACGGCCTCATCTACCGCAGCCCCGTTCGACATCATTATGGTGAGTAATGAATTAGTGCGAAATTTTATAATTGAAATTAAAACACTATAGTTTTTTTCGTTAAATTTTAATTAGTTATTTTAAATTTTTAAAAAGACTTGGAGAAAATATAAAGATTAATAGTATTAATATTAGTTCGGGATTAATATATACCTATATATTTAAGACGTATAATGTATACACAATATTTTTAATCTCTTTTGTGTCAATCCTGTTATTTATAAAATGTATCGTAACGACCATCTACCATAACATCATAATCGTTATAGAACCTAATTTTGTCATAGTGATTGTATGCAGCAGAAGCTCGAAATGCTGCATTGTTAACTGTTGCAAACTATCGCAATGAATTCCCTGTTTACTGAGCTTTTTCCCTTTTTCCATGCTTTTTCTATTCCGGCTTTGTATGCATACGTGCAATTCGCTAACGATATAGTTGTTCCGCAACAATCATTCGGAAATACAAAAGGGTGCACAACGGCAGGCATTTGTCTTTTTTTATTTCAATATTCTATTGTCACAATATCGGTTTGTCTTGTCGATTATATTTTGCCGTGTTTGAATAGGATGTATGGGAACTTTCGGAAAATAAGAAAATATAATAACTTAGAATTACATTTTATATTATTTTTTGAGCTTAGGTATATTAAAGAAAAATATCTGTTATATAAATTTATTATAAAGACATGTAGTATGTGAAAATGTATAAGAAAATCCAAAAAGTACACATAAAATGTAAATGTGCGTATAATAAAAGATCTGAAAATAGAAAAATGTGTATTAGGGAAATATGAGAGCGATAGAGAAGAGCGAAAGAAAGAGGAAACAGATATACTGAATTAACATCATAAATGAAACTAAACAAAAATCTAAAGTTAATTTACGTTATTTAATATAAAGATGTTATGTAAATTATTTTAAGATACGGAAAAGTTAATAACATTATCGAAAAAAAAATATAAATTTTATCTTTATTTTTACATAAATTATTATAATTTTTGAAGTTTTCGATTTTTAAAATAAATAATATATATCTTTGTATATAGTGATACCACACGTTGAAAATCTGGCATCTATTAAATTTTGTAGTCTGCTGTTTCTGGCAAATTGGTATATTGATCAATATATTTGCTGCTACTTTGCGATTTATTGTGTTTGCCATACCGAACGGGTTCATTGTGAATAAATAAGAATTGTAGCTCAATGTTTTAATATGGAAAGACAAATTTAATTTGAGTTTAATTTTAATTAAAATCTACATCAACTCTCTCTCTCTTTCTCTCTGTCTCTGATAGTACACGTTTCTCGATCGCATAGGTATATCTTTCGCAAAAAGAAGTTCGTGGACATTCTGTATACATGGCACGCATGCATTTGTACAACGCTTGCCTCATCAGCCTGATTGGCTCGTTCTATATAGTACACGCAAAACGAATGTCGCACGTTTTGATCGGTCTATTGTCCACTGTGAAATCCGCAATGTCGATACCCGCCATTTTCGTGTTACCCGACTTCCCTCACGCGCTGTATTTGCGTGTAAATCGCGATGGGTACATTATGTTTATGCATGTTGCAGCTCTCTCTCTCTCTCTCTCTCTCTCGGTAGTCTCGTGCAATAGAATCTCCACGCTCTCGTACAGGTTGGTCAGAAATAGTCGGCAATCGATAGTAACGATAGGGATAGAAAAGAGAATGTAGGGAGGATCGTGTAATCTGATATGCTGTAATCCGTTAACTATTCTGAAAAGCTGATCATAATAATTTTGTCGCCGTTCGTTACGAGCTTTATGTGAATGCATAGTTAATTACACGTATACATACGCGTGATGTATACATACGCACACATGCGCATTGCGCATGCACGCATTTGCACTCTGGTATAATCATTTAAAATTTATAATCGTTAGTTGTAATGCACATCGTATATATAATATGTTACAGAATGAAATGCATAATCGAATGCGTTGCGCAATTAAAGCGATTATTAGCGGCAGCGCTGGCCGCCGGCGGTCGCGAAAGAAAATAGTTGGATATTATTCGTAACGAATTGCGTACGCATTAATACGTACAGACGTTATTTCGCTTAACGCTTAACCGATTATAATTCGTGCAGCAGCGACGGACGGTTTAATCCTGCCGGATAATGACCGCCTGCATGCGCGGCATGAACGTCTGGCGCTTAAAGCCGAGATGAAACTTCTGTGTGTAATTCTATTAATTGCGGTGTAAATGTGAGCCGCGAGAAATATCGTTACAGACCGAAATTTCTTTCTCACATAATGCATTTTACATGTACGCGCGCGAGTTTATGTGGCTCTCAGGAAAATATTAATGCATTAAAAGGGTAGACATTATTTTCCGCAATTTGGTTGCGGAAGCATCGGAATACGAGAAGTGATGGGCATCTCCTCGAATGCATTTTACTCGGAAATGAAAATTGAGAAAATAAATCGTAATTTAAAATACTCTGCAATGTAAAATTTTTGCAGGTATATCAAGCACTATTAAAACAATATTCACTTTTAGAATTATTAATAAACATTTTTCGTTGCATTTTATCAAGATTATACGATTATGGAAGAAATAATCTTAGCGTACGTCGATATAATCATTTACGCACATGCATTATTTATTAAAATTCTTTCATAGACATATATATATATATATATCGTATATATATATATATATATATATATATATATACGATATAGTTTCCATGATTATATCAATTGTCACTATTATGTTGAACAAATAGAATTTTTAATAAGAAAATCATTAACATTACTTGATGCTTTTAAGCTCTTTCAAAACATGCAGTTACAGAGAACTTAAGTACTCTCGTCACATAGACGTTTCTTTATCATCGCGCGAAGTTCAATTCTGGGATATTAACTATAATCTATGATTCCGCATGGTCCGCCGGTAAATCGCGCATTAGACCCCGAGAGTCAGCCGAGCGATTTTCTAACTCTCCACTCGGGAGCTCGCGAGAGCGTGATCGGAGTTAACTCTCGAACTCGGTGGACCGCGCGAGGCGATAAAACACGAGTAATATCCAAACTCGAGTATCTATCGGTGTTCCTTATGCCGGTCGAGTACGCGTGGTCGCTCGATGCATAATATTCCGTGACAAATGGCGGATACATGGGGGTATGTATTATACGTGGGCGAAAGATACGACGAGAGAACTGTGAAAAGAGAATGACGGATGCAAGAGGCTCTGTTGGTATTTCTGGCAGCACAACGAAATGATTATTCTCACGGCGGCTGTATCATTAGGTATTGAGCAATTGTTCCGCGTTCCACGATTATATCGTCGACATTGCGATGTATGTTAGTGTGTACACTGTGTACAAGCCGATCGGATGAATCCACAACCTGCTGGGTATTATTGCATTAACCAATGGAGCCGGAGACCGTACGTGCTATCTGACCGAGAATTCCAATTTCGAAATCCGCGGCCCGTTCCTGAAACGAGATCAAAGTTAGATCGTGCTGCATTTCGTGACCTCCTCACCGATAACCGATGCTTCTCCCATAATCGATTTATTGTTATTCATCTTATACTAATAGGATGAAATGTATTTCAAACCTTTAACGTCTGAAAATCATAGCATGCACTCTGTCTTTTCCTAATTTATTTCTGATTCTCCGTCATAACAAGATGCTTTATTTTATTGATATAATTATTGGTATATATATATATAATTATCTTGGATTCTTGTGCGTTTTAATTTTTTGTTTTTTTTTTTTTATTTTAATCCTGCACTATATAGAGAAAATACTACTTTTTTAAATTATTCTTGAATCACGATTGACTAAATCAATACTGCTATTTTTGGGAGTTTTATTCTACCGCGTAATCACGCTGGTTTCGCGGTAAAGTGCAGCCTCTTCTGCAACGAGCTTTTGGGTGCCGCATACTGGAGAAGTGTCACCGCTGAGGTTAAGCGGACGACGGTGACTAACGAAGTCGTAGTCCGTTAACAGTGTTAAGCGCGCGGCACCGCAATTTACTGTTGCCACCGCCGACAAGACCGGCCTATTTCCGACGGAGGCACGCTCTGTCGTATACGTACGCGCGGCATCCACGAATGCAGTTGCTCATATGTGGATACATACCGTACGTGGATATAACATTTTGTGGCACGAAAGCGAGCTCGATAAAATAATGTATTATTACGAAGCCGATTTCTGGAATTTGATTTATGACGGTCGCTCGGCATTTTACCAAACTGTCCACCGGTGCAATGGGCCGTGAAATTGTTGGCAACGCTCTTAATAAAGAGCCATTATAAAGTGGAGTCATTCGCAATACTTCGTCCTATAGTAATGCCGTTTTGTTTCACAACGGTCGAAAGAAGCGACAGCGCTCGACCAAACATTTTCTCTCGTTGAAGTCAAAATTGTGCATGCGGATCATGAGATTAATGTCCCTTAAATGTTTTCTTCCTGAACGATTATTCTTTGGCGGAGATTAACATTCCTTTGCTTATTCCTATAATAAGAATCTAGAATTCTAGAGAATGACGCGTTTTTACTAAAATTAGATGTGATTTACAAATATTCAATGAATGACAATATATGAAGTTACTTTTTAATTAGATTTATTTCAAATATTCGAAAAGACTCAAATTTTTACATTTTTATTTATAGTTTTAGTTTATAATTTTGTAATGTTGTTCTGGTGCAATTACTAAGTATTGCTCATGAACATTCAAAAATATTTTTATAAGAAAGAAAATTATAATTTTTAGAGCAGATGAGAATATATATTTAAAAAATAATGTAATTTTTAATATTTTTGAAAATTAGTGAGAAATAAATTAAGAATTGAATTTTCTTCTTAAGAGAGTTTCACATTTCTTGATAAAATTATATATCTTTGTAATTTTATATAATTCTATTTGAACAAAATGATATAAGTACATATATTTAAATGATAGTGCATATATTTATGTGACTTACTTATTATGTATCACGTATAATTTCTCTTAATAAATCAGAAAGAAAGAAATATACTTCACTTCTCGGAACGGCAACTAACAATCTATTGAAATCAAATAATATTTAAAGTGAAAAGTCGTGTTCTCTGTTTAATTGAAGACTTATTATTCGATAAGACAGTATCGCGAATTTGCTGATGGTATTTCTCGATCAATCCGTATGGACAATTTAAAAGTTCTCTCTTGCTTTGTTGAATTGAATTCATCTTGATTGAAGTTTTCTCACGGTTTTTCAACACTTCGGTGAGCCTCGATAGAATTGGAAGCACAATAGTCTCATCATTTTTACGATATAAAACATCGGTTATTGTACTGAAGTTTTTGCTTATATATCTGTTGTTTTTTAATTTCTTCTTATTAATTTCTTCCATCGGTAATAAATTTTCTTTGTCGGTTCTTGAGAAGGAAAAATTGAAAGATATATATCCTTATTATTTTGTCGGTTCATGTTTCTCACTTTTATTTATGTTTTAATCGTGAATCCAATGCATATTACGTTACGAAAGTAAAAAGCAATAAAAACGGTTTTGAGGTAGAATATGCTGCATTTAGTTTCATACTAATAGATATCTCTGAAAACATAGGCAATAAAGATGCATATTTTATAATTTTTTAAAGTTTATTATATTATTTGATTAAATTTGAATGTATATTAACTTATAAAATCTAATATTATAATATCTATAGAATGAAAAATAAATGGAATTTTTTGTGGCAATTTAAGTCAAATAATATAAATGTAAATTATAAATGAATTCAGCGGGACACACACACATATGCCTCTTTAAGAGAGAGATTATCATATAAATATTAAATGCATAAGTCTAACTTTGACTTCTATTTGGAGTGGAACATATAGATCACATGAAGATAACTCAATGCATATTAATAGCTTAACTTTGAGTTGTTAAGTTTGGCACTTGGGTGTCAGAGTGCTTTTACATGACATAATTTTTAATTTTTGCATTATTATGCTAATGATATATACATATTAAATGTGTTATAACGTAGATTGGAAATTACATAGTCGTGTATAAGCCAAATGTGGATATAGTTATGGACTGTACCAAAAGTACAAGACAACGATTGAATCAATTTTAACAATGTATACTCGGTGAGAATATATGCTGATGACAATTAATGTGCACGATTTCGTAAAATATGCAAATACATCGCAAATATATCTCAATTGCGTCAATTATACTAGCCAACAATTCCATTGATTATACATGTGCGTTTCGCCTAATTATGCACTTTGCCCGTTGATGAGGAAACCGCGAAGCACTACAGAAACGAATTGATCGTAACCGATGTACGTTGGGTCGTAACTTGTACTCTCGTACAATTAACCCACGTACGTAATGCATAATGCATTGCTGTTGTAGTTTCGGCAATAGTATAATTATAGCGTAAGAGATCACGGTATAGTTAGATTTTACGATCGCAAAGTTTACGGATGGTCGCACATAATGTCGTTTCATCGCTATTTGTGATTGTGGCACAGTCTTTGTCTTGTGTTCTGATCGATAAATGATTCAAATAGAGTTGTTGATGGATCCCATGTATCAGTATGAAATTTGAATAATTTAATTTTTAATCAAAAAGAATTTACGGTAGTCAAGAATACGGTCATCAAAATTTCTGGACCAGGAAATTTTAAGATTTGATATAGGACGTGTACTATAACTTCTCTTTATCGTTATAGATTTCTCCTCTCGTTTCTCTTCTAGATTATACTAGATTAGGTTAGCTTAAGTTAAGTTTCCCCGAGTTTATAGAAAATATGAGACAGCAGTCCATGAGTTAAGGGATTCCTTATTAAGTAGAAGATTAAACAACGATATGGATACAAGGCAACTTTATACTAATCCATATTAACGTTGATGTACTTTGGTTCCTAGTTCATCTGTAGCCTTGGAAATATAATTTTCCTTTACCTTTTCTTAGGAAGTAAATTTAGCACACACATATATGTCATCTCACATATATCACATCTCAAAAGTTTGTATATAAGAATAAGATAAAGCTTGAAATTAGGTAATTGATTGCTATAATCTGAGTTGCTGTAAATACAGTTAATTAGCTAATAAATCTCAACTTTTTGGAAAATTAAAGTTCGAACTATTTTCTATAATAAATAAAGTGATAGTGATATGTGGCATATCTGAAAACTGTCCGATTATACATCATCAGCAGTGAATAAATGCGATTTTTACATTGCTAGTTCCTACATTTATTCCGAATAACGCTGAAGTGTATAAATTACTGCAAAATATCTGGTAGCTATTGTGCCTGCGCGACTATACAGTTTTTCTCGGATATGAATCCGTCTTCAGTCCGTTAGAAACTTGGAGTGCTTTCTCGAGAATTGATTTATCATGATATGCAGCTTCGAACTTCGTAAACAACGTTATATACTTTTCGAGTGTAATGTCGGCAATTGGAATATTCACCAGTCATGAATAACGAACGTGCATATCAATATACAATATACATTTAGTCTGAAATTTCATTATGCGTATTTTTGCAATACAATTTTGTAAATGTTTTTTACCATCCAATAAATGTATTTTATACTTACTTAATGTTGTATAATGCAAAGTGATGATCGTATTTGTAGGAGATATTTACAGCACTTTTGTTTTAGGTAAGGATTAAAAGCGGATTTATATATATATATAAAGTCGCCATTATATATATATATATATATATATATATATATATATATATATATATATGGTATATTTATATTTATATAAATGTAATAATATAAATGCATGGATAAAATAAATTATTGTTTTTAGCTTTCATTAGCGTACTAGGTTTATTATTGTATTATTTACAGAATTTATCGATTTTTACATCATGCTTTTATGCACATATAAATAGGATATTTATTCTTTTTTAAATAAATATAGTTCCCCAGTTCTCTCTCTCTCTCTACGGTCTATGTAGAGTTGATAGCTTCGCTACGCGCGAGCAAGGGTTCGCGCACTCAATTACTCGCTACAGCAATAAAGCTTTATTGTTCTCACGTCGGCATCGGCCCGGCATCGATGGTGAACGCCTCGCGCGTTGAAAAATTCACGAGCGCGATTAATTCCCGTAGTTATTGTTTTCCCGTTTAGCAGGATTTCGGCAGTAGTTTCCGTTTCGTAACAATTGGCGATTCGGAGACTCGATGATCGCGGCGTGCTCGCCGTGCGCTTTAAAATCCTATCAGATTTATAACGTTAGATTCCAATAGAATCGCGATATCTAACTCAAATGCAGGGTCGCAAATCGTCACATATACATATACATATTGTATACATATTGTGCACTATACATAGATATGTGGTTATACGGTATTCATATTGTGCGCAAAACCATTATACTAATAAAAGGGAAATTAATGGCACACAAGATCTGAAAAATTAATAATAAAAATAAATTTACATGTATGTTTTAAACCGGATTCAGATTAAGAGCCTCCGCACAAGACTCTCGTATGGTTATGGCAAGCGAGTGGATGGGTACGTATAAATAAATGAACAACTTCAAGCAAGTGTAAACACTGTCTCTGTATTGGATCCGGCTTAAGATGAAACAGCTTTTGCGTTCAGAAGTTAAACTTTCTCAAGCAAATTCGACTGCTCCTTAATTGTTTAACGAGTTTTCACATTTAGGATGTAATCAAGTTTGTTTCTGTTTACATTTGTTATATTATTTTAATTAATTGTTGCAAATTTGCTTTTTATATAGTTTTTCGAGTTCTTTTTAATAATTACTATACATTTTATTATGTTATTATTTTACTTATTAAAACTTTAAACAATTAAGAGCTGTTCCAGAATTATCTTCCTTTCTCTTTCGATTTTTACAGTTTGGAAATTTGTGAAAGCTTTTTTTTTTAGTGGTGCGCTAAATAAATTTTTGCACGGAGATATTTTATATATCAGGTCTGTTCACTTACCCAAATGTACGGTTATATAGTTGCACATGCTCGGACTGAACAACATGAACACATACGATATAGAACAGTGAACTGGTTGCAGGTTTACTTCGAAAGCAATTGTTTGACATAGAGTGGATTAACACAGAATTAGATACACAAGTGTCGGTCTGAGAAATGTATAGACATTCTTGAAGTCCACCCACCTTGTCTCTTCCTGTCCCCTTTTCGCCATCCCTCTAATGCGGCGTTGCTAATTTGGGTGGTGACCAATGGAACGTTGTTTACCTTGTATCGGAAGTAGTACGAGCGATATGGGGTAATGGCCGTGTTATACGGTATTGAATTGATTTCTGCAGCGATTGCTACATGATTCTGCGTAATTGATTTGATCAGCCGAGGCGTGAGCGTGAGGCCGCGGCCAGCCTTGGATACCGATAAGATATTAGTCGGGTTACTGTAATTGTGCGGTCAGTCGAGTCAATCAAAATGCGATTATGCGCGCGTCTTGTCTCCCCCGATACCTATAACGAAACAATGCGCTTGTTTCCCCGGGCATTGCCGTAGATGAGCGATAATTAATCTGGATGGTCAAGTTCCCTGCTACCGATACCCTGACTCGCTTGCTCCTGGCTTGTGGTGGAAATGTTTGATGAGTTTAACATATCATGGCAAATGAGCAATCGAGATATATCGATACCGTGATTATACGATTCCGTATAACGACTGTGTTTGAATTTGTATTAAAAAATTAGTATAAAAGTCCTAAATGTCTTATAATGGAAAAATCATTATTAAAGAAAAATTGTTATAATTACTATTTTTATTGATTAACAGTTTTAAAGGTCGACGTTAATACATGGCGCAAAAATATAACCTATTTTTATGTTACAATCGGGTCTGCATCGAAGGTTATTCAAATCGATGGTGCATTATTTTTTTACGTTTTAATAATCTGTCTGGCTGGCTTTTTTTTGGTACAGCGAGATCAATATTACAAAGAATGATATAGGATTCTCATCTTTGCCATTCCAATTTATCAATGTTTTTCACTTGGTCGAACATCTCTTGTTTTACACTCGAAGGAAAATTAATTTAACAAACCTTTAAGAACGTTCTCTCCTTCTTATATACTAGAGAAAATCGATTTTCTTAGGATTTTCTTGAAACTGTGAATATACGTTAATTTAGGTGTGCTTTATGCGTGGTATAAATTTTAGTACCTCTTCCGGTATGAAAAATCAAGATACTGAGCCTCAAAGTTTCAACTTTTACTAATGAAAAGGTTCTCCAAGCCAAACGGTAAGAGATACGAGGTTGGCCAAGAGGACCAAAGTTGTTTCTCTCGTCGAGTTCTATAAAAGAAAAAATGCCAAAACTAAAAAAAATTAAATTTTAATTTTTTTTTGAAATTTTGAGACTCAGTATCTTTATTTTTTATCCCGGAAGAGGTACTAAAATTTATACCACGCATAAAGCATACCTAAATTAACGTATATTTACAGTTTCAAGAAAATTCTAAGAAAATCGATTTTCTCTAGTATAAGGACGAGAGAACGTCCTTAATCATATCAGGGAGATGCCTGAGAGAGAATGGCTTACAGAAATATTTTTGCGGCTGACGTGCAACAGAGAGCTAAGCGTAAGTATTGTCCGCTTGAGGAACAATAGATACCCTATTTCATTCATCCGTCTACAATTATACATGAAATTAATGGAAATGAAAATCGGAATCCGGCAGCGCGGTAACATAATGAATGCGTTATACACATTAGGACACATTCGCTTTTGTATCGCCGGCAATTCGCATGTTAATACGCTTGGCGACGCTTTATTATTTATGCTATCCGAGTGTAAAAACGTACGAAAAACTAGCTACCTCGTGATACGGTGTATGCTATTGTAATAGTACTTGCGAGTTTATCTTATATACTGTGAATTCTATTTTTATCTAAATCTATTGCTGGGGTATGCACGCAAGCATACTTTAACTTTATCTACAGATATCTACAAATATTTTCTCTATAATCGATAGTTACATGTTTTGGACGTATATACTCAAAATCAGTTTGATCAGTCTGCTTATCCGCGATAAGTTTTCTGGTAACGATTTGCCGTGCTCGAGAGGATTAAAAAACGATTGCAAGTTTGAGCTGGAGCGTTTGCGAACGTAGGAAGCTTATAAACTTTAACTTGAAATCCGATTTGTCGCAAATAACTTTGTGATTTTTTGTCGAATGAAATCTTGGATATTTTGCGCAAAATTATAGAAATGCAGAAAACGGATAGCTAAGCATAAGTTCGTCTAAGTGTTACGTTAGTTGTAGAAGCATGTGTCATTGTCGAATTTTTCCGTAGTTATGTGCTTGATAAATTGATGTACCTATATGTTAATACGACATACTCGCACTCCGATGTTTTTTATTATTCGGTGTTGCAAGGCAAAGCTTTTCAAAAAAATGTATGGCAAGAAATAGAAGATGAATTGAAATTACTTGACAAATTGATACTTCAATGATTTAAAACTTACATATCTTTACTAATAAAAGTATCTTTTTTTTAATGTCCATGTTTTTTACCATAAAATGTTTAAAAATTATCTTAAATAAGACAATTTAAATACATGTTAAAATAATGTCTTAAAGACTTTATCAGTCAGATATAAAATATCTTGAAGATGTTATAAAATCCTATTTCTATGACGACTTTATAAGACGTCTCAAGAATTTCAGAACTTTTTAGATCGTCTTTTTAGATATCTTAAGACATCTTAATGTTTTTTTGGGGGTATATTTAATAAATTTGTGAATAAAAAGTAGAAAGACATTAATGTTAAAAAAAATAATGGTATTTAAATTATTACTCTATTGGTTTCTTGTGAATGTGTTACATATGTGTTACATATGCAATCAGGGAATGATGTTATCGGTTTACTCAGTATAATAGTGGTTTACTACGATAGTTTATATATAGCGATATCTCTTCGCACGTGAAATCGGGTAGTACCAATCCCGAATTGCTTGCGGTGATGGGACAGTGGTTTGGTCATCTCCAGATTTGATCTCTGGTGTCTACGTCCCACGAGAGACACGTCAAAGCTGTCGAACATAGATCGGCAAACATGCGGATTTGGGACGTCCACGCATTGTGGTGACGCCAGGAACGGTTCAAAGCCCATGGCTGACCTGGTGACATCCTTGGAATATGCTGTCAATGGCCTTTTGCGATCAACCTAATCGATTGCCTTTGTCGAATCGAACAGACAGAAAGTTAAGGTTAAGGTTACATCAAGTGTAACTTTACTCTCTATATATATAATATATATTAGAACTTTTTTTTATCAGTATAGTAGTTTTATTACAAAACAATTTTTTGGAGATCAAGAACATGCAGACGATGAGTCTTAGAAGATTAACCCTGTTTAACAAACAAAAGATGTTAAGGTCAATTAGTTATGATGAAATCCATTATATCTCTCTGTACTCTTAATCGAATTCGAATATACGTGATATATATTTAAATTGTAACATAAATTTGTAAAATAATTTTACACGTTACAATTTGAATATAATTTATTAATTTTTAAATTAATTTTAATGTCTATCTATGTGTGTATGTAGGTATGCATATGAATGATATGTACATATGAATTTATTATGAAATATATGTATATATGTCAGTATTAAGTGCCAACGAGTTAGTTGCAAAAATCTAAAAAAACATAGCTGCAGAAATAGGGGAGACTGGGGCTGATTGTTACAGGGGTAAAATGATATACATATAGATATAAAAAGCAGGTTCATGAAACCGCTTAAGAAACGCTAGATTGCGATAAACGCATTTTGAAACTAAATAATCATAATCATTATCAGTTCACAATCGTTAGCGTTTCTTAGACGGTTTCATGAATCTACTGTTTATAGCTGTATTATTTTCTCTCTGTAACAACCAGCACGTTGTGATTTACTAAATTGATTTATTTATTGTTATTTTAATCAGCATGTTATAAAAATGCGCACGTTTTTTGTTGGTTTTCTGTTTTAACGTATTGTACCATCTAAATTTTTAAATGACGAAGATCTTTCAATCTATTTTGATATAACTTAATAAAGCGACGCACAAGCGTATCGTAACGTTTTAGTTAGTTTCTTGCGTAATTCGATATTCATTCGACGTGGTCGAGAGGAACTTGAATCGAGCATAAACGGAATCTCAGAGGTATCGTTGCTCTACAAACTGTCAAGCATATCACATGGATATCATTAAATATTAGATTCGAAACATTTATGAGTTCGGTGAAGCTTTCGCGAACGAAAGTCGCAACCGCAGCACACTTTCTGCGCAATTGTATATATATTTTTAGAATTATATAATTTTTTTTTTTAATTATTGATTTATTTTGATAAGCAATAATATAAATGATATGATATTCACAATTAATATATTCACGTTTGTGATGTTTTTTTTTTCAAGAACAGCTCACGCTCACACGGCTCTGTTCTTTTTTAAATTTATTTTAAATAATATAGATAAATAATTTTTGAAAGAAGCGGGACATTTAACTAATTATTCTTTGTCGTTATCTTTAGTTTCTTTCCGCACTATTAAGAATGTTATTATATTTTATTGCAAGCTCATCGTACGTTGGAAACGGGAAAGTTCGCAAACTAGATCGATTCATTGTTAAAAATACGCACGTACGATGGCGATAATTCGATTAGTTACTCTAACTTTAGTAATTCGAACAATATTACTCCACAAGCATTTTCGTTTTCTCATTTATAGTAAAGCCGATTTTCGACAGAAGTGCTCTTGACGGTGGAACGCCCAGCTCTTACGCGGTTAAAGTGCTCTAAGATGGAGTGCTCGTTAAACAAAACGAAACAACGAAGCATCGATCGACTTCCCTCGAATCTATGTTTTTACTTGATTTTTTAACAGTTTTTCGGATAAAGATTGTTTTTCAACAAACATCCCGTCTTTCTATTAAGTTGTCACATTATTCTGATAGCACTTTCGAGTTTGTTAAACACATATAAACAGTGATATAATCTCAACACCTTCCTCCGCCGACGTCACACCGCATCGATCGAGTTTAAGCTCCAGTAACATCACTGCGAATTTATCGAGCAGCGAATTGACGAAACGATTCGCATGCTAGGTCGTTTTTTCTTGACAAGTCATGAGATTGAGCGATCAGAGGAAATGGAGGCATCAGTCGTTCGTGCGCGTCGCGAATATCACCACCGGGACATTGTATTTGGATATAGAAATAAAAATCACCGCTTTATAATGTCCACCCGCATAACCCGCATAATCTCTCTTTCGGTTTACAAACGTTATTTCGCGAACGAAATATCGTCCTTTTTCGCGTTTTCCAATGTCTTGCCGGGCGCCAAGAGATATACGAAAGCCATTTGTCGGCGTCGATGTGTGCGTGTACGTGTGTATACGTGTCTAACGTGTGCACACGTGCGCACATATCTACCGATTTCACGAACGGAGTTCTTGTATAACTCCGGCCGGAACTTTAATAGAAATTCTCGTATAGAAACGATCGATCGAGCAGTCCTCCGTTACCGTTTGAGAAGTAACTCCAGTTTTCAATTATTACAAACGTCATCGGATTGGGTTTCAATTATTGTAAACGTCAGTGTTTCCGTTGAAGCGCGCACGATTCACGGTATCGTGTGTTGCAACATAATAAAGCTGTGGAAAAAGAGAGAATATTATTTTAACTTAAATTTTAACAGAAAGACATCTTACATTTTATATTTAATTAGTTTTTTCTTGATGTTTTATGTAGTCCATAAAATTATTTTACTCTAATATTAATATTACGTCGGAATGCAAAACATCATTTGTCTCTATCTATATCATGAGAATCTGTGAGATAATAAAACTGGCGGGACTCTATACATATATTATCGCTGTAACGCCACCCATCTTTACGAACTGATGATTATCATTATTAACGCAGTTTATCGGTAGGTAATCTGTCCTATGTGTGGGAGCTATTTCCTTCTCTCTTCCTTTGTATCTATCCCTTTTTCTGGCCTCCGCTGACTAGCTGCTCTACCACCGCCAACGAGTGAGCGGCGAGAAATATTATCGGCGACGCCCGTTAAATATCGAGCCCGTTAAAACGCCACTCATCCCGGATAAACGCTCGACGCCAGAGCGACAATAAATCCGCGGCCCACCGCGGCTTGCATGCTATTGAATATCGCGCGAGCTAGGATTTCGTGAGAACTCCTGATGTTGTCGGGCCGCGGATTTTGGCGCGGCGCTTTTGCTCGTTATATGCCGCAATTAATTTATGATAAGCAGTAGCGACGATTAATAGCCGCCGCACTTTCGAGAACAGGCAGTAATTACTTCCACGCGGCAGCTACCGGTGGATAACTCAGTAACGAGGCTAACATAAATGTGCGATGTGCAAATTGCGACCTTCCTCTCCTTGAAATATGAAAAGAAATAATCTGAAAATTTACTAGGTATACATACACTATAAATAGGCTGTACGTTTATTTTATAAGTTGTATAATTACACATCTTTGTTTATTGAAATTGTATAATTGAAAAAGTCATGTGAGTTACAAAAGATAAATAAGATTTATAATAATCTATTTTTCTATAATTATTTTTAATTAGTACATTCTCGTCTTTTTAAACAAAGCTTTTTAAATTTCTCCTCTTTAACGTTTTAACGCATTCATGATTTTTTATAGTTTAATTTAACTTTCTATACTCTTTTCATTATTTTAAATAAAGATTTTCAGCACGCATAGTATCGAGATAAGACATTCGGAAAATTCACGCAGAATATGTAGATAGTCTTCTTCATTAATTTCTAGCTGATTTTAGTGACAGATTTATCAAAAAGTAAATAGGAAAAAATGTTAGAAAATTTTGTCGATTTGTGAATTCTCTAATCCATAGTGAATTTGATGGGTGAAGAATTTATTATTACATTGCGTGACAGGCCATAAATCTTCATCAATCTTTCGAAATACGGAAATATTTAATGGAATTGGAGAAACATATTTGGAGTGGAATTGGGATACATATTGCACGGACGGCGTAATAATTGATTTTTCTGAAATCAAAACGGGAAATTTTCTTGCGCGTTATTTACTGTTCTTGCCTATTTTAAAATTTATAACTCTCTTTATACAGTATTATACCGACCATAAAAGAGTTAAGTATCTTACGGGGAATATCTGGATGCACCATTATACACCGCGCGGATTATGATTACCGCGTAACGATAGTGTATTGTACCTCTTAATTAATTTATATGCATAGTATGCATATATAAATGTAGGATACATATATGTATATACTTCATATGTTATGTCAAGAGCAATAATTTGGTGAATTATAAACAGAGTATATACGATTTGAATTGTTAAAGGATTCCAATCGTTAAAGGATTTTAATTTTACGCCAATTTATTATATTATTTTTGTTTTTTTATTCGCTGAAAAAATGTGATCAAAGTATGGTGGAAATAGAAAAAAATAAAGTTTTATGCACAAATTGATTTTTATAATTGTATAGCTTAATTTACTCTGACGGAAATAGTCATATAAAGATTTTTCTCGTGATATTTAATTAAAGCATAAATCTGCACGTATAAAAAAAGTTAATTGTAAATATTTTGAGAGAAAGAGAGAGAGAAAATAACGAAAATAATTAGAGACTTTTAAAATATAATACATATAGAATGTAGAAGTGTTTCTGTGATATTTTTCTTTAAGACAGTTGTAAGGAAATGCAGAAAAAAAGTAAAAAGGTTTTTAAACTTTTCTCGCGGTTACATTGATAATGAACGATGCTGGTTTCTCGTGGCAGTTCGCAGTGCTCTTCAATTAGGACAAGCTCACTTCACCTTTTTCATTTTACGTGTCATCTTCCGTAATTAATGAGACTAAGAATAATGTGCAACCTTATATTATTATTAGTTACACTTATAATAAAATCTTTGAGTCACATTTATAATAAAATGAGAGAGTTAATGCTAATAATAATTCTACCAAAAATAGTTGTCTACAGACTATTAGTTATTTTTGTTAGAAGCTGTGTGTTAGAAAATTACAATATATCTGCTTAGTATACGATAACAGATAACGATAACAGATAACAGATTATTGCAAGTTATTTATTATTTTGCAAATATATATATTGCAAATATTTGCTCAAAATGTTTTGTGTATTTTCCTCTAAAATCATCTAAAATTTTATAATTTAAGTTTATATTTCATTCATCATTTATGGCGGTGTAACGTTTATTTTTTATTCACAAATGTGCTAATTAATCGGCTGCTGTTTACCAAACAAAAGAATAAATAATTTCGCTTGTTGTGCATAATAAATGTACTCCTTTTTGTCATCCATGAAAACCATTTCTATGTCCATGAAATTGTCCTTTCAGGTAATTCATAGATAGCGTGCGCGCGAATCTTACCTGATAGACGTGGTGGAGATAATACTGTTTCTTGCTTTTCACGGAACATATTTGGCGATAGATAAACCAGCTCTATTTCTTTATATACATATATGTAAGGGCTTCAATTAAAACCAGCACGAGATACCGCGATTCATTGTATCTCGCATATCCGGTGTGAAATTGTAGCGGTCGCGCCGTTAGCCAATGAGTCTGGATAATAATCTAGATTCCTGTAGTGTGGTACAGCTTTATACACACCTATTACACATTTACGTTCCTTTTATGAGTATATAACGCGATGTGTGGAGAAGGGTCGACTTCTATACCTATACGTCTCACTTCACAATTGAGATTTTATCGATGCATTAAAGCGTAAGGATTTCTAGTTAAATCTCACGCAGGATGATAAATTAGAATGGTTTCTTTCTTTATTATTCTACACTTTCAGAGTACATAGTCTGTTTTGATTTATTCATCTTTTGTAGTTTATCTCTCTCCATATTTGTTAAAATATTTATATTATTTTTAATGACTCCATTAAATGATACATTATCATTTTGAAAATACATTTGAAAATCTCATGGATAATGATATTCTAAAAAACACATTTTAATTATATGTTTTTTAGAATATCATTATAATTATGTGTTCGCGTATAACTTGAAGTGACGTAGAGCTAACGATATAATCTCACATTTAAAAATAAAGTATTTTTAACATAACTATACGTCACAATAGAATAGGGTAAACTCGGTGTTTATTCGATGTTTCATGGCGAGCTAGATTGAAAGAACATAGGTTGGCCATCTTTCCTCTATGGTCATCTTACTCGAGTTTACTCTATATGCCACTATAGATGGTAAAATGTGGAGCTTCCGTGATTTCATATAATAAATAAGAAAGTTCTTAAATTGGTTAAAGTGTCAATATGAAACATGTCAGTGATCTAATACTATCCGGGTATATTAATATTAGGGGATCGTGTATGATGCTTAGTTATAAATATTGACTTCTTATGCGATACGTCAAGAACTCTATAATTGAGATTTTATCGACGTGCTAAACGGCGCCAACTTTTGGCGCAACACGTGCCAAAGTTTGCACGGTGCAGCAGGCAAACCACAATGGCCTTCTAATCGAACAATGATCAAACGATGTATCTAACAGTCGTGATCACAAATTAATGTCTTAATATACGCAGGTATAATATTTCCCTATCAATGTTCATGTTGCAGATAAAGCAACCGCGTCAATTTCTGTGCCAAGGAACGCGATGACTGCCAGAAATTCTTGGAGACAACGGTGTCCAGTTGGTGAGTTGCTTTGCACCTTACAATTAGTGCGTATATTTTAAATTGCGATTCTGACATTGTGTATAGAAATCCTTGCGACAAATAGATTTTTAAATAATTTTTTACCGATAAATAGATTTTGTTTATCGATTTACGTTAAATATTTAATATTTTTCGTTTATCGCTTTATTCTACGATTTGAATCGAGCATTTTTCTGGAGACAGAGTACAGATACAGATAGTGAATAATTTTACATATAAAGTTAGTATATGAAATAGCAGATTAAATATTATTCTTTTGTGAGAAGTTCTTGCGAAGTTTTTACGGTGCAAAACCGGGAAAAAGCGCGGCGAAACTGCGATTAATTTCCACTAACGCGTTCGATGAAAATCCTGTCGATACTTGCGGGATTTCTCGTGCTGCGAAAACGGCAGTGCATCTTTATCCTGCCGTTGCGCGGCACGCATTAGCAAGTTTTTCGACGATGTGGCGGCGCGATAAATCATAGTCGGGACTCCAGATGAGAGACGACGGATGAAAAATGATGTTCCGGCAAACGAACGCGTTACCGTGGTCAGAGCAACTCGGGAATCGTGCTCCGGCTAAAGACTTGTGCGCACAAAAGCGAACAGAGTACTGCTTCCAATCGTCATATGAATCTATTTTCATTTTCTCAGATTTTTATTTTATCTAAAAAGAAATAATTAATTATTTTTAAAAGAAGATAGATATTGAAGATATTTTAGAAAAATGCCTACAAAAAAGTATATAATAGATAATTTATCTAATACTATTGCGATATCTCTCACATGTGCCGTGAAATCGATATGGTAACTGACAGCGGTTGATTGGCAGTAAATGTATGAGCCTAAGCCGCCTAGAGCTTCGAGATTTGAACGCTACAGATTGCGCGTTCGCAATCTACATTGCATGCGCTCGAGATATTAACGCGGTATTTAGTCATGAAGGATTCGCATCAAACTATAGTATATTCTCATACGTATTAATTAAAATTTATCGTAACTGTTTATATGTATATAAAACCAATGTCTTAGAAATTATATTGATTTTTTATATGAGAGAAGAAGAAAAAGACAGAGAATATGTGTATATTATATAATACCTACACATATATTTATATCCATTATTTTAAAAAAGGTTTCTTTAAAAAATTTTTTCTCTTACTCTCTTTTCTCTAATAAGATTTTTATTCAAGATGACTGTTTACATACATACATATATGACAAATATTAATTGGAATCAAATATTTTAAATTAGCTTTGAAAGGATGTTCTGAATAATATTTTTTTATTTTAATGTAATTTCAAGTGTGTTTAATTTTGTTCCAAAATTACAGTATATAGGTCGATCGTTTTTATATAAATATTGAAGTCCCGCGATATAAAAAGCACTGAATGTTAGATACGACATGTCTCACATAAAGAGTGGTATAATTCAAATTTCATTATCGAAATTATTCTCGTTTGTTATAATTAAACATTTTCCGTGATTTTTGAGTATGTATTGTTATTATACGCATGATTTTGCATTAAAATTTAAAAACATGCGTATAATAACGTCACACACACTCTAATAGCCCGCAGAAATAAGATATTGAGAATAAAACAAGAAATAAATCTACTTGGAAAACAGTTCGCTGAACTTATCTCTTATGAAGCGTGCTTCTCGTGTGTTAGTCAATATTTGAGAAATATGTGTGTTTTGTGATATTTATAATCGACAGTTTGAAACGAGTGATTATTTTAATATACTTTTACGGAAAGAACGGTTTTGCTGAAGTATCTAAAAATTTAGCTAGATACAGATCTGAAAATAATTTTGTTGCATCAACAAAATAATTATAGTAGGTCGCTGAAGTATGATAACGCTGTAAAAAATGTTGACATTTTATAGCAATTAGCTTGAATGTTCTACATAATTATTTTGATGGTCCAACAAAATTATTTTCAGATCTGTGTGTATCTAGCTAAATTTTTAAATATTTCAGCAAAACCGTTCTTTCCGTGATTGATATCGAAATAATTATCTTCCACTAACCACTGTAAAAATAGAAAATATTATACGTGTTTTCATCTCTCTCATATTCTAATTTCCCTTTCTTAAATTATTTTATTACAAAAATGAAAGATTTAATTCAATCAAATTACATAAAAAAGTTATTTAGTGTATATTATATTATAGTTTATATTATAATAAATATATTTTTCTAAGAGATAAAATGATTGTTTTTGATATGTTTATAAATATCATATGTTTATATATGTATATTTATAGATATTTTTGTAATTTTTTACATAATTTAATAACTCTATAAGTTAAATTTATCCGATTAATGTAATCTAAAATATAAAGTAAAAAAAAAATGGTTAAAATAACTTTATTTAGAAAGATATTGTTTTTATTGGATACGTGAAATGATTACTAACACTACAATATATGTACTTAATGACATATAAGAATGAATGCTTATAAATATACTTGAGTCTGGTTTAGACATATTTAAAACATAAGCTGCTCTGTGTGAGAACATGAAGTGCAGCCGAGATTTGAATTTAAGCTCCGCTAGGGATTTTGAAAAGGGGGAAGTGCAAAAGAGGATGTGCGAGTAGGCCTTGAAGTTTTAAAAGGGTTTATGTGAACTTACGAAAGCCTTTCTGGAGGAAGTTCTACCGTCCTCGAATATCTGCTTTGCGTGAACTGCATTCTTATTCATAAAAGTGAAATATTGTAAAAAATCGGAATTTTTCGACATTATTCGCCTCTTTCGTAGGCATGGGAAAAGAAGATCGGAAAAAGAGAATTTTCAATCATGGGCGAAATTTCATATGGAGCATAGGTATCGGATTCAGCTTCGCTGTTTGCAGATTTTTAAAGAACAATGAATATTTTAGCATATATGTTTTAAAGGATATAAAAATGAAGTAAATGCTTTCAGTGAATATTAATATTATTTATTGAATATAATATATGTTAATTTAATAGTATTATTGTTAAATAACGTTTACACACACACACACACACACACACACACACACACACACACATACACACGTACACACACATCAAACATGATGAAAAATGTAATTTTTATTCTTCTGCTATCTATTTGTTATATTTTTGCAATGAATTAAATCTGAATTAAACTTTAAGAAAAAATTAATATAAGTTTCAATTGTTACATAAAATCTTATTTTAACAATTAGAATTAAATAAACAGGTTTGTTTGTTGACATTTTTTATCTTTAATTAAATTTAAATATTAGTGATTGTTATCAGTAATAATTATATAAACTTAACTACATTTCTGATAATCAAAGAATATCTGCGGTTTTATCACTAATTTTATGCCATTTAATAATAGTACGAAAAAAGAGAAAGTGGAATTTCTAACAGATCAGATAAAATTTATTGATGATGCGAAGAGAAATCGAAATTGAAGGTGAGGGAGGGACAAATGAAACGGATCGGAATAATGAGGAATAATCATTAAAGGTTCTATTGAAAAGTCCTATTATCAACGCGAGACTAGTCCTGTGAGAGTACCTACTTCCTTTAACAGGAACTCCTCCCACGAACGTCGTGCACGTAATTGCCGACCAAGGAAGCAGAAGCTGAGCTTCGAGGTCGCTAATTCGTTAATAGTCCAAAAAATGGCAGGAATGATGGTTCGGATAAGAGACAGAAGTATTTTTTACTTCTAATTAGAGACGACTGAGAAAGATGATTCTAAAAATTAGTTTCTTTATTTAAATTTTGTTATTATATTTTTATATTTTGAATATACCTATATATGTAAAAATATGGGACATTTTTAATAAACTATGGTAAGTTAAACTCTAATTAAATTTGTATAAATTAAAAACAATTTTTTTCCAAATGTTTTACAAACGTGTGGCTATATATATTATAATACTTATTTTTAATTAATACAGAAATTTGGTGGTTTGTAATGAATACTGATTTAGTTTAATTTATCAGATTTTATATTAAAAATGTTTTATCAGCTGCATTTGATTATGGTAGCTAGGAGATGGAACACACACATTTTTAATAAATTTTAATAAATTAAATTAAACTTTATCATGCAGTATTCATTCCCATACATACATGTAGATTAAGAAGTTTTGTAATTTTTTTTTAAATATCTATAAACTTACTTTTTAACGACTGCATTGTACAATGCATTGTATAATGCTGTTTTTTGCCGTACTTATAGAATTAAAAAGAATATAACGAGAAAAATACTTTTTAGAAATGAACGTTCGCGGTTTCTAAGCGTTTGCATATGCTGATTTATGTCTGCGCATATCGTGTGGCTTTCCATAAATTAAGATTATCCGCTTGGCTTAATTTTACGTATTGTATCTAGGACTTAGGACACATTCTTGTGCACTAGGATATCGTCCTCTCGAGAGAAAGGATCCGCCTTTTCCACGTTTGCTCATGAGTGGACTTAATTCACTGCTCGCTCATGCCGAAATAGCCTCCATCTCCGTGTCACGCCTTTTTGTAATTAACATTGAAGATCTGCTTGTGTGTGTGTGTGTGTGTTTTGTTCTTGCATCTAACACGCACCTAACTTTATCTACGTTTAATCTCTTACATTGTATAATTAAGATTTAGTCTCAAATATTCAGTTCTATAGGAGCATCGGCATTCAATTTTTAATAAAAAAATATCACAGTATTACGTAATTAAAATTAACAATAATAATAGTTTTATAGAAGATTATCCTTACAGTGAAATATTAGCCGTAAATTTTCGTATAATTTTTTATTCCTTTTATGTTGGTGAATGTTCAGCCAAATATGGAGGAAATTAAAATATTTCTGTAACTTATACAATAGGTATATATATAAAAATTATCTTGTGTATGAAAGAAAAGCGCTAATTAAGCTTAAAATTCAATTTAGATGTAGTAAAACTATTCTTGTTTTGCGGGCTTACACATTCGTTGAATTTTCCTCTTTAATGCTGAGCGGTTCCTCCCTATTCACTTTCTCTCTGCCGTTTATTAGGTGCAAATTCTCTTTTGCAACTCCGCGAAGTAATTCTACCAGAAGTTTTCCTCTTTTTCGTGCACGCGTATCCGCACAAGAAGATTCGCGTAACACGCGATTTAATCAAAATTTTTCTAATTTCTATCTTATTCTCTAATTTTTATTTGATATAATTATCACATTTTTATATAAATTTTTCCTATAATAAATGTAAGTAAAATTGAATCTTTTATAAAATAATTGAATGTTTAGCCATTGTTAAGTAATAAACAGTTGTTAAATATATAGTTAATTATATATGACAAATATTATTATTATAAAAGTTGGTTTTGAGAGATTTTACTGTATTTGCTATATAAATATTTTGCATAAATATATAAAAAATGAATACAATATTTGCAATATTAATTTCACAAAGCATTAATTCATGATTTCCCGTTACTTAGTAGTTTCGCTATACTTAGATTAAATAGTTAGATATCTACTTGAACTGCTCATGGTTAATTTCGGGTACAAAGGAGACGTATTTTCTCAGACATATTGCATGCGTTAGAAGCTTCCTGCATCAGTTGAAACATATACATGCATCTGTATATACATACGCATGCGTGCACGCTGTTGCAATCTGTGTGGCAACGTATTCGACACGCAAGCATCATTAAATACTTTAGATTAATACTTCTTTTTGTACTAATTTCGCATATGCTAATATGTTTTTCATAGAATTATACTGGGACTTGAAATTTGTGATACCAATTTTGTTGTTATATTATATCGTAATTCGTAATCTGCATAATGTACAGTGATAATAAAATTCAGATATTTTATATAAATTTTAATTATTATACAATAAACTTGTGATAGTTATATCGCTTTAACATTAAAGATCAAACAATAAGATTAATTAAAGCGAATTAAAATTTTAATTTATGATTAATTTTTGATGCGTTACATATCGCATGTTCTTAAATAAAACATTGCAATTATGTCATAGTAGCGTGATACTGACAATACAATAATATATTCATATATGTATGCATGCATATAAAAATACATTAATATTAGGTGTGCAAATTAATTTGGTGCCTTTTTTAAAGAAATTGAACGTTTATTTACAGAAAAATGAGATTGATACATTTTAATCCTCGAAAATATTTGCCATTATTTTTGATGATTTTGCATTATCTTTCGGGCAACTGACAATTCCTGTTTTGAAAAAAAGATGGCAGATTTGAGTCGATAAAGTCGTCAATGCTTTTTCAGACCTCTTCCACTGTTTTGAAGCGCGTATCAATCAGGTGATGTTGGAGCGACCGGAACAGGTGGTAATCCGACGGGGCTAGGTCCGGTGAATACGCCGCGTGAATATATAAGAGCGAACTTTTCAGTCCAAGGAACAAATAACGTTTTTTGTCCTTTTCGCGACATATGTGGCCGAGCGTTGTCATGCTGCAGAATGACTCGCTTAGTTCTGAAACTCTGATATCACTTTTTGTACATTTTAGGGATTACAGCACCTTTACTCAGAGCAGAACAAATTATTTTCGCGGCTTTAGAAACTTTTTTTTTTTTTTTAATTAAAATGCAGTGTTTTAAATGTCGCTTTTCGGATGCCAACGTGTTCATTTCTATTTTATGAAGTTTTGTCATCTGTTTCGCTAAGATATATAGTGTTCTTTTTTTAATGTTAAGATTGGCACTTTAAAATCTCAAAATGACGGAAAAAATTTCAAATTTAAAACAAAGTTATAATTGATTTAATTTTAATGTAACGCCGAATTAATTTGCACATCAAATAAATTTCTACCAAATATATAACATTCGTATATTAAAGTACAGATCTTTCTAATTTTGTTAGCTGAAATAGATTTTTAAAGAATAATAAAGTCGATAAGGGGTGAATTTATTTAATTTTATATTGTGCACTCTTTCGTCGCCGCAAGTATAATTGCAGTCATGCGAGTTGCATGCGTCACAATGCGCGGCTGCATTCTGTAAAGATGTTTCAGCTAGCACAAAGCTGATTGCAGCTATTACCCTGACAAAGGGTGTACGCGGTCTCGTAGTTCCTTTGGCGAACTCTACGTGGAGCCCAAAACAATGCATCGTCTTGTGCATAGAAGCACATTCGACAGACGTTGCAGGACGGCGGAAAGCACGTCTTAATACTGTCATGTTATGGAACAAGGAATAATGCATGAATGTACTAACTTGACTATCGTATCAAATATCGTATCAGGTATTGTATCGTGTGTACATTAATTAGTCAGTTTATTTATGTGTAATACAAGAATGAAACGGGAGAATTGTGTTATCTTCGATATCACAATTCTCCTTAATACGACAGTATTTTACAACATAAATAACAAATATGTGTATTACATCTCTACACGTATCTAAATTGTGCAAAATAATGTTAAATTTATTCTTTGCAATCAATATTTTTTAGTGCTTTTTTCAACAAACAATTTTTTTTATTTTAGCATGTATGAAATATATTTTGAAACTTTGATATATCTCTTTGATATATAGACAGTAAAGGGGGCATCTTGAAGTGTAGATCAAAAGTGTTAGTGCCTACTCCACTTGATATTGGCATGTTCGCAGCTATTAGCTCGACAGAGCGGTGGCTTGCATCACTTCGCGGCTGAGATTTGCAGCCGCAAGTGCACTCAACAGCCGTGCAGCGCACGAATGTATCCGATTAGATTCGCGCATTACATTCCTGGCTTCATTTTCAGAGAGGCTTCGTTTGCCAACTCACACTCGGTTTCTTAAATTCATGAACAACGTAATCGTTTCACCAACGCGCTCGCTGCCGAAATCCGGCTTCGTCTTCCGCCGTCATGACTTATCTGCTGCGAAACACTCGCCTCTGGGCAGTGACTAAAGCCGTGGTTTATGTATAGTCGAACGCGTAACACATAATGCTGCTTTCCGAACTAATCTTTGCCGGTCGAGAAACACGGCGATAACTGTTTCTCAGAAAAGTAGCATTTTTTTGCAGTTTTTCCGTGAGATTACTTTAATATAAAGACGAAATTTTCGAGTAAATTAGTTTTTAGAAATATTGTGTCCCTTTGATTCGCGTATTATTTATACGTTTCTTAGGCAAACTTTGTGTTTTTATATTATGCATCATATGGTAATCTAGCAGAGTGAACATACTGAGATTCTTTTACACTTTAATGGATAAAAATGTGAAAAATTCTGACGTTTAATTTTTATCAAAATAAAGGATTTATTATTCTGAAATCCAACGATATAGGTGAGGACTAGAGCACTTTTATGGAAATATTTTGGATATTGAGTATAAGTAGAATATCGTAGATGGAAAGAATATATTGACGCAGTCAGTGTTTCACGTTCGAGGCACGCGCGCTATATAGTATCTGCATCCGCTGCAAGATAGTAAATTCGATTTTTGCTAGCAGCTTTCTGATAAATAACGACGATACGGTGTCTTCGGACATTCGGCAATTTGGGCTAATGCCAGCTTGCATTTCGTACTCCGGCGAGCTCATCGCGTGTTGAAGTATTCGAATCATAAATCTCGCAGGTGACCCTCCATGCCTATAATATCTTCTTTACGTTTTCGGCGTTGAGGTGACTCACGCCGAAGGGTATACCGCCCTCAGCTCGAAGCCGGAAAGCTGCGGAAATAATTACCTGTCGACTTTTAGCATACAACACGCCTGAATAAAACATTTGCCGGATGAAATATCGTCGTTGTTGCTCGCCGCCATGCCGCGAGCGCACAGTTTACACCGCCTTGCATGTTATCTTACTTTGTCCTACTTTTCACTCCGCCGAATATACGAGTAAAATCGAAATTTGATTCGGTGTACCGGAAGAGAACCTAGTAGTGGTTACTAGACGACTAAATTAACAGAGTTCCTTAGCTGTTGCTTGGCTGTCTCATAAAGTTTTAAAGAGCATAACTGTCACTAATTAATGAGATTTGCAGTTCGAGAGGAAAAAGTCCGTTAGGAGTCAAGAATGTCCAAATTAATTGCATTTGATTAATAACGTTCGGAAAGAGAAATCTAATTAGAGTTACCTTTTTACAATAAGATTTACGATAATATCTTTTTACCGCAATAATAAAAATATCAGAGTAAATAGAAAATTTTATTAAACAATTAGTTTCAATTCATTATTTTCTGAGAGAGAATTTGACAGTACAGTGACAATACATTTTTAATTTTTGTAATTAATTATAATTTTATATTAAGAAAAATTGAGATATACATAATGTGTAGAATATATATTTTGAAAACAAAATTACACTTAAGTTTTTCGTTTTTATTTTAAGTTATTTCATCAAATCTACAAAAAAAGTTAAAAGTTTAATAAAATGAAAGGATAGTTGATTGATAATATTAATTAATAATACTAATTTAATTGAAAGAGATTAAGAGCATATATTATGATTCGCAAATATAAATATATATATATATGGTATATGGCGTGGCTTATAGAGAGAAAGTAGTTGCGGGTGAATGGTTATGATATTAATTATATGTAGGATCACAGCAACATATTAATGACTTATTGCTTCCTCATAGAGAAAGCTTTGTTTTCGTAAAAAAAATTTTTTTTTTGTTTTTTTGAATGTGTTTAGAATGTTCTAAAACGTCGAAAAATTGCAGTTTTAAAAAATGTCTGTATGTATGTATGTATGTATGTATGTATGTATGTATGTATGTATGTATGTATATGCCAAATTTACCGAAATTTCTATAACTCCAGAACTAATCAACTAAATCTTAACGAATTATATATGAAATACGGGTAGAAAAAACTGAAGAATATAATACAATTTATAAAAAATTGCTAATAATCAAGGGGTTCTTTTTTAATAAAATTTTGAATTTGCAGAAATGTTTGTTTATGCTTTAGTTTCCGCAAATTTGGAGATATCAATCTATTTCTAATTTTATTATATTTTTCAGTCTTTTCTACCCTCATATATATTTCATATATAATTCGTTAAGATTTGGTTGATTAGTTCTGGAGTTATAAAAATTTCGGTAAATTTGCTTTAACTTCCGCAAATATTGAGAAATTGCACATTGCTTCTTTATAGTTTTTAAGTGTGCAAGTAGAACCCTTTACTCACAAAGCTTCTTCTATGAGAAAGCCAAAAAAATAAATACTAATAATTATACATTAAATAAAATAAAAGCTTCCTCAAGAAGCTTTATAAGCGAAATAAAATAGGAGCAATGGTAGCGAGCTGTAATAATGAGGAAGCAATGTGCAAGTTTGTAATTTGCACCCTTTTAAATATATTTTTGTTTAGAATTGAAGATAATTTGAATTTAATACTATTCGCTGTACTGTCGAATTCTCTCTCTCATAAAATAATTAATTGAAACTAATTGCTTAATAAAAACAGATTTTTGGAGATATTTGCATAACGAAGTATAATGTAAAATCTTATTGCTCGTAATAGTTTAATTCAAATCACAATATAAAGCAAAATTTAATATTTAAATGATCATAGTATCCGACGAATTGATTTTACGTTTACTATATACGTTTTGATGAATTTTCTCGTTGAATGGTAAGAACTCTTCGTAAAAGTTTTATCGTAATTTACTCGATCAAATCACGCTAAGGAATACAGAACATGTGTCACCAGACAAGAAATTTCTGCGCTATGCACACGTGTCTGTCGCGGACACTGGTGTCTCGTGCAATAATGGAGAAACGATTTCGTGCTGCCTGTGCTTCTGGCATCTGGCATCGTCATTGTGTCTTCCTTGCAAGGTCGGCCATCATGTTAACGCTCTCATTACAAAAGAATAGTTTATTACAAGGAAGTAAAAAATTATTTTAAAGGCAAACATGCTTTTCAAAAAATTAATTAAAGGAATATGAAAAAGGAAAAGATAAAATTTATTAAATGGATTAATGGAACAAAAGAACGTTTTTATTATAATATATTTCTATATTTCTATTTTGTAATAAATAAAAAGCAGAAACATACTAGATGTTTTCTGTGAAATAAATTGAAGATTGTACACACATCACTGCAAATCCAAGTGTGTTATTTTAGCCAAAGCTCTGCTTCCACATTTCTTGCCGTTTTAAATCACGTCATTTAATATGATTGAACGTATTAACTTTTAATTTAATACGATTAAACATGTTAAATGATGTGATTTAACATGCAAGTAACATGTAAAAAGAGCTTTAGTGTATCATTTTTAAACATTATACGATAATAAAATTACAATATCTTACGCATTTCTATAAAGACCTAAAAGCGAAAAAGAAAAAATGTCTTTAAATAATTATTTTTATGTAAGTCCTAAATACTTTTAGTACCAAAAATATATTCCAAGAAATTGTTAGGATTTTTTTGCAAATATCTCGTAATCATCTATATAATAGATCAAACATCTGACGAAAGATTATAAAAATAATATATTGGACTTAAAGATATTAAAGATAATATTATTAAGGTTAAATGTTTAAAATTCTAGGTCATTAGATTGATTTTTTATTTGGATGAGGGATATTATTCATCCAACTTTTGTTCCGTTTTCGGCACTTTTGTAGATATACAAACAAGTCACCTTTTGTCTGCACGTTACATTTCATAAGACAGGACGAACCTCTTCGGCTATATTTGGTCGATCCATCGTATGCCGAAAGCAAGGAGAGCTCCTAAAACGATCCATTTTACAAAGCTTGACAGAGGAGTTCTTCCATACTGGATGTCGTGAAAAGCGAAGAGAGAGTGATATATAAACAAAGGAAAACCGCGCATAGCGTATCGAAAAATAACTCGGCGTCTGGAAAATTTTTCCGAGAAAGTTTGCTCTGTGCAAGTCTAAGTGGAATGTAATAAAAGAAAATGCTTCTTTTTTAAGAATTAAAGTTTATACGTGAAGATGTACACGTGGAATGTAAAGTTTTCAAAATCTTTAAGTGGTCTCTAAGAGTATATTTCAGTAAAAATCGATGATTTCTCTCATACACGAGAATGTTGTGAGATTTAGAGAATTAGGCAGGTTTTGCGCTTGAACGAATTTCTGAGATATTCGAGCGAGAGTATGACGCAAGAGCAAGAATGCTCTTCTATATTACGGTATAGAAAAGATCTATAAATAGACTTATGTACCATGCTTTCTTCTCGAGAAAGATCAAAGCCGCGAAGTGGCACTCGTTTCGAGCGGTGAATACCAATCATGATTCGCTCGTCGATGTCAAGGACTTGCAACGATGTTGTGGCCGAAGCTTTTTCGCTACTCGTGCTGAAACCGCGAATTGAAATTAAGAACGAAAAGTGGGAGAAATAAGATTGCGCAATTGTTCTGAAATTTAAAAGATATCGTTTTCTACAATTCACATAATTATATGATTTTCTCATCACGGATCGTTAATGCAAAAAATGAAGAAATAACGTGAATTTCGCGATATAGTTTAGCAATACTATTAAAATTCTATTAAATTTATATGCTATTAATTATTAATTTGACTAAAACTAATTGCACAATATAATTTGAAAATCCAATGACGATATACTTGATTCATGATTCGATATTCTTTAAAATCTCCAAGTCATAGTTATAATTGGTGATACGTTTTCTGTGAAACTTTAAGTATTGCCGCGTTGATTTTTTAAGCTCGCTGTTCTCACCATTTAATTAAATGTTTCCCTGGTTGAATAAGATTGCTTCCGTCCGGCACATCGGTCTAGGTGTGCCACTCTTAAATTGTAAAAAGCGGGAAACTTTCGAGGATGGAAACGGACCGGAAGAGCCCATTAACGGTTGGCGCGCAGCGATCCATCTTACGAAGTGACTGCGCTCGATAGATGCTGCGCGAGCAAAGGTGCAATGTCAAAAAAGAAAAGATAGAAATGAGAGCGACAGAGGAAAAAAAAGAATATAAGATACACCGGATTACTTTTGTCATGCAATATAAAACTGATTTGAATTATCATTTTATTTTATTGACTGTTGTTAATTATCATCTAACGATTGCAGTTATTGTATGTAGAAGAATTGAAACGAAATCAATAAGTTGCAATATTTGGAACAGCAACAAACATGACATCGATTGCTTTAAAAGTAAAAAGAAGTAATGAAATGAATTTTTTTGCAATGACTTTTTCTTACAAAGCACTGCAAGAGTTTCCGAGAAATTTTCTTTTAGTTAGATCTATTTTTTTCTCTATACATATAATTTAGAAAACAAGAGCTAATGAGAATTAATTAATCAAAGTTACATATAAAACTTTAATGCAGTTTGTTCCAACAAGTCGACTAATCTATTTTGTTTTAAATTCTTTCGTGAATTTGATGTTGATTTTCTTTTAAAACTTTATCAACTCTCAGAAGTTTTTAATTTTTAGAGAGTAGTTAATACTTTATAACTTTAGTAATAAATATTTTGTTACAAATTATAATTTTATGTTTAATTGTAAGTAAAATTTAATCTGTACTTTAAAAATTTCTTCTTTTCTTGTTCATAATCTATTAATTTAATTTTCAATTTTTTATATCTTATAAGTTTGATAAAATTTGAGATTCATTGTTTGGTTTGCCTCAAATCATCGGGGTATGATTAGTAAATTAGTAGGACACAAGTAGAAAAAATCGTTGCATCGTTGAATGTCAAAACAACATTTTTACTGAAGGATGAAAAGTTAATTAATACGTAATGTGCTAAAGATTCTATTCAAAGGGTTGTTGATTACATTCATTCATTTTGGACATTTAGTTACGATAACTTGACCGGTTCATCCAATGCTCTGACATGTTACTGCAAATTCGACCTCGTCTCGCTAATTACATTACTGCCGTTACCAGTCTGTTTGCATCGAACAAGCGACGAGAATCGTTTCAGCTTGTATAATGTGATATGCAGTGGATGATGTATTGAGTAATCTTGATTAGTTTCATCAAATCCTAACAAATGCACGACGTAATTTGTTCAGATTAATACATTTACGCTTATTCCGTGCGTTTATATCGAATTATATATTTATCTTATAATTTCTCCGACAAAATACGAAGTTATAATCGATTTTTATTTGTTTAATATAATCCACGCACAGAGATATTGAACGTAAATAATGTAACTTGTAATAAGATAATAGCAAATAAAACTACAAAAAAATAACGATGGACTAAAATTGCAAATTAAAAGTATAAATAGTTGTTTAAAACAAGGATAATTATTTCCAAATATGTATGAGATATATATGGATATGAAATATGTATAAAAAATTGTTTAAAAATAAAATAATTAATTATTTAATATAAATAAATATAATATCAATTAATATTATTAATGTAAATTTTAATTATAAAACGAATTTAATAATTTATACAAATTGTTATATATTAGTCAAGTTGCCTTACATTTATCGAATTAAAATTAAAATAACAATATTTCAAACTTGCTAGATAAGCTTTCTAAGCATTCTCAATCACACAGAGTAAATATACACGAAACATTTCGTAGTGACAGTTGTAGATAGCGTGTGGCCTTAATATTTGTTATTTTGGTGTACAGTTGTATACACAAAATTGCTGTCCTATCATTCAAGACTCGAATCAATAGGAAGCGGCCGCTCTGTGCTTTACTACCTTTCAAAACGTGGTCATGACAGACATCACGAGACCAGACGTAATTCCTATTCCCTATGAACGGTTAGTCGGTAATCAGTCCGCTAATTAATTGATTTCCAACGACTTGTACGTGTATCGAGCGACGTCTATTTATCAAAGTAATTATTTAGCGCGATTTAAAGTATAGCAATCGCTATCTCAAAAGCGAAAAGTTATACAGGAGTTATACGTTGCTGTTTTGTTGCAATATTTACGAGAAATAATAATAATAATAATATAATTTTACGGCCGCATAATCGAATTTTCCCATCATTTACGTGAGTGTGAAATAATATACTGAACTGTGCTTCAAGTAGAACGGAAACCCGTGATGTATTAATCCTTAATAATATACGTATGTTTTGTGAGATTTATGCGTTTGAAATGTAGGTATTACGTGTAGAGAATCATTTTGAGTACTCAATTTTAGTTGTACATTTTCAAACGGGTCATAGTTTTCATTAACCATTAACTCGACTTTATTAATCGCGTCGTATTGCGTGATATTACAGTGTAGTTTCGAATTGCAATTTGAAATTTTTCAGTAATGACTGAATTAACATTGCGAAACAGACAAGTAGTCGGTAAAACGTTGATTATAATTTCGAATATTTCCACAATTATTTGTCTTTTACTTTAACTTATACTTATGTATGATTAACTTATATACTTATTTTTTTATGTTATAATAACAATTTTTCTGAAACGCAAGTATATATTATCTGTTATAATATTTAAAGTGTCAAATAAATATTCTAAAATTGTATTTTTTATATAATGGTTCTTCTATTGTATGATGCAATAAAGCGTGTCGCGTGCAATTAACGAAATTAACTTACACCACGTTTACGTGAGCGTTACTTCTGTAGTAACTTACAATAATTCCTTCGCGTAAACGGGATTTTCCTTTGCGTAAATGAGATTTTGTAATAACTTACTCCGCGATAATTTACTCCGCGTAAACGAGTGAATTGTCATAAATTACTACAGAAGTAACGCTCGCGTAAACGTAGTATTAAAACTTGAAATGCATGAAACGGAATATCGAAATTATAATATGAAACGTTATATATTTCTTGAACAATAACAAATCGGCTGGCGCGCGGTCTTGGTGTTTGTTTTTACAGTGTACAGCCACAGTGTTTGTTTATATGGCATGCGACGCATTATTGTTCACACAAGTCCGCTACCAGCGTGCTAGTCGTGCTACCATTCGCACGTCGAGAGTCGAACCAACAAGTAGTGCCGCAAATCGCTCTGTCTCGTTGCGTTATTATCTCAGATGATTACCTATCTTTACTATCATCATCTCATACTTATATATTAACTAACTCTTACGATTTACGTATCAAGATAACAATTATTCTTTGAAGTACTATATAGAATAGATACTTTGCTATTTTACACAATTTAAATTGTTTGGCATAGAAATTGAAGCAATATGGAATGGAAATTATAAATTATCGCCGAATCGAATAATTAGAATAACGGAAGGCCGTGATATATCATTTTTTTAACAGTATTTCGTTGAATTGTTTTTCGCGCTCAGTTATTGTCAAGAATGTTGCAAGATCAAGCGCCGTATAATCGTCGTTCTAATAATTAATGTGAACATGATCGTAATTAAACGTGCTTCGCGAGTTTTGAGTGAGTGCTGTGAAGAAGGCAACAACGAAAGAATAAGAAAGAAGGAGGAGGAGACATTGGACGACAGTGGAACAGCCGTGGAGTAAGTAATTTATTATTTATTGTTTTTTGTATTACTTGTTGCTTATGTAATTAATCTTCATGTATCTTTACGCGTTGCATTACATGAGCCATTTTACATTATCGTACAATATAAAGTATCTTTTATTTAGTAATAACTAATAATCAATAACTATTAATATTATTTTTAATTTGTTAATGAGAAATTAGATGCTTTGCATGAAATCTTAAGATAAATTTTTTTATACATTTGGAGCAATTTTATTTGCGAGTTTAAGTAAAAATTTTACAAGATTATATTACGATACAATTATTTTATGTAATATATTAAAAAAAAAATTTTTATAATCTAATATATTCGATCAAGTTGAATTGAGTAATACATTAATTATTCAACAAGGCCAAGTGTATATGTAATTGAAGCGCTATAAATTATATCTGTAAACGTGTTAACGACGCTTTTGCAATATCTCATGTCATTTGTATGAAATATTATTTTACGTTCTATAAACTCGTTGGAGGATTATTGCGGCCTTATGTGCAAACGCAAGACGAGCGTGCTTGGCGTGCAAGAACCAATATTTGTTCGAAGTAAAAGCTATCGTTACGTACTGAGGGTAATTGGTAGCCAATAACGCGAGGAGAGACCGAAGAAAATACAGGGAAATGATGGATCTGAGATTTTCAGGATAAATTGTCTCATTAATCATTAATGTTCCGATGCCAAAATCTCGAGTATTTAAGCACGATCGAACGCAGCGATTTGTTATTAAGTATATACTAACTGATTGATATTAAATTAAGATTTATTATATCAAAACTTGAAAAAAGTCTTTTTGATAATTTCTTTCATGTTATTTTAATTAACGTTAATTTAACATATATCTATTTTTGCATTGTTTATGTTTGTATAATAAATAATAAGAGATATATTATATGTGTAAAGAGATATTATGTTTATATTGTATTATACATATGTTATATATCTTTTATTACATAAGAAATACAGAACTACTTGATTGTTATATACGAGCTTTTTGCTATAAAAAAAAACACTTTTGGCACTTTAACTCGTATAAACAAGTTCGTATAAATTTTGTTAAAATATATTTGATTTTTATTGATAAATTTTTCAAACAACTTTACGACACCATTAAAAGATGAACCCAGCAATGAACTGTTTCGAGTATACGATTATGTTTTACGGCGGCGCAATTCGATGTAACTTTATATTTCATAAACATCTGGACACATATTTATACACTTCGTTCTCACGCGATATTTCCATCAGATTTCTATTCATTCAAATCTGAAATCGGAACTGCATTTAGATGCTGGTTTATATCGGGAAACTATTCTGATTTTATCAAGTTTTATTTATTGATTTTTGCAATTAATATGTTCCTTCTTACCTAAACTAATCTATGCAGTTTACTTTGTCAGGGAAAAGTATATGAATGTTTAGAACATTCTTAGACGTACATAGAAATTGCACATATTCTTATGATATAAATTTTAAAATTTAATATAATATCTTATTTTATGTACGATTTGATTACAATATTATCACATAATCCTCTTTAAATCGTTATTTTAAGTTTTGTAACGAAAATTGATGTAAACGTTTATACTCTCGAATCGGGGCAGAGAAGGATTTACCGATACGCGTATGCTATAGCGGAGTCAATTCGGTGCAATAAGCTTCGAAACAAGATTTTATCGAAGCAAGCCAATTGCAGGATTCCGGCCAATTCTCTGACTGTTATTCCGTGTTAATCTTCTCTGCACGATGTCACGAAATTGCGCGATATAACGCGATACTTTATTCGAGGAGACAATCATTTCGTTTAACGAAGCGTGTTCAGTATATCTAATTAAAAGTTAATTTGCTTATTTGGCTAGAGAGTCTAGGAAAAGGAAAGCCGGAGAAGTTACAAGGAAAGAAGGAGATGTGCTTATAATTATTATAAATTGTCGACTATATTCTCTTTACTTAATTCAGATAATTTACACAGAGTGATTTACCGAATAATTAATTAATCAGCTGTTTATATCAAGATTCTTTATTCAGCAAGAGTGTTATGTAACTCTTATAGATTTATTTCGAAAATTAAATTGACTTTGTACACTCTGTTCAATTTCTTAGCAGCAATTATAATTTTGCAAATAAATATTTTATACCCACTGAATTAGGGAAAAAGTAATATGAAAAATTTCAATTATTGAAAAATGAATTGATTAATACAGAGATGAAAACTCATTTAACTAATTATTAAAAAGTGATTTTATTTAATTGCGAGATATTTTGCGAAGATATAAATTTCAATATATATTTTATAAAAATTTATATCGTTAAAAATTCACTTTTATAACATACAATTATTCTACGTATATATTGAAATAATTCACTAAAAATAATATTAAAGAATAGAAAATATTATGTTAACGCTTTTGTTATTTAGAGATACTCGTTTATCATCAATGTTACGCGTATTTTTATTATTACTCAATACATTGCCATTTCATCAACTTTACATTGCTTACTCTATTACTCTAAAATAATTTAAAGTACATATCTATTAAAACAAAAATTTTAGTAATAATACATCTGTATATTTGCATCAGACATGTCTAAACAAAATTTATTTATTCCCATTTTGAATTAAAATTAATTGGTCGGTCGTTGTTTAATTTTTTCTTTACGCACCCTTTACTATAATTTTGAATGCAAATTAGTATGTTCTTTCAAAGAATCTGACAAGAAACGAAAGATTGTGAAAATGTAAAGAAATGACTTGGCAGTTATTGCAGTCTGAGTTGCAATTCGAAGCTGGAGTAGATCCGACCGTGAATACATTTTCTTGACGTCTCAAGCAATCCTCTCGCTGGTCTTCTGTTCTGCTTGTACGAAATTCTGTTCTCTCTCCACGTCTTCTCACCTGGAAAGCATACATAGACAAGAATATCGCGAATTTTTCTTTGGCCATTCTAGATTTTTTAGTATCAGTTTTTTTTTTAGTGATAATAAGACAGCAGTTTTAGTGAGATGGTGACCTTAATAATTTTTTAACTTTTAACGCATGAAATATTTTTGTAGATTCTAAAAAAATTATATAAAAGCAACTTTTATATACTTCTATTATTGAAATGTTTTTTTTTACTTCAAGACATTTTAAAAAATACATGCAACAGAAACGATTATTAAATTATTATTTAGTGCGTGTAGTTCAAGTTTATTTAAAAAAAGAAAATTCAAAAAATTAATAAACGGCAATACGAGTCAGGCGCGGTACGTGGCGCGCAAATAAAGAAATTAATATAGTTACAGAAGTAACGAATTACAATGTATATAATATTCTAACTTATAAACTGCGCACCGATTATTTATCGGACTTGAAACAGTTATCGTTGGAACATTAATACTCTTCCCTCCTCGGAATTAAATCGACGCGATTTAATTATTTTAAAAACTGTAAAGATTTTTTTTTTAACAATGCGTTTGAAATTATTATTAACCGGTTATTGCGATAAATATTGCCACATGCCTCAGTGGTCGAATTAGTACGACGCTCTTCACGGATAGTGAGGGAAGTTCCAGGTTCGAATCCAGACTGAGGTAATATTTTTCGCAATAAATTCTTTACAGTTTTTTAAATAATTAAATTGCGTCAATTTTATTCCGGGGAGGGCAGGGTATTAATGTTCCAACGATAGCTGTGTTTCAAGTCCGACAAATAATCGGCGCGCAGTTTATAACTTGGAATATTATATACATCGTAATTCGTTACTTCTGTAACTATTAATTTTTTTATTTACGCACCACGTACCGCGCCTGACTCGTATTGCCGTTTATCAATTTGTTGACATTTTCACGAGTCAAATGATATATTTAAAAAAAAGAATTAGTTATATATTTTTATTTTACAAGCTTTATTTGTCGTTTTTAATTTTCATTGTTTATTTCAAATATCTGCACAGATATTGATATTTCAGAGCATTAAAATAAATATTTTATATTAGAAAGGAAGTTTAGGTATCTGATAATGAGATAGCTTGGCATGTGCGAAAGAAACATTCTTATAACTTTTTTTCTCTTATATATATGTATACTCTCCCTTTCTCACCTATTTCTTAGTCAGAGTTGTCAGACACCATGTGTAGATTACATCGAGATGTTGGCAGAGTACACATGTGTTCGTGTAAACTCGATATCAGATTCGCTCCCGGAGTTTGGGGTAAGATTTATGAGCGCCGCGAGGCCGTTTTGTTAGCGACGTAGTTAGGACCGTTGTGGCTTCCAGCCGTACAAATGATAATTAATGAAGAGTTTTGGACTCTCGCGAAGGGATGAATGTGGTCGTCGTTCCCCGAGAGCCGGAGTACGACGCGATGTATATAGCGACGGACTTCCGGAATCCGCAGAAGTTTGATGCGGCCAAGCTTTTTGAATACGCGTTTCACTTCATTCAAAGGGTGGAATCTGTTATGCTATTCAGCTTCTATCTTTGGATCTGTCTGTACGGCACATATATAGATGTGCCGACCCAACAAAACGTTGAGATGGTTTAGACATACGTGTTGGAATTTAAGGAAAATTAATAAAGTCCAAATGTTTTGTACCTCAAATACGCGAATAAGACTTTGTCGTTTAGTCAATTTTATACGATGTTTACTTTAACACCAATTGGAGAATTTATTAGTTATTGAGAAAGGATATTTGATATTGATTTTATATTAATAATTAAATTAATGCTAAAATAGACTTTTTATGTTAATATTAATATAAATATAATATAATTACTTATGGATACTTATAGTTAGAATAAGTATTCTGTATAAATATTTCTAAAGCATTAGTCTTAAAACTCAAACTGGAAAATATTTAAATAATAAATAAAACCTACCTAAGGAATAACAGTTAAAGAATGTAATTTATATCAATTGAATGAGTTGCATTCTACACATATTCCATTCGAAGCGTGTTCTGCCAATTTGATAGACACAACGTATTTTGACGCTATTTTGACGTTTTAGTGCGGCATTCTGACAAACTCCTCCGATCGCTCGAAGAGCGCCTTCTCCACCATCATTTTGTCGAAACCACGTAAACTCGTTCGTCGCGAAAATCGTCGTTGTTTCCGCGCCGCAAAACTTGTAATTGCAGGAACACTTGAGGCGCGTAGCTCAGTCATTATAGTCTACGCGGCGCACGTTGCGCGCAGACTTAATGTCCGCTCGTATTTACGCGTGTGCACACACGCTTCCATCGGTGCATCATTAATTTAAGAAGGCATATACGCAAAGCATGAATCTCGTGAACAGCGCATGGCGCGTTAAATCTGCCTTTTTCCCGCATCCCCGCTCGAGAGAGAACTTCATTAATTATTTTTAACTGCGCTATTTCGCCGCTGTCGTATGTAACGCTGTGTAATAATCCTCCGCGCATCTGCAATGCAGCTATGATATGTTACGAGGAGGCTAAATATGTCGAGATGAGTTTTTTTTACCTTTAGTGATGGAAATTTCGCTTTTCTCTTTGAAATCTAAAAGGATCGTTCAAGAGCAACTAAATAAAGGTATAATATCTCTCGGAATATTTACATCAGTATTTAAAATTAATATCTTTGAAAACTGGAATTACTCGTAGCAAGTTTTAAACGTATGCATGTATTATATTACTTATTGATCAATTTATTTTTCCTTTAAAAAGAAATATGTTACTGATCCGTATCGAAAATTCTCGACTCAAGTTTTAAATCTTTTTTTTATCAAATATCGCATATAAATATTCTGGCAATATATTGCACCGACAGATCATGTTTTTTTATTCTGAATAGATAAGAATTTAATTCCGACGGTAATATAATTACCGGTAGGATCAGCTTAGCCGGACAGATCGAAGCAAAAAGGAATCAGACTAAGAGGGATATCCTGGTCTTCCAAGTTGAGGGTTGAAGCGATGGACTGGTTCTCCGCTATCCATAAAAAAATATCTTGTTAAAAAGCCTAAAGGCCTAAAGGAAGCTTCGGAATGGACGGATTAAAATAACGACGAACAGGCCGGATAGAAAAAGACCACGAGTTTTGGAACATGAAACATTTAGAAGAATAACGGAGAGACTAATGTTAAATTATTATACAAGAAACGATTAAGGATGGACAGCCCTTACAGAGACAAAGAGAAAGGAGTACAAAATTATTATGGAATGGATATAGAGGACCTTGTTTGACGTAAAAAGGAGGGATATTAAAAATGGCGGAACATAAAGAAAGAGGAAGATAGAAAAGCATATAAGAAAGTTGAGAGAGAAGAAAGAGTGAGATAAAAGCGGAGAAGATATGGGACAGAATATTGTACTAGAAATGTGAAGAAATCAACACACACATTGGAAGGAAAAAGTGCTTCGAGATATGGAGGTTTATAAGTGCTGTAAAATCGAAGGAAAGAAGAGAGGTACTTATTCAAACTGTACGAACGGAAAAATGGATAAAATACCAGGATTTTCTTACAGAAAATAGAGAAAGTAGAGAAAAAAGAATAGTTGATGGGAATTTTCTTCAATATAGATGTACAAGACGAAGAAATACAGGTAGATGCCGACATGGTTAGAAAAGCTATTAGGAGATTGAGGTATGGTAGAGCAAATTGACCAGAATCTATGCAAAAATGCTGCAAAACGGAACAAGAAAGCGTCATGTAAAGTATTAGTATGGATAATCGAAAAGTGTATCAATGGACATCAAATTCCAGAAGAATGGAGAGTAGGTCATGTATCCTTCATTCAAAAACCGGAAGATAGAATTTGAAGTTATCAATGAGCTGAGATAAGGATGTTGCGTATCACCAACATTATTTAAAATATACTTACAATTAGTAACAGCACTGTGAGATTATGGAAAAAGAAAATTAATAGAATAGGGGAAAAAGCTGACCGATGAAAATTTGTATACGCTGCAGTTTGCTGATGACCAAGTCGTGATTGCGAGCGACAAGGAAGATACATGATGAGGAAACTAATAGAGAAATATATTAAGTGGAGCCATTAGGCCATTATCTATATTAATAGATAAGACTAAATATATGTGTGTGGGGTTTGAGGCTAGTGCCTGACAGCAGACAATTAAGAAAAAGGTGATTTTTTAAGCGTGTTGCGAACATAGATAGGTATCTAGGAGTAATATTTGACAATACAGGCACATATAATAAAGAAATAGAAACAAGAATAAGTCAAGGGAAGAGAATATCATGCCTGAATAGAATATATTGAAGCAAGGAAATATCTAAGAGAAGAGAACACATTATATATGACGCAATGATAAATAATAGTTTACTATATATAGCGCGGAAACTTGGAGAAAAGACGGATGGAAAGATATAGACGAAAACTCGAACTAGTGGAAATAAGTGCAGTAAGAAAATTATTAAGAGTCTCTAGGAGGGACAGAGTGAGAATCAAGATTATTAAGCAATAAACGGGAGTAGAGGGTAGTATAAAAGATAAAATTAGTTGGGAACAATTAATATGGTATGGACATATCTAACGGATGCAAGAGAACTGACTGCGAAAACAAATTCTAGACTGACCTCCTCAACCCGACGGAAGAGAGGAAGACCCCAAGACAACATATGGACACAAGAATAAAGCGGGGAATGAGCGTGAGAAAATTGCAGGAGGCAGAGTGGCTGGACGAGGAGGATGAAACTAAGGCACTGGACAACGTTGACGTCCTAAACCGATATATAAATATGTATAAGAATTTATCAGAAAATAATGAGGAGAAATAATAACATTTTTATATGAAATATTTTTTCCTCCTGAATAAATGTTTTAGTAATACGGAAATATATATATTAATGATAATCTGAGATAATAAACGACACACAACACAAAAGTAACAGTTGTACAAACTTACAAATTTATTACACAAGATGGGTTTGATAAAAAGTTTACAACGTTTTTTCTCGAAAACGGTTAGAGATAAAAAAATACAGATTGAAAATATGAAAATATGAAGTTTAAGATATATATATATATATATATATATATATAAAACTGGCTCTATATATTAAATATATTTTACTTTTCACACACATATGATAATTGGTTAAAAGCTTGATTCAGTTATAAGTAAATTTTTGAATATTTATACAATTTAATATATAACTAAAAAATGAGAGAAAATATATTTACTAGTTTGTGCAAGTGTCTAAAAAGCTATTTTTGTTAGCTTTTCTTTGGAAATCCGCATATACTTGAGCTGATACAAAAATAAGAACGAGTGGGAGCGCGCGCGTAGAAGCGAAACGTACTGAAAATATTCCAAGTATCCTCGAAAGTGGTTTGCTTCGGAAGTGAAAAGTAGTTTGGCCGAAGAAAATATTTTGCGCTGTCTGTATGTCAATGATGGAAGCACGAAAATCTCTGAAGTATATAACTAGGTTCGTGCGAGTAGTTTGTAAAGTTAACAACTTTTTGGAAAATTATATCGAGAAAGTGTGTGTGCACTTCGTGCACAGATAGTATACCCCGGAGATACTCTACTTTCTATATTGTTATTAGATGTATATCTGAGATGTTGTATGATAAAACTGTTTCGAATTATTTTGAGTTCCGATTACAAGAATCGTTATAAAGTTATGAAGCACGTAGTCGCGATAAAGTTTCGCATGCCGCAACGATTTTTCCAATCGCCGCGCCGGAGCCGCAATTTCTGCGCTTTTTAATTTTTTCGAGAACCGAATCGAAATCTCTGCTGCGTGAGCGCGTTTAGAAGCCCTCGATTTATAGGAGGAGACAGGAGAGGCCATGCATCCAGCTAAAATCTGCTGACTCGCCGTAAATAACGCTATCGGGGCGCTCTCGCCTCGATTACTTTTTTCGTCGTAAAGCAAACCGAGTCCGCGCGGCCGCGGCATGGCGTGGCCGCGTGGCGTGGCGTGGCGGCGTAACAACGTCACCGCGCTTCTATATGCTTGGACGTTTATTTCACGCAAGACGAGATCAAGTTTTTCTGGTAATTGTCCGGGGATAATCGTATTACCTGAGCGCGCGCGAGACGAAAACGCCTCGTATGGCGTATGGCATTATTAACGCGGCGCGCTGCGGTAACAAGCGCGTGGCAACCCTTTTAACGTTCGCTTCGCCAAACGAGCGTCACAGGCGTCGCGTAAAACGATTGCGTGCGTTTGTTGTTTCGTAAAACCTTTCGGCGTGCATTATACAGTGAATCGCAATCAACGCAGTACTTCACGCGTGTCGCTCGCAAATACACTTGTAACTACATGTGTACGGCGGATAAGTTATTTAATCGCACTATTCGCCACGGACATTCCGCGATTATCATAAATTTGGTGCTACTGTGGTACGCTTTGCGCGCATCTCGGTCGGCATAATAGTAAACTCGCGGCAATAAACGTCCTTATCTTGATTCATGTCCGAGCACGTCGATGATAAACTGATTAAACTGTGATTAAAAGTTTGTTGAAGACTCTTTCAACGTGATAGGTTGTTAAAATTGTTATTTCAAAACTGGACTAATTAATTTAAAAAAAGAAAATGAAGGCTAAATAAGTTTTAGGTTAATCAAGTGGATAACAAGATTAATTTAAAGTAAATTTTAATACAGAATTAATTATCTTTAATACAGAATTTCAAACTTAATTATAAAAATATGTAACATTGAAAATTAAGAAACGTGAAAATTGATAATCTTAAATTAGTAAAAAAGTTTATTGAAAAAGTTTTTCAGTAAATAACTTTAGAGCTTATTAATAAGTTGTAGGTATATATTATGAATAATTTTATATTACTGTTATAAGCATTATTTATTTTTGTATAACATTATACCGTGTAATAAATATGTTAGGAAGATCTAGTACACCGGTTAAAGGTTAATGTACCCATATCTTCGTTTTCCGGCACGAACAGTCGCATGAACATTGAACCGTCACCTTTGTCATCCTTATCGCCGGCAAGAAAGTTTCCTTATCACTAATGCCTCACACAATTAATTAAATCGGCCGTACTTTTTTCCAGGTCGCTCCCATTTTTTTCTTCTCAGCCGGCGTCATTGCAATCGGCTGATGGCGATCGAGATCGATAAGGGACGTCCGACAAAGCCAGTCTGCTTTTTTTCGCGCATTTGCTCCGCCATTTCTCGACTCGTCGGCGATGGCCCGCGTTTTCTTGTCCGGATGTCATTAATTAAGTCGTCCATTTATCCGCCGCGGAAGCAAGATAGATCGACGATACTTTGTTCGTAAATCCCAGACGTGCGGTCTTGTATCGAGTACCTTTGTCATAAATTTAACACAGAACTGTCCGAGAATTCGAGAAACGCTGCGAGCATTGAAGATTAATGGATCGATGGAGGACTCGCAGCGACATCCTTCGAGTTTTCATTTCTGTGCAGTTACGCAGTTTCCGTTGACCTAATCTTTGTTCTTAAACCGCTAAACAAGAATCACTGTTTTATCTTCTCACGCAATGATGCTTTAGAACATTACTTAAATTACCGCACACCTTTCCCCTAACTTATCCACCTTTTTTATGGGATAATTTGCTATCCCAAATTTGATGGCCCGCAAAATTATAAAAAAACATAGATGGCGGTTTGCTTTTATTATATTATCTTTATTGCTCTCTTGCCAATATCGCGCGATTTTGCCTTCATCTTATATTAATTTTCAGGAGCGAAGAATGTTCTTTTCTCATGAGTAAGCTCTTAGATCTAAAAACGTATAGTCAAAATATCTATTTTGAGTTTCTCAAAGTTATCTAGTTCAGATAGAAGTATATGTATACATATACTATGTACATGTACTCTATAAATAGAAAATTCAATCAAAGCCTAGCACAATCAGTATACTATATTGAGAATAGAGTACGCCGCTGCAATTCCTTTCTCGATTGTGATTCTATTTCTGATCTAATTCTCCTATTTCTCTCTGTGTGTGTCTCCTATTCCCAGATATATATCGCAAAATTAACGTATTCATCCGCGCACTCTCATTGTCGTTACTCATTCGCCTTCCCTCTGGGCTAATTTATCATTTTGCGCTTGCACAATCGCGATCAATAAAACACACCGATAAAGAGCCGGGCAGAACGGCCACCGCGTTTTCTTCACGTCGCTTATCGTGTTTCGTGCTCGTTCGGCATTATGCAGATGCGCGCTCTCATTTTGCACCCGAATAAAATTAATGCTTCGGCGTCGCTCGGCCAGTAAGTCGTAAATATCATTTCCTACTCTCGCCTATCGAAACGTGGAGATCCGGAAATTACAAGAGACTCTGATCCATTAGAGACCATAAAATGTTTTTTTGTGCGCTACCTTTCCGCGTCGAGTTGCGTGTTGGAATTAAATATCAACGCGCGATGCACTTATTTCAATAATTAAGTTGCTCTAAGTATGTGTAAGATGTTTTAGTGGCTTGGAAATAATAATAATTAATCACGCAGCGATGACTGATTCACACAGTCATTTGAGCGAACCCACGGACCCGAGTTCAAAATATATACATTGCAAACACTTACATATATTTATACATTATACAAATATATTCTTGTAACCAATGGTGCAACAAACATTTCAGGAAAAGTGAAAAACAATTAATTAACTTACAACTTAAGTTAAGAAGAGTAAAAGTAATAAAAATAAGAACAAGACTTATCTATATGATTGATATAAAATATGATTAATAGGACATTGAAAGCTAAAGTTCAGTTTTATTTGTAATTCTTAACAAAAAGCATTATAATAGTAAACATGTATTATATTATATTAAAACAGTGAACAGTCAGAGTACTTTTATTTCTTTAACGTTTCTGAAATTTTTTTACAAAATACTTTACAAAAGGCTTTGGCTAATTTAAAACTGATCTCAATCGTCTAAATTTGCAAACACATTTAAAAAGTTAATCATTCATCTACTTTAGTGATCAGATCTAAGGATGATTAATATAAATTATACGCACGTATATATATTTAGGTACTATATGTATGTATACATATATTCATAGTATACATACCTATATCTTGTACACATACGCCCAGTATGCATAATAGCGGTGGGACTTTAACTATTAACCTAACTTACTTTAATGGATAAAGTGCGTTACACTTTGAATATGTTTGCTAACAATATCTATCGATTTATGGAAAGCGCAGGAACTTTTAGCGATTTAGCGTAGAAACGCGTACTTTATAATTTTGGAAGTCAAACATTTAGAATATTAAATAGATCAACTTTTCTTTTATAATTTTAAACTCTTATAAGAAGACGACGCACGAGGAAGAGAACAATGAACTCTTAATGAATTAAAGTTTGCAAGAGTTATATCGCGTTACAGGATACAAATGACGCATTCTTCTCCTCGAAACGCGGTCAAATTCATTTCACGGGAGAAAAGAAGATTGCGATGATAGCAGATCGAGCCGCTGCGTCGTTGGCCTTATAATTATTCTTATCCCTCTTGTCCTCCCGCGGCGACAAAAGCACGAAGTAGACTTTCTGCGATACTGTTCCGTGAGCCAAACGCGAAATGATTTGCATATTCTTTCGCCGGTTTCTCATTACTCTCTCTTCCACGTACCGTTAATTTATCACTTTGGCCGCTCAAACGCCGTCCGGTTTAATAAATGCCATCGATAAAGAGCAGTATACCTTTCTCTCCTCCTTGCTCATATTTCTTATCGCTTCCGATCACAGTAGCCGCCCGCGTTTGACATTATAATGCAGTTCGAGTTCCTTTTTTACGAGGTCTGAATAATTAATTCACGTGTCGCTCGCGATGCTAGATGCGGCCAGGTAAGGTGGCTAATTGTCCGGCGATATTAATGTCACTTTTAATTAAAGTTCCATTCAGAGCGCCGTTAGTGGGTGCACGAGCGAGAGGGCCAACAGACCTCTTTTCTTCGTAGCGTTTTATAATGACCGAGGGTTACGAGGATTTTTGTGGCAAATTTGAAATGCGTCATTTAGGAAAGCGGCTATTATATAGGGCTAACAAAAACGGTAGAGCTCGTAACATTTGCATTTATAACTTATAACCGACAGAATGGCGCTGTTGCGTTTAGTACGATGTCGCTGCATTAAGCATCACGCAGAATGCGGTGGCATTAAATTTCATATTTCATATACAATTCATTTCATGATTTCTCTTTGCGTTATTAAAGGTGAAACCGTAATGTGCAGTTATAGAGAGAGAGAGAGAGAGAGAGAGAGATTACTCTGAATACAAAAAAGCTTACTAAAATACATAATAGAGCTGCTTTGTTGGACTTTATATTTTATATCTAATTTTAAATTTGTTATATTTTAACTGTGAGATCAAAAATGCCAAAACTGAAATTTAGGTATAATTTAAATTTACGATAATGGAAATTATAAGTACGATTTGATTCTAGTTCGACATTGATATCAGTCTTCTCTGATCACTAACTTCTTACTAAATATATATCTTGAAGGATGTGATAAAATTAACTCTTATTGTTACGTTTTATTATAAGCTTACAACGAGAAAAGCTCTGAGATTTTCTATAGCTTCTTTAATCGCATTTTCTTTAATATTATATTAGTTTGATCACTTGAACATTGAGAGTTAAATCGTTTTTCCGAACATATATGTCATCAATTACGGTCACGTAGAAGAGTACTTGTTTTTCAGGATGATCTCCGTTTTTTTTTCGCTCCTATGACAAAGGGCGAGCGTCGAAATTGGCCATTCCGCGTGCGGCGCTTCCGCGATCCGTTCCATTTTCATTTTCTGATATTACCGTCGGCGGTTTATACATCTGCGAGACCGGGCCGGGCCCGGCCCGACCGCCTGCTTCTATGCATCTCAATGCACTCTTTCCTTCTGCAATGCGAAGATCTATACAAATCCGCCTTAGACCTCGGAGGAAGGATTTCTTATTTCCTCAGAAACTCTCGCGGTGACAGGTAATCGACCGACGACTTACGTGCCCCGCCTTTGGAACTAATGCGCGAAGCACTCGATTTCTCACTGTACTCGTAGAACACTCAACCTGAAGCACGGACACGCGTGCTGATAATTCTGAAATCTCGTTCTTGGTAACAGGAAATTTCTTAAAGCGTTAGTATTCCAATACTTGAATTGTACTTTTGTTTTCTAATGATATATTTTATCAATTCACGGTTTTTGCTTTAGATATCCACGTTGTATATTTTAAATCTTTAATGTGCATCTTCACTTCGATGTTCAAATATACCTTGTATATTCTTATAACATTAGTTTGTATAATTATATCGGATAATGTGATAGAATTAAGTTCTCCAATAATAAGACACTTGTTTTATACTTTTATCGTAATATTTTTAGAAAGACAAATGGAGAACTCAATTGAGTTCAATTTGGATATTTCATTCTCAAGTTGATAATGATAGCATCAGGTTGTTAATTATTTAATCTTCCGAAATGTGATAAAGAGTGCAATATCCGGTTTAATAATTGATGATGTATCTGTCTTTATTACGATTATCTTACATTTATTACTTGCCATTTAATGAAGATTATTTATTAAATTTCTAAAATATTTTCTGGATATTTTTGAGGTATCAAGTTGTAATTAGTTAACTATATTAGATCGACTACTCGCGCGAGCGCATATAATGTTCGCGAAAACAAGTTATATGTATATACATATGTCGTCCAAAAAAAATATTTGCATTATTTTTTAAATATATCCTTTTTTAATTATTATGTTTAAAAATATAGTAATTTAACGAGGTTAATGTTCATGATCATAATGGTTGATTCTAATATTTTTAATAAATAATGAAGAAAATAAAAAGTATGAAGACATTTATTACTGAAATGTTATAAACATACTTTTTTAAAAATTTTTTTTAAATTAACAATATTTTTAAAATTCTAAATACATTTAAATCATTTATCTTAAATTTTATAAGTTAATTAGCTTATTAACATTATAATGCATAAACGAATAGAAAATGTGTATAGACATAATATATAATACAACTATAGTGCAATTTCAAGTGGAACAAGTGGGTATAAAATCTCGTTTATGTCAACCTACAAATTCACGCGTACTTTAAGGAAACTCTCCTTTGTCCCACGGCGCATCTTCCTCATTCTGTGTGCACCTCCTGGCATGCAACTTCTCGTTCCCTTATATATATCCCGACATTCGCTTCTTCTTTAGTCTCGTGTCTTATAATCATTCTACAGGCTCATTTCCCTCGCGTGGTATAATGCGAAAGAAAGTTTGTTTTCGTGAGTTTGCAGTCAACACCGCTTTCCAGTTGCGCTTTTTGTTCTGCCTCGTATCGTTCTTGTATACTGAGATAAGCGTCGCACCGCATGATTTAATTTAACAAAATAAAATCTTTACACTGTTATTTTTTGTCGTAATTTTTTTAGATTCATCTTAATATGCATAACTATAAAAACGATTTATTTTAACGAAGCATGTTACATTATTATAAATATTAATATAAATATTGTAAATACCGTCTAATAGATTTATCGTGAAGATTTTAAAATATAATTTTGCTAATCTTGTTTAAGAGAATAACATATTTTTTTAGATGTAATGGATAAAAATTTGTAAAATTATTTATAATTTTCTTTAATAAATTTTAAGAGATTTTTAGAGAAATCTCTTTTATATACATATATAAATTTTTAGAAAGTATTTTTATATATCATTAGATTAGTACTGGTATGAAAATATTATAAATGAATTATCGTTGCGTTTTATAAAGGGTTGCGTCTAATGTGAGAAATTTTTTTAGAGAATTTGAAGCAACAAAAGCAAACTGTCTACGATCGTTTATCGCAAAAAGCTTGACAGTTGCTGCGAATTACTTCCGCTCGATTAAAATTGCTCACGTGGATAGCCGCGTCGGACGGCCGGTGTACCGTACATACATTAACGTGAATTTTCCTGGCAGATAGCGTTGCGACGATGAGAAAGAAAAGCTCGGGAAAACTTTGGTTCGCCGCCAAGTCTTATGTAGAACATGAGACCGTGTGTACACTAGACCCGCATCATACTGCCTTTTCTTTCGTACACGCGTGTGCGCGTCATTCGATCCCGGAAATAAAACGACCGACGATGATGGAAAACGACCAGAATATACTCGTAATACGAAGAACAAATAGATTGGTGTTTCCTTAGACGCAAAACAAACGGAGCGCGACGCGAATTGACGCTGTCGATAAGTACACTCACAGAAAAAAAAGAAGTGTCAAATCAACATTGACATATAGATACTTGATATATACGCAAGAATATATAATCTTGAAATGAGATTATATTGTATTAAACGAAGAAAACTTGCTTGAATGAAGTTATTTATATAGTTAAACGAAGTTTTGTATAGTTTAATTAAGAAAAAAGTTGAAATTTTTATAAGAAGATTATTCTTGCGTATAAGTATATATACAACTATATTAGTGTTGATTTGACACTTTTTTGTATGTGCTTGATTTGATATCCAATAAAAAGAGAATCAGGCACATAGCGACTGTCAGTCATATAGTTGATAAGTTTGATAAGTTCAATATTTTACATCTAAGATTAGACTGTAGTTAACTATAGCTATAATAATATTGACTTTTTAATATATATAATTAGAAAAGTTTGTGTGATTTTTATTTAGAAGGCACTTTTCTATGAATTGTTTTATGTTATAATAACTGGCAACGTACAAGCAATGCATTAGCTCCAGTCAGTGTTTTACTTTAAGTGTCTTACTTCCAACATAAAAACCGCGTAAACTTTTATGCATGATTATCTGATATCGTCATATATATTTAACACTGTGTTAATTGCATTCTTGTATGGCATAGTTCAATCATCTAATTCTAACCAATCTAGTTTAATTTGCGTAAATTATTACGAAGATACATGAATATCTCTAAAAAAAGGAATTCAACTTGATATATAAGTCATCGTAAAGTATAACTCCTATATAGAATTGGAAGACAAACGAATTTATTTTCTGAAAATGGAGAAACTATTCAAGCTACTATCTAAATGGGGAAATATTCGGTCAACTTTCAGACATATGTTTGTGTGGAATCTTTTTGCCACATATTGATTTTATTACTATATAAATGCATGTAATAATGTATTATTTTTATAGGAACATGGTTATCAAATATGAAGTAGAAAAACAGCATAAAGATTTATAAACTTGCAGTGCATGCTTTTATTCTTTTATCAGTATATGAATTGCAAATACAAAGTATAGCATGCAAAAAAGTTTTAGATAAAAATTCCACATATTGTTTAATTCGGGTATTGGTTAGATAAGATTAGATAAGATTAATAACAGAAGCCATATATGAGTGAATTTTGAATTTATCTTTTATACGTATTATACATATATCGAAATACGAAGAAAATGCTTCGCGAGATAATCCATTTCGTAAAAAATCGTAATCTTATAGACGCGATGTTTTCAGACAATTCGTCCTACGGAAGTCAAGAACTTAAAAAAGAATGTTTTTTAACTCGAGATATGCAACATTCTTTAAGAATTCAAAATCTAAGAAAAAAATATTTCTAGTCGTAAATCCATCCTGCAATCGAAAGAATATTTTTCTGCTTGAAAGTACTTTATGCTGCGTCCTTCTTTATATACTACGTGTCCTCTTCGTTCGCGATGTAGATTCTCGACTTTCGAACTCGGTCGACCGATTTTTGCTCACTCTTTTTCGCTGAGGTCCGAGGATTTCTTGCTTGCCGCATTTTTTCTTTTTTCTCCTTTTTTTTTTATCAGTCGTCTTCCTACGTCTAGCCCTTTCGCACACCATACCGTTTTACGAATCGGTAAATAATTTATGAACCACGTTCCCCGCCTCGATTTCACGGCGCGACGCACGCGAAGAAAAATTCCGTCGAATTGCTGTCGCAGCCGGACTGGCTCTTCCATTTGCCTCGACGAAATGTGTGCCGCTTCCCGAGGTTGCCCACTCTTCTTCCGCGGAAATCGTGAATGTTTTAACCGCTCGATCAGGTTGTTCCATGTTAACCACTTGCTCGATGGTCACACAATAAATCTACACGGTTAATTATGATTATCATTTTGGTTTATCTTTGGCGAACCAAAACCAAAATGATTAAACCACGTTTTATAAACATGATCACGAAGTAGATTCCTAATATTTGCAAAACCTGTAGTGTATTGATATAATGTATTCATAATACTCTCATATTTTTATATTAAAAAAATTGTTTCTGCAATATTGCTGTATTTGTACACTTGCTGTATTGCCGTACACTTTTTATTTATTATTTACTACTGATGAGAACAGACCTTTCGAATATTGCGAATGTTATATATGAGTACGCGCTCATTATGAAATTATTAAAATTATTGATAGAGTCAGCGAAACGACGTAGTCATACATTACGGTTATATAGCCTTTTAAAGACATCAAACTTGCGAAGTACTGATAAGTAGCATTATACTTTACTAAACAAACATAAAGTCAGTGTTCGAATCCCCAGTGATTTCGTATTCTTACTTGAATATTTATGCGCCATAAATCCGATTCCTGTATATTCTTTTAACGAGAGCATTAAATCTCGCATAATACCGCGCTGCATCGGCATTTGTAATGATGTTTGGAATCTTTAACGTCGCAAGCTTCTTTCGAATATCGTAATCATCGATATTGATAATTTGATCAACTTCTTCACAATTTCGAATTGAATCAATGAACTACCGCTGCTGTTGCTCCTGCTGGCTGCTGTTGCTTTGTGCCAGGTTGAGGGTACACCTAATGGCATTTATACGTGAGCTGAGAAAATCCATTAGGCGCGTTATTGAAAACGTCGACAACTGCTTCCGACCGTGATGTTCCGCTCTCAGTTCTTTTCCTTTTTCTCTCTCTCTTTCTCTCTCTTTTTCTCTTCTTTCTATTTTTTCCTTTTCTTCTTTAGTTCACTCTTTACCTTTTCCACCTTCCTTGTACGATATACGTGAGGGAGAGGTGGATTTTAAACCATCAGACTCGGATTAAATTTAAATACATCTTTTGGTAATTGCGAACGTAATGAGTACGAACGTTGCTGTTTCGTAAAGATATTGTTGCAGGAGAGATTTGATTCTAAATTTCTTCTCGTTCTTACTCTCTCCGTTGTTATCTATAGATAATTTTATTTAATGCTGTACTTTGAGAATTTTCTAACAGGTTTTTGCGAGATAATTATCGCAATATTAATTTCGCTGGAGTATCACGTTGAAGTTTATTTGAATTCGATTAAACTCGATATGGTCATCTTGAATATATGTAATAGATAAAATAAAGTAAACGCTCGTGTGTCAAAATAAACTGTAAGAATAAAGGCCAACAATCGAGCATAGATGTGGATGTCAAAATAAAGTTCGTTTATTAACATAATTATGTGTAGAACGGGACGTTTCGACCGCACAGGGTCTTCTTCAGCCGATACAAATTAAAAAATTACATAAAGTCGTGCAATATAATCAGTAAACCCGTAAACAATAAAAAGAAACAAATAATTTTTAAACCATAAAGCGTCTTCCCATTATCGAGACATCAAATTTCAGAACGTAGTTTAAACTTGACCACACCGTTGTCGGACTTAAGATTAAACGCTTTTTAACAACTGACTTGGTTCGTTCTCGCCAATCAGCGAAGAATAATCATGGATTTACCTCGAACTACTGACTTGCGAACTTACATATATACAATTTTATATTGCACAATTGACTCTACAGAAATCTATATACATATATACAATTTTATATTTTACCATTAGAATGCTCTCATGTAAGATGTGACTCCGGATGACTTTGTTATTTCCATCGAATTTGTTTCTTTTTACTGTTTACGGGTTTACTGATTATATTGCGCGACTTTTATGTAATTTTTTAATTTGTATCGGCTGAAGAAGACCCTGTGCGGTCGAAACGTCCCGTTCTACACATACTTATGTTAATAAACGAACTTTAATTTGACATCCACGTCTATTATGCTCGATTGCTGGCCTTTATATATATTCTTACAGTTTATTTTGAATATATATAAATTTCTTTAGATACTAAAAGAAAATAGTAACTGAAACCTAGTTTTAGTTAAATAATTTTTTTTTACGTTGTAAATTAAAACTATAAGAAAAGGACATTAAGTTATTATTATGTTAGATTTATTTAATTCAGGCTATTTGCTTTAAATGCATTAGTGAAGGCAAAATGAAATGACTAACAATAAGTGAAGATAGATTTCGAATGATCACTTTATTAAACTTTATAAATATACGAAATCATAGCTCGCTTTGAGGAAGCGGCATCAAAAGACAGGAAACCATAACGCGGCGAACTCCTTATGGCGGATGCGGTTTAGCGCTGTTAAGTACGGCCTTTCTAAGAAGACCGGCGGCGGCGCTGCGAGAAGTAGCTATCCGCCGCAAATTGTGGAGTTAAGTTTATAGTTCAACGTCGCGACGTAGGGCGAGTTTCGAAGAGAGAGAATGCACATCAGAGACAAGAGTGTACCATTTCAGGGAAAGTCCGTATGAAGCGTATACTACTCTGCCACGAGGCATATGTGTGCGCATGCATATTGTATATGCGGCATAATGTGCGCTTTAGTGCGTATTCCTTAACAGGTAGATTACCCTATAAAAAAATATAGCTAATAATATCTTTTATTGTAAATAGCATTCTCTCTCGTTATGTCAGCTGAACCAGTTAAGTTTAGTTATGAGCAAATATTGCATTTCTCTTTTCAGTCCTTAACCTATTGTCAGAGGTGTGGTGACCCTTTCTGCATATATCCGTACATATCTTTTTATACTTTCACGCAGACATGTGGAACCTAAAGTTTATAACGCCGGTTTCAAACGACCTATTAGAGGGGTTTTCATAGCGGAATACTCTTGATGGTTTGCTATTACCTCTCGAGGCAATATTACATATACACAAATGTGAAACAAATAATAAACATGATAAATAATTTTTGTAGAATCTTATTTTATTTACTAATTTTTAAATACAGGGAAAAGGGTAATCGATAGAGAAATGTCCTGTTGACTTCATTTAATTTGCGTAGAGCTTTGATCAAAAGTATGAAACAGTTAAGTGTAAAAAATATCAATAATTAAATTTGTAAAAATATTCAGATTACCGATACGAAAAATTGTTTTTACTTTTTAAAATAAAAAATAGAAATTATTGACTTTTTTACACATGCTTTTTTGTCACCTTTATTGTGTCGGTTTCATATCGCTCGTTTTATTTCGTAAATTGAATAAACACTTACTTCGCGAAAGCTGTTATATTTAATGCTCTACGAGGAGAGTGCATTGAATGTAAATGTAGATGGTGTTGAAGGAAGCTTTTGTACACTGCTTTCTCTCATACATATATCTATCATACTATATTCAATAATTTAGATCTTTTTTTATTTTTTACTGCATTTTTTATTATTTATATTATTAACAAGAAAAATTCTCATTTTAAAAAATATTTTGTGTATTTCGTGTGATTCGAAAATGTATCTGCTGCGCGAAAAAATTTTTTTATTAAAAAATAATTATAGGATGTGAAGGAAATATGAGACGCTGTTCAAAGAAGATGGGAAATCAAAACGCCAATTCAAGGGAATTCTATCCATAGAATGTCTCTTTGTGTTTTCTTCCATCTTCTTGGATTTTTCTCTCATTCAAGCGAACGAAAAGACGATGGCGAAGCCGACACAATAATCGTTACTGACTTCAAGTTTTTCTTCTATATCGGATAAGAGAAAGAATTTTCAAAATATGGTTTTTCATGCTTGATGTGATTGGTCAGAGCATCTGCAAATGCGCCGCTCAAAGCTCGTTCGCCAAACGCGACTTGACGAATTAACAAATTTGAAATTCAGCCGCATCAGCCGCTGCTGTCGTTCATTATCCATTTGATTGAGAAACGAATTATTGTTTTCGATCGTGCGGCTACCATTGATTTCCGCAAATCTGACGTTTCACATTAGCGTATTATAACACTATTGTACCGTTATTTCGCGAACGTGGATCGGATAATATTCTCACGTTTCGCGTGAGATAAGTTCGAAGATATAATACCGCATGAAACCAAGATAAATGAAGTGTAATTACGATGATCTCGTGGCAATTTATGAATCGTTAAGTTCAATAAGTCTGACATCGTTTTCATTCCGTAAATGGCGTAAATAATCAAGTAAGGCATAAGTATCATTAATTATGTTTAGGTCTATGAAATTGAAACAAGCTTAGCTGATGGTCAAATGGGAGTGACACGCAAAGGAAAACAGATTGCGATTGATTAAAACAATATATCCTGTTTACAACTGATCGTATTAGACGTGAACCTACAATGTGATGATGGATTAACGTCGTGACATTTTGTAACAAGCACAGATTAGAGAGGCTAATCTTGTCAATCGCATATATGAATTAGTTATATTACTTCCGTTGTTTTGATTTAAATTCGCCACAATAGATTTTTCTCGTGCGACTTTCTAAGTCACGATAAGAAAATAATAAGTTCTCAAAATAACAACTTGATTATATATATTGCAAATAGCTTGTTTTCGTCCTTGATTAGACACAATTCAATTCGACACATGTGGGTTATTTATTGATTACCCTGCAAACAAAAGAGGAGTTTTCGATATATTTTATTGGTTACAAGCGCTATTTTATTGCAAAGCAATTTTTATTTCAACGTTATTTTAACGTTACATTTTAACGTACCTTGCATTTCATGATATATTTTCTCTCTTCTGACGTAATCAATCCAAAATGGCTTTAATGAATGAACGCAGGCCTGAAAAGTTCTGAGCATTGTTTCAGTTCAGTTTTCATGTGCTTCTTAGTTGCTCACTACATACAGTAACTAGCAAAGTTTTTTTTTCGAATAACACGATTCCTTCTTATGCGAAACGCGTTTATATCGCATAAAAAGAAAGTTGGGTGTACTTTAAAATATGAAAAACGAATAAAATTGTTTGACAATGAAAACGATTTAAATTTTTATTTATGACAAACTAATATAATAGTACACAATATTGTTACATCAGACGTACTAGATTATAATATGAGAAATAAGAAAGTTGCGAGAAAATAATTCTTTTAATTTTGTTCAACAAATAACTTTTCATTAATAAGATTATTCCGATTTTATGACATATGCTTATAATGTGTAGAAACGTTGCTAAATTCGATATATTACGCAAAAACGTAAAAAAAAGTTTGCTTTGTTTTAAAAATTATTTTATGTAGTCTTGGATCTATATCATTCTCAGTACTCGAAATACAAATCTGCAAGATATATTCTGTGTTGCAGTATTGTGTTCATTCTCTGATGTATTTATCACGAATGAAATATTTCTCACTTTTACATATGCCGAGTACAGTAAAATTGTGCGGAGTGTTATTAACTGTTTGTTGCGTAGGATTTTACGTTTTAGTAAATTGTGTAATTATAACGGCGTCAGTTTCTGTTTATTTTCGTCGCATTAAAGTTCTTCAGCGTTTAAGCAGTACAGGCGTGCGCGTGGAAAACATTCGACATTGTGCTAAATGCTTAAATGTTTTGATGGCTTAGAAACTGGCGGCGCGTATTACCGCATTAATTTTGCATTACCACCATCTCGAGTTACGAGATGCCTCGGGCACCACAAATATATTCACGACCTGAAGTAAATGTCAGTTCATCTAAGAGATGCTCTATTTCTATCACTATATGTAACAGAATCGTTGCATGAAATTGGAGCTCATAATTCCGCCAACTCTCCTCTCTCTCTCTCTCTCTCTCTCTCTCTCTCTCTCTCTCTCTCTCTCTCTCTCTCTTTCTTCCCCCTCTTTCCCTCCCCTCTTTTTCTCTCTTTCTCTTTCTCTCTCTCTGTGCCTATATATTTATCTATCTAAACTGTATTATATTGATTTTCACTATTTACACTTTGGTGTCGTCCGTTTTACATCAATCACGTAAATTTAGTCGCGTAAATTTAGTTGAATCGTAACATAATATATAGACAACATAAAAAAAGGATTTTTTTATAGTTGCATACAAATACGCATACATATATGTATATATGTTTGTGTGTATGTACGAATAATACTAAAAAAATACTATATTTTACACTTTATTCGCGACAAAAAATATTGTACGTAAAAATCTCGACCGTTTGCTTTGATTTTATAACTACAAATGCATGTATAAACTTAACATGAAGATCGGATAAATCTGAGTCCATCGACGGGATTGTGTTTCCTTCGGGATTATCTACTCAGTGTGTCGTGAAACTGACACCCCCGATTCAGCGCACGCGCCAGCTAAATTATGCACTAATTACTCAACGTGTGCATTCCTGTGTCGCTCATCGATCTCCGCGGGGCAGGCTGATAGTGCGAACTTTACGCCGTTAAAATTATGTTGGGACGTAACATAAACCGCGCTGCGGCGAAAACAGGAAATACTGGGTCAATTTCGTGAAGACATGCTTTTATGCGAATATAAAATTTAAGCATTTTAATAATTGCTTTGTTTTTCTACTTTAATGTTTTTTGGTAAATTAATTCCACTGTGAAGTGTTTTTATTTCGATATATTTTACTTTATACTTCTAAATAAATATTCTGAAAAAGTAGTTATACTTATTGAAAATTTAATTTCGAACGTAAAGTTTTTTATTTGTGCGTAAGAAATATACATTTATTTATTGTATAATATATTTGAGACACACGGTAGTGTCTCATGTTAAGTGTACGTGTAGCGAGACACAGACAGTGTATCTATACGCGAGCCGATGAGTTGGGAGATCCTTAGATTATCGAACCTCAATAACGGATGAACGGATCAAGTTTTGATTATACTTACATGAAAGACTTTCGCAAATTCTTAATGCTTTTTAATATAATCCTTTTATGTTTTTATATAAAATGATGTGAAATTATTTGTATTATTTAAATTATATATTTGAATTTTTACATTTTTTACATATTTTACATATTTTAATTTTTAGTAAAGTCAAGCTGTTTATTCTACGTACTCTTCATATTCAATGACTTTATACACTGCAATGCAATATAATGGAGCTTTGTAAAATATGTCGCGGAACTTTTGAAGGAAAAAAATTAATCTTGTCAATATGGTCATAGAAATTTATCCCTTTAGTTAGAAAATTCGAAAATATGTTTAATATATCGTACGACAAATTATTAATTATTAGTGACAAAATTAAAAATCTATATGTTCTAAATTGTCAATAATATAGTTGTATAAGATATATGAAACAATTTTATATGTGTATCATATCATATCATATATCATAACCGAAATAATTATGAAAGATTTCTTGATGAACTTTATTGTACTGTCTATATTTGAGAATTTTATGTTGTGTGTGTGTGTAACATCGTTTGTGAGCGTTAATGGCTAGATAACTTTGTATGAAGTTATCTAGCTAGTTAGCCTACGAAACTTTCAACGATCTATTTCAGTTTAATCTTATACAATACATATGAAAAGCATCATTATTCAGATAAGATGAATGACTGAATGGATTAGAAATTGCTAAGTATCGACATGACATTAAAAAGCATCGTTTAATATTAAATTATAAAACAATTTTGTTTGAAATTATACTAATCTTGAACTTTCTATCATATAAAAACTATTGTATGTAAATATTTCGACTTATATAATTCGAGCTTATTTGAATTTATTTATTTTAGATACAGTTAAATGATGAGTGATGCCATTGTAAACGCTATTACTTATGCCGTATATCATCTTGCCAATTAGTTTAAGTCGTGCAAGGAGTTTATCTTGTTACGTCGATCAGACGAAGTTTACATTTCAGAATTACATTATAATGCGGTACGCGTGTAACGTAGACGCGAGGGCACGTGTAACTTTCGGCAATTTTCTGCTGAAGTTCTAAGAGCCTGTTATAATTCTATTCGGTCGCTGCATATGGAATGTTATTACACGTACTCCTGGATAACATCGAAAGGTATCTATCTTACCCTTCGCCAACTTCGCGAAAGTTACTATATAGGCCGACCGACAAAGTTTTGTCGCGTAAGTGCATGCATTACACGTATCGAAAGCAGAGGATTTCCGAAAGCTAAAAGTGTTTTCAAAAACTTATTGTTTAGTTTTTATAAGTATACTTCAAAGTATATTTCAATATACTTTCAATAAGCTGGTCTAAACTTATGTCGCACACACACAAAATCTTTTGGTCACCTAAACTTATGTATAATTTTTTTCTCTAAGATTAATGACACATAATAAAAAAAAATAAAAAGAATAATTTAAAAAATTAATAAAAAGTATATATTAACGCGTAGTAATATAATTATAATATAAATTAACCAAATAAAAAACTTTATATATAGATTTTAAAATTAAAATATTTTTTTGTTTTGTTGAAACGCATTTTTATTATTTATTTGACGTGCGATTAGATTATTTATTATATTTCTCAATTAAATTCACTCGGTTATTTATACGTTGGTCGAAAACAAATAAATCGAACATCATAAATTTTAGAAAGAGGATTGTAGAGGCAAATAAATTATAATGTATACATGACATTATTTATTTTCCATGCGATTTGGCCAATATATTCATAATGATGTCATAAATATCTGTTTGTTAATGTTTGCTGTGATTTATATAATCAACTTTCTCCATTAAAATGTACAATGTGGCGCATAGAAAACCGGCCCTAAACGCAAGAAACAGTTGCAAAAAACTGATTAGGGCCGGTTTTATGTGCGTCACTTTGTACAACTTTTCCAACATATGTCAAATATTTACATATAAGTTTTTTTAGTATTTGAAAAGAAATTATAAATAATATTTATAATTTATATATTAATTATATAAATTGTGTTAACCGCACTCTAAATTAATATATATTTTTTATTAATTTGCTTTTTTTCTTTCATCTTTTTTTTTGTCGAAACATGACAAGGTTTTGAAATATATTAGTGATTGTGATAGATCAAATAGAAACATGCTGCGCAATAGGAGTTTCGCCGAATATACGCCAAACTTGTCAAAAATGTTACCGTGTAAACTTAAATGTCAGTTTGCATAAGAAGCCACGTGTTTTTGACGGTTGGGAAGGTCTCTTGTTTCCGAGTCTTTCGGAACAAACATTAAAGTTCGTCGCAAGCTTTTCCTTTAAATGAAGCTATCGGAACGGAACAAAAGCTCTTTTATAAAGACGTCAAACTGCATTGATCACTCTCAACCTGGAATCTTGCAATAGAAAAAATTACTGGTGAAGCATGAATGCGAGTATCGAAATAAGGAATCTTTTTCTTTGTCATTCCCTTTATGGGTAGCATTCCGTTTTGATATGCATAATCTCGTATGCATAATCTCTGAAATCAAACATTTGCGGGTGCAGGAATAAGGATCTGTAATATCGAATATCCATGGAGAAACTGGATCCCGGGAGACCAAAGCTGCGTAGATCAAAGGATGTGTTAACCACAGTTCTGCGAAACCAAGAATTTCCGGAATCAGAAATCTTCGCCGTAAACGATCCATGGAATCAGGCGTTTCTGGGGAGGGCCAAGATGGCCTTCAGAGTTATGGATCCACGAATCTGCGCGCTCAAGAATCTCTGGAACTAAAAATCCGTGAAAACCTGCAAGGATTTAAGAAGCGAAGGATTTGCGGAATCGAGAATTTATGGAAGCATAAGTCCATGATTTGGAAAGAAGGATCTGAGAAACCAAGAATTCGTTGAATCGGTGTGAAATATATAGTGTGGGGCCGCCGCGCCGCGCGCTGACGCGACGCTGTCTACAGCCATCCCGCGATCTCCGCGTGCTCTTAATTCGTCATACAGCTGGGGCGGTATAGATTTCAACGGGTTCCGAGCTGTTAAAAGCAATTGCCTCGTAAACGTTAGCGCTCCCGTGAGCATTCTGGTGGCTTGACTCGAAGGTATCTGGAAATACCTACTCGCGCACCGTACGGAATGTATATAGACGCACGCGGCTGTATATATTTACACACAGCCACCAGCGTTTCCTCTCCCGATTGCAGCATCCATTCCGAAGGTAATCAGGTTACCGGAAGGAAGCGGGCAATGCCTTCACGTCCCGCCAGATACTTTTGACTCTAACTGCGATATACTGCGCGAATCGCCATTATTAATGGCGCCGTTTAAAGCATTGTATCACTAAACAATTTAGCTAATTGTTGAGGGGCATAATGAATGACTTCGTTGTCTCGTGATAAATGCATTGTCTCATTGCAAGTCTCATTGTCTATTTAAAATACAATTACAAATTAACAATAGTAATATCAATAATATATATTAATTGATAAATTTGTTAAAATATGAATTATTTTATAATATTATTACTGCAGGAATGTAATTTTCAGAAATTGATAGCTTTTGCATCGATAGACATCATATTGGTCGAGAAGTGTCACGACATGAGAAGCGTCATGGCAATCCAGTTCGTACATTCAACTTTTTCAACTGTAGAAAAGTACGTTTCAAAGTTTACTATCACTTTAGGGCTTCTCGCTGAATTTATGTTTTATCGGCGCATCCTTTTTCTCTCGCCGAGACGCTTCCGGCATCCTTCATTTCCCGTGGGTGTCCCGTTCCGCCCGCTAGTGTATTTCTCAAAGACTCTTAATACAACGTGACGAGATTATCCAATCCTCCTTGCAAGGACGGACTAACGAAATAAAACAGCATCGAGCGACTTGATTCGCAACGCGCTCTATCACGCGTGGCCGATCTCGCGTTTGTTGCAGAAGATCTCCTTCCGGAAAATGTCTTTTCTAACTGCATTCTCGCGAGATTTGCAAAATAAATAGTCCACAAGGTGGAAGTGAAACGGGTCTTTTTTCTCGACTTTCTCTTTGGTTTCTTCTACCCCTATTTCATATATAATTTTTTTAAATTTGGTTGACTAGATCCAACTTTATACACAATCAAAGGTTCATATACGAATTTACGAAAACAAAGCTTCCTCTATGAGAAAGCAAAAGAGTCGGGGGAAAAAGAGAGCACACATATTTGGTTCCGCCGCGGCTGGTTGTGGCGGCTTAAAGGGTTACTGCTAGTGAAACTTTACTCACTTATAATGTCGAAAGAAGAAACAGAGAAAGCAAACCGAGAAACGAAACGGTTCTCTGCGGTTTTCGAAGACAAGCTAAATAAGTTTATTGGTCTTGATGCCGAGCTTATCGTGTCGAGGATTTGTCACCGTAGAAAACACCGCACTTACAATAATTCTTGAAAGATGCGAAACATTCCCACGTGTATAAAGAGAAAAATGTATAGTTACTAGATATAGTAGATGGTTATATTATATTAGAAATTTATTTATTTTAATGTATTTATTTTTTACAGAGAGAGAGAGAGAGAGAGAGAGAGAGAGAGAGAGGAGAATTAGTTGAAAAAGTCGATATATATTTTTTATTATAAAAGTATTTAGGAGAATTACCTGACAGTCCTAACATATAAAGTTGAAATAAAAAAAAATAAAGTAAAGGAGGTGGTGAATGAATAATTTTTTGCATGAAAATTCAAAATTATATTACAGCCATTAATAATGTTTAAAGTGAAATGTCGTGTCATTTTCGCGTAGCAATAAACGAAAAAAAAATTGGTTTCTTCTTTCGAGATACAAATAACGATACCCGCGAAGCTCATCGTATTGCATTCGTATTTTTCATTCGCAGATTATAATCGAATCGCGTCATCGAACTCGATCAAAAGAGGGGCGGATTTACAGCGGCGTAAATCGTCGAGAATGGAGGAAACGAGCAGATAGGAGAGACGAGGGTATCGGGCGACTTTAAAACTCGGAATATTGATTCGCGCGGCTGTACGTCGTGTAAACGCATCTCGCTTCCGAATCTCTGACATATGCTTTGCCGGTCGCTCGCACGCTCTCTTGATACTGTCAACGCGCGAATCTCTCGACTCTGCCTTTGTCTCTTCCGCGCACTTTTGGAATTTATCGGTTCCGACCGAACACGCGTGTTAGACACGCGTGCGCTTTCGGTCCGTACAATGCGACCCATCGTTTCGACAGTGTCTGTCGAATCGTAGTTTCGATGCCATCGATGAGTTGTCGTGTACGTGTTTAACGTTTGGATTCGTGTTTTGACGCTCAGCTTTTAACGCTCGTATTACATGGCGTGGTCCAGATATAAACTGAAGCTTCCGTTGATAAGTAAATAGCGGAAAATGTCGCACATGCAAGTTGTTTATGAATAAGCTATTGATGAGATATGCACAAAAGTTGGCTTTACGTTCGCTGGACCTATCATAACGTTGAATGACGATATAATATTTCGGATGTATGTGCTCTTTCTCTTGTGTGCCATGCGCATGCAGCGACTATTAATTCTCAACTGATCGAAATAAAAAGTTTTATAAACTAACATAAAAGTTTTAATAAATTATGACTTGGAAAGTTTTGATTTAAATCAGTTTTCTTAGAATTATTGTTTCTTCTTTCAAGTTTGTTTTTCCTCTTTGTTAACTTTACAGTACTTTAATCCTTTCTTGAGCGTAATATACATATGTTTGTATAGGTATTGCACTATTATTTCTTTTTTTGACATATGCAATTTTTGTAATATAATTTTAAAATTATTTACATTTTTACATTTTTTTACAAAAAAAAATAAAATTTGGATTGAACAATAAATAAGATTGTAATTTTTTATTAAATCTGGTTTAGAAACATCACAAATATATTTTAATACTGAATTGGCAAACTTGATATAAAACCTCGAACGATATAAAAATGTCATGATATTGCTTTTATTATTCTGTTGAAGAAGAACTTTGTTGAAAGACAAGAGAGATAAATAGGTAGATAGATAGATATATCGAAAAAGAGAGGGAAAAAAAGAAGCGCATGTAAATACACATATGTATAAAAATATGAAAAAAAAAATTTTTTGTGAAGAAGATTGGAAATGGATGGACTGTGTATTAGCAATCTTCTTGAAAACCAGTAAGCGTTAGAACGAGGTAGTCACATAAATGGAAGGTGGGTTCGACGAAAAAAGATGAGCGCGATGGATGTCGGCATTGCGAGGAGAGGAAATATCTCGCGGCTCTCCGCAGGATTTTTCTCCGAGCACTAGTACTTTCCCTAGTATATCTTAGTCCGTACTCAGATTGAAGCAGACGGCGACGAAAGTTTGGCAATGTTTCGAGAGCTCGCTCGCGGCGACGTGGAAGAGCCTTAATGGATTGTACCGTGGCACGTATTCACGCGGGGTTTTAGATTAGAGAACTCCAGAATTCAGGCAAAAAAGACAGCAGACAGTTCCGTCGAAGCCGATCGGTGATGCGTCATCTATTAGCAAGTCTTTTGGATTTTTTCTTTTGCAATGTGTAATCTCTTAATTTTAGATTAAAATGATTAAAACAAAATTAGTTTAGTAATATTTTGGGTTTTTGCGGTATTAAATTGGATGGGCTTAGTCACGAAATCTTTTACAATTATTTTTTATTTTTTATTTTTTTTTACACTCATACTTAAAAATTTTTGCTAAAGATTACATTTTTTATAAAACACATTTTTTTTGTAAAAATAATACAAATTAAATATTGCTTAGTTTAAAATGTTATAAAAGCATATTATTTTATTGATATATTGTTAAAATTTTGAAATGTTGCTAATAGAGATTTTATTATAAAACTGGATATCATTAATACTGTTAATCTCGACTTAATAATCTATAAAGCAAGATATAAGATGGGTAAATTCGATATCATACTTTATCCATAACGCGGCTCTTTGTAGGCGATTTAAATATGTAGTGATCTAATCTGTATATAATAGACAAGGAGAAATCATTTCTATTGATGTATAATAGTAGTGTTTCTGTCATCAACATAAATCACTCATTTCTATCGAGGATCGATGTAATATCCGACGTGGGGATACAGAATAGACACTATGCTGGCTTTGTCTCTTCCTTCTCTTCGCTTTGATGTATTACTGATGTCCGGTGGGTAGTAATCGAACACGCGCGACTATAATTTGATCCTAATGATATCGTGGTTATGATACACTAAGATAACTCGTAAAGGTAACTTAAAACTCTGCTATAAACACGAGTCATTTCTTTCTTCATACTATAACAGTTAGACTTGGAAAAAGTTCTATTTTAAGAAGAGACTTTTAATTTGGATTTAGAGAGCATCGCAGATATATTGTTACATTGAATATTAAATAAATATTTATTACAATTGAGATAAATTATATTGCTAAGTGGTTAAATGCCTTGATTTTGAGAATGATTTGACAAAGAAATAACACCATTTTATTATGGGTTCTGGGCTACGAACCCACAGACTTGACTTCTATATGCATTTGTAGAGGAAGCTGGTATATAGAAATAATAATAATAACACAGGTAATCTCAAGTCTAAGAAACGAGAGAAGAAAGATACTTTGGTGAGGGGTGAATTTCGCATTTTACCATATGTAATATTAACTAATTGGCACTAAAAACTTTACATTAACTAAAATATTACAGTATTACTAATTTTATAAAAAATAACATATTTTATAATATCGTCCAGACTTCCTTGCGCCCAGAGCATCTCTGTTAAAGTTACTTGTTGTATGTATAAGCTTATTATACATAATAGGAAGAATCTTTTGTAAAGAAAATTTTTAGATATTTCAGATCATTCACATTCTTTCTTTCCGTTTGTCGTGGAAAAACCGGTCAGTCGGAAATACAGCAAAAAATAACTAAGAGCGAGTTATTCGGAATTCTCTCGGCTTTATCTGCTCGTCGCGAATGTTTTGCTAAAAGCTGTAATTCGTCGAAAGCATGTCGTAGTCTTTATCTAGCTAGATAGAGCTAGTACCCACACTAAAAAACTCGGTACTCGTAAATCAGATAAACTAGTACTCTCGTACCCTGTTTATCTTCAAAGTTAAATATTGATATATTGATTATGAATATATGATTATGAATATTCTGATGTTTAAATATCAAAACGTTCTAAATTATCTATAGATTCTACTAAAGTTTCATAAAATTAGGTAATCTATAGGTCTACTAAAGTTTGAGTTTTTCATACACGGATACAATCAAAGCAAAAGATATGCTGAAATGATTGCTACCATTTACACTTATCTCATCCGAGAGATTTTTATTTTATGATGTGCAAGTGATATTAGTGCAACGCTTTTAAATCGTTATTATACATATGGAATATATTTTAGATTTACTAAAAAATATTTCTGATAATTTTTTAAATAATATAATACACAGTTATGATTATACTTATCGTTTTGTCCATCCGTTTCTTGGCACGTAATTGATTAATCAATATAAACGATGTGCGCTGATCAGAATTTTATATCATCCTAAGGAGTAATGAAATCCTCCCTCTGCTTTGGGAGCCGCAAGATGAGATTAATGTCGGGATATTAACGGCCATAACGGCTAAACTACTCCCTAAATCTTTTCGGGATTCTACCCTTGTAGGTGTATAGTCCTTAAAGTACTATTAAGATATGAAAATGTTCGGGCGAAGAAAAAATATGTAGAAATTACTTACATTTTCAAATTATTACAATCGATTTTTTGTTTTCAAATGCTATTTGAATGCTATTTATCATTAATCGAGATTTCTCCATAAAACAGAAGTTCAATCTAAATTTCTTTAAGTAAAATATATATATATATATATATATATATATATATATATTATATATATATATAAGCATTTCTTCTTTTTTAAATCTTTTTTAAAAAATTTTTTAAAATTTTTTATTAAATAGCATTTTTTTAAAAAAATAAATATTTCCTAAAATTTATCTAATATTAAAAGCGATCAACCTTTCGATAACGTTAAAACTAATTATGCTAAAGACATTCGATGTGCGTTTAACATAAATGATAGTACATAATAAATTTGATTCGTTTATTGTTGTGCTTTAAAATTTTTTAGCCATTTCGTAATAATCCTCTTCTTAGTTTTTGTTATTGCTTTCATTATTTCAAAAACGAAATTTTTAAGATGCGTATTTAAAAAGTATAACACTGGCGGATTTTTTAAAACGCGTGAGAACGCTGAATAATTTTCATTGCATCATGTTATGCGGCATTTCCCTTTTCCATCCGATTGAAGAATGTGAATCTCACCTTTATATTTTTCGAATCTCGTCCCCGATATCCTTCATGTATGGCGTTCTTTGACGGAGCGATTCTCGCACTTTGACGAAACTCCGGAAAGTTGAAATCGCGTGACATGGGCTAATTTATCGCGACACATTCCGCGACCGCTTTAGGAATCGCCTCGACCGTACGCTCGACCGCCATTTGTACGATTCAACTCCGACGTTCGACTGTTCGACTTTGCAAGCTTGGCCAAGAGATGCCCCGGCGCGGCGACTTTTCTCGCGGAGTTTACCCTCTGCCTTTTGTTTGCTCAACCTATTTTTCCTCTCGCGGGAATACCACGCTCCGTTTCGCTTCTCCTCGTCTCTATAGCTTGGTCTTATTTGTCGGTCATAATATCTCGGAAAACATATCGCGATAGTCGAATGCCATGTCAATGAAGTTTTATCATTCTAAGCAATTAAGTTTTTATGTGTAAAATATATATTATATCAACATTTTTCACGAAACAACACATATAATGATAACATAGTTTATTTTTATGTAATCCGGCTTTTATTGTTATTTACAAATAATATTAGTCAAAATCAAAATAAGAACATAATTTGAAAGATTTCTTTCAGACATGAAGTCGCATACATAAAGGGACACTTTATAAATTATAAATGTTTGATTTTTATTACGCACGAGACACATGAGCAGTTATATTTTAAATAATATGTGGAGTAACAACGTGAAAGTTTTGAAACGTTTGTGTCGATAATGTCCGTTTTAACTCTTTAGCACCCGTTTCTCCGAGGTTACGTGCGAGGTTCACACGATGCACGTGATCCTCAGTGGATCCCACGGCGATTTGACAAGGGTCCGATAGTTGGGTCGTCGTCGATTGGGCGACGTCCCAGGAATTACTTAGCCTATACGTATGAGTTGATCCTACTCCCGAGACTGGAGCTTTCCGCGAAAATCTTGATGATTCGGTCATGTCTTTGGCAGATAGGTTCATCTTCGTGAAGATATGGTTTTCAACGTGTATTATTCAATTACCTCTAAGTACACTAATCGTATCTCTTATAATAGAATATGTTTCCTGATCGCTAAGACAAATAATTGACGTACAATTTTTATTTTGCTCGCATCCACATACATATAATAGGATTAATAATATTCTTTGATATTCTTTTTATATGGAAGACGATGCTTCTTTAATCAAAATTAAATAGAATATATTATTATGTGACACAACTACTACGTTTACGCGAGCGTTACTTCTGTAGTAACTTACGATAATTCACTCGTTTACACGTAGTGAATTATCGTAAATTACAACAAAATCTCGTTTACGCGGAGGAATTATTGTAAGTTATATGCTACAGAACTAACGCTCGCGTAAACATAGTAAACGTTCCAAATCAAATATCTTGATAATTATGTTTTATAATAAAAATTTGATTAAAACAAATTAAAATCAAGATTTTAAATACACCTGATTTTCTTATTCATAATAATAAAGCTTTACTTAAATTTCATTCACAAAATCTTCTTTATTCTTAACATTAAATAAATTTAATTGATAATTTTATATAATGCGTACACTATTTTGATATACAGTTGTTTAGAGTGTTTAAGGTATTTTAAAGTACATATATACAAAATACTTATATACTATCTGTAAGTATATACAAGTATACTTTCTAGCCGAGTTGATTCGTCGCTCGAATGTTCTTCAAACTTCTCGAGAGATATGTAGATAGTAAGATTGAGAATTTTTCCCAGCAATTTAACAGTGTGGATCTAGCGAAGACGTTTGTATGACTTTTGCATCGATTTTAAACATGGACGATTTTTTAAGAAAATATCTGATATATGCACTTTTGCACTTGGGAACTTCGTGGGAAAATAAAGCGAATACCGGCCGTGACGTTTTGCTACGATTCTGCAAAGTTAGAGACTAACGACAGTTTGTTCCATTCAAGCGCATTTGAGCTGGATAATTCATTACAGAAGGATCATAGCATACGTCACAGGGAATTAGTTCGAAACATCGCGCGAACGACGTTACATAGATTTACAGTTTATTGTATTGGGAAATATTGGCATTTTACGCCGCAGTTGCATCCTCCTCACGTATAATATATCGGAAAATGTGCGCCTGGATTCAGAATGGCTGAGGGATCTTGTTAAATCTTTTTAGCTTAATTTTTTAAAGAATATTATGCTAGTCGACTTATGTAATAAGACAATATTACCACCATTTCTTTTAGTTGTAGATTCATGAATTAATTAACCAATTTAAACAGCGTAACAAATTTGATGCGATGCGTATACTTATGTCCAAATATGAAAGTTATGAAACAATAATGAATCAAATCTAACAAAAAACTTATCACTTTTTAAAGTACATAAATTTTTATATTTTTATTTTTAATAAATGCTTAGAAATGTACATTAGACTTTTATTAATTTTAGTTTTATAAATTTCGAAAATAAATGTTGATTTCTGGTTTCGACATTTAGAAAATAAATATGGTCTCAATAGGTTAAAAACGACTTTTTCTAAATGAAAGTTGCCATGTACGATGCCGTAACGTTTACTCATTTCTTAATATTAATATTGTAAGTTTGCAATTATTAGAAAATTTGTAATTATTGCAACATTTGTATTCGTTCTTTAAAATAATTTGTTATCAAGGATTTGATACATTTTATTTGTTAAGTATATATTCAAAGCGATTTGTTTTAAATTACATTCATAAATTTTGATCTTAATAGTTTAACATTGTTATTTATATAATCGCTTTATTGTGCAGCTTTATATTGCAGTGAAAATTACTGTTCATTCTAGATTACAGTGAAAATTACCGTTATCTTTTGCATGTGGAAATAGGGAATACGCCAGATCGGGAGATCTCTAATTTAGATTTCGAAGTCAAAGGTATGGGGCACGTTCGCTCCGGACAATTTCGGGGATTCAAGGAATTGCTATGTTAGAGTTTCAAACGATTTTGCTATTACAAACCTCGTGTAGATTTTCGTTGATATCGATTTTATTTCATCTCTTGCAGTCCGTTATCTCTACTAATATTGTTCAACGTTATGCATCAGTTATGCCTTCGTTAGTTTCCATTTCATCTAGGCTATTTCTTCTTCATCAACCATGGCAAACAAAAAGAGAGATCGAGTTTCCAGGTTTAAAAATCTTAATCATTAAAATAAATATTTATTAATATAAATATTTATTTTAATCCAAATCTAAATTTAATAAATATTAACGGACTTTAAAATATGTATATCAAAAGAATTATATAATATAAAAAAGCTTAATAACACATTTATACTGTTTGTTAATAAAAATACCACAGATCTTATTACTCTTATTAGTATTATTCTTAAAATTAGATTACCAAACTTATATTTTATGGTGCGCTATTACAAGCCATTGTAATTTGTTCATAGTACATTACGTATTTCAAAATTGGAATTGATGTCTCTGCACTGCATATACTTTCTTTATTATCCACATAGCTTTAGAAATATTGGTTTATTCAGATTTCTATATTATTTTACACTGCGCTGAAAATAAAGCGTAATGTACATATATCATATATACTTATACAAAATTATATATTTGTTTATGAAAAGTTCAAGGGGATGTAAGAATTAATTCATTTCAATGAGGTTTTAATAAAGGAATATAAATCAGCAATATTTTCTTTGCCGATTTGCAAACGAGAAACTTCCGGTGTTTAATTTTGAGAATAAAGTTTGTTAATCGCCGTGTTTGCTTCAGAGAAGGACATTGTAGTGAAGACTACGCGTGTAAGAGTTCGGGCGTTTCTTGCATTCCTGGCAATCTCCCATTTGTTTCCACGACGATCGGCTGCGAGCAAATTTAATCGTAAGTAAGAAAGCCCAGCTGGCTACCGTTCCGCTTAAACGGCAAATTGAAAGAGCCAATTAAAAGTTATTCAAGGTATTGTGCGCGAAGTCAAGTTCGTAAGGATTAGGTGGAAGAGAAAGGTACGAGAGAAAGGGGAGAGATATGCAAAATTAAACGGGGGGGAAATTAATGAACTGAGGGAAAAGAGGGATAAAAACTTCATAATTTGTGATAATTACGAATAGATATCATAATACAATTAAAAAATTTTTCTATAAATTAGATTCACGCTGTTGAGATATAAAAAAGACTATATTAAATATTTATTATATAATATATTTATCAATACTCGGATATTCTATAATTCTAAATTATTTAAATAATTTTAGTTCCTAAAAAAATAGAGAAAAATGTATGCGGAAACACGATTCATATTTTTATTGATCAGAATACACGTGCAAATTTATATATGAGTCTAAAAGTTTAAATAAGCAAATTGTGGAGATCGCACATGGACTGAATAAGATTCTATTATTAATGAAATATATGGATAGGAACTATATATGTTTAACCCTTCGTCTGTAAACGTGAGTCTACGGCGTCCGAGCCAAAATAATATCTGCTCGTAACTGTAAAACTTGCAAATCTGCCAGAAAATAAACGATGTTTATCAAAAAGACTATAAAATCATCAACTACAATGTAGACAGATGTTTTGTGAATTTTTTCAGATTTTTTAAAAATACTTTAAGGTAGGGAAAAATAGCGTCAAACTTGACAGACCCACGTTTACACTACGAAATTGCAAAAACAAAAACAGACGGAGGGTTAAAAAGTAATTGTTTCTTTTCTTTTTGGTGTGATGTGTCAAAAGTCATACAGTATATTTGATCTTTATATATTTATTGTGAAGTTATAAATTAATTATGTAATTAATTTAAACTTCAATATATACATTTCATCAATCGGTCAATCAAGAAATTATTATACTATCCTATTTTGTTGCGTAACTAATTTTATATATTAATTCGAATAACCGAGAGCGGTTATGAAAGAGATAGAGAGATATAAAGTAAAGAGAGAGAAAGAGAAGTGTAATTATTTCTGGGTAGTACGCCGACTGTTTAACGATCCAATTAATTGCTGTTGAATAGTGCCGTTAACTTGATGCTTTCCCGTTATCTTTTGTTATACTCTATAGAATGAAATAAATCTCCTTTTCTTAAAAATATAATTTGGAATTAAATAGAAAGTTAATCTCGTAATTATTTTAGCATACTGGTACATATCTTTTATTATAAAATAAACGTAATATAAATTTTATTCAATATATTGCTTTACGTGATATTTCCACATATTTTCTCTCTTCTTTCTATTTTCATACTAATATAGAAATATATAATTATTTTTATTATTAATGTTTTAACCATTAACATTTTAGTTTGTCATTGTGATTATATATTATAGGTATGTCATATTTTACCCCATTTTGTACCGCTCCGGTTCTTTTGTCAGATTACAATCTGTTTTATGGTCATCTATTCTTCCGTTACCCAGATTACTCTGTTCGAGGGCATCAATTAGCGACGAATATCGTAACAAAACATCCGCGGCTCAGGAAAGGCGCCGTTATAAATGGCTCAGGTGCTGCACGGGTAGTCACCGTGGCCACGTCGGCATATAATAGCGAACGCGCGGTTCCCCCCGCTGGCTCAATGCCAGTGTACGAAACAAAGCACCAACTATGCAAAGCTCGCTAACTTCATCTTCGCGGGTTAACCGAGCGAGCCGCGGCCGAACTTCTCGCGTATTTACGAGGGCGGCAGATCGATGACCCAATTCTCACCGATGAAGAACTGATCCGCGAACGAGAACCAGAAGCCACTCGGAAGAACAGGATCGTCACGAGATTGATGTGCAATGGATTTTTGCGCTTTTTTTTATTTTATTTTATTTTTTTATTTATATACAACACACACGAAGACTCTTTATTTCGCTTCGAGTGGAACGAATGTAAAAAGAGAGGCGATCGAGTGTCGCGTTATCTGCGCTCCATGATTTGCGCGGTAAAATTGAGGAAACTTTTATTATTCTATACGTTTCTTGGAACGCGCACGATATATCCGTTATTTTAACTTAATGTAATGCAGATTCGCGGCGTGATCGTTCACGAGTTAAGCGCATTAAATCGCGCCGTCGCGAATTCATTCTCGAAAGCATTCTCGCGAGGGGGCATGCACTCGTTAAGCTGCAAGGCGTGTCGAACTCCTGGAAAGCTCCAACTGATTATGCCGGATTCGAACCACGCGTGTTTGTGGCGAGAACTTCGGCGGAACGACGCGTTTAGCTGAAATTCTGCGTGTCGCTTTTACGGGAGACGCCATTAATTTCCAAATTCGCATGCACGCGATTCGTTCGGATCGAGTCACCGTACGTTACTCTGACGAAATATCGAGATTCCACTTCTAATAGCGAGGGTAACACGACAGTTTTTCGATACGGCCGTCTTACCATATGCTCTCAGAGTAATTGTATACACGATAAATGCTCTTTAAGCAAAGCTGGATCGAGAAAGTAAAGCCACGTTAACACTTGGAACACGTCTGATTTAATTTATTAAATCGTTACGTTATTACCATTCGCTCTTAAGTCCGGAATAATAAACTAGGAATAAATTGAGGAAGATTTAATTAATATAAAATTTCCGTGGGTTTATTTTGTTTAATTTAAGAAAGATTTAAAAAATTATATAATATGCCGCCCAATAATTAGAAAATTCTTGAATATGCTCCTTATAGTAAGTAACCATTCAAAATTTATTAGTAATTGCTAGAGCTATAATTTTAAGTGGGAAAAAAATAGTTATGGATAGAAACAAAAATCATAAAGAAACTAAAAATTATAGAAAAACGCGTTATAATAAAATAATATTTATAATATATTATATTGTAAATTAATATTATGCATAATATGCCGGATAAGCGTAATGTCAATTTTACAGTATTTTATGTTCTAAACAAGTACATTTGAATAATTTGAAATTATCCAAATTTGTGAATTATACATGATACCGCAATTTTCTCTGTCCGTTATGGAATCTTAATAGCGGCTGACGGAAGCTTCTTCTGTAATATAAGTAAATCTACTTGAAGCTATATGCATACCGCTAACGGAAAGTACATTAGATGAACTAACAGAACTAAATTAAATGAACTAACATTCGCAGACCGAGTCGACTGCACTTGTATACATACATTTAAGTTAAAGTTTAAAGTTTAGCGAAGTTTCGGATGTTTCCTTGTTGCCAGCGAAATGTGACTTCAACTTTTGGATTTTATTTCTCACAAGAGTTGAAGTACAATTATCTTTTACGAATATTATTCAACTGACCGTATGAAAATTTACGCGCGAATTTTATTCCAATTATTTAACGCGATTTACATTCAGGCCGTTGGAGTAACGATGATTTATCTATTTATATTTCTCTCGCCGCAGTAACGAAAAACGAATAATGTAATTGTATGTTGAAATATCATCGAAATGTTAAATTACAATACAATTAAGATTTATTAAACAGTAATTGGTTTACTAGAGATCTTTGAAAAACATTTGTTTAATCATGCACAATTACTGACAGTACTTAAAACTGACGATATTATTTACCATACTAAATACATTTATGTTAATAAAATGATGATAAACGATAAATTAATATTAATAAATTTAGTCAAGTTATATTCAGTGCTAACAATTAAATATTACGAGAAGAGATTGATACCGACTAAATAAATTTTCGCACAAAATTCTTTTTTGCATTCAGTATAAAAGACACGCTTCTGAAGTTTATCGCAAGTCTTACAAAATTCTATATATATATGCATGTATCTTTACAAACTCTACGGATATACATATATATATATACATACACAGCTGCATTACAGCATTCTTGTTATGTAACGTATCGCTCGACGGCATTGGATCGGCGGCGAAGCCGACCATAAAGTAGTAAGAAACCTCGCGTATCGGGACGAAAGCATATTCTTGACTGTCGCCCGGATGATGTAAATTCCGGCATTTTATGCCAGAATTCGCGGCGATCGATAAGCGTAGTCCGCTCAGAAAACGGTCAATGCAAAAAGGGACGTTTTGGCTTTTCACGTGCGGCGGGATACTTTTGCGCCTGCATATGTATGGCTATACGCGCGGATGTGTATGCGTGCGTGTATGCACATGCAAGTAGAGACGTCATCCTGATACTATGGTAAATGACGATACAGTATGCAGCGGTATATGGCGTATACGGCAAACTCCAGGGATTGTCGGCGCGATCGATCAAACTCGTTCATAGAAAGAGATATTTGCTACATCGAGTGACGCGCGTCGCTGGAATCTGAAAGCGATGACGTCAATATCGGTAGCGATCGTCTGTTAGATATTCGAGATGACCGGATTTCCAGCGATGATGGTTTTTAAATATACTAGCTATTTTTAGATTATTTTACAGCGTAAGAGTGTGAATGTCCTATAAAATGGTGCATGATTTTGTCTTACATAGAAAATTTTATATCGTTGTGTACGATATTTTATTTACAGATTGTTTGATTAATTTTGAATTCATATTTTTTTAGCGAAAATTTATTTGGACGTTAATTTTTTGCATTTTTTAACAAACTATTAATATCATTTGGTATTAAAGTTCAATTTTTTTTAAAAAAATATCGCTTTACGTATGAGCTGATTGTAAGTAAAAAATAACATTTTATGGTCTATTTGACTTTTTTCAAAATTTAATCCATAAGAATTCTTTATTTTTGATTATTTGCATCTTACAATTATAAAGTATTAGTGTCTTAATAAATAACACGTGCAAAATTGAATAGAGATAATTGCATATGTGAATTATTTAAAGTTTTATAATGCAGCAGTCTTCTATTCATAAGATTAATACTATTTTTGACGATTACATATTATTTAATAATTTTACGATGGTAAATACAACGGTATTATATATTGTAATTCTCTATTACACTGTGACTGTTATCACTTTTTTCAATTTATTCGTCTTTAGAGCGTAAATTATTACTTTCCTCTTGCCGTCCCAATTTTAATGTCTAATATAAATTGGCATTTGGCTCGGTAAAGGGGCGGTACTATCTCGGCTACGCTCATTACTTCTTTTAAGCACAATAAGCCCCGTAATTTGCACAGCTGATTGTGGCCCACTTACGCGACGCATTATGCGACACAACGCACACATTATTACGAGCATTACCATACACACACGTGTTATATCGTGCCGTATTTGCATTATGTTTCTGAACGTATATACGCTGCATATTTAATGATACCTTTCGTGCCGATCAAATATTTACACAAAGGGTCGTAGATGAGAGACGCGGTATGCACCTTGCTAGATATGTACTTAGAGCTTGCTTCTCGTATCCTAATGTTTGAGTTATAAATGGCCTATCTTTTGCTATTCTCCTTACGTAATAGTACATCGCGTGGTCTTATAAGGAGAAGTAACATTAGCATAGAATAAATTGGCAGGTAATATTGTGAAGAGCACTGTAGTTAAATTGTAACGCTACATTTTTATAAAAAAATATTAAATTTTTTTACTGATTTTAAAAAGTAGTATGGTCTAACTATTAACATAATAATAATAATTCTTTTATATATATATTATGTATATATTCACACATACGTTGTACACACACACACACTGCAAACCAAAGTTAATTATGAAGTATAAAAGTTAAGGTAACGGAAGAAATATATATTGATCGTGTATTCTGTGAATACGAAGTAATGTTTTGATTTTTGATATATATACAATAAGATTGTTTGAACCAATTTTTTACTATAAACAATTTATTGCAAAGCAAATGAATCTCACATTTTTCGGATAATTTACTGCAAGTGATGAGATGTAGTAAAAAACAAATTGCTATGCAAATGGGGAACACTCTGATGCGCAGTTATGAAGACGCACGCGCAGCATATCGCGAAGTATTCATCTTGGGGCGGCTAATGCGGCGATTTATTACGAGGGGAAATATGCTCGGTCCATTAAAGTATTCGTTACTCGCCAGCATTGCATAATTTGCTCTGCGTGTATGCGTGCCCGCATCTTTAAAACACGAGAAGCCCCGCACATTTTTTCGTATTTTCTATTTTCCCCGCTAGGCGTATTTAATATGGTGATTAACCGCGGTTCAAATAAAGCAAATTTTGGTGGTTCGTTTTTTCCAAAATTGAATAATGTGCGACTTTATGCAATTTTTAATATACCAGAAATTAAATTTCAGTATATGTAATCGTTAAAGAGAAATACTTGATTACTATTATTTCTCAACAAAAAAGCCACTTTAAATCTGTGAAAATAACGAAAATAAATTTATAATGAGAAAAATGTTTTTAGAAATTACTTTACAATGATTTTTCACGAAATTATGTAAATTAATATTCTGCCATTTTTTCCACTGGAAAATTTAATCTTGTTGAAAAGTATAGGTATTATCTATTTTATAATTACTTTTATAAATATGTTTCATTATTAGTAATGAATTATAGACTAAATTTATACATTATTTTGTACAAAAATTTTGCTACCAAGTGAACACAATACCTACAAAATATACAATAAATCTGAATATAAATCTTATGGAAATGGATCTATTTAAATCTACATTTGGATTTTTCTAAGTATTCATGTATTCAAGAGCTGACATGTGATTGAACTTTATTCTCACTCAGAACACATTGTCCGACAAAACATAACCGAAGTCGAAGATAACGATGGAAACGCTTCCGGAATTGTTCGTAGACATATCTTCACGGATATACCTTTAAGATGCAGTCTCGCGTATCTTCGTCTCACCTTATAATATCCTTAACAGCCTTTAAAAACCTGACTATGATTCTGTCGAGTTGCAATTGAATTTTCTGATCGACTGACAAAGATATCAAAGTGGTGAAATGTGGATTACCTCACGATATTATGCGGAGACCGCTTTTATAATCTGCGTTTAAAGGGTATAGTTGAGAAGAAGTAGTTAATTGATTGCACTCGTCGTAGTCCAAGCTATACGCCTGTGCCCGTTTTATCGTTCCCGCGACCATCCCCCGTCGTTCTCGCTGCTCGTCCTTTTTTCATTAGCACCGAATTTTACGACACCTCGTAAGGAGAGCGATAAATTTCCTTCTTGCCTCCATTCTTGGAGCGGAGCGAGTTAACGGCCCATCGGTCGAGCCGCACAATCTTTTTCTTCGTCTAGGTATCCGCTTTTTTTCCGATAGAAAGGTAGAGAGAAAGAGGGAAAGAAAACGAGGGGGAAAAAGAGGCGAAGGACGAGAAATAGAGGCAACGTTGTATTGATTGTATCCTCTGGGCGTCGTCTAATTGCCAAGGAAGAGACTTCCGACAGCCCTCGAAGCTGTCGGTCGCCGGATTCACCGCGCTTCCGTTATAGTTTCGAGATTAATTACGCTGACGAACGGTTATTCGGCGCGAGAGGCGATAATGACACAATCGAACGAAACTTGATGGCGACCGAAGGATGAGGACCCTGGGCGAGCGACCCAAAACGAGCCACGGCTCGTTAATCACCGAATTTTTGACGTCAAAAGCTTTTTCATCCTTGGCGAGTTTTATTTTCAAGCAGTTTTCTCACAAAGTATTTGCTATATTCTTCGAAAGTTATATACACACCGCGAAGCACACAGAAGTTTTGCTTGAAATTTTGCGTCCACGTTGATTATACCGTGTGCTAAAGAACGCCGGCCCGTGGCTCTTTCCTTCTTCACCCTTTTTTTCCCAAAGAGTGATACTTGCACTCGGTTGCAGGGCGTGGCTTTAGTCTGGTCGCGATAGCGCCGACTTATAAATTAGCCGCGAAGTTTTGAACGGAGCCGATAAGGGTTGTAAGCCAGGAATCTGCCATCGTTTTCGCTCGTCTCCGAAAGGAGTGATTTTTCGTTCGTGCACCGCGTACAAGAAAATGTACTTAAGTATCTTAAAAGGTTCCACCTCGAGAATTTTATCTCCGGAACGGTTCGAAAAATCTTCCGTTTCAGCAAACTTTGGTAGAATCTATACAATGATGTTGTGACGACAGCATTTGCAATGAAGTTCATGATAATCTTTAATAAAAAGATAACATATATTCTATGAATTTTTCTTGTAGAACATGAAGTTGGTGAAATATTTTTAGGAAACTAATTAAGGTAGTTTGTCCGCGCGTGACGATACTGTGGGATTGTCCGCGCTATGCATGTGTGTGTGTCGTGTGTGAGAATCTCATATGTACAGATATATAGATCCTAATGTGTGCTATTGGATCTTCAAAGGTTAGCTATCATATGCGTCCTCTATATCAGAAATTTTGACTCCATTATTTCAACTTTGATACGGTCAATCTTTTTCTAATTGCACATGTGTATAGAGCGTATTTACATTAATATGCTGTCTAAATTTTACAAGATTCCTAAGAAAATGAGTTTACGGACGTACTACCTTAATTCCGTTTGACTTGAAATATATTTTTTACTCATAAATTATGTTTATATATCTTTTTTTTGAAAATTTTTATCAATTTATTAACTTTTTAAAAATATTTCAGAAATCATGTATTTATACGAAAAGAAATAGTAAATTTTTTTATTTATTCCGCTAACAAATCTTGAAGAAGAATACAGAAGCATATCTTAAAAAAAAAACCATTTCTCGTTGAGATGTCACATTTGTCTGAAGTCCAATAATATGAGTTTCTAGTAGAAACAAGCATACTTCGTCATTCTGTCCCTCAAGTTCAGATTAGCGATTCACAATTGTAATTCACAAAGTTGCGTCGTCTGGAAAACCGCCACTACGCATTACGAAACCTATTCTAATACGCCATAACAATGTTACATTTATAACATTTGCTACATATATATAGTGTTCATATTATTGTAGCAGCTCGTGATGCAAGTGCTGTCGAAACAATTAAGACTCTCAAATGACCAAGAGCTCTGCTGCACGTAATTATAATCTGCAGCTGTGGTTATCTATCATACGTGTATTATAATTTATTTTCACTAATATATAAGTTTTACAAGATTTTGTGATGATTTTTAAATGAAAGTATTAGAATCTATACGTTAATTCTATGATAAAGCATGATCATAGTTTTAGAAATATGTATAGTGAGTGCAGAGAATTAAATACAAGTTGAAATTTATGAATCATTATATATTAAATAATTCTAAATCTACGAATAACATATATATATGAAGCTTTATATAGTTATATAAACTTAAGAATTATTAAAATTCTAAAACTCAAAGCATGTAAAATTTAATTACTTTAATAGTTAATATAGTCTAAAGTTCTCATGGAAAAAGATCTTATAATCTAAATAAAAACTTAAAATACAAGAATTTAGAACTTAAGGTATTTCAAGACTAATTAGAATTTAATGGACCGCTTAGAATCCGAGAAAACTGAAATTCATTTAGATTAGAATTTCCAGAGAAAAAGAGGGAGAGAGAGAAAAAGAGAGGCAGAAAAACGTTTAAAAAACTTATAAATCAAAAATGTTGAAATGATTCTTTAAATAGTCCTAAGTAATTTTTAATGGCGCTTGCTTGATTATGTTTCTTATTGAGTGTTTTCGAAAATTATTTATTTTAGAAAGTCTGTGTTTCTATGTTATTTTTACGTATTATTTTATATTTTTTATTGTATAATATATACATATATTAATTTAAACACATGAGAGAAGTCATACTATTCTTAAATGAAAAGAAAGAGGAAAAGTGTTACTTAAATCGTTATCAGACGAACGTAAACAGCTATGTTCCGTTTCTCCTTGCATCGCAACGTCGTGCTCATTAATGAAAGTCGAGTCTTGATCTTGGGCGACGTAATTACTAGAAAATTACCGGACCGGACGTCCAGTTTGCACGCATGTAGCATGTACGCGTGCATCCCCAAGTAAAGTGCATCGGGCAAACCGAATTACCATGGGAGCGATTGCGGTCGTTGTACCAAGCGATCTTCGATCGGTTATACTCGCAGCTGGATATACCTACACGGTCGACACTTCACTCCGACCGTGCGTTAGGGCCATTATTGTAACTGCCGGTCTACCGCCGGTATACTCAATTAATTCGGGATAATCCTAATCACTAATTGCTCGCTCACGACTGAACGTCGCGCGCCGCTTCTGCTTTTGTTCCTGCCGATTTCCATCGACCGATAGACCGGCGACTCGCTCCCATGTTTGGATTGGTTACTGTCGAAATTATCGATTCGAGAGATAGATGTACTTGTTTTAACATTTTGATTAACTTGCGGCTGTTGTTGCTCACGCTGCCACTGACGTCGGACCAAATTGATTTCACCAAACTTTACGAGAGAGCTATTTTGTTGTATGTATACCCACATGAATTAAAGAGCTAAAAAGAAAAACCGGTTACGTCTAAAACAGTACTTTTTTAAAGAACTGCTTTAACAAATATTTTTTCTTTTAAACTTTCGATTGTAATTGATTGAGCGTTATATGTGACAGTTACTTAATTTTACATTAAAATGCGTGGTATAAGTATTTTATATACATAAAATAAACAAAATTTAATCAGTATAGATTTGAGTTATCTCTTAAATTGAAAATACCATTTATCGTCGATAACAGGACTATTCGCGTAATCGCCGTAATCGGACGTTCGGATTATCTCAGGTCTGATTCTACGGAACGAAATTTAGTGCCGACTGACTGTAGTGCAACTGTAATTCAGCCATTAATACATCGAGCATTACAATCGACATTTATTATGCTATACGCGAGAGTAGTGTATCATCGGGGAAACAATTACGAATGTACGATTTCGATGTACGATAATCGGTACATTGCTTTACGCGTTAATCATTATGTCTTGGCAGTAAACTTCCAATTCCATTTGCGACACGAGCAATTTAAAATAATTACATTTCCTGTATAGTTTTTGTTACTTTTTATATTAATTTTATTAGTTTGGTAGATATTATTTGCTATTATAAAAGTAGATATCAGTTGCATGTAATTTGGAGGAGAAAACAAGAATTTGTTTGTCTAAAAATACGAAATATTTGTTTCTTTATTTAAATTTCTTGGAGGTGATTTTATATGCATAAAATAATATTTTTTATATTATTTATTATATTATTTAGTATTGTTTATTTTGTTTCTAAATTAATGAAAGTTGTAATACGTTGATCTAATAAAGATGAATGTATTTCGAAAATTTGAAGAGAACAACGAACAAGAAGAGTTTAAGAAAAATGTTTTATTTCTGAAGCACAACACATGCTTTCTGATATGAAATATTTAAGATAATTGATTAAACAAATATCGCTAATAAATTCCATTGTTAAGTCAATGTTCTTATCTCTTATGACAACTTATACTCGTGTTATTTCTATATATCTTTTACATATTTTTATCACACATATTTTTCCCAACGATTCAACGAGCGTTTCGGACTAGATATCCAATCTTTTGCTGTCCACCGTGACCGTTCGAGGAATAGATAGCTCTTCGCGCAAGAAATTGAAGTACCTATAGTTTCGTAAGTCTCGTACTCTCGAACAAGCCCGGAGTGCGGAAGCGCCGGCTTTAAAACTCCCTGTGCGGGATCGTTTTAATCGATCTCGATCTGCTTTATCATATCTAAGCCAGTTTCTCGACGACGTGTGTCTTCGTCGTTGAACTTAAGCGGGAGATTTTCTAACTCTCCCTCAGCTTCAAGAATTTTTCCAATCTTCTTGCAGGATTAAACGTTTTTCCACGCAGAATACGATTCACCTCGCGTCCTCGCGCGACGCATCTGGACCTAAGAGGCGGATTAAGATCGTTCGTACAGATAAATCCGGAGAGATATCGAGCGGCAACAAATAGGTTCGGCAAATAAGTAATTTAGAAATGAAGAACATCGGTGGGTGGAACGGATGGAAGAGAATAGGAGGAAGGGTTACCGTGTTTGCACACCGTTTGGCTTTCGATAAAAATAGAAATCCTGCAGTTTTGCGGAGAGGGGGGGGGGCAAACCGGCGAGTGACGGCTATGATTGGCTGCCCCGAAGCGGAATCCCCGCGGAACGCCCTTTAATTTCCGGGGACAATGCCGGGCGGAAGAATCGCGCGCCGTGCTGCTGCTGTGACGAACGTCTCTAATAAAAGGATATTTATGTGCGTTGAAAGTTCGAACCGCCCGCGGCGTGACCGGGATGAAACTCGCGCGGCGCGTTCGCATCGTCTCGCGAGCGGGGCGAGTTGATAAGAGCAAGCGAACGAACGTGCGAACGACTCTATTTAGTTTTTGAAACTCGTAACCGAGCGCTACCGGGAGGCATGACCTATATTTCTGGTCTCTGTGCGTCCGTCCGACCGTGGACACGGGGATCCAATGTGTGAAAATGGCGGAAATATAATTGAGTTCTTCTACTGTCAGTAGTAATAGAGATCATTATAATGCAGTCAAATGCTCTTTGCATTACGAGCGATTATTCTGACACAGATGCACAGATTTTTATTGTTTTGTAATAAGCCGATTTACAATTCTCTGAGTTAAAACATTTTAATTGTCAATCGTCGTCAGATCAGTGACAAACAATTTAATGTAATAAATTTCTGTAACAGAGATGAATATTAATCTTTATAGCATTTGTTTCTAGAAATTGACTTACACTTTTATAAATTTATTGTATTAAACTTACCACAAAATTGAAGTTTTATAAATCATCTAAGAATTGGAATGTTTTAAATATTTTATTACACTTTTGCTTGAATATATTTTATAGGTCATAAATAATAATTTTTAATTATTTAAATTTTTATTTTTAATCTCAAATATTATTACACTCAAAAATTTAAAAGATATTATTTACATCTAATATACGCCTGCGTTATATCTACATATATTTACTTTTTCTTATTTTATTCTATAAAATTATCTCGCATTAATTACAAACAGACGATACACATACAAACACATATAATGCGTAATGGCATGCGCAATTTTCATAGACGTAATACACATAAAATAATAAAATTAAGGGCAATCCGTTTTTCTTCATTTTTGCAAGACTTTTTGTCAAAACACTGCATCGGGCTATAGGTACCAACGGTAAGCACGAGAATACATCGTTAATCGGAAATTACTGTCGACCTTTTTCCAAATGTTTGGTGTCCGTTTTCTCTGCAAAGGCGAGAGGGCTAATTGCCAGAATAAAATATGTTTATTACGTCGACGCCGAGGTGAACGTTCACGCGCGGACGTTTGACGGCGTCGTATCGACGCCGATAATGTACCGGATGTGAGAATGTCGCCCGCTGATTTCCCGGAGGGCGATCTTTTGCTCTATAATTAACCGCCAAACTATTGCGGGCTCGGTCACCCAAGAGACAAGAGGGAAAGCACGAAAGAAGTCAAGCACGTATAGGTACTTCGGTACTTCTAGATTAGAAGGTTCGTGCCTCGAATAAACCGTCACTGACAATGAGTGTATTTAGTATCGTTGTATCGAGATTGTTCGTGAATGAAAAACATGCAGACAATTGCGTTTGATTAATAAGTATTTTTTCAATGATTTGATTAACAACTATTTTTAAATTGAAAATATTTTTGATACATTTTTTGATGCATTACCTAATAGTACAAGAAATTACCAATTGATACTTAATTAAATTAAAAATGAGTTTTGCGCTGGAAGAATAATAAAATATTATTATTTTCTAATAGAATTAATGTCAAAAAAAGAGTTTTGTGCTGGAAGAATAATAAAAGATTATTTTCTAAGGGATTAATATCAAAACGCGCGATAACTTGTAATGTTCTTTTTCCTGGTACAAATTATACAGTAATATTCCGACATTTAATAAACTTCCTTGACGTTTTTTCGCCTTTCACTGAAACGATTATTACGCAGTCGAAGGTTTCCATATCATTTTTCGTATTAATATATCTGGAAGCTTATTGCGCTGTTTTTCTTTTCAATAATATTCTCATCTACGATTTTATCCGGCGAGCAGGAATTTACTCGATCTGCTCGGATGTATCTTCCGAATGGCAAAAAAGAAGGGGGAAAAAACGGGAAACGTGAAAACGAAACTGGTGAGAGGTCTTTCCAACGGGAAAGTTTTTCCGCCACTGCTCGTGCGGAAATTGGCGTTACCGTGACGCCGTGGCCAAACTTCGTTCTTCCGCGTTCGGCGAATGGTTGGAAAAAGACGAGACTGCTGTAAAGGGAACGAGGTTAGTGAAACGACACCAAGTTTCGTCATAACTGTACAGCGTTACATTTTTTATGTGCTCCGCTAAGAGAGAAGCCGTAGCCGAATCTGTGAGATCGAACTTTTTAGGGTTTATACTCGCCTAGGTATAGGTAGAAGAAAGTCTCGTCAGCACCGAAGAGATTCCGTCACGTCGTATTTTTGTTTCCTATACATGGCGATCCTCGCTGAAGGTCGTAATCTAAAGTGCGAAATATAGACCTGAGATCTCTGTTTTTCTACTTGCCAAACGACTCAATATCTTTCGTTGCTAAGAAAGAGATACTGTTAGTAATACTTCAGATTAAAGAATAAGTTCCGCTTTCTTTAAAAACATATTTAAACTGCTTTTGTGTGTATTACGAAATCAAGAATCCAAACTATCCTAACATATATATATATGAAGATGTTTAAACATTTATGTAAAAAATTATGTAAAAAGTTTATATAAAAAAAGATTTTTACCTACTTATTAACGAAGAAGAACTCTTTTTCTTTCTATACGCGAAGCAGAGAAAAATAGGGGGAATGTTGATCGCGTCGGAATTTTAGTTTCAATCGAGAATTCCTTTTGCCGATAAGAAATTTGCGCTTAAGAGTTTGTACTCGGTAATGCAATCTCCAAATAATTTACCATGCACGAAATAGCACCAGCGTCGAGGCTCTCGCTTTCGTCATCTTTTATGCAGGCGCGCTCGAGAAAGCACCTTTATCGCCAATATGAAACTCCCCTGCTACCGCTCTTCGCGTATATAAAAAAGCTTCTTTATCGAAGGATCGCTTAGGTCTGGCGAGGAGCTTGTGCGGTATACCAAACCTCTCGATATGTTTATCTTTTTCGCTCGTCTGCTAACATCCTTCCACACATCCCAGCAGCTAACCTTTCGTGTCCTATATTTTTCTTTGCGCGATAACTCAAGATTTTTGATTTTTTGACGCTCCAACGAAAAAATTACGTTGCCCGTTCTGGGGGAGGAGTTACAGCCTTCCTCTTTGCCTTCGTGTACCTTTATCTTATTTATGCAACCACGGTTATACAGCTATGTTGTTTTACTGTTTTCTTTGCGCGAAAACCTCTTTGTGAATGCAAATTCTCCAACGAATATTAACGAATATTGTAAAAGTGAGTGGAAGAGAAAATGTTTTATTTTTTGTATTCCATTAAATTATATTATGTTAAATAATTCTAATTTTAATGCATATTCGTTTATATGCAGTATGGATCTTATTTTATTTTGTGTTTTTTAAAAATTACAGACTAAAGAGATGTTATAAACACATTTATTTTTAACTCTGTTAATAAGAAAAGTTAGTAATCTCATTATCTCTGTTTACAAAAAATGTGAATATATTCTAAATTTCGAATAGAATCTTAACTAGTATACATCTAATAAGATTATCTATATAAAGATAAACGGATGTGCTTATTTCAAGATTTATTACTAAGAATTTAATAATACACGTCCGCGACACAAGAATTTAATAACGAAGGTTTATCTGTGTGTGTAAAAAACATGACTATTACTCGCGTCAATTCCTTTTGTTTTTACCTTCTCATAGAGGATCATAAAGCTCATCAAACAAAACTTATTGTTTTGCGAATGGTATTACGACAACATCGACATGAAAAGCGTTTCACAGAGTGATTTATTATAACGCTTAGAACACAATGACCCAAGTATGAAAAATATTGAACGTTCTACGAAATAATCGTCGCTGCCGGTCGGTGATGGTTGTAACATGGAACAATTAATCTCTTGCAATAGTTCTTGTTCTAATAGAGAGCACCTCTCACGCCAATATCACAAAATTGCATGTTCGGAACGACATGTAATCTTTCTCTTTCTCTTTCATTTTTCGAATTGATGATAGTTCGAGAAAAACGAATATCATCATTAATTAGAGAAGGTGCCATTTTTGGTTGGACCTTAGTAGTCTAATACTAAATATCTATATGTGAATGTTGTATACTTTTTCAGATAAAAAAAAGCATCTTTGCTAATTCATTGTAAGATTTATATTGGTCTTGTTTCTTTATTATCGTTTATTCATTCGTTTGAAACAAAACTTTCCTTAATATTTATCGGTTATTGTGATAAATACTACATGCTTCAGAGAGAGAGAGAGAGAGAGAGAGAGAGAGAGAGAGAGAGAGAGAGAGAGAGAGAGAGAGAGTGGTCAAATTACTAAAGACGCTCGTTACGGATTGTATGGAGCTCCAGATTTCGAACTCGGACTGGAGTGATATTTTTTGCAATACATTTTTTTTGCACTTTACAGTGCTTTAAAAAAGATGTTTTTATATAGCATTAAAAGTTAAATTGATTATTGATTTAAGATGTAGATTTACTGTTTCAACAAGAAGCTGTTTTAAAACCGATAAATAATTACACAGTTTACTGAGTTGGAAATAGTACACAAAATTTACACAGAAATATTATTATTATAACTACCAAGCTTGATTGAAAATGGTATCTTCTCTAATTAATTGTAAGATTCATATTATCGGTCCTTTTACGTATTATTGATATATGTATATCGGTTTCACTTATTATTAAATGTCATCTGTTTTCACGACTCAATTGAGATTTTTTGAGGCGCAAATCGTGACGAACCGGAATAATAAACTTTTTCTATAATATCGAGTTGATCATAGCGAATAAAATTCTCTTTGATTATGGGCGTTTCCAGTGAAACTATTTCAAATTCGTTTAGTTTCGGAAGAGTTCCCAGCTGAAAATAGTAACGGACAGATACTTTTGCAAGCATCACGGTATGCATCCTCGTCTGCTTCTGGTTTGCATGTGGACTATGTGTCGCGTGTAAAAAAATAAAAGATTGATTTAGGCGGGAGATGTGCGAGCTACGGACTTGTGTAGATCGGTCACCGGACCGTGCCGTGAGATTTATCCCGATCCGATAATTTATACAGTGTAAAGGAAGCCCTCGGCCAGGGTGGTCGAGAGTCGTGGAAAAATGCCAATTGTGATAATTCAAACGTTTGGGCTACGCAAGCGACAGAAAGGAAAAAACATCCGCGAGAGAAAAAGTATATAGGAAAGACAGAAGATTAACCGTTTTATTCGTTAAAAGCGATATTTCGTTTTTTAAATTACATTTTCGGGCAAATGTTTACATGTTAACTATTATGTCTTACAATTGATAAATAATTTGATGCTTATGAAGAATTTATTTTTAATTTAGTTAGATGTGCGCGTGAACCATAATTACATAAAGTAATAAATATTTTTGGAAAGGTGTGATAAATTATACATTTATTGGCCATTTTAAAGAAATTCTACTGTCATTATATGAATATGTACACATATACATATCAAGAACATTAATTACATTTTCCACGATATAATGTATCTATTTACAAGTGTAACGTATGATTATGGCAAAACAATTTATAAAGATGTCATTGATGCTAGAGGAGATATAAACTATGTCAAAGCAGTTTTTTAAACATTTTACTCTTAAACTAATGAATACATTGGTTTAAGTTGGTTTAATGTTTAACAATATCATTTCAAACATATACGGAATATGACAATTGCAACATTCCGGAACAAAACAGTAAATGTTCCCATTGCACTGAAATGTTTCAGACGTATTTTATATTTGTGTCTAACAGGGATTTCGGAAACATTTCTTAAATAATGAATGGAATATTTGAATATTTCAAATATTTCAATAGGAATTATTTGAGAATACATACAATGTTGCTATGCTAATTTGGTCAGTATTTTTATGCTATCGTACATATATCAGATTTTTGGTACTGTACCCGTACCGAAATTAGCAAAAATAGTGTACCGAATATCAATACCGAAGTACGTTAGCTATATATCAATAATGAACGTTAATTGGATTCTTTATTTTATGAACTCTGCAAAACAAAGTTTCAATTTGTGCGAGTTGTGGTAATACGCCCCGAGGAGCGAACACGCTTGAAGAGAACCGCAGATCTGAGCCGTGCAAAGTGGATAAGAGTAATGGCATTGAGATTCAAATTAATGCCACGCTTAATGACGCTTATAGGATTTCACGGCCGTGAAAAGGGCGAAACGCGAAGAGAAAGATCCTGTAATGAGTCGTAGGAAGGAGTGGCGGAAAGAATGAGAAGGAGACGATGGACGACGTTTTCGGAATGTGACCTGATCGATTCCGCGTCGTGTTGTCAAGCTTGAAATCTTTTTACAGACACTACCCTGATACTGATGCAATTTTGTCTGTGATAGATTGTCGGCATTGGGAACGATAGGAAAGTTTGGTCGATTGAATTGTTAGGAAAGATATCTGCGTTCGCATAATTTTATTTCCATGATATACAAAGTTTGGCAAAAGTAAGTCTTGAATCAAAATTGTTGCAATTCTGTTCAGAATTATAGTTTTATAATTTATATAATACATATAATTTATATAATACATTTATGACAAGCGAATGTGAATATTGATAGCATATATATTAAGTAGTCTGTGATAACGACTTCATAACTATATAAATAAATAAATAAATAAAAACCAGGTCTTTTTGTATCTTATTTTTATTCGAACTTTTAACTTTTGTTGCAATATTTCTGTAACGGCGACTCACTTGGTGTGAGTCGAGTCAGTATTTCTTTGACCACTGCAATGTGCAGTGTAGACATACGAAATTTAATAATGAATCGCTACGCACTGCAAGAACGTGCCGAAATTGTCAATTTTCATATAAAAAAACTTGTCGTTTGTGCTAACTCGCAGCAGCAGATATCGGAATCGTTCGGCTATCGGAAGCGAACGCTCGGAAGATGATATATTGCATATTTCTTTGCGTCTGAATTAGAAAAATTCAGAGAGGATATGTGAATGCCAGCAATAAGATAGTGCGCAGCAGACAAGACAATGAGGATTTTGAGAGACATGTTTCCCGGATGTTTAATTTCTTGTTTTGGCGATTTGGCATGGTTGCCACGATCCCTTGATTTAACTGTCTCTGATTCTTTCTTATGAGGGTACTTGTGAAGGACAGGTCCTATGCGGACAAGCCAATGCACGGACATTGGAGGCGTTGGAAAGGAATATTCGTCGTGAAATAGAGAACATAAGCTAAGAAATTTTGACCGTAATGAAAAATGCCATAAAAAGAGCACAACTTTGTGGGAACGCTGCAGAGAGTTATTTATCTGATATTCTTTTCAACTAAATATTATAACAAAAGTTAAACATTTGAATAAAAATAACACAAAAAGACCTGTTAATTATTTTATTTATATATATAGTTGTAGGGGGAGTGTAAATGGATACTTACTTTTGCTCCATCCTGTATAATTTTTTATGTTGACTAATCTCACGTTGCATATTTTTGATACACATAAAATTAAAAGATTATAATTATAAAATATAAAATTTGTTGTTACTTAATTTATTGTTATCACAAAAATTTATTATAAAATTTCGAAATTTTTGTCATTTTTATTGTAAATCTATGATAATTGTAAGTGTCCTGCTTAGGGTAAGCCCATTCGAGTCAATTAAAGAAAAAATTGGATAACAAATTTTTAAGACAAAAAGCACCAAAAAAACCTCTTCCTACCCCGAAAATTGAAAAACTCTTCCTTGTTTTGAAATTTTTTTCCGATTTTTTTAACTTACTCAAATAACTTCTCCTTATTTTATACGATCCTTACTCTCTATATATATATTTTTTTTTTGCGTGGAAAAAGACACATTCGGAAGGAAAACAGTTTTATTACTCAGCAAGAAAAGATTGCAGCATATTTTTGCGGAATGATAGCTCCACAAAGAAAGAAATTTAATGAAATGCCGCTGTTCGTTGCGGCTCTTTCTCTCCGTATACTTATCCTAGTGTAAAGTTCGCGGTCGGAGAAAAATGTATGCCGTTTTTCTAGAACGACAAACGGTGACGCGGGGAGAGGGAAAATAGTGGAAAAATGTAAGGTTCTCGTTTGGCGTAATTTTCGACGCTACCACACTAGTGAGGAGCACCTCGATTCCTTTTCGCGAAGATGACAGTAAAGAAGCTGTCTCGGCGAGATGTTGCGAGACTAGAGTCGCAATATAGCACGACGTGTTGCATCTCCACAAGTATAAATAATACCGACGTTCGGTGCTAAAACAAGTATTTATGCAGGAAGGAGATACGATATCGCTCACTATTTTCTCTCTTTATGTGAACCAGATTAATAATAAATAAATTCAAAGTTTAAAGTTTTGTAGAGTGAAATAAATCCATCAAAGTGCACACATTTAACAAGTCTTGTTACGTACTTTAAAGTATTGAATCGATAAATATTCAGTACTTCAAAGTACGTAACAAGACTTGTTAAATGTATATGTCTATATATGTCTATATATTATATACTATATACACAGACATCCTGTACGCACAGTGTTACGCATTATTTATTGTTGCTATAGATGCACGTTCCTTCCAAAGCCTTGCGCGCGCGTAGCAATTGCAATCGTCGTGTGACGCTAGGCTATCTTTTCTCGCCGAGTCGCGCGGATGTACTGATTCGTGAATCTTTATTAATTAATTTATTATTAATTTATTAATAAATATTAAGAAACTCGCAAAACAGCAAAGGATTTTTTATTAAGTTTAACTCGCTCTGTCTACGTATACGAGAGATGGCACGATAATTATTAGATACTCTGTACATATATGCGACAAAAGAAAAAATTAAGTGCAAAATTAAATATTTGCAAGGTTTTAAATTTTCAAACTAGGAAGGATATACAAATGTTTCATAAAGAAACTTATTCTACCTAACGATAACTAGTAGTAATAATATATAATTAATGTGATATAGGATTGAGGAAAAGGGAAATAATTTACCTAATTCCAAAAGTTCTAGTTTTGGTTCACTAAATATCTAACTGGCTGCAATTTAATTCACACTATTCCATGAGACTTTAAAATTCCCGAGGTCGATGGTTTCCGCTGAATCAGTGATCAAGCCGTTGCTGGCCTGTATTTAACTATTACTTTCGCGGTAACGAACCGAAATGCTATCGTTAAACCCAAGCGAAATACCCTCCGTGCTTTCACAACTCTATGAACGACTTCGCAGTTGCATTCACTTCGATACTCGGCCGGAGATACGGAAAATTTCAATTCAATTTTACATTGTTTGCGCCTGAAATGGTTACTACCGACGATTTTGCGGAACAGACGGCTTTACGATAATTATTTAATATGTAGATTAAAATATATATATATATACGAAAAGGTTTTAATTTAAGTATTACTAATATGGAAATAATTTTACGGCTAGTGGCATACTATTTATTTCTGCTATTAAGTTATTATCGACAGCTGAAAATTACCAAAATTATTCTTTTTATTTCATTTGTTATATGTGCAGGTATGATTTTAAATGGTCTCTTCTTATTCATGAAAAAGTCGTAGACAGAATACAAACTCTAAAGTATAATTCAGATATTTTTGTATTGTTTAATAACACAACTAAATAGATTTTATTGAAATTAATGTTTGCTATGACTTTGTTTTAATTTTATAGCTTTCAATCGAAAAGTATTAAATAGTTAAGTAGTGTCATGGAGTGACGTACATTTTTGGAATGATGCGAGCGTTTCATATTTTTTACAAAGGCAATCAAACAAGCAAAATATTAAAAATCTAATATGCACATATTATTTTGAGATTTTGCGCTTCATAAGAATTTTAATAAGAACCTGCAGAAATGCGTTGACGATGCAATAGTTTCGCTTTATTAACGCCTATTCAGCGCGTATAATTTTGCGATTTGCACCGCACGAAAGGTGTGCGGCGCTAATTATCGCGTGCTGCACGCGATCATGTGTACTTTACGTGCCGCGATACTATCACTTAAGTGGTGCACCTAGAGCGTTTCTCACATGTGACATAATTGATATACTGAATATTGAAACGGCCGCAACAATCACGACGGATCGTATTTCGTCACATTAATTAGATCATTTTAACGCTCTTAATACGCGTGTTAATTTTGAGGCCTATGCTAATCCATCTTTCCCTTATCTAGAAATTATATTAGGAGCCCTTGTGTTTTGTTTTTATGTTATCTCATTTTAGTAACAGATCTTTCAATAAGACCAAAGTCGACGCTTTTTTAGTGCAAAATAATTTCTTTTTGTTTATGTTTTTGAAACTCAATTTTAATCCAACAATAATTTTTTATGTACAATATATATAGAATATTTATATAATTAAATTTAAAGAATATTTGTTTGACATATATGTGTGTACGTATATGTTATATAATAATAAATTAAAGCATCTTTTAATATCAATAGTAATAGTAATATAATGTTACGTTAATTTATAATTTTACATGCACAGAATAAACAAAAGAAAATTTTAATTAGGAACTAATCTTCTAAAAATTATATTACATATTACATTATATTAATAATTCTAAAATTTTATAACTAAAATAATTTTTTATTACAATTAAGGTATAATAAAATTGATTATGCTAATTTATGCAAAATGCAAATAAACGCACACGATATGAAATATAATTAATGCGTCAACAAAAACAGTAGTAAATGATAGCAATAACGCACGAAATATATGATTTTGATACTTAAAAATTATGGATATCAATACTACAGTATTAGTAGAAATTATGGCAGCTATTTGTGACCATTATTGCTTGATATGTATGTAATAAATTATTTCAATAACATTTATTTATTACTTAGAAACGGAATTGTAGCAGCTGACGCTGCTGTTGTTCGAATCCGATTGCATTGGAATTATAATTATAGCATGCCACCGTTGGCGCGAATTAAGGCTGATTTGTCACATCTGATGACGATGAATTGCATGTGCACAATACATGTGCTAATGATAATAATATCACTAATAACGTTATGTGATTCAAAACTTCATTTATTTATTATATTGAGTGTGTATAACATCAGTTGATACTTTCTCTGTTATTTTATTAAATTGTAATATAAAATATATAAGACTATTTTATATATAATAATAACATATACATGCTATTTTTTTTATTTTTTAGCGTGTGCATATTCTTTTTATAATTTTCTAATTAATATCAAACATTATTTAGTAAAAAGAATGGTTGATTCGTGAGAACATGTTGAAACCTATATATAAAAACGTATACAAAAGATTGATCTGATTTTTGAATGTATTAACGGAAGATATACTATGTACCTACAACACGGTTATTGTTTCTGTTGAATCATGGATACTTCAAAATTATATGCGCACGTATAATGTATTTCGAGTGTGTAATCCTCCAAGTGTCGAGTACGCGTGAGAATCGTCTTGTTGGCAGGAAAAAAATCGGCGAAAATTTAGTTTTTTCGCCGCGTTTTTGCAAACAAAAATGGAATTTTAGACAGCAAAAACAGAGTCTTTTTACAAACCGCTATAGTCCTAGAAACCATTCAATGGATTATTACATTCGCCTAATGACATATTTCAAGATGCAAACTTCATAAAAGATAAAGCATAAAAAAATTATAAAGAAATAGAAAGTAGAGGAAAACGCATTTTCTTTCAATTTTGTAAACTTTTTGCGGTTTGTTCGTCCGTCTTGTAAAATTGTCGATTGTTTCTGCGATCGATTCCATATATTCCGTTGAATAGAGAGACATGACATAGTGTTACTGCTAACGGTTCCGAAAAACGTCGAAAAACAGGCACCTGGCTGAATGAAGCTAGAAAAATGCTCGTCAAAACTGAAATTTTTACAGTAGTTTTTTCAGGCGTGAACCGTGGAACGTCATAAAATATTTTCGACGGATTGTGCGATTCAGCTGTACGCTATACTGCCGAACATAGCTGAAATTTTCAGTTCTTCCGCCCGACAAATAGAATTTTAACGCTTTATATTTTGCAAGCTATTGTAACAGCCAAGTTAATTGCCTGTGGAAAGTCGCATGGATTGCATATTGAAGCATATATAAGAGGTATCGAAGTTATATAACAAATTGGATAACGCGTGCTGATGAATACATATTTTCTTATTTCATAGTAAAAGCTTTTAAATAGTTGATTATACCAATACAAGTTAATTGATATTCACGATTGTGCACACACTTTTATAAGAGTGTCGTCGAGGGATCTCTTCGATATTGATATAGCAAATATGATTGCTGCTTGCATAATTCACAAATTTTGAGAGAAAAACTGTTGGAATTTATTAATAGAATTTATGTTTCGCATATCGAATTCATACATATATTTGAATTAATTAATCAAAATTGGATATTATTTCGTTACATTAACGATGCGGTTGAGACTAGTGGGCCTAAGTATCTTTAGTTATATCACTGTTTAATTTATGAAGATCTAAAGAAAATCTTATTACCTCTCAAAGTGATAACATAACTTTTTTTGATATGTTTATGTTACATTATTTTTTATGCAATTTATGTACATATACATAAAATCCATTTCTGATTGAAATATTAATAATAGGTCGATACTTAAAAAAAAGGCATGGATTTACGCGGATCGTTTTTCTGCACAAATTTTTCTTTTACTGGTAATAAACTTATAAATTGACTATATTATACGTAAAATTAGTCTAATTCATCCGTTTCTGCTATTTCGTGATTCGCCATCTCTTTTGCGTGCAAGTACATAGATGCTTCACTGCTGATTCGTTGGCGTGGAAGATGCAGCAATTAAGAGTGACCAGGTCGCAAAAAAGGGATCAGGTAGCACGCTAAATTAAGCGCTTAATTCCGTTTCTTCGAGTCCTTTCGCGGTGGTAGCGCGAATAAAAACGCCGTGACACAGAAAGCACGTGTATGTGGGCAGCGCCCTTCTCTCTTCCTTTTCTCTTTTCGCTCAGGACCGACCTTCGCCATTAAGGACGGTTGCGGCGCAAGTACAGGAATGCAGATGAGGCACACCGCGACAAAAGGGATAAAATAAAAATGTGGCACCGGGAAAAAGCGAGAGGGATTGAAGTCGCGCATGTGTGTGTGTGTGTGTGTGTGTGTGAGGTATCTTTTTGAAAAAAATGTTTTCTTTCTTTTTTTCACAGACATTACCAAAGGAGGAATATGCATGTTATACGCAACTTCATCCCTCCCTTTGTGACAGTTCACTGAAAGCTGACTCTTGTAGGTGCCCACCAAGATATATAATAATATAGCTAATGTTTGATACGTTTTAGATTTTTTGTTTTTTTACTTGTTTTTAGTTTTATGTTTCAAAGATATAGGTATATATGCATAACGGAAAATTAATCTTCAGGTTATTTTAATTTAAAAAAAATGATTCAACAGAATTTTAATAGATAGATCAATTATTAAAATTCTAATATATTATAAAATTTATTAACGTGTCTATATATATCTATGTGGAACATTGGAAATATTGTAGGTAGAAGTCTATATTTACTGAGAATTTAAATTTATGAAATCGAATTACAATATAACAGGGAATATCAAGTGATGTAACTATAGTGTTAAAATCACGACTATAAAAATTCAGAATCTCAATATCGCCGCGTTGCTCGTAATGTACCACTTAGTAGATCGTAACTAGATACGGTCGCGCGACCCGACGTCAGATTCGGGGAGACAACTGTTGCGACGATATTTTTCTCTATCATGAACGTAAAAGCTATACGGAGTTGAGGCCAACTGCGAACAAACCTTTTATGTTTTATAGGTACACACTGCACGTGAGCGAGGAATTTATTGCCTTCAGCAGAAGCTCCGTAAACTGCGTTGAGTGCATGTGTCAACGGCGATAATAAAGAAAAGTATTGTTTTTTGAGTCTGACACGTATGATCGTTCATCGGATAAATTTTATCTTTCATCAGATACATCTAATCACAGAAGCACGCTGTTTTTTACGGCGAGCCTTTAAAGTTTATTGAAAGTATGTTGGAGTTGGAGCTCTATCAGAAAGATCAATGTGTTTCCACATGAAGTATTCAAAGTTAGCGCGCTGTATGCATTTATATTTAATATTTAAATAATCTCATGAAGTTTTTTAATATTAACGATAATGATTATTTAAAGACTTGGCATGAAAATATTTTTAAGAAAGCTAAATATGTATATGTACCTATGTACCTATGTATATATAAAAATTGTTTTAAATATAAATTAAATTTCAAGAAATTACGAAATAGGAGATAACTATTACAAAGAAGAGAAAGTTTTATCTTTAAGTCCCTATAATCGTGAAAATAAAATAAAATCTACTTTAAAGTAATATATAATTTCTAAAACGCGCAGAAACATTTCTCATCTTCGATATACATATGTACGTTTGAATTTTTCTGCAATATCAGTTTACAACAAAAACACGGTAACACAGATCTTGAGTTGCGTGGTGAAATGTTAGTTTACGTATAGCCAAAGTGGGGCCGGTGTACATAGAATAGGCAGGGCAGCAATATTCAACTGTTGGTCTTTCGCTGATGAAATCGCCAACCTGCGTTCCGCAAAAGCTGTTTTTTGTTACAAAAACATGAAAATTGCCAGGTAGTAGTGTTCTCGCTTAATCGAGCTCTGTTAGTTGAAAAATCGAAAATTTGAAAAATTGAGCAAGTTGAAAAGGAAGTAACTTTGTGTGCGTGTGTGTGTGTTGTTACGTAATGGAATGTATGATGGGTCGATTCTAAACATATATCTATATCTATTGGATGTTAAATGTGTCATACAAAGTGATAAAAGTATTTATCTCAATTTTTCTGTACATATATCCAAACATAAATCCTATATCCAAACCATATAAATCATATTTTTCTGATATATAATCTTTGAAAAACGAATTGAATAACTTTTATGTATCTTTTATATTTCGTTAAACGCGAATATACGAATTTTTGTATTTTCCACTGTTTCCTCACTTTGGCTATATTATATTCTATACCGCGAAATTTGCAAAATCTGTGATTGGATTTTTTTTTTTTAAAGAAATGACAGATTACAAATTGAAAGCGTAATTGGATACCATTTTAAGTTAGCTGCTACATTTATTTCATTTTTAATTTAGCATCGATTCAATGCAAAAATCCTTTATATTGCATAAAACGAAACTTTAATAATGGACAATTAATTCGACGAATCAGAAAAGCAATAGGACATAAAATTATTTGTATTTATTTTTATTAATCCTAATAATCATTAAATGTTAATAATTATTAACGGGAGAAAGAAATAATGAGAGATTTAAGTATAAAACTTCAAATCGCATTTGTTGCGGAAGTTTCGACATTTTTCTGCGTGGTCGTAAATTTTACTTTGTCGGAGAATCGATAATGTAATGTTCTCCGCGAAAGGAAACCAGAGAAAGTAATTCCGTTTTCATCATTGTCGTTAAACCAATACTGCAGATGATTAAAACGTAAATTGCGTGGCGGGCATTATGCTGTCGCTTTACGACGCTGTTGGGTTTGCGCGACCAAATCAAGGGAAGACGTTACTTTTACTTCCGGCGAATGGGCGTCGCGCTATAACTCTTCGTCGAGCTGGTAGTAGGGCTTGCATGTATAGCCGGACGTTGCTGGAACAACAGTTACCTTGGCGGTGCCTTCTCGGCCGTTTCAGTTGTTAAACTCTCCTCTAGCAACTTTTGCCGGCGCGCATTTGCACGAGCGTGTACTCACACTCAAACGCACACATGCACACACAGACACATACACACACGCAAACTTGCATACGCGTCTTGCTTTATGCAACGTCGCGCAACTTTGGTCTCTCTACGGTGATGAAAGTCGGTGGCTAGGAAACACGCGCGCGATATACAATGTGCGGCGATAATAATATTACGAGTTACTACCTGCGAGACCATGAAAGATTAGAGTGTTGAACGCGTTGAACGTAAAGTCGCGATCTACTTCAAAGCGTGTATCTTACAGCTTTGATGAAAAACACAAGAATGATGTAGTGCAACGTACGTGGGATATTATTGATTGATGAAGTACATCTTTACGGCAGTATTCGTAATATAATTTCTGCAATTATAATTTGACGAAGTTCTAAAGTGAGTAAGTGTTTATTGCGCATTATGACATTTTACAATCTTTAGAAGATTGTAAAATGCACGATAAATTTTTTATTTCTTATATACGCGTGCTAAACGCAGTTAGTTAATCATAATTAAGTTATAATTTAACATTTTATGTATTATATAAGCTATTATTAACATATTAAATGTTTTTTTTTTGAATTAAGATATAAATTAACTTATGTCGAATATTCGGTAGCAATCTTTATTATTTTTTTATTGTTTATCTTATAAAATTCCATACTTTGTAAGTATATATAATGCATTCCATTCGATTATCCAAGACAACTTTGGTAATGATATTTGTTGCTATCCTTACATCGCGGAATTAGCGAAGTTTGTTACTAAGACTTTTCCTAAAGAAGATATCAGGTCATGGACCGAAAGGATAACTGGAAATGAGTTTAATTTAATTATTTAAATGACTATAGCAACGAAAGAAAATTCATTACTTCGAGTTAATAAATTATTAACGAATCTTACGAATCACATTTTTCAATCGCCCATTTGGACGTTGGAAAATTCTATGCACATAATAACTATTCTGTTTTTAATTTATTTATTAAAATTTAATTATTAAGACAGATTAAAAAGAATTAGCTACTGTGTGCTGAGAGCTATTTTTTTTTTAATTCTTCTATTTAAAAAAAAATAAAATAAAATAATTATCTGCTAAACTATTTTTACTATTGCACTGGAGCATTGCTCTAGCAAAAATTTGTTAAAAAATAAACATATTTTATCCAAAGTATTCACTACAATGAAACCTCTGCAGACCTTGCAAGCTGCAGAAACGGGTGAAAAAACTAGGTCGTAACCAACATAGGTTGGTCAAAGTTAATTCTCCGTCGCGCAAAAGGTCCCTTTCGTCGTACCGCAGCGGTCATCTTTTTCTCTATTACATCGCGTATATATAGTGCAGCCATGTACACGTGTAGCACACGCGGTTAACCAAGGTAACTTCGATAACGAAATTGGTCACCGGCCACCTTGTCCGTTAGAATTAGCAAAGTTCACCCCAGAGGAAATTTTCCATTGACTGCGCTATATGATGCAGTGAGTTTTTCCGTTTTCCGGTCAGGAAAATTTTAGTCGGACGAAAAAGGGCGACGCGCGATTAAATAATCAATATACAAGACCATGCGAATAGATGAGGAAAGCTCTGAGGAATTCTGTCTGACGCGCGTAGCCGTTGCGAAATGCCTGTTTCGTAAACGAAGTTGTATCTTCATAGTATGCCCGATGCGACGGTTCGTACCGAGTGACGCCGCTTGGGAACCATTTCACCGTGGATGTGCGAGGACTGGAAACAGAAGCGTGACGATTAGAATTCGCTCGGGTTGCCGGCCACGTGCAACACGAGAATAAATCAGGCTATGCTTTAGGATTGATTGTCGTTCAGGAATTAAGATTTTTACTATTAAACAGCGAGATGTGTTCAAATATTTTTCCGGCATTATTAATCAGATATTTTTTACCATGCATGTATGTTATACATATATTTTGTATGTTATATTCGTAATATGTTTTAAATATTCTGTATAAGATATATTTTTTAAATTTATTGTCTTACCAGTGATGTCTATGATAAGATGCGAACGGGTTCGGAAATTATTTCTCTATACGTCTTCCTTTTAGCTATGTAACTACTTGCAGTAGTATAAGCATATGTATACGTATACATTCTGAAGAGATGGTAACGAAATGGCAAAATTTAACTTATTTAGCATTATTTACAATATTTTTACATAAACAGAAATAACTATATATATTGCGTATTATTATGAAAAGATATATATCTGTTTGTCATATTTTAAACCTGTAGAAAGTTAGATCTTAAAAATTTTTTTTCTTTAATAAGAAGACAAATATAATACATATTAAGCATTATTATTGCTTCTTTCAGCTAATTATTTTAAATTTTTTATAAAGTTATGTATGTATATGTACATTTGAAGTTAACCTTCTTCGGTGAAAATCTGATTGAAAATGTTAATTTCCTTTATACAAATTAGAGATTGAAAATGATAAATTTTTTAATTAAAATTCTCTCTTTTTCTTATAAGTTTTAGCTAAAGTCGACTTGGAGTTAAATTAAGAAAAGTTTCTTTTATTTAGTTAAGAAAGTATTTATTCTTCAACATTGAAACGTACGATATTTTTCTTAGTTTGGTTTCTGGTGTACGTAATTTTCAATATAGTTTAATTTTTCAGTATGGTAGTTTTTTGGAATATCTCGTATATACGTATACATATATCCTATTTATACGAACGCGCGGCGTCTGTGCGCGTACGATAGGTGAATCAATTTCTTTCTCAACTCACATCCTTTCGAGGAATTCATTCGACCGGCATCCCTAGGTGAATCCGAAGCAGGACTCTTAGTGCGGAATACGGATAAAAGTAATCTGCCGACTACTCTACAAAAATCTTCACAAAATACTCGGGCGCGCCACGCCGGCCGGACCGCGGCAATAAAACACGCCCGCGAGAGAATAACCTTGCGAGAAAGTTTCGGTTCGCTTCCAACTACTTTGTCCTCGGGTCGTAGTCCCCAGGGAAAAGGACACCGCGCGCGTGCGCGCGTTGAACTTCCTGGCAAGCATACACATCCGACACGTAAAATCGTAGAACTTTTTCTTTACAATCTTTCATGTATATACGTTCGTTATATTCGTAACGTTACTATATTCGCAAAATCTTTATTTAGATATTTTTTGTCTGAAAAAAAAACCACTTTTATCAAGATTGTAAAATAGATTTGTTCCCAGAAAAACTAGTGTGTTCGTATTTTGTACCGCGAGAACACATCTCGTAATATAATAAACTAAGCTTTATATGCTTGAAATTTTTACTGAGGGAAAAAGGAAAGAGAGAACTAATTTTTAAAAACAGATTCTAAAAATATCTTTTTTGCAATAACTAATATGTATTAAAATTTTACATTTTTCACCTGCGTCTATGAGACATTTTGTAAATTTTTTACAGGATTGTTCGAAGATGTATGATTTAATTATATTTGCCAAGAAGAGTTTATATTTGAAATAGATGGTTGGATATTTTTTATTAAATTAAATTATTTTGTGTCAAAAAAATTATTTGGAGCGCTTTTATGAAGCGAATGTACGCTCGGTGAGCACAACATATATATTCCATATGTTTCAATAATCGATAACACGATGCACTGGCGACCACGATAATCACGCGGGCATTTTGAAAGCTAAACTTACTTGTTTTATAAAAGGTTGAACTTTTTTCTATAAACCATAAAACCAAAAAGGCTACAACAACGATGAAAATAACAATATGGCGAAAAGGCAAATGGAAAATTTATATGTACATAAAATTGAACGCAAAACTTATGACTCATTGGTTTCAATTATTCGAAAATTTAGCAGGGGATAATTATAGTTTGAATAATTTCTAACTAATCAACCTATATCTTACTACTCTTGTCGACAAGAATAATATTTTACTGTACTTATCAAAATGAGAAACAACTTTTTACGATATATATATTTTTCGCAAAACTGTAAATTAGATAAAATAAGTTCTTCGATCTAGATATATGTTTAATGAGTACAATAAATCTAACAACTGAAGGCATCAACATATCTTGTTAAAAGAAATCATCTTTTTTTGAATGATATAATTGATGTAATAAATGTGAAACTTTGATATAATTTTTGTTTTATCGAAAACATTATTTGTTTGAGTATTTTCTTCATAGGATATTTTAAATTCAGATAGTACAGATGTATTGGTAAATTTAACATTTAATCGGATTTCAGTAATTACAAAAATATATATACATTTGAAGGTAATTGTCAAATTTTATACTCCATAAAAAAAGTTTAATTTAGAATGTATGTGTGTAATATTTATCTTATTTTTTAGATTAAAGTAATTTTCAATTTAGTTTGATAAAGCTACTATTGATAATAATTACTTAAAGTTAATTAGAAAATTGTATTATCTTAATTGTGTAAATAAACCTATACATAATTAGTTTGATAATTTAAAAAAATATACCTTTTTACACTTGTTTCTCACGAATATATCTCGCGCACGAACTTACTTTGAATATTATATTATAAAGATAAATTGCACAGAGGTATAAATAAATATGATTAAAATTTTCTATTTATTCTATGTTTATGTTCACATTTTTTATCATAATCATATTTACATTTTCTTCTAAAGAATATTAATTGTAAATTATGAAAATTGTAGAGGTAATTGTTGCATGCGTAATATTCGGTTATACCCGCATTTTGCCGGTATGTTCGCATTTTTATATGCGAACGCATTATCATTCTACTCAAGAAAGAAACGAAACTTTCACGGCTATTCATGCGTCCGACCTGTCGCGATATATTCATTAGGTCTCGCGGAATATTTTCTACTCAAAATGGCTACATACGCGGACGACCGCGGCGAAATTAGTTTTCTCAGTCTAGTGCCTTCCGGAAAACCACAAAATGGAAGTGGCTAGCCGGACGCAACTTCATCAGCATTCACGTATATACAATTAGAAGACGGTTAGTGCCAAAGAAATTATCTTCTCTTGCATGCTAGCATTAACAATTGAAATAAAAACATGTTCTAACTAGATTTTCCAAACGAGAAGTCGAGGATAAGCATTAATATAAAAACTATTTGTAAAACTATCGATTTTTCTAAAGTTTGTACGTGTTAATGAGAATAATTGGAAAAAACATACATGTTTATTTCTAACTTAGGTTACTTATATATAAAAGCGTAAAAATATATTTTTAATTACGTACACAATGCGATGTTTTCAAAAAAATTGAAAAGATGATATACTTAATAAATGTATAAATCATAATTTTAGAAACAATCGTGCTTGTTGCCACTTAAAAATATTGCTTTTAAATAGATTTCGCAACCAATAATTGTATATTGCTTATATACCCTTGTAAATGGTAGCGATTTTTACTCCTATCCTTATAATATTTTTCTTGAGAAAAATTATTTCTAAAAAACCGACACCTCCTGTAAAGTCTATATACTTTGCGGTGACACGCGCGCGCGGTACCCAAAGCGAAGCAATTGAAAAATGTTTGACGTGCTTTAAAAAACCGAGTTCAATTTTTGAATGATTGAAGATAATAAAAACGAATTTTTAAAGAAGCTCTATTTATTTATTATTATAAATATCAATGAGGAAGCAGACGAAGAAAAAAAGAAGAAAAGAACGAAAACTTAAATTCAAAGTTTTATTATTTAGGTAGTATACTGAGAGTGATTAGCAATTTATAGTTTTACAATTATTGTTTATTATAAATGAAATTTATCCACTTGGAAACAATCACGCATTCTTTTTTCGCACGCGCGCGAGAGACTGCTTCCAAGCTCCCCTGCTAATTATAAGTTAGAGTAATTGTAAACAAAACTATTTTATAACCATACGTCGTTAGAACTTTATGTTTGGACAAGTATTAACTTTAAGACGGAGTAAATCCGAAGTAATTGTCACAGAAGTTATTCGCGACATAGAGTGCAACGATGTGTAATAACGCGTTTTCATTATACGACAGGCTGCAGTTTATGGCTGCAAGATATCAAATGACGTTATTGTTGCATTGCATAATTCCCACGACGCGTGACATCAAATATTCAAGAAATATAGATCACACAGCTATCAGGAGAAAAAATAAATATATTTGATCGAATTTTTTCATTGAATCATCTATTGTTCGAGGATCACAGGAGATATGCGCGCTTTTAATTGGACGCGCCGCTTCATTTAATTGAAAAACCGGGAGATAAGCTCGAAAACCGTAAACAAGGCGTTGTATTATCGAGAACACGGACGGCGGGCGGCATGGACGGCGCTGCGGCTGCTGTATGCGGAACTTTTTTATGTGTCTTATCCGATGTGGTGCATTCATTGCACCCCGCGGAATACACCTTCGTGGATAAATATATGTGCGAACCGCAACGGCGAAATTAGTTCTCCTGAGCGAGTCGAATTTCGTCTACTTCTTGTCCCGCATCGCGCCGCTTCTCTTTTCCGCGCCAACTTGTGCAACGGAGATAGGGAAGAAAATTGTGGTACCTTTAATTAAAGGTCTCATTTCTCGGGCGTTCCTTACAAACCGTATTATACGTTGCCAGATGTATTACTACAGAGGCGACGAATACGCCTAGCTGATAGCAAATGGACGCTCGTTAATGGGACAAACAACGATGGAAGATACTTAATATTCATACTCAATATTCAAAAATTTAATACGCATTAATAAATTTGCAATTTCTTGAAGATCTATTTAATTAATATACACAATTTACTAATAGATTGAGGTAAAATTCAGGCAAGAGAATAGTCATACATCAAGTCCATGAGATATATTTTATTGTGCGAGCTGTTGACCAAGATCACAATTGAAGTTTCCTTTTATGATTATATACTTACTTTATTACTTTTATATTTAATTCTTAAAAAGAGTGCTGAAAAAAATTGTCTAAGAAATATTAAATAATAAAGATAAAGTGATTTTTCTTTTATATGAAATATTTTATGTTAATTTTTTTTACTATGTGATATCGAAAATTTTTTAGTTTTGCCGTTGTAGAATGAGAAAATAATAGGCCACTGGATTAGTACGATTATCGATTAGCTAACAACGGGAATTGCCGTAAATGGCGCTCCGATATTAATGCATTGGACGCGTGAGCGATATTCACGTTAATTACTTATCAATTTGTAATTAGGGATTATGGATTAAGGTGAGGATTTGGGTAATACAGCCAGAGAGAATACACAGCCATGATACCGTGCGCGACGCAACACGAAAGCACGTAAACTTTGAAATATTTCAAACGGCGCGGTAACATTAATCTGCCATAAGCAGATTAGCTACGTAATGAGCTCATCACCGTAATCGCATTTTTATATCCGTATTTCATACTTATCTCTAACTCGCATTTTATCTTCTTATACCTTTCTTATATGCATAATATTTCGCTATTATTGCTGTTAGATGGTTAATATTATCGTTTACGAATTATATGATTAATATTCTTTATTTAACGCTTGTATCTAAATATATGTATAATATTTGTGTCGGATTTGGAAAACTATACAAGAGGATTAAATTATAGAATGGAGCTAGATAAATGTGAAATATGGATATAAAAAGGAAATTACGTTGAGAGATATTATATGGATAATCTCGCTTGTAACGTTACTGTTGTGAAATATTTCAAAGTTACGTGCTTTCATGTTGCGTCACGCATGGATTACGTTCTTTTTGACGGCATTATCCCTCAATCCATATGGATATGGATTCTTTAATCCATAATTCTTAATTATAAATTGATATTTAATTAACATAAATATTGAAATTTTGCGTTAATGTTACGTGCATAAATTAATTTTAACAATACTTTAATAGCGCTAGTTATGTATTTACAAATGTTATACATTTTTTAGTTCTTAAATTGATTATGAAGGTATTATTAAATTAATAATTTAAAATTAGCATGTATATATTTTTGTTCAACTAAATGTAGATTTTTTTCTTTTTTTTTTGTTCAAGAAAAATTTAGTTTAGTAATTTGATGTCTTGCGTTTATTTTTTAATTAATTCTAAAAATTATATTATAATAAAAAATGAATTACTAAATCTCTCTCTCGCGTATAGCTTTCGTGATCCTCTCATCTAAATGCGGAAATAGGAAATTGCCAATGAATACACTCAAAAGACCGATTAACCGGGTTGGGTACACTCGAATCGTAGATAATCGGCGTCTTATATCGCGCCTTAATTATTTCGCGCTGCAGTAAAATCGGGATGCCGTTAATCCCGAAAATGTGCACTCGCCCCGTCGTGAACGTAACGTAGCGTGTTCTAATGAGCACTCGGCGCGCGCGAATCGATATCACGTTAATTCCAGAATATCCTGGGTCCCGAAACTGCGACTTCAGCGATAGCCGACTCGGATTTCTCGACAAACTTTCCGCGCGGTGAGCGAACGAGCGCGCCGCGCCGGCGGAGAGCGGGTTAAATTTGCGAGTCATTAAAGCGACGTTAGCAAGATGACATTACCATGGCAGTATCCCATGGATGCTGCTCGGTGTTGCGAACTCGTTTCCATGGTGTTGTTCTATAACAACTGGAGGGGTGGTATTAGAATCGCGAAATAACGCTCAAAAGTTATATATACGCGAACTTGCGGCTTCGATTTCACCGGGTATTTAAAGCAACGACGCGGAGTTAGATGGACTTGTTACTATACATTTTGTCAAAAGTTTTCGTAAGTTCGAAGGTTACTAAGCTTGACTATAAATTGTGCTTGACTATATATATATATCTCTCTTCAAATTTTAATGAGTTTCAAGAGTTCTACTAAACGATGTTGACGCCCAGTTTTGTTTTATGATGTCATGAAATTAAAATACGGTAATAAATTATTATGATAATCGCTTACGTAATAATTATAAGAATTAATAATTGCGTAACGAAATCTTTGTCTCGCAAAGTACACCGTACAATATAACGCTAAAAATATTTGCCATTAAATAAATTAGTTGCACTGAAAGATAAGTGCTATACACATTATTAAAATATACTCCTTTCCTTTTTCTTACGAGTTATGAAACACCTCCTTTCTTATTTTAATTTCTTACCATCCTTGCTTTCGCAGAATTAATGAGCCTTTGAAGATGCTCATCCATTACAATATAACTAGTGTAATCAACATACATTGTTTTGCAGTTTAAAACAAGATTTAGCTTCTTACGAAGTTGTTGTTCTGGTTGAAGTTATGTTACTTCTGATTTTGGAAAGTCTTTAATTTGTAATATAAAAATTTAATATAAGAACGCATTTTAACAGGAATTGCATACCATTTAATATAGGAACACTATATTTACTTTTAGGAAAAAAGAAACTTTTTACAAGTATGAGTTTAGATCTATATGACAGTGTAACGTCAATGCTATTAAAAGATATATATTGCACAGACCTTGCACAGGCAAGACCTTTTTTATGGAAATTGGATTTTGGTAAAATTGGATTGGTTGAAACTTTGGAAATAGATAGTTTATGTGATCCAATCCAATCCAATCCAATTTTCATAAAAACTGTGCGGGGTTTTTTGAAAAAATTGAAAAGTAGATACGACTTGACTCTCTCTCTTTTGATAGAATAAATTCAATAAATAAGCAAATATCTTTACATCGATGAAAAGGATTTAGAATTTGGATTTATGAAATTATGTATTCATACTGAAAAAGATAGCACTGTGTTGATGCTCTTTCTCTTCTTCTTTTCTTGGTTACACAGGCGTTATCTTCCAACTGGAAAAGAATGCAGCGGTATTATTTGTCGCTTTTGCAATTTCACCGACGCGGAACAGGAGAACGAATGTATATGGCGTATAATTAATCGTATAAAAGTAAGCGCGCGCACAATTAATTGTCTCGAAGGTTATTACAACGAATTACAGCGGTACGCCACGGTGCATTACAGTCTGTGTTAATTAGAATATCCGGGCAAAGAGTGGCGTCACGGGAGTGATGATGTTAATGTGCCGCATTTATTTGCGCGCCGCGGAGATTTGAGTGTTTTTTGTTAATTTTCTGGAAAGTCGCTCTGCGACTTCATAATTGCCGTCGACAATTAATAATAATAAAAATTTACTCACTATCCTTGCGTGAACTAAAAATGTTTCTTAACTTTTATTAGTTCAAAGTTTAGACTATAGTAACCTTTCGTTCAAACTTTTATTATGATAAATCATTTTATTACGATAAACCATAAATTTCTATACTGCAAAAGCTTTCTCTTTTTGAGAGGAAATAGGAAGTTTGTATGACCAAATGCAAGACAAAATTTGCAAATTAATTTTAGGGGAAAAAAGGAATGAATAAACACACAAAGTTCTTCATATATAGATATTATTTTTACTATTATATTTCAGATATATTAATTTGTAATACACAAAACTTATTAAAATGTAGGAGTTTTTTGTAATTAAAGGCAGGACCGAAAATTTCGAGTGCCTCGTGTTTCACTATTATTCCATAACTTTTAAGGAAGCAATCTACTATTTTCTGGTTTAGGTTTCTTCAGTCCAATTATTTCTTTCCTTGAAATAAATTCGCAAATTTTGTCTTTGACTGTACAAACTTTCTGTTCCTCATTAAACATTAATATTTCCTAATATTAAGCATCCCATATTATTAATCTTATCATAATCTTGCAAAAAATTAAAAAATATTTGCGTTTTTTAAATAAAACATTGAGTTTATGTGAAAATGGAACATATTTTAAATTATAAAACATTTATAAAACATTATTGCCTTTGTATTTTATATTTCAGGTACTATAAAGTTACAAGACTGTAATAGCTTAAAAACAATAAAAACTCAAGAATATGTATATAGTAAAAAATTTATATTTAATGTGTTTAATTTTTTACTATTTTTTTAGTCCAATTCTTTAATTAACTTAAAGTCAATTTTTCCTTAGCGAGGAAAGATTATCGAAGAAAGCTTTTCAATCTTCAGCGGTATATACATATGTTTCTAATTTAGTTTAAAATTAGAATTCCATTGAATTTCTTTCATTTAATTTTTATTTCAAATTAGTTAAAGAATGTAGTTCAGTAATTTATTTGATTCCTTGAATTTTAGTTCGTTTAAGAGAGGCTTACTTTCTCAACCATTTATATATAACTTGAAAATTATTAGTGTCTTGACATTTCTTATTTCTAAAGAAATTGATTCGAAATTAATGAATTTATCAATAGAAAACAATGTGCAAGACATGAAATAAGTACTTTGTGTATATTATATGTATAGATATATATTTAAATTTTAGTCATAACCACGAAAGTTATTTTTTGAATAAGAAGTGAAAGAAATGGATTGTGAAAAAATTAATAAAATACGTACATGAATTAACTGAGGATATAAAATCTAGAAGTAGTTAGATTAACATCACAATCTAATTTAACATGCTTTATGACATAAAAAATCTAATTATTAATAATTAATTAATGGATACATATCAAAAGTACTCAATCTTTGCTTTCTGTGAGCATATGCGTTTTTTTATAATTCTCTAGACTGACCCAGAAATAAGGAATAAATTATTATGCTAGCGATCTTGATTAAGTAAAAACCCTCTCGCACTCTACTTAAGAAGTTTAACTGACTCAGCAACTTGATTCGCGCCACCATCTGTGTCGCAGTTTACGTAAAGGGTTACAACTGACGAATGTATTAGTACTATCTAAAGTAGCAAAGTTGCGAAGTCTCATTTACAATCAGCAGACGGAATGGAGTGATATTTAATTTTCCAAACAAGAAAACTGTGCGGAACGTTGTGTAAATTCGGGAATTGTGGCATGGAATAATGACTGCGAAATGAATGGTAGCATAACTTAACTTATTGTTAGAGTATCAAGGTTTTATTTTTCCACGAATTGACATATTTCGAATACGAATATATTTAAATTTATCGGAAACTTTTATTTTATTAAAAAGATGTTGATATAAGAGTAACATTAGTAATTTTGATAATTTATTTATCTGTTATAACAAACACAAAATTTTTTTACATAATTCAAAGACTTGCTGCACGGAAATATAATTTTTTATAAAAGCTTTTATAAAAAATATTTGCAAAGAGGTAGGTACACATAAAATTTTTGAATTGAAGGATTAAGCAAAATCCAGTTTAATACCTAGTTTACCGTAGAAAGCCCGGCTTATCGCAGGGCTCTATTTATTCTTCAGTACTTCGTCTATCGGATAGTAAATGACACCACTCGCAGACGATTTGCGATGAAAAATTTTCAGCCATTTGTGGCGTAATGCCCCATTCTTTTGGTTTATTACTTGACGTTCGGCATTACGGCGCGGCGGTTTTATATTCTCTTGAAATATATATTATAGAACATGATATTATATATTACATGTGTGATCCGTTTGGACTTAACGACTAACGATGGGGTATGTTCACTGGGGAAGTTCCGACAGTCAACCGGCTTTGCGTTCGTCCGACAGTAATTGCTATTAACTTGAATATATCGAGCCCGTCGTTGTAACTCCGCTTCGAAGTTCCATGCCAAATCGCCTCAACTAAACTACGCTGAGACATCCCACGGTTATAACTAGGCCGCTGTTCGCGAAAGTGTGGACGGCCCTATAATTATTACGCGACGGACTCACAGGCGAGGGAGAACTTGGGCGCGCGGCGAGAACTTCTGAACGATATTGATGAGCCGCGGAAGCAGCCTGTTAACGCGATTGTTCGAGTAGTTCGACAAACAATGCCCATCGCGGGCGAGCAAGTGCGAGCGACGTCTTGATTCTGCAATGTATCTATTAAGTGAGCAACCGTGCTATTTAAGAGCGTTTAGTCGAATTGTGAGCGAAACTGAATTTTCGTAAATATATTGTCAATGTACGATACATACTCGTATGCAATGACTTTTGAAAGATAAGATGCAATATTTATATCTATTATTACAAAATTATAGGGATAATAAATCTTCATAAAAAAATAAGCAAAAAAAATTGAAAAAAATTTAAATTTTTGAAATTGATGTTTTTGAAAACAAAATCTGGCACAGAAAATTTATTGCGATTTGTTTTTTAGACAATTTATTTTTAATTAATAAAAATCTTTACAAAAACTTTAAAATTAGTTTTTTAATTTATTTTTAATATTTTATCTTTATTTTTTCTGCTTTTGTTTTATTTTTATTCATTACCACCGTTTATTTTAATTTTTAAATATTAGTTTCATATCTATTATTATTATTATTGCTAGATATTATGATTGGGATATATATACTATAATTAATTAAATGATGAGGTTATATAAATTATCATGACATATGTTAGCACAGTTTTTTAAATTAGATTTTATTTTTAAGACAAATTTTTCATTTTTACTTTATTAGCATAAAGATATAAGCACAGGATAATTATTGCACACAAATTATAACTATATTGTATATTAACGTAGCGACATACGTCCCTGAAATTATAAAGAAAATTATTCTCAATAGTAGAGCAATGATTCTTTGGTACAGATTTTATAGGTATAACATCACGTAGTTCAGCCTGTTGAAACTCTTTTCATTTGCATGTAGCCAACGTTTCCAATACACATTGAAATAAGCGAAGTGATTCAGTTGGATAGAATCTGTGAAACTTTGCGTTGACAAGAACAGTTTTTCTTTGGCAAACAACTTAACGAGATACTTTCTTAGCCGCTCTTGACTTAAATTATGTACGGTTTTATCCCCATAATGTGCTGTTAAGCTTTATTTGTAAAAGAATTGTTGTTCTTAATTACTTTCACTTTAATATAAATGTATAAAAAGTGAAATTAAAGGGTAAATTTGAGGTATACTGCTAAATGAAATAAAATTATACGTATAAACTTGTAAAGTAAAAGGTAATCTGAAGAAAAGAGTACGATAATATAGATCAATTTATTAGATGGATAAATCTTGAATCTTATTTATTTCGATTTTAATGACCAGCTTGTTTTAATAATATCTATCATGTTACGTTTAAATTAAACTTTATAGCACAGAAAAGAAATAAAATAATTTCTTATAAAAGATAAAACGCTTTTCATGTGATAAATTACTGTAATACAATAAAAGTTGCAATAAAATATTATAACTTAATTTATGAATGTTTATGTATTTTTCATATATTTCTATTTTTGTGGTCAAAATAAGTTCAATTTTATTAGAGTATTTCCTTACGCGCCATACAAATAATCTATATTTCAATTATAGGTGTGAATATATATTTTATGCAATTGCTATTTAAAAAAAGGAAGAGAGAAAATTTTTAATATTTACTATATAAATTACTTCGTAATGCAAATCTGCAAATTGAAAGTTAAGCATATTTATATTTTTATTTATATTTATATTTATTTTTTTTTATTTTACGGAGTTCTGTTTGTGTGTGTGTGGTGTGTGTTACATAATATTAAACATCAACTCGGGTTTATCGGCTTGCGTAAATTATCTAAGGTGACTGAATATTACACAAGCGTATACAGATTAACTCTTACTACCTATATATAATCCGTACGAGTAAATGACGCGTATAACGCGATATCGCGCGAAAATAAGATAAAACATATGATTCCGCCGTTTAGCTGGCTCATAGAAGATATTAGTTGATTTACTATTACGGCGCTTTGCACAGACGCGGTATATGGATTAAAGAAGAGGCAGAAATCTGAGATCAAAGTTTTCGCATTAAGTAGAAATTCTCGAAATGCCACGCGAGGCCGAGCGAAATTATGCAATCATATCTGTGTGAATATTTGACTTCCTCGGCTCGGCAAATCTCGTTCCGTCTCGACTCCCGGTAAGTAATAGCGCGCCATGTATACACGTGCGTCTGTAGTTAGGTACGTCTGATTAAACATTATAATTGGCAGTCGACAGGAGGACTCGTTAGAATCTCCATCTGCGGCTGTGTGATAAGCGCGACCATCGAGTCGGACATCGTTGCGTCACAATTTCTGACTTAATTATGTGACCGTCGTGCGCGCAGAGGGTCCTAGATGACCAATATTTTTTTACCTGCAGATTCAGTTATATATATTTGTAGATACAGATTTTATTTATTTAAAACTGACCTTAGCGTAATCTCATGTATTAAACTTTTTAATATTTGACATTAAACATTTTATTGTTGACTAAGCTGCTTTGTCGAAGGTAATCTAGAAATGACTGGGTTTCTAGTAGTTTGCGCATGATATGATTAAATGAGCTTGGATTATGTAAAGTGCTAAAGGTGATTGTGCGCTCGAAAACTATCTTTACTCCCTTAATTTTTCATCAAATCGAACATTTCGACTGGTAATTTCGATGTTTGATTCATCGCCTCGTAACGAAGTTATGTTAACGTACTATGTGGGTCTCGAGCAGACATATATGTCTATATAGTCGCGTCCTGCCGTTTAATTGCAATTAATGTGTTGACAACTATCCGCGCGCAACAACTCCAATAGCGTCACAAGAAAGAAATGAATTTTGAAGAGAAGTTTCAATATGCTGTTTGCTAGCTCGTATAGCCAAGTTATATTACGGCTTCACTAATTTCAAACAGGCACGATTTATGCGTCTTTTATGTGTCAAAAACTTTTAATGTACAATATAGTTCTAATTACTCTGCAATAACTGAAATATATAAATACAGCGGAAATTTCATACACGATTCATAACTTCGTATAACTATGTAATTATATGTTGTGATTCGTATAACATTGAATTTAAAATTTATCAAAGTTGAATTGTACACGAAAAAAACGGTTTTGCTCAAATATCTAAAAAAGCTAGATACAGATCTGAAAATAATTTTGTTGCACCATCAAATCAATTATATATTAGTATAGGTCGCTGAAGTATGATAACGCTGTAAAAAATTTTGACATTTTAGCAATCAGTTCGAGTGTTCTACTTAATTATTCTGATGGTGCAACAAAATTATTTTCAGATCTATATCTAACTAAAATTTTAAATATTTTAGCAAAATCATTCTTTCCGTATATATATTATATATGTATGTACAAATTTTTACAATTAAAGAATACTAAATTTGTTACATATAATACGTGTATATACATATAAGTAAATAGATTTAAACTTATATGCGGCGTGTAAAAATATTGAAATATTCGGTTTTATTGATAATCTCAGTATAGCTAGGTACATGTCATGATCAATGGGTTTCAATACCGTCCTATTTTTATTTTCGGAAAATAAATGTCATCTCTTCGTTAACGATTAACGGAAACTGTGTAATAACGTGGTGAATTGTGTCGATATATCGACAGCGAATATAAAAACTGATGGCTATTAAGCAGTCACACGCGGAAAGTCAAATAAATTATTTTGCGGAAAACCGCAGATAAAGTGATTTAAACATGCTAAATAATATTTTATAGATGTAAATACAGATATAAAAAGTAATGCGAATATAAAACTGATATATGTCTTTATGTAAGATCGATCTTTTAAACAATCTATTATTATGTATTCAATTCAGAATTGATTTTTTTATTTATATGATTGCAATTTATAGCTAATTCATCTTAATCTCATGGAATCATTAATAAATGGATAAACTGTTATCCATTTATTAATAATTATTATACAAAATCTTTCAGATTTATTATTTTTAAAATTAAATTATTTGCGGTATCGTTTCTTTCTTAATCTTTTTCTTCAGTTAATATGACATTTCAGTGCCATTCGACAGTTTTGACTTTTGATCGATCACGCATAAAGACGCTTATTGATGACTTTAGCTACTTCAAAAACTTCATTTATCCGTCAACGTCTGAAAGACGAGCAAATCGTGTTTGTTAGAGATGACGGATGCAAATTAGGGAACGTAGTTGAGGTCGGGGATAATACTTCTAGGGAAGCGAGCTTAATCACGGGTAGTTCTTTAATAATTGCCTTATCCGCGTAAACGGGATATTCGCTCGGGCAAGACGATCGATATTTATGCACGACTTAATTTTTTTCCCTTACTTATTAACAGCACAATGTGATTTGTTTAAAAATAAGTTATTTTTATATATGAAAATTTTAAAAAATTATGAAGAAGGTTTGGATGCACAAGTTTTGTGATTTTGATTATCAATTATTTAATTGTAAAATAATTAAAAGCATTGCTCTTATGCTTTTTGCATAGTGAATTATATTATATTTTTCTGATTGTAACAATTATTTATTACTTTTCGTCAATGATTATATAAACATTAAATGCATGTATTTAAAATAGGTGGAAACTTATTTTTTTACTATATAATAATATATCTGTTGATTTCTTAAAATTTATTATGCGTGTTAAACTTGATGTTAAAAGTTATTAATATTTGTAAATGGTTTAAATTGTAACTCAGAACATTCAAGAATTGGAGTAACAGTATGACTGCAAAATTATATATTTATATATTACGAATAAGAGAGAAGAGGATATATCGATAAAATTAAACACCTTTAGGGGAGAAAAAATTATTCATTAACAGCAGCATTTTTACGTATTGTATCTTTTATTGCGTGTGTGCAACACTTTGTGTAGTGAATCTGCCTTGGGTAATCCAGGTTCGTTCTGTCATATTCATTAATATGATGAAAGATGAAATAGACTGGCTCACACACACACATGAAAAATATTTTTTTGTTTTTTACTCCGCGTTGTATCTTCATAAAACTGAGATCAACAGCACTGTTTCTTGTTTTTAACTTAAATCTGATATAGTGAATATTATATAAAAACTGTGGAGAGAGAGAGAGAGAGAGAGAGAGAGAGAGAGAGAGAGAGAGAGAGAGAGAGAGAGAGAGAGAGAGAGAGAGAAATATAATCGATAGAGAGTAAAATAGCAGAATCTCGCAACTTTCTTATTTCTATTATTGCAAGAGAATTTAATACAAAACCTAATTCCATGCTTATTACGATATATTTTTAACATTAAACTTTATCATTTTATTGAAAAAATTAAAATGTTATCTTGTGCTAAAATAAAAGTAAAAAACAAGCCTATGTTAAAAGTATATTTCTCGTGATTTATATTGCTTATTATATGAAAGACGACTTATTGTTATTGCTTCCTCATAGAGGAAGCTTTGTTTTCGTAAATTTGTATATGAACCTTTGATCGCGTATAAAGTTAGCTCTAATTGATCAAATTTAAAAAAATTATATATAAAATAGGGGTAGAAGAAACCAAAGAGAAAAGATTGTTTTTTGAGTTTTTAATGTCAATATGTTCAGAGTGTTCTAAAACGTCGAAATATTGCATTAAAAAGAATGTCGGTATGTGTGTATGTATGTATGTATGACTGTGCCAAATTTACAACAATTTCTACAACTCCAGAATTGATCAACCAAATCTTAACGAATTATATATGAAATAGGGGTAGAAAAGACTGAAGAATATAATAGTTGAATATAATTTTATACAAAAAATAAATTCTTATTATCAAAATATTGAAGTTAATTAAAAATAACTATTTTTAGTGAGATGATATCAATTTAGAAACACTATTCTGAGAAAAAGGTATAAAAAATACAAATGCACAAAGATATATATTAAAAATATGTTTGAATTTCATGAAAGTCTTTGAATATATTTTGCTTTCACCCATTTCTTCAAAAGTAGAAGAAAAATGTGCTCTTTTTGCGATTTATTTCAAGGTTTATTCAGTTTTCATTACTAATATAACGATTCTGTTTCTTGCACAGAGGGAAGATGAACGAGATGGAGCAGGTTCCTGAGGGTTGAGATAGCGTGGATCCTCGAGATGACCGGTTGGAGAATGCAGTCGACCGCCTCGGTGCTCGGCGTCATCGCCATTGTCTCCGTCATGATTACTGTCACTGCATCAGGTGGGTGATTCAATGTTTTTGCTTGACGTTTTTAATTTTAGCACAGACACATTTACACGACATCTACTAAAACTTGAATAACTTATTAAAACGCAATATAGTATAGCAATATATAAAAATATCAACTTAATGTTATCTTCTGACTACTTTCATATTGGGCTAATGCGATTTCACTCATTATTATTGGAAAGATATAGATAAGAATTATAATCATGAATTAAATGGGAATTTACACAGACATCGAATTATATGCAATTAGACACAAATAATACAAAGGTTTAATTAATTTTCTAAGTTATGTAATGTACATATATTTAATAATGTAAAAGTTGAATTATGTATTAACGAAATAATGGCATTTGTTAAAAAAATTTTTACATTCAATATGTATTGCATGTAAAATATCACAAAGCTTTTAAAAGGACAATAATTTGAGGGACTTTTATATGAATTGCTGACAACAAAAATCTCGAATATTTTTTTATTTTCGCGCTAAATTCGAGCCGGTCGCTCTCTGCTTGCAACGAATTTATGGTACACTTTTTCGATTGAATACTCTCACGATGTAATATTATTGCGAGTAAACGAAGGTTTATTTGTCTCAGTTTATCGGAATGCGAGGATTTTTAATTAACCTGAATGTTTAGTTGCGCTATAAGCGTCGAGTCGTAACAACGGAAAACGGCCGTGCCCGGAAGGATAAAAAGGGCGAAACTCTTTTGTAGCTACCGAGCCAGTTGTTCTATAAAGTCTTTATACGAAGATAACCCCACCGGAATTTACTTTCTTGCGCTTCCTAGCAATTACCATTTGGTAGGCGAATGCCCTTTCACGCAGTTCCGCGCACCCTACGAAATCTGAAAGTATACCGAATAACGAGATTGCGCTTAATGTTGCCAGCTTTTCACAGATAAAGACATTGTTATTTTTATGAATCATAATAACTCTAACTTTAAGCGATACATTTTTTTCCCTAAAAAGAACAAACAATAAAATATTAATCGGTAAATAATTTTAATAGTTCTTGCCAAAAAGAGGCAAAGAGATTGAAATATGTTCCTTTCTACTATAGTTGAAAAGAAAATGAAAAAGGGTTTTACATTTTGTAAAATAGATGTATAGTATTAAATTGTAACATTAATACACATTTTGTGTTATATCAGGAAAAACCCATTACATGGTTAATATTATAGAGTATAGAATATATAAACAAAATTATAATATCTATATATTGATGAAGACAATATAATAATTGATATAAATTATACGTATAATAATTGTTGATGAAGAAATATATCAATATACAACTATATAACATGCGTTTGAAATTGATGCATAACATGCAAATAGTATTAGAAACAAAGAGCGATAAAGAAATAATTAATATATATATCTATAAAGCCTTGCATGGATTTTACATTATTAGAGACAAACCCAAAATTATACAAATTAAGAAATTTTTTAGGAAAAGTATTTTGTTCATTATTACGCTTGCATTTAAAATTATAAAATTATCATAACAAGTTACATATTTTTTTCTTGTGAGAATTATCTCGTGAAAACGCCGTATTTCCGAATCGGGGGATTTCCACTCTATTAGACTTACTTTTAATTCAACCCATCACAGACCGACGTCCATCTGGGACTGCATCTGTCGCGCCCGCAGGAATAATCTGCGGAATCTTCTTCGCACGTCTCGCGAATTTGTCTATATCACACGTGACAAGCGTAAATTCTTGCTGACAAATTGCGGAGCGCGGAGAGATAGGTGCGCCACGTTACTTCGGCACGTCCGCTCGATCGTAGCGGGCTCTGAAAACGCGCTCGGCTCCGAAGGTGGAAAAGGGAATTAGACGCGAAATTTGCAGACGCGCCGCGGCGAATGAAAAATGATACGTTACTTATGCATCGGTTACACGGACCCGATCGGAAGGCTATCAATCACAAGGAACAAACGCGAAGTGTATCTTCATTTTATGGTGCAGCAGGCTGTATCGCGCGGGGGGCTAATCGCCGAAATTTCGCGCGAATCACTTGCACTCCCGCGGAGCAATGGCGCTTTTAAGCTCCGCCAGCCGCTGCGGCATATCGCACGGCGGCGATCAATCATTTGCACAATTGCTTGTATTCAGGACGCGAGATTGAAGAAAAAGCTTTCCCAGACGGATCGGCAACAAAACCCGAGACGAGGGCGCGGAGCGCCTTATCTGTTATCACAGAACGTGTTATATTCGGAGCATGTTCACGGAGAGATCGGACCGCCGCGAACAATAATACGTGTAATCCCGAACAAAGCGAAGATTAATATGCCAATAGAACTTTGATAACACCGTTGGAAATTACTCAAACCGAATCGGAACATGTTCGAATCGCAACTTAAATTCCACGTCGCAGTTTAGTTTCGCAAGTATCTTGATATGAAATATGGAATAATTAAATGATGACAAAGTGATCTTTCTCACAGGCAAGAATTGCTCAGAAGTTTTCTTGGATTCTCGCGGAAATCATTGTATGCACATCCGCCGTTTTATAAATCACTTTTCAAATATATTTCTTTGAGCACACAGAAGCACGAAGTAAATAAATTGTGATATATCGATTCGTCTGCAAAAAGAAACATTGCACGAGAGAATCTAGCGATCTTCGAATTTCCCACCGAAATCTCTGTATACACGTCTGCCGTTTTATCAATCATTACGAACGTCGTCGGTGGCCAAAATTACACGGCGTTGCTCGACGCGATCGATCGATCACTCGCGACGCAAAGCGTGCGCTAAATTGCTTCCGAACGACGCGAACGACGAACGAATGTCACGTCGTTGCTGTTGCTGTTGCCATTACAGCCTGTGCTATCGTCGTGGCCGGCAATATCGATTCGCCTAAACAAGATCGCCCATGCCAAATATCACGATATATATATCGGCTCGCTGACGTTTGCGCATTTTTTGAACAATGTAAGCGAGATCGGCGATTCGCAAAATTTTCACAAAACTGTGTACTGCAGTATTAAAAGTTGTCAACATAGAGATAGTCGAGATTTTGAAAAATGATAAGTAAAACAGATAAATTTTACGATAGTTGAAAGTTATAGAAAACTTGGAAAATTTGAAAAATAACTTGCTGTAATTAAACATTTGTGACTGAATACCTTTCACAAATCACTTATCTATGGATTTTTTAGCCAATAAAATGCTTTTAGACACATTAGTAATTTTTTAAGTAAAAATATTAAAAATGATTAATCCTCTTTGAATTAAAAAATTTTTTAAATTATTAACAAAAGTGACGAAAATTTCGGATTTTTAATAATATTAGTGTATAGCAAAATATTTCTATTTAAAATGTAAGATAGTATACTGTAAGGTTTAACATGCTAAGATGGAAAAGTATATGGTACTCTTTATAGTTTCTTTCTTCCGTGGTGATTTGGTGATCTTCAATTTTCGCGCAAGAGTAGCGAAGATGAAATAAGGTATAATATAAGGCTGGACTGGTGTAACTTCTCGTGACGAAATAGAGAAAATTGAAGAACAAATGTCTGAGGAACTATATAAAAGCTGTAGCTGTTCCGAGTAATGGTATTAGAATAGAAGATACAGAGGGAGATATAACACTGTCTGATAGAAGTCGCGGTAGATGGCAATCTTGTAATCCTCCTCGTTCGCCATCACACGGGCAGATATAGCAATGATGGAGGTGATCGCAGTATATTTATAGCAACTGTTACTGTTGTGAGAGCAATATCCACTTGCGTAAATAGGATTGCGACGATTGTCAGACATCGCGCGATGCGCGCATCGGAACATCAACGAATCTACGTTATGGCCGCGATGACACAGTTTCTTTGCACAATAAATAATACAACAGCGTAAAAGTTTTATCTTTTAAAGCATTACTACGAATATATTTCGTACGAACGTATCTATGAATAAGATCAGGGCTTCTCAAACTAAGATTCGCGACCCCTCACAAGGGAACGGTACGAAAGTGTCAATTTAGTCCTTTGGATACAATTGGATACAATTTATGTGTAATTTCTGAATTAGAGGGTGGTCCATGCAAAAGCACTTTTCATAATGTGCACAACAAAAGAAAACTGAATTACGAAATCTGCATTAAAGTTGCGATTTTATAGGAATTTCTACCTTCCACTTTGAACCATGTATTTCTCAGCAACCGTTTATCTCCACACCTACTTCTGAAAATAATTATATCTTATTATGCCTTGTTCTAGTTTTGGCCCAGCCTCCGGACTATTTAAATTGATATTTTCGTACCGTTCCCTCGTCAGGGACTCGTGCAATATTATTGAGGGTCGCGGAAACATTTAAAAATATCATTTTTTTTGGAAATAATTAGGTAACTAGTTTCTATTTCTATATAAAAATCTACTTTTTGTGGTTCTTATATAATAAAATGTCATAGAATTACATATTCTCATAATTTATAATAATTTCTGATAAGTATTCAAGTGTATCGTTTAATATTTTTATATTTAAGTAACTCTCTTACGATTTTCATCTATGTTGACGCGAAGTTTTTGATTTACAATCAATCGTAAAAAAATGTAGGTGAAAAAAACTATGTGGATGGATTTTCTATTGCAACTATATTCTATAAAGAAAAACCGTTCACTTGTATTAAAAGTAGAACAGATTTTTAATCATATAAAAGGAAATTTGTCGGTCGCGCTAAAGTAAATTTCGTTGGATGACAGAAAGCGCGCCGAGCGAAGTTTTCAAAAGAGTTTGTTTATCACGAGTTTCCTCATGGACTTCGATTGTGATCGAAGCCACACCGGGAAAAGCGAAATCTTATACCGAAAACTTTGCCAGGGTTCTCGCAAATAAAAGCACGATCGCGATACGCACGCTCGCGAAATGAAATTCCTGCGGAAGCGAACCTGCGGCACTTTTGTTTCGGGAAAATACGTGCCGTTGTGTCGCGCACAAAGAAATTACACACTCTGTTATTATCACGTGGTACTCGTATCGCGCGGAATATTTCAAAGTGAACAGGATGTCGCGCGCAGATTTTCAGCCTTTGTTCTATTTTGGTAGTTTCCGAAACGGATTTCCGAATTGGGAAGATTGTACGAATTATATAATCTCCCTAAATTTTTATTGCTAAAAACGTATGCCTTCTCGTTAAAGAGATATATATATATATTAATTGAATACAGAGTGTAATCGATTTTAGCAACATTCCCGAGTTTGTACTTATGTCACTCTCAAAGCAAACGATTCGTGTGCGCCGCCTCATTTTTATAACATTTTTAGATCTGAGATTTTGATTGGCCATTTATTGGCTCTCCTCCGAGAGCTCTTGAAAAACCCATAAAACTCCCGGTCGTACTTTTTACGTCTGCATTTAAATCCTCACCCAACCGGAGATCCCCTCGTTCCAAGTCATAAATCTCGGCGAAGCAAACGCTCCGCCTCGTCGGCATGTCGATTCACCCTCGACACGATTGGCGAACCTGTGTTCACCCTTACATTCCCCCGCCCACTGTGTGCATACATCCGGTGTTCTGACTTAACTTTACTTATCGTTAATACGGCATGTTTGTTTCCTTCCCGCAGAAGCGGAGAACGGCGCCATTGAGCGTGGCATCAATCATCTCGATGACGAAGATCAACGCTTCGACGAGAGAATCGCGAAGAATCGCACTGTCGAAATTGGTTTCGCTGGCTGGTCTCGCGGCAACGACACAACAGCCCTCGAGGAAGTCATTTCCGCTTTCACGGTTGAGTACCCGACCTCAACGAAGGATTTGCCCTCGCTTGTTACCGTAGATCCTCATTTCGACAACGCGTCGAAGAGATACGTAGACGATCAGATGATATTCGCCTCGAAGAGGATCGAGGACTCGGGACAGGCGAAAGAGGCTCTGGCGAAGAGGCTGGACCACGAAGACGTTCGAGGGACGTACGACTCGACGATAGAAAAATCGAAGGACGACTGGCCGACGATGATATCGGTGGAGAAGGTGGAAGATATTACGGAAGCGAGATACGGCGAGCAGAGAAACGTGCAAGATATCAGGGCGATCTCGTTCCAAGTACCGCCGCCGGACGAGAAGGAGGAGGACTATCAGGACAGCCGACAACAGGAGAAGACTAGCGTCGGCCATACGAATGAAACGAGGAAGCTCGGCGAGACCAAGAAAAATCAGTCTAGACCGGCGAATAACTTGCTGCTGACCGGCAAGTCGACGAAGGCCTTCTACGAGATTAAACCGTCGATCAGGACGCTCGAAACGGAACGCGGTCGTGATCATCAGTTTCAAATCACCACTCACAGAACGTTGTTGGAGAGAAAGTTCGTCCTGCCCAGCGATAGCGCTATTGGAAAATTCGGCCCGTATTTCGAGGACGGCGATCGAGAGATAAACGTCACCGCGAGAATCGGCAGTACCGTTTTGCTGGACTGCAAAATCGGCATGCTAGGAGATAAAAAGGTGAGTCGCTTCATTCGCCGTTAGTCTCGTTAATCTTACTCTCAGTTATGTTTTGGTTATGGTTACACTCGGTATACTTTCAGTCTCAGTATATAATTTTACTAGTATTTCTTTGTGACAATTACACTGCAATGTCTTTATCCATTTAATCTTGATATGTTCGCACCTAACGCTAATTGGAGAGCGTGAGATTATTTAATGTATCTGTTATCATTGCTAAAGATGGCTTAAAGAAGAACCGAAACGTACGATTTACAACTTTTTATTGAATTGTTAAATTAAATTTTACATTACATTTTAAATCACGTATAGCTAACTGTGTTTAATTCTCAAAGCTCACTTTTTTCCTGTTACTTTGTTAATTTCAATATCGAGAGTTTTTAGTTAATTATCCATTTATTTACTTATACGAGTCTCTTTAATTCTCTTATCTCACTTTAAAAGTTTCCACTATTATATGCTACAACTTGCAGTAAATTTATTTTATCTTGTCAAATTAGACTAACTTTGTTAGTCTAATCAGAAAGACCGCACATTTTTCTCTTTCAAATAATGCGAATCGAGGGAAAAGCGTAACGATCGAGAAGGTAAAGCCGAGGGTACGGGAAAGATGCTGCGGCGAGTAAGCGGAGGCGCAAATTATAATTGCAAACATCGTTTGTTAGTGTCCGCCGCGCGTACGCGCTCTCGTCTGTCTTGTCGTTACGAAAGTTTTCGCATTTCAATCAGTGCCTCCTCTCGGTACCTCCCTGTCCATTTCTCCCCGTGATTTTTATGTCCATGCATTTGCTCCTCGTCGCGCTCGGGCGGCTTGAAGTTCCGAGACACGCGGCGCGCTCGAGATTCCCGCGGGATTCATATTCCGTATAGAATACGTAATGCGAAACCGATTGCGGTGGGATGGTAGTATGCCAAGGAACGAAAACGAGTGCGACCTGAGTGCGAGGCGTGTATGCGTGTCGCGTGGATGTCGCCTAAGTAGCTGTACGAGAAATATAGCGCGTTATGTGCGTGTGGTGTGCGCGCTCCGCGAATAGCAAACAACTCGAAAGGAACTTAATTATGAGATATCGCCCGTGCCGTTCGCCAAGTCGTCTCCTTTCGGTAAAACGGCTACTTAAGGCGTCGCGACGAATGGTTACTTGAGGAAATATTTGTTTGCGTTAAATGTTTACTTGTAATTATGACTTTTAAGTAGAGTAATTCCTATATAATACAGGCATTATTACAAGAAACGCATTGTAACTATACTGAATGATATCTCGGATTCAAAAATACCTATACTTTGTCTCGAAAGGTGAAAGGTGAGGATGACGAGCTAAAAAGCGTTATGAGTTTCAAATTAAGATTCGATTAAGATATCTTTTTTCGATTAAGATATTTTTAAATAAGATTCAATTAAAATGTCTTCTGATTTTTTATCTAACTTGATACTTTTATGACAGGAGAAACGGAATTATATGCATTATATGAAACACACGTATGTATGTGAGATTAATTTAAACGTTTCAAATAAAAATAAAGATATAGTTTTTATTCAACCGTCACTTAATCTGTCATTTAATCAGAAAATATAACGAAGTTAAAATAGATATTTACTGCATCTACTAAATCTTGAGGTACGTTACGCATCAGACTTTTAATATTTAAATTTAATAAAAGTCCAATTAGTTAAAGGTTTTTTTGCGTGTTCCCCTTCTTTGCGTTACGCCATCTTCTCTTAAACAAAAGTTGACCCTTTAATAATTTCATCATGTTAAATAAGAACTACCGAAGCGATATTCTTTTGAATTCAATGGCATATTCTTCTCCGGCGACACGCGAAATTTAATTTGGGCGAAACGCATAAGGGCCCGTCCGCGGCTCGCCCGGAAATTATTTTCCCCGTTTCCTTTCGGCGAGAGGTTCTCCATAACATAATTCGGCGCGTTTACGAAATCTCTCGGACGGTTAATGTTTCCGTCGCAGACGTTAAGTTTTCGCGAGACACACTTTTATCCGCGATGACAAACCGTGATAACTTGTCCAGTGATATCCCGTTATTACGTCCGGTTGACACGTATATAGAATGAGGTCGAATCTCGAGAGAAAGCTTTGAAAGCGGAAAGAGGACACAATGGAAACGTCGTTATAGATTGCATAAAGGCTTTGCTGCACTATGTAATTTTTAATTTTGCTACAACGATTACAAAATCAGTTATAATCAACTTCAAAATCTTTATCTCTGTCCACAAATTAATTATATAAGTTGTGATATTGTATTTAAAAATTTCAGAAACATGGACGTATCGAATTATTGAATATTCGACAGTAATCAAATAAAAATTAGCTGGAACTTAATAAAAAGTTTTTCGTAAAATTAAAAGACAAAAGAAGCAATAAAAAATAGTTCTCTTTATGCAAATATCTTTAAAGTAAACTCGAAATAATTAAATTGTCACAGCTGCTCGATCTCTTTCATAAAGAAGCTAATCATTACGAGTTTGATATCGTTTAATTTTTTTAAAAGTACTATCTAATAATCATATCGTGTAGACGAGCCTTAAATCAACACTTCTCTGGGCGAATACGGAGCTCCGCGTAAATTGTCTGCATTTATTGCCGACATACACGAAGTTCCGCAGAAATTGCTCGTTGCAATGCCTTTTTTGGAAATCTAAGAGCAAAAGGAATTATTAATTTTCAACGCAATCTCTCGAGATATATTTCCGTTGTATTTCATTGTCTCGAAGATTATAGTACTTGCTTGAAGAATATGAATATCTTTGAGTAATTGCATAAGAGATATAAAAAGTATTGTGTGATACTTAATTTTGAAGAGAAGAAAGAACAATAAGGTTAAATATAACGCGTCACGATTTAAGGAGGCTCTTACCTCGATCATAATATGACAGATCTTTATGAAATTAATATATGTTGTAAAGTGAACCACAACGGACCGATGCCCAAAACTTGAGCATAGGTTGACGATAAAAACTGTAAAAATATCAGTATTGAAATTCGCATTTTTAACACAGGGCATATGGTAAACACTAAAATTTTTACCGGAAGTGATGTATTTTCTTGGCAAGTTTGCGAGCCAGGTAAACAAAAAACTAAGGAATTGTAGTTAAAATAATAATCTTTCTAATGATAAGAAGAAAACTTGGTGTTGACGATTAGTTATAAAAGATATTGTAGTTTTAATATGACGTACGAGAGGTTAGGACGAATGATCTTCCGAGTGTCAAAATCGCGCGAAGTTTCTAACCTCACTTGCACATGTCTTTTCTCTGCGCTGTATGGTAGCGGCATCATTATTCTCTCGCGCATTGACAACCTTTATTTTCGCGAATTTTCCTTTCATTTTCCCTCTCAGCATTCTCACGTTATATCTTTCTTTTGGCTCCATCTCTTCATCGCATCATTCGCTACAACGCTACACGGCTACACCTCACTTAGCTGCAGACTGCTACAGACGACGTTGTGACACGCGCATGTTCTGCTCTTTAGCACTGACGTAGTCAACTGACTTATTGTATAAATTTTAATATTTACACTAATAGAACATATAACTTACTCTTACACTATGTAAAAATAATTATTTATTTTTTTATTTAATTTTCCGATAATTTTATAACCAATTATTAATGATAATTTTTCGGTTGCTACATTGATTAGAGCAGCCGGGTAAGAGCCTCCTTAATGAAAAGACTTACTCTGATAACAATAATTTTGTTTTTTTTCCTGTTTGCAGGTAACCTGGTTACAGCATAATAAGGACTTCTTTCGTCTGTTGACAGTAGGCAGAACGCCGTATAGCAACGACCAAAGAATCAGTCTCAATTTTCGGTAAGTCGTAATAAACCTCCTTTATTTAACTACGCCGACTTTACAAAAAAATAGCCAAGGCTATAGAACATCTTGTCGCATAATTTTATTATTTTTAAAATTAGGAGTTCATGGGGTATTACAGCGCGATTGTGCAAATTCAGCGACGAAATTGTCAACGTTATTACTATAATTCGTTATTATTCGCGGCAGTCTAGGCAGCCAACCGCGTAATCGCTCGTCAGCGTCGAATTATCATCTCAGTTGATTTTTACTATCGTCGGGATGAGCTCGGGACGTTGCCGTTAGCGAGGACGGAGGAACCTCGCTTTCTCTTTCGTCTTCTTTCACCGGGATTAAATCAACCGTTTTATGTGCTATAAAAATCAGAATTGACCACGCTGTAACGTGAGATTTCGCGCCGTAACATTACCCTTCGTCCATTCAAGGAGAGCATATTATTAGGGACCTTTATTAGGAAATAAAATGTCAATTTTCCTCTATTCACATCCCAGTTACTACATCGTAAATTGCAAATGTGTCAGTGGCGACAGGAAATTCTTTGTGGCTTATTTTACTTTTCAGCCGAATCTTACAGTCCAAACATTTTCTACCATTTTGTCTTTTCTCTTCTGATTTTTAGATATCCCAGCAATTGGAGATTGCAGATATTGTACGCGAACCCGCGCGACTCGGCGTTGTATCAGTGCCAAGTCGCCACGCATCCGCCGCTGGTTAAAAAAATCAACGTCATCGTCACGGGTGAGTTTAAGTCAGCCCATAGTTAAAATTTTATTTTGATAGCGATAACGCTTTAGCAATTGTGTGATATTTTCAGCAAGAAATGTTTAAACAATTTTAATCCAGTAATATTTGTGTTTATTAACGATTTAGGGCAAACTCTTTGAAGCCTTATTATATATAATTGTTATATCTTAACGGATGAAGAGAAATACATGAACTGTAATACCGCGTAATTCTTTCCATTATTATATACTTTAATAAAACAACCAATCAGATTATATTTAGTGTTTTGGTTAGAAGTTTGATTTGTCTAACCAATTAAATTTATAAATATCCATATTAAGTTTTGATAATTGTATTGAACATCTTTAATTTTGATAAAAGAGAACTATAGCAGTTTATATAATAAACATTTAATATAAATTATTAAAATATTCTATAGAAATTTTAGAATGGGTAATTTAATTTATTATTGTTTTATATAAATTTCATTTATTTTTTTTTATTATTTTATTATTTTATTACGTTATATAAATTTTATTATTTTATATAATGTAATAAATTTAACCGACCAGCTTAATATCTTTAAAAATTTAATAACGACTTTTTTAATCGTCATAAAAGACAAGGGTACACTATGCGAAACTTTCTACTTCAGCATTAACCACTACCTGTTGGAATACCAACTTGAAATATTCATCGCTTCATCTACGGTGCACTTCGTACAAGCTTAATTAATTCGAGCAGAATTTGCACTCGGGTCGCATTCGTGCAAAGCGTGTCGCGCGTGTAAACTAAAAAGTCTTGACCTGAAAAGAGGATAAATTGAAGGATCGTTTGCTTGCATCCCTTCTCGCGAGCCGCAAGAGAATCCCTTTCGGGCATGAAATTGTTCCGCGCCAAAGAGAGACGAAAGAGGCCGGTTGGATTGTATGTTAAATCAAGAAAAGAACAGATGGGGCGAACGCGCGGAATGAGGGGTAGGAAAGGGGACAAAACGTGGGTAAGAGCATACGAAGCCCCGATATCGCTCGTCGTTACCCCCAATCCCGTTACGTCGCCGATTCGGTGCAATGGAAACCCGCATTTCTCGGGATAAAGCGCCTCAGCGTGGCTGGTAATCTGATCCGATCTCGGAGGAAAATCGGCAAGCAAGAGTGAACAAAAGCCGCCCCCTCCAGAAATGAAGTAAGGCAGAACAAACCCGGATAGAGAGTGACGTCATTACACATCTCTTCGTTACTCAAATCAAAACCCTCCTTATCGTCTATCATCGCGATCGTAATTTGCAATCCTGCGGTATCGGTTTTTTTCTACGTCTATCGATCTTGCCCTTTTCGTTAATAAATGAGCGCGCGACGATATGACTTATAATACGTCGTTCTATAGCGAAGTTACAGCGACTGCGACTGCAGCGAAATATTTTTTCGAAATGTCAGAGGGAAAAGGCCGTGAAAGCCTTAATGAAAAAATATCGCTTTCGTGGTTTAAGGTCAATCGCGCGCATCAATTGTGTTTAGTTCGATAGGGAATCGTCCGCACATTTCATCGTTTTACGATGGATCTTCATTTTTATGTCGATTGTCGATTTGTGGCCGAATCGATCAAGAAATAATGCGGCGATTCTCGAATATAAACTAGAAAAATGTGACTTGGAATTCTGAGGAGAATCTATTTAGATGCCATTCTTTTTTAATAATTTTGTAATATATGCGTATGTGATATAATTATTAGTGTAATTTGTTAAGGTATTCTACAAAACGTATATATGTTTTGTATTTTTCTGCTATTTATCAAAATGTACTTATAAATTATTAAAATGCGTTAATTTTTATTTTATAAATAGCACGTATAGGTAAACGAAGAATCGATATTACATTATTAAAGATAATATTTTCTTAATATTTTCTTTATATTTTTTTTTAAATTTTATTATAATATTTATAAATTGTACAATATATTTCTCATCGTTCTATTTCTTACGATACGCTTTACATGTGAGTTTTCCATATATTAATTCGTTGAAATTAGAAATAAATCCTTTGATTTGCAATTACTTCAATATTTCAAACGCTATCAACACTTTAATAATTAATTAAATTTCCAATCTAAATTACAATCCGAAGGGGACATGGTATAGTAGATTTCACTTCTCTACTTTTTATCTTTGTTTCATAAAATATCTTCGCGAACTCAAATGTTACTTGACGTGAATATGGCGATTATTTATCTATTTAAAAGGGATTTCTGCAAACTTCGTTATGTAAGCCTATACGTGTATATATTTCTTTTTTTTTTTTTATTATTATGTGAGACGCACATAAATCGGACAGCATATGGTATTGCCGACGATGGAAACAGAAAACTAATAAAATAGATTAAAGGGGGAAAAAAGACGTCCGCGAGGCTCGCGTATCACGCAATCTGGCCTCGTTGCAACTGCAATGAGTCGTAGAGCAACGTGCGGAATGAACTTTTGGAAATTTGAATGCACCGTGCAGTGCGCCGTTTCATTATGTGCCGCGGCGCGGTCCCAGTGCTCGTGCGTATCCGCTTCGTGTGTGGGGATGAAATTACTTTCCCGGGTGACTCGCCTCACACGGTTCTTTCCGCCCTTTTGCTAAAATATATACCGAAACTCGTCGACCTTCCGTCCGTTCTCTTCGATTCTCCCGCGCGCCTATCATCTTGTGTAACGAACTCAACATATTGTAAAATACTACGACGCAGCAGACGTAGTTTTATGTCTCGAGATTAAATATGGAACAAGGGAAAGAGTCAATTGTTGAAGGATTTCTTGAAAGAGCACAGTGTTTTCAACGAGCGCACAGTGAATCACGCGAGATTTTCGAGACATTTATCCGCAATATTAAACTTTTATCCATAATTTGAATAATATCTTAGAGAAATATTAACACTTCTGCAGAGCTTTTGATACTCTCGTTAGCGTCCCATATGAATTGAATGTCCAAGGATGAACAGGTAATACGTGTTTCACCACGATGAACGGAGTTTTAATCCATTATATCCCAAAATTAAACAAGACGACCAAGTAACAGAGAATAGTCGAAGAGTTTCGTGAGAGCATATAATATTCCGCATATATTGTGAATATCACGGATTAAGAGAGAGAGAATTACTAATATTTACGAAAAAATTAACGTGTTAATTATTATGAGGTTTTAATAAGCATCAAGTGTATTTCTTCCTTTATTTATTTTATTTATATAAATAAATGATAGAGCTAATTAATTAGTTAGCATTTGCTAATTTATATAGCTATATCCAAAAATCTTATTTATCTAAGTTAATGACAAAATAGGATTTGTCTCCTGTTGTTGACTTGAAGAGTGGAATCAGAAGACAAATCTAGTGATAGTTACTTTGCGCAACGTGAATCAGCTTTTGCGCAAGTTAGTTTTAGCGCGGAAATGTGATCTGTTTTTACAGCTGGCTAAATAAGCTGCGACTTCGAGCACGAAGTCCTGCGACGCGCGAAATGGCTCTTATTAAGGAGCACGCAAACAAAGAGCGAATAAAGAAAGCAAACATATTTCTTCTGAGCTTATTTATCGCGCAGGCAAAGAAATTTAGGGGTTGAAAAATCAACAAACGTTATCGGAAGTTATCGTAAATTACGTGGAAATTAATAACAAGAATCCATTAAGTTCCGTGTAACGTCACCATTGAATTTAAGAACATGTTTAATCTTTAATTGTTTTATGAATTATTATTGAATTTTTTAACAAATGGGAAAATGTATTTTTATGCTTAAAAACAATTATGTTTATAAAAACATAGAAGGTTTAGAATGTTTCATAAAAAGATAGTTTTTAACGAAATACTAATTCGGTTTTTTAACTTTATTAGTTTTAAATTTATTAGCTTTGAAATAATTTTTTAGTCTATTATTGATATTGTGAGAAAAGTATCACCAGAAGAAGAATTTCTTCTTGCAATTGAACAGACATAAAATTTAATCAAAATATACATATACATACAGAGCGAACACGGTCAAATAAGTATTCGCGTAACAATTGTGGCGTGCTATGTTTTAATACGAAGCGTATTTAAACGCTTAATTTCAAAGAGAACGAAGATATCGCGAACGAGAGACACTCAGAAAAACCAATCATCGTACTGTGGTATAAAAATAATTTTTCTCTTGTTGGGCGCTATTGGTTTTAACGATTGGAATATTTTTCATTCTTTATACATAGCATGATCAGTATCGAATTTGACTATATAACTTTGGCATATAAATGTATATTTTTATTTTAAATAATTTTGTCAAATATATTTTATATTTGAAAAATATGTGTTTGGATGCTATTATAAAACATTTATTTAAACATTTGAATTGCTTACGATAATTATAGAATTTATTATCATTGAAAATTCGAAGACTTTATTAAATTAAGTGCTCGGGAATATTACAAGTAATAATTGAAGTTTCTTCTTTGAATAATTTTAAGCCAATTTTGCTTAAACTAACGTTTGATTACTGAAATATTTAATATTGCACGTTTTAAAACTTTGTGAACAACAGAATTCTTTTTCTGTTAGAGAATAGGTATGCTTAAGAGATTGATGAAGGTTTTGTGAAATATTCTATAATATATCGGCGGATTTTCGATTTAATCCATAAAGTAAAATAATCAAAATACGCGTTTGTCAAATCTTATACTTTATGAAACTACATAGTTGACATAGCCGGAATATTTCTAAAATGAACGATCAATCGTAAAGAGACAGATACATCATGCGAGATATCCATCGATCATCGATATGATTAATATTAAAGTTGAACCAGTATTCATCTGACTCCATTTGTTATATCATGAAAGCCACGATGATATTTATGATGACACATGTCTTCGCATCAAGTGATTTATTAAATCGTTTATTGAAAGTTATTTTGTTTTTGCAAGAAAATCTTTTATAAGAGGATATTCTCTATCCTTTTTTTTATAATTACCCAAATTTTATAAATTACAAGATTTGTGCGGCAAACACTGCTTATCTTGCTTAAAAAAGATCACATCTTTATTTAAAAAATTTTTTGTTATTCTTTTTCCTCAATGTTTTATTTTTGCACTTTTTTTCTCTATTTTCTGATTTGTTTTAATTAAATATACTGTCAGTATAATTAAATGTTACAATATCTGAGATAAAATATAATGTAAACAATTTTGCTAATGGTGCACTGCTATAGAATTCACTACTCACTATGAAATTAATCTATAAATACATATTTGTTACAAAGAACATTGAAAGGACATGCAGAATGTATATTCTGCATTAATAATGTCAATAAATATTTATTTTTCATCTATCGATTTTCTATCGATTTTAATTTAATTAGAGGCTTGTGAGATATTTATGAATTATCTATATTTATATTTTGTTTGACACTTATCCCGTGTGATATGTATACATATTTAATTTATTAAGAATATTTCACAAGTTATTTTTTTATATAAAAAGTATAACTTGAATTTTTAGGAACTTTTTTAAACTTTTATATAAGAGATGGTAGAAAAAAGAGGAAGTACAGATGATAATCTCGTTGATCATCATTATTATTTAATCTATTATTGGCAATTGAAAATATTTTACGCTACATATAAGAAAAAGAAAATTAAAATAATTATTTAAAATCTTGTGTAACACGCGCGCGCGCGCGCGACATAGGTTTTATTACGTCTTTATAAGTTTTTAATTCAATTACTACTTGATTACAAAAATAATATCAAAAAATGCATTCCGACATTTTACTCGATAAACGTAATTAATTGTGTGAAAATTATTTAAACGCGGAAAAATAGATATAATAAGTTTTACTTGAAATAACCGGAAAATGTTGAACGACGCGCGGTATTTTATAATTTCCACTTTGTCTAACACATGAACACAGCGTGGAAAAGGAATTGTTCGAGTATACTTGTGCCAGGTGCACGATTAGTTCGGCAAAATTCGTTTCGTTTAATGGATCGGTACGGAATTAATTACGCTGAAGGCATAGATAAAGACTGACTATACCGGAATTATTTATGCCGCATAAGTATTTATTGGATGGTTTAACAAGAAATCCGCAATGCTTTAATATCCCGATCCTTCAATGATGCCATTCATATTTTTGCAGCTGCATCTAAAAAATAAAATTCTCGATTTTATTTGACTGAAATAGACGACATTCCGCAGGAAATATTTTTGCAGCTCTTGCGTTTCAATACACTCAATCAGATTGATGAGAGCACCGCACAAGCTCTTTGAGGCCTACTTTTAATTTTGTAATGGGTATTTAAATTTTTATTAAAAGTTATTGATCGACAGTTTTGTTATCAAATCGACTAACAAGTTTTGTTAATAAACAGACACTGGGATCTAAAAGGATTAAACTCTTCTGCCTGGTTCAAATAAACGCAAAAATATATGTAAAAGACATCTTAAGAAATGCTAAAAAATTATGACGTCTTTTTGACATCTTTTAGACTCCTCGCGACACAAAGTTTCGGATAAAGAGCAAACTTTAAGGTGCCGCGGCGGTGGCTGCACTTTCCCAAATGTCTCTTCTGGAATCGGCTTCATTCCCCCGGCCATGAGGGATTTTAATAAGCGGCGCGTAAACTCGTGGGAACGAAAAAGTGACGAAGTTCGAGCGCGGACAGTAGATCGAAGTCGCGCGGAATCGTGAAATCCAATTTAAATAATACTATCCTTCCAGCAACTTCGACTTTGGCGTTTTCCCCAGGGAGAGCAAGCGACCGATTGCCCACCTCTTCGCATTCGTCGCCCTTTTCCCCTCTAACTATTCGTCCCAAAGGAGCTTAAAAAATGATCCGCCAAAAGAAATTATACAGACGTGCGCGCAGTTCTTCTTTCGATATCTCTTTTTCTCCTTCCATATATATCTCTTTCTCTTTTTCCTTATCTCTGTCCCTCTCTTCCTTTGCCCACCCCCTCTCTTTCTCTCAATCTTTTTCTCCTTCAATTCCGTTTGGGACTGGATTAAATTCTCCATCGAATTCCGCAACGTCTGTTCTCATCGGAAAAGAAAATCCGCCCGAAAACGTTCGCGCGCGCGAGCGCGAGCCGAACTGTCGATATCCCGCAAAGCTTTTAACGCCGAGCAAGTTAGAAAATGTCAACGACCTCGGCCTGATATTACGTAATTACTTAAGCTTAAAAAAGGGAGCCGTGAGCGACCGCGAACCGGTAGTTTCAACGGCGAGTGAGAATGACAGCCGTCGTTCGCACGGAGATTATTTGCTAGACTGAATCCGGAGCACGGTATACGTGAACGTTAATCGACAACTCAAAAATTGAATCCGCGCATTAGATGCACGATCAAGATGCGATTACTATGGTCATTACGGATATCATCGTAAAGAGAACGCTCAACAGTCCGTAGGTGTTTTACGTTTGTCGAAAGTAGAGAAGAAAATTCTTCGCGAAATCTGTCCTTAATTTAGATCCGTCAAATTCATATTAAGCTTTTTATCAGTTTTTAATGATCGCATTTATACAATAAATTTTTTATCTGCAATATATTGTGATTATTTAGATGCGGAGTTTGGTTGATATAGCATGATGAATTGCCCGTCCCATCTATTTAAGTAATTTATTTGTGTATCTTTTATTATACGAAAACATTTATCATGTCGTCATATGATAGCACTGATATGACCGTTGAACGTGTTTTACGATGATACCTTTTTCCAAGATATCAGTTTGTTATTATTTCTAAGATTTTTCATTTAGATATTTATTATTTAAAAGCCTTAGGGTAGATTTAAATTTATAAATTGTATAATGAAAATAGTTATATTATACGTTAATTATCCAATTTATAAATATCTGTGTAATGAATACTTCTGAACTTTATATGCTTAGAAGAAATTTAATGACAGTATTATGCTCGGCATAAGATCCATCGCCAAAGTGCATCAGGTAGTTAAAGCACATTCCATCGAGTCCCTTTAACTCTCTCTCTCTCTCTCTCTCTCTCTCTCTCTCTCTCTCTCTCTCTCTTTCGAATTCTCGCTTTTACCGGCACAAAGGCACTCATGTATCGAGCTAGGTCTCCTGCTTGACAGCTTCATTTCACTCTAAGTGGTTTCGCCGTGTCGCATCCCCAGTATCGTGGACATTAATCAAGGGATTGCCTGAGTGTTTCAGCAAGTGCGTTGAAAGCATCCTACTGTAACTCGTACTTACGTAATCAATTGTATTAAGTTATCTTTATCTGATAAACGATTCATTCGTTTTATCATAAACTTTGGATTTTAAATTATTCGCGCCATTGATTCGTCCACATTTGTTTCATTATCGTTTTCTTTGTAATTTAATTGACATTGATGATGTGATATTAATATCGAAAATATCTATAAAATTAAAGATTCCTTGAATTAATTAAAGCAAGATATTCATTCTTAATAAAAGTACCGTAGTGTTATGTACTCATCAAAGCGTTCTCGTTCATTTAATTGAAGAAGAAAAAGCTCAATAGAACATTCTCGTTATTTTTTATTAAAGGTTATTAAAGTTATAAAGAATGATTGAAAATTTTTCTTTTAATATTTACTTGGATTCTTAGTCTGACTATCTCTGACAAATATTAAATAGTCAATTTTGAACATAAATTAAACGCAAATAAGAATTTCACGAGTAATTTATATGGTAAAGTAATTAGTTTACGTTTAGAGTTTTCCAACGTTCAATATAATTTTACATGTGAAAATATAAATCATATTAAGTGAATCATGACTGATTATGATAAACAATCAAGTAGATAGGAATCTTTTGTGCTTAACCCGTTGTGGTCACACCTCCTAAAAATAACGTAGTGGTCACACGGGGTCCAATGTTATATATACATGTAGGCAGAACAAAAGCGAAACATTCGGAGAAGGAACGAGAGAGAGAGAGAGAGAGAGAGAGGTATCATCAAATTTGCATAGCAGTCGACTTGAGAATCGTTTGTTGGACGGTTGTACTGAATTTCAACAACGGGCTCGCTTGCTATTCTTTTGAGACTCTATTTTCGCAAACGTGCCAATTCTACGCAAGCTACGGGAGAAAAGTCGAATCGGCACACGTTTTCGAGACGCGTTTACGCATCTGGTCACGAACAATCCGTTCCCAATTTCCTCGCACGAAAACTCGCGCGCGAGCGGACGTCCGGTGCATCGGAGAGAAAGCTTTTTGCCGACAGCTTTTATCGATATGGATGATGTAACCGCAGGTCGATACGTTTTGCTTTCGCGTTCGCCTAACTGAAGCGGAAGTAGATGTTATATGCTAGGTTATATGCCTCATATCCTTCTTCTTTCAGTAAATAATTTCCGGGTGAGAAGCATGGGTGGTTGCAATAAATTTTTCCCTTGCACTTTTTCACATTTGTCTTTTCGAACAAGCGTCTCGATATATGCGTTATGTTTCTATTGTAACTGTCCGATATTTTTTAGGTGCGTTTTGCATTTGCGTTACTATGTTTGAATAAAAATATATTCTCAAATCTTGCGTCCAAGTTATTCTCAAAATGTTGCTGACGAAAGCAATAATATTTTATTAGATTTAATAAAAATTATTGATATCAATATGATATAAATTTACATTATTTAATTATTATATAAAAGTTTTGTGTGTGTGCGTGTGTGTGTGTGTGTGTGTGTGTGCGCGCGTTTTTTATTTTTAATACAATTTATTCAAATCTGTGTGTGTGTGAATTATGCAAAATATTAACTAAAAAAAATACATATACGTATTTATTTACTATATGCAAAGATTGCTCATTAAAAAGCATGGCAGTCATATTTATTACGCAATAATTTTATGAGAATTTAAATTGAAATTTATTTAAATTATTGCTTATATATATATGCAAGCTCGAAAAAAATATGTGGCAATCAATGCTGACTGATCATGTTTTAAACTATGTCACAGCGCCAACTCTGACGATCAGCGATGATTCTGGACGTATAGTTTCCAAAGAAAGGCATCTGAAGGCAGGAAGTGTTCTCAGGCTCAGGTGTGAGGCAAGAGACGTGCTCGAGTCGCTCAACGAGTCCGTCGTTTGGACTAGAGGAGACGAGACACTTACAGAGGACATTAGGTAAGTGCTTGAAACAAACCATCGTTGCGTATTGCGACCGTTTGTCTTCCGATTTAGGATAGTTTCGATAGTTGCGATTGCTCCTTCTATAGATCGTATTATTTCAGAAAATAAGTTTTTCTTAGACTATCCAATAACGCATTTACCGTTGCGTCTCTTTAAAAACTTGTCTAAAACCCTGCTGTGCTTTCTATTCTCTATCTTTTCTATTATTTATACAATTATACAATATAAATAGCATTATATTTTTATAAACAGCATTTTATGGCCATACTTGTATTTCACATTTAGCACTAAATTCGTGAAGATTTTATGCGAAGACAGTCGTGATTTTTTTTTATCATAATATCAATTAAGAAACTAAAAAATTTGTGTTAGAAATCTCAGAAATGTATTAGAAAGGATTCGGTATTTTCTATATTGTTTGGTTTTAAATCTAAATCTATTCGATTTAATACAAAATATATTATTGGCAAAAAATAGAAATGAATATAATATCGTCGCAAATTTTTTTGTAATTAATTTAATGTGACATAAGACTTTGCGCAGTCTTACGAAGAAAGAAAGAAATGACGTCTTGTAACTATTCCCGAACAATTCTATTGCATGCAGTTCTAGCGTAAAGCAGATTTTTTATTAAATTCTCAAATCGTAACAAAGTTAGTATAGGTAAGCGCCTCGAGATTTGCTTGAAATTTACATTTTCAAAAGGGAAATTCCTGGTCCCATTATTTCTTCGATCTTCCACATTTTGCTTTTTGCTTTTTCTGAACGATAATTGAAATCTAAAATTTCTTCATTATTCTCCTATATGTATAAATTGAAATAAAAAATTGTGTTATACTTATTTTTGATTATAAATTTTGGAGTGCACAATTATTTATAAAAATTTTCCAAAATATCTACATTCGTATATAGATTATATATATGTGTGGATATAGATTCTTTTATTGACGCAATTTTGTAAAAAAAATATTGAAATATTATTTATTCGTATATACTAAAAATAATAATCTTCATAGATTTTCTGTTAGAAACTCGAAGCAATAAGGCGTTAAAATGCACGCTTGGAATATAGGCGAATATTCACGCTCGGCGCAAACACGATCGTACCCTATAGCTACTTTACAGTTCTACAATTTCTCCTCCACATAGAAACGAACATCTCTGTGTACTCTATAAACACTTCATATCGATAGCTCTCTGATACCAAATTTATGAAGAAAAGTATGAGATATATATGTCTCTGAACGATTTAGCGTTGCTGTAATAATGACATCAGCCTTGAAAAAAGATTTTATATGTAATTGTAAGTTCTTTTTTGCATGATATTTTCTTCAAACGAAATTTTAAGAACTCTTATTTATCTATTTTTACTTCTAAAATATATAAACATATATAAATTTTTAATTATTACGTTTATGAACTTGATGCGATAAAGATTAGATAAAAAAAATGTTAAGAAGCGTTTTTGTGTAATCAAATGCGCGATTAATATAAATACAAATTTCAATTTTAAAAAATTTTGATGCATGAAAAAAAATAAATATCTTCAAATCATATCGGATAACGAAGTTTTAGTTCCGCTCTATATTGGCTTTATCTGTGTCTATGAAGTATACTAAATTCAAATAATATATGCTCTCACGATAAATTCATTGCTCAGTCCCGAAACGAGTTTCTTAATTAAATCGGCGGGCAACGTCTGGTCGAAACCGACATGTAGCAGACTAAGAATCTCTCCTCCAACATCATTTTATGTTCACTCAACGAAATTATCTCTATTTCTCTTTTTCGTAGCTACTTAACGATAACGTATATATGCAAGGTATTCTATAAGTTCCTCGTAATTTTTTATTTTTGTAAATTTATATAAAGTTGATATTTTCTTAACAAAAATGTCAGGGTATAATAATTTATGAATAACAACGTTTGAGAATCTACGAATAGATATCAAAATTATATTGACGACATCTTGAAATTGACTTAAGAATTTTAATTAAGGCATTAGAGGAAAAGAAAATTTATTTTATTTATTTAATCTGTAAAGTTATTTTTTTTTAAGTTTTGTAATAAAATAGTATCAAATAAAATTTCTATGTTATCGACTTTAAGATTAAGAGTATAGACTTCAGATTGATTAAAAAATTCGTAGCCAAACGGACACAGGAACAGCCTGTATGTCTGTATTCCGTTCGTAGTACGAACGTGAATTGGACAGGAAAGAGAAACTCGCGGATAGAAACTCACGGCTCGATTTCGTTTTCCAGCGAGAACAGAACGACAGAGATCACGTCGGGCAAGGAGATCCTTGTGATCGTCAGTACTCTCATCGTGGAGAGAGCCAGTCCCAGGCACGCGGGGAACTACAGTTGCATGGTGCCCGGCAAAGCCAAGACCACCGTCGCGGTCCACGTTCTTAACGGTGAGTATGTCTTTTATACGTGCACACATATGCCGTCGTTGTGCCGTCGTTATACAACCTCTCCCTCTCCCTCGTCCCGCCGCCGGTCACGTCGGCCGTTACTTATCAAAGCCAGAGACGAAGTTCCCTCATAGCCGGGAGACTTCAGATCAGAATGCGCACTATGGATTAACAATTTTGAAACTTGAATTGTCATGACCGAACGACGATCCTCTTTCAGTCCGTTTCTGTGACTTTACCCGTTTAGCGGTTTCCGCTCCGCCAGAAGCGCGTAGAACCTTTCTACGTACAAAGCTGCATTTCTAAAGCTCAAACGAACGATTGCGTGAAGGTATGTCAAGTTTCAAGTTTCGGAAATCTCAAAGTTACCGAAATTGACTTTTAAGGGTGACTTTAACAGCGCGAAAAGGAGAGGATATATATTTATGTAAATTCTAAGTGTGCTCTTGGAATTTATTTGAAAAATTTTACAGCTCTATACTCACGAAGAGGCAATATACTTTTTGAGAAAATATTTTTATTATTAAAATTCTTGGAACATTATTGATTGACAGAATTTTTTAACACAGTCGAAGTGTAAAACGTTAAAATTTCGCTACCATCAAACATTGCAAACATATCAATGTTTATTATAATAATTGATGCGTTTTAAAAAGATCTTTCAAGTGTTTTTGTCTGTTTATAATATTGAAATGTGTATTTATAAAAATTGCATCTATTTCCCTAATATTTTAAAATTGAGAAATTATCTTCAATAACGCAATTGTTTTTAGACAAAAATAAATTTATTCTTTCCCATGTTTATTTTTTTTTCTCTCACAATTTACTGAAGCTTCGACAGACGAGACGAACAATTTTTTTTTCTTAAGTGCTTTGTTAGTGCTTTTTCTTGTTAAGTCTGCACGTGAACTTTTTACATGCATATCTTCGTTGCTTCGTGCTTTTCGCGCCATTTAACGAAGGCAGAGCAAGTTTCCGGCGCGTCGAGTCTGGTAGTTACTTATCAAACTTGAATGGACCTGCTCGTCGCGCAAAGAACGGCGGGAATACGAAACAAGGTATAAATCGTAGGAGATTTGCACGGTGATTACTCACGGTTGAGCCCCGCGGGCACGTTTTTCGCTCTCTGCTTCTGCTATTTCCGGATACAGCACGCGCTAACCGCGCGCGCGCGGGCTACGCGGTTACGACGAGCCGCCTTTCTCTTTCTGGCAATATAGAATGTTAATGTCGCTGTAGCTCTTCATTATATCGCACGATTCTCCGCCGGTATTTCCGAAAATTTGCGAGGACGCTTAATTTATTCCAGTTGACCGCATTTACGTGATAAGGAAATATTGTCCTACATTTTATCACGCGGCGCGCGCGCGCGCTCGGGGCTGTGCCACCAGAAAACAGCTTTTCCACGACTCTATACCATCCAGGAACGAATTCGACGAAATGGATGTCCCGAATACTTTGCGCTTTTTGAAAAATGTCTGATTTATCAGCGATCGGATATATCATGAAAAACTTTCCTCAGTTTTTGCTATTTAAATAACGAACGCGTCAATATGAAATAAGAACTACCGTAAAAAGACTTCTCTCAATTATTTCACGAGTAATATTTCTGAGCTTCTTAATTCACCAAATCTATTATCGCAAGGGCTATCGGAAATGAAAAACTCTCACTCTTTTGAAAGCTTGATAAAAATCTCAAAGAATAGGAAAAACCACTCGCACAGCTCTATGACGATGTGTCATAAAATAAACTATTAATTATAAATCTGGAAGCAATTTGCAATATGTAATGCGATTGAGATGTAAGGACGGCGAAGAAATCCCTTGTAGAGCGTACGCTTTTTCCGAGGCGAACATCAGTAAGATGGGAAACTCCTCTTTATCCTATAATGCGCTTAGCAGATGTACCGAAAACTCGGCGAGAAATTCGGAGGAGAGAAGAGGCCGTGTTCCTGCGCAACATTATCCATTCAACTATACTCGAGCGTAGCTCTCACACGACGTCCGGATCGTGCTCGATTCCATCAATTTCAAAGTGCCTAATCGCGCCACGATATACAGAAAAGATGAAAAATATATTTCTAGTTTATGACGTTAAAATTGTATGGAACTAAAATTTCTGCGAGACCCATTGGCGCTTGAATGAATCTATCGCGACAATATATACTGTCTTTCCTCCTTGAGTTTTAGGGAGTTTTATTTGAGAGATCTTGATTGCATAAAAAAAGACCCTGTGTGTGACATATATAAAATATGATTTCATAGAATAAATGCACATAATTGGATTCTCGTCAAAGTTGCGTTCCGAAAGAAAAGAGTGATACTCTTCTGAAGCTTTCAGTAGAGACAAAATCCAGTAATAGCACTTCGGAAATATGTATCTTATCTCGTCATACAAAAGAAGAAACGTCTTTTTACGGCTCGTTCTACGGTAAAAGATGGAAGGGCGTTGATCCCTAAAGCTTTTAGTCGTAATCGCCTAGAAAAACAGAAGCAGTGGAAACAAACAGCGGATCTTATAGTATTGATTAAATGTAATGTAGGTACGGTAAATATTTACAATAATAATGTTTACAACAAAAACGTTATTCTGTGAAAAAATGTTTTATTTATTGTAACATTTCAGACAAGGTATGATGCTTTTAATTGAAATGAAACTTGGAAATTTTATTTTCGAAATGTGTTTTTGTGCGCGTAATACAAGAAAATTTCATCGTGAAAAGCACTAAGAAGAATCGGAGAAGAATAAACAACTCACGAAACTTACAAATATGTTTGTGATAAAATAATGGTATTAAAAAATTGTTGTTTTTTATGATACATTGAAAACAAGAGACTTTACAGATGATTTGTAATTTTTAATACGTAATTGCCAAAATTAAAGCATAATGCGTCCATTTCAAATAAATTTGCAACGATATTCTATTTTATTAGATAAAACGAAGAAAAAAGACAATTGCTTCTGTAGCAAAAAATATATCAAAGGACAAAGAATAATCAATGTAAAATACAAGAAAATAAAATGAGAGAATGAGAGAATACGAGAAATATAATGCATCGAGAATATAATCGCATCCTCGAGTTTTTAGCAGGACGACTTGTGCGCTTGTGCCCTGCTGATGGAAACTCGATGCAATATTAAAGTCGTTGCGAGGAATCAGATCACGTATTTTTCCGTGAGAAACAGGGGAAACGGTTTCGTGTTTCGTTGACGGGATCAATGCACTTTTAGAAACGTTAAGCGAGGACAGTCGGAGCTCGGAAGGCGCCGTGTCCGTTTTTGATGTAGCTGACGATGGCACAAATCTTTTGATACTTCGACAATGCGCAGAATAACGTGCATTGTGCTCCTTTCTCGATGATCCATAACGAAACTCGGGCGTTTGCCAAGACGGCGGAGAAAAAAAAAGGACGGGTTTGCTCGTCCAACGAAGAGCGATGTTTTCTCACCGGGATATCTGTATTTTCGAGATGAACAGACGCCGATAAAGGAACGAGAGATAAGAGAGTAGATACGAAAGCACAGCGTCTGTTTTCTTTTTCTCGCGGACATAATACGCGCTGCTTTCAACGGCTCGCCTTCATTCCGGAAGCCACTTCTTCTCAAAAGTAAACTCAGCGCAAGGAAATCTTAATCTTTCGTGCGCCTGTCATAATCTCGAAAACGCACCTTTGATCTTCCTCAGCCGCGTCATCGCTTCATTCCTCGCGAGTGCATTCATTGCTGTCGCAACAGCGTCGCTTCAATTTCGCGAATTACGTACGTTTTCATTGAGATTAATTTCCCGAGACGGTTTTAATCAGTGAACACTAAATGGGGAAAATTGTAAGAAAAATCTCTTTTAACTCGGTAATTTATTATCATTTCACGTTTGTTGTGTGAAATTCGTGCTTCTCTTTAGATATACGTAATATCCGAGATAAAGATATCAAGAGTTGCGTATGAAAGAAAATGTAAACTTTGAGTTTTAGAAAACTTTGTGAAGCGCGGGAAATGTATATATATAGGAACTTGCAGTTTTTCGATTTTGATTCACGCGTTACCTAATAAATTCAGGTAGAAGACTCTCACGTCTCATGTAACATGGAATTTATCTTTCGTTTTCCACCAACACACATCGAGTGTATCGCAAAAGATATGAACGTATATATTTCGACGTTACTACCAGTCGCGTTAAATTTTTTTCTGCGATGCGACGGTCCGACAGCCACCGCGCGTGAATAACGGAAGCACAATAGCGTATAAGATTAAACAACGTCGTTTACCGCCGCACTAGGCGCAATCTTTATACAACGTCGCGTCGTCGTTCGCCGTTAGCAACCTCGTGTAGACGACGATGACATCGACTACGACGACGACGACGACCGGGATGTACGTTTCATGGAAATAGAAATGCCAGCAGCCTAATGTGACGGCGACATGGAAATGGGGCGAGTCGCGGGGACCGAGGGGGTTGCACCGGCGCGAACAGGGGGGCAGTGAATACACCTCGACGGGAAAGGAAATAAGGAGCGCGGCGTTATCGCGCGACCACTTTTTTCGTCCATTTGCGAGCTTTATTCCGGAGCGGCGGCAGCGACGGGCTCACGTTTGCTAAAGCGCGTCTAATGCTTCCTGACCCGAGGCTCACGTGCACGGATAAGAATGGCGTTAACCTCGGACGAGCATAATAAGGCACTCGCGCAAGACGGACGACTTTGCAGCACGGAGGGTGGCCGCGATAGAGAGCGTCGCGCCGCAATTTCGCCTCTGTGACGTTGGGCTTTTGCCCATGAGCTTCTCGCGCGACTAGATTTTAGCCTCTTTCAATACCGAGACTATATACGTATTCAGAAGGAAATTTAAATTTTTCATAAGTTTTTTCATATAATGGTATAAAGGTTTAAGTGAATTCTGAGGTGCTTGGATGGAAATCAGTCTCGATCGAAAAGAAGTTTATGAAATTGGGAATTTTAATACGTATATATTGTATATGATAATATCAAGTATTACATTTTTTCTGAAGAAAGCTTCATGTGTCCTCTTTTTTTAACCAAAAATTTAGCTTAGTTGTTTCATTTAGATTATAAAATTTTTCTATCTGTTAATAGTTATTCGGTTGTATGAATAATTAAATATAAGTCGAGTAATGACGTTACTCCTTATTAACACATGATATTTGATTCAAGAGCATAACTGATGCTTCTGTTTGTTTTATTTTTTCATGTTTAGAATTTTTTAAATAATGAAAAAGTATTTATTGTAAATTTGAGGGTAAAGTAATCATATTTCACATATCAATACTTCTCTATAGAAGGCTTTTTGTACATGGAAATAGCTTATTAATGCACAAGTCAATATCGTGGCGTATCTCGTGAAAATGAAGCTTTAAAGCGGTCATCTCGCTCGGGGCATTCATATAGGCGATTCACACATTGACCAAAGTACGAGATAAACGGTATTGTGACGCATTAGGAACAATGTCAGCCGCAGGGATTCCATGCTCCAGTATTGATCGAATTGAGTCTGCCAGTTCAATTGTCATTAATGTATTCGAGCCATTTGGCACGTGACTAAGATTATTAGCGAGTTAAATTCTCTATTGAATTCCGCGTCAGAAAAATGAGGATAGATAAAATGAGCAGATACCAGTTGCTTCGAGTATTTTATGAGCTATAGAATAAGTTATGAGAGACAAATCCTCACCTACTTATTATTATTAGATATTCAATTTTGAATATATTTATTTTGATCGTGCCTTCTAGATATATATTTACATTTTAATGTATTTAACATGCCTTTTTAGAAAAGAAATATTATGTAAAAAATTGAATTTAATTTGTGATTATAATTATTATATATATTATAACGCGCGCAAGTTTTTGTACAAATTTTCTTTCTTTTTTTTTTTTTAATTAATTTTTTCCATTTTATTTTAATTTTTATAAGTATATATATTATGATAATATATAAATAGTAAGATTATTTCTTAATAAATTTTTAAAGTAAATTTTTTAAGTTAAAAGTATATCAAATATAAACTTGAAATTATTATTTTATACGATGTTAGGATTTTGAACTCGATTGTTTTAAATATTTAACCAAAAAGTTATTTTTCGCTGTTTCGCAATGTTTGCATATAATATGAATAATATGAATAATGCGATAATAAAGTTGAATAAAGTACAAATTACATAATACATAATCGAGAAACTGTAATTATATAGAATGCATCGTGAACAATAACATCTATGGGAATTTAATTAAATTTTATAAATTATTTTATTGCAGCTTAATTAACTGAAACGTTGTCTTCTTGTTAAAGCTTGATTTTAACTAAACTATATTTTAATGATTTTACCTTTAGTCGATTGTCAAAGCGTAATTATGTTTAGTGAATCAGGAATTAGGCAATGTGTACAACGAATCGAATAAATTGTTGTGTGTATGTGCGTGTCTGTAAATAAATTCACTAACTAGAACCTTAATACGTAGTAAATGAGATTAGTTTTCGCTAATCTCATCTATTTGGTACATATATACAGAAAGTGATTTGAAAGATAATGAAATTTTACTTGTAATTCACAAATTTCGTTACTCGCTCTGTGTTTATATTGAAATTCTGCTTTTAATAAACCATAAATTTCACTACGCTCTTTGAAGGAACAAAGCAAGAAATGAGCCGCAAATTTATTACTATCACACTTATAATAAAGTTTATAAATTTTGAATGCGAAAATTATATCGCGTTACATTCCACAATGTGCTCCGAAATACAGGGAGATTTAAATATTATATTTTCGAAAATTATGAACAATCGACCTTTCATATCTGCAACAGATCTGTCACTACGATACCCACTACATTATATATAGATGTAAATTTGAAATCAATCAATGGAAGAGATTCTCGTTGGGACATTTACACAAATACCGGTAAGGAGACCGAGTCTTCGGTTGAAGGTCTGTGCTCGAGGGAATCTTATTTCACGAGCTGCTAAAGGCACACGACATTCTCTCGAACATTTCCGGAGACGTAGCTTTACATGAGAAATCGTTCCGTGGTAAGATACAGCCGTGCCCTGTGGCTCAGTGACGTAATCCGGTAATTTCTCTTTCGTGTCTGGTCTGGCTTGGGTAGCTCGAGACGAGCACGAGGGCAAAGGTTAGGCGGGACCAATTAAAATGCCACCCGTCCCCGAATGCCTCCGCCGCTAATCAACTCAGAACCGCGCAATGTTTAGGTCATTAAGGTACGCTCTCGGGGCCTGACATTCCAGCCGAATGTCCTTAAGCCAATTACAAGGAGCCTTCGTTCCATTCTGGCGTCTACCGAGACTTTAATTTCGCGGTCACGGTAGAACGCCGTCTTGATTAATTGATTCTGATCTAATTTTGGGAAAGATACGAATTTTATTAACTATTGTCCTTTTATTGCACATTTTTTTCAACGGATCGATATGTAAAAAGTCAATAATTCGCTGATTAAATTAAGGCTTGCATGCATTAATTTTTAATTAATTAAAAATGTTAAAATATTGTCTAATATTTAATCGTTGGATAATAATAAAGGACAAATAAGAACTTGCGATGCTTACCAGTGCATAGTTAATTAAGATTGTTCTAAAATTGATTGAAATAATTAATTTTATTGTTAACTACTGATTCTTTTTTGAACATTTAGATATAACAATCTAATCTCTGATTTGAGATTTTAATTATTTTCTAAGCACAAATCCTTCTCTTTCTTAACAGAAAATTTTTCTCTACATAAACATTTTAGGAATTTATTTGGAGGATAATTATACATAAAATCTCGAAATAGAGATTGTCACTTCTGAATGTCCAGGAAATGTCAATGATTTATTAATACACACATTTAGATTGATTTCTGGAAATAATATAATTAATTATGCATTGCTAACAACGTTTTAAGCTTTTATTAGCTCGTTATAATCAGATAATAATAATATTATAATAACGAATAATCAGATATCATAAAAGTCTTCACTATATCTAGTTCGGGGAAGTTAATATAAATATATAAATTTAATAATTGTTGCTATACTTATTTTGTTGCGTGTGTTAAAAGAAGTAATGTTAAGTCGTTGAAAAAAAAGAAGAGTAAAGAAGCTCTGAACGCAAAACTTCAATTTCTTTTCTTCAATTGTCCAAATAATCGTGAGAGACGTTTAAGAATTGATGTATTTCCTTGCTGTCAAAAGAGCGACGGCCGCTAAAATCGCCGAAGGCTAAGAATAACCCGAGCTTTGAGTAAGGTAAAGTAATAGAGACGAAGGTCCTTTCCGGAACGTGGCTCTCGTGGCAATTCGGTCCTTCTGTCATCGACTTCAGATTCCTACCACAGAGTCGTATTAGGAAGCAAGCGATACTAAATTCTAGTACGTGATCGTGGTGTCGCGCAGGGTCGGCCCGATATATTCGAAAAATATAACCCACATCGAGAAAGGCCGTTCCAACTTATAGCCTTCCGCCTTCGATTCGAACCCAATATGCGTGTGTGAGTGTATGTGTATGTGTGTGATCACCGTTTTCTTAACTTTATTAGTATTTCGTATACAGGATATTTCAAAACTTGCCCACTGCTCCTCTAAATTTTTAACGATAAATAATATAAATATATATCCACACACACACAAAAACTTTTTTTAAGAGACGCAAGTAAATAAAAGTAAAAAATAGTTAAATGTGTTATCATGGAAAACTGTTGTCTTTAATACTTTGCTCTCGAAAATTGATTTAGCAACGGTAAATAATGAAGAGATTGAATAACGAGGCAATAAATTGTAGTTGGATGTTTCCAGATTTATAATAATAGCGCGCTGCGAAGAACACAGCTGAAGGATATATATCGAAGCATATAGAGTTTCCCCTACTGATCTCAGACCTTTTCTATGACCTCATCATCAATTTCTTTCTGTTATCTTTACCAAGTATACGACCAGAAGTTGACATTAAGCACACTATGTGTCATCGCGATGACCGTCTTTTGTTTCACAAATTATGCATTAAAAGAAATTTCTGAAGGTTATCTTAAACAAAATGCTTAAGATCTGTCTTTCAGAAAACAAAACAGAAGTCGCAATTTTTTTATTGCTAATATTATATTGATTAAAAGCAGAAAACTTAATAATCTACCATGATGCGGGTCGAGTTACGAGAACAAGGTAGTTATTAAGAAGTTTGACTTTTTTTATGCTAACAAATTGATCATAGAATGAAAAAAATTAATCAAGAATTTTTTATTATAAAAGTATATGTTATATAGATAACACACAACATTCCTTTACATATTATTAATATAATTATAATAGGATATCTATTGTTTACGATTTTATACAATAAATACGAAGCACACATAAAACCTCGATTGATGTCTTTAATTATAGGATATATTTCGATACGGCTATCATTAATGAAGTTAATTTAAAAAACACACAATACAAAAACAGAAAACGTCGTGAATATTTTTTGGATACTCCGTGTTAAGACAAAGTGCTTAGTTCTCTCACACTTCCAGGCCTTTCAATTTCAAATCGAAAGATTAAATTTAAGGTCCTGGCTTGTGGTCAGCCGAGGGACAAGCGCCGGGAATTGGAATTCCTAACGCTGAACTATAGCGGGATAGGAAGTGGCCAATAGGAAGTTCTGCCTCTTCGCCACCGGAGGTTGGCGGACACCCTGCCGCATACAGGAAATGTATCCAACGGGCATGAATCGAAGTAGCAATGAGGAACGGAGCTGAACAACGGCGAACAGACCGGCGGCTGTGGCCTTTTGTCACGGATTGTTATAGCATATACCTATATTTTGTGACATGACGATATGTGTGTATGTGGAGTTACTTTGCCCTTACAGTGGAAATATCACTTACTCGAATAACATATCGAGACAATTTAAAAAGAAAAGTTATTATTGAGTAAATTATTGAATTATTTTTTTTTACATTTTTATTTCCGAGATGACGTTATTTTTTATACTGATAATAAATTCTGAAAAATATTCATCTTTGCAATGTCAATTTAAATCGATAAATATCATGTTTAGAGACGATTATTTTTTTACTTAAAGAATTCATATTTTATCTTTTCTATTATACTTTGAATACTTTAAAGCAGTTTTGTGCCTTTCACGACATAATCCATCGAATGATCCGCTCACTTACATCTTCTTAGCGCTTTATACTTAACCATAAAAGTATTGAGGTATCGAACGGCTAAAAGGCATCCTTTCAAGTACGTTATATATCTCGAAATTACTTTTAAGAAATGAAATCAAGTCGCGATGATTCTTGTTAAAAGCTGACCGACAATTCGTCGAAGCCTTTTTCCTACGCAAAGATTAAAAAATCGTCGATGAAATAAGAAAGGAAGGCAAGGAGGAGGCTCTCGATTGCGTGATCAAGCTTCGAAGCTTCTCGGTAATCATTAAACCGCCGAAGAACGTTCTCAACAAGGCCGACGTCTGCCATCGGCATCGGCACAAGTCTGACGTTTCATTGGTGCTCCCGTGGTATTTCATTGAAAAATGCTGGGTTCTCTCTCTCGGAGTGGCTGCCGGAACGAATGCCCGGATTAAGACAGATAAAGGAGATCTTAGAATCTCCGTGATTTTTTGCGAGCCAACCGGAAGAAAGATCTGCGGCGTGTAAAGAAAAAAAATCTTTGAAAGATGCGAAATGTGATGCGAAATTGTGCGAAATGAGATCGATAGATCGATACGAAGAAAAAGGGTGAAAACCAGAGTAATCGAAACGTAAAAGAAAGAGAGGCTGGAAATGAATAAAAAGATGAAAAAGAAGAAATGGTAAAGAAGTTGAAGGGATATTTGTGGAGAGGAGGGAGAAAAGGACTCGAGAGACTCGGTGAAGAATCGAAGAAGCAAGTGGGTAGGCGAAGGGACAGCGGTACTCAAAGACAGCGAAGAGGAAGGGCGGAGGGAAATGAAGAAGCTGTAAGTTGGTAGGCGGAGGGCGGTGATCGAGTGGGACGAATTGACAAATTCCACGGCGATCCTCTGGAACACGGCCAGGACCGCGATTTCTATCGGTGGGCATCCCGACAAGCAGAAAAGGAAGGACACGGGCCGGAAGGACGTTACGCCGATGCTCGGGACGATTCATATGATCGATAGCCAAGGGAATAATGCTTGGGGGAATTTTTGGCAACGAAAAGTATTCATCGGTATTATTTCTGTGGTATTTTTGACGCAGCTTCGGTGATTAAAGCACATCCCGACGATTTTCTCACGATTATACACCTTGTTGGGTGAAATAATAAACAATTTAAACCGAACGTTAAGACAATGAATTAGTTTCAGTTTTAATCTATATATAAGTAACAATTTTGTCGAGATATGCAGATTAATAAATAAGTGGATAGAAGATTGCAAGTGTAAATTAACAAATTAATAAAATATGTTAATGTTTTTAATAAAATAAAAAATTGAAGATTTTAACGAAAATTTCAAGAATATTTTGACTCAAAGAGAGACGATTTGAAAATAAAAACTATATAAATTATTCGACAAATTTATCGATTTCTATCATTCGAGAAAATTATCAGAACAAATAATCGGTTAAGATTTACGTCTGCCTACATTTGCTCGATATTTACGTACAATATATCGGATAAATTATATAAATAAACCCATTTATACTCAAACACACATTAATTATTCATAAATATTTTACCTCTTTTAATGATTTAATCAATAACATCGCATTCCATTGTTATGAAAACATATGTGGTGTGAATAACGGGAAAATACGTATGGAGGAAAAATCAAGAGTTTTTAATTTGCGGAAAGGTTGAAAGCTCGTAAAAATATTTTACCCGATTTTAAAGCGAGAACTTTTTTAATTGGAAAGCGAAGCGCAGTAGGGCGTCAGAATAATACCGACATGATAGAGAAGAAATAGTAGCGAGCCGCGTTCTCAAAACAAAGAAGCAATTTACCGGCGGTATCGTTGAATTAGGTTTCATCATTAATGCAAACGCAGCAAATGGAAAGGAATCTTAACAACGTATTTATTTTTAATTTCGGGACTGTGCCATATGTCGCGACATATTATGGTGAAAGGGGGAGTATGATATTGAGAACGTAATAAATTAAATATATGAGTTTATTTAAATCGATAAAATTTTTATTGCTGTAATTAAATTTGTTATTCATTATTATATAGATATGGAAAATTAACAGTTATTTAAAAGCGATGTAAACAAAATATAAAAGTGATCATACTACTTATTACATATACATATATTCAAATAATATAAATATAATTTTAAATTATCGATATTTTAAATAACCAATTTATTGAATACAATAATGGTATAAGATATAAGTCAATACGAATTGGTAAGCATAAAAATCTCTATATAATATAATGACATTATAAATATATTATTCATATAATACATTTTGCAGTATCTCTCTCTCTCTCCATGAACGGAAATAATTTTGGCCTTTATTTAAATTTTTTTCAACTAATAAGTATTGATTATTTATCATTAATGATCCGCGGTTATTTATATAGACCTTGATTAGGAATCAAAATTAATTCCATTCTTTAAGACGAACACTGCCAGTATTGTGTGCGTGCGCGCGTGCGCGCGCGCGCACCGATATTACTAGCTTGTTTCTCTCTTTTAGTTTAATATTAAATAAATTATTCAATAAAAAATATAATTATATTATAAGATTAAATTGCCAATTTTTTTTAGAAAGTCGTAATCGACGTAGGATATGAAGAATATCAATTTGGGAGTATTTTACTGAACGCGGAGACATTTTAATTTGATCTTGACCACAGATATCTAATATTCGTGTATGTAATTAAATGCAAGGACGCGAGGTATCGAAGCGTATGAGCATTGTAAGAGCCATTAATAAGAGCCGCCTAATTTCTCGAAAGCCCGGAGGCCTCAACCATTATCTGGGAAACGTAACTCGGTCGAAGAGCGATTAAACGGAGGCCACGAAAATACGTCAACCCGCAGCGGCTTGCATCTGACGGAAAACCTATAGACGGAACACAACCATTAATAAAATGACAAATGTGTTCTTGTGCGACGAGAAACGTGCGCAAGCACGCCCGTCGCACGGGCTTTCTGTGAAAATCGAATATTTTAACACCACGATTTTCGAGCCATTTAATTCGATCCGAGAAGCTTTCAGTGACTTCACAACGGCAAATGTTCTTGTTGTGACGCTAACATGATGATTATTCAACGGAAGAGCTAAAAAGGAAAACCAATTAATAATAATACAAAGATTATTTGATCTATGTTACAAGTAATACTGAAACTTTGCTATCACAATTTATAAAAAATTATCTTATTATATTTTCGTACATTTATTTATTTAAAAGTTGTATTTGAGAATTCTTTAATCATTGCACGTTAAAAAAATATCAATTTCTTTTATATGTACACAAAAGACTTAACTTCGTCTCTCAAAGATCACGGAAATTTAAACTTAATTGGTTTTTTTTCTTGGCTTTTCAATTATTGTGTCTGTCGCTGCGGATTACTTCTTCGTTTAGCCTTGTTTGATAAATTGAACAATAAGCTGAAGGATGTAATAACCCCGATGTAATTTCAGGTGAACTGCCAGCCGCTGTACACGACGGGAACGGAGTTTCGAGAGCGTTCCTTAATCTTTGGCTGGTTCACCTGACGATGAGCTATGTCTTCACCAGATGACAGTATTAAGGTAAGCGCGGGCTGCGATAAAATACAGAAAACTATAAAATTTTCACAGCACACCTCTTTTTTTGAAAAAAACTAGTAAATTGTATATTGTACTGTATCATTGGATAGGTTGCAGTTTTATATTACACGAAATGTATTTCAGGAAATAAGTGTATAAATAACTAAGGTTCTCGATAATGAAATTAACAAGTACAATAAGAAGTAAGCTACACGGTTGACGGTGCATAAGTCAACATTATAACAATCTTTAATTATTAATAAGGTACAAAATTCTAAATCGGATATTTCGGCTCTACTTAGAGCACGCTCACCGATGCAATAACAGTTAAATTAAAACAATTTTACTCCGGCGAGTAATAAAGCATGCATGATCTAAAAATAGTGTAAGTTTCCGTGAGGAAATCGAAGTAAATTTGATCACTGATCATAATTTGTAATATAATTAAAACAAAAATGATAGTCATAACTTGAATGACAAAGAGAAGTGAAGTCATTCACCTAGTCAGCTCAGAGAAGGCGAGAATGAACATTGAATCCACGGTAATAATAATAACATCGAAAAGTAATACAATTTATAAGCAGAGGCAGTTATTGCATCTGAGACAATGTGTTCAACGGACGGAAAAGGAGATCATGACTTATTAAGAATTAAAGATTGTTATAACGTTAACTTACGCACGATTAACCACGTTGTCTCAAAGCTCACTTATTGTACTTTACTTTCTCGATATCAAATATCAAAGGAGCAATTTATAGTTCATTACGTACAACGAGTGTCAAAATCCTTGAGCTTAACAGATTCTTTGACCATTTTAAAGGGTATCATTTACTTTGATTTTGGTAAAATTCAAATTTCAAAGTACATCAAAGTTACTAAGATGCGGTTGCAAGTTGATGCAACGTGTGCGCATAAGATTTGGCTTACGTTAGTTTAATAAGTTTGTTGATATTAGAGATTTATGATCCATTTTTTAATATAAATATCCGACATATTTTTCGATAGGTATTATTAAATTATTAGAATTAAGCGTTATTTTCTGTTCTCGCGTTTAAATGCTAACTGTGGAAAAGTAAAATTGAAATTTCAATAAAGGTAGGAAAAATGCAAAAACTTAACTTTTCTATTTCAAATTATCGAATGTTGCGCGCACGTGAGAGTGTGAACGACCTCGCAAGCTTTTGATGCTAAAAATGACCCTAGAGATTGTTAAATAATCGCGCTCCCGATAATCCGCCGCAGCGAGATTGGCATCAAAATTCGTTTGAAAGTAGCGCATAATACATAGCGCTGTATTGAAAATCGTCGTGATAAGCTTTTGCCATAAAATTACGATGCTGCGGTCGCCGTCAAGTTCCTCCGTAAGTTGCACAGTTTTCATAATTATTAACGCTTTAATATTATAAAACGCTTTAGGCAGTCGCTTATATAGGTTTGTCGATAATAACACCTTCTCTGAGAATCTTCGTCAGAAGGTTACAACCTTTATTCGAGTTTATCGCCCCTTTCTCCCGGCTACTTCTTTCGCATGCTGGACATATTCTTTGTGCCTCACGATGCAACCTGCTTTGTTTTTCCTCACCCTCACACTCTTGGTATTTTTTTTTCGTGTAACCGCCTAATCCGAGTTTCAGATGAGTTTTCAGGAAGCTCATCGACTTATAAGAAGCTCGTATCAAGCCAGTTTCTGGGTTAACGCAAAATATACATCCTTCTGCAAGAAGAGCAGAAGGATCACCGTGGCTTCCTAGCGATATCGAACCCCTTACGCGATAGAGAATCGACCGAACGTTATTTTGAATAACTTGAGAAACAGATTCTGTTTCAAAAAGATTCGGTTGAATGACGAAAGAGATAATTTTATCATTTGAGAGTTTTGAAGTTTATATAAAGATTTAAATATTCGAGGTGCAATATATGCATCGCTTTAATATTTGAGATTATCTTTATATACGACACAAGACTTGTGTCGTTTTATTTATACATCGCACAGTTTTCTATAAAGAAATTATACAATGATATAAATTATACAAGCAATACGAACGTGATATTTAAATATAACATTATCCTGATTATATCACATACCCAGTTTTTATATAAAATAAAATTAAACAGAAAAATTAATAATAAAGAAATTTAAATAAATTTATTTACTTTTCTATGTTATAGACATGTCTATTTTATAGCGTATTAATTAATATATATGTAATTGTATTTTGGTTTCTATTTGTTGTGTTTGATTACTTCTTCATTTCTAAAGTTTTTTGATTAATTATAAAATCTCAATTAAAGATCAACGACATTAATACTATATAAGTTCTTATACCAATGTTACTTTGAAGACATATTCTTTGATTAATATATTCGACCAATATATTAATGAAATTACTTAATGGGATTGCTAGAAGTTATTGAAAGTTAGAGTAATCGAATGTTTCATTGGTTTTTTCTCTTGCATCGTGCATCTCTAAGAACACGAGATACTAGCTAATGAAAAAGGGGAAAAATAGAGTAAATCGAACTCTGATAATGTTTTAGGAAAGTATCGTTAGAACAATGTAGCATTCTTCCAACTTAAATATTCGCATTTCAGCTTTCGATTAATTCCCAAGTAAAATGTTTTATGTCTTCAAAAAAGTATGTTTTGCTTCATATAATTTCAACAGGAAACATATAGGCTGTTTATTTCGAAAGTTATGTAAATTCAATTAGGAAAGTTGCTTTAAAATACGCCATTAATTTGTATTTTTGGGTCATTGTGAAATGTTTTGAAAGCGGACTTTAACCAAGATGTTAAAATAAACAGGTCAGATATAATGATCCACTTGAATGAAATTTGCACGCGCGAAAATTTACATTTTGATGAGTAATTCTAATTTTCCATCTATTTTATCACGTATAAGAACTCTGGATTGTATTAATGTGAAAATTTATAATTTAAACTGACATTTATTATTGATGATTTTACCTCTTGTGTCAAACAATTTCCAAATTAAATTCCAGACTGAAGTGTCCACTCGTCATATTATCTGTCTCGCAATTATTTTCACCTCTATTCCAATTCAATTATAAAGAACCAAGAAGTTATTTATTTAATTTATTGCGTTAAGAGAAATAATCTAACGTATCAATTCTAATCTACTCCAATATTAATGTTATAAATTATTATTAAATAAGATTTGTATATGTAATTTTTGTGTTGAAGTTTTTTCGTAGAAATAATATATAACTGCTTTTCACAAAATTAAATTTTTAAAAATTTATATATAATTATTATAAATAATAAATGCTACATCTACTCCATGAAAATATTATGGGAATATTTTCTACCTACTATGTTTGTTTATTTATTTCTTTATTATTGTTAAATAAATTTTAAATATCCAGTAGGCGTTTCACTAATATGTTGTGTAATTGTTGTATCAGAATTTTCCGAGAATATATCAAGTAATCATGTAATTAGTAAAGTAATGTTTTAGTTATTATATCGTTATATTATTTCGATTTCGATTATGTTTTTTTCCTGCGCATGCATAAAAAGAAGAGAAAGAAATTAAGCTAACATAAAGTAGTTTTAAATTATTTTAACTTGCATATAAATTACTTTATTTATTAATTACCATTACTCAAAATGCCTATTTAAATATAATTAAATTTATATAACTAGATTAGATTTTTTGGTGTCTAGATTAATAAAGTAATATAAAAATAATACAAGACATAATAATATATTCTTAATAAACTACTTTAACAAACAATTTTATTTAACAGACAAAGCCATTAGATTTTAAATCTAAAAAACTTTAAAATACTTTAAATTAATAGATTGATCAATTAATAAATATATTTGTATTAATATACATATAGGTAATCAGAGCATGTAAATTTTCTTGAAAGACATTCTACTCAAATAACTCAAAAGTATATATTATAACTCTTGATTCTATTTAAGACAAAAGTCGATCTAAGCAAACTGAAACTGAGATGTCGATCTTTGACTTCGCATCTTAAATTGTACACACAACCAACCAATTGTTTCAGGAAAAGTTTATTTACAACTCTCTTTATTGCAAAAATATACCGCGCTACGGGACTTTGCAAAACTATTTGTTATGAACTTTATATATCCACTACACGCGACATCGGCACACCGCGCGCATTGCCGGATCTCCAGCTGTTATCGCGCGATAACGACGAATGGAACTTGCGGCATTGCGCGCCGCGATAATTGCAAGTTTTCGCGCGTTCGCCATCGAAGCGAGCGACGGAATCACGCGACCGCGATCATGCGGCGCCAGATCATCCATATCGCGCGGTTCCCGAATGCGTAACGTGAATTAACCGATATTCATAATTCAAGCTTTTATCGTCACCGCGTCGAATCCCCCATTGTGAAGATATAATTTCGCGATGAGCGCTGCGGGAGCTAGGAAACGGCGGCGAAGTGACGGGGAAGGTGGTGGTGGCGGCGGCAGCGAAAGAGGGAGTCGGTTGAATGCTGCGGCATTGCCGTGTGACGGGTCCCGCGGAAACTATAGCTTATACGGTATAGTTTCCACCGCGGTATCTCACCTCTGCGCTTTCATTATCAGCCGCCATAGATCACGGCGTGAGCTCCCCGTGACGTCACATCCGTCCATCCCTCATCGCAAAACACCGTTGTTGTACCCGGGGCAACACACAACGAGAGAGAGAGAGAGGAGTATTTCTCTTCCCCCTTTTCGGCCCCTCCCCCGCTCGCAACTACCTCGACCCCCCTCTCGTCCCCGCGTTCCGACCGCTAACTCACGATGCGCCCCTGTCTCTGTCATTCCCGGTACGGTTTCGATCGCTCGAGCACCGACAAACCGCCGAATTAAATCCGGTGACATCCTTCACTATCACGAAGTGTGTCTGACGTCGTGTGTAATTCACCGTGTGTGCATATGACGAGAGACGTGATGCCGCGCTTGGCTTTCCCGTCGCACCGCGTTAACGCACCGCGATCTGCAAACTGCGCGGGGTTAATGCCGACGTCGGGATGGAGTCGTCGTCGTGGAATTGTTGTCACGCGTATGCACGTTCGCCATATTCTCGTCGGAGAAAGCGCAAATAGAATTCGATGCGGGCTGGGAATTCTTCCAGAAGCGCTAGAAAGACAGAGCTCTATAACGATTTCATTCAATGTGAGCATCATTGGGCGATGCGATTGCTATACGATTTTGTTTAAGCCAGATAGCCAGTTCCCTCGAAACGATCAGTACGTCGAAAAGCAAGCAACTAAGTAATATTATTATGTGATTTGTGTGCGCAAATATGAGAAAGCACATTATGGAGTAATTAATAAAATAATGTTAAAAATAAAAAATTTTGGATTTTGATGATACCATTTTAATTTTAATGTTAATGAACCATTGATGAATAATTGTTTTACCAATGTGAAACATTAATGCGTAACATGTGTATGTTTATAACTATTTAAGTGATCGTTTTTCACACATATTAAAAATCTATTAGGCATGCATATTTTTAACTAAAAGTTACCTTATTATTCCATATGAAATATCATCATCCAAGCATAATGAATTGAGGCATAAAATCGCAAGGCAAGTGTCCGCTATTATCCGATGACATGGGATCTGTGCATGACATTTCGCAATTTGAAAATGACGTTATGCCACGCCATTCGTTGAGTATGTCATGCACACACGTAACATAAACATATCATATGGCGCCTCACTTCTATTTAATTAAAAAAATTTACAATATTGAAGATTTTCACCGTACAAACGTGATACATTGGCAGCCTCATTTTTCAGATATATCTGCATTCCTGCAAAATTGGTAATTTATTTACACGATTTTTTATTGGCTTATGCTTATCATTTCCTACCGGAATTTTATCGGACATTCTCTTTTTTTTATTACAAAAAGTATTACATATTATTAGACAATATATTCCGCATCGTTAATTAAGATATTACGAAGCCATTTGAAACTCAATAAATGCGTTTGTGAGTTTTGTCATTTTATGTAACGATCGAGTAAATTTGAAAATAAAATTATTTTTGCTCAATTATTTTTTTTATCTGGATATTTTATTGCATAAAATATTGTATTTATGATATATTCGAGAAATTTATGTAATTACTTATCCCAAATTCATTCAACTTGAAATAAAAGTTGCAGAACATGTTTCAAGTTGGCTTTATTTCAAATATCTTGTATCTGACTGACAAGGCCTTTATCGTTACCACCACAGCGCTATGGCAAGAACAATATCCGAAAGAGGCGAGATCTCGAATGTAAACAGCTTAAGGACTGTGATTCATCGGTTTAACCCAATTACACAACGCCTTGTCTTATCTTGAGAGACGCAGGCCGGTTCTCAAACCATAAATTTTAATTGTCCGTCTGCCCCCGAATCTCTCGCGAGCTATTCCTTGAAAAATAAGAGATTTTGTAAGCTTTATTAGTTAACTTCATTATATAGTCTGCATACATTAAGAGAAAATTTGGAATTTCTTAATTTTTCGTGGTTATGGCGATTTAACTGGAAAAAGTTGACACGATTGGTGAAGAATCTTTCGGATTTCTTGCTTTTTTTTAGATCACACATTTTTAAATAACTTTTTGAATTTGATAGCAATTACTTTTATTGGTTACTTACGCTATCTCTGGAAACACAAGAATCAATCAATTTATTTTTTGTGTGAATAAGAGCTTTGTATGAATAGAATTTGAAAAGTCGCATTTCTTGTTATAAGTTAATCGAAACACATTTAAGAATTGGACAATTATCAAAAAGATTTCCAAATTACAAATTACATTAAAGTTGCAGATGCTAATATAAATATAATATACTCATGACTACGTGTATTGAAAACGAAAGGATTAAAAAAAGAAATATTTTTATTATTGTTATTGTTTATTCTTTATATTTTTGCGATAAAAGCGCAATACAAAACTGCCAGTTAGCACGGAACAAGTGCCGCAATTACCCACGTCAAACTGCACAAAGCGGATTTATTTATAGCATTAAATCCTTTGACGTGTCTATTCTGACTTATGCTTAAGCTATCAGCTGGATAACTTTATCGGTTAAAACGTCTACTTTCAGTATATGTCGCGAATTATACGGAAAAAAATATTTAGGAGTAATTTCTGCCAAAACCGTACAATCAGTGGCGACGTAACTTTTATCCCCTCGTTAAACAACGCGGTTGGGATAAAAATCTCCAATTAAAATTCTGCGCGAAATGAATAAGCTGTATAAATTCGTATGAGATGCAAGGATAATTGGAATACATTCCGTAACCGAAAAATTGTTTCTTTGCAGCGAGAATTTGCAGCGAATTTAATAATTTATTTGCATTTACACGTTTATTATACATAATTAATTATATACAACATAAAATATAAATTTATAATTATTTAAGAAGTATATAAAAGCGTGAGTAAAAAAAGTTACCAAATTGGTAGTCAAATAGGTAAATTCGTTGAACGAATATTAGTGCTCTTTATAGAGCGCGTTAAATTAAAAAGTCAGCCGGTTCCCGGTTCCGCTGTATGTAATAATTAAATAGACATTTTTTACTTTATGCAATAAATTATCTTCTTTTATATCGATCCGGTGATTCAGCGCCGAAATTTTCCTGACCACCAGAAAGAGGACTTTAATGAAGATAACAGAAACTAATTTACGTTTGATTGAAGTTCCATTTTCTATTCTTCAATATCGACTCATGCGATTAATGAATCGCATCGTGCTACGAAGTATCAATAAAACAGCGCTTTAATGTGGTGAATTTTATCCGAATTGCGTTTCGCTTCGCATGCTTGTAGCCATCAACAAGCGAATTATTGAGCTTGCTACTTCGTATTTCCATTCTGTTGATGTAATTTACAACGTGAGTTAGAGTTCGGTGTTAATCAACAGCCTTTGATGCACCTGTTGACTTAAACAGTTCAAGTATTTATTCGATCAACCAAATGGAAATTCTCTTTGCACACTCGTCTTTTACTCCAGACTTATCGCATACCTAAATACCCCCGAGTGTTTCCAATACCGCAAAATAGCTATGACACAAAATTGTATTTGTATTACTCAGATCTACAAACATATACGCATTAACGAAAAATATTGAGATAATATAAATTATTAATTAATTAAATTCCACGGTTGCCAATGCGGCGTATTGTGCTCTCCGCGCAACAAAATTTAAATTATACGCTCGCGCGCGTCGCGTGGTTGTGTCATTAACACTGACACATGATATATTTTCACACGCTCGAATTCCATGATGATTCCATAATATAGCAAATAGCTACTGGTCGGCCTGTAATTTTCAACGATTTATTATCCCGAATCGCGTCCCTTTCAGCGGCATTCACGCCTCTTGAATTTGTAAAGACTACTATTTATCTCCCGGCACATCGTTTGTCAATAATAATTGTCTAATTGTTGGCTACGGCTCATCGATTATCGGAGCGATTAACCGATTTCACTGGGCGCGAGGGATGAGAGAAAGAGCGGCTAGGAGGTTATTTGTCAGGAGGTTTCCGGCACTCCAAATTAACCGGCGCGCTCGCGGATAAACGAATTAATCGTTCATTTAACGAACAAACACGTTCGGCTTTCCGTGTACATTCAAACGCGCGAATTCTTTTTGCCCACGCTGGCCGCAGTCCAAATAGCTTAAGCACTGCGAGCGAGGAGAATCAATAAAACTGTAAAGTGTTCATTGAATTCGTTAAGAGCCGTATATGCATGAAAGAGAGCACGATTTGGAAAAAGAGAAATATGAGATGCCCCCCCTTAGGTGATAAAAATATAATATAGATATATAGAGCAATTATAAAGCGAAAAGGAGAAAATTAGGCTTTAATTAATTTTCTATCGCACCTCACAATGAACGAAATATTATAGAAACAGGTTGCAAATTATTGAATTATTTGTCAATTAGCAGTTAAATTAAATAAGAAGAATACATTATTTTCATTATCATGTGATTCCTAATCTGCTACGATTATTCTCAAAAACAAAAAGAATATGTTTTCAGTTATATGAAACTATTAGAATTACTCTACAAATACGCAAATATTTGGAAACGCTATTACGTCTTACAATAGAATTTGGCATCGAATAGAAAAACGTTTTAATATTTTGCAATTTAATGCATGAGTCAGTATTAATACCTTTACAAATATATATCTTTGAAAATTGAGAGAAAATAGTCTTGGTTGCAATTGAAACGTAGGATTTCAGTTATATTTGACGAAAGTCCGTTGACATATCATTCTATATTGTTTCGCTTGATGGAAAGAGGAATCTGAAACTCGAAAGGGAATCAAAAGAGGAAAAAAAATGCACAGATACTGGATACGCTTATCGTGCTCTTTGCGACATTTGTTTCAACTATCTGTCAATCGGAAGTAAGATAAAAAATGTCGAGCGCTTTGCAAATGCGTACCCGCTTAAAAAGCAAAAAAGTCAACTCTTATATATGTATGTATGTATGTACGTTATTCACATTGTTAGATAACTATAAACTATCGTTCACAGGAAACTGTTTCTGACATTTGCTCATGAATTGTAGGCGAGGTTTAACTACTTATATATTAATTGCATAGTTGGTGCTTCATCTTCATAATGCTATTAAAATTAAAAATTAATTGTGGTATTATGAATATATGTTATTATTATATTATATATTATTATATTGTTGTTAATATGTAATGCGTACGTAGCACACTCGTGTTGAATTATTATAGTTACATTCGGAATATTTTATTGTGCACATTTAAAAAATCAAGAATATCAATAAATCATTACTCCGTTTTACATTAAAAATATTAGTAAATTGTAGAACGACGATTGGTTTTATGAACAAATTACAAAGCGTAATGTTACAATTGTATAAGAACTATAATATCTGAAATATTTGACAGATAATATCTGAAGCATTAAAATGATTATTTATAGGTTTATAATCATGAAAATAATGTTACGCAAACTTTTCTTACACCGAAAGAGTAGTATTCTCTAAAATTTCGACAACCAGTATCTATAGTTTCTTTTTTTATTATATACACATTCGTGTTCTCTTTTTACACGGTTTTATCAATAAAACCATGTTCAATGTACACTCAACACAATTTCGCGATGTAACCATCTGCACAACCACTTTGTATATTTGTTTATTGTCTCGTTTAACTCTGCAACGGCTGCAATTTTTGCAGATATGGAATGTGTAAAGCGTCTGGCTGGTGTATATTTCTACATATATATGTATGTACATGTACACATATATATTTTGTTACGTACAAATGTCCCAGATCTCTCAAAATCTTTTTAGCCACATACATGTTTTAAGAAATTTTAAACTCAATTTTTATATTGTAGAAATCTGACGAAATTAACTCAACTTCTTGCTCATCGAAATATTTTATTGCGCACTTTTAAAAAATCAAGAATTTATAACTCTATTTTAGAATAAAAATATTAGTAGATTGTAGAACGGCGATTGGTTTTATGAACAAATTACAAGCGTAATGTAAATTTTTTCACCTTAATGTAATTAAGGTGTTTGCAGCAACATATTTATCAACACAGGAACTTAATTGGAAAACAATAGTTTACTATCAATGCGCTTTCGAAACGTATAACTTCCTAGAAATCATTTAATAATTTAACTTAACATAATTATTTGTTATATAATCGCATTTGTTATATAATCACATTTATAACAATTTGTTAGAGAACAAGTTATTAAAAGGTATATTATGGTTTGTAGGGCGCGGCCCGTGTAACATTGTCACCAATAATCTCATTCCTATTTCCGTTCGCGCTCACGCTGACGCAAAACGAAATAATATCGATATTCAACAGCACTGCGAGCCACAACGCATCGGCTTTCGCGAACCGCAGGATTTAAATATCTATTATACACTGCGGACCGCGAGCCGTTTTGCCCTATCTGTCGCAGCGATCGGCATTTCCGCGTGGTACCGCGCGCCGTCTTTTTCCCTCCCGCGCCAGCAACACAGCTAATCCGAATTTATTTTTGTCCCATCAGTATTATTTTCCCCGACATGGAGAGGTGATGTGTGTGTTTGTGTTCGCGGAAATATTAATATTTTCAGCCAGCGCGGTGCGGTGGCGTGCAAAAAAATGGTTTTCGCTCGCGCGGATATTGTGGATATATGAGCAACTTATTTTGCGAGCGATCTTCGGCGATGTGGAATAACGGGAGTGACACGCGTCGATGAACCGCGAAGAATGGAAGACTGAAATTGCTTGTATAAGAGCTTATTAACTTATTCAATCTCGAATTACCTTCCGTGTAAAAAAAAAGTAAATCCTTTCGCTCTTCACCGTAATATAATAATGTCGTATATTTAATAATATTTGAATGAAGGCGAATATTAACTGAAATTTAAATCGTGAAATTTAAACTGAAAAATGAAATTATATTAATCGGTGTGTGTCCGTCTCTCCATTCCGACAAGTTATAGGTATTATTCAAAATTATTTAGTATTTGCATGAATTGATGAATCGGAAAATTGTACTAATAAAAGAATACGTTTAAATAGAATTACATTATTGTATTTTTTATAGATTCAATAATTGACGTAACTAGTTTTATACAGATGCATTCTATTTCCATATTAAAATTTACATAATTTACGTATCAATTATCATGTGCATATATACATTCTTTATTGAAAAATATAGTTTGCGCGAAATTCATGTATAGAAAAACTATAGGTACGGTTTGATTAAAGAAATATTATGCAAATAAACTATATAATATGAATAGGAATTTCGCAATAACTAAATTCGTTGATATCATCGTACATCGCTGATCGCCTTAAAGTGATCCATAACCGGCTTGCGATGACATACTGATATTGATGACCTACTTGTTTGCTACAGCGCTACACTACAGACATAATTATCGGATTACAGTATAGAATAATAGAGGGGCTGTATCTCTGCATGTATCTCTCGATGCGCATTTATTAACTATCAATTGAAATTAATATACAATGACTGTGATAGATCACTATACCATAAATCACAAATGTTAATAACGTTGACCAATATTATGTGTACATGCATATTGTGTGTGAAGTATTAACATCGTGAGCATAATTTTGTTCAAAAGCTACGTATATGCCTCATCTATCTCTTAAAATATTGTAATTCATTTATAATATTTATATCAATTTGTATATGACAATGATATATCATCAATAATACTTGATATAAAATATATTTAATACATTGTTTAATAACTTATTAACAAATTTTTTACGTATGGTTTAATTTTATAATAAACTTTTTTTGATAAAGTGTCAATTTGCAATAAAAATATTATTAAGTTCGTATGATTAATATGTCAAGATTGCATATGAGATCTTTCATAACTTTTCACTGGAATTTGAAATCTAGACTTATTTCAAAATTGATATATATACTTTTTTAGAAATATATTAATCCTAATATCAAACTATGGAAGTGAAATAAAGCAATTCCTCTGATTAACAAATAAAGAACGATGAAAAATTAATAATTAATGTTTTAATATTTATTTAATATGACTTAAAAGACACACACAAAGAACTTTTCAAAGTATTGAACAAACATTGTTTCGACAATAATCTTTAAAATATAACTTGTAGATTGTTTCATTAAAATATGTACTGTGTCGCACCATTTTATATTTGTCTGTTCTACATCTCAAACTAATTTTGCAAATTTCGATTGTTTTCGAAAATCTGTGCAATCATATATAGAATACCATTGGGCTTTTCTTCAAAAGGAAATGATTGTGAAAATAAGTAATCAAAGTCATTAATTGGAACACCAGTTTACCATCGACACTGCGCAAATTATTTCATCGCGCATAAATGCAAGCGATGAATCGTGATTGGCGCAAAATCGTGCACGACATACTCGGTAATCGTGCAAGGATTAACGCGATACGCGGCTTCCGCGCCGGCATGTAAAATGAATAATTAATATATTCAAATGAAACGTACTTAAACTATACAGCGCCACTCATCCGCCGCCACCCTCTCACCGTCCTAATACGTAATTCGCATCCACCATGTGAGCGAATATATACGTGCATCCCCGCGCACCGGCATTACCATCGATCGTGTAAACAGCGGTTTTCGCGACCGAATCTCCGGCAAAGGGAACGGATAAGGGAAATAACCTTTTCTGTGAGTCAAATGTGCCGAGCCAGACTATGGTAATACGAGGTTTTTTTTCCCCCTCGCAAAAGCGTTTGCTAGGAGTACACGATTTTTACCCGGTATAGGAAGCAAATGATTGCACCGAAAGATAGACGAAGATGGAGTAAGCGATACACTGTATAAGATGGTGTTTCTTCTAACAGCTACACATGCAACTCATTTAAGTATTATATCATATCTATTTTTATTCATAGGTTTTTTGTCAAACTTTAAATTTAATTTTTTTTGTAACAAAATAACGATATTCTCTTGTGTCTCGTGAATTATTGAAATTAATGTTGCGAGAATTTAGTCTCAGCATTATAAATACATAATAACATTTTTTTGTAATGTTATCCTCACATCGTTATTGTTGGAATTTTAATTTAAATCTTATTATTAAAATAGTGTCAAAAAGGAAGCTGAAAAGCGTTAAATCTTGCTAAGATAAAACTGATTGCAAATTTATTAAAGAATTTGTTATGAAACTGATAGAGATGTATGCCTTTGGATATTTAGTAATATTGTAACATTTGCATAATTCTACAAAAGTATGAACAAATTGTGATGCTCAGATGTATTCTGACAATCCCTTTGTAATTTTTCTAGTGTAATTTATAAATGAGAGCAAGGAATTATATACTTAGAATATTACAGTAATTTTTTTTATTAATGTTATTAATTTATTCAAAAAACATTAACTTTAAATTTAGGCAATATATTCAATTGACTGAGCAATATGAATTATATTCATTACTTGATTTCTTTAATTTTGCTATTTCTGACGTTTGTCAATTAATAATAAGAAACGCAAATCTACCCTTCTGTTACAGATTACTCCAATAACTTCTGAATTCTCAATCCGGATGCATTCGCAGGGCATGAAACATCGCGACGGGCGTGGACAGGTCGACGAATATGCAACGAGTTGCAGTTCGGTGCAATGATTGTATATTCTTCATCGCGTTCACTGATCATTACATCAACCGACGGCGAGCCGATGCACGTAAGAATGCGCATCGCGTGATTCGAACTTGTTTCATATAACCGAACAGTAATCATACGATTTTTCGCGTTGCGATGTTAGTGGCGCGGGCGCAAGACGCGTGTTTTCGTGATGCGGAGTACGTAATTTCGAGGAGCTTGGAAATTGAAATCTCGTAGTGACTTAACGTGATCCTGAAACGTGAGTTGAAACAACAGACGGGCAATCTCGAGGAGATCTCGGAGAAGATGGCGGGACAGAAGATTCTTCATCGAGACAAAAATTTACTAAAGTGGGCCACTAGTGTACAGATTATTAATTTACTTTCGTTGAGATAAGTCGAGAAAAACTCTTCGCGCGAAGACTTTCAACACGTCTTTTGCTCATCGCCGTCTGATGGTGAAGAATATCCGCGTGTCGATAAGACGAGATGGGTACTGTGATGGTGAAGCCAATGGCAGGTTGCACAGTATACGCTGCTCCAGAAACTTTATCTCCGAGAAGAAAATGCTCTTCTTTCGAAGCGAATTTTTATTTCCGCGAGAGCTGTGACGTCATACCGGTGAGATAAATTTCTTTACGATATTTTAAACGCGCAATACAGCTACCCATTATTAAAAATGTAATAATTCATGTTTTTTATTGTAAGTTCGATTATTACGAAATACAATGTTGAAGAATTTTTAACAAATTATGGTACATAAACTTTCTTAAGTAATATTCTTAAGTAATGTGAATTTTTTTATATTTTCACTATTTAACACGTATTATATATATTATATTCACACATAATATATCAGAATTTATTATGTTTTTAATTTGTGAGCTTGGAATAACATGATCAACAATTAATTTGAAGTACTTTTATATATAGTATAGATAGAATACTTTCCTCTTTCGAGAAAACATTCACCACACAGAGAGGTTTTTCCTATATACATCGCACTAGTTTTTACTGTAAGCGTTATTTCAGAAAAGGAAAGGCGCGACAAAGTAAGACAGTGCAGAGTATCAGCAAATATCGCGACAGAAAACTCGGCACGTTTTGCCATTGCAGAGGTAGACTCCACGGAGGAAAGAACTTTACACAGTAAAATATGACATAGAAAATAATTAACGGCAAACAACAAACCACCATTCTCCACTAATTAAATTATCTAATTTGCTTCGAACGATCATATTACATGCTTCGTTTGCTCTTTAATTTTCGAGAATCAAGCGAGAAAATTCAAATATGTTTTATTGAATATGGAAATTTATACAGAACGTTAAAAACAGTAAATATTGAAATTTTTATGTTGAATTTATCAGTTATACATCATGTGTTTATAAAATTTTGTACAAGATTGAAATATATTTTTCTATAATAATTTCAATTACGATCATATTTTTATGAATTGTAAAATAAAATAATCGCTTTAAAACAATATGTACATATTTAAAAAAAATATATATATATATATATATATATAAATTTCAAAAAATTTTAAATAAGTTTAATAGAGATATTTTAATTTGTCAAATTTTTTTATAAGAAACCAAAAAGTCATATTCTCGTTTTCGCCTCCTGATAAATTTCTCAAATTGATATTCACTTTTTTTATATATCAATACCAAATTTTTTATTAAATGTTAAAATAAAATATTCTTTCTCCGAAAAAGTTACATGACAAAGGATTAATTATCTGATTAACTAAATATTTTTCTGATTTTTTTTTGACATTATGACTCGCGTGATTGCTTCTCGAGAACTAAAGAATTCTTTCGCGATTTAAATATCAAAAGCAGACGGAGACACGATTATCGATTTATGCAGATTTAGTCATCATACGTCAATCAATAATTGAGGACGCGATGCGTCCGAGTATGCGAAATAACGAAAGATATATTTCTTTGCGTCATTCTCTTCTTTTGCCTTTCTTTCCTCTTCCTTCTCTTTATCTCTTTTTCTCTCTTTGTGTTATTCTATCTTGCAATTTCATTTTCTGAAACTCCCGGCTCAGAAGTGCTTTTATACTCAAAATATACTACCGTGAATTATTTGTGCGCCATTCGCTACACCACATCGCGTCAGAGCGAAGCGAAAGAGGATGGAAAGGAGCATGAAACAGGAGCCGAACGAATTATATGTGAAGAAACGCAAGCGAGACTAACGAACACAGTCTACATGACCCGACCGAATAAACTTAATAGGGCAACCTTGTTATAACTTTCAGGTATAATAGATGGAATCCGAAAAACGACCCCGAAGAGATATTTGGACTGATACAATTGTACAGGGTGTTCTGAAGGTACATAATATTTGAGATTCAATTCATATTTGACGTAGGTGAGATGATTTGTAAAAAATTATGATAAAGAAGGTAAAAATCACTTGATCGAGTTTATAATTTTAACACATTTGATTAAGTATTGAGACGTTATCAGATAATTATATTAATTGCCGCTTAAAAACATGTTCGAAAAATCAGATTAATTATATTCTTTTATAACGATACATAATTATTATTATGTTATATCGCGAAGCGATATGTGTCTATTAGTTTTGACAATACACGTGACACGTGATCTTTTTACTATGCGCCTTGATTTGTCTTTGTTGGTGCAGAATCTAATTGTCATAGTATAATACGTTAAATTAAAAAGCGCTATACAATTGACATTTATAACGAATTAATGAAAATATAAATACAGTTTCTATATTTTTAAATGAGAAACTGTTTATGAACAGATACATCAAGTTCCTTTCGCTTTCATTTCTTAACAGCTTAATTCATGATCTCAAATGTCTATTCCGAATTTTTTTACAATTAAATTGCAATGAGTAACGCATACAAAAATAAAGCGTAAATATCGAAACAGATAGTTCGCTAATCTTCCGCAAGCGTACGTATATCGCGTAATAAGTACATATTTGTATAGTACTCGCATTTTGAAAAAAAAAGTATTTTTGCATGCAGCGCGTTCAGGACACCATGTACGGAATATAGAAGAGGATGGGTCCAATTTGGACGTAGCCGAGAAAGATGCTTCTTGTCGAGGAAGTATATACGTCGAGAAAGTCCTTTTTTCTTTTTTTTCTCCCCCGTTAGTTGCCCTTCCGGCAATGGCGTATTTCTCTACTATTCAAAGCAGACTATCCAATATTCGCGGTACGTATTGACGTAAGTGCCAACAAGGATTCGCTGCTTGTTTGCTAAGAGCAACCGAACGCTCGACCTAGTTAACGGAAAGTTAGGCAATTTTCCGCACAAATAGATTGGCGGTGTAGCCTCTTGTTTATTTGCGGAATATTTAATTGCATTCAAGAAATTCATTCTTTTCTGCAAAGCGCGTTTAATAAGAACGGCAGCGTGTCCAAAAATGGTGCAGATATATAAGTAAATAATCGACTCGTTGTATAAGGATAATGCTGCCACAGACGATGTATAAATTAATCTATAATAATTATTTCTGAAAGTTGTTATCGAAATTACAATTTCAATAGGGTACAATCTATGATTTTAAGTTCTTAGAATCTTAACAAGTCAATGGAAACATTGAATTAATTAATTCTTGAATTAATTGATCCTTAAAAACACATTACAAGACTTTTGTAATGCAATTATAGATCCTTTTTATCAACAGCAATTATATAAACGAAACTAATTATTTTGATCGTTTAAGAAGTGTATTTTATATGTCATTTTGTAATTATTATAGATTTTCTATAATTTTATTTTACATATATATTAGAAAATATACCGAATACTTATAGTTTGCTTTTAGATTTTCTGATAAAGCTGAATGCCACGTTTTAACAAAAAGACTGCAGCTTAAAAGTATGTAGCAAAATTAAGGAGTGAATAATGTATTGGACATTCTCCAAATTGGACCATTCCACTTCTGTGGTATTACGTACATTACTTCGTAATTACATCGGATTACTAAGAAAATTGTGATGTGTGGAAACGTATCAAACGAATCACGGCGTACGTTAAGAGAAGTTTTATCTATATTCATATAATATGTACATGTATATTATACATAGATCCCATCGATCAATCACGATAAGATATATTTTTATATGTAAATATGGCGTTCCTTCTTGTTATCTTATTAAAAATATTTTGCCGAGAGACGGTGGAGACACTAATGAGGTCGATCGAAGATTTACGAAGTGGCGAAAGTATATAGCCATCTTGAGCCGCTGTAATTTTCGTAAATCTTATCTAATACGTGAGGTAAGGTTACGAGCAACGTGCGAGGAACGGTGAGCCTCAATACAGATATATCCCGCTAATATTATTAGGCACGATCGGTACTTTCTCTTATCCATTAACTTCAGAGCCTGTTGGGCGATAGATTTATTAGACTTGTCTGCGAATCCGAAAAGTAATATCGAAATATAACAACACGTCACAGATATAACTTTTCACCGATTTTGAGATATCGCACGGAGAGAAATTCTGTCGAACTTATTACTGCCATTAAATAATATATCGTATCTCGACAGAATATTAAGGTCTCACATCATGAATTAAATTCCAGTTAAAATCTCGTCATTTTTAACATTGAGTTTTATTATATAAATCAAATTTCATCGAAATATCGAAATTCTTGAAACACAATTTATTTGAAATGTGAAATAGAGCAAATTATTGGTCATAAATTTGTGAAATTGAAAGTCAAACATAAATTTTTGATGAAAAATGCTCGTGTTATATTTTGAAAGAGAATGTATTACTTTGAAATTTGTTATTTTAATAAATAAAAAAATAGCTTAAACTTTAATAATTATTATAACAGCTTTATATATCGCAAAATATTATAAAATTATGTTTTATAACATTTTAAAACGTGTATAAAATTTACGAGATTTGTAAAGAAATGCAATACTTTTTATTTTCTTAGTTCTTTGGGAATAATATTTATTTTTTTTTTAAGATAAAACTGATATTTCAAGTGGATTTTTTCGCTTTATCGAATATTATTCAAATTTTTGTTTTTTATACGACTTGTATTTTGGATTGACTCGAAAACACTTGGACAAAGATATGCCATGTAAATAACTTCATTAATCGTAGGCCAAGCTACTAGCTGCATGGATATAATGCCGATCTTGTCAGATTTCCTTAAGATCTAATTACTCGATAGAATTACTTTATAGGGCATCGTTGTAAGGATTAATCGTTTCGTGACGAGGAATCCTGATACGAGTCGCAGCCGATCCTCTCTTATCACCGGTAACGCTCTGGGCTCTATATCATCCTTATCAACCATCGTTTCACACACTGCCACGATATCAGCCGAACGTACCAATCGTGCCTAACACTGTCGTATGATAGCCGTTTGTATAATACGTATAAAATAAATTTCACATATGAGTACACGCGTGCGACGTCTGTGCCACAGATGACGGAAAGATCAAGAAGATGTGAGAAGCTTGTCTGAAAAGTCTTAATATGTCGAAAGGAACATTTAGCATGCGAATATATCTCTGACAGGATCACATTCTACGATAGATGAAAAATATATGAAAATTATTCTTGATTCTTGCCGTTGCCGTGTTTTGTGGAATATTAAAAAAAAAAATTAGCTGAAAAATATTTAATATCTTACGGAAAAAGAAATATCTGTCGTGCTATTGAACAGACAGTCGCAGACCGTTGAAACAAATTACCATTGGAAAATTAACGTATTGACGTAACTTTAATTGCATCAAATGTATTTTAATACGTGGTATTATTTGAACGGTCTAAAATTAGTTGTAACAAAAATTTGAACTATTTGTCAAAAAAGCTTAATTTAAACTTGAAAAAAAAACACGACAGATTATTTCTCATCAGAAAGTCAGATTAAATATTCCTGTTATCCGTAAAGAATGCTTTAATTGAAAAAGTTTCGAAACTGGAGGAGTTTATTCACATTTACAGTACCACGATGAGAATGAATTTGCTTTGTACTTAAATCGATCACACATCATACCGCAATATATCCGCTTAACACATAACTCCAAAGATGAAAGAAAAATGGCTAAGAGTGAAAAAGAGACGGAGCTTGCGAGCCAATTTGGATCAAGGAAATTTCAGCTATTTCGCAGTTCGTCGGTTTACAGTAAAACGAATTTCGTGATCAATGGCCGATCTCTTCCCTTTTCTCTTTTATGTTCTTTCGGTCTGTTCATTTCTCTGGGCGAATTGCAATGAAAAAAAGTTCATCGGACTAACGCACGAAGTTTAAACAATATTAGCGCACATTTCGAAACTCGGAACGATCACATTTGCACTTGAGGATCAAAATGTGCATTTTCTATTGATGAAGTTGTATCAAAATCGCTCTCAAAGATTTATTACTCTGATCATTTTATGTTGGTTATCAATGTGATTAACTTTCAATAATTTAATTGATGTAATTTTACTCTAAGTTGTCAATTAATTATTTGCGAGTGGTCATGAAAATTGATTCGGCATTTGACGGGCAGTTGAAAATTAATTTGATAATTAATTAGTTATATCTATATCAATAACAAATTATAGAAGTTATATTATCTCTAAAATGTGATATACACATTGCATTATACATTAATGTATTAAAAATAAGGAAAATATTTATTTTTATTAATACAAAGTTTCATGATTTTTTATTTGAGAGAAATTTTCTGCTCTTAAATTTCACAATATGCTACATTTCGCGCGGTGCAATACTTACTTATATAGTGATGATGGAAACTGTACTCTACGAAAGGCTCCATCTGGCAATGGCAGCTGTAGACTACACAGATATATATGTCAGCTATTTAATTCACAAAAGTCATTATAAAGAAAAAAAACAAAATATGGCGCGGATGGCATAAAAGACTCTTACAGAAATTGCTGGAGAAAACTTTTCGAAGCTATGCGGACAGCTCAATCGCGAAAAATTCAGCGTTTACACCAGCTCTCGAGAGCCGGACTGTGCGTGTGCGCGCAGTCGCGTTCGTGATAAATCTTGCAGTTCCGGTGGCTGCATGCCCGGTTTTTATCCCGCATGCTCCACTTCTGATGTAGCGCGTAAAAAAAAATCCGACCGGCTCTGACGAAGTTTGGACGGCGCGCGGCGCGGTCCGACGATCGTCAAGCTTGCGCCAATGCATCGGGCTTGGCCGATTCGGGTCACTTTTTGACCAACTGCAATTGGACATTCTTCCTGTGGCTTCGTAACCCGACCTGCGCCAATTGCATTCTCTCGAACGTTCTTTCGCGAGGCAAATTTCAGTTGTAGAATCAAGTTTTCCTCATTGCAGTGCAGATTCGAAAGCGCTAAATTGAAGAGTCGAATAAAACGTATCACACACAGAAAAAAAAACGAAGTGTTAAATCAAGATTTATATTCTTGTATATGTATAAGAGCAAGAATCTATAATCTTGAAATGAGATATAAATTGCGATATGAGATATAAACGTAGAAAACTTGTTTGAATGGAAGGTATTTATATAGTTTAATAAAAAAAAAGTTGAAATTCTTATAAAAAAATCATAGATTCTTGCTTATAGGGTAAACTCGGGTAAGATGGCCATACAGAAAAGATGGCCAACTTATGTTTTTTCAATCTAGCTCGCCATGAAACATTGAATGAACATGGGTTGGCCATCTTTCCGGTATAGCCATCTTACCCGAGTTTACCCTACACAAGAATATAAGCCTTGATTTAACACTTCTTTTTTTTCTGTGCATTTATTAGAACTGTGTAAAAGGGAGGCATGCACGTGGCGTACAAAATATAGCTTCTAACTGTTTAAAAGAATTTTAAAAAAATTCAAACAAATAAAAATTTTTAAAGCCGTTTATTAAGATCAGATATAAATTTTATAATTAATAAATTTTACTAAGCTTTTAAGTAAAAGCTTAGTAAAATTTGAAAATAGTTAAAATTGTTAAATTAACTAACATATTAAAATTAAATGTATAGTATATCGATTTATATTATTATTATTAAATATGTTAGTATCAGCTTTAGTTGAATTATGTTTCTATTTTTATCACAATTAATATAATCTTTGGTATTCTAATTCTCAAAGTAATAATATTCAAAAGAGAATCGAATTATAACTTTCTATTATTTAAAGTCATTCGGGCAAGTCATTCTTGAAACCTCGTAGCTCCTTAATCAATATTTTCATAAAACAAATATCGACAAACAAACGACTTTGATAGACCGAATACGAATAAATTTGCAAAATGCATTTCTGTTCGGTCTGATCTCGTTTATCGCGTGGCACTAAAATTTCAAGTTCTCAATTATGTTGGCGCAGAAGTAGACGTTGGCCAAGTTTTCGTACGTATATACGTACCAGCGTCATATGGGCCAGCTATTGAGAACGGATGCATCGGGCATATCAACGGAAGTTGTACTACACCCGAAACGCGCAATTTTCGTAAGCAGCATGTTCCGTATAATAATAGAGACCATCAGGTTCGCGTCTCGGAAACTTTATGAAGGAATTAAAACGGGGTCGCGATGAAGATTCGCCATCGAGACCCCGAGATCCATTCTCGTATCTTCTATGACGCACATCTTCGCGTCTTTACAACACGATTATTCTGATAAATGCTCTAGAACTCGTTTCTAATTCGAATTGCGCGTGACACGACTCATATTTCAGTATTTCAATACGTGGAACGTTAGGTATCGTCAAATCGCAGGTACATACTTGAGAATAATTATCTTAGTGTGTAAAAGTGATGTAAAAATACATTGCAATATTATTCCCGTGAAAATGTCTTCTTTTGTTTGCCAAATTGTTTGTAAAACATTAAAATACACGAAATATTGCGGGTGTTATAAAATTGTATCCATGTTAAAGTTTAAAATTATTATTTAAATTTGGAGTAGAAACGGAAAGTGTGTTAAATTTGTTGTACTTTTCAGAACTAAATAATAAGAAGTAGTATTTTGAATATTATTGTTCCGTCATTTATGTAAATAATATTTTATCACTTGTTATATTGATCAAACTGTTACTGTATGCAATTATTTATAGTGGAACTGAAGAGAAATTATTAATTAGATCAATATGTACATTGAAAATATAAATTATATTTAACTTCGGTACGGTCGACTATTTACATATTGAACGAGGAACATGATCGAATGTATGAAATATTGTGCACGATAAAAATCATTTGTGACCAATGTTTGTTTTCAACCATGTTTGAGCCATGTAAATAATATGCATCGAACATGAAGCGATACAGACCTGGCATGTTGCTCGAACCTGCAGTCGTAAAGAAACGATATTAACTAGCCGTAAGTTGTATAGCTGTTTATATATATAAAGCCATACTTCGATAATGGTTAAGACTTGACTAATACGATAAGATCCCTTCGCACTTACATCACCGCTGTAAATTATGAATCGAGAATTAATCGTGTTCAGACGAGGCGCTCTCACTTCAAAGCTGTATATGTAAAGCAATTGTGAGTTATTAAATAAACAGTTTGGAAGCACAAGCAAGCGCGCTTAAGGAATGCTCTATCCCGATACCGAATAGATGACAAGATATTAAATTGAGTTGAGCAGACGGCTCAATAATTGCGTTGGATTAAAGTTTATATCACAATTGCCTCAATAATCATATTGTTGTACAAAATATAATTTTTTTTTTTTTTTTTTTAAGAAAGTTCTAAAGACTAATTTTTAATATATTTTGACATAGAAATATTTAATTATTTTTCCATAAATCTCGTCTGAATTATATTTGCATATTTATAAATTGAAATGAATAACAAAGTATTTTATATTTCAAATTTAATAGAAATTTGAAATCAGAAATAACTGTATGGAACAAAATAATTAGTAATTTTCTTTGAAAAGAGCATAAAGTTGTTCGTTATTGTTACGTGCTTTCAGGATTGATGTGCACGTGAAACAGAATTTATAGATGCCCAGCGCAATATGAAATTCTGTGCAAAATTCAATACGCTCGAAAGAACGTATGCATGAAATATCTACGATTACGTAAATGTGCACGCCGGTTTTTGAAGAGGATGCATATTTCATTGTGGCATAACTAGAGTAAGTACGTACATTTAATCTTTTTTTCTCAAGTGCTTAAAAAATCGCGCTTTTCACGACGTTATGATCGACGAAGTTGTTTTGGAATTTTATGATTTATATTTCTACATCAACTTATAAAAGTAGAAAAAAATTTACATGTATTGCTATTGTTATTATACATTTCTCTACTTCATTTTATGAAGTAATTAAAAAAAGTAATTAAAGAAAAAAATTAAAATATAATATAAGGTGGAAAAATGACATTGTGAAATTAAATTATTTTTTGCTCACAAGATAGCAATATTATTTATTTCTTTCTTTATTTACTTCAAACTAGTTCAAACCATTACATCACATAAATATTCTTTTTAACATTATTACAATATATAGATAAAAAATTACAAATATAAATGTTGGGGCACGGGTTAAGTGTTTTATTAAAAGGAACGTTAATGAAAGTATTTTCTGAAATGTGTGTTTCCAGCATGTTTCTACCAAAACCCTCTGTATAACTATTCTATATAAAATGCCCTTTCTTCGCAACACGCCCTATCTTCGCAAAGTACATACATAAAGTCCGTTCGTTTAAGGACGATGCTGTTTAATACAGCCGGCAGTGGATTACGCACGAAAGCACATCGCACGATGACGTCGAGTGCACTGGACGACAATGCAAACCGTTGACGGGAGAGGATGAGAGATGATAAATATTCACCGGTTAAATACTTGTCGATTAATCAAACGCAGAAGAATGCAGACACGCCCAGTGTCGCTTTGACGCACGGCGCACGGTTGCCGCAATTGTCTCGCTTCTCTAATTGCTAGTATTGGCGGTGGCGCGCTGTTTCATAAAAATGCATGATAAAAATCGAAATTCAAAGCTCATCCTCTAAATGTCGTAATTTACCACAAATCAAATATTTTTATTGTATATATTAGTGGGCCGCTTTTATAATTATATTCTAAAACTTTGCGCGCTTTGTGCATTTTCTTAAATTTCGACAAATCTCTTATCTGCTAATCGTAATAATAATACACAAAATATTGTTAAGTAGCAAAAGAACTTAAATAGCGTTAAATAAGGGAAATAACAGATTCTAATTTCAGTTTCGGCAAACTTTTCAGATACAATTCATAAGCAAGTAAGCATGTTACTTAATCAAAAGCAGAAAAATGCATATAGATAAATTTTACTTTAAATAAATTTCTGCGATAAATTTTCATTTTAAACGGATGTAGTTCAGGAAAAAGTGCATGCGCGCAATGTAGTGCGGCATTGTTGGACTTTTTGTGAAAAAACTTCGAAACACGCAAATACGGGGTCACCAGACATACGATCGGCAGACAAATGTTGGTCCGTAAAATATTTAGTAAGCCATCGTAAATAGCGCAAAGAGATTTTTCTCTTACGCCGGCAAACGCTTATATAGTTTTTTCGGAGTTTCGTTGGAGTTTATGCTTAGCGGAGTGGTGCAGCTATTTGCAAGTATAGTGTATACCGAAAGTAAAACGGCTTTCAAATTCAAATATTAAACTTTCGATCGAGATACAAAGCATATTAAAAGACGACGTTACAGTAATATTAAATCCTCATCTTTTCTTTATCATCTTATTGAACAAAGATATTTAGTTGTTTGAATATGTTTTGCTATCATCTTTATTTTTACCTTACCAATACCTTTTGTACTTTAGATATTCATAATGTTAAAAGCAAAATGATCATGCTTAAAGATAATAGTGCATAAAAAGTTTTCCATCAACATTAATATTAAAAGGATCCGAAAAATTTCAATTGTTAAAATAAATGAAATATTTTTGTAAATATATCTACAAATATTTGAAATATTATGATAAAAATTGTTATCATCGTAATTGGCCGATTAAATCGGTGAAATTAATGTATAAATAATAATATAATAATTTTATATTGTCAAATGCATTACTTTTAGTGGAATTTTTTGGAATTTAAAGATAAAATTCAATTCGCGAATACAATTACAGGAAATTGGATTTGTACACACATTATATATTTTGTGTCTCATAACAGAGTTATCAAAATTGATAACGTGACTTGCGCTAATTATTTTGCTGAATATATTTCAGATTAAATAGCCTATATTTTTTCGATTTCCGTGCATTTTTTCTGCTCGTAACTGCAGAAAATTACTGTTGATATCGAAAGTTGTTACAAAATCTTAATATTCAACAACATTTTTTATATAAAAAGTAAAAAGAGATAAAAATTGATTGACAAATTATTTGTAAAAGTTTAAATAATTTACAGATAAAAAGAGTGACAATTCTGGATTATTTTGTATACCTATATGTTTGTAACAGATTGAAAATGTGGCTTTGGTCGCGAGCCGTTCGTCTATCTATGGTAATCGCGCGTTATTGATTCGAATTTAATTACATATGCAAAATACATCCAAGGACTTTATACGCTTGTAAATCGCGTGGTTCGTTCACCATGTATTGCGATATAATACTGGCTTACATACGAAACAAATCTCGAATTTATTCTACTAGGTTTATTTCTCTGCTTTAATAGTTTTTCTTTTACAGATTTTTCTCAATATTCAACTTTACAGATCATTTTTCAATTGAAATTCTTTGTTTGACTCTCAAAGCCTATTTTTCTTGTTACTTGTCAATTTCAATGTTGAGAGTCTTTAGTTAATTACTCATTTATTTGAATTAAAATTCTGTTGAAATAAAGTTTGTTTGAAAAGTTGAGAGAGAGAGAGAGAGAGAGAGAGAGAGACTAAAATTTCATTATCTTTTAATTTTTTTACAAAACTAAATTCGCGAAAAAGGACTTATTTCTGATATTATATATAAACGAGATACACCAAGTCAACCATTGGCAATGTATCAATTTTATAGTGGTAAATAATATAAAAATTTATGCATTTAAAAGTCAAAGCTCAAGTAAAGTGCCATAACGCTCAAAGAAAGGTGCAGCAGTGCGCCAAACGCGAACGGCAGTCGAATGCAAAAGAATCTCGACTGCATTTCAGACGAGAAAAATAAAGAGCAACGGTTGTGCGCGGGGCCGTGGGATCGCGCAACGGCGTTATATCGAGTTCATTTGAATTCCGGATGTGTGCGTCACGTCGGATATAAAAAAAAAGCCGAAATTAAATCTGACGCGTTCGATGCACCACGTCGCCCGCATCTCCGCTATATTATTCCGCAATTTCGCGCTGCCGTCGAGCTACCCTTCTTTTATCTCCTTCTCTCCGTCTGTTTCTCATTCCTTCGACCTTTCACCTCTTCATGGACGAGAGTGGCGGATTTATAGCGGCAGAGAAAGAGCGTAAGAGCGAAATAAAAGTGAACCTCTCCGTTGCCATATATATTCGGTCACTTATGGTCCTCATTCTAATGTTTACCGCGTTCCCTTTGACCCACAAGAACCTGCAATTTTTTTTTTTATTGGCTGTAAAATCGATTTTGTCGAGAGGAAGGGGATTTAAGAGAGATTCTTACACTTAAATCAAGATTTTCCATTTTTTAGAAGTTTAAAACATGTTTTTTTGAGTTAATAACGATTTTCAGTTTATAATATAAACTTCTGATAAATTTTTTTCCAAAGATTAACAAATTGGCTTTGAAATGACTACAATTATTAACTAATTATCTCATGAAGTCTTTCAATAAAAATATAATTGCGATGAAACAAAATGAAGCAAGCAACAATATACAGTTTATTCGCGAATATAATGACTAACGACTGTTTCATATTTTGTCGAAAAATATATATCGCATAATAATAACAATGCTCCAAACGACAACAGTTTGATTACTTTTATATTGCAAATAAAAAACTATAAAAGCAACGCGCTTATTTATCATTAGTCAGGTAAAGAAACTTTAATACAATGAAGTTAATTATTAATTAATGTTTAATTTTCTTCAAATTTTATTTATATTGTTTATTATATACTTTCATTGCTTTTGCAGTTTTATCAAGTTTAAAGCGTTTTTACGAAAATTTGTCCTTTGCATAAATCTCGTTCAAACATTTACCTTCGCGAATTTGATTTGAATTATGCAACTACATGTTGTTTGTAACGGATAACCGGGCTTCCACTGTTATTTTTTATAAATTTGTACCTTATTTTATGCACTCTCGATCAAAGTCGTATGATGGTATTCAGAATGTAAAATAGCGTGTGTCTATTTTAACACGCATCGTTAAAATCGTGTGAGCCATATACCTACACGAGCGATGTTAACGTCAAATCGGGGAATCGACTTCAACGAGGGTGTGAAAACTTTATGTGAAAACGAAACGGAATCACGAGCGCGAGTCTCGCGATCCTTCGCACCGTGATTTGAAGTCGTTTCCGTGTACGAGATAAAGTACCGATCGATATGTCGTGGTCGTTGAAGGATTTACGTCCGCGAGGCATCCATAAAATCGACACCCTCGCGCGGAAAACTTCTAATCGAAGTATTTAAGATCGAATCCTCGCCATTGTTCTAATATGAATTGTTGTTGCAATTGTTGTTTTCATTCACGCTCGCAAAAACGGAATTTTCGTAGAAAAATAAATCACTAGTTAAAATATTATATTAGAAAACGCATTTTGAGTGTAATTGAATTTCCGCGAAAGATTAAATTCTCCAAAGAAAAATTAATTATTAACATAGGTCGTCAGCTCTCGTTAGACGCTTTAATTAATTATGAAATAATCCTCTGTGATTTTACGTCGTAGTGGACGTGCTGGACACTTTATTCAAGCGGTGAAGGTTTTAATGAAAATTTAATGGAAAGTTTAGATACAAAGATTACTTAATACCGAAAAAAAATTTGATACTTAACAAGAATTTTAAACAGTTTTATCAGATTTGCATTTGGGACATTGTTCTTTACGATAAATGTAATACGTGAGTATGTATGCAGCATAATACTTGAATTTGAATTTTAAGTAAAAATGTTTATTATTATTAATGTTGCTTTAATTATTATCTGACACATGAAAATTTTTAGAGAATTGTAGAAACGAAATACGCACCGTATACAAAATCGAGTCGTCGCAGCAAAACACGCTATGAAATTCAATGGTATTATAGATGCAATATGGAAATATATATTCAGCATCTTTCCTAAAAAATATTGCTCTTTATTGTTTTCGTGCACCAGTCATCTGCGAAAGCGCATTTTTATCATGCAAAACGCTCTCGTGTGGAATCGACGGTATATGTGCAAATAAGTTATGCAGTTATCATATTACCGCATCGAAGAAATTTTGTTTTTTTATATTTGTTTTCACCAAACAATTTGCATTTGAATAAACAATTTCATAGCTCGCGGCTTAATTATTCCGATTCCCGTGAGAGGAAAGGGATTTCTCCAATTCGTCCGATTTTAAATTGTTAATTTTTACTGTCTGTTTCTTGCGTGATCGAACAAAAGAGTAATGTAAAAAAGAGACACTTCTATTATGTCAGTTTTTTGTATTGTTAATAAAATTAATTTTTATAAAATTTTAAATTTGATGTTATGTGACATTAGAATTTGCTTTTTTTTTTTAGGGGAAAATTGCTAGTTAGCTATCTCATACATTTTAATACTACATTCTCGCATAATTTCCACTATTATATCTCTTGGTATACACGCACACACCTCTTTACCTTGTTAGAGAGCTCATTGCATTGCGGACGAGCGATGAAAGTGTCTTGTTCGACAGAATGCTAGGTGCGACAGTTGATGACTTCATTAATACGGCAACATCTGCATGAAAGGTGTCTGTCGGAATCTCCGCAAAACTTCGAAACTTGGTTAAAAGTAGAAATACCCGTCGCTTCTATATACTACAATACAATATAGAGATATTTTGTTCTTTAATTCTTTATATTTATTTAGTGAGAGAAACGAGAGAATAATATTAGAGTTAATAAAAATTTATTTTACTTCGGTACAGTTGATAATAGCACAATTCTATTATTTTAAATTTTAAGAGCTTTGTATTTCAGAAATCTATATATATGCATACATTTACAACACTACATGTTTATAATAATATTATAGAAGCATTATATCCGTCATATAAATTTTTTATTTATTTAGTAACGTACATTAACAGTTAAATTTTAAATACTTAATTAACATTAATGTTCACATTTATATAATTAGTTAGGTGTATTAAAGTTTATATGCGACATATTTTTATATAAATTTAATAAACATTCTATCCGTAGAATAAGTTAATTTAATGTATTTTATACATTAAATTAATGTATTTTATACACAAATTAATATACTTTATACATATACGTTAATTGCTACATTATAAAGCTTTATCATTGTTGCTCAATTGGTGGTTTGTGATCAATTTCAAAGTACAGTCGCCCGGTCAGATAACGAATGATGCTAATACTTAACACTCCAATGTCGCGAAAGAGATTTGTCAACTTGCAATCGATACCTGTCGGTCGATTGTACGTCGTGCGATTCCGTCGCAGCTGAATTAATTATACCATCGATCACTCTGTATTCTTTTCCCTGGCGAGCATGAAACGCTCGTACATCATATTGCGTCATCGCTATGAAAGAGAACAGGATCTGGATCTGCGATGAAACATAGCATGCGTATAAGGAACTGCGAAATCTCGTTCATTTTCTTTTCCTTTTTTCGGAATATGGGATAATATTGGATAATGGAGGTCCGGATTTGTTCCGTGACAACGAAACGAGACGACGACCAAAAATCAAAGATCACAATTATCGAATTATTCCGAGGGACATCCAATTTATACCTGGAGAAACGATTATCAAAAATCAAAGGAGAAGAGCTTTCAAGTTTTTATACACAATTTATCAGCTGGTGAAATTCATGTAATGGCATATACTCATTTATAATTATAATAATAATAATTTCAAATCATTTTCTATCTAAACTATGGTTAATCAAAGTACTCGGAAAACAAACAACTAAAAATTAGTGCATAATATCGATGTTATTCAACTTTATACAGAAATAAGATCAAGGTTTTTACGTAATTTATTGTAATTTATTAAAAAATATAACTAAGTATATAAATTTTTGTACGTAAGTGAGAAGATGACAACAACAAACTTAAGAGAGAATCGATGGGTTTTATAAATTATATTGCCTGCAGTTACGTAATTTTTTACACAATATATCAAGTAATTCTAAGTAATGAAGAGCAAGTTTAGTCTGGTGGATAACAATTATACTACAAGCAACATCAGAGAAAATTGGCCTGGAAACTTTGTAAAGTTTCGAACATCCAAGTTTCCTAATAGCTGCTGAAGTATAGACGCGGTAAGTAATTAGCGAGCCGCTAAAAAATACGATCATGAATATAATCGGATGATTAATCATTGCTTTCTCCAAGAACTGCTTGTTCGGCGAGTCATTCATTACGCCACATTTAATATCGTATGATCAGAATCGGAGGAGGAGAAGAGAGGATTGATGATAGATGTTTCGAAACGGCAATTCGAAAAATTGATGAAACGACGTTAAATTGCTGGACGTGATTCGGCCGCGCATGAATATGTCACGCGATTCGTGGATGCATTTTGGTAATCGCGATGCATGCTATTCGATCGGGAAATCGCAACATCTCCTCTCGCGGGGACCGGGGACCCTCGGACAAAGAAGGTTAACGGACTCGCGGTATAATACAAAAATGTTTCAAGCGCATTTGCGAGGGATGACATTACCAGCCAGCGGAGAAAAAGATGAAACGAATAGGTCGCGCATAATTTGCGAATTCTACGAGAGACCGTAAAAAGTTTCGCTGTTCGCATTTCAGGAGCAAGTAGTTACTTTCCGAGAAAATAATGTAGCGCTGTTATATCTCTATGCTGTTATATACAAGCAATCTTTTTGCCAAATGTCAATTCGTGATGTATAGGTGATTATGTCTCTTACAAGATTATATACAAAACATTTTATATAACATGGCAGAAACATAAATTTTCTGTCATAATCAACACGATTGCAGAATAAATTAAATATAATTACTATACATCGCAATTACTTTTGTCAGCAATCAATTATTTTATTTGTGTTATACATATTCCGAGTTTTTATTTCAAGGTATACCGAAAGTGTTCGACATTTCTACGGTTCGGAGTACTTTCGGAGAATTCCCCGACCATTATTTCTAAGTAGTTCGCTCGGCAATGCTTTCACCTTTGTAACTTTCTCAACTTACAATTTTTCAAGCGCTGCCGTTCTCTTTTTCACCAAACTGAGTTCCAAGGGGGAAAGGCTTTGAAGGCTCGATTTCGGAAATCGATTTCGATCGGGGCGAATATATACGCGAGGAGTATGCGAGCGAGCTGTCTCGAAACTTCAACTCGGTTATGCGTGCCCGAAGTTTTCTGGTGAGAGAGTTTTCAAAATTTATTCGTAACAGGCAGGCTATTCCCAGCACAGAATTAATATATTCCGTTTATATAAGTGCACGGCTTGTCATTTTGTTCCAGGAACCTGCTAGCAACCTCGTACTTTTACAATACTTATTGTTAGAAACATCTTAAAAGATATCTTTAATGTTCTTTGTAACATATAGTTCTTTATTATATTTACTTTCATTATTTTTTGTTTGTTAATCAAATATTTTAAATTAAGTTATTAAAAAATAGGAGAAGATCGCATGGTTAAATTTTTACAGAAGAAAATTTTACTTTAGAGATTGATAAGCAAGTTTTACATATAATTAAAGAAGAAAAAAAATTTAAAGCGCTTTGCAATAAATTCATAAAAGGCTGCATAGTTATAAAACTCTATTCTGTCGGTTCGGCATTAAATGTTTGAAGCAATATGAAATCTCATATTGAATTTACATTTGCATTTGCCTTTTGTTACCAGTTTCTACCGTGTACTTACTCTTACACATGTTCGTCGGTGGATCGCCGCCGAATTAATTATCAGATTAGAAAACGTGTTTGGAATTGAAAGATAAGACGTGTAAAGCTATTTCGTGGAAAGTAAATCGAGGAAGCGAAATTTCCGATAAGGAGCAAATCCTGCAAAATTAGTACGGTTCGTTCATAATGGCGTTGACATGCTCAGAGAGCATTCTGGGCTTTCTTATCCAGAATAGCGTACCACTATCACCTTTCACCTTGTTCTATCCCTATCTAATCAGTGCAGCTAATTCAATTCAAATCTCTTCGTTGTCGTCCAATGTGAATCTCGTCGATGCGTCGATGGTTTGGAGCGAACACGATTGCGCACGACGACTTATCGTCGTTGAATTAGAGTGAGCGTGTCTCGAATTTAGAAACGGAGCATTGTAACGCCCGGGAAAAGGAGCGAAACGAGATCGGCGCCAGACGTAATTTCGACTCGCGACAGCTAGAGGGGTGGAGGGAAACGATAGGGATCGAAAAGCCGTGTTCCATTCATGCATGCAAGTACAATTTCCTCTTTCGCCCGCCGTTTGCTCGCGCTTTCGTCGTGAATCCAGGAAAGCGTCCCTTATTCTTTCTCGCTCAACACACGTTTCGCCGCATCTCTCTTCGAGAACGAGCGTCTCGATCGACTAAAATATCATGTATGACATCTAAACGGGAAAACGGAACGCAATCGAAATGACAACGTAATTCCGCGATGGCGGTGTGAAAGAGCTGCTGTGAAAATAGTAGTGAACGATCCGTGAAAAAGCGCCGGCAAAACGTGAATCATAGAAGCGTTAATTCGCGTTAAATCGATTATCTGTATCCAATATTTTTTTTTTACTTGGTGCACCGTTTGCGTGATTTTTCGTAACGTCACATCTAAAAATGTGCGATTTGTTAAAATATCATGTGAATTTGATATCTAGTAATAAGTGTCTAAATTTATCATTAGTTTAACGGAAAATCTGTTTTTATAATTGGAAAATAAGAATGTTGACGGTTGATTTTTATAAAATAACGACCTCTTCTTCAAACTTTGCATAATAGAGACGTAATTTATTTTCGCAGTTAAAAATATTCTTGCCCGTTTTTCTTTTTAACAAGTCCTCACAAACTTTCAATTTCCCTCGTACGAGTATCTCACTACGTATTTTCGTTTTTCAAAGTTGCGCTTGAAAGTTTTTGTGCGGTATTAAGCATATGTTTTTTTTGTGGGGTAGAAAATTATTTCTCTAGTTGAAAAAGCGATGTAAAATCGACATAATTATATTGTTAAGAGGAAAATATAATTCTTATAGAACGCGCGTCGCTGACGATATCGTTTTATAAAAATAACAATTATTGCAGCTTATTGCAAGTATGCTGCGAACATATATGCATATATCACATATATAAATAGTCAATGTCGTTAACTGAAAAAGTAACACAACTACAATTTTTATTTGAAGATAAGAGATATTTTTCAAGTTATCCTCGGAACCTTAATTTAAAGAAAACTAGATTAGTTTTGCCTATACAATTAAATGACAACTTGGCATATTTCAGTTGTATTAAAATAAGTGCTAAGTTTCTATATAAGTAAAAACCTAACTATCTTGCGAGAAATTGAGTGTTTTAAGTGCATCATCTTAACTGCATCATCCATGTGTAACAACCATGCGATCCAAATATACGAAAATGTCTTCACGATGGGATAAATGAAACGGATAGATTATATATCCGTTTTGGAAATGTCATAATACCGCACACAGCGAGACACGTAACAAGATCGCTTGTCATATCCCTCACAAGATTTTTATGTCCGTATGACCGTTGTCCAGTTTGCATCACGGGAGAAATAAAATTTAAATGCTTCCGCCATGGTACTCGCGGAATGAGGTTTCAGAAGCCGTCCAAATACGGTCGCCTATCATTTCGCCATGGGCGAAGCTAAATCCCGTTGCCGAAACAAAAGGTGCCATCATACGACAGCAATTTCTTCATATATTTGCGCGTAAATGTAATTTTATATATATCGTGCCCACTGATGGGCGACGCTGATTCATAATTCTTTAAAGCACGTTGAGCGATATTTGCATTCTGATTTACTCAAGCAAATATGAGGACTTATACGTGCAACAGTAATAAATTATAACTATAGCGATTTCGCGAAACGCGCTCGAGTATTCGGGCAATTTAACTTCGATGAATTTTACGAAATATAATAACTATTTGTCGCTTTTATTATAGGTACGTGGTTTCTGTGATAATTACGCAAAATTCCGCGATCTTTATTTAATATTGTTATCCTTGTTTTTTATTTAATGATAAATTTTATCATGTGTGCAAAATTACATTTTAATAATGTTTTATTGTTCTTTATGTGGGTATTATAATTCTTTCAAAAATCCATATTAATTATACTGCAAAATTATTTTTACTTACTTAATTTATTTACCTATAGCTTCTTAACTTACACAGAAATTGTATATTATAATTTTTAAGCGGTCTTTTTATAATAAATTTGTCATATGGATATATTGCATTTTAGCATTTTAGCATTAATTTCTGGACTTTGCAAGTTTAACTCATGCATGCAGTAGTAACAAGTATCTCAACGGAACATTCCGAGGAACATTCTGATAGTTACATGACATCTTTAGTTTCCTTTCTTTAGATTCAAAAGTATCTTCGCAAGTGTGACATAAAGATACTTTTGATAAATTTTGCACTAAAATTTTTTTTTATATAAACTAAGAAAAATGTACTATAAAATTTCTTCTAAAAGTATTTTTGTTATACGCTCGCGAAGATCGATTTTTGCAAAGTTTTTGGGAATACATATTCGATACGTTTCGTCGTCGTTCTTGCCTCGAAGATACAAAACTCCTTCGATGGATATCCATGAAATTTGAGATAACTGATAGGATGTGATCGGAATATACGAGCCAGCGCTCATCGTAGAACCCAACGAGACGAAGCGCGCACGATTCCGAAACTAAAAAATTGGCAACGGTAAAGTGTTACGAGACGAAGCGCGCAAAGGGAGCGCAGCTGCAAAATGAAAGGGAGCCATATGTAGAGAGCAAGTGGGGAGGGGGAGCGAAGTGGAATGAAACTGATACCAGAGATGAAGCGAAAGAAGGAACAAGACGAGGAACGGAAAATCGGAAAAACCTGGGAAGATTAACGGTTTTGCGATTTACGAGGTGGCCGATTTCCAGGTGGGAGAAAGAAAACATCCCCGAACCGTTGTGATACAAGCGACAATTTTAGTTGAAACGTCTGTAACATCTTAATAAAAAAAGAAGTCGACATTAAAATCTTTAAAGAATGTTATTAATATTAAATCCGGTTCTTTCGTGACAAATTCTACATAAATATAAAATTTATTGCACGTACATGAAATCGCCTGTAATATTTTGTTCGTGTTCTCTCGCTTCTAGTCGCGGCCCCGATAGCGGACGTTCCTCTCGAATAAATCCTTAAAGTCGCCGGCAAAGCCATGCAAACAATGCTGCGGGCCGGGCCAGACATCTCTTCCTATTCATTCACCGCCCGCCTCGTCTATTCATTTCCTCCTTATGGACTGGAACTTCGGGGAAGTGACGTCGGATTCCGAATCGGCGAGCTTTGATGTCTGGGAATTTGCGCTCGATCGCGGCTGGAGCGTACGACGGGATTTCAAACTTGGACTGACTTTCTCGTACTAGGAGTAAGAGGAACGATGTTTCATATAATTCGATAATCCAACGACAGCCGCTCGAGAACGCGCCACATGAGAACAGCCATTATCGGCCACTTAAAATCTTGGGAAATATATATTAAGCACCTACGATCCGGAACCGTTCATAATCTGCACTTGGCGATTATTGTGAAGTATAAGTGGATTACGAACTCTCCAGGCTTTGCAGAAATAATACATCTGAATTAAATCTCAGATTTTCTAATTTCTTTTTACAATTGCAGATATTTTCTTTAGTTATGTGAGTACGTTCGAGATATTTGCTTATTTAAATAAGTACAGAATTATGCAAACCGAGAAGGTAAAGGGTACAGCGGGATAGGGGGAGATATAGATCATTATGATAATTGTTCCAGCATCACTATAATAGCGGCTGAGAAAAAATAAAATGCGAAAAATATCTTTTTTTATGATATTTTTACAATGGGGTGAGAAAGGGATAAAGAATTCTTCACAGATAATGTTATTAATTATAACCTTTGAATTGCCCCTAGTCCAAATTAATTTTGTTTGAGGACCGTTAGACCCTCTTGTCCTGCTATACCCTTTAAGATCTATAATTCGTTTGAATAAGATTTTAAATATATCTTTAAAAATAAGTATGTAGGATATAGCTCCATCAATAATATTTTTTACCGTCTTTATTCTATGTAGCCTTAACAAATAAAAAAACAAAGTTTTAATTTAAAAAAAAAAGACATATACAGTCTTGTTAAATTATTTATAAATTAATTTGAATTAATATATTAATCAGTGCAAGATGTATTGTTTAAATTACAATTTTAAAATACTAGATAAATTATAGAGTATTATTATACTAATCTATATATATTTCTTTGTTTTGTCTCAAAAACAGTGTTCATATAAAATATTGTTAAACTCAAACATTGACAAAAGTATCGAAAAAAGAATAACAAATATTTTCGCTGAATAGTTATTTGAAGACTTTGGCACGGGAAAGTCAAGAGACTTATTGTTAGACTCAACGACTATGTACGGAAGGTAAGGAATTAAGCTCGATTACTAAACCTGCTCCTTTCAGGGCGGCTTGCCGAAGTTAGGGACGCAATTATTTACCACCGTCCCCGGGCGACGGGGCACGGGATCGATTCGTACGAAATTTCCGCGATCGGCGAACAGCTGCGGCACACTGGGAATCCGGAGACACGAAGTGGAACCGTCGAACCCCCCTGACTGACGGTTGCCCGGCGATTTGTAACAAGCCAGACCATGTGCACACCGCGACGCGACGTGAGACGGCGGATCCGCACGTCGGATCTGCAGACAAATTACTTTGTTTTGACGGCCAGGAACAGCAGCCCTCGGGCCAGTCGACATCAATATCGACGACTGTCGACTGGACTCACTGGACTCGGCTATATCCATTCATCCTCCTCCTTCCGAACGGCACGTATACGCGTATCCATTTTGCCGCGTTTGAAACGAGAAACTGCGAAGTTCAGGAAATCACCGGGGGGGTATATCAGAATGATCTTTTTCCTTCGAAGCTTTCTCTACTTGTAGGTCAGTTTAAAAATTTATAGTCAACTTTTAGTCAATTTAACAATTTTTCAAAAGTCATCAGATCGAACGAAGAGAACAGATTTTAAAGAAAAAAAAGATTGAGAAATATTAAATAAGGAAAAGAGAACAGATTAAGAAAGATTAAATAATTTTAAAGGGATTAGAAGAAAGATATCTAGTAAGTCACAGTCAAGTTCCTAGAAGCTGAGTAAGTAAACGAGTCAAAAGATGATTTAAAATGGAATACGATACGCGCGTGATTCCGGTCAGAGTCATTATACTCCTTCGTTCCTGATCAATTAATATACATATAAGTAGCGATAGCGACAAAGACTCGCGAAATCTCTCGTTGTAGAAGTGATAGCAAATATACTTTTTGACGTTAAAATATGGAGTGTTGTTATTTAGTGCGTGCGGGTCCTATAATCCTCGGGGCGCATAAATTCCGAAAAGTCCCTTCTTTAGCGACTACGCGGGCACACCAATTCTAAATTAAATAGAAAGAAGAGATAGTAATTATTTTGGAATTTATTAAGTGTGGTCTTTTAAATAAATTATTAATTATTTTTTATTTGCTAACTTTCCTAAAATATTTACAAAATATTTATGGAATATAATATTTAATTTCAAAAATATAACAGAAAATAGAATATAGAATATGAAATATGGAATATAGAACATAGGACATAACAGAAAACTATACCGAACGGAATATTAAAACTAATAAATAAGAGTATTTTAGAAACTGACACACATTTTATATTTTGCATTTTTATCTATATTTTATATTGAGTCTAGTTGAAAGAAAAAAGATTCAAAGAAAATGTTGGACTTCCGTAAAGCATTTCTCGCAAAAATTGGCGATGCGCACACAGGCGATCGGCATTTTGCCCTAAAGTTTAATCCGCACGGCAATCCACGTTGCAATAATTTGTGCGATACGCAGGTGCAGTAACGCGCACGCACATCCCTCGTATTTCACGCCTCTTTGGTTTCCGCCAGACACAGGCCACCAACTATACTCCGCATACGATGTGCACGGGAGTCTATTCGCATTATGTTCGCGTATCCTCGGACGCGGAATTAACGGGAGCTAGAAACAAGATGTGTACTATCGGCACTAGAGATGTAATAATGTAAAGTCGATTAAATTTATTAATATCAATGAATACGACATTTATCGATATATCAAAGCTAAATCTTCTTGTTTATATTTAATTAAACTATTGTTCATATTTTTTACAAGAAAGAAGAAATGTGTATTTATGTGTATAATCGCGCGAACGCAATTGTATATGTGTGTATGTAAACGACAAGGGCAGCTTGAGAGAGAATAGTTGAAAAATTAACTAAATTTATTAACTCTACGTTACTCGCGTGGAATGTAAAGTACATCCCGCAGCCTTAGAAATCTACTAAAAAAGTAAAACTTTTTATATTAACTAAATGCTGTTTAAATATTGTTTCACAATTAAATAACACTCTTTTACACTTATTTTTATTTAATACAAAATACTTCACGCGAGTAATTATGTTAAAAAAAAACCACGTAAGTAATGTAGGGTTAATGAGATAGATAACATTTATTAAAATTTATATACTTTATTGAGTAATAAATAATTTATTAAGCGATAAATTTATTTCGTCCTCTAGTCAATTGTGCAAAATTAAAGTCGATACAAATAATATGGCATTTTTATACAAAAATTTAATTAAACAGTCTTAAAATACAAAGTGCATAAAAAATTGGGAAAATGATTTTTTAAAGTAGCAACGCAGCTAGGAAAAAACATGTTACTGCGATTATCATAATTTCTCGTTAGAGAAATCGGATTATGTGCCACGTAAACATCTTTAACAATTGCTCACATCGGAAAGGGATACGCTTGGATGAGAAACGCATCGAGCATTTCTGTCCTGTCCGAATACTATCTATGCGGGATCGTTATCTCTAGTTATGTACACGGCGTGTACATGCTTTGTTTACCGGAACGGATATTTGCGCACGACGTGTCCAAAGCGGGGAAGTTCGAATTGCATTGGTCAAGACTGCACCGCTTCACGACGCCGACGTTCCGGTAGCAAACGGCATAAACACAAGGGCTGGAGGCGAGCAATCGTCCAGCGGGTTAACGAGCTTCAAACTATTAATGCGATAATTGTTTCGATGTGGCGCAAAGAGCAAATTTCTTCGAATTACAAATGTTAAAAAACGTTTTAAATTTTTCGGTGTAAACGCGGAACTTTCTACACGCATTACGCAAAGACACACAAGTACACATACATACACGCATTATATACATATACAATACATGGTGTAAAAATAAATCAATTAAAAAAGGGAAAGTTGAAAACAATTCCGCTTGTCAGTTTTGCGTAAATTGATGTTGAATAGCATCGACAAATTTTCTATAAAAATGTAATTAATTTGACATTGATTTTCTTAATAAAATTTTGACACGTGCAATACTCTTTATTTAAATTTTATTTAAACAATTAGAAATTAATAGCTTTAAAATTACTTTATATGCCTATTGTTGACATTTTATTTCTAATACCTTATTAATAAAAATTTCTATATTTTAAACTAAACTTAAGAAGACACAAATTGTTGAAAAATAAAGTTTTATTAATAAATTTATACACAAAAAATAGAAATAAAGATAGAATTTCATAAGATTTAGATATTATTGTGATATGGATCTCAGTATTGTAGGGTAGATTCATAATGCCAATAACAATGCGCTTTCAATAATATCACTAATTGAATTATATATGTACTAAGAATTAAAGCATATTAATTTTGCATAATATTTAATGTTGTAAGATACGACGAAAACATGACCCTGATTATATTTCATGTCAAGAGTTGAATATTGGTTGAATATATATTTCATATCAAGAGTCGCATATATCATTCTAAAATAGAGAAACCACAATATAATGGAGGATCAGGCCAGAGAAGAATGAAAGGGTTGTCAGGGAGGCGTCAGAGTTAAGGCGTGTCGCTTCTTTTTTATCGATAATACATCATCATCAGCGTTCCGCTATGCAGCTTTCGTTAATAAATCTTCCCCTGCGTATAGAATCTGACTCGGTTGCGCGGTTTGTACCGAGTGTGCATATAGTGTCGACGGCGGCGATACGACGGAAGATTATTACGGTACTGCAACCATGATAGCCATATTTTTCTTCCTCCATTGCCCTCGCGCTTCTGATCGTCGTCATTCGGCGCTCTCACCGGATAAATCGGTACCGCAAAACGTTTAGTACCTGTCCCGTTAATAATATTTGCCTCCCGCCTCCCCCAACCCTGTCTTTCCCTCGAGACCGTTCTGACCTGTCTCACGAAAGTTTGTGGCACAACTGTGGCACATAACTGGCCGCTCGGGCGGCTTCTACAGGCTGATCCAGAATTACTTACACCGACGAAGTTCACATAAAGATTCTTTGATCGAGTCTTTGTTTTGCTATAAAAAAAAGTTTCGTTGGATATTACATTTCTCCTAAATCCTCTTATTTTTCAAAATTGTATAACAGGGTGAGTCACCTTGTATAACTCTTGGTACAAATAAAAATTAAATTGAATATAGAAATCCAATGAGAACTAAGTTTTTAATATTTATTATAATTGCTGAAGATTATTTGGTAAAATTTTTAATCGTTGCAATTTTTGGATTTTGGTTACCTACAGTAAAATTATATTTAGAATCAGAGAATCATGACATAAAGTTTATCGGTATTATTCAGAACGCTTTCTTTAAAGTAAAATTTCCTCTTTATTTATATTAAAACCTCAGTGCACATAATATGTGATTCTGGACAATTTAATAGCAAAATATTTCAGATATATAAAACAGTATTATATATGCTTGTGAATTTACATGCGCGATCTGTACCGACAAGCAACATCTGCAAACAGTCGAATCTATTTACCGTATAATATCGAACTGCCAATATTGATTTGCAAGATTTAGTTAGATTTTCGTAAAGTCAATCGAAATCTGATCGAATCCCACCAAAGTCATTTTAATAACCAGATCAAAGTTGCTTCGTTAAACATGTGCAAATTCTATTTTAGATGTAAGTGCGCTTAAATATCTATTAAAAAGCATAATTACGCTGAGAAATTAATTACGTGTCCTCAGGTGAGTGTCATCGAAGCAGATAACAATTCCCATGCAGCTTCATGTTTCTATCACGTTCCATTTATGCTGTTACAGCGATGGTATTATAACCGCTTCGTATCTCTCTCGTAAACAACTGCCGCCTCATTATTTAGCACTTTCCTCATTAATAACGTCTTATTATCCAGCAATATTGTCTTTATGAAATAACCGTCAACTCGAAGCTGCAGCTGGGTGAATGTTTTTCCCATGGCAAGATACATATTTATAATTGCATTTACATTTTGCACGTAATTAATTATTTCTACAATTCTATATAACAGAACATAAATGTTATATCTAATACTTGAACTATAAAATTGCATGTAAAATGATTGTAACACACAATAATCTATTGTAATTTTTTCAAGTAAAAATCGATTTTATATTTGCAGAGAGCATTACTAAAATTTAACTCTATCCTATATAAAACCTAACTATAAAATTTTTGCATCAAGCTTAAGATCCTTTCAATGGATATTCGATAATTCGGCGCACACTTTAATTATGCAGAAATGCAATCAAAATTTGAGGTTGTACTTTTTAGGATAACAAGTTATGTAAAATCGATCTATACTTTCATCGAAATTTCAAACATATCACCAAAATTATCATTAATTAAAAACTATTTGCGACTTTTTGTAACAATCTTTTACTATAACAAAATGCTAGAAGTTTTTATCATTAACTTAGAATTAATATAATAATAAAATTTCCTGAAAATTATATTACATTAAACCAGTTATCAGTGCAGCTATTATAAAACTGTTTTCCATTAGGAAAAGTGAATATCCGACTAACAAATTTTCGATCACGATTCCATCTTCATCTCTTTTTAGACAATTATAAATTTTGTTTAAAATTGGTCTATCATTATGTTGAAATAAACAGAGAGTAGAAATCTTCTTCAATTATTTTCGCCTAAAGACTTTATCTCGATAGGAATCAACTTCCCTTGCTCACAAGATGTCATCAGATACTTTTCAATTATGTCGAATATTATCTGAATATATTTGTGATAAAATAACTGACAAGGAATAAAATTATCACGATTGGAATTCTGTCCGAATAGTTCCATAATAACTTGTCAGTCAATATCTAGCTCTGTTTGTTAAGCCTTTGCCGTATTTTGCCGAATGCCAAGATCGCGGTAGCAGTTCCTTCCAATGAATTGCCCGTATGGTTTGAGCTTGGACTGATGGGATTTCATCCTCTTGATTGTCATCTTCTTGTAAGGTCAATTCTTTAGTGATCAAATCACGAAACAAAAGCGCGAAGAAGTACAGGAACTCCACTACACTGACGAAACTGAAGCCGATGAAGACACCGCATATACCGCCGATATCACCTGCAAAACGATTGTCTTTATGATACGACGTCTTGATAGCACGGGAAGATAAGATAATTTGTTGGAAATGGCCGAGTGTTTTTATTGTACACTTAAAAAAGCATTACGCGCACGTAGTGGCGATTTACACTGTAAAAGAAATAAGGCCTTTTTACAGCGATATCACCACCATTTTCATTCTTTTTTTACAAGCTTGCTGTTCTCTAATCAATACTTTGGAGATCGGATGCTATCTTTTTTTCTAGTCTAGTTTGTAAAAAACACATGTATACATATGTATATAAACCTAATAATTCTTTTATCAACTAATATAGAATTATTACTTTTCGTTCGTAGTTAATGTGAAAAAATTGTAACGATTTTTTAAGATAAATTTAGACAAATGTACAATTTATTAGAATTAGTGTTGAAAAAAGTGCACATCTATATAACTCTCACCGAAGCATCACCATTTCTTCTGATCTTTGTAATTTATGTATTAATCTCTAATACATATTCATCAAAACGAAGGATGTACAAAACCCTGTTTTTTAGAACGAGAGATTTTATAACAAGGAAAGTTTGACAACCCAAAAATTTGAAAAATATTTCAATTTTTTTTAACATTAAGGATTAATTTCACATTTTGAAAGAAAATTATAATCTCTAATTTCTCATTATAAAGGGCTTATAAGATATCTGTTATATTTGGCTATCAAAGAATATAAATTTCCTAGATTAAGAGGATGATAATATATTTTTAATATCTTTCATTTTTTGTTTATTTTTTTGCGATATTATCAAAAATATAGAAAGCCAGATTTATTTTGAAGAGGTATTTTTAGCCTTAGAATCATATTTGTCGGAAAATTGCTGTCGAAAAATGTGATTAGGATTAGATTAATGTACTTTATTTCTACATAGTTTAGATTATTAAAATTTTTAGGTTACCAAAACTTTCCTTGCAATTAAAACGTTTAAAATTTTCAAAGAACGTTATTTTCGATAAAATCTTGATCATATCATTTTTTATCAGTATGAGATAGAATAAATAAAATGCGTACACAATGTATATAATTAAATTAAAAATTCTGTTTTTCTAATTAATTATAAATTGTTCCATGGAACAAAGGCGGCGATGATCGAACCGCATCACAGGAGCGTTGAGCGCAATTCAATTGTCGCGGCGGTTGAATTTGTTAATTAACTAGGCAACGAAAAAATCAATTAGTCACGCGAATCTTCTTGGAATAGTCAGTCCGTCACGCCCTTCTTCGCAAACGATCATTTATACGGTGATATTATTTCACGTAGAAAGAGCCGAGTCTTACACGAATACGCGATCGAGCCGAGTCTCGAGCACGCGAAAGAGCCGAGTCTCTCATACGAATACGCGATTCGAGCCGAGTCTCGATTACGGGGTCCCGTTCGCGATACCGAGTGTCGCTATTAATTCTTTGTATACACGTATTCTCTAACTATTCATTCAATTGCACACAATTTCAGGGGGTTTTTATGCCTTAACAGGCTTTTCTCCCATGAGCCAATAAAGGATTATTTCCCTTGGCTCAAAATTACGACTTGTTTATTTTACTTTTCCGAAACCGGGAGACTTCTTCATGTTGAAGAGGTTTTCGACGATACATAAATTAAATACTGTTTTCTTCAAATTAACTTTTCAGAGTTATAAAAGGTCGAATATGTTTGTGTCCAGTAAACTTTTTCATGTTTTTCAGGAAATATCTCTCGTTTTAGTAATTTGGTCGCAAAGTAAGCACCAGCAACTAAAAATTGCGCTCTATGTGAAAAATATTATATTTCTTTTTTGAGCACATGAGAACCAGTGGTGAAACGTTATACACAGTTAGATATTAAAATTCCATTTTTGAGAACCCTCGATCGAGTATCTTACAGAAAATTTCTCTTCTACACTACTCTATACCTTTGCTTATGTGATATTTTTTCTATATTTTATATCAACTGAAAAAGATTTGCTTATTGTTAGTTTTCATGTCGAATGCAACGGAGGATTTTCATAATTTCTTTCTTTTTTGCAATGTACAAGTAATTAAAACTGGTAAAGACAAATATTGCAACCCGGAGTTATCTTCAAAAATCTAATTGTAGATTTAACATACGGGATACGTTTAATCAAAGACTTTGACGGGACTGTTTGCATTTTTTATATCTGTCAGCATTATTTATTTTGCAAAATTATTTTTATAGTTTTTGCCAAAAAATTTGATTATTAAAAATTATTTCGGAAAACTAAACAAATTGATTGAATACATAATTGCAAGATCTGTTAACAAAAAATAATGTAAAGGTGAATAAAGAAAAGAATCTTATGTTTCTATATACAATTGATCTTATACTCAAAATAGAAAGCGTTTTTTATTTTATAAGCTCTTAAAAATTTTTTATCTGCTAAAAATATATAAAAATTATAATTCGCAGAATTAAAATTTGATCTCTTTATTCAAGTAGAACTTATTCTTGACAATCTGTACTTACTTATGAGTTCATACCAGTAAAAAGCCACGTCTTGTTTCAATCTGATTGTGCCGTAATTCGAGAAGTATACATGTAGCACTCCTTCATCAGTAACATTGTAATTCCATCTGAAATTATGCAACGAAATTGGCGCCTTACATTATATATAGCCTATTCAAAAGATTTTATTCTTTATATATCAATTGACAAAAAATTCCATATACTTACAATAAGTTGGTATTGTATCCACCGGGAGTCATGTAACTCTTCCAAGACAATACATCATAACTAACATCATCGCAGGCAGGATAACAAATTTGACAATGCAAAGCGTTTTCTTTGTTTAGAAAAATATTTTCTGTATCCTCGTGAGGAAAAATCGTCAACCATTTGGCTGCCATAGGAACAATAAAAAATCAATATCGCAAGTATCAATGACGTAATTAAAATTAATTTACTTTTATAATAAATTATAAATAATATAAATATTAAAGTTTTAAAATTGTTTAAATAAAAAAATTACTTTCTACATTAACAATGTAATAACAACGTTTACATTTATACTTGGATAGGCAACCTAAGTCCTGGTTGTTGCAAATACGCTGCGAATCTAAAATTACAATACGTTGCGTACAAAATATGATTATATATAAAGACAGAATATTTGTAAAATTAATAAAGTTCCTCTTTTCTAAAGTAGATTTTAAAAAATCAAGTTATGCTCAAAATTTAATTATATGTATATAGCTATATTTTATCACATCTTTTTTATTTTTAAGTACATACATATAGGCTGTGTGGCTAGGAGATAGTGCAATAAGAAGCAATGATTATTTATAATTGTATAATTAATAATAGGTTATTTGATAAGTTGTACATGCGTGGATGGAATGCAGGTATGAGTGATTAAGAATTGATTGTAAACCAAGTCCACTTTTTGGTTGTATTGCTAAAGTTAATAAACATATATATATATATATATATATATATATACATATAGTAATATATATATATATTACTATATATATTATATCTCTACTATAAATGTATTACGTAATATAAAGAGATTTCTTTTATATCACAACTTTATAATATCAATTTTTTTTTTTTCAGACTGCATAACGTACAGAAACATGTAAAGTTAAATTTTAATCTACATTTTTTGAATATAATTAAAAATTTGATTGCCTATGTTATCAAAAATCCCCAAGGACTTTTTTTATTTTTTTATAATCTAAAAGCTTCATCGTACCGTATGATACTATAACCGCCAGATAAAATTACGTTATTGTTACAAAGTTTTACTTTCAGCACTCAAATAAAAATACAAAAATAAAAATTTGCAAGAAACGGCAAACGCTGATACTTTTAAGCAGTATAAGGAAGGATGGAGGATACGTCGGGCAGTAGTGCGGGCGTCGTTGCACGTGTTGTTGATTAATATGGAGAACGAAGGAGGCAGCGAGAAAAACGACTCCGAGCACGCCCTACGCTATCGATGGAGCGCGAGAAAAAGAGCAATCGGGATCGGCTTTAAAACGAAAGAACAGCGGAGAGAGGAGTGCACTTGGCGTAGCATGCGCCGCGTCGCGGCGCCGCGCGCCGCTGCTTTCAGCGAGTTTCTCTTCTTCGCTAGAATCCCCGGCCACGGTAAGTTAATCCTACAGAGCGATGCTTCACGCGATCCGCTTTAATGCTTTAAGCCACCCGTGGTAAAGCCTCGTTAGAAAGCTAGCGAACGCGTACGCCTTGCAATGCAGCGCGCAACGTTCCTTTACAGATTGCCGCCCACGCCTCTTTCGACTTCGTGATAGAAGAAAGAAATCGCCGGGATGTAAGAGGGTGCACAGGTCTGGGGGAAACCCGATTTGTCCAATAAGATACGATCTTTACCGCATAGTTTATTTCAATCTTATTTCTATAATAGTCTTGAGTCATATATATATATTTTTAACTGATATAAAAAATAACCGCGTTTATCGCGGTTTACCTTATTTTAAACACCACGATTATAATTCTATTGTGATTAATATCTGATTAATGATTATTACTAATTTTATCTATAATTACATCTGGCTATGTGCTTTTTATCTTTAATCTCCAATTACATTTTTTAATTCAAGTTATTGATCGATAATGATTACATTTTATATTTTAATTAAACTATAAATTTGTAAAACTAGGTTTATATAAAACTTTATTTTTTATGTTTATATTTTTAAGTTATTTCTATCGTATTTTTTATTTAATATTAGTTCTGATTTTTTTTCGTTTTACCTCAATTTTTGTGACAAAAATAGAGAATAAATCGAAGCATGAATGAGAGATGTAAGAAGGATGTGAGGAATTGACGGAAATCTTATTGGCTTCGAAAGATACGTTATTGTTTATGACGTTATTATATTGACTGTTCACTCAGATTGTTTTCATTTTTCTTCTTTTATTGATTTTCCATTTTTTTTTCTTTTTTTACGAAAACGGAAATAGTCACATTATTACTCAAGCTTTTAATAAATCTCGAATTTTTGTATTATATTTATGTACTTTTTCGTATCTTAAAAGACTACTAAAGTATGGCATAATAATAGATAGTACTATTATAATATATTATTGCAAAAAAGACGCAATAATAAAAAATTAACATTTATTACATACTTCTTGACTCGTATAACATACATAATTTTTTCCATTAAAAAAGAATGACTTTCATTAACACAAAACTCTCTGTAAAATCTGTAAGTTTTATTAATTGTTTAATCCAATTTTATCAACGAGTTCTATTAACAGATAATAAATAATTACAATTTCAAATAATATCATATGTTATTCTTCCTTTTTTTTATCATATTTTTTAAAATATGTAAATAGTTTGCTATCAAATAGAAGAAGATATAAGAACTAAATTGGACAGGTAGAATTTGAGAAGGAAACAAAAAGGAGAAGAAAGCAATACTATTTGCTCCGAAGATTGCTAGCAATATTGCCGAATCGTAAGCCTCGGTAGACGGTGATGCACTGCGAAGGAACGTAGGAATGAAAGTAGTTCGCGCTCTTGTAAGTGTTAAGGGTTTGCGAGTTCGATGTTACCGCTCGTTCTATTAACATCGAAACTCGTCCGTTGCCGGATATACGATTTGTCGGGATCGATCAAGTTAGTATCAGTTTAGTTTTATCAGGACTTTCAACCGTACGATGCGATTTGACTGTGGGTAAATAAAGTATCGCGATTATTATGACGATTATTATATTCTGTCACTTGACGATATGCTTGTTTCTACTAACGAAATATCACAGTTTTTATTGGCCGTGTTTGCATGTCGATTTATGTTATATCAAATTTTTTTACTGTGTATGTATATATGCGCAAGCGGTACAAATAATAATACATACATGCGTAAGCATTAAATATATCAAATTTCAAGTTTATATGCGTATTTAATCCAAAAAAATTTTTTTAAAAATTAGCATTAACAGTTAAGAAAATTAATCATGTATTTTTACTAACATTCTCTTTTGCCGCGACGTGGGTAGAAAAACGGTCTGCATCCACAGACTTTTTGTATGTTATAAATCTTACAATCGGCGATACAATCACTGTAAGTATACATCTTTTCTTTATACATTGTCTCTTCATCATCGAAAATGCAGTTACGTTTCTCCCTGGGAAAATTCCTGATTATTTGAGTACTAATAAAAGCCGTCGCAGTCACGTCCAAGTATGTCTCGGAGAGAGGCATTGCCAGTATCTCCGTGACACCACCGCTAGTCATATCCGGATAATCGGTAGGACTGAACACAAGCACCTAAAAACCCAATAAATATTAATTTTACTAAACTTTTACCTCGCTTTTTCTCCCTCTTTCTCTCTCTCTCTCTCTCTCTCTCTCTCTCTCTCTCTCTCTCTCTCTCTCTCTCTCTCTCTCTCTCTCTCTCTCTCTCTCTCTCTCTCTCTCGTTGCTTTTTTTAGACTTCTATAAATTTAATTTAATTAATGAAATTAAATTTATGGAATAAATTTGTACAATGCGTAACATATTTACAATGCATTGTAATCAATGCGATTAATTAAAGCTAAACACGTTTGTCAAAAAGACAATATTATCGTTTTTTTTTACAAATAAACTGTGTTTTATAAAGGAATGTATAATAAAATTAATAATTAAAGAAGGTTGTTAACATCAAAATGGGGGATTATAAGGAACATGAATTATTTTTGTATAGTAGGTATTCAACAATAAAAAATGTTTAAAAATATCTTGTTTTTTACATAATATTTGTTTCGATATTATTTGGCTTGACTAGTCGAATTGCATTCGAACGCTCGAATCAATATGAACATAATTTATAAAACATTCGCTGTTGATGTAAACATCGTATGCAAAATATTTTTTTGCTTGACTCGAGTTCATCCGAGACTCTCACGATTTTTGTAAAGTTACATGTTTTTTTTTACGCTGCGCTGCAAAAAAGGACATCGTAATTTGTGTAATGCGCTAGTCTGTTTCCACATCAAGTTAATTACGACGCAGCTGACATTTACCTGGGAATACCATATTGCAACTATGCTCTGTATTATATTTGCTATATTTTTATAAATCAAGATAAAACATCACGATGTGTTATTAAAGAACAGGAATAAAATCGAATCTCATCGAAAAATTCATTTTGATATATGAATTAATTCCTTATTTATATAAAAACATAAAATAGCTAATTTTTGTTGTTGTAAAGTAAAGAGATTTTGTACATTTTTATGTTATTAAAATGTTTATGACATATATTTACAGCATATGTATTTTAAAAAAGTATTTTGATGATAAAAATTTCTTGATAAATTTGGGAGTTAAAAAATTTTCCTTAGCGAAAGTAATGAAAGAAATAACAAATTAGCAAAAAAAATATTAAACACTCATCACAAATTAAAGCCTTCTCATAAGTATGGACGTACTTACAAAATAATACTGTTAAACTATAATATATTATAATAATTAAATAATAATTAATAAATCAATAATCATATAATTGATTCAATAACTTAAGACATATTTTCAGCTTTCACAAACAAATGCTCGAATCTTATATAACAACTGTCTGTTTAATGTGAAATTAAAATTAGTAACAAACAATTTTGGAAAACTTTTTAAAGATTTATAAATATATAAAATTACGTTTATTCTACAACGTTTATTTATAAAAAGTTTAGTTAATCTTGTATCTAAAAGTATACGACAAAAAGTATCTCGACAAAAGAATAGAATCTTCCAGGACGTTTTTTTGCCCGAATGCGGGTTCTCCGTAAGTGCTGCTACAGCCTAAAGTACACACTACACTGCAAATATAGCGAAGCGAAGGTAACGCGCGATTATATCGCACCGTTAATGACTTTCACGAGCTTTTTTATCACCGTGCACTATGAGCGAATGAAGCACAGGTGGCCTGTAATGGCACGGTAAGCGTGGAAAAAGTTCACGGCAGGATGCAGCTACCAATTACCTTCATCACGACGATAGATTTGATGTGTGTACGATATAGTTGAAATATATTTTATATAAAATTGTATTTTTTAATTAATTCAAATAATTACTAGAACTCGCATTGATATACTTAGGAAATAATTAAGAAATGTGCTTATCAAAAAATAAGATTGGAAGATTTACGTTTATGCTGTGAATAATATTTGAGGTCAGATTCTTCACTCGTTACACTGTATTTTTTAAATCAGTTTTATGTATATGCTGAAAAAAAAGTACTATTTATATTTTAATAATAGTATTAAAATATTGCAATTAAATATATTAATCTCAATATAACAATGCTTATCCTCTAAAAGAATCATACTCTAAACCTTATAAAGAATAAATGCTATCTTTCCACAATTGAATTTGATTTTACTAAAAAAAACTGGTGGAAATATCATAGTTTTACAACAGTGGATCTATTCTCTAATACAAAAATCATTACTCTTCATGAAAATTTTCCCGAGAAGTTAATTAATTTCATGTTCCTTTATTTCTTGTACAATTTTTTAAGGCTTTATACTTTCAATTTATAACTTAAATCGTAAAATTAAAATTTAACATACAATTTGCTTAATATTTTGTAAAAAAAATTAAAACTTTTATTTGTTTCTGAAAATTAATGGATATAACAATAATGCATTATTTTATAATAAATGTAATAATCTTGTTTGATGCGTTTGATGTGTTTGAAACTAATTAACTAATTAAGTTAAACATTCATCATCAATAATAACCAATGAGGTATAATTTTCTAATTATCTGTGTGTTAAATGTATTTAAAAGTCGGATATATATATTTCGTGATACTTCGCACTATAAAATCGAACGTTAACGCTACGTTAGCATGATAAAGCATTGCGCGAATAAATCTTCATTTCGCTCGATTAGCCCCTTTTCATATTCAGCACTCGTGGTAACAGCTCGTTACGAGTCGAATATGACCCGTTTTCGCGAGACGAAGATATTTCCAGGCAATTCTCATGCATGCAAGGCGTTTTCTAAATTATACGTTAGATTAGAATTTTACGTACCGGAGAGCGAAAAATTCTTACCGCGACGTATTCTTTCTTTATTTCGACGAAATAAGAAAATTTGCAGAACGTATCGATTACTTTTTATAAACATTTATCGCGATTTTACAATCATTGACGCAATTGAAGAAATCTGTTCTACATATAGCTGCGCTTAATATATCTAACGTTTCACAGAATTAAATTAAGCTCCTATAATTTAATTAAAGCTATTAATTATTTTCTTGAAATTCTTTTGAATACGCAATTTCCTTCTTACAACTATTCTAAATAACACAGAAGTTCTTTACATTCATTCAAACTTTTATCATTACCTCGATAAGCAAGACACGCTGACGAAGTTATAAGCAAAGCATTCTAGGGACACTCTATGTAATTATGCATTATCAAGTTTCTCAGAATCTAGGTTAAACAAAGCTGTTTTTTGGTTAATTAAAAAATAGAAGGATTTTCCAGATTTTAATTTTGCACGAACGATAAATAACTTTTCCTTGATGGCAGATGTAATTTTGGCCCCGAAATGAAATTGGTCTCTGAGAATGTGGGGATATTAGATATTACTGTGTTTTTGTTTTCCCGACTTATTAAATAGCACGCGATGCCGTTTCTACTTGCCTTCCAACCCACAATGGGCAATATTGAGTAGAAATAATCATCCAAAAGTGGATCCATTACGACCGTTAGACCGCGTTCTATTCCGAGATCATCCACATGGTGCACGGAAATCGGCTCAATCACATCGGGCAATCTGTCAAGATATACATAATTGCTGTCATTAATTTTTCGAACGGACGCATTTAACGTTATATTAACATAACAGATTTTCAAACTGAATAACCCACATTCTTCCCTCACGATGCTTTAAGCTGACTGACATTTGGCATTATTCGGTATTTATATTATTGATTATTTTGATTAAATACTTAAATACTTTATTAATATAGATAGATAGATAATAGAACTTGCGTGTGTCTTATTGATTTAAATAAGCTCTTGGCTAAGTAAAAAATAATAATGTAAATGATCAATAGAACACTCATGAATTATTCTAGATGACTTTTCCAGGTCGCAGTAGTTAATCTTTATAATGTGTCGCGTGTACAAAGAGAATTTAAAGTAAATGGCAATATTTTCCTGCGATATAATTGACAAACTGCGATCTAATCGACAAACATTATGGGGCAATTTATTGAAAGCAATATAGCTCGTGTTATAAATTCAATTCTTATCAATTTGACCACTTTCAGGTATACGATTACAAACTATTCATATTTAAAGTATATATATAACTACTTAAAAGAATAATAATAATATATTAATTTTGTTTTTTTTTCTTCTTGTCAGACTACAATAATGACTGCGATCGCTTTGGGCGCTTTCGTGCGTCAGTCCATCTTTATTGCTCATTACATATTGAAAAAGGATGGAGTGATGCTTTCAGCACAAAAGCGTCCAAAGCGAACGCAGCCAATAAGTACTATAAAACAAATGCTAAAACAACTTTATATCGTACATACATATAATGATAAGCTTAGGGAATATGCTTTGTTTGACCATACTAAAACATGCCACTGTCGAGTAAGCGGTTAAACTACTGTGTATGCTTCTCGGAAATACATTTTGAGTGAAAGCACGGGATACTCACTCGAGAATGTCGTCGCTTTCACGCGCGTAATTAAAGGTGCAACAGTATCCGTCTTGCGTCTTGCGAAACTCAAAAAGGTTCGAACAGTTTCTAAAGGTCCCATGCAGCTTACATTTCAATAGTATCATCGAACATTGCGGCGTCAGCTGGAAAATGCAAATATACGCGGCACGTGTTGCCGTAAATTGCCGATAATTTCCTGAACGGTAACATCAACGACGGTCGACACGCGAAGTATCGTGCGAATAATATTTTAATTGATCGTCGGAGAGGAAACCTTTTCGTTTAATGCATCTACATCGGGGGAAAAGTAAGCGTTGCTCACATAAATGATTTCCGTTTGTTAGAATTATCAGAGAACTGAAAGTTATAGGGAGATAAATTTATGCAGGGAGCGCTCGCAAAAAATTGGGGTTGTAATAAAGGGATCATGCTTTTCAAGAAATTTGCATTTTAAATTAGAAAGCTTGGATTTAAACTCCCATTATTATACTATTTAACGATAAAATTTAAGCAATTTTTAATTATCAGTTATCTAATTTGATAGGATATGAGTTGAAATTAAAAGAAAAAGAAAATGAGAATGTAAAAGAAAAACAGAAACCTCTATCTGACTGTAGCTATATGTAAAGGCTTACTTCAAAAAATCAACTACGATGGTGATTCATCGATGTTTCATTATTCTTTAAACGTATGTATATATAACATAATTACATAATCTACTACGTATTTGAAACGTGATTGAAACTTGACGTTGATTGAGTAAGTTGAGTTTGCATACATACACTTTTCATTAATTCCGTAACATCGTACGGCCCCTTGTAATAAGCCGTTAAAAGCTGATCTATTTCGATATCAAGACTTGCATTCATACGAAAAGTGGAAGAGTAGAGATTGCCCAACTGCATGACCAAGTTGTGAATTTCGTCGACTGATTGGTCCGTAATATTTGCGTTAAAACTGGTTTCAAGAAAAATTTTATAAATATCTCAATTAAAAGCTTTATATATACAGCATATATCTAATATTATATTATGACATTCATATTCTCTCAAAGATATCTTCAATCCATACGTGATAATCTAGGTGTGTCTGTTATATATATGTATGTATATATAAGTACTCCAGTGCATTTATTTGCTCATAATAAATAAATAATCTCTCTCATATAAGTAATAACTTTAATATTATAGTACCATGCGCATGCCTTTTGTTATAATACGATAGACATAAGACATTTTCCTATTAGCTCTTTATTTTTAAAATGGAATAAAATAGAATAAAATAAAATAAAACTTTCAAATTTTATCATCAAATCTAGCATAGTTCGTATTTTATCTAAATCTTTTTATATTTAATTGTTTAACATCAAAATAAGAAATAAAAACAAAGAAAGAAATTAGTTTAATTTAAAATAATATAAGAAATTTATCTGTAAAGCTGCATATAAGATAATGTTGGAAATGGTCGAGAGTGTCAAAATATTTGGTATTTCTATAGTATATTTACTTTAATTAAAATATTTATAATTAATATCTTCTCACGATATATATATATATATATATATATATATATATATATATTGGAGCTCGTTAAAAAAATTATAATGTCAATAATCGATGCGCAAGCGGGACAGAAACTTTTGCGTTGAACTACTTATGAAACTTCGCAAATTCCTGTTTCGAATCAACAATTCCGGAAACGTCTCTTCCATTAACGGATACCAAAAGTTCACGAGTGGCTATACGAGGTAGCCATCGCGCGAAGCGACTGGATTTGAGGATATTAACACTCTATTAAATGAGCCGTAACTACTGATTCTACGCTCTCCGTCAATGCGCAATGTATCGATCCGTTCTCGTTGCGTTCGAAGAAAGTGCTGCGCGATACCGAATTAATGATAATCGGCGAATGCCATCAGTTGATTCCGGACGTCGGCGTCATAAAAAGCGAAGTAGGATCCAATGCGTTGAACGGTCGATTAAACTTCGCGTATACATCGTATCAATTGTGGCGAGTTAACTCTATCCTCTGGTCGATAGAAATACTACTATGGTTAGTACCTATCTTCAATCACAGGTTCACATCTATCAACTATAGATACCAGATACGTATCATTTGTCACACACCTATATGATCTCTACATTCGTTTAAAATACATTTATCAGATGCCTATATATTGTTGCAACACGTTAACCTTTTTTTAGACAATATAATTAATACTCGCCATCAATTAATAACATTTAACTGATTTAAATAACAAAAAGTTTTTAAAGCATCTTTAATGCCACTGTTATTATTTTTTCAACAAGCTACATGAGAAGATTCGAAGAGCCCAGTATAGATATTGGAAATTAGATAAATTAATGATGATGCATAATATTATAGCATCGTCGACATTATCAAATATTTGCGCTGCCACTTTATTACCAACATAATCTAGAGATAAATCATGCGATCAAGCCGGCGATAGAGGATATTTGCGGATAGATATTTGCGATTCGTGCTGGCAAATGTGGTGACCGTTTTAACACGCCCAGAGAAAATTCGCGGAATAATATGCGTTAAACAGCCAGCGAAACTGAACTTCGAGTGATCCCGATCGATTGTGCGATCTATATAGAGTTTGATGCGAAATGGCAAAATCATATCCACACGTAGTCAAAATGCTGAAGTATAGACTTGCGTGTGCATCAGTACCTCGCCATCGTTCGTGCGCACGTAAATGTATTTGTTTAATATACGTGAATACAGAGTTTGCGTTTATTTAATAATATTCGCTCACATGTCGGTCGCCAGTTTCGTCGCGGATTGTCGACTTATCCTGTTAATAGAGCAAATGGCGATTCCTGAAAATTATCGAGGCAAATGCTTTTGATCAATGTAATAAAATGAAAAAATTTAGAAAAAGAAAATATTACTGTAAAATGCAAAAATTTTTTGTTTATTAAATAAAATATTATTGTAATATTTTAAATTTTTATATTATACATACAGTGCATATGTATATGACAGCAAAAATAAAAAATAAAACATGTTTTAAAAAAAGAAATGTTTAAATATTAAAAACGTAAAAAGGACGGAACGGAAAAAATTCATATTTTTATTGTCTTTAATTGCCAATGGTTTATTTCATTCTTTCAATAGATAGATATATTTAATTTAGTTATTTATTATATCTTTTGTATTTTTTGTGTATTTTGTAATTCTACTTTTTAATTTAATTTTTAATATAATAGGAATCTTTATATAAATATATTTTCGTAATTGTTATGATTGACTCCATCTTTCCTAGGAAACTATTTATCTGTTAGAGAATAAATAATTCTGATGTGAAATACATATCACGAAAGTTTTATGAACTACAAAACAGGTATAGAAATAAACTGTTATGCTACTATCAAAAATTAAATAAATCTTTATAAATAAATTGCGTGCATACATATGCAAGTTCTGGGAAATAGCTTAATCTCCATACCTGGAAAGTTCAAAGTTGTCGTTCTGTAACTATCTGTTTCCATGGAAGTTACTAAAGGTGTTGCCATAAATTCTTCATAGAAAGTATAAACCATAAACACCAGAACAGATATAATTAGGAAATGTATTATAACCCACAAAATTCTGAAAGATGTATTTTATTCACGATTAAAATGCCAACAGGTTACTTTATTCACTTATTTTATTTACTTTTTTAAACTGAGATATGAGCAAAAATATATCAAATATAAACGAATTAAGCGACATCGAGCAATAATTTGTTCCTGTTCGTATCATAACGCGTTCATTACCGAATTCGCACGGCGCTATTAACGTCACGCGTAACGTTACATTAAATCAACTTGCAACGCCGTATCGCGACGTGACTCCGGCATTTTGTGGAATTACGTTTTTTTTTTTATTTTCCCTTTTCTTTCTTTTTTCAATGCGCGTCGCGTTTGTTTCGTGATTTGTGGATGACTTGATTTGTGCGGCCCGCTATGAATTCAAGAATCTCTACTCACCGCGGTACCGTTAATCTCGCGAAAAATTAGAATGCGCTCATTAAACTGTATAACTTTAATCATACATTCTGTTTATGTGCAAGCTGATATAATGTATGAATCTGTAACGTCTAGCGTGTATAGTCTCTGCGAAAATTGCTTTTATCATTGCTTTAATAAACACTCGATAATCGCATTACGCGAACTGGCTCTTGAGCGCGAGTTTACGTCGTTAAATGAGCGAGTAATATTCAAATAATTTAATTTGAAAAAGTAACATTCAATTTAAAAGTATTGCATAATTCTTAAATATGATAATTCTTCTTCTTTCCTTCTTATCGTTTTATACATATGCTAATACCTATAGAATACCTATTATATGTATAACACAAGATTAAAACTTATTAATGTTAATTAAGGCAATAGTTGAAAATAGCCAAATCTGTTTCGAAAAGAATGCATTTTAAATTTTTATTTTAACTTACAGAATACTTAAAGTAAAAAATTGTTCGCAAGTATTTTTTAAATTAAAATAATTTTCAAATTTTACATATATCTAATAGATATTCCTACATCCACACGCTAACTGTACTGTAAATAAAGTAATTTAGAATAAATTAATATAATTCTGATTGTGACGTTACCTTTCAAACCAAGGTCTTTGAGAATCGGCAAGATATTTCAAACTGTTTAAACTGGAATATTGACAATACAATTTTATATATTTTGATACAATTTTTGACCTGGACAATTCTGATTTTTCCAAATCTTTTGTCATCCATGATTTCGTGATAAAAATATTGTTTTTAGGTTTAACTTTGTTTTTCTCAATCCACATTATCTATAATCCACTTTTTAAATTATAGATATAGATATAACTCAGAAATTAATTCCACCCTATAATAAATAATTAGTAAAGCTATTATATATTTATTTATATTATTATATGTAAGTTTGGGAATTTATCTTGAAGTTAAATTAATGACAGAACTAGAGAAAGTAATTGTAATAAATATACACTGTTAAATTAAAGGATGAAATTTAAACTAATATCTTGAGTTAAATAACACTTTGTTATTTTTAACAATTATGTGTGTTAAAATATATTATTTTAACACAAAACAATATTATTTTAAATTCTATTGGTTTAGTTAAATTAACATTGTTTCAGATAAATTAACGACATAGTAGGTACCTAGGTTGGTGACCAGTTGGTCACCAAGCGACTTATAGGAATGATTAAAAATGACTCAAATTGAGTATAATTTGACAGTACAAATTTAACAGTGTATTATTAGATAAATTCTATTTCTATTTATATATATATATATATATATATATATATATATACTAAAGATAAAAACTGAATATAAAAACTGAAGTATTAGATAATATCTTGGTGTTTCTTACATAAATATTTTACAAAATAACAGTAATTTAGTTAATTCAGTTCCAGAAATTAAATTCACGATAAAAACATATTCTTATCTAACCATATTTTTCGACCAGCTATTCTATTAAGGTATGTACCTCGTTACATCAGTTGGCATTTATTTTCAAGATAGCAACCGAGATGTGCAAGTAAAAAAGGATTCAATTATAGATACGTTGTGCAGTTTTGCAGCATTGTATTTAATAATCCATGGAATTTTTCAACGTCAAGCTTATCACTGATCTAAATTTTGCAGGGCGCAAACGATCATTAGAAGATAACATAATCGATTAAAGGTTCGCAATAATTATAAAATCTCTTGGGTAATAGAGTAAACCAAGTTTCTCCGCTTTAATAACCGCAAACCGCGCGCAAGAGATCGGAACGGAAGAAAACTCGTTATATCTGTGTATGCAACACGAAATGAAAACTCCCGTAGCGCAATTACACGGCGTGTTACGGGCGGCGCGGGTAATATCCCGAACACTCGCGCGGCCATCTGGGATTACGACTGACGTCGTTTTACATCGAGCGCCGTAAAACGCGCGTGCGACCGATTCGTACACGTGTTGGTGTCTGCCGCGTTATGACGGAAGAGATCCAGCAAGATCAGATCGTGTATCTGGCATCGTTCAATTACTACTCCGCTGTTTTGATATCGCGCTTGCGATCGCTCGGCTAATACCGCGGTATATGAAATTGCGCCGTTTGTCGCTTCCCCGGCGATATCGTGAATAGTTTATAAATGTGCGGTACGTAGACATTGATATATGCCACAGTTTTGATATACATGATATAGTTTTTCTGATAGAAAAAAGCTAACATTTTTTTAAAAGACTATTTTACAGAAATCTGATTTAATAACTCTTAACAAGTAACATTTTTTTAAGATATATTAATAATTCTTTCCATTATATATCGACGCAGAGTTACAATATTTCGTAAACGCAGAATGCTTGTAGATATTAATAAAAATTAATATAAATTACTTTTTACATCAGCATTAATTAATTGATGAGATAATATACAGCGAATCTAATAAAATGTTATATGATTTTATAGCATTTTGTGTTATCTAGTGGTAATACTATAGCAGCATGCAATATATTTATTGTATCATATTACAATAATTATATTGTTGATACCACAATTTGAAGCCTATATCTAGTTTAATTGTATCCTTCGGAAAGAATGTATAACACTTTTCATCGGCTTCTTTTATTAAACTGATAATGTAGACATTATTACAGCTATGCATCTTACTTTCATTTATTTATATTATTTATATAAATATAAATTATATTCATGTATATTACTAACATGTAATTCATATCAATTATATACGACTGTATTGTACTGTGCTGTATTTGAGGAAACCGATTTAAACACTCGCGTTCTAGATAGCCCATGTATGAAATGTGACTACTGTCTGACTACAAACTGTTTGCACTACTTGTGTTTGACTGTGTTCTATGTAGTCCACTTAGATCTATTATCAGTTGGTTTATAATGCCATAATGGATTGTAACTTACAAAGCCAGTGCAAATCCTGACATGTTTTTGTCTTTTAACACTTTACCAAGAATGCTTTTGTAATGTGTATTGTGTAACTTATAACTTAATAATGTTGACATAAAATAAAATAATAACTAGTTTGAAGTAAAAAATATTTAAGTGTTTAAAGAAGATTTTATATTAATAATTTTATATTGTATTATAAAGAATATCTTATATTAATAATTTTAGATTATTTAACTCCGTTTTTTATATATACATAATTATAATTTTAAAAATTTGCGTCAAATAAAAATAAAAATTGTATACAAAATTTAATTCTTATATTAGAATGATTGAATAAAATGAATTTTATTCTTCAAATAAATAATAAATGCAATATGTGTTATAACGTTACAATTAATTTCAAATGCAAGGACTAGCATATTTGAAATAAATATTTTAATAAAACATTTTTAATAAAGCATTTTCGAGGAATAAAATATTTCGGAAAGTTGGAGAAATAAAATACATATTAGAGTCTCGTGTGAAAGGATGTATAAAAAATATATTGGCGAGAAATGCTACCGCGTCGCTTTCGGAGAATCGGTTGGCACGTGGCTCTGGTGGTTGTTGCGGTGTACGGCGCGCCGTTAAGGCCCTTGCACAATGCCGTTGATTCGACTCGCGTTGTATCCGCGCGGCGCGCGGCGCGCGGCGTCGGTATGAAGTTGGCTGCGTTCAGCGGTGAAAGCAGCTCGATCAACGCCAACGGTCAGCGCTCGGTGTGAAAGTGCGCCGTAGTGACGTCGCGATCGTTTCATCTCGGGAGTGTCTAATAAAGTGTCGCGATCGTATTATGACTCTCGATCGCGAAATATTGGACAGTGAGTGTGAGTGTCTTGCGAGTGGCCTGCGCAATGATAGACGAGGAGGAGAAGGAAGAGGCCTGACAAATCCGTCCTGAGAGGAGGAGAAGGCCTGGCAAAGGCATCGGGCCCCGGCGGAGCAACGCTTGAGGTGAGTATTATTTATCATCTAAAAATTTATAGTATTCCCGAAACATATATAACTATATTAGTAAATATCTAATTGAAAGGCGAATTAGACACGCGTAAAAATTATTTTTTGAAACGTTGATCATTTTGAGTGCCTCTTTAATTTGAATCTTTCATTTTTGTGTTACAGAAGAATCATCATAGCTATATGTGGATGAACAACTCCGCCTGTTGCGCATCGGTTGGTGAGTGACGAATTTTTTATAATATATGCGAAGATATTAGCGATTTTATCAATTCTATAAATCACTGTCTGAGACGGAGTCAGCCAGTATATGTGTACGACGGCGTATTGTGTTTCAAAGCGCATATACTACGTTTTCACACTTGTTTACACTTTTTTTTTAGTAACGTTTTAAGATATCTGTCACATGTACGTGCACACTTGCATATACGCAACCCAGGGAGAACAGAAAGTCACAATAAAATCAAAATGACGTCAAAATGATGGTAAAATGACCAAAAATCGTCAATTTGCAGTCATTTTGACTTTATTGTGACTTGCTGTTCTACCTGGGAACGTTCTTTCATGAAGGTTGCGCGCGTGTTAAATTTTTGAAATATTATAACTCCGCGTAAAATCAGCGTAATATACAACAAAACTAATCTCTTTCGTTTCGCGTTTCGCAGAAACGAAAAAGATTAGTTTTGCCTGTGTTAAATACATACGTTCTTATTGAGATACCTGTACATGCATATAATAAAGAAAAAATTGAATTGAATTATAAAACAAAAAAAGATTGTAAAAAGAAATAATAACCAGCTTAAAAGATATAATAGAAATATAGAAAAAAGGGAACCAAGCATGGATTTTTTTCTCTTATCAAAAATAACATTTCTACTCAAAAGATAACTGTTAGTATATAACAATATTCAACAAAAGTATTAAAACAATTAAAAAGAAGACAGTTTAAAATAACATTGAGAAAAATATAGGTGTGATCAGAAAGCAAATATATTTACAATTGTAGTAATCACGCACTCTTTATATATTTCTATGCTGCTGTTGCCGTTACTAGCTATTCTACTAATCATTCAATTTTATATACTTATGGTAAGATTTGCTATTTGTTAGCATCTATTTCTATAAGTCTGTTATAGTTATGTTTTGTAAATGCGATCGTTATTGCTTTCTAATGTCATTTATCTTACAAATTGAGTGTTTTACGTAAGCAGAAAACCCATGGTCGATCATTTATTAATAATCAATTTGTAAAACACGTAACAAAATATTCGGCATTTATTTTGTGTGTTAAATAAATTTGTGTCGAGAGAGAGAGAGAGAGAGAGAGAGAGAGAGAGGTAAACAAACTTGTATTACGACGCGAGTCAGTTGGTACTCATTTGTATAGAGCATGTCGATAACGTTTGGTTTTTTGTCCACAATATTATACGGCCTTGATAGAAGAGTTCAGAAATAGATACCCTGAAATAGATACTCCGAAATAGATACCCCGAAATAGATACTCTGATGAAAGGTTCAATAGACTGACAACGGGGAAACTAACCGCATCCATTGCACATGAAACACAACAGTGCCTTGAGTTGCACAATGATTCATATGTGACGCTGACGACCGTATATACTGTCCATTTTGAATAGACAAATTGAAGTTTTTAATACCCCATTGGTATGACGAAAGAAAAGCAAACGTATTTGAAATATTGTGGTCAACGAGTCATTCCATATATGGCTCGTCACTCTATGGCTTATGTATTTTTTGCATTGGATGTTATTCAGTAAATAGCGCGTCAGTTTTCACCAACAAATTACGAACGAGTAAGCAAAAAGCGAATCACGGAAGGTTCGTCGTATTGTGTCGTATCTTTTCAAGAATGCCGTGTAAACAATCAGATCAGACTAAAGACTTTCATTCGATTAATATCTTTATCCGAATCAGTCACACTTTCGAAATATGATAAAACGATGTTTCATTGAGATGTTGCAATATTTTCACGTTAAATGCAACATGACTTACCCTCTCCTTTTTCTTTAAACTGTCCAAAGATATGTTACGTATCAATGGGTATCTTCTCTGCCGTCACGTTTATACCCTGTCTTACAGTATCGCCTGCGGTATATAACACATTGGTGTCTCATCTGAATCGTATAGCCAAGTAATCGCGTCGAGTCGGTCTTAGAGGCGACTTTTGCGCGGAGCGAGAATTGAAGAAATGTTTTATTCGAGTCGATTCCAATAACGAGTAATTCTATTTTCTTCCACTTCGAGTTTAATTTTTACTTGAAGTTACCGTATGTTTCTCGTTCCTTGCCTCATCCGGATCCTAATATTTTATTATGAACTTTACAAACGGGAAGCGCGAAAACTTTTTTAATTAATCCGCGCATAAATGTTGTTGCAAGCATTTTTGCAAGTGCAACGAACCTGACAATCTTGACATTCTAAGAGAAAAAGAATGTTTAGGAGAACGTGTGAACCAACCTCGAAGTAAATAATTTATTATTTGTATATTGCTGGTTGTTATAATTAGTTTAGTATTAATAACTTTAAGACATTTTAATCGTCGAAATTTAATTAAAGATATATTAGAGGTATACAGCGATTGAAATCATACTTCTTATTTTAAGTTTAATCTCAAAGCCAAAAAACTGTACAAATATATAATTTTTAATTTATTGATATTTATAATATATTGTGTGTGTGTGTGTGTGTGTGTGTGTGTGTGATCGTATCCGATAATTTTTACACAATATAACAGATGTACGCGACTGTAAATTAATTACGTTCCATCTATTTCGAGATATTGTCAGCATTTGCTCAAAAACTCATTTCATTGAAAGCTGCAATGCTTTATGTATTTTGTAGTCGGAATTTAATCCATCTACGGACGTGCACGTGACCGTTCATTCCAAAGCGGTATATGCATTTCAAATGAACTATACAGTTGCAAACTTTCCAGCACTTTCGGACGTTTCACTTTTTGTCCATTACGACATTAGTATACGCATTATCATATTCGGAGAAAATTTTAAACTAAATTTGCGACCGGTGTGAAAAAAAAATTCTAAGGCACCTCAACGCCCAAATATATTCCTATAACGAAAACCGTCAACCTTCACGCTCCGTTCAACTCCACAGGCATGCAACGTTCCATATTTCACTCTGGCTCCAAACCGAGTGTAAAACACACGTGCACGCGAAAACGTATATGCATAACTGTCTGGCAACCGCGTTACATCCGTCGTACTCGACATATGAATACCTTTGTCTGGCTACAGCCGCAAAGGTTCATTATAATTGGCTGAAATTTACGAAGCTTCTCACGTCGCTATAATTACGGTTCTGGCTTATCCGTTTACTTCAATGCACCGCGCGTGTAATATACATAGCATATATAATTTACATAAATATATATGTCTTTTATTTTACACATATTTTTTTTTATTTTACATGTATTACGATATTCTTATTTTTTATTATGATATTCTTACAGAGTAATGGATGTAAAGCCCTATGAGAAGATATAAGCAAATAGCAAGTCTTGTCTTGTAAATTCATTTAAAAAATAAATAAATGATATAAAAAGGATTTAAAAGATTTGAAAGGGTTAGGAAGAGAGTTTATTGTTGCAAACTGGAAGCTTTGTGATAAGTAAAGATCTCTGACCAAGCCTCTGACGTTAAATTTTAGCTAAACGTTACTCCAATTTTCGAATGAAATCTGCGGTTTCCGGATTGCGACGGCAAGTCCAAAATACCCGATACGTACAAAGCGTCTTTCAGGCGCTCCACTCGTTCTGCGATGCGTGGGAGACGGATGAAGAGGATTATTCATGGCTATATACGTGACGCGCAGCCGGCGACGCCACGTCTCATCCGTCGCTCGACATTCTCGCGGACGGATAGCGGCCGTTTAAATGTATTTTCGCTAATTAATCTCGAGATTAATTCGCGTTCACGCTTCACGCCACGCCGGCAATCCAATTTAAATTGCGCGCGGGAAGCGGTCGGTGGGACGTGCATAAATTGCGCGCAACAAGATGACATGGAAATTACATGAAGAGGGGAGTTTCTTGCAGCGAGACGCAAACGTTTCCTATCCCCCGAGAAGACGCTAAGGCGAATTGATGTATTTTGTGCGCGATGATGCGACAATTGCGATAATATACGCGTCGTCCAAGTTCCTGACAAGTTTGATAGTTTCTGTCATATATCCTTTTGTTTGCGACAAAAAGGTGAGATATTTACAGAGTTCACAAATTTCATTCTCTGAAGAGGAAGCATTTGAGAGAAAATATTAATAGAGAATTTATATATATGTCTTTTGATTTCAATTTTTTTGTACTTTTTAAATTAAAACATTAAATTAAGTAAAGTTTGTGTTTTCTGCCAAATATATATTTTTTTTTGTACTGTAATATACGATTACATTTAGCTTTATTATCTTAATTATAGACTACTGTAATTATATATACAATTTCAATGAAGATTCGGGAGATACGTAATAATTTTTTATGTCAAACCGATATGAATCGGTTCTTCCTCTTCGCCTCATTTCATTAAGCTCAAAAGCATATGATGTAATATCGCGCTAATGGACCAATTAATAACGGGACCCAAATGGGGAATCTGATAAGTAATTAGAATGGATCCGACATTAATGCTTATTAAATCTTTATATGGATTAAAATTCTCATCTACCTTGCGTCAATTCGCTCTGATTGAAGCGAAATGTAAACAATGTCCGTTGAAGGACGGACTCTCTATACAAACTTTCCTTTTTATGAGCACCATTTGCATTTTAATCCCGTAATAATTATCCGTGGTAGCGCCTATAGCTTCTGCGTTGAATTTAAGAGAGCCGGTCGGCGACAGGAAACATTTCCATACGCCGAGAGAGAGAGAGAAAGAAAGAGAGAGAGAGAGAGAGAGAGAGAGAGAGAGATGCATCAAAAATTAATCTCACTCGTGCTTTGTTGCAGTCCGGTCTCGCAGGCTGGATGCAGCATAATAGCGCTTTTTGTAAATATGTTAATCACTAAAACTTTGTAGAAGTAGTTGGGACAAAGGAAAGAAGGATTAGAGGGAAACATAGCTCACTCTCCTGTACGTGCGAACAGCTGATGAGAAAACGGAAGTACATCACACGGCAGAAAAATATAATTTAAAAACCAGTGCTTCGTGTATTACCGTTTTCAAAGTACATTTGAGAATTATAAAACGTTGTTTAAAGATTGTATATATTCACTTTGGTGGCTTTAAACACGATTTTGCGAGAGTAAATACCGCGCGTTTCTGCTATTTTAAATCTCTAAATGCGGATTTCTCAAGAGTAATCGTTAATTTCTAAGGTCTTTTCGTTTCCTCAATATACACTTTATAAACCAGACTAGACAGTAAAAGATTAAAAAATTATTTTTATTAAATTGAAAAAAAATTTAAAATTAAATATTTGCAATGATCTATATAAGAGAGAGTGAAGCTTTCCGAATAAATGGAAATTCAAAATAACTGTATTATATGTATACTTTGCAGGATTTAAGACTTTGTTACATATAAGTGTCTATTTGCTTTACACGCTTCCTTATCTGCCTTTTCCAGCCGTTCTATTATTTGAAATGCTTTAATACAGAATGATACCAAGCTCTTTTATTGAATGCGCACGTCAGCGAATTTCATACATATTTATACATATCTATAAAATTTCTTTCTTTCTTGTAAGAATATCATTTTTGGTAGGAACGATTTTAGTGAAAAGTAATATATTATTGTTAATTATAGTAAAAGAATATCCGTTGAATTAATCACGTCATTAACATTAATTCTTTACTGTTTCACATTAATAGAATTTTAATTGTTATATGTATATAATAACATTTATATTTAAAAAAAATAAATTTATTATTTATATATTAATACAAACTAAATAATTTTTATCAATTTATGAATTTTTTATTTAATTTTAAAAATTAAAGAAAAATAATGTATTAAAATACATATTATGAATTAAGGATATTATATAGAAGTCTATAAAATTGAAAATTAGACATTTTACAAATTTAATCTTAAAAGCATATATGTATATTAATATGACATATTTTTTAAATAATTACATATTTATGTAATGTACAAGGTCTAATAAATCCAACTATTAGACCTTGTACATTACATAAATATGTAATTATTTTAAAAATATGTCATATTAATCTCAAAGACTTTTAAATCCTTGAGCTTATAAAAGAATGACAAGTTCTAAAATAATAAATTAAATACAAGTAATACAAATGCAAATAATATCTTTCAACATGTTGCCATTTATTGATAAAAATTAAGTTCTGAATACTTATTGTAGATGAGCACTTCTACATCTAACAATTTCTTGCAGCTTTTTACGTATAAAAATTTTTTATTGCTTTTTTTAGTAAGTTTTAATTTAAATTTAATTCTTGAATTTGCTGCTACATGTTATTTTTTAAAGAATATTTTGAGGTTTTATTTCTCAGACACTTTTTCCTTGAGGTAGTCTCGTTACAGTAGTAAATTCGAGAATTAAATCAGAATTAAAACTTATTGAATAGATTCGAGTAATAAAAATTTTTTATAAAAGACTGCAAAAGAATTGTTATATACATATAAAAGAACTCATTTCTCTACGGAGTACTATTTTTAGAATTTAATTTATTATAAATAAGTAGCAATATTGAACGATCTTTCTATTTTATTTATTCTAAGTATTAATTCTTTTATAACAAATCCGAAAATATTGTTAGATCTCACTGCTGGATTTTATTACATATTAACACTTTATTTCAATAAAATTTTATTTGTGACGTATGTCACATGTTCCAAAAAATATTCTTTATTAATAATCAATAAGAAAATGACAAGTTTTTGATAATGAAAACACATCGTTTTTTTGTATAAATAATCTTAACATATTTTCAAGATTCTTTAAATGTATTCAACTTATCAAATAATTGAAATTTTATAAATCTTTAGATGAGAGTTATCCATCCAATCTCAATTTACAAATTTTATTTTTCACAGCATCTAGTTTACAAGGGTGATAATTCACTCTTGCGCTTTCCAAATGGTCAGACGAAATTGCAACAGCCAGATTAAAGAGATTGTCGAAAACGTTTGACAAATATCGGCGAGCTGTATAGCGTCATAAAAGTGCCTTTGTGATTTTTCTGAAACAGTTCGTGCTGCACGAAGCGACACGAGGAATCATCGGAAGGAAGGAAGGAAGGAAGGAAAGAAGGAAGAGCGAGCGCTTTGTCGACCGTAAATTGAACTGACGTCGCTTTTCCTTCCGACCTTCTTTTACCACTCCTTTTAATCAAACGCATTTCCTGTTTTTAAGCCGACAAACTCCTCTTTCGCTCTTATAATTAATGCATTAAAGAATGATCGATTCGAGCCGCACATTTACCGCGTGCTTTAAACGAGTGGGAACTTTGACTCAAAATGAAAGTAAAATGGAACACTCTAAGTATGCTTGCCGAACTGCTGACAGCTTTACGAAAAATTATCATTAACGAATCGAACAATTTTTATGCTATAAGAAAATTGAATTGCAAATTTAATTATTTTGAGTTAAATACTTTGAAATATTGTATCAGTAATCTAATATATTTAATCACAATTTGCTAATCGACTTTGGTTTTCTCGGCGCGCGCGTTTCGGGAAACAAACAATCCATCCAAGTCTACGAAGAAGCAAAATCTCTCTTGAAAACTATCGACATTTCAATGAGAAATCTAATTTCTTCTAAAACTTCAAACATTGGATCTTTAAAGGACTTCGAGAACTTGTAATGTGTCTAGTGCTAGGACATCTAAAAAAGCTTTTAAAGCATTATGAAAAATCTTCGTTTCCGATCAGTTAATAAAAGATGAGGCTTAAAAATTACGATAATCGGTGACAAAGGTTGTAATACATAAATTATGCGATTTTAATTCAGGTCAGGTTTAAAAAATATCGCAGTTTACGTGAAATAAACGAGTTTTGTTTCTCAGACACGATAGAAAAATCTATTTTATATGTTGCTGCGGCGCCGGTGGGCGGACGAAAGAAAATCAAAGCGATTTCCCCGTTGCAAATTCAATTATGTCCGCGAGATATGACGGGCGATATAATCACGGTGGATATTGCGTCGCGCAATCTAGCCGAGCGTTGCGATTGTTGAGCAGAGTTTTCCACGTGCGAAATACGCGGATCGCAATTGCCCTCTTATCGCGCCGAATGGGGTCTACAGACCCCGGTTTACTTCGGCCTGGTTCATGGGAAAAGTAATTTCGTTGAACGTTTCTCTCTCCCTCTCTTTCTCTTTCTTTCTCTGCCTCTTGCTCTCTCCTGGAACGTGGTGTTTACTTGCGAAAAAGAAAAAACACATCGACTAAGCAAGCAATCAACGGTGTGCGGAGCGCCGTATATAGAAAAACAGATTTTTCCCTTATATTTTTTATAATAAATTTTATATAGGTATATATAAGCTTATTTGTATAAAATTACTGACGCAGACGTGCGAGGATTTATCTTTAGTCTGAAAAAGAGTTTCACTGAAAATATTTTAGTATATTTTATTTCAATTTTTTGTTCTAAATATTTATAAAAAATTATTAATGCTCGTATAAAATAGGAGATGACAATTTTAGTGCGGAATGATACATATATATATGGAAGCTTTTTTTCGTACAGAGTTTATTTAAAAGTAATTTAATCAAATTTGAGTTTCAATTCTCCAGGTTTTCTTCTGATTTTGCTGAGGAGTTGACGAACTAACTCCATAACGTTCTCAGCCCTTTAATTAATTTATCATGTTTGGTTAAGCTCGTGACCGAAATGTACATATCTCGCGAGACTCGAAGTAACTGTCGTACCTTCATCACTGAAGTAAGACAAATTATGTCGCCATTAATTTTCAGATAGTTAACGAAGTTAATCTCAGGTATGTCAGTTATGCTGCCGCAGTAGCCCTTTTCAAGCACGCAACATATTGCACCGTTAATCGCGCTACTGGCGTCGCGAAATAAGTCATCCACACATTCTATCGAGCTTGATGACAATATACCTTAGTAATTTGAAATTTTGACCACTATACAATTTTTCCTACTTTACAAATACATATTTTAAAAAAATGACATCGACAATTTATAAATTATAGATATGATTAGAAGGATTAAAAGTAATAGCATAAAAATTAATTACATAACAAATCACGATTACATTCGTGAATGTAACAGTGTTTCCTGTTTGGCACTTTTTCTTTGCCAAATTTGATTCACTTTTTTATACTTTTTGAAATGGAGAGAAGAGTTGTATCTCGAGGATATAACCTTGATATTTTTAATAATTTTGCAAGTGTTGAATTTTTTATGCGTAGCTGATCTCGTTGAGGATGTGGAGTAATCGCTTTATTATATGACCTGAATATCATATCTATAAATTTAATTACTTAAAAAATGTTTAATTGATATCTAATTCGCATGTAATCACTAAGAATCTGCTTGTGAATATCTTGCGGTCTGGAGAAAAACGATCTCTGTTTCTCCAGACCATTAATTCTTATTTATACAGACTTTATACATATATACCCAAGTGTATAGAAGATAAATCCAAGCTATTTCGAACAGGATATGCACACCGTTAGTAATACTCTATTCTTAAAAGATTTTATGATAGATTCTTTTCTTCGGCAGATTTAATATTTTCCGACTCAGTGTGATATCTCAATGAATCATATGCATTTTATTACTCGCAAATAGAATTACAAATATTATTAATTTCTTTTTAAAAAGGTAGAGACTTTTATTTAATTTTTATACTCTACATATGAAAAAATAAATTAATTACGTATACGTAGAACGCGCTTATTTTTTATATTTATTTTTTATCATATTTTTTTTAGTAAACAAATTTCAATAAATTAGTAGATTTTATTGCATAAAGAATATTTATAAATTATCATCGTTGAGTTTTCAAAGAGTTTAGAAAATAATAAAACTGTTAATTAGTAAATTTTCTTTTTATTCTATGTAATTGATAGATTTGTTTTTTTTTATCAATTACACGCAAGCAATTTACTAAATAATAATCATATTACCTTCTAAGCTGTCTCAACTCAATTATGATAATTTGTACATACAATATATGAATATCATACTTCTATAACATGTGTGTGTATATTATATATGTATATACGTACATTATACATATTGTTTATATAAAAGATATGTGTTTATTCTCGAAAAGATAGTCTTTGTTTTCCATAGAAGTTGGTTTACTTTGCCCAGCAACGTGCTTTCCAGCATATCATGAATTTTGCATCGAGACAGATGCGTCTAGTCACACAAAATTATGTGATTGTGTTTGCGCGCGCGCACGTACAACGTATCTAAATTGGACCACGCAAATCTTGCACATGTAAATTTTACTATTTATCACGGAACATTGATATTCCACGTGCGTAAATCAGATACCTGACATTTGTAGTTATGGTGTGTGTTGATATTAAAAAGTTTAAATGAATAAACCGGAAAATTTTTATAACGCAAAAAAAAGAAGAAATATTTATATGCTTTAATAAAATTTTGATTGTACTTTACTATATTTGCTATACGTTAAAAAAAGTCAAATAAAGTTTTATACATATTTTTTATACCTTGAAATTAAACATATTCTTTTAGAAATATTATGTCAATTAAAAACAATCAATTATTGCTTAAAATGTATACTTACAAAACAGTGAGTATACATTTACATCTTTTATTAAAAAGTATAATTATATAATTGGAGATACAGAAATATATTTACAAATTGTATATGTATTTTAAATGCTTTATTTTTTATAAAATAAAAATTATGCACAGTTATAAAAAAACGCGAAATTAATAATAAAAATGAATTAATTATACATTTTTTTAGTAATTCAATTTTTTGCGTATGTAAATGGTTCGCAGTATGACACATTATTGCATACAAAACGACTGAGAGAGAAAGAAGTATTAAGTTAAAGTTAAACTAACGAATTATTATGTGCACGCAAATAAAAGACGTGCGTGGAATAAATTGATTTGAAATTTAGGCTCTCTCGTATTATGTCAATCGCACTTCTTCCCATTTATATCGCTCGATACATGGCCATTTTAGCCACAGTGCTTCCGATGCACTAAAGTTGCGGTTTGTAGACATCAGTCAAACCGCGTGACGTGCTACCGCTTCTATACCGCCGTAAGTATAACGCGTACGTCATATCGCCGTCACTGTACGTGTTATCCAGCCTCACCTTTCACACGATGTAACCTTTGAAATTACAATAAACGCCGTCACCATTGTCGCATTCAATATAAACAAATGTAGATTTATCTGTGCACGTAGTAACATAAAAAATTCTATATATATAATTATGAAAAATATTAATTTTTTTAAACATGATAAAATTTGTTTAAGAAAATTGCTTGATAATAATTGCAAAATAATACTGCGACATAATTCTGAAAATATAGTAGGTTTAATGATCGATAATAATAATTTGATAATTCAATTACACTCTTTTGTGTTAACTTATTTTGGCTCGTTATATTTGCATTGTATCGTTTCAAGTCGATAGCATTTACAATTGGAGGCTAGACGAGAATTTCGCAACGCGCCCGAATTCTGCCTCTGTAACAATGAAAGCGCTGAGACATTCATATAGAATAAAAAATCTGAACGGATCAATCTGCCTAGAATACTATTAACTATTTATCGCTCTATTTCGCATTATTGACGTAAGACGATTTTTCTGAGCAACGTTTAAAGAATACATCGAACATCTCAGCTACGTTTACTCAGCAAGAATTGTTTTTTTTTTTTTTTTTTTTAGATCGCAGAAAGTTGAGGTATTATACTTATAAATCTGTGAATGCATAAAAGAATGCATAACGGAAAATCAAGAGTTTAAATTTATATTAAATTATTATAAAATTTACTTAATTGACTCTTTTAGAGTCAATTAAAAAGTTCAATTAAAAATATGTGTCGCCTTTTTTTTATTTTTAGTTAAAAGGAACATATTTTGAACAATGTTGTCAATATTTTTACTCTAATTTTTAAATTGGTCATAAAGAAGGTATTGTTTAACAATTTTATAATCATCATAAGATGTATTGTAAAGAATGCTTTATAACAATATATTTCTTTTCATGTAACAATTAATTTGTTCGATTCTTTATACGCGACAATTTTCGAATATAATTATTTAAATTAGAGAAAAATGAGTGAATAATATTTATGATAATAAATAAGTTAAAAAAATAATATAATATATTTTTAATTCTTCCGCTGTTTTTAATGTGACAAAATTGTTGCAACTTTTGTTTCAGAAAATAATTTTTACCTTTAAATTTGCGTCGTTCGCGAATTAATTATTTGTTGCGTCGTTGTTTTCGCACGCGCAGTGTAATCGAAGCGTATCATCTGTTTTGCGATCCAATGGACTGAGGGTTCGTATATAGAGAGTTTCTGTTGATTTAAAGAATGGATCGAGAAGACCCTCTCCGCACATGCTGTTCTATCGGAATTGTCTCCGACAAGCGCACAGCTTTTTCGCGGGCTGCTGGTTGTGGCTTTCAGTGAAATTGCATTCTGCATACATTTTATGTGTAGACACGCGAGACTGCGGAGATAACTTGAACGTTGCGCTTAGCGATCCATTAGACATCGTGGATTGTTTTGCTCGACTGGTCGATCATGTTTTTCCGAATAAATGTATGGATTTTTACCTTCTAGCTAATAGTAGATTTATAGCTCTTATATTTTATAAAATTTATATATGTATATAATATAAATATACACACACACGTTTGCAATGCAAATACAAAATTGTAAGCATTTTGTTAAAATTTGCATTAAGAAATTCTTTTATTCACACGAAAATTACAAAAATAATGCCAGATCAAACTTATCTATATAAAATTTTCATTTCTTTTTTTATATTTTTGAGATAAAATACAGAAAGGAAAAGAACATTCGGAGGTAATTTTACAAATTTAAATCAATTCTTACAAGCCTAATAATTCGCCGTTATATGTTAAATTGTTAAATATAGAATAAATATGAACAATGTTAAATATAGAATATTAAAATTTGAAAATAAATATCTTAGAAAATTATAGAAAATGATGATAATCACTAATTTTTAACTTTTACTATATATTAAACATCTTTATGCATTTATATAAATCTGAAATTTCTTAAATAAAGATAATATATTTGTTTAATTTAAAAATCTTAACAGTTTTAATTACTTATCGTATAAAAATAATAAACATTTTTCTTTATAAACATTTATATTTTAGATTTAAATAGAAAATCTATTCTTAACGTGTCTTTAAGTGTATTTGTTAATTATTAATCGAAAAACTTTATATATCAAACTCTAAAAGAATTCGCCAATATTATTAATCACTTTTACGAAAATAAACGAAGTTATTGCATATACTCACATAATAGCATATAATGACGGAATAATTATTTATTTATTTTGAAAGGAAATTGCATTATGTCGCGAAACATTGCGCGTTGTGATCATCTTGTATGTATTTTCCGGTGAATTCCAATAACTGGTGACAATTTTATGACGCTTTTGAATGCGCGTGCGAGCATTATTCGTGGGAAATCATCGTCTGCGCGAATCTCCCCGCGCCGTATGACTTTATTTTCATGAGGAAGAATAATCGTGTCGATAAACCCAAACATGTTATCGCGTTGCAAAAAAGTTTACGAGGCCCGGATCGTAATATTTTTCAGAGCGAAACGAGATTAAAGTGATATTCTTTTAGATGAACGAAATATTCGTAATCAGAACATATGTAGCGATGGTCTCCGAATGGAAGAAATGTTTACCCGACTTATACATATATAAAACGAACGAAATAAAGAAGAAAATATTTAATTGATTTTTATTGCTTTGTTTTTTTATAAAACTTTATAAATCTTCTTTTTCTAATTATTCTTAAGTACATTAAATTTTTACCAAAAATTTGTTTTGTTATAGTTTAATATGTTTTAACATGTCTTTTTAATGATTCCAGCTTTTATTAGATTCTCGAACTTTACGTTTATGTTTATTAACTTTTTCGTATCTTATATTTTTTCTCGATGAAAAAAATGCTGCTAATTTGAATCTATCTTCAACCGCTCTCAATTATTTAAAAGATTTTTAAGTATTAAAGTTAATTATCAAAGTTGTACTATTGAAATTTACCAATAATAAACATTTTGCCAAAGATCAATACATATTACAAGTTTGCTAGTAAAATATCTCAATAAAATCTGCAAAAAAATACATAAAATTTAAAAATAAAGTAAAATGTGTTTGGAATTAAATATATAACTGGAAATAAATATCATTATTGTACAGCCACCAATCGTGGACTTTGTAGATATCATGACATCGATGTCATGAAAATAAATGCCACTAAAAGCGCAGCGCAATTTCGCGACACGAAATTATAAACGGATTGTGCGTTCTCGTGAGAAATAAATTTCCTTGTTATTTAATTTCCCGAATACGGGAGGAATAAAAAATAACCATTGTGTGTAACTTGTCACAATACCAGAGATAGCGTATCGCGCCACTATCCGGAAACGGAATAAATTTCACGCAATAATTCATTTAGAATTTGCACGGGCATCTTTGACATACTCTTTTTATTCACATGCATTTTTCCGCAAGCCTGCATAAAAATAAAAAATAAAAAAACAAACAATTTGTATTAACTTATAAATATGGATGGGAATGGTAGAAGGAAATTAAAACGTCTGTATATACTTTAATATTAAAAAATCACTTTATTTTTATCAGTTTTTTATACTGTTATTTAAAAAAAAATTTTATGTTATTCTTTTATAATTTTTTATCATTCTTAGATATATTATATTCTTATTAAAGCCATACAGCATTTACTCTTACACACATATAATAAAATATAATAAAGAAAGAAAGGGGGAGTATAAAATTACATTCCAACATTGTTATTAAAAATTAATGTAAATTATTGTTTTAAATGTATTGCGAACAGTAGCAGTACAATTCCAAAACCAACATTACGTGAATGTGCCAAGCGAAAATTTTTCAAAACAAGATGAAACGCGAAATAAAACGGTAAAAATTCACTGTAAAAATCACCCTTTGTCAGCTGCGAAATTTGTTAGGAGACTTTTGTACAGCGTAGCCGTCGGGTGCATGCTATCCAAAGTAAACAGGATTGATATCAACCTTGCGTCAGAGTATAACGGCTATTGTAACACGCGTGTACAGAACACACAAAGCGAAATAGACAGAGGTAACATTGTACACAATATTAGCGTCGAAACAAAATAGATCAACAATCGATGAACTAAAAATAAACTAGAGAAAGGTCGATGATACACAGATTGCGTTTCACAGACGGAAATGCTTGCTCGGGGATAACACACGCGACGTAAATAACATTTCAGGAAACGAGAGTGCGAAGTAGCATTGCGTAGGCAATAAATTAGTTTCAAAAATCGGCTTTCGCTAATCCGCTTTAGCCTCTCCGCCAAGCGTTTGCAACATTTTTATTGACACGACAGTTTGAATCGACCGCTAATCCACTTTTTGGAAATACCTTAACATGGTAACGGAACTGTTAAATCGCACCCAGTATAATCGATGCAGTTTCAAGGGGGTGTATGGTAATGGCAGCTCACATATACTGGATGTAATATCAAGTTACATGTTAATTGCTGGTCGATAATGCCATGTCGATGTAATTTTCGAGGGAATGAAATATCAGAGACCGGTATATTTCAACGTACGTTATTGATACACGGGAAAGAATTATGGATGTTATTAATTTTTCATAATTGACGAAATTTATTCCAAAAAGTGTTGATTAAACGTGTTAAAATTTAACTTAGCTAATAATTTAATCGATAGCTAATGTATAGCTATCAAACAAATTAAATTTTACAACTATTTATTTTGTGTAAAATTTTGTTTTTATATACTCTAGCAATAAATACAAGCATGATTGTGAATTTATAAGTCCAGATAGATTTTATTATAAATAAAAAACAAATATTTTGTATTAGGTACAATATAGAAAAGAATTTAAAAATTAAATATGCCTTTAAAATTAATTTCTTTCTTGATTAATCACAATTGTAATATATAATATTTAAAAACAAAAAAAAATGTTTGTCCCTCAAAGAAAAAGAAGTTGTGGCTCGCAAACAATTGTAGGTACTGTCGTCAAAATGGTTCGGGAATTTCATTCAGACTCCGGTCGAGCAAATAACGACGAACCGACCTGTGGACCTTTCTTTTCAACGATGAAGCGCAATATACCGGGGCATTTCTACAAAACGCGTTGCTCAAACACATAGCCGACACAGAACACTCAATTCCGGAAGAGCATCGAATAGCTGAGCCCATTTTGAAAGTCGAACGGCCGACCGCGAATGAGAATCGATTCACATTGACGCGACGGGGTGGCGAGCAATTAAATTTCCCGAACCCAAAAGTACACAATTCACCGCTTATTTTTTAAAGCACGGTACGCGTGACGAGGCAATAAATGTGACTATAAGGCGTAAAGAATTTCAACGGGGTATCAAATAGTTTTACTCGTGCCGTGAACAATAGCACATTGTTTTATTAAAAGCATATATTGCGAAGTTAATAACGACAAATTCTTAGCAATAATAAATTCTTGGAAAATTTTATTTTAAAAATTAGATTTAATAACACACACACACACACACGTATACACATCGTCTGTGAATGAACAATACCTACCTACGTGACATTTTTCTGTAAATGCAGTTTTTGGCTTTAATTGTTCTGTCATCATTCCCATCAAGATTTGGGCCAACAAATTCCATAAATATATATTATTTACAGATGAGTTTCAATGTTCATTTATAGGAAGTTACATATAGTTAATTGTATATTTCACTTTTGACACTGTTTTTTTGTCTTTCTTGAAAACTTTACTAATTGTCACGTAGGCAGTATTCATTGACAATTCATTGACGATACGTAGAATTCAATTTAAAGATTAATTTTAATTTAAGAAGTAAAGATAAATTGTAGGAAAAAGTAAGATTTCTGATCTCTCAAATCTTAAAGATTAATGAATATTATACTAACGGAAATGATATATTTTGCATACCATCGCGTAAATTTATCGGCGGATAGACGTATATGTATAAACGTGGACCATTTCCATCAGTCACCTCATTGGCAAATCTCCAATTTCAATTTCCGTGACAAAGCGCAAGCAACGCGCGAATGAGAGCCAGGCTAATTATTAGAGAAAAACCGATAACGCTATCATATGTAATTAAACGGTGTGTAGCAGAATGCGCGGTATAAATCGTACCACAGTACGCGAATGCGAGAGATAATCACGTATCTGTACACAGGAGGCCAATTAATATGTAAAAAGTAAACAGATATAAATTTCAAAATAGAAACGCGAACCATTTTTATCTCACTATATTGCAATCAATAACGTTTTTCTTAGGTTTTTAATTTTTTAGATAAAATCGCGCAATAAAGCAGCTTTCATAAAAATTGCGCTCTCATTTTTATCGTTGCTATTTAAATAATCGTCAACTGCACTTTAAAGGCATCTTTAAATAAATCCAATTTGTCGATGCAATTCAATAGCGATTGCTCCAATTTCAATATTCTGCGGCAAGGAAGGATTAGAACAAAGAATATATATGTGGGGGCTTCAGATGTTCTCGAAGAGGACAAGTCAAAGGAAGGTCGAAAATCCTCGCACGCCCGCCCGCGCGCCGTGTGGAAGTTCAACCGGCGTAAAACGAACCGCAAGCTAGCCATTTTATCCATTGTTAGCGCGTCCTGACGCCACTCTGCGCGACCCATCGACAACCCTCCAAGACGGTCCCATTTAACATGAACCTACCACCCGCGCTCTCTCGGCATCGCAGGACTCTGACTGCGGATTATTTTCCGCGAAGGATATTACCCGCGGGATTTCAATTTTAATCCTTGATGAGGCCCACGATCTGTTTAATGCTTCGTCATAAAGTCGTGTAATAAAGAAAGATTTTCTTCTTGTATCACGTAATGTATTAGAAAAACGTTAGAATTGTTTATTGTTCACTTTTTATAAAAAGTTAATAGATCTATTTTATTATAAATTTATTTTTAACTTTTAACTCTCATTATTTATTTGATGAAATAAATACTTATTAATATTGAAGTTGGATAATCACTTAAAAAAGTATTTTATATTTATATTCACATAAATTTTTAATAGATAACCTTTAATAAAATTAATTTATTAAACAACACGGAAATCTCAGGTATTAAATTACAATATACAGCAACAAGTTTTGTTTGCAATTGTTGTATAAGTTATAAAATATAACGTAACAAACATTTATAATGCTAACTAGTATTTTTAATAATAATATTTGTAATTATTTTGTTAAAAAGATAGGAATTATCATGTCGAAATTAGATTAGACAGACTGATGAATACCCGGTGGATTATTACATATAAAACATTTGCTGCAAAGTTCAAACTTTCAAATTTTTACGGAATCCTAATTAGAATTAGTAAATCCAATCTTGAAAAAGCAGCGGTTTTTTAAGCAAAGCAGGAGCAAAAAATATGACGTACCTTTTTTAAAGAGATTATGCAAACTTGCCTTACGCCACACTCTTTAGTCTCAGAATGTTACCTCAGATATTCCCATAAGCTTCTCATAACGTTAAATGAGATCTCTATGCTATAGTAAATTCACAACTTTGAAATAATAAAAAAATACAATTTTATTATTTGTTGCCAGGATCGGTCAAGGGATTTTATCAATATAACAGTCATTTATATTTCAATATTTACCTCGAATGTAGGTACAGATAAACAATCCTTTTGACAATCGCGTGCGCAAAAAAATTTGATGTTAAATCAAACGCATCGACGTTGTTAGATTTTGTTTGATATTTTTCCAACTCGTGTCGAAGTCACGCGATCGTAACTGTGGTGTATCGCACATATTTACTGTTCAATTTCGAGATATATCTACTCTCGGCCGGATGGGAAAACTTTTATTTGTTGAATTACATTATCAGTCCTCGGGACGTAAAGGATCCTTCGAATACCGGCGGTTTGCCATAATTGTTTTCTACACAAAAGTACTTCGATCGCCGACTAACGTCAAGAACGCGTCGTTCTTTTCCAACAAAAGCATTGAGAGCACAAATATTTGATAAAACAAAGAAAATATGACGGCTTTCTTAAGCATTTTGCCAATGTTTTATCTAGTTATAGTTTTGAAGAAGAAAACTAGCTAAAAGAACTAATGGTCTTCCACATTATTTGCAATGTTTATTTTATTCTGAACAAATACAACACATAGAGCATATAGATATTTTTTATCTTTAGTTTAATTTATTTTTTTCGATTATTGTTACAGTTTATATCATATATATAAAAAAAAACGTACAAAGTAAATACTGCAAGATTTAAAGTGTTACTCTTAGCGACAAATTCTTCCCAATCAAAGAAGCGCATTTAATTATGATAAGTATATATTACTAAATAAGCGTCATATTTCTCTTGTAATTTTTATATAAGAACAAAAAGATTGTATCGAACAAAATAAAATAGCAATTAACAAGAAATTGACTATTATCTGACAAACAAGATATGTTCATAACAGCGGGCATATGTGAAAACGCCATTGATTAATGTGTGTTGTTTGTATTTGCTGTATGCTATGTGTGTGTATGTATATGTGTGTATAAAACATTTCATTTATTTGATGAACACACAAAATTATGTCGAAATTTTGTTTTCTCGCGTTTATTGCATAATATTGTATACACGCACAGACAATGAGACCGCATTCAAATACAAATAACACGGTACTCGAACGTAATTTCCGTAGGAGCAAAATCATCGGTCTTTTAAATAGGAAATGATATTTTGAAACGTGAAACCGGACTTCGAGAGTTATTTTCATGTCATTTTGCGTGCTATTGCCGCATTAAAAAGGCCTGCCCTTCGTAAAACTTTGCCCAATTCACATTGGGAGCTACATAACGTGAATTATATATTTTATTTTCCCAATAGCTTTCAATGGGAAAATAAACAAACGCAGGCTTTGTTGTCTCGATCGAAGCTGTAAATGTTGGAGCAATTGTTTTATATATGTAATACTATAATAAATTCAAGTATTTAGAATAAATCTGGATATAAAATTTGGTCTTATCATAGAATATAAACAACAAGTTGCTAGTTACGTATAATTTTCAAAATATTTAAATTATTCAGATCAGGTCAGCTATAATTTGTTACCTGAATTATCCAAATTTCGTAAAACGTTATATCTGATTAACGATAAAAACTGAATATCGATAATGTCTGAATATTCCAATATATCCGAAAAGAGCCGCTTTACCTGATTTATTATTGGCCAGTATGTGTGTGTGTGTGTGTGTGTGAGATGTGTGATTGATAATCATTTCCATCTTTAACAAATTGTGAAATATTGATAAATCGTTTGCGCAGCATCCCCTAACGAGAGTTTTAGGAAGATTGGTGAGACCCGTCATAAAACTTCGTAATAAGAAATCAATGCTCATCATTAATCAAAATCTCTAAGAAAGTGAACAAAGGAGTGCTGATCATCTTAGTTCATAGGTGATTCCCGTTTCGTCGCAATTTTTCCTACACTAATGTGCCGTTTCGTGTATGCACCACACTCGAGAACGCGATATATCTCGCCGCTGCTCCGCAACGCGTGCCGAACGAAAATTCCTAGCGTTACGTCCGCAACGCGAAATTGTACCGCGGCCGCGGCATAAAAATGTAACTCCCATAAGGCGCAATGCCGGTGCGCGATATAAAATTTCTTCTCAGTAGCAATTCCGCGGTTGCAACGGACCGTATATCCCGCCGGAACGAACACAGTAACGACACACCGTCATTAATCCTCGCACCGGCACGTGCGGCATATCTCCGGTCTACGTGGATCGATTTTTGCGCATTTTGCCCGCGTAAATATTCTTTATCGCCATTTCGATTGCTTTATTCCAGTGGTCAATCGTTTTTTAATACAATACAGGTCTCAAATGATTGATATTGATTTTAGACTTGTATAAAAATTACACTATCGACGAAAATGATGCGTAGAGTTATCATAAAAATCTTCTATCTTTGAAAATTATTTTATTTATTATATTTATATGTATAAATATATATTTTGCAAAATGATTGGGTGTAGAAAAATATCCAAGGTAAAAATTCGAGTATATTTCTATTCGGCTCGCGTATATATAGATACATAATATATGTCTTGCTGTTGCACGTACTTATCACTTGGCGCGAGACACCACCGTGTTTTTTGATTTTACATAATAAATGATACGTAATAAATAAATGCCAAGTAATGTAATAACAGTGATAATTGGATGAGCTTTTCTTAATAAAGAAAACGTTAAAAATCCATTAATATGTTTTAAGAGATGACAGTAATACTCTTTTAAATTTAAATTTATTTTAAATATTAATCTTGCTTATATCTTTTAACATCTTGTTTTCACAAAGATTAATTTAATTATTATCATCCGCTTTTCACATTTTCATTAGATGATCCGAATATTTGGTAAATCTTATAAAATTTTAAACGGCATAAAATCTAATATAAGGGAAAGCGTCTTTTTTTAAGAGATTCGTTGTAATGAAAACAAGCTTTCCCGAAAGAACAGAGTACATTCTCATTTGTATGTTTCTCGCTGTTTTGTCTCTGTATGCATAGCTGATATATTCTCTTTCTGAACATGCGTGTAAAAAATTTCGTAATACTTATTTATTAAACCAAAGTTCTTTATCCTATTAGAGATATCTTATTAACGCACGCTGTATAAAAATTTAAATAAATTCACGAATAAAATTTTTTTATATGAATTACTTACGCGCGCGCGCAAACACTGTCAGAATGTTTGTTAAGAGTTATTAACTTCTTTTACTTGTTTTTTTAAAGAAATATAATAGTAATTAATTTTTTAAACTTGATTTTGCACATTCTTTATGCAATATCTTTCTTATACACACCCACACACATCGTTCTTGTAATGACCACTAACACAAATCTTTTATATATGTAATCAACATTACATATTATAATTGCGTCAACATTACGCATCATCGTTACGTGATGATCGGAGCTCTAATCGAACTTCATCAAAGTTCCAAGCGGGATGAGTGACTTCTCATAATGCTCTTTAGGGAATCTCATGACCGTACCGACCATTCTTCGGTTTCTGCTCCTCAGCTTCGTACACGTGCGAAATAACTATATTGTCGTTGTCTGAAAGTCCTTCAAACTTTCACGTCGACAAAGTCCAAGTAAGGGAAACGGCGAGGAAAGAAATTGGCGAAAAGGAACGGAAAATGAAGAGGCCAGGATCAAAGGGGTGAACGGGGATAAAAGAACAGAAAGCAAACGTCACACCGAGACCGAATACCGCGCGGCTTTATGATAGGCTCCGAGACAGTAACACCGGGAAAACTCAATTTTCTCAATGCTACCTATATACAGCTTCCTGTCGCAAACAAAGTTAGCCTTCCACGAAAAAGGCCCTCGCACGCACTCAGGTATATATACACATATACGCATGTGCACATGCATCTATATAAGAAAGCATTCTTTACATTAAACATGAGATCATGCATTTTGCATTACTCGTGCAAATTTATTTTGTTGCTTAACATAAAAATAAGTAAATGCGACACCTTTCATTATTATGTAAATATGTGTTTCTTTTGCTGTATCTTTTCTCCTGAGAAATTCTTATTGCATTTCAGAATTTATATAATTCGAAAATATGTCAAAGAAAGCCTTATGCCATATTATGTAATAGAATATGTGTTGAATGATATAATTAAAACACATACAATTGCAAAATTAAAATAGTATATAAATTTATGGTAAATAATAAAATTTATGTTAAAAGAGTAGCGTGACTTATGCTAAAGTGTTCGTTATTCTGAAGAAACGGATACTGATTAGCGCGGCGGATATCGATGCTCCTGGTGAATAACAAATCGCCGGACCGGCATATAGCGATCGGAACGTGTCATCGTATACGTGCACCAGTATCATAAATCCTGCCTGAGAGGCAAACGACCGACAATGAGAACGTATATACGAGCTACGAGCTCGCGAAAGATATTCGTCGATCGAGTCTCGAGAATAGCTCGAAATTCGGCGCAATCCCGTGTTAACATGGATCTACGAATCGATTGATGATAGTGCGAGCGAAAATTCTGTGGATTTATGATTACCGTATAGCACGCGATTATGACCAACGATAATGCGTACATACGCGAATTACGGGAATATTTTTCACACAAGATATTTGATTACTCAAAATATTAACTTTACATATATTCTAGCATTTTATTTTATCATATAAAAATTTAAATCTTGGAGATACAATTAAGTTGAAACAAAATATAATTTTGCGGATAAATAATAACGCTTTTTTGAAAACGTGATATTGCTATATTTTATAACAATAATTATCTAAGAGAATTATTCAAGCATTAATATTTATCTATAGATTTTTTAATAGTCTTTTAACATTATATTTTTATAATGCCTGCGGTATATTGGCAATTTTTATAATTGAGACTTTTTTATTTGCATAAGACCAATTGGTTATTAAAGTCTTATTATCTACATTGTTCAAAGTTGAACCAACCAATTATCATGTAATAATTTTCAACGTTGTATAATATAATGTAATCATGATTTGATTTAAATTTTTGCAAAGATATAATAATGCAACCCCGAAGAGCACTTCTAAAGTTTAACAAGACCACTTTACACAAATATCCTATGCAATAATGATCTTGTTAAGGGCTGATTCTAAAGTTCGTGCTCATTGTTCTTCGGGGAATTTAATTCCCAAAACAGAGAAGAGAATATCTCTTCATTTATCTAACCAATTACACATCTTGTTATTTAATGGAGATATCAGATGTTATCAGATAATTAAATTAAATTGGATTAATTGAGGAACACAGTAATTGTCAATAATGTATTATATTAAATTGATTTATGCAATTATAATTATCACAAATTATTAAAAAATGATAATCATTTATCTTATCAATGAAAAGCAATTGCATTATACCTGTGGATAAATGGATAAATTATCCAAGTCTTAATTATAGTTTCTCCGTCATATGGTAATTATTTAAAATTAAAGTATGCACCGAAAAAGATTTAAATAATTCATTGACTTGGCGCAAACGCATATTAAATAATAGAGTTAATGAAATATATTACAATGTAAGTTAATTCTATACAACTTTAACACAATTGTCGAATATAAAAATAGAGTCTTTCTCGTTTAGCACAATTGTGCATCAATAAATTGGACAAAATGTTGTTAATTTTCCTTATTTATAATTGCTTTTGGTCTAACTTGTCTATCTTATTAAAGATTTTTTTGCAATATGTGTGACCACAGTTTCGTTCGACTATACATACATATACGCGCGCGTGATATCATTTGACTATATCTATCGACCATCGAGACAATATGCGGCGAGCACTCTGTCAATGGACGCCACTAATTTTCCGATTCTCGCTCGATCTATTCCGTCATCCTCGTTCGTCCTCGTTCTTATCGATTCCGGCCGACGAATACCACTCGGATTATCCGGTCGAAAAGCGAGCCAGACACATCATCGACGACCATGCTTTGTCTTCGGCCGCAGAGTCGTTGATTCCTCCGGTGGGAATCAGGAGACCGCTGTCGTTCCTCGGGGAAATAGAAATCGAGTATGAAAGTACGAGAGGGATGCAGAAGGGACAAGGATAAGGAGGATAAGAACGCCAGCTTCAAGACTTACGGAGGGAAAAAGGGAAAAAGAGGATTTCAGACTTATGAAAGATGAAAGGATTATAAGAGGCGAGAGAAAGAGATGGATATAGTAACAAAAGAGAAAGAGACAAAAAAATATAATAAAAGAGGATATAAAAAATAAATATCTACATGCATATTCAAGCTTATTTATTACATTTTAGAACAACGATTATTTTGAAATAATTTCATAAATATGTATAGCATATAACAGAACATTAGGAATGTCTGATATAAATTATAGAAAGTTACAAAACTGTTAGAGAATTAAATTCTATTACTAATAGAGAGAATTAAAGATTCTATATATTGTATGTATATATACATAGATATATACATATAATTAGATTTTATATACTATATAATTATATTTTATCAAAATGAAAGTAGTACTTTTATATCAAAAAATATAGGTACGAAAATATATTCATATATATAAGAAATAAAAAATAAATAAATTATATTTTCATTAGTTCATAATTAACAGACAAAAAAATAAACCTTGAAATTTTGATGTTGATTAAATATTACGTACCTAATATGTAAATGAAAAGTAGTAAAAGCGGAATAGGCAAAAGTAATAATTTTTATAAAAATTAAAAGTAAACGATAAAAAGAATTCAAACAAAATGAAAAACCTACAATAAAAAGATAAATGAAGACGAGGAGACGAGGAGAGAAAAGAAGTAAAACAGAGATATGGACAGTGTAAAAAAGATGTCATAGCAGCTTCATTGAAAACGCGAGAAAACATTTGGTGCAATACCCCTCCATGTTCTTTCTCTCCATGTTATCACTCACAACTGACCTTCTTTTCTCTTCGCGGCCACATAGATGTTCCTCACTTTTTAATTTGCTTCGCAAACATTTGCGCGTATACCAGCTCGTCGTCACACGTACGCACTTTCTTAAGCACCCTCGTGAATGAGATAGAAGTGAAAGGAGCGTGAAAAGGGCGTGAAAACGTAAAAGCAATCAAGGCCACGTCGGGCCACGTGGAGGTGAAACGCTAAGTATTATGCCTGCGGTGAAATTTTTGAAAAGATATTATGCAAGATTAATCTTGACATTATGAAAAGTGATTTTTGTTTAAATTGAATAATTCCAATTTTATAAAAAGAACCATGTTTCTTTTCATTGTCTTAGCCTCTTGTGTCGACCTTACGTTCGTGTAATGGAACTTATTGTTGCTATTTTTAATTTAATTTAGACAATGTTACATATTATTTTTCTTGTATTACCACATTTTGTTGTATAGATCAATTTTTCTGTCATGGTTAAATGTTAACCTTATTCTCATATTTTTATTTTAGTACTGAACAAGATTAACAATAAGTAAAGTCGAAACGTTTATCTTATATCTATTCTATTTATAAAAATAAACTTAATTTATTATTAATATATAATATCTTTAACTCTTATATCGTATTAGCCCATTATTGCCTCGAATTGGCCTCTCTTACTGCACATTATAAATATATAAAATTATATACATATATGTATACATATATACAAAGTGAATCACTAAATGTGTTGTAAGCTAATATTTCTGAAATTAAAGAGATATATCAAATTATTTTTTTCCCGCGACTGTTTAGTATTGAAGCGGACGAAAAAAATTAACTTTATCACGCACAATGTCCGCTGTATATGTAATAGCAACATATACATACTTTATAAATATAGAATATCATACTAGACGCTGCTTAAAGATAAAGTAAGTTTCTCCTTCTCTGGAAAGCTCGTAATCTAGGGCGATATTCTGGGTCGCAACTGTTTCAGCGGCGACGCGTCAAATATTTATCGATTCCTGTAGAAGTCCTTGTATATTTATTGGAAGAAAATCCGAAACGGCGCGCGCCAGGAGATGAATTGGCCGTATTATAGAAATCTATAGAAGGTGGCAATAAGAAAATTTTACGTGTATCGTAATGTCGCTTAAATTTTATCAATGAAAAATAAGAAGCGTCTTGAGCTCGTACGGCCGAAATTCTTCACCTGTTTTAATCTCACGCGTGCATATTATCTTATAACGTCAGATGTGACTAGCGTGTGACTAGAGTGACTCCTTTTGCGATAAATCTCGACGAATCATTGTCTACATTAAAAAAACGCTGCAATCAGTAATGCAATCAGACCTTCGTGCAACTATAGAATTCAATATTGAATTCTTCCCATCACCATTTAACCATTTCTCTGTCAGAAGAAGACGAATACTGATAAACAATTTTCAAATTCAATATTTTATCATTTCATTAAAGTTGCGGAATTTTTATATTACACATGAGACTTCAGCAATTTCAAAAAGGTACTACCGATATCAAATTTCAGAACAGAGGAATGAGATATATTTCAATGACAGAGTTGTTTCCACTATTCCCAGCAAAGGGAAAATTCTGATGGGAAGAGAGAGCGGAATTGAATCGCGCGAGAGCGAAATGGAGCGAAATTACGCGTGGATGTCGAGATATTCCCTTAACCGAATTACGACAAATCAATGTTGGTCAGTGGTCGAAGTTCTCGAGCTTCTATAGATATAATTCTGCTGCCTCTGAAAGATACACAGCTCTTACTGACCCCCTTTCACAGGTCGTGAGAACGCAATCCTTCAGAGATCATCGCACTCACGCGTTTTTTATTGGTACTCCCACGTGTCATTCCGTCCGTCATTCCTCCCGGACACGTTCATGATTACGAGCAAACCGTCTCACGAAGAGCTTCTTTTTCTTTTTCTCAGCGAGGCTCTCTGTGCGGAGCGAAGAGCCCTTGGAGATTTACCGCTTCCTTTTGCCGTCTTGTCGCATTTGTCACGAGCAGAAAGGAAGGATGGTGAGCGATAGGGTGCGGTATATTCGTCGGTTACGAGTGAGCGATACGACAACGGAGCTGCATTTAGAACAGTAGTGCCAAATAGATTTCTTTTTCTTGGTACGTCGCTCGGTTAGTTACTTATATATAGTTGGGAGAATTCGTCACACTAATATGACAATAGCGAATGAAATGGACACAGTAGAAGACAATAAATTAGATATTTTTTTAAATTAGATTTTAAATTAGAAATAGTCTCACTCTCTGATTCACGTTGATCTTATAAATGTTTAATTGGCGTATAAGAGGAAAGTTTCCACCTTGAATCATTGTAGCTGCTCGGTTTTTATTGGCCCAAAGACGTCGAGTGCTCGTCACTCGTTCAAACACCATCGTCGTAATTGCGAGCACGTTCGATCAAGTGTTCTTGATATCCTACCTAAAATACCTCTAGGAAACTACTTCGCTTCTAAGGCAAATCCATTCGGTTATCTCGAGGAATTCGAAATTTTCCGAGATAACCTACGAATAACGTCCTTTATCGAAACTATTTCTCTCTCCACGTCCCTCGATATCGAGAGCCCGCGCCATTTTTGGAATTCCCTCCTCATGCATGACTCCAATTGACGTTCGTTAAATCCACCTATCGATCAAGCCGTTGAATTTCGATGAATGCACACGATGCGTCCGAAATTGTCCCGCTGCACGGTGAAAATTATTTGAGTTACGTCATTCTGTTTGACCCAAAACGCGCCTGCACTACTTGCTCTTCGGAAAGATGTTTGAAAGTTTTTATTTACTATAACTGTAATCGTTTTTATTGAAAGATTTTTATTAAACTAAGAAATATTTAGTTATTTACAAGCATACCTTTTCAGAAAAGTGTTATTATATGTATAAGAACACTCGCTATCTGATCTGACAAGTATTGCGTTTAGGTTTATTTGGCACATTAAAAAAGTAAAATATTCAATTACAAATAATTTAATATTTTTATATACAATATATTTAATAAAAACAGAAAAGAAATGCGCGTGTGTGCTTAAAAAATCTAGGATTTTTTATAAATAATTTGAAAATTGTGCATACAGTTGAATCCTCTTACACAAATAAAAATGAATAGTATTTTTATGCGCATTGACTAAGATACTGATATATGCATTATTATGTCTATATAGTTTCAAATTTAATTTCTAATTGATTATAATTTTTGACAAAACGAGCACATTTACACACTGTTCTAAAAAGACGGAAAAATAAAAACAAAGTTAAAATAAATAAGTTTTCTTTCTAGCAGTTTTATCTTAATAAAAATCTACACAAAATATAATGGATAATATATAAATAATATATAAAATAATCCTGCATTTTTTATTTCAGCTTTTACTTCTTTATTCATTTTAAAATGTGCGTATTCGACATGTACCGTTGGGACGAGCGGAAAGGATTTTCAATAATAACCGAATTTATGGCCGGACGAAAAAGATCCCGTTTATAGGGAGCTTTTAGCATTAGAGCACATATGACTCCACGGGCGAGCTGTCTCTTTTCCTTTTTCTCTCTCCTTCTTTATTTTCCCTCTCATTCTCACTTCACCTCGGCGATGTTTTTATGCGTTCCTGCATGCCCATCTGAAAATGCATATGCAACACTTTATGACCGACGGGCATGGTGGAAATGTCAGCGAAAGACAGACATCTCGTCCATGAGAAAATATGGCCATGAGACAGATGAAGATTTCAGATACGACGGGAAAAAAACGTCAAGTTCGACAATGTACATACATGTATAGTAATGTACAATATCAATATCCATAATATCAATATGTAAAAAAAATATTCAGTTCCATATCGTATAAAAAGATCACAATGACTCCAAATTATTCATGAAGTGTATCCTAGAATTTAATTTAAATCTGTTTTTAATAAATAACAAACTCATCGAAAAATGCGGAACTGAATCTTAGAAAAGTTTCATCTTTTGTCGTTAACTTCTTAAATTTGATATTGATATTCAATTTCATTATTACATCAATTTACTTGACGATTATTATGTATTCTTTTATATTTGATATATTGTTTGTATATATTGTTTTGAGGAAACAATTACCATCTACTGTCACAATTATCTAAAGTTTTAATAAGTAGCGTCGATAATTTTCCATTTCAAAATTATTTAACAATTATATACGGCGGTCTGGAGAACTATTCTGGTGAACGATTTTTATTGTATGTGCACACGCGCGCAAGTGGCCTCTCCTCGGAAAGTCCAGCCACATAAATTATCAGCAGTGCGTATAATCTGTTTACAACACGCGACTCGTTGCCAGTAACGACGGGCATTTTTAAAGCGTCTTCGGACGATCTTTTATCTTTCGCTGTTGTTCGTGCTTTCTGCGCTTCGAGCAAACAGATAATTTATTATCCCAGAACAAAACCCGGATAAGAAGAAATGTTCAAATAAAAAATACATTTTTATTTTTCTTATTTACGTTTAGTATCTATTAAATCAGTCAATAAAATAATTCGCATCTTTGAGGAGTTATGAAGCAAAATAAATAAAATACCGTTTGTTCAGTTATTCTTTTTTTAAACCTAGGATATTATATTTCTTCACTATATTAGCCATTCAACACCATCCGTGATATTTAAGCGAATTAATAAATGGAAAAATACAATTAAGCCATAAAAAGCCATAATGATAAAGCTGTTAATAAAATTTAATCTATATATTTATTTTCAATAGTCTTTATACGGTTGCAAAAGTAATGCATTTGATTCAATATTATATACATATATATATAGAGAGAGAAAACATATAACGTAATAAATAAGAAAAATATACGATTTAATATGAGAATTGATATATACCTACACGCGAAAGCAATTCTTCGTAATAACCAATAAAACGCCATTCTCCAGTTTAAAATTGATCTACCTGAAAATTCCTAAAAATTCCTGGAAAGCTATCGTGTGAAAAAATTCGGATGCCTCTTCGGGCGACAAAAGATAGACGTGACGATTGGCGTTCAGCCGATTTAGAGGATCGCGTTCCCCGAAATCTCGGGCAGGGGTGTGAGGGAAGACAAGAATTGTAGTAATCCGCGATTCATTGCACCGGCAAACGTAGCGCGCGTTGTTTACGTCACCCAACACCCTAACGGATTTATCACCCCGCGAACGGTCGTAAACAGCCCATCAGCTTCTTGCTTCTTCGCGCGTACAGATATCCGGCGTGCGCGGCGCGGCGCGGTGCGGTTTTATCGCCGCAAGCCGACGCGACAAACCGCCTCGTGCCAATTACGTCGTCGGAGGGAGACTTTGATCCCGTTTTGCCACACGTTATCGTATAGCAACGAAGTATTAACGAGAATGTAGATTTATGACGGTGCAAAAACGGCCGTAAAACGGCCTGTTGTTAATATCGATTTTTAATAGCCGCCGCGTATCCCGTCGGCAAAATTGCAAAGTTGACCAAACCCGTGTCGCAGTTGCTGGCGACAACTTGACAACGATGCAAACTTTTGCAAGCGTTTTTTTTTTTCAACAAGTGACAAATAAGTATGCAAGCAATTTAGCGAGTATATATGTAACAAATTATACATTATGTAATTATATAATTAATGTTACACAATATAAGAAACATTATGCATAAAGCCATCAGTTAAATTTAAATGCGATAAATTACAACGCTTTATCAGCAAGATTTAATGAGCATAATTGCAATAAACAGATATATCTAAATGATTCTACATCAGTATTCCCCAATAATAAAATTCATATCTAATAATTAATTTATGTTAAATTATCATGAACAGATTTTAAGAAATTATATATAATTTTGCAAAATGTATTTATATAACTATTTAAAAAAAAACGAAACTAATCTAACGAAACGAATGTATTAGGATAACCAGCATGTGACATTACGTCAATACATTAATTATTATAAAACACATATGTATTTAATTAATTCTGCCACGTTTTGTGTCATAACAACTTTTTCTTGTGCTGTGCAAAAAAGACAAATAAATTATGAAAGCAAAAATCTCGCCGTCAAGTTCCACTATTTCTATAATAACTGGAATGAAAACAAGAATTGAAAACAGTGTCCAAACTTTAGACTCTCTCCGAACACATAAACATAATTAATTCTTACGCGAGATAAATAGCTTTCCATCATGACAATACCTTCTAATTAGCTCCAGCTTCTAATTAGACACGCTTCATATGCTGCCTGCAGCAAAAGCCTACATATAAAGTGTCACGAAAGTTTTGCTCGCGACGTTCGTATTTGTTCGGCTGCCGCTTTACTTCACCCTGGCGCATTCGCCCACGGCGTTCAGCACGGTCGATTATCGATCATCATCGGCAGGCGGGTGGGTATAGATTAATTTCAAACTCGAATCAATTATACCTACCTATACGGCAGTGGCGGCGGCGGCGGCGGCGGCCGGCGACGGCGGCCGGCCGACCGTACGGGCGGTACGCCGAATCTAATTAGTAATGCCGATTTAGCAAACCCTAATTGCGCGCCAACATATCACCCACAATTTATGCGACGGCCGCGTTATGAATCACCGCGCCGCGGAGCGGCGACCGTGTTTTCGGTGTGCCCTCGTCGTGCGTATATACACCCGCGCGAGCGATTTGATATTAATTTCCATACTTATTATGAGATCGTTGCCCGTGTATAACGTTCACCGGCGACGGCCGGCGTGGCCTGCGAGTACATCCGCTGCCATAACTGCGGATAGGATCTCCCCTCGACATTGAGAGGTCATCTCTCTCTCTCTCCTCCGCGACGCGTAATTAATGCCGCGAAGTTATTAAACCGTGGGACGTATACGTGATACTTTTTTAGCGTAAACAGTCGCGCGAAACACGCCCCGCATAAATCTTATGTCATTATTTGTTAGCTTTGTATTAAATTATAATTTAACAGACTTACACGCGATTTTATCAATATTATACCTATATTACATGTTTCACAGAGGAATATAATATTTTTTTTTATAATTATACGTATAACAGATTATTTATTACTTATGAGATAATTAATTAACTTTTTAAATATAAATTATTATTATATTATGATATTATTACAAAATTTATTATACAAATATTGGATAATATAATTTATCGTGTTTGGCATGTATAAATAATTTAAAAACAAAAGAGATATAATACTAAATTGTCAAAATGTGTCAAATCACTCGGAACGCGAGTATCAATATTACTGAATTTTCGCAAATTAAAAATGATATCACGTTTCTCGCTTGTGACATTTGAAGAAGATCACGCGTGTTATCGCGACGTGCCACGCGTGGTCATAAAATCGCAGCATGCTGTATTTATGCACATTGCGCTGAATATTTAAACGATTGATTGAATGTCGGAATATCGCAAGTGTATCAAGTTTGGTCTTTCGCTGCACCTGGGTGATCAATATGAGCACTGTGCTGATGTTGGTGACGTTGCTAATAAACACCGCACGCAAATCGCTCGAGCCCACGATGATTATTAATTATTGTTTGAGCGTTAATTATGCGACGCCGCCACTTTTGGATGGATCCGCTCGTGCTTCAGATAATTAATGAAATTAGTATCGGAAATACCCGTTATTAATTGTTTACATTGTGTTAATTAAACCTAAACTTGACATTGTATATTCCATGAAATTATATATACATTTATGGATGCATCTTTTATTGTTAAACATTATTGCGTTCAATTTACAATTAAAATTATTATCATAATTATTTTATGCACTAAATATAATAATTATAAATAAGAAGAACAGTGAAAGATAAAAGTGATAATAAAGGTGGATATAGACAGAAGGGTATAAAGTAAGTGGTATGTATTTTTAGAATTGTTTTTAATTTAATATTTATAAATATATACTATTAATTTTATTTTTCTATTTTTATTTATTTCCAACATGTTTTATAACAATTAATCAGTGCATTAATAATGTTAGCACGACCTCGAATCAATCTCAATATTATATCTAATGCTTTAAGGCCTCATATCGACGCATTAAAATTGCGTGTAAATATTATGACAACATCCACGCTTTTTTATTATTTTGCACGTAAACTTATTAATTACGTATACATATATGTGCCAGTGCCATCGGACAATTTGAACAGCTACGAATAATGTGGTGCGCGTCGTTGAATAACAATCATCAACGAGTATCAAAGCAAAAATTGTAGCGTGGAGATTGACGTAGACTAAACCACAAAGAGCAAAACAAAAAAAATGTCAAAGTTATGTCATTTAAACAAGTAACTTGCACTAAACTTGTTCATCACGACGTTATAACTTTAAGCATATTCTACCCTATTTGGATAGATTGTTGTAGAAGTAGGACTAGAAGTCACTTCTTTTGATAGAACTATTGCATTAACCCAATTTTCTCACAAGTGCTAGTTATAGTTCTGTTATCCACAACGTTGATTAATGCATCGTTCACGTAATTCGCTTATAATCCTTTTTTTTTTAAGTGTATTGATTAAAAACCTCATTCTTATTTAAATTGTTTAACGCTACAATTATTTAACATTTTTCAGAAGTATCAAGCAATGAATTTCAGGTATACATCAGCGCGATAATTTTATTCCTTCAAGCAGAAAATTTCAAGTCACGGTAGAAACGCGTAAAGCGAGAAACGCGAATTGGAATAATGCATCAATCTTTCTCAACACTACGGAAAGTTTCAGTTGGTTAAATTAAAAGCTAATTTCGCGAAGTAAATTTTTTTTATTCAACGTCGTCAAGATAGAAACGAGGCGAACTGCGAAGCGGTTACGTTTTCATCGCGGCCATCTGAACATGTTATTACATGTCGGATTACACGATTTAACGATAATATTCAGACTACCACTACTCGCTAATTTTCCGTGGTAGCCATTGGTTCTCACCGGTTTTCCGAGCCTCGAAAGCTCTCATAATTTCAAATAATGGGAAAGTTTGACAACGGCGAGGGAGAACTTTTCGCAATTCAATTTGCTCCTATCGATTCTCGAGTCTTGGATATTCGCGCGGAAACGTCGTTCAAACTCGGGAGATTATCCTCAAAGCGTCGAACAGGATATTTGTTTATTCGAACATTTCATCGGGGATATCTTTGATAGTTTTGAACAATCTTGTAGATTCAGCCCCCTCCGAGAAAGATGCTAATCTTTTAATTTATCTCCTGCGAACTGGGATAAGTAATTAAGTCCTTAGCATTTATGACGAGAACTAATTAAATATAAATTTTACTTGTGTAAAATATTTTTCTTATATCGAGAAAATTGCGAGATGTACATTATATTTGTAATCTATATTTTCTTTTAAATTTATTATATTATTGAGATTGATTCCTGATGATATATAAAGTTTCAAATTAAAACAATTGAAAGTAACTTCTAAATAGATATTTAAAAGGTGCTTTATTATATACGATACACATTTCTGACGATAAAACTGTTGACAAAAGATGATCGCGTATCTACGAGTGACGAAAGTAAGAAGGCGAGGCTGCATGTTCTAATTTATCGAGGAACTTGGGAACGCAATTACGGGCGGCAATAATTAGGAATTAATGCCAGCTGCTTCCGATCGATATCAAGAAGCTGCCGATACAAGAGAAGCGATGCACATTTGCATTTAAAGCAGGCTAGGCTCTCGAAGACATTGATATATCCTTGTCTATATCGTAGCTCAGATCGAGTTTATTTATAGCCATGAGAGACGCATACACGGTTTCGCACGCGCCTCCGAAGGGAGAGAAGACGCGCGGCACGGCAAATCCTTTCTAATTTAAACTCGAAAACCTTATTTCGATGCAAAACTGCGACTGGCACTTCGACTTGTAGGAAACTGGCTCGCATATACCATACCGCCGAAAATATAATCGTTCCCGAGAACTTAACGATTTAGTATATATAACCGAGCGTGATTCAACAACGGTGAGGATTACACAATCTTATTATTATACGCGTTAAAATTCTTATACTTTATCAACGCAACTGTCGCGTTGTCATGCACTTTTAATTCATAATCTTTAATCCATAATCCATAAATAAAAAGTATGTTTAATATATTTACTTTTTTGTTTAATATTAAATTATAAAAAATTATATCATATGACATTTATCTTGCAACTATAATTATAATTATTCTAACAAGAAAAATTATCAAAATTAAGATTTCACGAACAATTTATTTTTTAGCAGTCAAAAATGTAATTCAGTAACTTGATCTGAAATTTTACATGTTGACGCATAGTTTCGGCATATATATATGTGTTATTGCAATTAATTTATTTATCAATAACTCAACGTTGTGTACATATATATGTATAAATCAATGTACATACAATAGAATCGGGCTTCTTCACAAGCATGTCCGATCGAAGCATTTCCTGTACTACTTAAGCGACGGTATATCGCGTGCCGACTGCGAACGTCCATTTACTACTTACCGAAGGCGTACCGCGCGTCCGACCATATACATTGTGCCCCTCCACTATTTAATCACGACAAATCCATTAGGAAGTACCGTGTACTTTCATTGGATTGTCCATTGACTGGCTATCGGCCGCAATGATGACGGATTCATCATGCTAGATCATTCACGATATACGGGTACTTATATTAGCGGTATTTCCGTATTAATACGATTATCTGTTGATCCGCGGTGAATTGCTGAATGCTGATTGAAAGATTATGTCTCGCACCCATATTATCGACGAATCGCACATGTTCACATATTGTCAAGGGGATCATTATATCCTGTACACGATGCACCTAATTCTCTCTTACAGAGTATGCTGGCCAATGTGTCCCCTCCCCTCTTACAATATACAATAATTCAGAAGATAACAATTAGCTTATAAACTTCACTTATATTAGACAGAAAAAATTCTGCTACAATTTTTCACGGCTTCTTGATTTTTAACGCCTGCACATATTATCTACTGTTAAATCTACCGTGCAATCATTTGTTAATAAAAAGAAAACACGATACAATGGCACGTATACGACTGACGTATTAAATTATATTTTAAATATTTCAAATTCGCATTACTAATAAAATTCGTAATTTTTGACAGGTGTCTAAATTCGTTTATCGACCATCCTAACAAATAATGTCGAACGTTTCCAGATCTACTTTCACACATGTGACACGCGAGAGCTTTAATATCTGAGTTGAATTTCTTCCAGACTATCACGAAGAAAGTTTGTTTTAAACGTTACTCCGGGGAGTCATTCGCTGCCGCCGCGGCGCCGTACGGAACGCACGGTTGCCCGAGGTGATAAGAAATAAAAATTATCATCATATGTGGATACCGCCGTGAAATGGCCTGTCACACGAGCACTTCGTCTTTGCATTATTATTTCTTTTACTACGCTGGGGGCCGCTTTTATCGTTGACCTTTCCATAACACTTTGTTTCTTGTATACGACGCGATTTCCGCGCCGCAACCGCCGTTTTTCCATATACAGACGCGCGCGTCGTTTCTTCAGTTTATCGACATTTCGTCGCCGAAACAATGCTTGCGAGATCGTTTCAACAATATTAGATCGTAAAGTGTTTACTTTCGCTAATAAATCCTTTTTCACATACAAAAAAAAAGCACAAACTTATACTTTTTATTTAGAAATAATAATATACATATATTAAATAATTGTACTTACTATACAAAAAATTTGTTTAACACAATAGATAAATATAATATTAATATATACAATTTATTTACTTTTATTTGATTACTTCTTTGCAATGTTAATATTGTCTAACGTAACATTTTATGTAATATATCACCTTCAATTTAAATAAGTATCTTTATTCCTTAATACTATAACCTTTCGTCGTTGGTATTGCTATCGCGATCACGTTTTATTGAAAAAAAGAAAACGGTAACTTTCCAATAAAAATAAATATAAATCTTATAAAAGGCGGGAGGAAAATAGGAAAACGTGTTACACTGAAATCGACACGCGCATGGACAGCATTTAAATGTCCGAGTCGTACCGAGGCGCGGCGCGCCTTAGTGCTTTTCTCGCCTTTAGAAACTTAGTTCATAAACTGCAACGCGATTAACTGGCGCCATCAACGTGACCAGGGCATTCTGCCTCGAAGGCGTCGCGAGAAAATCCGAGAAACAACGGCGATGTCCCGGCTATAATGCGAGCTCAACGTATTTCCCCGACGCCCAACTTTCGCCAGGACGAACGGCCGACGTCCGGAGGCGGACTGCGTTTCTCTACAACTTGGTAATTGGCTTAGAACGAGCCTTCAACTCGCGAAATTTCTCTCGTGGAACCGTGGAAACACATATAATGCGCTCGTACAAATGCGAAGTATAATATTGTGGTCGCTTAACAGCGGACAAAGATTGCGCGAATCGTAAGTGGATGTCAAACAAATTCTTGTGGCATTTTTTCTTCACATATCAGAAATTGAGCTTAACATTAAATTGTGTTAAGTAGATATTCTGGTTCAAACCAGAATATCCCCTTAATATGATAACTTTGATAACTTTCCAATTATTCCTATATAAACAACGATAATATAACATAATTGTACAAAATATGCGTGGCAATAAGCAAACTTAAAATTGAGCTAAAGATTGTCTGTAAATATTTTTCTTCTGCAAAAATCCGTAATTCACTGTTCATTTTGCTCTCTTTCTTACGTCTATTAAGTAAAAAAAGAAGTCAATATTGATCTTCCATCGAGGAAGACGGTGTCACGATGTTCCTCCGCGCTTGAGAGATCGATTCGAAATGTACTTTCGCCTGGAGATTCTTCATGTAAAATTTCTGCAGGAGCGATGAATCATAGAAACTCTCGATATCGGCGATCCCGTGATGAATTGCCGCCTCGGTTTTCGTCAATAACAGAGAATTCCAGGGTGCCCATTCGTGCTCGCGTCGAAAGCGAGTCAGTCTCAGCTCGTCGAGGTCGTCGCACTCGGAGATGCCTGACCTACCGTGCCAGACTTTATTCACCAGGCGACAGATGACCTTAGCTCCGACCACGAAGGCCAGACTGCCGTAGCAACCCATCCTGGCTTCGAAACGTCTGACTTCCCACAATATCCTCTCGTAGGGCTCGTACACGATGCGAGGGCTTTTCCGGGTTCGCATGGACGTGCAATAGACGCAAGAAGAGGAGCGCAATCGTCGTTCGCGGGGAAACTTTTCCAAAGATAAGAGCCTGCCGCAGGTCCTACAGAGACGCGTGATGCTGGTGTCCGACCAGTCGAACAGATGCGCGTCTTCCTCAATATCGCCTGAGACGGATAGAAATTAATAATTTATATTTAAAGAAAAAGAACAAATTTGTCCGCCAGTGATTATAAACCAAGATATTTTATTTATTCGACTATATATATATATATATATATATATATATATATAGCGACTAATATATCGAATAAATAAAATATCTTAATATTTAAAGACTAACTTTAGAATTTTTAAAAATAGTTTTGCATACGTAAATTTTTCAACTTCAAGTTTTTACCCATTGTTTTAATGAATTGTTTAAGGAAACTATTGCATCACCATCATAAACGAAGCGAAAGATTGAAAGACCTTGCAGAGTGTTGCGCGCCAACCTGAGGAAGCTCAACTTCAGTCGATTTCTGAGCCAGTTGAGTCTGCTCGTGTCCACGCGACACATTAAAAGATCCAGCTCTTGGTCGATCAAGTAAACGAGCTCGTGTGACTGGCTGCACGTGTGCATATCGGCGATGTATTTCAGGTCGTGCAACAAGTCGATCCGTTCCGGGATGGACAAGTTCTCGTTCGACAGCGAGGCGTAGACATTCTTGTGCTGGCGAGCTCGCTGAATGCGCAGGGTGTCGACCAGGATCGGTCGACCTCGACTGTCCTGCCAGGTGATCGGTCTGGATAACTCGTCCAGGAATCGATGTCGCTTCTGTTCTCTATACTTGAGACGGACAGCGGTCTTCATGGAGTCTATGGCGCGCAACAGCTCGACCTCCTTCGACAGGATCAGGCCGCAGGTGGCGACCCTCGATGACCCGAAAAACGTGAGACTCGCTCGCTCGGTCTCGAGGATTCGCCAACGGTCCAGAAGATTGTAGAGCGACTCGAAGTCGGAGCTCGTACGCGGCGGGCAACGATTCAGTATCGCGAAATCCGTGCCGCTGTAGACGGACAACGCCTGAGAACGTCCTGCGTGCTCGGTCACGTTCGCTTCATCACGTTGAGCAACATCAATCACTTCGAGAGCGTTTGCTCTAGCCGCCACTCTAGCTCGATAAGCCCTGCGAACCGATCCGAATTGATAATTGCTTTGAATTTATTGATCGTAGCGTAATTTTCTAATATATAAGGTGTATTTTCACGAATTAAATTATAAGCAAAGAGGTTGATAAAAATTAAAATTCTTTTTCTTTAATTTTACATCACTTTTATATTGTTCCGACAAAAGTTAGGAATAGTTACAGAAATACTAAAAGTTGTATGTTTTTATAATTTGGGCGTTCACTCTTTAATTTGTCAAAAAAAAAATTAGCATATATGCATTATAGATATCTTATTCGTAGTAAAATCCGCGTTTACCTGTAACATTTCTGTATTTTAACGACGCTGTCAAGAATTCTACTATTTTTCTGACGGGATGACGATTTGACTTCTTCGACTGACGCCGGCAATTTCCCGAAGGAAGAATTTCCAGGCGCGATAATTTTGTCACGTATATCGGGCAAAAATTGCATCGCCTCCACCTGCACCGCCTGGTCGTGAACGACATCGGTGACCGTGTCCACGACCGCGACGGTCTGCGTGATCCTGCCCCTCGTCCCGCCGCCGGCGCCGCTGCGTGTCTGCGTGCAGGCATTATGATAGATCAAGCCGGTAACGGTATTCCTCCATCCGCCGAGAAACGGCTTTGTCCTTGAGCCATAATCTTGTATTCTCGCAACGACCGCCATGGAGCATCAGCGTCTCATCCCGCCAGGGATCTAACCGCCTATGTCTTACAAGAAAAAGGTTTCGATCAAGAAAGTCGGAAAACAAAGGCATAACATCGCATAATAATGGATAGATTACGTTTCTTCCCTCGCCGCTTTCCCGCCCCTTCCTCTAGATCGAAAATGTAAAGTGAAGAAATATTGGATATCAGGTATGAAAGCTCTGACGCATTTAGAGGAACGTTACTATTGTAATTTCCGATTATGGTGTGTAATGTGAAAATAATACAGTCTTCGTAGAAAACCACGCTTTAATTTCTCGATAACAATTCTCAGCTTTCAAATTATAATTTTACAGCAAGTACAATATTATTTCGGCATAAATTACGGCGAAACATATGAAAGCGAAAAATTCCAATGTTTCATAAAATTATAAAACTAGAGACAATGTTATAAAAACAGGTTGATACATATGTAAAGTATACGTTTTAGAAGTCATATTAATATAAAAACTGAATATTATAATATTTAACGCATTTACAATGTAATATATAAATTTGCGAGCAGTTTCCTTGTTTTTATTAATTTCCATTTTTAATTTCTTAGATTTGAGCACAATAAAATAATAAAAATTAGGTTTTTGTTCGCAAAAGAATAAAGAAAAATTACTTCAAATAGATTTATTCAATTTCTTCGGAGATTATATCTGATTATTGTTGAGCGCTTTATAGTCTCGATAAATTAGTTTCTTATTTTTTGCAAAACATCAATGCAAAAGAAATGATATTTACAAGATAGGAAAATTGAGTTATATGCGTTGAAAATAATATATATTCATCAGCAATTTTTGTAATACCAGTTACTTTTTTTCTGAGAGACATTGCGAATAAAATCCAATCCTAGAGTCCATATTTTCAAACTTGACACACTACTTATCTAAGAGAACAAATAATTCAGTTTATGATTTGTTTGTAAAAAGATTGAACTTCTTTTTGCAATAGCCAATTCAATTCTATCGTCCATGAAGGAAAATACGATATACCTTGCGTCAGCTATTTTACACGATACGGTTTACTTTCTTCTTTTAGGTTGGTTGAAACTGCTCGCGATCCTTTATCTTCAGCATTGTAATGCGATGGTGGCCCATCCCGTGGGGAACTCAAACTTCTACGTTCATAGACGAGTAAAAACTCACCAGGTCCAGGTCAAGAAGGTGGAAGGATAACTGCTGTAGCGACCTGCCGCTGGGATAATGGTAATACCCGACAGTAAAGGAAATTACTATTCTCTCCGTTTAAGCTTTAAGGGATCTGACAGCGCCAGGGAAACTGCGCCAGCTAACACTTTGCACTTTTGCGTGAGCTTTGTCGCAAAGGATGCATAGGTATTGCAGTTGGCCCTCGAGCGAGGGTCAACAGGATAAGTATAGATCGGAATATGAATAATTTTTCTAATATAGTCGAATAACTTCATTTTAATCATATTTTAAATATAATTAGAATCATGAAAATAATCTTGAGATTATAATATGTGAGATTTTTTATTGGAATGTGTTTCCTATAAGAAATTAAGTAGTATCATATTTTCTATTTCAATATCGCGTAGCCAGAAATTATAACAAATATAATAATATTACATATTTAAATAGGGTTTTTTTTTATTAGAAAGGATATTTAACAATTAAGGGACATGAAAAAACTTGATTTTACGATATATTGTTCCAAATTCCGTTCCTTTCTTAAAATATTTACCTAAATTTACAGTATCCTGATTGTCAAGAATCGTTTCCGTTCATACTGTCTGATATCGAATTCTACTTTGCGACGATAAAGTCACGTCGTTCTTGAAGAGCGTACCTCTCTCTGAAATATTTGTTTTATATATTTATACGATATGCCATACACACGCGAGAGAAATATTTTCCGCAAAACTGTATATAAGTAAGATGAAATAATATATATTTCACGATTAAAGAGAATATCGAAAACTGCCTGTCGGGGCCTCGCGTATCGCATTCTTATTATTTAACGCGACAGTAAATCTTTTTCGAATCCAGTATCTTCGCTTCGAGCCATTATTTCATAAACACATGAATTTATAGATCTTTGGTTTCGCGGACCGTTGGCTCCTCAGACCTCAGACATTCAGATTTATAGATCTCTTATCTCGCGGATTCCGCACGTAGAGCATCCCAGATCTTTGACCCCAAAATCTTTCTCTCTCGTTCGAACATTTGAATCCACATATTCTTTTTATAGTGCAGTGTTACAACTGAGTCTAACTTATTTAGTACACTGAGCTTTTATTTAACAGTAAATTATCCTCGACGCGAAGTAACACACGAAGGTCTCAGAGAGCGTAAGGATCTATTTTAGATGCTTTTCCCTCTTTCACCGCGGCAAAACAAGAAAACACTTTTAGAAAACCCTCGGTGAAACGGCTGAGTAGTCAAAGAGAACGAAAGGCTTGAACCCCGAGGAAGAGTGACTTTTGTCGAACAATGCTCTCGGCGAGTAGCACGCGCAACGACAATTTGCGGGCAATAATTATGAAAGAATGTTTATTCCGGTCCGAGGGGAATGAGAAAGAATGGAAAGGGTAGGGTCGACACTCATGTGCAATGCGCGCGCCGCCGGCAAGCTCTCGCGTGGCGGGAATCACACCTGGGTACACTTTCTCAGCCATGTGTGTCGTGACGCGAGACGCGAGACGCATTTTTCTATATACATATATATTATAAATTAACGCGGAGATGCCAGAACAGAAGGACGCGCGAGGTGGTGTTGCTAAGAGATGGCACGGCGCAAGCACGGCAAAACTTTTCCGGAGATCGTTACCCGCGCGGAGCGGAGGAGAGGGCACGTATAATATTTATGCAAAGCAAAGGATATCGGGGTGGGAGAGGGAGGGGCGGGAGGGGGCGGGGAGACGGAGGAGAATTTTAAGTTAGATATAAACAGACGCGAAAGTTTGCCGTCGTTGCGACACCTTTCTCCCATCCTCGTCGGCGGAAGTTATGCGCTAGGCTTCCTCGCAGCGCAACGTAATTCGCCCGGTAAACTCCGCGACAAATATGGGTGAAACGAGAGAGATTAATGATCGCGATAAACGAAGGAGTTAGACCATTGTCGGGCGAGTGACATAAATTGCTCAGGTATCGTAGAAATATTCGGAGTTCTTGTAATCTCAGGATTTGTTTGCTTCTTTTTTTTTACTACGAGCGTTGTAATCTTTTTTTTCCCAAAGGTAGAATATATTAAAGGAGTAGATTGTGTGCGGATAGCTTCGATAATCGGCTGGCTATAGTGGCCACATAGTGGCCACTAATGGACTATCTCTTGCTCGACATATTTTTTTGGATGGGCAAAACGTAAAAGCTTACAAATGGCTTTATATAACTTACTTTGATCCATTTTGGTTTCACCTACAATATCCACCTATAATATTTAAAAAAAAATCAAGAGTAAAGTATTTTATATCCAGTATTATAAACATTTAACTTCAGCTTGCGATAAATCTTCTATACGCTCTGAGAATGCTGTAGCAACATGGGGATGCTATAAACATTTAACTTCAGCTTGCGATAAATCTTCTATACGCTCTGAGAATGCTGTAGCCAACATGGGGATGCTATAGGTACGTACGCATTACGCGTATAAACGTGACTCTAGAATTTCCATTTGTAAGCCGGCTCTATAACATTTCGGAATATACAGCGCTTTAAAGGGAACGAAAGAAAAGGTCAGGTGAGGTACGAAGGATTTTTTATGGAAAGCTGAATTTTATGAAGTACCGCGCCTTCCAGTGTACCCACATTGATAATCGATCGAACCGAAAATGGTTTCATATTACGAGAAGGCTAATGCTTCTTTAATAATCTGACCAGCCATTTCCTTTTACATCGGGACTCCTCTACGAAGATAGAGAGAAATAAAAATAAAATGACGATTGGAAATCGTTTTACATCAGCATTACGCAACGCGTAAATAACATATCTGCAACTGGCATAGCTTTATTGTTATCGCAATATAATGAAAGAAGGAAATAAATAAACGATTCGATCTCGATTGCGCCTCTCGTGAATGATTTCGTGGTAAGAAATGAGTTTCGAGGCGAACATTGCAGAGCGTAGACCGCGAGCGAAGTAATTAACGCAAGCATAACAAATGCGAAGAAAAAAAAAGCGCTTGTTTTTGCGTTTTTGTAAGAGCGCGCCTTTAATTGGACGCTCGAGAAGAGAATGAGAGCGTCAATGATGGAGATCCGATTATTACGGACAATCGTTACATTCGTCGGATTTAATTGCCGCACGGCGGTACAATTACTTGCGGGCACATAAATATTGATGCATTATATTTTCGTCGATACCCGCCGCAAGCGTTCATTATTACAAAACGGTTGTGCCCGCCTGTTATGAATTTATTAACAAAACTCTCAAAATAAATACCTCGGGAATTTACGAAAGAAAATTTATCGAGAGACTTACCGAGGGCAACGCGAGGCACTTTGTCACGCACCGCACAATATCGAGGGGCACTTCATAATTTAAGCACAAAATCTTAAAATACTTACTTTTCGTCTAACGGCTTTATAATTTTAATGCGGTTTTCGTGTGATTTATTAAAATTACATTATCGCGCGCCCCGTTATACGAGCCCGGAAAAGTGCTTTTATCGCGAAGTGATTGCATTTCGCGAAAGATTGAACGATTTAGTCGGATTAAACTGAGTTGGTGGGCAAAGTAGTGCACGCATCGTCGATCAAATTTTGACACTCGCGCGATCCTAGAGGGATAAGTAGATCGCGCGTCGAAGAGTAGCTTTTAATGCGTCCTATACGATAGGTATACTATACTCCCATGTGCGATCCGAGACCTCCGCAGCGCGGCATGGGGCATGGCACCTGGAAGCTCAAAGCCTTAAATCCAACGTTGCCAGTGGCAACGTGTGCTTGGTCGATCGGTCTCAAAAGCCTTCTCTTGTCCATTATTTTTCGATTCTGTGTTCCCCGGGTTCAAAAGCCTCCCGCGCGCGACGGATATATGAATTCAGGACTGGTGTGCGGCGGGCATAATGCGCCCCGGGGCAGAGAATTTTCGACGGCATTCATACATCTCAGTGCTTTTCAGCGCACTGTGCAAGATGCATATATAACGCATTCGAGAGCCAAACATGCACCTTGAAACCTCAAGTGTATATCAAATCTAATACACGTAACGTTTTCGCGATATATATGGTGCGTTCCGGCGTTTTTCTCAATATTAAGTTAAACATTGTTAAACTAAAACTTTCATGTAGATTTGGACAAACCTATATTTCAGAATTTCGATAATTATTGTTTTTTCGCTGTTTTGCTTCCTCATAGAGGAAGCTTTGTTTTCGTAAATTCGTATATGAACCTTTGATTGCGTATAAAGTTGGCTCTAATCAACCAAATTTTAAAAAATTATATATAAAATAGGGGTAGAAGAAACCAAAGAAAAGATTGTTTTTTGAGTTTTTATAATGTCAATATGTTCAGAGTGCGTTCTAAAACGTCGAAATATTGCATTAAAAAAAATGTCGGTATGTGTGTATGTGTGTATGTATGTATGTATGTATGTATGTATGTATGTATGTATGTTTGTGCCAAATTTACAGAAATTTCTATAACTCCATGAACTGATCAACCAAATCTTAATGAATTATATATGAAATAGGGGTAGAAAAGACTGAAGAATATAATAGAATTAATAAAAATTGTTAATAATAAAGGGGTTACCGATTTCTGTTGAAAAAAAGTTTGCCAAAATTTTTTAATTTTATTATATTCTTCAGTCTTTTTTTTTTTTCTATTTTTTTTTAATTTCCATCCTAACAAATCGCATTGAACGTAAATAATTGGTTCGAATTATTCGCCCTCGGGACCAATTAAAGGTAGCGCAGCTAACCGATATATTTGCAAGTATATATAAGCCAGATTGTATTACGGCGATAAAGTGATACGATAGCGACTGGTGCCAGCGCTGGAACAGCGAACAATTTATATCCCGTTACGCAATAACTTTTATAGTGCAAAAACCGCCGCTATCGTTCGTCGGTGTAACTTTCCTTATACGTAAAAGCTTTCACTATCGCCGCGCCGGTTGCATCCAGGAGCGCAATATCGCGCTCGATTCTCGGAGCAACGTTTTGCATATACGATATGGCCATAAAACATTTTCTGCTATTTCTCCGGAGACTTGAACAATAGGTATATTGGCAGCTCGGAAAAATTCATACACTTCTTAATAGTAAACAGATATACCTACGTACGGTAGACGCGCATAAATATAAAATGTACACAGACATATTTGCCAGAGCAATGTATATCGTGAAGATCTATTAATTCTATTAATTTTATCAAGATCTTGTTCCTTCAAATAATTAATATAAATAAATATATTTAAAAAATATACATATAATATATATATATATATATATATATATATATATATATATAGATGTAATAATATAAATATCAGCATGATGCCACTTATAACACGCAATGAACGCAAATTAAAATTAAATCTTAATAACATTAAAAAAGCACTCTCTGGTACAAATAAATTATAATAATCCTCGACATTGTTCATCTTTTATAATTTCGTTGGACCCAAAATTTTTCTACAATCTTGTGCTTCTTGTTACTGATAATATATTTCTTCTTATTCTGATTCATGATCTAAATCTAATATAAATCATCCACAATAAATTTGTAAATAGTAATTGGAAATATTTTTAATAACGAGTGTATCATTATTACATGAGATTAGTAAATAATATCAAGACACAAAAGTGCTGTTATCAGTTATTTAGATATATTTTAAAATATTAAGTATCTCCAATCAATCTCCAAATTTACCGTAGTATACTGTAAAAACATATCACAATTTTTAACGGCTTTTGTTTCAATTGCTTCCCATTTTGCTTTTTCTCTCTTTACAAATTTATGTGTAGATGTGTAGAAACCACACATTTTATTCAGACAATATTTGAACGAACAAAATACAGCAAAATTCAAAAAATGAAATTTTTATATAACAAAAGTTTATTAAATCTCTGACTAATCGCTATACCAATATATAATTCGTAATAGCATCGATTCGATGCTACATTAAAGTTGAACCGATTGAAAAATATGTTACGAAGGGATTTAATCGTTTATTAAAAGTGTATTTATAGTCGCTTATTCAATCGTTTATTTAAAAGTTTAAAATATTCACGGAATTTAGCGTGATACAATTCCTTCTCTTAATTTGTATTTTTTAAATGGCTCGTAATTCTCCACGGTTACCGGTGGTTTGTACTTTATTCCATTTTGAATCTTTGAGAAGCGACAAGATTCGCGGAAATATTTTTCGAAAATAATCATCTGTCTAAAAGTATATTCAAAAAGTCAGAAATTGTTATACTATTTTGATAAAAACGCGTAAATAGTGACAGAAGCGTTCAAGTACACGTACTTGAAATAATTCTTTGCAATCTGATGTCTCAAATCAATCTGGCTTATCAAATGCTCCGAATATATCGTAGCGAGATCGTCAATGTAATAATGCACGTCGGCTTCGTCCTCCGTGAGAAGAATGCAATTCCAAGGCGCCCATTCGACGTCTTTCCGATATCTGACCATTCTCAGAATAAACAGATCTCGAGTCTTACTGACTGCCGATTGACCTTGCCAAATGTGATTAACCAAGTGATAAATATCTTGCTCTTGCATCATAAATGCCAAAGCGGAAACGCTGCCCCGACGTTCCTCCTCAGCTCGCACGCAATTTAATATAAACATATAAGGTTCGTAATCCACATGCGCAATATTACGCCGGCTTAGAGAATTGCAGCCTTAAGAAAACATGTATCTAATTAGTTTTAAAAGTTTATTAGTTTTATATTTAGATATAAGAAATCAAAATTCAAAAATTAAAATCTTATCGGTAAATTTTAAGGTGAGGAGTTTTATTTACATAAATATATCTAATACTATGCTCGATACTCACTTTTGCAAATTGATAGTTTCTTCATTCTAGTATGTATTAAAAATCTACGGATGGGGAGAAGCTTTAAACAATTCCGGCAAAGTTTAGTTTCTGTTTCTAAAGGTTCGCGCAATTCGTTGTCCTTAGAATCCCTAGTGACACATTCGCAGCCGCAAATTCCATACATTCTTACAAAATTCAAGTAAGCATCTATAATAAGGATACATTTACTATGTTATTATACTAAACGCAAGCACACGTTGCAAGATAAAATAAAAGATTCTGAGAAACTCTAAATATATAACTTAATTTTTTAATTAAACTTTGTGTTAAATGAAATTTATAAAAATATTAACACTCCCCTTCTTACGTCTTTTAAATTATATTTATCGTTAATGAAATGTAGAAATATGTTAGCATTGTCGAGCGTGGCCTATTTGACAACGCATTGGTCTATTGAGCCAAAGGTCCCGGGTTCGATTCCCGGTAGAGCTAGAAAAATTATATTCGCTCGTTCTCCTCTCGGAAGGCAATGGCAAGCCACCGACAGTATGTCTTGCCAAGAGAACTTCTAAAAAAAAAAAAAAAAAAAAAGAAGCATTTGGCCAGTGAATTTTGAAACATTGCTGGATGAATTGATTGCAACACTGTCTGCAATTCATCCAGTAGTGTTTCAGAATTCACTTGCTAAATGTTTTGTTTGTTTGTTTGTTTTTTTTTTTTTTTTTTTTTTTTTTCATTTTTTAATTTTTTTTTTACCATACCATACAAATTATTATTAAGATTATTAATATCTCAGCAAACACAGTAATCACCGAGTGCGTAATTTGATAGCAAATTGTCGCCAAGATGGCAACAAATTCCGAATTTGTTGCCATCTTGGCGACAATTTGCTATCAAATTACGCACTCGGTGATTACTGTGTTTGCTGGGATATTGTCGATAACTAACAAGTGCTATCAGTTGTTAGTAAAAATAGTTCACTGATAGCATCAATTATCTTTACAATTTTCGTTGTTTTATCATCCGTTATTATTAATAATATATAATATTACATTATTTAATATTATTAATATTAATAAACTTACGCGTTATCCTTTCGTTTAAATAATCGAGCGATAAACCCTCAATCTTTCGATTCAACAACGCGATTTCTTGATCCAGCAAAGACAACAAATCAAGTGCCTCGACACAACTGTGCATCTCAACCGCCTTTCTCACTGTTATCAATAATTTCATCCGTTCCTCCGAACTAACATCGCGATTGTTCAATGCGTTATAAGTTTTTCTGAATTCCCGAGCCTTTTGAATTTTTATAGTGACCATCTCCACGAGTTTTCCCTTGTAACCGTTCCATCTTATCGGCTTGCAATTCACTGTTAAAAACCTGAGAGCCCTTTGTTTCCGATATGATCTCTTGATCGCTTGTTTATGTTTATCGATGTGATTGAGCATCTCTACCGTTTTCTCTAAAATCCTATAACTCTCGGCGCCCTGACCTGCCTTGAACAGCCGCGACTTTATATCCTTTAAACGATCAATCCTCCATCTTTCGACCAGATTATAAAGAATCTCAAAGTCCGCTCTCGATCGCGGATATATTTGGCGAAGAATATTCTGTTTATGCCGCAACCTGTACGAAAAAGGATATAATACGCGAGTTTATGACACGAATATAAGATGTGGAATAAGACTACCCGAGCATCCTCAAAAGTGCTGTAAACAAAATATATTCTACGAGAAAGAATGTGAAAAAAATTACTCTGATTATGTTCTTAAAACTGCAAAGAGTTTTTCTTATATATCTTCCTGTCTCCAACACTTTCTAAATATATTCGACATATATTTGAAAGAGTATTTCAGTTTTATTTCTTACATCAAACAGATATTTTTTTAGTAAAAATATATTCAATGTCAAATGAACTTTTGCTTTAACAAAATTTTTATTTAAGATTTTGTCGCACATTTTTAAAGATGATTCAAAATAAATATAAAAATACATTTGTTTTTTTTTTTAATTAAACATTTAAAAAAAAGATAATAAAAAATGCGGAGAATCTAAGACACTCCAGATAAACTTCACTAGTGAATAAAGACGTTACTCATCGCGGCGTATTAGTAATTATCTTGATTATTAATTATTTTTTAAAATCAGACAATTATTCTTTATTATTATAAATACAGAACGGAGAGTATAAACTATCGTGTTTAAAAGTTTCAATAAACGTTTTCTCTTTCACATTGAATAGTTCAAGTCAACTGAATTACTTGTTTGCAATAGCTTTCTCTTCTTCGTATCTTTTACATTTATCAATCATGTCACGATAAGCTTGCGCGCATTCCTTGATGTATTTCCTCCATCTGTATGCTCGATAATTTCTCTGAATTACACGTGCATGCCGATCTAAATTAAGTCGTAAGTGCATGTCAACGTAGCTCTCATAAGACTTTACAGTCTTGTATTTATCCGCCTCGTTAGGTACATAATAGTCCTCTCTAAATTGATAACGCGAAATATTCAGTTAGTACGATTTATAAAAGTTTAAAGCCATTTTTTGACTTCAAAATATTAGGAATTCAATACATATAATTGAGTATATTTATTTTAATTCACTTATTTCTTGCAGAATTATATTGTATAGTTTAATTACAAATTAATAATGCGGCTAAGTTAATATACAAAATGTTTAATTAAAACAATAATAGAAAATTATAGTACAATAATTATAAAGATTACATAAAATGGAATTTTATTCTTGCGTCAATAAAGAAGGCCTTTGTTTTAATGAGTATTGAAATTTTCAATATTTTCTCTCTCCATCTCTCAGTAGGTAATCGACACAATAAATTGTAACTAATTACGTATTGTTACAAATAACATATTATAACAATATATTATATAAGAGAATAATTTTATTATTATTGCATATAGCAAGCTATCTCCATAATATGCAATTAGACGCGATGTTATATGCTTTGGAGTGACTGGACACACGTCATATAAATTTATTTAAATATTTAGTACCGCCACATCTGCGTCGCACGATGACGCAAGGATTGTGTTGCTCTGTCATTCGTTTGCACACATTGCACCGCCCTGCTATATGCATTCTTCACGGGTCCTCCCTTTGACAAAGGTCCGGTCTGCGAAGTTGCATTTACATATTCTACTCCGGTAATTTTATGTCGCCATCCACCCAGGTAAGGCTTGAGAATCCTTTGTTTTTCTATTCCAACCGACGAGATCATCGCAAAGAATTAGTGGTTACTTAAATCGTTTTTTCTTTTATTTATATCGATAACAAATTTTTTATAAACACGACGTTATAAACATCCTCTAACTTCCTTCTAGATAAACTTTTTTACATTACGATTCTAATCGCGTATATGTTATTTACTGGACTTCATACATGACATTTTCTATTTTGATATAGATTAAGTTAATATATAAGGAAATATATTAACATAATACATTAATATTACGTTAACATATAAGAAAATAAAAAATAAGTTGTACATTTTCTTTCTATAGCTTTTTATTACTTTTATTTAAAAAAAAAGCATTTAAATAAAATTTTATTAAATTATAACAGCAAAAATAAAAATTAACTTGATATTTTCTATATTAATTTATGAAGAATACGAAGAAAACAGTGGCACAAGAAAATATTCAGACTTGAATTCGAGACATATGGCACTTAATTTAAAAATAAAATTCCAAAAGGTAATAAATAATATATTATTAACTTTAGCTAACCATACTTATTTTCGAGTCCTTAATTCGCCACAGCCCGGTTCGTGAGATCGCTCGAATTCGTCGCACTGTTATTTTCATTCTAATTAATATTTTTAAGCTTATGCTGTAGAAATTGAAAATACAGCAGAATCGGAATACAGACTCCGAGTAAGATGTTTATGATAGTATCAGGTCAAGAAAATAATTTACATTTAAACTAAATTTATTATAAAGAAACTAGAAAATTATATGTTATTACGTAAAGACTAGAAAGCCGAAAAATATTCAGCGGTCCATTGGACCGGAGTGCGGCGAGCTAGTTAAAATGGTGTGCGAGAAAATTGTATCTATGTTTGAGATTTTTAACACTTCCTATATTGCAGAACGTATTTACAACTCACATCAATTTGTAATTCTTAAGACTCTAATATACTCATTTATAATATTCATCATAATTTTTTAGTTTAATGTACGATTTCCTACAAAACCAAAAAACTTATGTACAAATATTATTTCCTTCCAGGAACAAGGCTGCACAAAAATAGCATCAAATGCATTTAAGATTTAGGTACAATGAATTTTAAGATTTACAATGTGTTCAAACAATGGAAGGAAATGCATAGAACAAAGAGATCATTTAAAGATACCTAAAAGGAAAAGGATCGAATTAAAGACAGATACTTTTCCGCATTTTAGTGAAATAAATAACGTATCCTTTACATTGTGAGAAAAATTGATAAATATGTGATTTAAGTTATTTTAATGAGAGGAAAATGCCGATGACAAGAAAAATCGAAGACCGGTGGTTCCTTTGAGTCTTTTTTGTGTCCGTCAGCCAATAGCTTCAGCACCACGAAATTTGTCTTTGCTACTTTTAATAAATTGTTGATCTACAAAACAAAAACAACCGATTAAATAGTAAAAATAAATATTCTAAACTAGTTCTTTATTGTGCAATTATAAATTTATATTTTTATAAACTTACTTCGTTTTCTATTAAATTATTTGATGGATAAAGCAACAATGCACGTTCCAACATATTTCTAGCATGATGAAAATTTCGACAACCGGCAACATATTGTATTTCACTGGTAACTTTTTCCTACAAGAATAAAAGTTAAATTCAATTTATCTGTTTAAAACATTAAGAATAATGTTTTAAAGTGCAATTTCTATGTATTATGATTTAAAAGATATAAAACTGATTAAATATTATACTTACATTTCTTTTATGCATTTGAGCATTTGTCATGTCCAGAAATTCTTGATAATGAACGGGCGGTGGCGTTAACAAAGATGAAAACGGCAATAATCGATGCTCATATCTCACCCGCTCAGAATCGAACTGTATCTCTGGAAGCGGAATTTTTTCATCCATGCGAAAACCGACTAGAGCCTGAAAATGTTATAACTTCTTTATTATACACCGAAAACTGTATATCCTTTATTTGCAAATTTTTCTTTAAAATGTGTGTAACTTACTTTATAATATCCGCCACATATATTTTGCAAAGCCTGGTACATTAATATCTCCAAATTATACGGTCTAGGCGTCGATTTCTTCTTCTTATTCTTAGAGCTCTTTTTGCTTCTACCCTTATGAGTATCATTGTGTACGTCCTGCTCCGCTAAGAACGTATCAGCCCGTGTAATCGCAGATACGAGCCATCCGTATAGAAATTCATATAGATACCAAAAGATATAGTGGTACTCGTGCACCGAATACAACTCGAGCTCGAAACCACTTAATAGATACATGACCATCACACGCAGCGTGTGATATAAAATCCAGGTACCAAAACAGGCCAAGTGAGGCCTTGGTGTATCACTTTTTAAAGATAGAGTGTGTAAATAGCCATCAACTCTCTCCGCCTAAAATATAAAACATGTATTTCAAATTTTGAACTTATATCTATTTTGTTTAAAAATATGCTTTATTTAAAATGGAATTGCTAATGTTCTAATGTCGTAAAAAAAAACTCTTTTAGATAGAATGAATAAAAGGGCTGACAACGACAGATGTTATAAGAAAAAAACATGTAGAAAGTATAACTTAAAAAATTCCACAATTCTTACTTCATCTTGCAGCGTCGCAAAGTCTTCTAATAAATGTGCCAATTTATCTCTTTGTCTTGCCCTATTATGTCCACTAAGCTGCAACAGGTTTCCGAATAAGCCGACACAATGCGACAGAAAGCTGTCGACGTACTCCTTAGCCTGGTGATTCTGAAGCAACGTACTTTTTGGCAACAACACAGGTGGTGCGATGAAATTTCGCGCCGCGTCTCTCAGAACATCGGCGAAATTGTGAACACCGAATACGCGATTAGTGATAGGCAAGTAAACGATTTGTAGCATAGACCTGGACAATATGCACGGACTCTGACGCGAAAATTCCAAGAAAAAATCCTAAAAAGAAATTCGTTTAAGTTCGATATAAATTCAGCACTGATGAAGAAACATTAATTAATGGCTAATTACCAAGGCCGCGTGAAATCCGATATGACTTGTGATCTTGGTAACCATTTTGAATCTGTTTATCAATTCGCTTAAATATTCCAAGGCATCTATCCTTGGCTTAATTTTCGTGTATCGAGGGAACGTCGGTGGCAACAATCTTTGATTTACCATCGGATCAAATCCCATAATGTTTGGATGATTAGCTGCATGTATAATTGAAAATAACAAATTATACTTTCTTGCATAAATATTGCTCCTCATATAAGAGAAAGTCACGTAAGTATCAATTTTTCATAAAAAGGTAACCGATTCCAAGTTCATGAAAATTATGTATAGTGAAAAGGGAAATATATAATATTGCCAATGTATACTTACAAACTTCATCAGCTTTTTCTCCGCGAACTACCGTTGAAATCATAATATTAAGCATATCGGAACAATTTGACAACAATCTCTGGCAATCACTTAAATTCTGTTGCAACTGCTGCTTCCGGCCCATCAATGTTAACACTTGATAGAACATTTTGGTAAATCGGATCCTCGCATAAAGTGCACATCCATCGTTATACTACGAGAAAATATTATCAATAAAGTCACAGTCATAGATAAATATAACAAAATAATAATCATACGTAAAAAGATAGATGTGAAAGTAATAAAGTAAGTATTAAAATTAAAGAATAAGACATATGATCTTGAAATCTAAATCTAAACAAAAGAAAAACTAAAAGTTACAAAGAGATTTACCTCCTTCTCAGATTCGACATCGACGAGTTTTATCCGACTTTTCCGATGAAGTTCCTCTTCAACTTCCCGCAACATCGATATCGTCTTTTGTTCTGTAATATCTTGCTGTAATCTATAACCATAGGTAACGCTCTGAAAATCCTCCTCTTCAAATACCAAAGCTTTATTAATGCAGTCCTTAATTATCTCTATTATCTTATATACTGCATAACAGAAGGTCTTCAAAGGCTTATCTAGTATTTGCGCAGGCTGATGCAAATACAAGTTCGTGAATACGGTTTGCGCAAGACTATGTCCCTCCAACCAAGATACTATACACGCATATGTGGAGTCTATTATCCCTATAATTTCGGCGGGTGTAAAGTTGTCCAGTTTGATCGCGCCTGAATCGACCGCTTGGGTAAAAGTGCAAGGCTTGTTGTTCCCCCGATTGCACAACATGCCAGCATCCATTTTCGGATCCATCATCTCGATTGCAGACATGGCCTCAAATAACCCGAACAGCTCATCATGTAATAATTCTCCCAGTTCCAACTCTGAATGCAGAATGCAGAACAATATATTGACACACATCCCAAAAATAATAAATGTAAAATATTGTTACAATTAATATTAATTTTATTTTATTTTATTTTTATTTTTAGAGATTAAAACAAGTTCATAATTCGATCTTAAAAATTTCTTATTTAATATAACAATTCTATTCTGATATATATTCTATGATACAGTGGTGTGCAATTTTTTATGCTCGCGACCCCTTTCCTCAGAAATTTGACGCAACATTAATTTTTTTAACATTCATATAAATAAAAGTGATATATAAGGATAATTATAATTTAAGAAATTAGTCGTTTTAATTTATGTAAAATTTAATAATTTTTTTACATTCTAGTACACGTAGTTTTTATAAATGAAATAAAATTGTACATTAATACATATTAAGAGTAGAAAAAATTTTGCAATCACATTATAAATTCGATACACATTCCTCATAAACTTTACATGCAGGATGTATTTTCTACTTATTTGCTTAGGCTTATATTAATGCTATATTTATGTCAACATTTATGTCAAATAGATTTTGATAAGATTAAATCAGAAAATATAAACACAGAGAGAAAAGAGATTAACATAAAGCGAGGGAGCTTTTGTTTTGTAATATTTAGATATTATAATTTGCGATTAGATCTAACATATTTTTTAGAATTCACAAATTAAAGAAAAGCATATAAGGTATGCAAATATAATATTAAGATATTAGGGAGAAAAACACTAGGCAAAATGACATGATTTAGATTGACGATAAAGCAACGTTGATAAAAATCAAGACATTGTAACAATAATTCACAAAAAATTCAATGACTACGAAATACAAATATATATGTATGTACATATGTTACAATTGAAATACGTTTTCTTCTCAAATGTTTTTTTATTTTTTTTTCCTACACAGAAAAGATAAGAAAAGAAAAAAATAGTTAAAAATTAATATAATAACGAGATAGAATCATAATTTAAACGCTACGTTTATAATATAATAAATCATTAAACAAATCTGGAAAATACTTAAATTTAAAGAGAGTAGCCTATTTAAAGAAAATATCTGCTTTTTCTTTTCATTTAAACCTTCTTTTTACTTCTGCTAATTTGTTTCCTTTTTCTCTATCTTATTTCAAACATGAAAAGTATGTAAAAATACCGAAAATGAACAGAGAGGTTCGATTCTTGAAGTCATTCGCAAGAGAAATGTATGTGCAGATTCTGCCTCTTACAGAAAAGTTGCAAATTGGCTATATTGTTCGTACGGAATTTGCGTATACGTTTACCCTGCAAATGGGTTCTATCGCTGAACTGGCAGTGTGCTAGTTCAAGAACTGTACATACACTGGGTCAGTTTTCTACCGCTCAACTGGCTGCGCTAGTTCAGAGTTTGTCTCTTCTACTCCACATTGAAAGGAAACGGATAAGCTCTGAACTAGTGCCAGTTCAGCAACAGAAAACTGACCCATTGTGTACATACACTAGCCATAATTAAGGGTCTTTTACATAAGTTTCTCACACTTCAATGTATATGTACGTAAACTTCTCGGAACTAGCAGCCAGTGTAGCAATAGAAAACAGGTCCCCAACGTTCATAAGACAAGGCCGCAGGAAAACTCGCAGAGAAGAAGAGAGCGCGTGGGACAGGGTGAACGATAGTCGAGTTTAGGACAAGATAACGATCGGTTTGGCAGTCAAGTACCTGTGATCGCCTCGAAGAACTCTTGAGTGATGTCCACCCAGTTATGCGCGACCTGGTCGAATCTACAAGACAAAAGTAGGAAGACGCAGTTAAAAAATACCGCCGTACGGTGTGCGAGACACAGCGCGGTTAGGTTAAATCGTCATCGAGCGTCGCGACGCTGGCACGACGGACCGCCGCGTCCATCGTTCACCAGCGATCCGCGAACGTGGCTCTCCACCGCGATTCGTCCGCGTCGAAACTTACGATAAATCTTTATCCTCGTTCATATCAATTGAATTCTGATCCTCCACCGTAGTCGCCATTATTGTGGACGATTGACGATTTATATTTCTGTCACCTCGTCGTAGATGTCTGATTGTACTGGATTGTATGTACATACGGATTGTACCACTCCGTTCCGTTGCCACTTGCGCCGAAAGTGGCCGAAAGTCCCTGAGAAACGCTAGCCTATCTCATGCGAGAGCGAATCTAGCGATAATGGCCGTATCCAGCCGAACCGCCGAACCTCCGCTAGCTAAGCCGCTAGGTAGCAATTGAATGTGATTCGTTCTTTCCTTTGGATCCAACCAATCACACTTAATTGCTACCTAGCAGCTTAGCTAGCGGAGGTTCGGCAAAACGCAGCCAATTGAAGGATTCATCACACCGCGTTCGACGTTCCGACCGATAATGCTAGGTCTACAATGGACGCGTTCAGCAGACCAAGCCGCTGAGTAGCAGTCGAACGTGATTGGCTCTTACTTTTAGAACCAACAATCAACGTAGATTGTTGATAAGACGAACTCAACAGTATCTGCTGAACGCGGCCAATGCGAGTCGTAAAGTCGTGAGTCGTAAGAATTGACCAATCACAATCGAATTTGAGAAAAATAATCGACTGTGATTGGTCAATTCTGACGACTTACGACTTTACGACTCGCATTGTAGACCTAGCATCAATCCTCCATAACTAGAGACCTTATAATTAAGAGTCTGGCCATAAGTCCCCCTTGTCCAACTTTAATAAGGATAGATTTAAACCAAACTCCGATTAATGTGTACTTCTACCAATACAGATCAACTTTAATCTCAATTTAACTTTGCTTCTTATCTTTTTTTTAATTTTTTAAATTGAAAAAGGATAAAAAGTGAATTAAATCGGTAGAATTGGTAGAAAGAGCCACGCACGTTCGACTGCTACTGAGCGGCTTGATATGCTGAACGCGCCCAATGTTTATATAATAATAAATTAAATCATATTCAAATTATCGTTCACATGATACCTACTTATCTTTTTTGACATAATTAATATTACACACAACTGTCAAAATATGCTATGACAGCCGCTTACGAAGTTAGCGCGGCAACAGAATCAATCAGCATCGCGGAAAAGAGCCAACAAAGCACGTCGAGACTTTCGAGAAGACTTCGAGAGATGCGAGTATCAATTTAACATGCCTTTTTTTTTAGAGAAAAAAGGATTGAAGTTACATTTGTGTGTTTATCAGCGCTGCTGAATAATGTTTTTAGTTTTTGGAAAAATTGACGTTATATATAGTTGAAATCAAGGCATTTTCACTGTCGAAAGTTTAAAGGCGGTATACGTGATACATCCTTAAAGTTTATCTTTAGATTCTCCGTAGCCAATGAAACGAGTCGTTCAGCATCTAAAGATAAACTTAAGACAAACTTAAACTTAAATATAAGATTTGACTATATGAATACCGGCCTAAAGTTTAATCGAGGTCGACCTGAAGCTTGCGGCGCATCTTTCTCGCGTTGGCATCTTGCCGACCGACGATCAATCGTTACAAACTTCACGTTTGTCACTAGAAATCCTAATCGCGCGCGAATAATCCCGGTCGCGCGTTGCTTTTCGTCCTTGAAACGAAACGCGGCCTCCGGAGTAATCGGAGATCGGAGTTCGGAGTCGCTCGTCCACATTCGTCGTATACATACACCCGGAGCTCGCTCGACGGGGGTAAGACGAGGGGGCAGGGGGGTAAAGCAGAACGGACCCGGACGGAGCATCTGGGGAAATCTGGCGCCTGGCGCGGCGGCCGTGGTGCGGTGCGCGGTAGCGGTGGTAACGGGTCATAACGGCGGCGGTGCGGTAGTCGGTAGTCGGTAGTGCGTGATACGTTCTCGTATCAGTCGGAGTCGTTCGTTATTTCGCGGCGTTGAACGTGTTGAAAAACAGTGTATTATAGTAAACGTCGCGGTGTGTGCGTCGCGTCGAGACTCGAGTGTCGTTTTCCGTCTCGTCGGCATCGCCGCCGAGGGAGAGGGACGAGGAGAAACACAGTGCGGTCCGTCGCGTCGTAAATCGTCCGCGATCGCCCCGAGAACTGTTCGAAGCCGGTGTTGTTACGTAGTACCTCAGCGCGGACCTCCTTATTGCGCGCCTCGCCTCGCCTAGTTTCTCGTCCCGTCCCGTCCCGTCTCGTCTCGTCTCTCGTTTCGTCGGCCCGTCCGTCCGTCCGCCCGCCGTTGCGTCGCCGTCGTCTCGCCGAAACGCATAAAAGTGCATGCTACCGTAGGTTGACAGCGGGATCTGCGCGCCTTCACGGCACACGGCGGAGGATGTTGGATCGCGACACGGCGATACATCTCGTCGCCGGAGGGTGGGTATTATTTTCGACCAGCGCGCGCGCGCGCGCGCGCTGTATGCATGTGTTATGTATATGTACAGAACATATGCGTTTCGGGCCCGGCCCGGCCCGGCCCGGTTCTGCGTTCTGCGTCACGCCAGTCTTGGCAGGTTCTCGGTTCGATCTCTCCTCCGCGCGGCACGTTCGATTTATTATTATATTACTTAGTATCATTGTTATTATTTTATGTTACGCGATCCTCAAAACCGGAGGACCGCCTTTCCCGAGAGGTCGCCTTTAATCGGGAGCGCATCTCACGTGTACACAGGGTGCCCCGAAAAAACCTACCGCGCGTATTTTCTACTTGCGACCGTATTTTTCTTTTTAACTCGGTTTTCCTGACTCGTTATCGATTCTTCTTCGAGAACATCTGACGACCGGTAACTCTCCGGGTGTCACTGAAGATTATAGGATTCTTTCACACTTCAGTCTAATCTCTAATGCGTAACTGCACAGGGTGAAGTCACTGAAACGTTCTTAGTTTTTGCATCAGGATTGCGTCATTCACGTTGGTTAGCACCGTTAGATTTCTTTGCCCTTTCATATTTTATTGGCATTGTACAAAAGAAAGTCAGACGCACACTGATGACTAAATATTAAATTTAATTCAATTAAATAGCAAACAAATTTTACGAAGATATTTTTCACTTGCGTACACATGTATAAAAGTTAGGAAGGTGTATTGCTAAGTTCTCAAAAGTACTTTCAGATTTAAAAGCACTTTTTTGTATTTCTATATGTCAAATAATAAAATAATGTTCCCGATAGTGAAATTGTAAGAAGTAAATAAAACTGTTTTTCTGAAAAAGTTTATTTGTGCCAACTTTGTGCAAAGTTTTCGTAACAACTCGTTTATAAATAATAAGAGAAAACACTCGTTTATATTTTTTTCGAGTGTGGACACTTTGATCGATTAGACAATCTGACGATAATTACAAAAAAAAGTTTAACATTCTGAACATTCAACGTTAAAAAAAGTTTTTACCAAATCTCGCTTTTATTTTCGCGAAAGAAAAGTAAACCACAATTTAATTAAAGAAACCAAGATTGGAACGTCCATGAGAGAACTGAATTATCTTATTGATTAAAGTTTTAAATTGAACACAGGAATTTTCAGCTTTTCTATCCATTCAAAAATTTGCACAAGTATCCCGGATTAAAATTTAAAAAGCGCGGTGTGGAGAAGCAAAGGAAAAGCAAAGACACTTCCCTTGAGTCTACATCGCGTAGTTTAACGCGAATATAAGTACCTACAACCTATACAATTGTAAATACAAGCAGGCATCTTCATAATATAAGCGCGAAAACGAGATAAACCGATGTCGCCGAGGGCGCGTAGTTTATAAACGTATATTAGTCCCGGTCTACACAATAGGTGTTTTAAGCCCTAAGTTCTAAGAAATTGACCAATCACAGAGTCAATTATTCTCAAATTCAACTGTGATTGAACAGTTTCTTAAGGCTTAGGGCTTAAAACACCTATTTGTAGACCGGGACTTGGTGCGATAAAATCAACTCGTGTCTCTTTTCGGCACTTGAAACAGTTATTGAAACGTATGTTATTGAGACGCTTCAATTTACTTTTTTTTTTGCGTCGATTTTAATCAGCGTGAAACAAAATAAACCTCCATCTTACGTCAATACTTCGGAATCTTCGTCGCCAGTTACAAATAATTATCAGTGGGTACGGCAATAACATATACGTATGTGAAGGCCTGTTGCTGCGAGTGTCTGATGATCGTTATTCTTGTCGAGACGATTTTATTGAAGCGACGCACGGGACGACGCCGCACGTGGTCGTCAACTGCGACGAAATTGTCGGGCAATTATCTTTAGCTTAATTAACGAGCTACATTCGATCGCACGCATGTCGTTTACGCAGTCCGCGGTTTTTCTAGATCATGTATCTATATCATGTAGAAAATCCAACTTATATGGTGAAGATTTCTTTCGTTTCTAACAATTATTAAATTAAATAGTGCTTAATTTCTGGACATACGTCAGGTTCTTATCGACGTAGTAATTTATTTATTATCTCTGCTTTTTAGAGAATAATCGCGCGATGTGCGCGATAAAAAGAGGCGCATATACGTAAAGCCTGAGGCTGCACATTACTGATAACCTTAACTGATTGTAATTTAACGATTGGTGGCCTTTCCAGTTTTCGATAGATAAGACTGGTTTCTCGCCAATATCGTTTAACCCCAATCGGCCAAATCTGCTTTCTCTCTCTCTTTCTATCTCTTTGTTTATATTATGTAACATCAGCATATTATAGACTTTGTGTATTATAGAGAGATATTGAATCAATATGATAACCGAGCAAACGGAATATAATGCAGGAGAGACACGTAATAATGTTTTTAATATGATGGTACATCTGATTAATTTATTAATGGTTAATAATGGATAAAGGGATTTAAATTGATTTTTGTTCTTTGATTATGCTATTCTAAACACAATCCTTAGCACAAGTGATTTTCATTAATTCATACTTTTAATTTCGTCGTTTTGTACGTTGAATCAATAGCTACGACAAACAAAGAATAATGGTAATAAACAATAAACGGAATATTATACTAATTAAATTACTTAATAATAACGAATGAAAAGTAGACTGACCAAGATTATTTGCAGTCAATTAATTAATGTTGATCATTTGCACCCAGATCTATATTTTGACGTATTTGTATTGTGATAATATATATTCCAGTATATATATTATATATAGTAACATACATATATATATAATAGTATATATATTCTTGTTCGTGTTATTGTTTGCACCTAACGCATTTCGTAAACGATGCCAGATTGGTCGTCGGCTGAGCCCGCAACTGGCCTTCCCAATGCCGAAATACAAGACTGCTAGATCGCGTGTCAGGTCGCTCGGAAAAGGAATTCGACGACGTAGTTATGTTAAACGTGTTGGGCGTCACGTATTTACGTTTCCTACCTGTCCCTGTTTCTGTCCCTGCGCGGCGCACACGTGTCCACGCGCACGTAGACACATTTTTTTTTTCTGCAAGCTTTCCTATTTCTACGGTGTCCTCCAAGCGGCTATAACGACCATCCGCAATCGAATCTTCGATCAGGGAATATCGACTCGAAATAATCCAGAGCAGTCATGCCTTGAAACATATATGACAAAATGGGTTTAGATTGCGTCATACGTGTATAGCTTTACGCCCAGAAGGAGAAAAAGGGATCATATTTTATGACGCGACACGTACGATAGAATCATGTAGGATTAGGATACAGGATTCGGTGCGCGCTTAAGAAAGTAATTACGAAACTCGCGAACTGTTTGCTACGATTTAAGTAAGAGTCTACTTTTATTGCGGCACAAGGTTGTGTTTGTTAGTGGAATTCTATCCGATTAGTTTACGTCATCTTGAAAGACCGTAAGCACCCTAAATCATAGAATCGAGATTCGTAATTTTACGCTGGTACAGATTCAACGACGAATCGTCAAGCTTTCGACTTTCGACGCTAAATATCTTGATATCTTCAAACTTAAATTAAACTTCCAGTTAGATTTAGTCCAAAGTTATAATTCATGAAGGATCGAGTTTCGTTCTTCAGACTTCACTCTACATATTCTCAAGATTTATATTACTGAAATTTATAATTTTCTGTAAAACCCTGGTAGAAATGTCATGCATTTTTTTATCAGTTACTGGACAGTTTATTAACTTCTGTCTAATAACTGAGAAGTAAAATTACTTGGGATTCCAATCAAGATGTAACGCTTTTCCTTCGGTTACTGCGCACAAAAGATGCGCAAAATCTGAACTTATTTACTGAACAATAACAGGACAGCTAGTAAATGAACAATTCAATTGATTAATAAGCAAACCTAATACTGATCGAGAAATGGACAGTTTTGCCTTAGTAATATTTTATTGCTAAATGTAAAATTTTGAGGTTAATGAGAGTCATAATGCAGGAAATCTTTCATGCGTAATATATATTATACTAAAAGTAGCGGTATAATATAATACATATTATATACCGAAGATGTTTTGTAGTATGACACTCTCATTGACCTTATTTTTATATTCGGATTGCATATGTCATGAACACCTTTACATTTTTCTTCAAAAATTTCATTTTTAAGGATTAGTTTTATATATAAGTTTTACTTTTTATATCATTAATATTATTATTATCAGAATATTTTGCTCACCTCCAATCATAGCCTTATTAGTTTTCATTTCTGATACTAATAAAACTCTATCAAGTTCTTGTCCATTTCCTACGCAGTATTGTTACACTAATGAGAATGCAGTAATACTAGACAGTAACTAGAATAAGGGTGTCTAGGAAAACTGCATGCATACATTTCTACCAGGCAACTACTGTTTTTAAATTTTTTGATTCAGAAACTAAGAATTAAATTTCTGATACCTGTTATTAATAATTCTATAAATAACATTATGGCGCTCGATGTGTCGTTTCTAAACCGGCATATCGATCTTACGATATCGAATCAAGTTTCCTCTTTTTTTTTATTCAGAAGTAGATCAATTGAAAGGTCAAGTAAGTAAACTTATGTATTACCAGGGACTAGCATTTCTTGCTGTGAAACAGAGAATAGTTAAACGACTTATTTGCCTCAAAAAACGCGTTGGAAATTCCACTCTATATACGTTTACGCGAGCGTTACTTCTATAGTAACTTTCAATAATTCACTCGTTTACGCGGAGTGAACATAGTGAGTATCTGACAATGAAACTTCGTAAGTCTACACTCCTTATATATTAATAGTCAGAAACTATATAGATAATAGCCGTAATGAATTGGAAGCTCTTGTTTCATTTGCCATAAATTGATATAATGGTGTTACAGTTAAGGACTGATTGTAAGCTCAGAAAACTTCTTTATCGATTGAATTAACGGAAGAAATATGTTGCTATATACATATCGCTATATTGAAATTTGTTATTCGAATTAGCAGAGTTAGCATGCAAATTTTCGATCAGCCAGAATATAGATGCGCACCTTTTCAGCACGGAAAGATACGCGGATTTATTACGCGCGACATGTGAATCGGACGCTAATTTATTGTCACATCCATTGGACTGGATAAAAGGTCCGACTATGCAATAGCGACTTTGAGAGCGTATTAGGCTAGTTAGGGGATCCTCGAGGATCAAAAGTATTTTTCTCCATTGAATGAAAGTTATATGCCCGCAGGTATATAATTTGTTTAGAAGGCTTTAAATTTATTACAAGATGTTGTATTTTTTTTTAGTCTTATACATATACAAATATGCTTTGATCAATTTCATTGTAGTATTTTTCCAATGAAAACTACACATTATTCCTTGCAATTTTCAAATTTTTGCTGTTGAGTATTTTCTTTTATCTGAGGACGAGCGTGGCCTAGTAGACAGCGCACTGGCCTATTGAACCGAAGTCCCGGATTCGATCCCCGATAGAGCTACAATAAAAAAAATTATATTCGCTCGTTCGTCTCTCGGAAGGCAATGGCAAACCACCGAGAGTATTCTTGCCATGAAGACTTCTCTAAAAAGAATATAGCCGTTCAGAATCGGCGTCTGTAGATCCCATATACAATGTGTACAATGTACGTGCGTAACACATGTAATATGAAGAGAAGTCATAACACGTTGCAACGATGAATACTGCACTAACACTGCTAATTATTTTACGACGCGACCAGAGGTGACTACGATAAGTCTAATTGGAAAGATTCGCGACATCGTGTCAGTGAAGTTCTGCGTGAGAGTTGGCGCCAAATAAATATTGATATTCCTGCTTTGTACGAATCACGCGATATTTCTCATGCTTTTACCGTTATCTTAACAATTATTTATAGTTTTTATCTCGCTATAATTTCTATTCAGATAAGATAAGTTTGAAAATTAAATTACACCTGCAGGGAGCATTTTGTTCTCTCGAGGTACACTTTTTGTTCTGTGTTTGTAAACATTATAAATTATAATTATAATCAGAACTTTATTATAATTATCGCGTCGTAAAATTTAATTATGCAGACAGTTGTAACCTGCGTAATGAACGTTCCTTATATCTTCTGGGAGAAAATAACGAATTTCTTTTTCTCCGTCAATTCTACACAAACTTTAACAAAGTTAAACAGATAAAGTTGATAGAAAACATAACTATATATATCTACACATTTACAAATATATATAGTATACGTTTATTATTGATCAAATATACATATACATAATACACAAGATTTAATTAATTAAACATTATACAATATCGTGTACAGTTGGGGACAGAAAGGTTGTCTGGTTGAGTTCCCCAAAATCTCCCATTTGGAAGTGGATGAGCACTAATGCACGTAGCTTGTGCAGTGATTCATCATAAGAGCAGACAAACAAGATGTCAAATATATTAAAATGTTAAAAGAATTAATTGGTGATTGCTGACACGTGGTAGCTGGATATTAAATATAAACAGGATGCGTTTCGAAACTCCACCGGACAACCTTCTGTCCCCCAACTGTACAGTTATGATAGCAAAATAGCGGTATCTTTATGGATATAAGAAATTAGCAATCATGATCGCAAATAGATATAGCAACTGACGAGATTGTCATAAAGCTTACGCTAATCCCCACTAATCTCTCTCTTTTTTTTTTATTTTGCACAGAGTGGCCGGCACGGCAGGAGCAATAGTAACTTGTCCGCTGGAAGTGGTAAAGACCCGACTGCAGTCGTCGTCTTCCGGCTTTAATCCGCCGGTGAGCAAAGAATTCACATCTGGTCATCCGACATGCAAGGGTTCACCGACGCCCGAACAACGCCGGAGGCTATGCACTGGATATCCCAGGTAAATTAATCGAAGAAAATCAATTCTCGATTAAGCGTAATTATTTGTAATAAGTAATTTGCGATTTATTTCAAGGTTTTATGTTATTAGCTAAAAACTTTTATCTGATATGTGGTATGCACGCGAGAGCGAACTATTAAAATTCTTGAGAGACTACACAGAACTCCGACAAAAATGTTAAATAAAATGTCAGCGGAAATTTTTCTCATCTTCGTGAAACTACTTGACAATTTTTCGATAAATAAAATCTCGTCGAGACGCTTTGATTTTTTTTTATTTTGTCCAATTCGAGTGTTAAGAATAAATCGTTAGAGGAGCTATCCGTAATTCTGAAAGATTTTTGCGAGAGATTTTTCAGCCAGCTTGGAAAATTTTCACTCGAGAATTGAAAAATCGCCAGAAGATGTTCAGTCTTTATTTTTATCGTTTCGAATGTCAATGTGAAGTTGCAAGTATAATATTCTCTTTGAATCTCGGAAACTTGACAACTCTTTCAATAATATCGAAACTCTAAAAATATAAAATGTTAACTTTAGATGTAATTTTTTACCATATGTATATTAGGCGATGATTCTACGAATATACAAAAGTTGAATTCGATCGAGCGGTGTGCGTACCCGCCGGGAAAAAAGAAGCGTGTTTCTAAACGTAGCTCTCGGTTTCTTTCACGTCCAGGTATTCCAGTCACTTCGTAGCTCTCTCGCATTTCGGTGTCTCGACCTCACCCCCGGACTCCTCCCGGCACGCGCCGGGTATCTATCAGTGCTTAAGGTACATCATCAAGAATGAGGGTGCACGAGGATTGTTCAAAGGCCTTGGTCCGAATCTCATTGGCGTGGCACCTTCCAGAGCTGTCTACTTTTGCGCGTACTCCAAGAGCAAAGTCGCGTTTAACGCGATTCTACCTCCCGATACTCCGATCGTTCACGTCTTCTCCGCGTCCTGCGCTGGTAAGACCACGCTATTCCAATATTATTATACTAAATATGTATGCCGCGGTATATATTAAAATCCTCGTCTATAATAAGGTTTAGTTTTGCGTTCCCTAAACGAATAATCGGTCTTAATAATAATTTCGATTCTGGGATGTATATAGGCGAGAATTAGCTAAGCCAATTGTTTTATTTTTTGACAATTATAATTTTCATGATTTTTTAATATTTTATACTACAATTAGACTCTAATTATAATATTTTTTATATTAAATTTAATAATTTATAAAATACTAATTATATGTTTTTTACACTATAGCATTTGAGATTTAAATGTGTCATTCTTTGTGCTATGTTATCCTTCTATCTATTCGATTTTAATCTCTTCTACTCTATTCTTTGTTTATGTTAATTATTCGTACATTTTCTGCATTCTGTTTTGATCAAAACCGTCTCATTTAAATATAATCATGAAATGCAATCTGGCTTTCTTTTTTGCTTTTAAACACTGTAAAATCAGTGACAACGTATATCGACTAATGGTGAATATAAAATGAGTCACAGTATTAACATATCGCGCGATAATGTTATATAACGATTATTATCGAGCGCACATATTTATTCATAGATCGATATAGGTATGTCAGTTCAATACAATACTGTTACATATACAATATTGTTACATTATGATCGTTAACACATGTAAAATTAATCTTTCCGTGTTGTCTACTTTGAACCCATTCGCGTTTTCGTCTATGAAACGATCGTAGAGTGTTTGCGCTTATTACGCATTTACTCCGCTGAAAATTACAGCACTACGCTACGTATATAAGTATCGCCGCTCTATATCTCTCGCAGCTATTTTTCATTGATTAACTACTATTTTAGTATCCATGCTATGGAGATAAACTATTTTTTTATTCCATCATGACCTAATATCCGCTAACTAAGACTTGATAATTAAAATAATATAATTAGAATAAATCTTTAAAAACTGAATAAATGTGATATAAATAGCTTTTCGTATCAAAAGTCGCAATGTGATTTTATATTTCTGCCGCAGATTTTGAAAAAATTAATTGTCGAAGAAAACACGATTTGAAACTTATCAAAAGAATGTTTAAAATACTGAATCTCTAAGGATTGTTTTGCGATAAAGTTTGATCTGCATTAGATTACTTTTATTTCTCATACATCGTATACTATCTCATAACAATACTATCTCTTCTCACGATTTATATTCTACCGCGAGAAACGTAACGTGCTGACCTTGATGATAAAAAAATGAGCAAAAGACTAAAAAGAGCTGTAAGCCCGATTCGTTCGAGAATATTGCGCCGTGTCTCCGTTATTATGTTTCCCTCGACAAATCCAATCATCGAAGCGGCGATAAACGCGCGATTAACGATGGGGGGAAAAGTATTCTGCGCGTCATTCATACGTTTATCTTTAATGGATATATCGGAGCGCGGACATAGCGTTTGACGCCGCAGCTCGAACTCCTTCGATGTCGATAACCTACGAGGATACTCGGTAGATATACCTGCTGGTACAATTATACGCGCGCTTTACTCTCACTCTTCTTTATTCTTCGCTCATTCCCATCAAATGTCCTCGAGATGATGGTCAACGCAGATAATGTTCTTTATGTAAAGACCATTAAATTTTTTCTAATATTAGCAAGTCATTAATAACATGACAGATCATCCTTCTGTTGAAGATAAAACAGTTGCTGAGAAGAAAGGATTGAGTTCTATAAATTGATTTTTAACTACGTCTAAACTCTATCTTCGCAAATTAAAATATTATATTTTCTTTCTAGTAATATATATAAATAAATAATTGCCAAGTAATTTATATCTAATTGGAAGTTATGATTTTAATCGCTAAAACACAATGAGATATTTAACAGCTAAACGTTTTAAACAAAATTTTTTCGAATAGGTATAGCATTAAAGATTTTTTACATTTTCTTTGAGAGATAATTTTCAAAATTGTTCCAAATATAATTCTGTTTATGATATATTAGTATAATTATAAAGTGTAAAGTATTTATACACTAAAAGATTCAGTTAACTAATTATTCAGATACATTCTTCTAATATTTAACGATTAGTTTTATTCTGGTTTAATTGTTTCGTGAGCTCAGTGTTTCGTATATCGTTCGCATACGCTGAATTGTTACGCAACGAACGTAGCTTGAAAGAAACAGGAAATAAAACGTCGCGATGGAAAATCGAACCTAACGATTTTGTTATACATATTTATTATCTCATGCATTTTGCTTCTCTCTCGAGATTACCGCCCGAAATAGCCGCCTCTCACAGAATGAGGGTATTGCGTAACACGGCAATGCACTTTCCGATACGAACTTCCTCCTTCCAATTACCTACGTAATACGAATGGTTTGCGCTCGTTCAGAGACACCCGATAAATTATAGTCAATAAGACCATTTCGCGGACAATAAAGAGTTTATCATTCAGAATGCTGACTTTCGACCTGAACACGATCCGCTTATTGTAGATCTGTTCGCAGGGGAGCCACGCGATTGGCGCGTGTGCCTCTTCTTCTCCGCGATACGATTGTTTTATCATTTGCGCCGCTTTTGCGTAGGTACAGACTGCTCAAGAATTTTTTAATCGCAGACTTTTTTCACTCGTTCAGACTCGATTTTAGTAGAAATTTGAACGTTATTCTCAAGACTTCTCTATTCACGATATCACATGGTTATAATGATAATTATACACATTATAATTTATTTATTATATAGGATATTTCAGAAAAAAATTATATTGAGAATAAATTGTTATACAGGATAAATAGATAAAAATTCCCATTATATAGATGTTTCAAAGACAAAAAATTTATTACATTTTGATTTTATAGATACGAAAGTTTACATGGTTGTCTAAATTTTGCTTCAAGCATGATAAAATCAAAATTTCATCAAGTAATAGAACAATTCTCAATCAGTTAATCGCGAGAATCCCATTTTTAAATGCTTGTAATACAAAATCTAAATCTCGATGATTTGTAGAAATCCAAAACGGTCCAAGGTTAACTTGGTAATAGCACTTGATATTTTTTCGATATTATCGTTATCATTTGTATGAATCACTTATATTATAGTTTGTCAAATGAAAAAAAAAAAAGGAATTTCACTCTATTTTGCGACGGCGATATCGCCTGCTGCAGTAACTTCAACGTTCTCAATTCTTTTATTTCTATTCGCATTGCATCCAACGTTGATCGACAATCAACGATAACGACTGTTTGCTCTAGGATAGGATCTATAATCTCTAGCACAATTACCGTCATTGACGGTCGAGTGTTATATTTGTATTATTCACATCTCGCATCTGCACGAGAATATACGAATCTGCGAAGAACAATCCATACGTACATTTACACACAGATAAGATGTATTACATAATGCTGTGCTAGCATATGTTTCCCGGTCAACTTTAACGGAGGGCTCGTGTAATAGCTCCTATTACTGTTTACCTTTAATGACTCGCAGTGGCTTTTCCAATCATTTTTCCTTTATTGACTCTGAATTGCTCGCAAAATAAACTGAGGTGGAAAAAAACCTGGATAGACTGATATGTTTCGAGGACAGAGAGAGAGAGAGAGAGAGAACTAAGGAGAGATAATATGTACAAGTCATTAAAAAATATAATCTATTTAGCAGCGTCTTTTTTTGCAAAACTAAGTAAAGCATTTAAGTGTAGAAGAAATTTTTTTGTTACGTATTATATGTTATATTATTAATAATTTAAAAGGTACACTTATTACCGTTTAACCTAATTTGAATACATACAATTTTAATAGTAACTGTTACTCTATGACTATATTAAATCTTTATTTATAGGCAGCGTATATAATATACGATCGAATCAAATATGAAAAATTGATACGTATCATTAAGCTAATAGAAATTTTGTTATTTCTTTAATTTTACGAACATTCTCTTGCATTGCGTTAATATTTGTGTACGTATGAGTACTCCGCATATTATTTTTCCAATTGAAGATATAAATTGTAATAAAATTTGACAAATGTGTTTAACGGGAAGTCGGAAGAAAAATCTGCATATCTTCTTTTTTATTTTTTTTACACTTTACTTTTTTCTGAGACGCATTTGCAGATTTGCTTCGACAAAACCTATTTCTAGAACAACGCATTTGCAGAATTTGCAGTAATCTTTTTTAGCGCAACGTGCATTTACCGGCGCCGAGATGTTATTTCGATCTGTTTACTTGCTTCCATCATCATTCACGGATGCGCTATTCAGATTCGTCATCAACATACGAATATTTACACACGCGAACAATGCAATTGTTATTCGTGCATCGTTTAACCGGAAATTTGCGTAAACAAATGATGAAAACTGCCTTCGAACGGTTACGCATTTAGTTGGCATTTTACTTAAAATTGGTTTCTCTTCGACAATACTTTGTTTCAAGAATATTGTTGTATACATCATATTTATTATCTGTTAATATTATTCAAAAGCTGAGGTGACATTTTTATTGAAACTATTGGCATTTAATTTTAGGAAGCAAGGTCTTACATATTAAATACTGACATTTTAAAATTAAGATACCAGAGATACCAGAGAGTGTTTAGGACTTTAGAATTTTGAAAGAGCATACTTGTTTTTACACTGATGAAATAGTTGCAAGCGAAAAACTTCAATGTATAGGAGATAAATAACGTGAAGTCAAATAGTGCATGAAATCCGTAGGTGCAGCTTTATGCTTAAAATACGTTTAAATATCTACTTATTTATTGTTACATCCAACCTTGAATTGTTTTTCGAATTTAGGCCCAGTTTCACAAGTGTCGGTTAACTTTTAACGTCCCCCTTAGAAAGAGACGAAGAGTGAGTTAATCTAAGGTCAAAAGTTAACCGACACTCGTAAAACTGGGCCTTAGGAAGTCACGGCAGGTGCGTATCCGACGACCTTTCTTCTTTCTCTTTGACTTCCCTTCTTCGTCTTTCCCTTTTCCTCTCCTTCTCTCTTATTCTCCTTCCTCCCTTCTGTCGCGTCGCTTCGCCGGTCGCCGGCGAGCGAGAGTGCCTCTCCGAGTGTACGTCTATTTTTAGACGTCCTCACCACGTAATTCAATGCCCGCCTTCCACGCGTCTTGCGGTCGTACGTGATCGTACGAACGTAAGCGGCATGGCAGTAGCTCTATCATCGAAGAATCATACGCCGCGCCGACGACCGCAACGGTGCGACCGAAATTGCGTCATAATTGAAGATAATGGCTGTATTCGGGAAGCGCGCTATTAGCGCTAATTGCATCATTCTATCTTTGTCGCTCATTAGGTGCAAAACAAAGATGGAATAAGCAAATAGTGCTAATAGCGCGCTCCTCGAATGCAGCCAATGTGGTGCATCAGTATTACGGAGAGGAAAGAGGCAGACTTGCTCTGTGCATCGTTTTCGAAAAGCACTTAATGATCATAAATAGGGTCATTTGTGTGTCGCATCTTGGACACGATATCGCGTTTTGTTTACGTTACTATAATCTTACACTCTAAGATTTTAGATATTTGCAAATCTTGCTTAGATAAGTTTGTTAGATAAGATTGTTTCTAGATGTTTAATACTACAAATTTAAAAAATTTTCATAAGTTTTTTAGAGTCCAAAAATTGATTTTTTAATCAGAATTTATTATTTCTAATTCATTTACAGTTTAATCTTCTATTTTTATATCTAGATACATTTAACCATCAAATTTTTCAAACTTTTTTTATTACTTTTTTTTCTCTGAGAAATATATTAAGATCTTAATGACTTAATATATAAGATCTCCTCTTCAAAAATGTTTAATAATAAATCATAACTATCTTTTTGCAAACTTTTCTCTAAAATAAAAGTTTATCTTTCTTATTCGCTTTTGCAAAAAACTCAACTCTCATTTGTCTCTCCATAAAGTAACATTATTGTTTCGGTCGTTATTGTTATATGTATCGTTTTAAAATAAAATCAAGGGAAGAGCTTATTTTTTAATTTGTTTTCCAAATATTACGTCGCGTAATATTACTTACTTCGCGCAATCATAATTTTTGTGCCGCATTTGGCCTCAAATGCTTTTGGATTTTCGTATTATCTTAATATATATTTGTTTAATATATTTTAATATTTTTTAATATATATGTTGTTAATATATATTATAGCGATTAAAATTCATATATATATTATACTTTGATGATATACGCAAAGCATGAAATTGCAACAGAATTTTGGTATGCAACGGTTGCATTTATTTCTAAATGCATTGATAATTAGCGCAATCGGTTTTTCCATACCGAGAAATTTTCCTTTGATCTTCTCTTTAATGATAGCTTTTGAATCTTTCTAATAAATGATTAATTAACTAAAGATTCTCGATATTAAAATTAACAAGTAACAAGGAAAAAGAGGCCTTGAGAGTCAGACACCATCAGTTGTGCGTGATTTAATGTTGTGTAACATTTAATTAATAATTTAATATAAACTATAAATTGTGTGCGTTTCGGCTTTATTTTGAGCCATTTTCAGCGACGCGGTGATAGATAAATTAAATTAATCTCTATAAGCTCCGACGAGCATAGAATACGGAACTGAGAGTTTCCGATGTCTTTTTCAAGGCTTCAGTTTGTCAATCTCACGTTATCCGGACTTAATTTGGTGAATTTCATTTCTCTCTTTGCCGGTTAGTTTTCAATTTTCATCTTTAGTTCGAACATTTTGCAGGCTATAAATATTAACAGAATTTTTCTCTGATATTTTCTCTTGAAAATTACACTATCTTTGTACATTTAATTTTTAAATACCTTATACTCGTTAGAGAGCTTGAGATTATTTAATTTATTTATCACCACGTCGCGTGTAGAAGACGACTCGAAGTAGAGCTGAAATATACGGTTTATAATTTATATAAAATTATTAATTAAATGTCATGCACATAACGTTAACTTGCGCATAATTAATTAACCGCGTTCGACTCTCAAAGCCCACTTTTTTTTGTTATTTGTGAACGATATTTTTGTCACGCGCGAAAGAGACTCTGTCTCCTCGGATTTAAGTGATAAATTTACGCGAGATTGCGTAATCACGATAACATAATCGATCTTCCGATGCGTTATCAAATTTTTGTTCCTCTTGCGATTAAACCGGTTTCCAAACTCGTCGAATCTCTCAAGTTTCGTATCGAGTGGAATTTCAGGTAACGCAAAAAGTAAATAAGACAAACAAGTCACCGTGCTGCTATAAATTGCGCGTTAAACGACGCGTAGATACTCGCGGTTGCATAACCTTCGTGCATTATCCACAATGTGCTCGGTATATACCTACTATATCATAAGTGGTACAATGCCCTTGCGTACTTCCGCAAGCCGGGTCTCAATGGGAATAATAAATTCTACATATTATAAAATATCCAAATATATAAACGCTGTTATTCTACGCATATAAAAGAAAATTAAGATTACTTTTTATCAAGACTGTACTAAGTTTCTTAGATCTTAATGAGGATTTTAATATGCGATAGGCGGAAAATTAAAATTGTCCGCATATCGTCTGATATGTCAAAGGTGGTTTCAGCATGCTGATAAGAAATTAAAATTAGGAAAACTTATATCCCATTACTCTTCAATTCGGAGGATTGCCTTTTATTATTCGGAACATTATAGATTTTTAAGTTTTATGATATGTATTTCCTGTAGATAGTTAATCCATTAAGTCGGCAATAGAGTGGGATATCTGAAAAGAAAAAGATATCTTAATGTTCGAAAGTGGAGGACCAGATTTTCGGAAAGAGTCTTAAATACCAATTGCGATCAGGATTGAGTTATAAAGATTTAAAACATTGCAAAAAAGCGCATAAGGGCCTCTTAGGATTTAATGGATTAATGAAGTAGATTTATTTTTTACGAAATCTCTCGCGAGCAGTCATATTTGAGATAAATTGCCGTTCTCTTTCCAAACGGGTTGACGGTAACGTTAAAAATATAAGGAAAAGTAGTGCACGTAACGATCCATTCACGAAACACCGTAAGCCGTGCGGATTCAATAAACGGTCGTTCACTTTTACAGGTTTCACCGCGTGTACATTGACAAATCCGATTTGGTTTATAAAAACCAGACTGCAGCTGGACCACCGATCGCAAAAAGTCACAGCGATAGAATGCATGCGGAGGATATATCGAAAATCGGTAAGACATTAGATCTTATTTTTTTATCGCGATTTACAATCCGTAGTATACTCGATCGGAACTGCCGCACCGATGACGTATCGAATCTTGTAAATGTAACTCTTATATTTGCACATTTCTTTAATAAATCGACAATTACTCCCCCTGGTACGATCTATAGATCTCTCAAAAACTTAAACTAAATTTTCACCACGTGAAAAAAAATGACGCGAGGGAGATCTATCTTCAAAAATATATGATCACGACGAGATGAAGGGTCAGTGAAATGAATAAAATAATTCTTACGTTCTTCTTTAAGTACATTGTGCATGTTTGCATTATTGATATACTATCTTCTTACGATATATCCTTATCGTATAAAAATGTAAATGCGTAATGTCGAGTTTATTCTTGATATGAAACTCGTATTTGTTGCTACGTGCAGATGGAAATCAAACGATTGCGTAACGTTAAATACATAATGTACATACAGTACATACATAAGCATCTTTTCCAGAACCGTTCCACCACAGAATTTATTTATTTTGTAACAGCTGATATAATTACGTACGTTAATTTATCTTCAAACGGATAATTCTGCAGTACTAATCACGCCGAGATGAAGGATCAGTGAAATGAATAAAAATAATGTTTGCATTCTTCTTTAAGTACATTGTGCATGTTGTATATTATTAATATTCTATATCTTTCTATTCTTTCTGCAATATTTTTATCATATGAAAATACCAATGTAATGTCGAGCTTATTTTTTATACGAAGATCGCATTGCTATATGCTGGAAATCAAACCATAACGTTAAATATAGAATGTACATATACATACGCGTTTTTTCCAGACTTATTCCGTAGAATTTATTTTGTAATAGCTGATGACAATAACGTTATTTCTTCTACGACGATAATTCTCTTACGTTAATTTCCCTTGAAACGAAAAATTCAGCAGTATTAGATAAAATAAGACACATCATGCATATTATGAAAGTAAGTAAGATAATGTAAAAGATATGTAAAACGCTGCAATTATATAAAACTATATATATATATGACTAAACTAGGTAACTAAAAAGCTTACTCTGCAGCTACTATTTAAAATAATGTAGTAAGTAAGATAAAAACTATTTGACTCACTTGATTTTTAAAAATACTAAAAAGTCGAGGTGAAATATTGTACACAAAAATATACCGCGCACAATCTTCTTTTTATTGATAATGACATTTTTACACACGAAGAGATAAACCCGTTGGAAAATAGATCTTTTATATTTATACTTTAATAATTCCTTCTGAATATCTTGCATAGCTGTCATTTCCTCTGGAATCGATAATTGTCTCGAATTTCCTCTTTTCGTAAAAATTGAAATTTATGCTGGTAGCTTTCCAGACCGTCGCGGTCGTTCATATCGATCGGTTTCGTTTTAGCGTCGCAAAACGTCGGAATTGCGTCGCGCTGTTCGACGAAATAATTAAGTAAGTACGTCGCGGAAACGAATTGGGAGAAAAATCTAAAACGACTAAGGGACCCGGCCGTCGCGAAATATCAACGACGATATCGCAATGGCATCGATAAGTATTTAGTGAACGCTAGTTGCGACGCCAAGATTATTTTCTCGGTCGGCGATAGGTATATAGGCGCTTATGTTGGGGCGAAGTGTGGCTTCGTCGGATATAGAACTGATGTAATCATCCTTCAATACTTATCTCGTTAGATTGCAGATATCAAAGTTTTTTTTTATATCGAAGAAGTTTTATAGTCCGAAATTCGCGAGATATATTTCAAGTATTATTACTTGATGAGGACATGTAACTTCGTGGATGCTTGATCTATAAGAATCCATTTTCTAAGAGATCTGTTATAAAGGAAAAATTATATTTAACTAATTTATAGAGATTAAACCATGCGAAAGTAATTTTTTATATATTTAACGTACAGCAAGATAATAATAACGGCGTGCGATAGTTTGTTGAAATTATTTCCGGTAAAACGAACTAGGTAACGACTTTTATTGACAAGAAACAATTTGCTTTCAATGTACGAATAACAAATTGTTCACTCTTGTCGTTTTGTCTTGTGGACACGTGTCAAATTGAACGTGTTTACTTGGAGAGAGTGACTGCACAGTTTATAATGCATACACGTACTGAAATTGCGTTCGACACGCCGGAATCGGGCCAGCTTCAAAACTGGCACCATGAATAGTACATCTGCGAATAGCATGTCCAAGCAAAAATATCTTGGAAAATTCCACGCTATGTTGAGCAACGCTCGCGTGCAATAAATAGATTTATATATCCCGTCATCATCTCGTACATCATTGCGTATGGATTCGTGCATAGAACTGGAAATACAAATTGACGTAAATGTACAAGAAACAGTTTTACATAAATAACTTTATGTAATTACAGTTTTGGTATGCTTACAAGTATATAGGAAATAATTAATGATGTTGAGGATTGAGGTCAAACTTACATGTTACAAAGAAATATGCATATAAAGTATCAAAACTACATCATTGATATAATAAATTAATATGATAAATAGTGTAAAATAGTGTTATTAATTAGAATATGACAGTTGGAATAATCCTATAACGAAAACATTTCGAATATACAGGAAGGAAATACATGTGTAGATGTTATACATATTTTTCACATTAATTGTTATAAAAATAAATTAAAAATTAACATTGCAAAAATTACGCGCAAGTTAATAAATCAGCGGTGCATACTAAATAATTCGCACACTTGACGATTTGGATGCTAAGTCGAGTTGAAAAGATGATAATTATCTGGTTATTGATGAGACCCCTTTCTGTTATCGAACTATCATTTTATCTGTTTCTTTTTCATATCGATCCGTTAACAGCAATACACACCTCCTAATCGCTAAATTGCGAGTAGCATCTCAGTTTTCAGCTTGTCTTATCACAGATATGAACACTCGATTTAATGCTGTCTTTAACCGGGCATGCAGATATCACGTGTTCTCTCTTTCGGACCCCTTGGAGATTCCAGACTTTGAATATATCATTGATAAGAGATGTCATATCTTGATCGTATATCACTATTATTTCATTATTCAAAGATTTGATTTCCATGTACGACTATTGGGTATAATTTTGCGATATTATTAATAATTAATATTAATATGCACATGGTACAATAATTATTATCGTACGTTTAATGATAATGTTTTTACATATATTCTCATTAATTATTAATTTATGAATTAGCTATTTAAAACCTTTTTATTTTGAGATGATTCGATTGTTTTATTAAATACATGTAATAAACTTTAATTTGTAATTTTTTTTTACTTTATTCTTTTTTTTTGCTTTTTTTATATTATATGGAGTTAGAACAAATAGCGTGATATCGAAATTATTAATGTGTTTATTACATATACATTATCGAAATAAATTAGATTTAAGATATCATGACATTTATATGTGTTTTAATTATTTCCTTGCAGGGTATCCTGGGATTCTACAAAGGTATCGTGGCGTCCTATATAGGCATAAGTGAGACTGTGATACACTTTGTGATATATGAAGCTGTGAAGGCGTGGTTAGCCACACATAGGTCGCGAGCTTCTCAAACGGACGATAGAAAGACGTTCCGCGACTTCATCGAATTTATGGCGGCGGGCTCATTTTCAAAAACGATAGCGTCAACTATTGCCTATCCTCACGGTAAGTACATTAAGTATATGTTATTTCGTAGTACGGACTTGCGGGACCCCCAATTAAACTCACATTTTTTCTAGAAAACGAATTTTTAAAATCTTGTTTAATGGATACTACTATTTGCAATTTTTTTTTAAGTTCAATAGAAGCTAATTTATATCAATAGTTAAGGATTTTTAGTTTTGTACAAATTAAGAGAATCGCTATCCACTAATCATGTAAAGTTATAGTGGAAAAAATACCGAAAAAATTGTTTTTGCACTTATAATGATATAGTCTGAAGACTGCTATCAAAATACTAGGTAACATCTTATTTTTCAATAAACTTGCGCTGATCTGTATTCATCTGTGCTTAACATATATTTACGATTTTTAATTTAAAATTAAATTATTTTTATATTAAAAAGAACACCAAAATACTTGATTGAATTTACAGTATTAAATTACATAATAATATAAGATGGGATGTTTATTTGACGCGGATTACCAGCGCCCGACGAGGCGTTAACGGAAAACTCAGTAGAAGATATTTTTTTATAATGCTCTGATTTCATTGATGAGTAGTAGATTTCTTTCTCTGCCACTGCCTCGCAAAGATTCTCCTAGTTGGTCTAAAGATAACACCAGAGCTATATCTGCAATGCGTGCCAGACACTCGGTATGTAATTAGGCGTTATATCTATCTACAAATATTCGTGAAGTTCTGGTTTGTCTTGTTTGAACGAAATAACATCAGGATCTAAATTACTATTATACCGCACTTGTTTCGAAAATTGTTTTTGCATATCATCATTACCATGCATAGATCGCGTGGCATCTTTCCGCAGAAGGCCATTGGTGAATTGCATGAAATCGGAGCATTTCTATTCAGAGAAGAAGACTGCGTCATCATATCAAGCTATTTTCCAATCGTTACGCTAACAGGAAATCAATTTTATGATCACATATTTCCTATGTACTTTAGTTCATCCTGTCATTTAAATATGAGTAAAATCATGTTTGACGCAAAGAACATATATACAATTTTTACATACAGATCTACGATTACACTTACCTACAAATATAATAATTAAATCTTCAATCTGACAATACTACGGTATTATCATATGAAAGTTATTTGTCTGAGAGTTATTGAAGACTTAATTTAAAAATTAATATAAACACATTTATGCGAGCAGAATATATTCGCCATCCTTAGTAGTAACTTCGTAAGTTAGACGTAGGATAGACGGTCAAGAATGGATATAACTGTATCTCTTATTCTGTTTAGAGGTCGCGAGGACCCGGTTGCGGGAAGAGGGCACCAAATACCGCACATTCTGGCAGACCTTGAACACAGTGTGGGTGGAGGAGGGTACAAAGGGTCTCTACCGTGGTCTCGGAACTCAGCTGATCCGGCAGATTCCGAACACCGCTATCATAATGGCAACGTACGAGGCGGTAGTATACGTGCTGACCCGACACTTTCGGCCGGTTACGGTGACGACATCCAGCACCGATGTGACTTCGGAATTCTACAACGAGGCTAAAGCGAAGAGAGAGCTGGCCTAGGACTTGCTTACGGCCCCCGAATAAAGGGCCACCTATCAACAACCATTTTCCCTTCTCCAGTAGGCGAATACCGCACGTACTCGGGGGGACAGCGTCCTAAGATCTAATCGCACGTCTAGGCGCATCGAGATCAAGCTGGAAACGCGTTCGATGCCCTAATCGTTTGCTCCAGGGGTACTCAAAAAGGTACCAGCTCTTTGGTCGCACTGTGCTCTAAAAGTATAGCAAAAAGTAGTCCTTCCTCCTTTCAGATAGCATGTACATATCCAGACACGGACCCGCTGTATCTCGCAGGGAGAAAATGAGAGAGGGGCGAGGGAGAGAAAGAGAGGAATTAAGGAAAGCAGATTTTGTTTAGCGTCGGATAGACGAAGGCTGAGACGTCGCTTCTCATTTGCGAAAAATGTGGACGTGCGTGAATACCGCTTGTATTGCGTTATGAAATTTATTCGAGGCAAGATTTTTCTCTGCTCCAGAAACAAAACTTACTCCAAATCCAAAACGTATGAGGCTCGTTGTAATAGTCACTTTAGGTCTTTGACCTAGGTTTTGATTGCTGTTCTCTGTTTCACGATTTGCAATTTTTCTTTGCATCTCGCTTCTTTTTCATTTTTTGTTTATACAACATGAAAAGAAAATAAAAAACAAAATCAGACTTTGAAATGGATCTCTATTTGTTACTTTGCTCGGTGAGAGAGCAGCAAAAACATAATAGCAATTTCTGAGTTTGAATTATGCCAGGCGTTTCGATTTTCCAGTTGCTTCGAGTGAAATGTTTTTGCTACGAATCGATTACTTTAACTGGTCCTGGTCGTAAATAGAATATTATAGATCCACTCCTCTTAAAAGCTTCCACTCTAGGGCTCTAGTAAACATCGTAATTTGTGTTTGTAAAATTATGTAAAATTGTGATAAGCATTGTATTTCGATATATATTGAATTTTATGAAAGAATTATTTTTTGTTTTATATATCCAAGAGTTAAATTTTAAGTGATATTATATCAGGCTTTAAACAGCAATAATAAAAAACTATAGGAACTATTTTATTTTGATATTAGCATAACCAAGAAACGTTACCAGTAAGTTTGTATATATTTGTTATGCCAACATTATGTTACATTTGAATTATGTACGAGACAGTTTCAAAATATTTCCGGAATTAGCTGATACAAACTGATCTGTGACTAAACAATATGCACATTTGAATTTCGGCAGAAATGCGAGCAGAGGTATTAATTATGTTATCGCGGCATATGATGACAGAGCAATAAAAATAATTTCGAAGCATTGACAAAAACAATGTTATTACTGCTGGTATTGTATGTATGCGACGGCATAGCTCTTTTTTTTTTTTTTTTTGTAAAATGACTCACAAGAATACTTTCAGTGACTTTGAAGAAGTGCATAATCATGAGACAAGAAAAGCAAAAAGGGTTTTCTTTAAAGAAAATATAGCATAATTCTTGAGTATAAAATTTTCTTTTGTAGAAAATGTAGTATAAATGACCAAGTATTTTGTATTCTTCAGAAAAATGAAAAAGTTCCAGAAACCTTTGAAGCTGCCTCCTACACTTTATAAAGTTTTATAAAAAGTTTTCCAATAAATTCAATTTTACTTTATTACGGCGACAATTCTGTTTGCTTTGTATTCTTTGTTCTACCATAATTTTACTATATTTCCTCATATGTTTCAACAACGATGTTTCAAACCATTTTGTCAGATTTCGATCTTGTAGATTTCCTCGTCGATATTTCGCTAATGTGCGATAACACGCGATTAGTTCTTAACGAACCGATATACGTTTTAACTTACTCTTAGAGACAAAAAGCAACAATGTTACTGTTAGAATATGTATCGGAGGATTAGCGCGCGTTAGGCTGTTCTCATAGTTTCCTATTTTATTTACGTAGAAAAATATCGCGACGTCGTGTACATATCGAACCGTAGGCTCTAGCTGTCTACATTTACGGGCGTTCATACATTACATTAATCAGTCGTGTAATCACACGATGTACAAATCTTTAGCAAGAAAACTAAAAAAGTATTACAAGAACATGAAATCACCGTCAATGCACTTGTGTCTCTTACAGATCAAATACGCGAAATAGTTAACGACTCCTCACTATTTGTTTCTTGGACTACCTTGGGATACCATATATGGCTATTTTTGGAAAAGTACTAAAAAAAAGCAGGTTTGTTGACTTCAAAATTTCTATAGAGATTGTTTCATAAAAGAAATGTTAATCTTTTGTTTTTTCAAACAAAACTGTGTAACAGTCGTTAAAAAATAATATTTATAAGTATAATCTTCAATTTTTGTTCATCAAAGCATAATAAACGATTATAGTTTTAATTTAAAATGTTTAAATATTTTATTACGATATCTTTGTTTTCAAATGCGTGCCATCTCGTTATGTATTTTTCTTTCTGCACAATGGCTATGTAATTCTCTAATAATGAAGTTTATTAATGAATTTTATATGCTCAATATGTTCCGCACACTTTTATGATGTTCAGAAGTATATTTATATTATATATTTACATATTGTTTCTTATAGAACCAATCGTATACTTATAACGATCGGTCCATACTCGATTTATGCCATGGTTCCGATCAAGAAAATCGAGAATGGGAATACATAGTTACATATGCGTACATTTCTGGTTATCCGGGGGGAAGCCTTTCTTCATATACGTAAAGAAACTGTGATTTTATTTTATTCATTACCAGTGGAGCTTGGCGCTTATCAGTACAGCAGGTTGTACAATGTTCATATAGTGTTTATGTACTCTGTTCTATAAGTCGTATAAATTAGATTTAGAAATAATTAAGAAAGGTAGAGACTTTTCGAGGATAACAAAAACAAAGTTCACTCGCTTATCTTTCAGTCAATTCTGGATGATTTTTAATGGAAATATAATTATCACCGACAAAATTTGTACCTACAAGTGAAAGATGCGCGACAAGCGAGTTTGTTTTTCTCAAAGATGAAACCTAAGAGAAACGTCTGATCGTGAGAGAAATATGCGACTTCTAGAACACTGTATGTGATTGATATGTTAATTGTTAACATCTTGTTGATGAGACTTCTATGATACCGTTGTCAATTGTAAAATGTAATGCTCCAGGAATACAGATTCTAAGTGCCAGGCTGTTATTAGTCGTGCATAGTCATTTACGCAAGAGTATCGTGCACCTCTTAAAGGAATCGCGAAGGTATATGAGAACCGAATGCGTGTGTGCCAAGTGTAAAGCGTGTACAGATATTAGATAAGGAATCATTGGGATAAGCAATGAATTTTTTTATTGAAGTCAGAGATGGCGAGCGACGAAAAATGCAAAGAGAATGACAGGAGGAGAGAGAAATATTTCGTGTACGAGAAGCGAGTGTTTCGTTAAAGACTGACGTTGTACAATTACTTAGCGTAGCGTGAGAAAATCAATGCGTATACAAGTATATGCAAAGGTCCTGCAATTGCACGGAAATCGCGTTCTCGAAACCGAAAAAATTAATTTAAGTTTCAGGAAATACATGTAAAATACCAAGCGCATAGTTATTTTTCTAAATAAAGCATTTTATTTGTTTCTCAACTTTTATTCGTATTCGGGTAGGATATTGCTGGAACGAGAATTCAATGAGATATTCACAGCGACAAACGTTAATCAAACTTAACAAAAAGTCTAACAAAGTCTAACAAGGAGAAAAGCCGTTGCTGAAATTCGGCTTTCTCCGAAGGAAACGAAGCCTCATACATGTAAAAAATTTATTGTACATTTTCAATTTATTTTTTTATGTAGGATTACCATCCCGATTGTATTATCGATCACAGAGGGTATCCCGTGTATGTATATAAGCTTGCGATACCCAGTAAGAAAACTGTAATGGATAAATTTATGTGTACATAGATATCTCAATAAAGAGTAAAGTAAAAAATTTACGCCGCGCGCGTTGCTCGCTTCACAATCATTTTTCGCAAACAAAAATCAAGAATGAGATTTTTCTTTATATATTTATATACTTCTCCCAATTTTTTATAGCGCCCTCCGGTTTATTAGCAATTTTCTTCCATTCAACCATTTTGCTAAATTCAGACAAAATAATAAAATATTTCAGATTTTTCCCGCCAATACATATGTATTTGTAAAAATTTGAATAAATATGAGAAAATCTGTGCAATTTTTCAGAAATTTTCATTACGGATACTGAAATATTCCGAAAATCTCCATCCAATTATTTCTGAAAGCATCTGATTTTTTTTTTTTTTTTTTTTTTTCAGAATTTTTCATAAGCCTCAATTCTTACAAAATTTTAGGGGAAATATGAGAAATTTTTTCATCGGAGTTAACATTGGTTTAACTAACTTTTGATTTTTTTTTAGTTCAAAGATTTAGAAAATGACAAAAAGGAAGTTAAACCGCGATTAAAGTTAATCTACATTGGTAGAAATGGGCATTATATATATATATAGTAACGCAATTAGTTTCGAACAAAATCTTAGCTCTTAATAAACCGATTTTTAATTTACTTTTAGAGATAAAAGGAATAATATAAGTCTAAATTGTGTGTAATCTACCCTCTGCTTCTCCTCTTCGCGAGAGGAAGCGAAAGTTCCCGCGACCGTCGGGTGGCGCCGATCTATCGCGAGATCGCTCGCTCGCGGTTGATCCGCGCGATCCGCGTCCGAGGTCCGAGCAAATGGCGGCCGCGCAGTGGCACGTACAACAACGTTGCGACCGATCACCGCCGTTGTATCGATGGCAGTCCCGAGCGATGACGCGATGGTGAATAGCACGGTACGCGCGGAACGGCTCGTGGGCAACGAGTGCCGTATCTGCCTCAAGCCCTGCACGGAGGTGTGCCAGCTCTTTCGCGACGATGGCGGAATACCGGAGAAACTGATGGCCATTGCCGCCGTGCAGGTTAGCGCTCTCCTTTTCTCCCTTTTTCTTTTTCTCTCTTTCTCTCTCCCTCTCTCTCTCTTTCTCTCGCCAGCCTTGTTTTGAAAACCGCCTCCGCGTCTCGGATATCTCGCGTTTGAATTTTTCTGCACGCTCGACAGATGTTCTTGAACCCTGTTCGACTTTTCGAAGGTTTTTACGCTTTCTGCCAATTTGTCAACCCGCCGATGCCAACGCCGTTGTTTTGGACGGACCAGTGTCGTTCTCCGTTAACACCGACTCTCTCGGAGAATTATCGGCGGTTTCGAGGCCAGGGATCGTTCGGGGCAACATCCCGCGGCCTTTTTCCCTCATTTCAACGTAAAATTAATCCCGCGGAAAGCGATTCTGCTTTGTGGTTTTACGTTCTTTAACTTCTTGCTGCGATGTAAACAATGGGTCTGTTTTCCATCGCTGAACTAGTACGGCCAGTTCAGCAACGGAAAACAGACCCCAATAACATAGGGAGCTTTCCAGCAAGCGATACAAGTCGACACAAGTATCATTTTGTCTTTGTTACTCATTGCCGAAAAAGAAAGATAGAACGACATTTGTGTCGACTTGTGTCGCTTACTGGAAAGCTGCCTATAAGCTAGTCACAATGGGCACGTTCCATTTAGCGCTCGCAACGCTTATAGAATCATTTCATTCTTTTGTTTACGAAACGTTAAACGGGGATGAATGATGCTCACAAGTGTCACGAGAACGCCACACATGGAACCTACCCCTATTGTCGTTTACAGAGAGATACTTATGTGTCTATGTGCATCATTCTTCTTTCAATATAAATGTACCTTTTGCGAAGTGAAACTATTGAGATTTTCGCAAATTGCAGGTGGAGGAGGGGGACGGTCTGCCAGCTTACATCTGTTTGTCCTGCAATCATCTGCTCGACGTGTCCTACGACTTCAGATGCCAGATTCAGAATTCCGACATCAGGCTACGTCAGATCCTCAAGTCGCAGGTTCAACCTATGTTGCGCGAGAAACATACGAAAGACATGAAGACCATGATGAAAGATATCACGGACGCCGTATCCGACGTGATGTCTTACAAGAAAGATGATCATGTCATAGAGCAGGACATTTACGCGTCTCACGATATCGTTACGTTCGACAGTACTGCCGTTCAGTCCGATTCGGCGATCAACGATGAATCTCACATGAGTCACAAGTTCGTGCAAAAGACGGAGGAAATTGTCGAACCGAGTGAAAAAGATTCGTCATACGATACATTTAAAGAGAACGTAGATAGTGCTGAAATGATGGAAATAGCTTTGTGTCACGAGGCAAACGTGGACGATGCGGCTGCCGATCATTCGGATCGATTGTCCAGTTCAACGACGGAAGACAGATGCATCAAGCAGGAGCAGTTGCTGCTACCTGAAGACAACGAGACGTCGGGGAGTTTAACGGACGAGAATCGGGAAGATTCATTGAAGATTGAAGTTAAGAATGACGTATTATTGGAGGACTTCAACGACCACGAAGTTTCGAGGGAGATCGCGGTATTGAGAACGGACAATCGGGATACGAGGGGCGTCGCTAACTGCAGCGACGACGAGGAGAAGCCACTCATAAGCAGGACGACCAGGCAGAAGTGCGCGTATTGCATCAAGTCGTTCGCGACGAAGGTGGCGTTGCAGCGACACATGAACGTGCACAAGCACACGAAGCTGCGCTACGTGTGCGTCGTGTGCGACAAGCAGTTCTCCAACATCGACAAATTGAAGGGCCACATGCTCACGTGTCACGAGGGTCAGACTACGGACGGTAAAGCGTCGCAGGATGACAGGAGGATGAGCAAAGTTACGGCGAAAGTCACCAGAAGCGGCAATCTGACGGACAGCGCGCGGGAGGAGAAGAAAAACTTCAAGTTCACGTGTAAAGTCTGCTCGAAGCAATTTATATATCAGAAGTCCTTTGTGTCTCACGCCAAAAGCCATGCCGAATACGATATGGAAGTGAACGACGTGCTCGATCAGTTCACGAGTAAGACGACGGACGAGCAGAAGGATAGGATGCCGACGTTCAAGGAAAACGAATCCGAGGAGGAAGAGGAAGAGGAGGACGACGACGACAGCGACTTGCCGATCGAAAGTCTACAGTGTACTCAGTGCGGCAAGCTTTTCGCCACGAAGAGGAACCTGAAGAGGCACATCTCGACGCACAGCGGCTTGAAGTTCAATTGTTCGACATGCGGCAAAGGATTTTCGAGGCTTGACAAGCTGAAGGATCACGAACAGTCGAAGCACAAAGAGGAAATATTTGGCAATACTGACGACGAGGACGATGACGAGGAGGATAACGAGAGCAAAATCAACGAGAATTCCGAGAACCGAAAGAAGGCAAGTTAACTTTGTATGAGTTCTATGCACTTATTGTATTCTTATTCTTCAGTTATTTAATAATATCTCTATTTGTTCCTACAAAAAGATGCATATCTCTGACGACACAGCTTTAACGCAGTTTCTTTTCTCGTTGCAGGACCGACACAACAGGCCACACAAGTGCGCGCTCTGTCCAAAGGCGTTCGCGCAGGCTCAATCCCTGGCAAACCACGTAGAGAGGCATAAACGGGTGAAGGATACGCAAAAGCGGTTCCTCTGCGAAAAGTGTAGCAAGTGCTTTGCTCAGAGTGGCTCGCTGGTGGCGCATATGCGCACGCACACCGGCATCAAGCCGTACGTATGCAACACGTGCAGTCGCGCCTTTACCAAAAGCACGTACCTGCAGCTGCACCTGAGAACTCACAGCGGTGAGAAACCGTATATCTGTCAGTACTGTAGTAGGGCGTTTGCTCGGGCCAACACTCTGGCGCGGCACATCACCATGCACACCGGTGAGGCCAAATATCATTGCAACATCTGCACCAAGTCTTTCCGACGACTGACCTCGCTGAACGAGCACACGTATACGCACACCGGCCAACGACCGTACGCGTGCAAACTCTGCACGAAGAGGTACAACAACGCCGGCTCATTATATGCTCACACGAAAAAGTGCAAGGCGCAGCAGTTGTCCAGCTCGACCACGACCACGTACGCGGTGTCCACGGCGGACAATGCGCCGCAGCAGAACGACACGACCATGCCCCAACTGCTGATTTATTCCCAGAGGAAGCTGGTGGAAGAGGCGACTATTGGTCAAGTCGTATCCACGCCGCAATACATGGTAACAAATGTGCATAATCAAAAAACTGTGCCCGCGACAGTGCCCGCCAACGTGATTCAGCCCTTCACCGTAGAGGACCCGAATGTATATAATTCAAAGCAGTTTAAGAACTCGTATTACGCTATTTATCCAAATAACATATAATAACGCGTCGATCGTTGATCACGTTCGATTGTCGATCGATCGTCTTCGCCCAGTGATTTTATTTCAGTTTGATTCACATGATTTTTAGACAAGAGTTGGTTTAACAATCTGACATAATATTACAATAAAAAGAAAACAAGAAAGAGAGATAAATAACGTTTTGTCGGTGAGGCTCAAGAAATATATTAAGTAACAGTGTTTAAAATTGCTAGTATATATAGAAAGAGGAGATTTTTCGTGAGTAATTTGAAAATCGAAGATTGAATTCATTAACAAAATTAATCAAAAAAAATATTTTTCATTTATATGAAATATTTGAATTTATTGGTTGAAGAGTTATACACAGAGTAATATACACATTACCGCGAGAGAATTCGCTGAATGGCGCGTATCGTGCTTGAACGTCAAACATGCAAGTGTAGTAGTATTTCACGAATGACTCAGGTTATAGAAGTTAGAGGAGGTCTCGATATAACAATGTACAAAATATAAAAAGAAAATAATGCCGTTGAAATTAGAAAAAGTTGGAAATATCTCAGTAGGTATCTCTATATATAAATTTTGTATAAATGAATTCGTGGACATGAGAAAATAGATTGACTCTTGCACCGATTATAAAATGTCTATTTGAAGAGGAAGGAAGAAGAGAAGTTATAATTAAGGAGGCTCTTACCCGGCTGCTCTAATCAATGTAGCAACCGAAAAATTATCATTAATAATTGGTTATAAAAAATTATCGGAAAATTAAATAAAAAAATAAATAATGATTTTTACATAGTTCTATTAGTGTAAATATTAAAATTTATACAATAAGTCAGTTGACTACGTCAGTGCTAAAGAGCAGAATAATAACATGCGCGTGTTACAACGTCGTCTGCAGCAGTCTGTAGCTAAAGTGAGGTGTAGCCGTGTAGCGTTGTAGCGATCGATGCGATGAAGAGATGGAGCCAAAAGAAAGATATAACTTGAGAATGCTGAGAGGGAAAATGAAAGGAAAATTCTCGAAAATAAAGGTTGTCAATGCGCGAGAGAACAATTATGCCGCTACCATACAGCGCGGAGAAAAGACATGTGCAAGTGAGGTTAGAAACTTGGCGCGTACAATATCTTTTATAACATAACTCATCGTCAACACCAAGTTTTCTTCTCATCATTAGAAAGATTATTATTTTAACTACAATTCCTTAGTTTTTTGTTTACCTGGCTCGCAAACTTGCTAAGAAAATACATCACTTCCGGTAAAAATTTTAGTGTTTACCATATGCCCTGTGTTAAAAATGCGAATTTCAATACTGATATTTTTAAAATTTTTATCGTCAACCTATGCTAAAGTTTTGGGCATCGGTTCGTTGTGGTTCACTTTACAACATAATTTAATTTCATAAAGATCTGTCGTTTTATGATCGAGGTAAGAGCCTCCTTAAATGGAAAGAATGAGCAGTAGTGAGTATAATCCTGATTGCGCTGTGTTATTAACACAGCTTCGAATGTGTCAAACAGAGTGCGATATATTTCAGAACAATGGAGTAATGTATATATATATATATATATATATATATATATATATATATATATATAATAAATAAAATAAATTTGAATATATTTTTGTAACATCTACACGTTGCGTTGTTATTAGATAGGAAAATACTTACTGACAATGTTATATGCGTAAGTATCGGATTACACCGAAATATAATTTAAAATATTAGATTATGAGATGCTAAATTAAATGAAATAACTTATTCTTACTTCTCATTTTTTTTAATTTAGGGGTTTTACAACATAAATAATATCAATAATATATATACAGGCGGACCCTATTCTCTTCTACAAATTATTTTAAAAAATCTGCTGTTTTTTTATAGTTTTAAATACTTTTGTTAAAACTATTGAATTATGAACTATTGAAATTTACTGTAATATTAGATTTTAGTCAGTCTAGCTATTTCTTATGTCCATGAAAATAAATTATGTAATATTGGATAAGTAATTATATTTAAATGGTTCTTTGATTGAAGATATATATATATATATATATATATATATATATATATATGTCTTTGATTAAAGATTAATCATCTATACGTGTCTCGCCATCATTGTTCAAAATTGTAATGATACATATTTTTAACCGTTTTTTCTTAGCAATAGTTTTATGGGAGATTAGAAAGAGAAATTAGTTTCATCAATTTTTTTATATTTGACATTATAAATGATTTATTGATTAAATTTTAGAAATAAAATGTCTTTCATGATTTATATGCCAATTAAATTAAATAACAAAGGTCTGTCTCGTTGAGAAAAAAGGGGATATCAAATTTATTAAAGGATTAATTGTTTAATTTTTGATAGTGATAGTGATAACTGATAGTAATAAGACAGTCTGGATAATTGTAGTATAATAGACATAAAATTTTTAGTATGAAGACTGGAATGCTATAGATCACTTTATTATTAAAACAAAAATAGACCTTAAGGAAATTGTCTACTTGGCAAAAAGAATATTTTCGCTGAAATTACTATTAATATTAAATACGTCCGGTAAAAAATTAATTTTCCATTATACTTTTATTGTATTTTATTGTAAAACGGTGATCGACTTTCGTACGATATTTACAAAAACGTAATGTACAGCGTGTTCTTTGAAAAGATTGAAAAAATATATATATTTGTAAATAAATTAAAATATATTATAAATTATATGCCGTCTTCGTGTAAAAGTTGCAGATGTCCCAAAAGTGGCTCGCTCATATTTTTACGCAGCATCGCGAATGTCGGCGAAGCTAACACAATGCAATATTTTATAATAAAGTTTATATAAAAATAATCATGTATGTGTGTTGTATGTTTCTTTTTTTGCTGAAATAACTCATAAAATAGCTTGTAAAAATAATACAATTTAATAATGGATGTAAATAATAATCCTGATCAAATTATTAATATAAATGGATTGGGATGATTCGAAATATTAAAGTTTTGTCAAGGTTCGTTAATTTATATATTTTTCGATTAAACGCGATGTTATTTTATTTTGAATTCATTGACTTTTTACTGATTATTATTTATTGTTAAGATACAACTAATAGCATCTTATTTCTTTCACTTGGTTTCTATTTAAATGCGTTTTACAAAGAGATCAGCTATATAAGATAATTGAACTTGTCTGAAAAGTTTTGAAATGTCTATATATGCATGGCATAAAAAGTCTATGCATCTTATTTGTGGAACATTTCCATTTCTACTCATTCTATTGTCAAACTGGAAGCATCTTATAAGCTCGACTTATACCACTTGAACTGTAAAGGTCCCTTTATATGGATTTGCCTTGGAGACTCGTGGAAAAATCGTTAATTTCCGATGTGCCCAGCTCGCATGAAAGAAAAATGATCGCCCGCTGTGTTTTCAGGCGCGGAAATATTAAATTGTATTCCTGCGGGTCTTCGCGGGGCCGAAAGGCGATGCTGGGCCGCGGAGGGTGTCCGAGATCACTAACCAATATTTAATCAACTTTGCAGGAGAGAATATTATTCTCTGGACAAATCAAGGACATATGTATCAGACCCGCAAGGGGAGAGGCCGACACGTTCGTGCGTATTGATACCAAAGACACGCACATCTCGTGTATACGCGTTGCTCTTTCAGCGAACAATGGCGTAATTCTGAGAGCGAAAGTACGCGTTTTCTTTTAGAAAATTAGGAAATTATAAAATTTTATTGTCTCAAATTAAATATCGTGAATCTGGATAATTTTTTAAACTGAAAAAAAAATGGATGCGTGAATAGATGCAATATTTTTTATATAATTTATACATGCGAAATGCTGATTTATTCTTATTGAATATTGTTTATTTAATAAAACGTAGGTAAACAAATGAATTTTTATGATTTTATAATTTACAAGTACGTTATCTGCTTCAACTAAACTATTTTTTAAATTTTATTTTAAGTATTTTTCAAAGTTACATGTTTCTACGGTGATTCATTTATTTGCCAACGAAAAGTCCGTGCTTCCGGCATCGACACGCCGTCTCGTTCATTATACACAGGATTTATTCAAAAGGATACGCCTATGTAGCATACGGTTGTATGTGTGTGTGTGTGTGTGTGTGTGTGTCGCCCGGAGATGTGCACGGTGGCAGCGTGCGACACACGTTCCGCGTGCCGAGAACGGGATTCCCCTGGGATAAGATTCAGGAAAGAGGGTGGAAGCTGCTCTCATCGTGGCACTCTCTCTCTCGTGAGAACAAGTGCAAAACAAATGTCGCACAGGAGCCGGTCGCCGGTCGACCGATGCGCACCGCCGCCGTGCCATGCTCGTGAAAATTGTTTCTCTAGGTCGAAATAAATCATATTTTTCCTTGCCCCCCCTCTGCTGGGGCTACCTCTCACTCGCGCTACGCGAAAGACGTGAGAAATTTCTATTTGTTTGGGTGCTAGGGTGTCTTAGCTCGCGTGAAATATGCAGTGTAAGTATATCTCAAAATTATCGCATTATTGTCTAATTAATAGTTTCATTATTTGATGAATTTAAGCCTGATGAGTATAAATTATATTTAATGAATTTGAATCTTTTCTTCGTAAATCGGATGAGAATAATAATATTCTACGCCATAACTTTTTAATGTTTAACTTAATTTTAAACTTTATATATTTCACCTATCTCAAAACTCGTATAAAATTTCTATTAGAGTAAAGCTTGAGATTAACAAAGATATCGTAAGGATATTTTTGTTAGTGAAACCGGTGAAAAACAATGAATTTATACATTTTTCAAAATGATCGCGCAGTATTAATTATGATAATTTAATAAACATTAATATGAATAATTTTATCGTAAAATTGAGTTTAAACAATAATTTTTAACTGAGATTAGTACAATATATCATAGAGAGATTTCATGTGTAACATAGGATTGTTTTTTTAATTAATTTGAACTAAGAATTAATCATTTAAGAACGTGATCGATATAGCTGGTGAGAGAGATACTATTAATTATTTGATTTAGAATATTGCAACCTGTATATATATTTCCTGTCTAGTTTCTTCTGCTAAGAACAGATAACAAATCGTATCGAAGTAATAATCGAAAACCATTTAACAAGTATCAACGAGAAATTTGTAATAAAAAAACGTGTAGGAGTTTTTGCGACATAAATTTCTGATATAAAATGATAATTATTGATCTATTTTCTTTATCGTATATCTTTTATTTGTTAGCGTTTAATTAGCTGATATTTCTGGGAATTCTTTCAATCCTTAATTTCTGTCTAAATCTATGTATTAATAAATTGATGCGATAAGAAATAACATATTAAAAATACCGTTAGACAAAATCTGAACATTAAAACAGCCGAATATTCACAAAATTAGTGTCTCACTTTATATATAGAAGAAAGTTATAAATTGATTTTTAGTAGTTGATAAAAAACTTGGTTTTTCTTCCACAATTTCTGTCACTAATAATGAAAATTATATAATTTTAATGAGCTTAGTTTTCCATACGACGGACATGATAAAATATCCGTCAATCATTACATTTAGCTTACAAGATTAAGATTATCTAAAGTCTAAAGCATAGAGATTACTTAGTTCTCACCAAAGTTATACCAGCTTCCATTCGTAATGAAAAGTATTAAGTATACTAGAAGAAAATAACGTTGTTTTTTAACATTTTTATTAAATGTGTCAAAAAAATCACTCTTTTAATACAGATTTAATACAGATAGTAATAGTCATATCTTTTTCAAGAATATCGGTACTTATAAGTACACTTTTTATATTTTGTAAATAATATTCTTTACCTTTTCTCTCTCTCATTTAAATAAAAAATATTTTTAAGTTGCTTTTAAGATTTTTTTATTATCGCTAAACTTTTTTCCAACTGACAATGAGTAATACTATTAGGATCTTAGAGAAAGCGATTAATTTAATCAATCTGACAAAAATGAGATGTATAGGAGAAATTTTATTTGACGCAATGTTTTGCTGCTTGAAACAAATGAGAAAGAAATTGCTTTATGGCAATTATTATGTTAGATTAAATTTGTATTAAAAGATTGATTTTGATACACATTCGATAAATTTGTTAAGAAACAATATTATATATATTTTATCTCTCTTTCTATCTTTCGCAGCCTTTCCATCTCTCGTTCTTTGATTTAATATTTAGCGGTCAGGACATGACCAGTTTCAGGCGTTTTAGCGTCGACGCGCGACGCGAATAATTTGGCCTGTGTGATATCCTTCGCACGGCACGGCACGGCACGCAGGTGTAAACAGCTTCCGAGGATCTTCGCCGTCGCGGTACGGGACGCGACGCAGCCTCCTGCAGGCTCCTCGCGTCCACTGGAGCCTGCTAGGACACAGCCGCGGCGTCCTCCGTGGCGTCGTCGCCGGCGTCTCTGCGTGGGATCGATCGTAGAGCCGAGGGTGGGGCGGCCGGAGGGGCGCGTCATCGAATGATAGCACTCATTCGGGCTGATGGCCGTTTGGGGAAGAGGGTTGTCTGGTACCTCCGTAACCCGGAGGTGGTGCCGCGTAAATCTCGAGAGAGGGGTGGAAGTCGGCGTTACCGACACGGGGCGGTGTTTCAACCCCCGTTCTCGTCCCGGGGATGTTCCAGCCGCCGGCGAATCAGCTCCCGCGGCGTCGAGGTCCCCCCACGGAAACGCAACCCCTGCGAGTCAGCCACGGCCACACCCACGCTCCTACCCGCGGCACCGGCGGTTATTGAATTAAGCTTATCATTTGATTTTGAGGAGACCCACCAGTCGGTCGTACGGGGCGCTCTTAAGCGGGCCGGAAAACTTCTTCCTATCCGCGGTGTAATCGCAATAATTTGATATCGCTGATCCGATTACGCGTCATAAGCCGCTATCGAGGAACCCAACCGGCGGCCCGGCACGGTTCCCGGTTCCCTCGCTGAAGCGTCGCGGACGAGAGAGCGGCGTGCCGCTCCTACCGCTCGCGTCTACCCGGGGTCCGCGGACGAGCGGGCCCAAAGAGTACGCGCGGGTACAAACGGGCCCGGATAAGCCGTCGCGCTTACGTGACCTTCTATAAATCTCATTCGTCGCATTCGCCGTCACATTCGCACGTTTTCGCGCAGCGAGTGTCTCTTTTTTTCTCGTAAAGTTTGCAAGGGACATTGTATGTACATCCTACCTATATCTCCGGACAATACCAATGTGTCAGACGTCGTGACTTTTAACAGCCGGTCGTCGATTTTTTTTTTGACGGGTGCGCGTCATTCAAGGCTAACACGCGTGCGGTCCCTCACGGTCCACCGGAGTGCGAAGAAACGACTCTCCGAGCACCAAGTGTCGTCGAAGTAACGCGCAAAGTGGATTTACTTGCAGCCAGGCCCGCGGCATTATGGACTACTCGTATCTGAATCAGGCCGCGGCCGCGGCAGCGGCCGGTTTCGAGGCCTCCAGCTGCGCCTTGGCCGCCGGCGAGATGCAGTGTAGTTACGGGGACCTGAGCTCGTGCTCGCAGATGAGTCAAGCGGCGTATCGTTACACCGCGGCACGGGCCGCCGGGTATCCTGGTAACGCGGCCGCTGCCGCCGGCGCCGCGGCCGGCGGCACGCCGCTGACGGCCCATCACACCGCCCACCCCCATGCCCACACGCACCATGGGGCCCATTCGACCCCCTGCTCCGTAATGGCCGCCAGGTCCCAGGAAGTCCATCGGCACGCCGCCTCCATCTTCCCGTCGGCCATCAATCTTCAGAGTGAGTGACGTTTGAGCGTATTTTTCAGGTGCTCAATCGTTGGAGCTTTTGATTAGTGTAACTTTCGGGTAATTCTCGAATTATGTAATTGTTAAATCTGTAATTGCTACGATGGAATCGAAACTCGAGTCCAAATGTTTTGTCTTACAATTAGTTCAACAGTATCAGGAAGATTTGATGTGTGTGGCTGTTTTTTTATTTTTTTAGATAATTGATTTTATTTAGAGCTAATTTATTCTATCGCGTTTTAATAACAAGTTCTTCAACAAATTTGGTGTCGACTTTTCTTCCACGATGAGACGTCGATAGTTCTTGGAATAGGAAATAGTTCGTTGATTGGAGACGTGGATAAGCAAACTCAAAAGAAATACGAAATATTTAAATGCAAAAGAAGAGTCTTAAAGGAAAGTGTAACAATTTATTTCGTCGTGCAATAGTTGGCGGATCCGCGCGACCGAATCTTTCTCCGTGCTTCTTCTGATTGCTCTCTATGCTCGAAGTCTCGTTAGGTCGCCTAATTCTCTCTCCTCTCCGAGTATCGCTTCTCGTTAGAATAGCCAAAGTTGTTTGTAATTATTTCGAGCCTATATTCGAGGACGCATTTTTGAGAGCTTTGTAAATCTATTTAGTTTATCTACGTGTTCATCAATTCGCTTCGTCGTTTGTTCCAACGTTTCCGACTACAGAATAATGAAGAACTATGAATGAAGAACTTTCTTTGTATTAGAATATGACTACGCAAATAGATATTCAAACTTCAGTCTTTGTTTAAATTTCAAGAAAATTTTATTGAGAAGTTTGGTTCGACATTCAATTAAGTAGAGCTATTATTAATTAAAAATAGGATTGTGTTGAGACATATTTGTAATATTTACGAAATTTTTTTCGACAAAAATTTACTTTATAAATTCAGAGAATTTGTTTGTTATTAAAGCAACATGGACATATATCGCGTAATTATTCATGTTTTTGTGAAAAAAGTCATAAATATTTTATATACATAAAATGTACACAATCTACAATTATATACACATAATACGCTATATGCAAGTAATTTAAAAATAAATTAGTTGAAAATAAATTAGTTAATAAATTAGTTGAAAAAATATCAAAATATTATGAAGTATCATAAAGTTATCAGAAAACTTAAATTACAGTTACCTCACATATGCTTATCTAATTATTTAATAATTAAACAAAGCATTTTAAACATTCAGCATAATTATTATTATCGTTTATTTATATTAGAATATTTAATTTGCGACTTTAAGTCTCCCTATGTCGTTTTGGATAGATCAAGTTTGCAAATCCAAATTAATAAATAATATCGAAGAATATTATATATTAACGTCTATCATGTTATCGTATACTAAGATATTAACATTATTCATAACAAATAAATAATTCATAATTCCGGCTTAACAAGAACATGGCTTAACAAGAGCTCCTTTATCCTCGCGTCAATCCGTCGGTCTATGAACGCGCGACGCTTTGTTATGTTTGTTCCGGCGATTAAGAAGGGGCTAAACATGTCACACACGAGCATAGGGAGCTAAGCTCCCTGCGCCCTAGTTGATAATTGATCTCGATTGAATTCAACATCACACATGTTGTTCCGATGTGGTGCGCGCAAGAATGTCACGCGGATATATTATGCAACGCAGTATCTGTCATGCTTCAATTAACGTTTTATGAACTCACTGGAGGCGATAGAATTATAAATGTATCTATAATACCAAAGCGAAACTGTCCTAAGGATATCAGATGTGATATCAATCGTACAAAATAAAAGCTTTCGGATATATCTTCAGCATGATTATTCGAGGATTTTAGAAAATAAAAATATTTGTCTCTAAAAACATGAAATTTAAATTATTTTGATATGAATTTTTCATATAGTAATAATTTTAACACATATAAAACACATGTATATTTTTTCGAGAATAAAAATATATGGAGATATAAAGATTATATAATAAAGATATACGATAAATATATTATTGAAGGAAAGTTAATTCCTCCCTGTTTATTCTGCTAATAAAATTTTGTACTTTGTATAAAACAAATAACTGGAAGTGCGATATATATTCCCATCATAAACGTTACATTTACCGTTATTGGTATGATTACTCATATTTTTGTTACTTTATCTTTTAATATGTATAAAGATTGTTTCTCTTGATATTTATGACGCGACAAAATAAAGATCCATGTTTTCTTCGATGTGTTTTGCGCTGTGTTTCAATTAATAATTCATTTTGCAATTATTGCTGTTATTGTTATTGCATAACGAATGTGGACTCGTGTTTCAAACATTGTTTCTTATTATCTTTTTTATCACCGCATTGCGATCATTATTTTTATTTTTGTGCTAACGTTCTCTACATTTCTAATTTCCAGGCGGTTTGGGATATAAAGCTTACTCAGGGCATGACGGCCTCGCGGAGAAGAGAAAACAACGTCGGATACGAACGACATTTACGTCAGCTCAACTGAAAGAATTGGAACGTGCATTTCAGGAGACGCATTATCCAGACATTTACACCAGAGAAGAAATCGCTATGAAGATCGATCTGACGGAAGCTAGAGTGCAGGTTAGTCTGTTCTTATTGTTTTTCGCAATTCGTTATTTTTGCCTAAAGTTTTTAATGACCAATTTCCGCACAATATTTCTTTATCCCGAAAGTTTGAATTTAATTATCTCAGAGAGAAAAAGAGATCGAAATAATACTCTTATTCGTCAATATTGTATCACGAATATGATGTTTCTTGTAAAAATCTAACTAATGAGCGCTAATACAGAACATTTGATATAAAATTAATTTTTAAGAACCGAGCATTTGCGCAATATAAACAATATACGATGATTAAAAGAATTTTTAACGGCTATTATAAGGAAAGAACACATTTTCTTTATACGGTTTATACGTACATATATAATTTTGCATTGCATATCGCGCACTTTGTTTCATCTGCGAAAAGAGAGGGTTGTTGACGGAAAGTTGAGGGTGAGTTCGCAGAAGTGTAGTGTAATTACATTACAGACTCCATTTTCGTTTTCATGGCTACCTGCGAGTCGCGAGCTGATGGATTATACTGTCTAATACGCATGACGGATTATCATGAACAAAAGATAAACGACTTAAGAATTGTACAAACATTATTGTAAAATTATTCCTCCGTACGTATATGAAATTACGCTTACGTAATATTTTGGAACTCTTTTTCGCCATTGAAAGCAGCAAAAATATAACGTTAAACGACGACTGGCGATTTCTTTTTGCGAAAAAATTTCTTTTTCTTATATTTTATTTATGCGATAATTCTCGGAAATTTGATTTTAGCATAATTTGGAGTTCCAAACGAGATGCATGAGAGCAATTCCCAATTTACTTTATACTATTTAATTGGAGATAAACATGTTAAATATTCTTCAGTGTGACAACTGAGTTCAAGAAAATTGTTCTCATTTTCCGCGATTTGATTTCTACCATTTTCGCATCATTATACATGCATAAATCAAAGCGTATTTTTAAGGTATGTTGGATGTTTTCGAACTACTAAAACTATCTTCAAAAATGCTGACTTCTCGAGAATATTTTAAGTCAACTTTTTATTAAAAATTGTTTTGAGAAACTGCATCTCGTAATTGTTTAATTCCCAATATTGACAACAAAAATTACATGTGCTTGTTATATTAAATATGCTTATCAAATTCTCGCGTTATATTAATCGTAATGTTTATTCTAAGCAAATATAACTCAAAATCGAACAGTCACATTTCATGCTAATTGTAAGAGTGCAAAGGAAACACGGAAATATTACATTAAATAAATCCAAACTAAATTGTTAAATTATGATTTATACAAAGTTGGGATTTTTTTATTTATTTACATTATATGAACTTCATATTGACCAACTTTGAGCATTACTTGTACATAATTTAAAGATCAATATCGCGACAGCAGGACAATTGCCGTTTTCGTTTCTCGTCGGATACTCTGATGTACGGTAAAATCGGTAAAGTTTTATGCGAGATAAATTTACACGATCTCTCTTAAGAGCACGTTAAGATCGGGAGCTATCTGTCACAGCTCTTCTTCGCCGATTTCCCTCTACTCGCTTCTCGCACACGCATCCGTGACGTTATACCTGGCTCGCGCTGGAAAAGACGCAGGTGTCGCGGGGAAGGACAGGTGAGGTACATGTACGGTAACGCGATTAGACAGCTCCCCAGACGCTAACGGGTCCTAAAGTTAGACTTCCCGACTGACGTGCATCACTTAGCGCCGCCGAAGTACCTTCTCTCCGCCGAATTTCATTCAGATTATCTAGCGCGGACGAGAAGCGCGGACGATTTCATTGGTTTCGGGGCTCGTAGGAGGGAGGCAATAAATTTAATCTTATCTCTGAGACGGTGTAGGCACGGATTAATATAACGCTCGCCATCGACGATCACGATATTATTACACGGCGAGATTAGAGATGGCGATTCGACGACTGTTGCACCAAATCGCTCGCTATTTGCGGCGACGACTTGATATTCCAACGCGTATAATCCACTTTTGCACGACGGGCGCGATTATCTTGGCGACGGCAAGTTACTTAAGCTGCCGTTAACCCCTCGACCCTACACTCCTAATCATTGCAGCTGTGTTGAGCATCAGAATATGAAAATCTATATAGGTGTAAATTTTGGGTGCATCTATATTTGAATCAAACTTAACGTTTTCTTTCGTGGAATACCTCATCTTTATTTATCATTCCTTATAAAAAGGACTAGTATTTATTAATATTATTATATTATTAATACACTGAGAGAAATTTAAGTGACAACAAAATTTGATTTGCTGCGAGTAGCAAATTTTTTGCTATTGCAACAAAAGGTTTGATACTATTGCTAAATTAATTAGCTCTCGCAGCAAACCAAGTGTTTGTTGTCCACTATAATGACAAATGATTTGCTAATACAGCAAAAAATTTCCCTCAGTGTACTATCAAAATTATATGTATATACATGTAATGTACATAACTTATAAATCAATAAATAGATGTTTAAATATTATTATTATTATTATTATTATATATTCACTTTGATTAAACACATTTCTATGTTCTCTTATATTTAAAGTTTTTATATTTTTTTATAATCTTCTTTTTATGTATTTTATATATTTTCAGTATCTCTTGATATTTTAAGTAACGCTAGGAAGATGCCAAGTTGTAGAGTTTTATTATCCAAGGTTAAGGCAAGCAAAATATATGCTTGACCATTCGTCAGGTCTTAATATTGCTATGATCTGCAACTTATTTATGTTACATATTGCGATTAACAAAATATTTGGAGAATGTATTTAAAAAAAATTAACTGTTTTTTTTATTATTGCTAATGTGGAAGTTCATTAAATTGGCGTCCATTGAAAAATCGCAGGAAAATATTTCTCAATGGTCTTTGAACTTTCTAAGTGGAAATAAAGCTATTCAATATCTATCTTAAGAAGAGTGAGAGGAGGAACCATTTCTGGGACGCCGATATTCAGCATAAAACCTGCGTACTTTATTTTTACGAGTTCCTTTTTCTATTCGTACGAAGATTCACATGCACCCTCTCAATATTTTTAAATATCCTGTATCTATTTAAATCCTTTTTATTTCTTATTATTCTCTTTTGCGATTTTCTTCTTCTTCTCTTACTTCTATATATACTATTTCTTTAAAAATTTTTAATATGATTACACAATTTCTATTCCATCTTCCATACGAGGCGTATTAAGAATTTTCTTTTTAATTTGAACTCTAGGGCAATTTGACCGAAATAGAACGCGATTAAAAGCAACCAAAAAGATTTCCTCGTAAATATTAATCTCATCCGAATGCCGATTATGCCGCGTTATGCATCATCGGACGTGTTCGCGTATCATGAACGAGGACCGCGCGATAATGAAGCGCGAGATAACTATTAATACTCTAGTAGTTTGCGGGTTCGCGGCGCGACCGCCATCTCTGGTGAGGTTTATCCTCCCGCGGTGGGGTAAGAGTCCTTTGTCTGCTCGACTTTGCCCTCCTCCATTCTGACAGGACGTACGGTCCCTCAAGAGTTTCCCTCGTCCCTTCATCCGTGATTCGTTCGTTCGCTACTGCGAGCTTACCCTACCCCCTCGCTGTCTTCCAACCCTCCGATTCAACCCCGTGCGCCCCTCCGCCCCCATCCCTCTCGGAGGCCCTCCATCTCGTCGATGGCGGCTGCTCGATAAAATTTCCTCCCTCTCGCATCGCGAGAGTCATTGGCTTCCTCCGTTCGCCCCCTCTAGCACATCCTGCTTCCCAGGATACTTCCTAATCGGCTGCCATTACTACCCCTATTTTCTCTCGCTATCTATAGTTTCACTTAGCGCGAAGTATAAATTAAGTTACGCAGGAATGTTTCCGTTAACTCTTTTCCTCGAACATTATCTACCATTATTTCTCCTTCTTCATATCTCATTTAAGATACTTCCTAATCAGCTGCTATTATTATCTTCATCTTACCTCTCCACTTTTATTTAGCGTCGTATAAATTCAGTTATACGGATATGTGTTCGATAGAGCTTTATCCCGAAGAGCTTTATCCATCTTTATTCTTTTCCCTTCATTTATCCGTAATGCAGCCTAATCAGCTGCTATTGTTTCTCTGCTATTTCTATATTTTTTTGTTCTTTAGAGTTTTACTTAGCCTGAAATATAAAGTAACATTTCTGTCGACTCGACAATGCTTAAATCTAACGGTAATAAATTAGCGTAAACATTTTTTTAAATCGCGTGTACCTACAAAGCAAGTTTTATTTTTTATTTTTTAAAGTATCGTTATCGAAAAATCCTGGATTGTTTTGAATTCGTAAATATATCAAACTAGATGAGTCACACGTCCAAATTTAACATTCTCTTCTCGACCATTCGAATATTAGTTCACACATTCTCGTTTGTATTTAGGATATATGTATAGTAATATCGCACTATTGCTGCTATTTATTTGAATTGTTATATAAATTGCAAAGTACGCTATTATTAATAAAAAAGATTTAAAAAATATAAATATTTACTACAAATGGAGATGTTATTAATTTAGCTTACTGGTCGTAATAGTTAATAATTAAATTTTTTTCGACGTCATGATTATTAGAACATGTTTTATATTTTGTCTCCAGCTTCGCAAATTTGTCAATGATGCATTTACAGCAAGCACAGCATGTTTAAATTTCGTTTAAACGTTCTTACTAACATAAGTATCGATAAAACACTGTTTTGCGTTTGTAACTATCTATTACTTTTTCTCACTTTTATATTAATCATATAAGAAATACGAAATATACCATTGCACGTTACACAAATTAATGTATTGCAATTATTGAGCTCATTTTTATCCACAAAGCCTTAATCGAATTTAATAATACAGTAGCCAAAAGCATAACTTCAAAGTATCCGTTTCGCGCTATATTCTTAGTATACAAGTTTAGCAATATGCTTATTATTCTTTTCTCGCCTCTTTTAGCAAACTCTATGAAATTTAGATATTGAATTTCGCATTTATGAAATAACGCAAAACAAATATAATGCCGCCACGTTCGATAAAATCGATCGAACGTAATTATGGTGGTGAAACGCGGCAGTACGCGCACCTTAAGAAGAGATAAAACGCGCTGGATCGTATTACTTTGCAACAACAGAGAGGCCGGTTCTCTAACGGATATCGGAATTCTAGTTGGCAGCATTAGGTAGGGAGCGCATAACTAAGTCAGCGTGCTATTGATAGTCGAGATTTTCTCGGCGCGCATGTGTTACACCGCGTAGAAATATCCCGTCTCTCGTCGTTGGCGCGGCTGACGTCGATAAAAATATCCGAAAGATGATTGAATTTGTAACACTATCCGTTGCATTATGCAGCGGCTATAACTTGATCGTCGCGCGTGAGATCGACTGCTCGCTTCGCGGTACCGAAAACGGCGAAAAAAGAGTATCTCTGTATAATATAAATGACATTTTCGACGGATGTGACGTATAGGAGTATCGGAAAGAATATCGAGGTATGATCACGGTAACCGATATCAATATCATAAACGCAAATTTGGAAAACTTTATGGGAATTTAGTAGTCACTGCGTCGCTGTAATGTATGATACGAATAATGGCGTTTTAATAATTTGAACGTAGCTTATACGAAATAGTACTAGGACACATAAATAAAATAGCTTGTTTCACAATATTTATTTACTGTTTCTAAGCGCAAGAAAAATATAGTAAGTGAAAATTGACCGATATATGAGAATAACACAAATAAATAGAAATATGCCTTATCTGATTGGGTCCTTATTGAAACTTTGTGTCTAATATTTTTGCGTGAATTTACATTTTTCCGCTGAACAAACTACACGCTAATTATATGTTGGTCTTGAAACACAGTGTCAAACTCTGAAGCTGAAATAGTAAATTCGCATAATTAAATTGATAATCAATTTAATAATAATGATGCTAACAAGCATATACATATGCCTAGTAACCGAATTGGTAAAGAAGCTCGTTCCAAATAAGAAAGTCTAGGTTCATACACTGGTTGAGATGATATTGTTCATCCTTTGCTGTTTTAAATGTGCTTATCAGTATCATTATTATTAAATTTATTATCAATTTAATATTCCCGTTTCAGCTTGAAACTAATTTGCTGAGCGAAGAAGTGTATATAAATTTACGCAAAAGTATTCAGCTAAATATTAAGCATAAAGATCGAGTCGCTGACCGAAAAAATACATATCTAGCATTTGTATTATTTTATATTGTTTATATTTTCTTATTTTATTTCCTTATTTTGCCAGTTCAATAACTTGTATATTTATTAAATAGTTTTATAACTTTCTCTTATTCTCTTTGATATTTTTTCGAAATAAATAATTCGAATTGTTTTATGTAATTCAAAATGTAGTCTATCGGCAATTCTATTGAAACTATATCGGTATTAAATAAAATTTGCCTTAAAAGTAATATTTAGGTATGTTAACATGAACAAAAACTCTCTCTCTCTCTCTCTTTCTAAAATTTCTCTTTCTAATAGAATATTATTGCCAGCAACAACTTTACCCGTTCTATCTGAGAAATTCGCTCGGATTAGCGCTAATATTTTATTAATGATATTAATGCCCTTTATTGTGCAATATTGATAAATCAACTCGGCACATGGTTCGCATATGCAACGCTGTACTAAAATTATCATGCCTTTCGTCGAGATTATTACTTGCACTGTCAGAAGCAATTTTTGATCGAAGATGCGTTTAAAAAACATGTTACTCGTTTTGACACTCATGGATAACAGTTTTGCTCGTTCCAAATGGAAACGAATATCGAAGCGAGTTTAGAAACGATCGCGATATTCGAAACCACTTCACGAGAAAAATTTGTTATCCATGATGAGGCAATTAGTATTCTGTAGATTCAATTCCTCTGATTACTGTTCGAAAAGCATGTAACGGTTACGTCACATTTGTTCTTTCGAATAGATTGTAATTTCTCATTCATTCCTTATCGTCGTTTTCATAATCGCATTAAATTCATGCATCAGATTCATTCTTCTGTTCAAGAAGAATATATAAAGATAGAAACTCTGCGTTTCTGATTCTTTCATATATGTTTCCTTTTTTTAATTTTTCCTTTATGTTTTTAATGTGGAAAAAGAAAAAAAAGGATCAAAATTGTTAAATTATTGCTATAAATTCTAACGTACTGCTAAATTATAGTTATCATATTGAAAAAAATGTATGTCTTTTATATGGATAATTTTCTTCTTTTATTTCTCAGGATCGCTGGATGATATCGATCGTTCTCATTCCATGGCGTTGTATTGAAATATTTATTAGCTTTAACGCGTCTCTCTGCTCAATTTTATGCATAATAAAATATGCATTTCAGTCATTAAAAATGTTCGCCTCCAAATGAATCACGAATCCCCCTCCGCGTTTTATTCTAGTCGCGTGATATATGCAAGGTTCCTTAAGACCGGCGATCTCGGCTCATCTGTCTTCGAGAAAAGGCGGTCGTGAGTCATTCGGCGATTGAATTATACCTGCGGGTCCTGCTCCACGTTTCCATCTTCCGCGCTGGTTATCGGCGATGAACGTGGCGCAGGATTAATCAACGCTGACCCATATCTTCTCCCGATTGGACCAATGCCATGCAACAGAAGCTGCACACAAAAGGGACGACGGGTTTCTGATTAGCAGTGAATTTGTGCCTGTCGGTTTAAGGCCCGTTCATACAACTGATGCGTCAGTCATGTCGCTGCATCAGGCATTCTAACATATAGCCCCGCGCGCGATATCTCTTAATTAAAAGTACTGTATAAAATATAAACAATTGAATACGTGAGACTTTTGTACAAAAGGAAGTTTCAAGTTATACATATTTAAAATATACTTTGCAAAAAAGAAACAGAAAAATAACAGAAAGATATATTTTAAATAAAGCTTAAAAATAAAACGCTTGCAATATTAAAATAATAATAAATAGCGAATGCAATTATTCACCTTTAACAGACGTAAAAACTTACACTCTTGGCGAAAAATTTACTAATCTTCACTTACTAGATAGTGAAGTTTACGCAAACGATTAAAATAAATTATAATAAATTAAACATTTTGCATTACATCATTATTGTATTGTAATTGCGATGAGCTTTATGTGAACGATACTTTATGTACTTCGTGTTTCTTACATCGTTACACCACATGTCCCATTGACTACGGACGCCTCGGCCGTCGCGTGGCGGCACGCTTCGCTACTCTGAGTCACATGTCATCCAGTATAAATTACAATTCCATTAACGCAGTAGAGCAGCGGAGCTGTGCATAATACGTTCCAAACCTGATCACTCTATCTCTCTTTCTCTCTCTCTCTCTTTAGATTGGGATGTCAAGTGCGCGGGATGTAATATTGCGAAGGGAGCGAGGCGGCAATAGCGTCCCGATATGGGACAGGCGATTGAAGTTGTGTTTTTCGCCGCTAACAAGATTAATATTCACCCGCGGGCATGTATATATCGTTGCGCGAAACGTGGGTGGAAAACACGGGCTTTCGGAAAGATCGGCTGCGGTATTTTGTACCGGGTGAACGACATTTGTCGATGGCATTAATTGACTGGTATTCGTGAAAAAATAGTTGAAATTCCATTAAAGAAAAGTTCACTTGAAATTAAAACCAAAAGAAGTAAAGTTTTCGGAGATATTTTTCTAAAAAAGTGTGAGATGCTTTTGCAAATAAAAATATACTAATATTATTTCATGTTTGTACACGAGAGAGATAGATGCATGTCGGAGAATGCTTTTACAGTGGTAATGTTTCATGAATAATAGTTAATTATTGAAAATGATATAATTGTATATCGTTTACGTGTGTTCGAAAAATACAATATTAAAAGTAACATTAACAGATTACAGAACTCTGTTATAATATATTCTGCGATTAGTTTTACCGAATAACTCACGATATTATTAAATTTTTTATCAATAAGTAATTTTATTTTATAATACATATTAATGCTACATATACAATAATTAATTACAACAAGATTATTGCTTGTGTACGATACAGTACGCAAATAAAATGTGAGATTATTTAACACTGTAAATTAAAAGACTGGGGGTAAATTAGGATTTTTGAAAAAGAATAAAGTAACTACTAATCAAATACAATTTTATTTTTTTAATTAATTTTTTAGGAAAATCCAATTCTCAGAATTAAAAATAATGAAAACAATAAAAACGATAATTTTTTAAAGATAATATATAGCATAGTTATATTAAGTAAAAAATATAAGATTAAACAGTCATAATATAATATTTAACACAGATAGAAAACGACCACACCAATTAATAAAAGTTTTAATAAAAATACTCAAGCTGTAATAGTATTGTAAATACTAGAAACTGAAATATACAAAGTACAAACGATAGGAATCAAGATATAGATATAGAAACATCTTTCCATCGTTCAATTGATTGATACTTGAACTTCGACCTGCTCATCTGAAGTGAGCGTTCGGAGAGATGAAGCTAAAAGTCGGACAGGGCAATCTCGAGACCTCGGGAAGTACGACCGGCGCAGTCGAAAAATCAACCTGAATTTCCTTCCATCCCTCGATGGTATACGTCGCTGTCAAATGAAACAAGACGCGACGTATCCCCTCTGTGTCTTGCGGGGAATGAAGGACAGAGACGAGCACACTCGCGATTAAGGGTTTGTTCTCGAAGGGAAGAGAGAGATCCGAGAGGGTCTCGGGATAGGAGGCCGAAAAAGAAGGAAGCAGAAAGAGGGAAGAAATCGAACGACGGAAAAAGAAAGCGTAAGTGAAAGAGGAGGGATGAACGCTAGGAAACAAGAAAGGTTCCTGAAATAGAAGGAGATGTGAAATCCAAAGGATGCCGGTAAAAACGATATAGAAAGAGAGACGGCTTTAAGAGTTACAAGATAAGAGATGGAGAAAGGGAGACTTTAAGGTGGTGAGAAAGAAAGAAAAAGAGAGAGGCATAAAAGAAGAATGAATACTTAGAATGAGAAGCAACTATAAGGTAAAGAAGAATGCGATGTCTAAGGGATGGCAACGCAGACCGGGAGAGAAAGAGAGACCGAGATGGAAAAGATGAACAAAGGGTGGGTGGGGGGGTAGGTGTAGGGCTGGGAACGAGAGACGATTCCAGGAGTCGAGGGGTTGCTGCAGTTGGTGGCACAGAGGGATGAAATGGGGAAAACATTCGCCCGGGCTCTGGCGGCTGGTGTCGGGGGCGGCTGGGCTGATACACAAGGGGCCCATGCCAGAGTGTGCGCCGGTAATTGCGAGCTCTATGTAGATCCACTTACAGTGATTAAAAACTGTCCTGCTGGGTATCATCCGTGGCGGAACGACGCATCAAGGACGTCGGAAAGGGGGAGAGGAGAGGAGCAACGACCAGGATGCGCGCCGCCAAGAATAATTCCGTCACGTCTCGCCCAGCCACGTCATTTCGCCCGGACAACAATCTCACGTCATTCTACAATTATTACTGTTCGACTGCTATAATCGAAGAGACGCGGGTATACTTTCTTCGTGACACTTTTCGAATTAAGTACGACGCTTATCGTTACATTTAATGTAAAGCGATCTAAAAGTAGAGCATTATTTTAGTCAGAAATATGGAAATTGTTAGCATCCTTAAAAGAAATAAAAAAAGACTTTAGATTTGACCTTTTCCAAAAAGACTGGTTCAATTTGACGCCAATTTAAGTCTTTTATTAATAATTTTTATTAAAATGTCGCGGCAGTTTTTTTTTATGTGGATGTAAACGAATTTTTGCGAGATATAATTAAAACGTGCAATCAATGTGTAGCTGTATGTATATTCTATATGAAAGTGAAAAGAGAGAGAGAGAGAGAGAGAGAGAGAGAGAGAGAGAGAGAGAGTGCGAAGTTGATCAGATCTAATATAATCACTTTTCTTGTACTCTGTCTTGTTATATGTACTGTATGCGGACTGCAGCGATTCAGACTTTCAATTAAGGAAATAAGTTTAGGGTGAACGCGCATCAGCCTGCCATCTCAGTCTTAATTACGGTCTGCTCCGTGTAGCACAGAGACATTCACTTTTATTGGTACGATCGTCGAAATGACTCCGTTACAAATTAATTAGATACATAAAACTTAATGACAGAACGAGAGAGAGAGAGAGAGAGAGAGAGAGATTGAATATTTTTTATCAAATTAATTTTTTCTCTTAATCATGAAACAAAATCATTCCACTTTACTATAGCCTATAGCAATAATCTTCTTTTAGCCAGTACAATAAAATAATATATTTGTTTTTGAAGTAGATGGAGAGAGCAATGTGAAAAATATTAAAGCATATTTTTTAAACAACATTATATATTACATATTTGATTATGAGGACAATTTTTATACATTTTCTTTTATTTACGAAATGTTTAATTAATTTGTCGTTTTTACTTTAACGGAAATTTGATTATATTGTTCTTTTCACATTTTTTTCTCAAACTTCAAATATCTTCCTAATTAAGTGTGAAGTTAAAATTTTATCAGAGGTTCATTTATATATATTACAGATTAGTACAGAATACTCCCTCGTTATACTCTCCACTTCAAAATTTTGCATATATGTTCAAATTCTATCGGAGGAACTAATCACGTTGCGAAATATATCTTGCCGATACCAAATTAGATCGGCCCGGGGTCAGAAAGCAACCGAGCGAAATCCGCGGTTAACTGGTTCGAGAAGGGAAAATCACGACGAGGCCTAAACGTAGGGTGAATCAAACGGATAAGCGTAGCGCAAATTGCACCATCGTGCGGTGCTTCTGTAGAATTCTTAATGCCTCGATATTTACTTTAATCATCGGCATCAACACAGCATCGAATATAGTCGTGACTTGATCAAACAAATATCGAGCATAAAAATAACTGTAACTGCTGTGAAAATCTGTTTAATCTGAATTAACGCAATCAACGCAAAATGTTAATATATTATTGAAACTATGTGTTCATGATTGTTACATCTATTATTGAAATAAGTAGAAATGTCTGTATGACTTCTATAATGTGTATTAAATAAGCGTGGACCATTTGAGAAATCTTCCAAAAAGTCATCTCTAATTATAGCAATGCACGTATATTTAATTTTAAAACGTAATTGTAACTGAATTTCTCATTAATATTCTAATTGTAGATAATAAATTAATTTAAAAAATCGATAAAATTAATATACATAAAATTAAGATATATTGTAACATTAATCCGGTTAAATAAAATACTACGCAAAAATCTAAAAATTTTATGAGAAAGTACATCATATATAAATTAAATATTGAATCGCAGTATTTGCTTATGAAAGAAAATCATCATCATATAATTGATTATGTCACTTTTTGAAGTGATTTGCTTGTTTAATCATAATGCAAAACCGAGGACGAAATTGAAGAAATCATTTAAATGCTAGTATTATCGTTACTTATTAAGAAACAAAGTTTGCATGAAGAATTTCTTAATATTCGTCGAACAAAATAAGTCAATTTGAAAATTAACAAGATAGATAATGGAAAATGTGAAAGGATGATAAAATAATAAAACAAAGTAAAGAGAGACGCATCCGCGCGCACACGGACAAGTATATCGAAGCGCATGATCGGAAAGGAGCGGAGGGTAGAATTCCCGTACAGCTCCCATATAAAGAGATGATTAAATATTTGTCCAGAAGGTGCTGGACATCTGTCGATATGCCTTGTTGCACTTTATTTTGGCGCGGTATATTTGTTTAACATTAACGCTACACGCGGGTGCGTGCGCGCTCTCTCACCCTAATTCGCCTCGTCGTCGTTGTCGTCACTTCGGCAAACAACGGCGCACATGCTATGGTCTGCTCGAGGTTTGGTCCGTGGCCAAATACGAATTATTAGCATTGTCTTTGGCACATACCGCGTAGAGCACATTCATGACAGTTGATAATTGCGAAACAACTTTTGCAAAATAATAAATAAACAACAGAATTGATCTTATATTCAAATTTGTATAGAAAAGCTTCAGAAAACCAATAAAATCTAATCTCTTGCAATTTTGTTGTTATTTTTTTTAGATGAAATATGTGTGAAGAAATTAAACATGTTATTGTTATTAAATACGCAATCGTCGCATGAAATGTCGATATAGCCCACATTAATTCGGATTTCATCCCCTTACATAGCATAAAACTTTCTAGCAGCTGTATCGTTATTTTTAAAAGAGTCTCCTCTTTCTTGAAAGATTTATGTATCAAAATTAAATCGATCCTTCTTGCTGGTCAGGCTCGATTTTGCATCTCGCTTCTGTTTTTCTCCCTTTTTTCCAATCAATGGCAGATCACGAAGAAACGCGATGCCAGGTGTAATCAATTTCGGATTAATTAGCGCGCGAGGGGGCTCACGGTGTTCGTCGCGTAGTTCAAATTTCGCGAAAAATCGCCACGCCGGTTACGCAACCGGCGCGCGACAACCGGCGGCGGCAGCAGCAGCAGCAGTAGCAGCTGATAAAAATCCAATAGCCCCAGTGTTTGCCAGCCGGAAAGGGCAATCACGTTCATCATGGTGTCCTGCGCTCCCGCCGCCGTGCGTCGCCTCCCGCCGCTTCTGCCGCCACCGCCGCCACTTCCGCCGCCGTCGCCGTCGCCGCGGTGCCACCCTCCGCCGCCCATCTCGCGTCCCTTCTAACCCCCGTGCAGTCTCCCCTATAGCTTCAACAACCGACAGCTCGAGGCAGTTACGTCCTACGAGCCCTGAACGTAGCCGCCCCTGGAAAATCCGGGGGTGGGATTCAACGTGCGCGCACGTTGAGGAACGGAACGGTTTAGGGAGTGACGAGGAGGGACGGAGATTGAAGGGGAGTTCGCCGCGCCGTAAGGGAGCCGGGGGCACGGTGGGGGCAGAGAGCGACGAGATAGGGGGATGAAGGGGGGGAATAGGGTGGATGAGCGGCACAGCACCACCGGTCAGATAAACGCTAAAGCAAATAAATCCGCTACTTTAACATGCAGGTCACCGCAGGTGTCTGTTTATTTTATTCGTTAAATATTTCATTTGGCCGGGGCTAGGGCCAATTACGAGCGCGCCGAACGGGTCCGGCCTCGCCGTTTCGCTCTGACGAGCCGCGCCGAAACTCTCTGACGCGCCTCGCGCGACAATTTCTCGTTTCGCGACGGGAAACGTAAAAACGTAATATTTGCCGTTCGCAGATATCGTAAACTTGAGTCCGGAATGAATTTCCAATATAGATTTTAAGCCATTTTAATTTCTGAATAAATTAGTAATTGTTTGACAATTACCGCGATTAAATAATAATAAAAAAATATGTATTTTAAATTGAACATCAACTTACATTTATCAACATCTACGAATTAAAAACTCCATTATACAGTTATTATAAAATCCTTGTGCAATTTTTAATCTATAACTTCTTTTCTCTGTAAATAATACAATTAATTTAATAACAAGATTAGAGTTGCAATTTGAAGTTGAGTATTTATTAAAAATAATCCATTTATGAAAATGTTTCTTAACAGGTAGATCGAAAGAGGTGGGTCGATTTCTTGGTCTCCTTCGTGTTCACTAAACTGATTTGAGCTCATTGAGTTTCTTTTTATGGGAACATGTTAAGATTATTACTCAATAATTTTATATTCAATAATCTCTCACTTTTTTTAGACCTTCAGATTAATATGATTCGATAAAATAATTATAATATGATTCGAAGTATTTTATTTTAAATCAACTGCAAAATGTAATGATAGAACTTCAGAATTGTATTTCGATTTATATACATAATGACGGTGAACGTGTTGAGAAGGAACAATCCCAAGAGAATAAACCCAAGAGTAAACCTAGAATCTTCAATCACTCTTCTAGCGGATTAAATTTTTCGTATATATAGAACATAAGTTATGAAAATTCAAATACTGCACAGAGATTTTACAATAGTCCCGTATGTCGGAAATTATGGAATTTAATTTTTGCGTAAGGATTTTATCATCGTTCTGTATCGGAAATCATTATTGTTACCATAATTATGCGTGATTTAAATTTGTAAGCATTTCTATACTTTTTTGTTAGACGAGTAATTTTATTACATTCATTTTCGTATTAATAAATAATCCGGGATAACTGCGGACAAATTTTTCTACTATATCTGGATATCTGCTTTTCAATAATGTAAGCACGAAAATTTCTTATGTACATAGATCATAAGAAATTAATTATGACTTTAACACCAATTCGTACGACTTCGACTTTTATTTAGCACTTGTAACTAGAGAAAATACTTATACACACAATATAAATTTTTAACAGAAGTCTTATTAATGTGTCAATAAAATTGCAACGGTAATCTAGCTTCACCAAATATCGTTCTCCATCGTTATTATATTACAATCCTATATTTGTAAGTTATAAACGAAAAACAAAGAAATAATATCTAAGTGGCTAAATAATATGAGTATATTGAGTACGATTATATCTTGAAGAAATATGCAGAATAATGGATTCGCGGATTATCTTTCTCTTATCTCTGCATAGCTTCGACAAACCATACATCAGGGAAGAAAAAAAAAAGAACAAAATCTAACGCCGTCGGACCTCGTATCAATGTTGCAGGTATGGTTCCAGAACCGGCGCGCGAAGTTTCGCAAGCAGGAGAGACTGGCCCAGCAGAAGTCCACGTCGCAGAGCGGCATCGGGGCCGACAGCGGCGCGTCCAGCCCCGTGACCGGCACCGTGAAGGCGGAGGGACGCTCGCCGAGGAGTCCGGCGACGCCACCCGGCGGCTCGAACAGCGTGCTGTCGTCGAACGAGATCAAGCCGATGGCCAACCAGAGCCTGGTGAACGTGAAGCACACCGCGGACGGCACCGGCGACGGCTCGCCCAACGTCCGGGGTAGCAGCGGCGGCGGCGGCGGTGCCTGGGGCTCCTGCAGTCCCAGGCCCTTCTCGGCGGCCCTGCCGCCCTACCTGTTAGACCCGCTGCCGCTGAAAACCGCGAACCTCTACTAAACCGTCTCTCCCGTTACCGGTCCGGCGGAGAGTGTAAATACAGAGAGCCGCCCGCTCGTCGATACGGAGACGACGCGCCGTTCAGGTTCAGGGAGGCGTCCAGGTTTTTTTCGCGGGCTTCGGTTCGCCGTCGCACGCGAAATTCATCCGTATCGTGCGGTATATTTAAGGACTCCGGTAAGACGCGCCGCTCACATATTTTTGACAAAGATACATTTAGGCAAGTCGGGAGAACGGGCAGAAGGGTGTGTCAGCTTGCTCGGAGGTAGCCGTCTGTTGAGATACATTCCGAAATTTGTGTGCACACACAAGACAGTGCGTTAAATGCCAATCATTGAAAAATTAAGAGTCGAGGTGAATGTAACTTAGTGAATTTCGATTGTGGTATCATTGTGCAGAGATTTAGAAGCCAATCGGATATCGTCTCTTAAGTTTGACAGAGAAATAATTCTTAACATCAAATATTTTTTAGCAGTTATATATTATAAAGCGTGTTATTCGTTCGTTCTGCATTCCTGTGATAAGTGTAAAGACATTTGAGTAACATATATATTTGAATAATATACATTTCCTTGATTTCTTTCCGATTGCTTTAATTTACACGTTGAAGTATTTGTATAGATAGAGAAGAAAAGAGAAAGAGAGAGTAGCGTACATTACACGTAAAATATTGTTTCTGTTGGTATAAATACTCTGTATTATTTAACAAAATAATTTTAAAGTAAAGCATAACTTGGGAAACGTTGTTTTAAAGCATCACTAACCAGATTGAAATCGAGACTACTAACCAAAATAATTGAAAAATAATATAAATGGATTTAAACTCGTATCGAAGATTCACATTCCGACTGATATCGAGGATAATAGAGTTTGTACAAGCGTTTGCTCTAAACGACAACTTTAATGTTCTCGAGAAATAAGAGTAAAACAGAATTATAGACTCTCTTATATATTGACTCATTCAATATGTTAAAATTCTAATTAATTTTGTATTTGTTAAGATTAAAACTTGAAAAAATAATGAAATTAATCTAAACGTAATATACTTGATATTAATCATAAAATTAGATATAAAAAACTTTTTTCTTTTAATTAAAAATTCATTCCATATCTTTTAATTTATCATTACATTCTTTTTAATATCTTGTTAATTTACCATAAATGATTTTCTTGGAAATTTAATAAATCAATAACTAATCTATTTGGAGTGTTAAATAGCACTATTGTGATCATTAAATCAATGTAAGGTAATCTTGAATTGAAAATCTAAATATATTGCATCATTTTTATTTAGTCGATTTGTAATAAGCATAAGGCAGGAAGATAAGCTTCATCCGAAACACTAATGTGATGAAAATGTTATTAGAGCATCGCTCTAACTCTCGTGGGACATTAAGTTTTCGTTTTCAGTATATGCTTTCCATTTCTATTATTTTCCGTCGACAATGCCAAGCTAGAATTAACACAAGAGGAACACAGCGTAGAATAGTATTCATAAAAGTACTATTAATCGCGCGATTAACTGGCCTAAACAAATTAGTTTATCGGGATTGATTTACCTAAGTAAATTATGCTTATTATCGCGAAAAATCTCTTACGGTATTTATTATGTGTATCAAGTAGCAAAAAAACATAGACTTCCACAGTAAAGTCCTTGACGCAAATCCTTGACCGAATGTACTTTGCACTGATTTAATGCGCAATTCCACAGCGACCTGTCGAATAATTAATTGATTAAATATTAAGAGCAGCGATCAATAGACAAAAAAGAGAGAGAGAGAGAGAGAGCGAAATCTTGCTTGGTGTCAAAATAAGAGTGACTCTCATACAAGAATTCATTTTGTTAAATCAAGGAAAAAGAATAATATTTCATAATAATATCATTGTGTCAATTGTTACACTGCATTTTGGAATTTTGACTGGAGATTTATATTTATCTCAACTAAAAAATATTTATATTGACCCTTTGACTGCCGATGACAAGAACTCTCGTCATTTTGGACTTTGCGTTCATTGCTGCGAAAATGCATTTTGTCGTCATAAAATATTCTGTTACATTAGAGTCGTTATGTGATTTTATCGCCGAAGCAAAGTGTAACTATGGGTTTTTGGGTGTGCTGAACGTGATTTTGAAATCATGTAAAAAAATTAAACAATTTTATGATAAAAGTTGTCATAATAGTTATGACAAACAATTTTTTTAAATCTGACTTAAAATTTGTCATCAGCTTCTATATAAACTTTCATTAATTTTCACGAATCTTTTGTTTTTTATATTTAAAGACCATTCGAGGAAAATGGTGTGGCAACCAAGGGGTTAACATTTATATTTTCCATGTGCAAAATGTCTATATTAGCCTAAAAAACATGGGAAACTGATAGCCAGTCCAAATCCAATTAAGATTGACACTTATTAACTATTAATTTGATATTAACTCTATATATTCTATTATAAAACCTCTGTTGCAAGCCTACGACATTGCAATTTGTTGAACTTCAATTTGGTAAATATGTAAATTTAGAGTGTACAAAACTCTACGAAGAAAGTCTTATATCAAGAATCGCTGTAGCGCGCGAGACGATTGATTCGCGTTAATTCGCAGATCGACGGAATTTCTTCTTAGAAGGTCCTTAAGATAGATACTTACATACCGTCCTGTGTGTCTCGTACCAAGAAGAGCGAAGGTACCTGTCTTATCACAATATACGATGGACAATTTCGGCAGTGGTCTGACTCGTTCGTCGTGTGCGCCGATAAACGAGCGCACCTCATTCTGCGTATGTATAGTTTATCGATTACGACTGAATCTATTTTATAGTGAGATGTATAAATGTACATTAGTTAAGACGAAAGGTATGTATAGTTCACCTGAAAATATTTTTTTTCCCCTTCATAAGTCTCGTCTCAGATCCGCCTTAACTTTCAGAGAGGTCCGTCTTAACTTTCAGAGAGCGATTCGGTGTATCTCCCTCAACTATATCAATAACAATATGCTATCACTGATAATTGTAGCTAAGCTAGAGACATATTTGAAATTGTTACACTCGTTATGATATTTTTTTGCAATTCTTGAAAAGTAGTCGTTTATACACGATAGTTTTATAAAATATCCAAACGTTAATTGGTTAGAAGAAATCGGTGTCCAACGTCTAACGGACAAAAAATCGCCACTAGAGTTATAAAAACTTTAGAAATTACAAGAAAAAAAATCAATATTTCGCAGAGACGTAAATTGAAGGTTCCTCTGAAAGTTAATGACAATAGCGTGTGCGAAAATTTCTATCGTGTCCCGAGGCAATCCATATCCCAGTTCGATAACGAATGTGATTTTTTAACGAGGCATTTTACAAAACTTGCGTATCACTGGCGCGTAGCGCGAGCCGCGCTTTCGCCCCGTCTCCGCGCGAAAGACGCGCATTATCGATTATACGCGACGGCGCGCGGCGACGAGAGGGGAAAAGGCTCGTCTCCGCAAGCCAGGAAGCGTTCGTGAACTCTGAACAGCTTCGTTGCTCCCGCCATTATTGTTAAGATTAACGAATGGTAATTATCGATATGTGTGAACCGGAACTTGTACAGTTGTTGCTATAAATATATGAAATTAGTGTTTTACACCATACTCATACTCACTTCTCTCCGTTGAAATCACTCCAGCGATTCCCACAACAGTTTCGTTGGAGAACTATTATATCTACTTTCAAGCAACGTCACAGTCAACATTTGTATTGCTATTTCAATTTATCTAATGTTAATTTAATGTTATGTTTGTTCTGTTACATCTTCCTATGGTGTTTAATTTTTTTTTTTTTTACATAAATTAAAAACCGTTTTTACCTTATTCCGTTCGGGTAAAAAAGAATGTTCAAAAAATTTCAAGTACACATTTATTGAAAATCATAATTAAATTAGTTTCTCGTCTTAGTCGTCGGTTACATCGTTGCTGCTGGTCGTAGCCCGGTTATTATATTTATTAGATTTTATTCGTATTCATATCTCCGTATGTGTCGTCCGCGAATATCCGCTGCAATCGATGCCATGTGTTCAATTATTACGCTGTAAATAACAAAATCTTTGTCCTCAAGTTATAAAAATCGATCAAGAAAACACTTACCCGTGGCAGAGTTTTTACGACCGTTACACCGCACATAATTCCGATTTGTTATGCGAAATAGTTAAAAAAGCTGTGCATCTTTAATTTCCATGATGCATTCTATTTCGCAATTTTAATGGAGGAGAGAAAAAGGCATTATTTAATATGCCTAATCTTGAGTAATGCTAACGATTGAAAACGTTAAACAGTGAGCAATATCAGCGATATAAGACAGTCTGGCAATTTTCGTCGTTAGCGGACCGAAGTACTTTTACTTATTGAAAATATCTCCGTCCGTAAGCTTTCTGTATAAATAGGTTGTCTCTAAATCTTTATTTATGTCAGAAAATTTTGATAAGTGTCAATATCTTAATAATTTGGTTCGGATCGAATTAACAAGATAAAAAGAGATCTTAAGTTTAAGTCTGAAATAAAATTTTGATCAAGTATGTGTGTGTGTGTGTGTGTGTGTGAAAATAAATAGAAATATAGAGATCAGAATTTATCCAGAAAGATTTTCCACTTTTATCGGAAAAAAAAGGAACAAAAATATTTAAGCAATAAATTCGGCCAAAATAGTTATATAAGTTCAGGGATATTCAATTTGCCAGTGTCTTTACAAATCCAAGTCTGACGATCTCGCGGATCGATTTTCGAGTCGTGTAATCTCCTATTTCCTGATTAAGAATAAAAAGAAAAAGAAGAAAAATAACAAAAGTTTCGTACGTTCGTAATTGCTCGTCAACAGATTAGTCGTTTGCGCGGTAGTATCGTCATCAAGGATCACTCAAGTTGCTATATGAAAATCGCATGAAACGAGAATCGTAGAATATCTAACTGGTGAAACTGGCAGTTTTAACTCTTGCAATACGAATCTCGTAAAATTTTCACAGCAACCGGTGCAAGCCATCGTGACGATTGAGCGTGAATGGGTCTAATTGACTGCGAGAATAAATCCACATATTGTTGATAACTTGCGATCAGATAACGCATTATTTTAATAATGGCAATTTTTTATATAATGATTTTTAATAATGACAAAAAAGTCGACCCCCCCTCTTTAAATCCAAAATTTAAGACGAAGAAAATTTTCTAGATAGATGTCTTTAAAAAATTAAAGTACTTATTATAAATAAGCCTATTGATTAATAGATAGAAAATCGCATTTTTATTTTTTATATTTCTAAACATATATATTAACCATTATTAAAACGACAAATTTATACATTGGTTCGTATAACAAATAAGTAGATTATTAAGTTCAATAATGAATTGATTTGTAACACGATCAATGCGCGATTTTACGTCGCAATATTATCAACAACAACTGCAGTGGAGATTATCCGAGCGCGATCGATTCTTGTCGGCCATATAGAGTCAAGCAGACACCATTACCCCGCACTACGGCGCTATTCGCGATAATGAAAATATATAGTCATCGACATTATCGAATCGTCGTAATCTATAGGAAAGGAGAAATCGAAATTCCCGGAGCAGCGCGTTCGTCTGTCGTCGGATACACAGTCAGACGCCTCTATATATAGATGTATTTACATTAATATATAAGACTGGATCGAGGGTGTTCCTCGAGCAGCGCGTAAAGAGGGGGGATAGAGCCTGCCAATTAGGCCATCGTGAGGGTGCCTGCGCCTATTCCGAAGCCCACGCCTTTGGGCCCAAAATTCCGGCTGTAGCAGCCGCGGCAGTAAATGTCCCCGTCCGGACCGTCGTTCAAGTTCGTCGAATCCAGGGAACGGTGGCATTCGCCGCAGTTGAAGCACCGCTTGTGCCAAACGCGGTTCTTCGAGATCATCTGCTCGGCGGCGTACACCGGGTAGCCGCAGCGCGAGCAACCGTGCCCGTCGTTTCGTTTCTGGCCCAGGTCGGGCTTGGAGTCGATGCTGCGAAAAATGAAAAACGACGTCTGCGAATCTGATGTGATATTGAGCGAAAGGGAAGACCGGAAACTGGTTTGATTTGTCACGAACAATTGAAGTAATCCATGCATAATTATTATTTTCAAATGTATTTTTCGTTGAAATTATCATAGTGTAGATAAAAAAAAATAATGTAGAAAAATTGCACGCGGCTCGATAAGTCTTATCTTTCTATACGGATTTCTTGCGCGCAGGTGCATGGATGAAAAGAATAATGGAAAAAAGTAGCAGCTTGTTCCAGTATTTCCGTACATGAATCATGACGCTGTGTTTAATAATCCATTCCTATAACTTGCTTCTCACACGATTACTCGAGTGTTAAAAGAAAATTCTAATCAGAGAAGTAGGTCGCGATTATCAAGATCGTTATCAATCATCGAAGTTTCCCCGACAGCAAACTTTTCGCTATTGTATATTTTACACCGTGTTTCAGAAACTAATTACTCTGGGGAAGCACGTCGAGATGCACTTACTATGAGGGGGCATGATCTCCGTTCGTCGAGATGAGAGTTGGTTTGTGGCCGAACCCGAAGCCTTTGGGCCCGAAGAGCTTTCCGTAGCACGCGCGGCAATGGATCTCCTTGTCGGGGCCGTCGCATGCCAGCATGGAGTCCAAGGGTCGGTGACACTCGGCGCAATTGAAGCACTTCTTGTGCCACATGGTGCCCTTGGCGAGCTGTTGTTCAGCGGCGAACACCATGCCACCGCAACGGGGGCAACCCTGCCCAGCTGGCGCCTTAATCGAGGTCGTATCAGGATTGTAGTAAGGTCGACTGGCCGAAATTTCTTCCTCCCTGCGGGTAATTAACGCGATTACGATACGATCTCGCCTGGTCGAATTTATATGTTTCATTTAATCTTAATCCGCGAAGAGAGACCATTTACGTCAACCGAATATTTTCAACTGTTTAATTTCACTCAAACCGATAGGTCAAGGTCACAATAATAAAGTATGCAAATGAAGATGTATGCGCTGAAATTCGTGATATTTTCTCTTATGATCGTGCTAATTCCGCTTGAAATTTAAATTTCATCTTTTATCTTCCAATTTCAGTATCTGTTAGTCCCTTCGAAATGTACTTGTCATTTTCCTCTTAAATTATGTCACAACACACGAAGTATTTTTATAACATGTTTTTCAATGATTTTTGTCCAAGATCGAAACTTTTTTCGTGAACTGTGTTAGAAACATAATATACTTCGCATTTATATAAAAAAGTCGCTAAAGTTTTATATATATAAGTAGATAAAATAATGCTCACACAAATTTTCTTTATGAACTTACAATTGGTGGTAAAAACTTTTTCGTAATTCTATCAATAATTACTTTATTAATTAGTTTCCGCTAACTATATATGGTCAATATCTTATGCTTAAACGCATTGCGAATCTGCAAAGTCATGAAATCACTCGGGATCTTTACGAGTCTTCGTTCAACGCGCTTTACAGGCCCGGTGGAGCTCGGTTATTTAAATCGACTTGTATTTATAGTCACGCGTTCAGCAGGGTTACGCGTAAACTCCCAGCATTGGAGCTCGAGACTTACGTGAGCCCGTCGGTCTGGAGGAATCCCGAGCCACATGCGAATCCGTATCCGTGCGGTCCCCACTTTTTCCCGTAACAGGTCTTGCAGTAAACATCCCGATCCGGACCGTCGCAGGCGATGATCGAGTCCAGGGTCTTGGTGCAGTCGTGGCACTTGTAGCACTTCCGGTGCCATTCGCGGCCCTTGGCGAGCACCTGCTCGGCGGCGAAGACGACGCCACCGCAGCGAGGACAGCCCTTGCCGGGCGGGGCCTTGATTATCGCGGTGTCGATCACGGTGGTGCGAGGAGCCGCATCGCTGCACCGCAAAGGGTCACTCACATTATTTCGCCGGTCGTTCTCGGCGACATGGGGCCGATCATTGAACCGCAGGGATTATACGGAAAAGCGATTGATTCTGCCCAATCGTCTCCTAAGTAAATTTGATCAGGCATCTGAACTCCACAGAAGACGGGAAACTTTGGGTTTTTCTCGATTTCAATTTTAATTTTAATTTTTAATTTTAACCCCGCTTTTTTCTTATCCCTGCGGCTCATTCGTGATATCACAAAAGAACGGAACTACATGCGAATGACAGGATGATTGATCGTCGGTAATCGCTTGGCAAGACACATAGAAGAGATACTGAAGTTGTCCAATGTTTCGTCAACTCTTGACAAATCTCGTTAAAGAATGCAAAAAATTGCACAGTCATAAAGAGTCATTAAAATCACAATTGAAATTCCTGAATTCCTGACTTTCTTCCGTGTCCGTAACACGCGATTACGAAGTTGTCATTTCGTGGAGGTGTAAGTAAATTGTACGTCACACGTCTGACTTTCTATTTAATTAATTGATTAAGGGAAAAAATGAGACAGCTCTAGATCGACTTACATATGACACGTGATTATACTAATATGATATCTAGTCGCAGGGGGTGTTAGCAATAACAATTCGGATTCTACATGAATTTCAGGTTTAGTTTCGGTTTTATAAGTATACGTGCACACAAGACCGTACAGACCGTGTGATAACAGGAATGTCGAATGTATACGGAAGAGAGAGCAACTATGAACGTCAGCGTGAGTATTCCACTAATGTAAAACGAATTATGATCTGCCTGACTGAGAAATGACACTCGATATTCCGATACGATCAGCCGATTCGTGATGCCAGGGTGAGTAAGAGCGCAAAGCGTTATAAGGCGTCGGTCTATATATGTATGTATAAATATGTGTATATTATATATACCTACACATTATATGTATATATTATATATACACGGACACACACAGGCGCACGCATGTACACGGTGTTTTGGAGAAGGTGCGCGCCAGTAGTAATTTTTCTTATACTCTTCGAGAAAATCGAGAGTGATTTTTTTCTCACAAAAAATACAGCCTATCCATATAGGGTTGCCACAGACCTGGAAAACTGGGAAAAGTCATGGAAATTTAAATTGGCCAGGGAAAACCTGGAAAATTTAGGGAAATATGTAAAAGAGCCTGAAATTTTGAACTTTGTTCACAAATGCTCTTATTCTAAAGAGTACTTATTGTTTTTTTTAATATCATATCAAACATTTATATTTTATTTAGTGCTTTTACTCAATCGCCTTTTTCTCCCATATAACGTGGTTCTTTTTTCCAATACACATTATTTTTTGTTAGACTGAATTTGAATTCAGGATTATATTATGTTACAATACTTCCAAGTTTGTGTTGCTTCTAATAAAATAAGCTGTATTTCCCGCAATCCCTGCTTCTAAATGTTAAAATATAAGATTACGTATTCGTCATGGAAAATTCTTCATTATCGTCTGCGAAACATGGAAAAGTCAGGGAATTTCAAAAATAATTTTTTGTGGCAATCCTGATATATTATCTCTTTGATTTAAATCTTCGTAAATTTAAAACAGCTTTATAATACGAAAAAGTAATGAAAGAAGATTTTCTTCATGCAAATTGCATATATATCTTTGGAAGTATAATCATGCTTGCAGAATATTACATTTGAATATTCAACAGAAAAAGAGAGAGAAAAATTGCACAAATACTGACTTGCAATTTTTATTTCTCATTTTCTTGACTCATTGTAAAATTCGATTAAAATTAATATTGTTTCAGGATCTGAAAAATTTATTATTCAACAGCAAGAAATAGTATTCCGATAATGTTTTTACTTTTAAACTCTAACTAATTTTTGATAATTAATATTGTACTTTGCTTTTGAATATTTCTTATTTTCGTGTAAAGAATTCCTCGGGACAAAAGTATCCAATATTATTTTGTCAAAAATATTGAAAGAGAAATTGTTCTACAGATCCGGAAGATTCATTCTTTCAATTTCAAATGTAAATGCTCACAAAATAGTAAGGGTGGTTTCTCGTTCTATATGCACAACGTGCAGAAGCCAAGAGATGAGCTCGACGAATTTTTTGCTAAGAAAAAAATCGACGCAGATTACTCGAAGATAAAGCTGTCGCTACTCGCGCCGCTCCTCTTTCTCCGAGCACCCTGTTTACGCGCGCAAAATAATAATCGTCATAACTAAGGGGGCGCGTACCCCTCGTCCTCAATATCGCACTGCAGCCCGATCCACATAATCCCGGCGTGGCCGACACCCCGCGGACCGAATTTCTTCGGATAGCAAGCTGTTAAGCAGACAAGCGCATCATATATAGTGAAAGTGTAGAAGCCGAGGCGGGATTTCTCTCTCTCGCGTGCTTCCCATCTCAGTCCCGACTCTGAAAACCCACCCATTGGCGTAGCAGTCACTCTGCAGGGCGCCGCCACCCTGGCCGTAGCCATAACCCTTCGGTCCGAACCTCTTTCCGTAGCATACTGCAGACAATATCGATTAAAGGTTTCACGTCGCCTAACGTTATCTCGTGATGATGGTCAGCGACAAAGACATAATCGTACAGATACGCTAATTACTAATACAATCTTTTATTTTTCTCTAGATTTTTTTATGTCGTCATACCAGTTTGTCCTTTGCATTAAACACATAATACAGTGTAACAAATTGAAAATTTAATAAGATTTTAATTAATATGTACATATAGGATGTTTTAGAGAATTTTTATTATTATATGCATTATAAAATATTCTAGAACTTTCAGACAATTATTTTTTAGCGACAGTAGATTTAGAAAAACCTTGTGTATTTCATATGCAATGATAAGTGAAACTTGACCGATGTCACGTCGCCTGAAATAAAGACGTTCTCTTTAATATTTATTGGATATACGATCACCACATGCCTTGGCGGTCGAACTGGCAAAAATGCCCGTCACGATTTGAAGGGAGATCCAGATTCGAAGCCCTGGCTGGAGTGATATTTTTCGCAATAAATTCTTTGCAATAATTTAAAATTTTAAAAGGTGTTTATTAGCATTAATTTTACACCAATTATCGATTTAATTATAAATGAATTTACTATTCCAATAAGAGATTGTCTTTCAAGATCGATGAGTAATCGGCGTGCAGTTTATTGAACGGAAAAAATATATAAATTTATACAAAAATATTACTAAAAGATCCAGCTCGATCAAAAATAAAGTTTCTGTATATTTATTTTAATGTGATTAGAAAAATATTCCTTACATGCCTCTTTTCAACTATATTTAGAGGTTCAACCGATTTCTTCAAGACGCAAGGGAAAAAATAGAATTCTATTTTTTAATAGTTTTAATTCTCCTAGTCTTGAAATACTTGATCATCAATATTTTGGTACATTTACATATATTATTCAGCGGCTCATGTGCGGAAAATATCTGCATATATGTGTTAAATCATAAATTAAATTAATTCTGTACCACATTTCGCATATCTTGTACGTTACGTCTTCATGCGCGCGATCGTACCGTATCCTTACCTTTGCAATAAATGTCCTTGTCAGGACCTTCGCAGCAGTTGACGGAGTCTAATCTTTTCGAGCAGTTGGCACACTTAAAGCATTCCCTGTGCCATTGCTGCACGAAACACAAAGGATGGGTTAGTCACTGAAAATTCTAAGGAGAGGCGAAAGTACTATTGTACAATATTACTTCCTTGTACAATCGTTTCAGGAGCGCAGACATTAAAAGCTCCTTGTATCCCGCCAAGATTTGTTTCAAGACAGTAGCAACGAGTAATGTGCTACTGTAAATCTTTATTCTCATTTATAAGCTATTTTAATATTTATATCGTTCCAATACTCTTATACGAAACTCTTACACGCCGGCTTATATTATAGCTCTTTCCTAGAAAACATTCTTGTAGTAGTTTCAAGATAAAAATAATGATTTCTAATGATCCGAAAAGACATTAATATTGAATTCAGTTCAAACGGCTTTCAAAGTTATTACAAAATACTGCAAATTGATCTTTAAATAATTAAAAGTTGAGAAAACAAGATTTATTTTGAAATTCTATGTTTCTTCCTCATTTCTAATAATATTTTATTCTAATTCTTAAAATTTTATTGATAAACTCTCGTTTATCATATTCATTTACAATATATCGTTTGACTGTTTAAGATTTAAAAACTTTTTAAATTTCAATCTTTATATATAAATAATACTACTAACTCTTATTATACTTAATACTAAATAGAAAAATAAAACTTAATACTAAAACTAACAGCATTTTCACTTAACAATATTTTTCGTAATTTGATCTCCGTTATTTATGATTTCCCGTAGTAGAGCGGTAATTCTGGAACACGGCGGTCCAAATTCGTTCGGAACGAATAAACAGATATTTCGCGCGCCATAGATAACAAAGACGAGAAAAAAAGAATGATAGAACAATTGATTAAACCTTCTTCCGTGATACCTTGCAGCCCTTGTATGTTCGGGGGCTGTTTCCTGGCGGCGTGGAAAGAGTTTACAAACTGATTTTAGTAGGTAACAACAACAAGAACGAACGGAGTCAGAACGGAACGGTAGACAGATAGATAAATACGTTCAGGAAATAATATAATCGCTCAACGTTTTCAGAACACAGGACTGTCAGTACGGATATCTGTGCAACAAATCGAGAAAGAATTAAGGAACTGTGGCCGTAAAGGGGACTGCAGATTCTTTAGACGGAAGATACCTCGACAGTATATCTCGCGGTCGGGACCATCGCAATGAAGCGTCGAGTCCAGAGTACGGCGACACGTTTTGCACTTGAAGCACAGTTTATGGTAAGCCTAATCACAAGAACGAGGATTGACGAAAAACGGCGGTTCTGCTCGAGACCGACGAGACGTTTATCGGTTTCTTGGTGCCGCGACGAATCGTCGAATATAAGAGAAATTTAGTACTTTCCTTGATTCTACAACGGTATCGAGGATTTCATGTCAGAGAGTGCATTCGCATGTGATGCGATCCAAGATTTAAAAATTTCGACGAAGCAGGGTCTTATCACAAAATTCAAGGAGACAATGTACGATTCTTCGTTTTCAAGAAGAATTGCGTAACCGAATTCTCGCGCAAATAAGTGATTTCAACGGTACGCCGCGCGCCGGTGAGTCACATCACGGACGACGAGAAAGATGGATCGCCGTCGCCGTTTTCGCGCGCGGATTATCGCTGGACCAGATTGTCTGTCGGCCAGCAATTAGCCTCCAATTCTCTGGTTCCGAGCGGCGGCGCGGCGCTCCTTCTGGTAGCGAGCCATATTATCGCCGGGTATCGGGCCGGCTAAGATTGGCCGGCCAGTTGGTGCGCCGCCAAAATCATTCTCTCTGACGAAACCACCGAGAAAGTTTCTAGGCTAGCACACCCCCGGTCCAGAGCGAGGAATCTTCCTCCTCCTCCCCCTCCCATCCACCCCCGTTTCTCTCTCCCGGCCGCTGTTTTTTTTCGCACATTGTTATGAAATGGAGATTGGATAAGATTACGGGGACGCGTGACGCGGTCCATTACCACGCGCCGCGCCGCGTGCCGAATTTAGACGCGCGGCAAAAGCCACGATACGCCGCCGCGCGCCGCGGCCACGCGTTGCCGCAGCTGTTTTGTAATCCGCGCGACGCATTTTTGCCGCGACGCGGTAAGTTCCGTCCACAGATTTTCCGAAATACATGTGAGTAAGCGCGACGATGAGGACGGCCGATTGCGTCAATCTGTCTGTCGTCGCGTCAGCGACCGATTTTATTGCTTCGCGTGCTAAATCGCGCGCTACAATCCCGCGAGCCGCCCTCGCCCGTCGAAATATCCTCGCGGTTCGAGGCTGGCCCCACCCACAGGGGGATCGCAGCGCGCACCTAGATTAAGGCTGCAATTCGAGGAGTACGCGAGAAGGGCTATTTTCGACTATCGTCTGTCAATCTAAAAACAGAGATCGGTGGAGGAGAAGCACTTGATGAACAAATAAAAAAAACCATAAGGTCGCGTTTTGATTTCTGAATAAAAGTGGTAATTGCAAACCTATATATTAAAAAATTATCTGGTATATTTTTTTTACGTTCTATAGAACGTCTATAATTCGCACAGTATCCCGAAACTCGCACGCTTTCTATCAATTATCTTCACGAGTAAAAGATTAACAGTCCGTTCAACGTATCCGAAAGATTAATGGAAAAACTGTACACTTGTGATTAACTGAGGTAGGTATGTCGACTCTCCTTTAATCTTTTAAACTGCACGAGCGAACGATCGGTCGAAGCACCAAGGAGACGCGAGACTTCTATCGTTGTGCATTTAACGCTAAATACATATAACGTTCACACGTCGCTGGTAAACAATTAAACTTTGATGCTAATAGGATTTCTTAATTGATTGTTTGCCAGGGTCTCTATATTTGTGTCGCATTTAGTGTTAAATGCGCACCGCGTACGCCTTATCTTTTAAATGGACTTACCCTTCCTCGGGCCAACATCTGCTCGGCGGCGTAAACGTACCCTCCACAGCGAGGACATCCCTCTCCCTCGGGTGCTTTGGCGATAGCTCGCGACTCGAGAACAGCGTTCGAACCTCGCGAAAATTCACCCCTAGAAATTCAGTTCATATTAAAATCCATCCACCAATAAAGTTTACGCAATATCGTCGTAAGGTTCAGAGGTAAAACGAATCATTTCATTTGTTATCACTTTATCACTCGACATATATTTACAATACTTTTTTTCATGGAGCAGTGTCTTTTATAGAGCTAAAAGGGATGATCCACCAAGATCAATTCGTTTTATCTTTGAATCTCATAATTCGGTAATCACAGATGTAAGCATTGAACGTGGAAGCCATTAAATACAGCACACAGATAAAGTAAAATGTTTAAACAATGAAATTGATGGTTCACACGTAAAGTAATAGATATGATAATTATAAAACAGAAGTTTAGTGACTGTAGTTAATTGAAATAATTTATTAGAATTCGATATCTGAGTAATCCAGATTTTCCAAATCAAAGTTTTCTAAATCAAAGTAATGTGAAACATTTAAAGAATTAAAATCTGGAAGTCTAAAGTACATTTTTGGAAATTTATGTAAATATGTTATAGAGATATGTATAAGAAAAAATGGAGAAGTTAAAACTAAAAAGAAACTTTAGCTAGGAAAGACTTAAAGTATGTATATAAATAACAAAAATATTTTGGTTACTAAAGCAAAAATATAATTATCGAGCATTTATAACTATCAGATTAATTTATAGAAGCATCACTATTAAAATGCGTATTGTGATCCGTCAATTCCACTGAACACGTTCTAAACACTACTAGTCTACAGAAACAAATAGCGCCATCAAGACATCCCATTCCGACGAACATCAGAATTCTTCGAATAATCGGACGCAAATATACAAGAAGAATACGATGCTCTATTTTAAGATGCCCAACATCAAGTCTTGCATTGGTCAAGACGCAAGTACATAGATATTTATATGAACAAAATGCTTATTTTGCACTACTTGCTAATTGATTCTTAGACAAGCATTACAAATAACTTACATTCGTTTAGTTAGCCTTTCGAAAAATCAACATTTTTTTAAATTCTATCTGATACATAAGGTACACCAAGTATATCGCGTACAATATATCAAATGTAGAAACTTCAAACTTACTTAAACTTTCCAAACTCCAAAATATACTGCAATAAAATCTTACATAAAGTCAAAAACTTTTGTTCCGATTTTGCATTAATAGTTAATATCTTCTTGCATTATATCCGATTTTCGTTGGAGACATCGAAGAAAGTTACGTCAAATTTGATAAGGCCGGGAGATAACATAAAATACATCAAATAGTATTACGGGTTAGCTTAATTGTTAGGCAAGTGTTAGTCAACGTGTTAGCGTAATTTTTCCCCTTCGCAACCACGGTACGTGGCTTCCGCCGAGCCCCGAGAGAGGAGAGCCGAGAAGCAAACCGTACGTGTAATACGGCATAATTGTGCCAACGAATAATTTGTCAAAAAAAGAAAAGGAGAGACAGACGGAGAGAGAAAGAGAGATAAAAGAGAAGGGACACAGGGAAGAGGGGAATATTATAGAAGTGCCGCCGTGTCGGGTACAGTGTGGAGAGCCTGTGCGTGCGTATACGCACGCATCCGTACCGTGAGGTGGAATATCATCGACACAGTGAAGTAACACCGATCGTGCCTGTCCTCCATGTAGCGTGACAATTGCGCCGCTGAGATGATGGAGTTTTACATTTACGGTACAGTGGTGTATGTACAGCGGAATACGTGAGCGGTGCAGATGCACATGCACTTATCACGATTGGTTGTTTAGATTCGTTCTGACGGCCCAGAAACGATCCAAAAGCGTAGTGGACACAGTGTGCTTGATCACTATGTGCCAAACTTAATAAAAGAAAAACTGGTATATGTTAAGAAATCCCGCGAGTATGCTCGAAGTGTTAAAATAAACTTGATCTTTGAGGTATAATTTAGTAATAGGTAATAATATAGGATAGGTAGCCCACACTTTCTTTCATTTATAAGTTCATTGACCGTATCTGATTGAACATCTTCTCCCCCCGCTATCTTTAAATTTAAATAAAGCTCCTTCAATTAAATTCAATTTTAACAAGGCTTAATTCATGAAACTGAATCACTTCTTTTCTATAATTCACAATCTAATTTATAGTGTATGTAGAATTGTATCTTGAAATATTTATACCAAGGAATAATTCTCTTCGTTTAAGGTCAATGAAAAGGCAGACAGGAAAATCTGAGACATTCAGACACAGAGCACGACAAGTGCATTTGCAACAGACTGTGAACACGCACTGTATCCTACTAAACTACTGACTACCAACTAGGAAACATAGCCGACAGATATGAGGGCTCATCTCAATGGCATTATCATCGCTACTTCGCAACATTGTCGCTGTCGAGAACGGTGTTGATCGCCGTTACCTCATTATATCGACATAGTACGCGAATACACTAACACGCACGCGGGCACGCACGCACGTACACGCACGCACGCGCCAGCACCCACGCAAGTAGTTAAGGCTAAGTGTTAGCGAGATTATAGGATTAGAAGTGGTGCGAGAGAGGCCATGCAGGAGAGCTACGTGTATATAAGCTACAAAAAAGAAAAAGAAGCTTCGTCACGCGGCGAAAAAGAAAAAAAAAGGAGAGATAGCGAGAGAAATAGAGAGAGAGAGAGAGAGAGAGAGAGAGAGAGAGAGAGAGAGAGAGAGAGAGAGAGAGGCGCAATTTGACTCGATGCTCACCATTCTTGTACTCGGTATTTTCTCTTTATCACGCAGCTCGTACTATGTGATAAAGTAACAACGGTATATTGTTCAATGCTTGCCTCCGGTTGGCTCGTGCTCGGCGGGGCTGGCGGGGGCGGGGTGTGTCGTGTGTTTCTTTTCTCTTATTTTCGTTCTCGTATACATATATATATATATATACATATTTTTATCTCTTTTTTTTTCGTAAGCTTCGTCCCCTTTCTCGGCGAAAGAGAGCCTGAAGGGAGGAAGACGAAGGGCCGAGGATGCGGGTTTCGTACGCAAAGGCTCGACGTCACAGAGAAACAGAGAAGGAACACGTGCGGTGAAACGTGTGCACGCTTCAACAGTCTACTTCCGTAGATTCATAGAGTCTCTCGTGTCGTTCAGTCCCGGTCAAAATTACAGTCGTATACGTGTTGAAAGCGAATTCGCGCTTCAACGCTATGGACATATGCGAAAGTGAGTATGCGTTTCGACATTTATTCGCGATTATAGGATAATTATCTTAATAACTCTCCGTATTCCATAGCATTCAAATCTTAACTTGTCGAATTTATCAGTTTCAATATCTGATTACACCGAATTCAAAGTAGACTCGCGCACAATAATTTATATTGAGAATTTCGCAACTTTGACCGGGCTCAACTAGCGTGGCTCCGTTCTGCGTTTTTCGAACGATGCGCTCGTTATGCACGTCACTCGTACATTGATAATCTGTCTACACACTGAAAGGTAATGGGGAAACGTGTGTTATATTCGTTAATGAAAGACACCGCTTGGTTGTTTTGTTTCCAGTTTTATCTTTCCCTTTTTTCCACTTTTAATGGCACTTATTACAGATGGTACAAATGATCCTATAAACTAGCGTATGTATTTCGCATAGAAGAAAAAAAAATTAACACAGAAGAAGAAGAAGAAAGAAAAGAAAAAGAGAGAGCACAATTCAATCGATCGGACGTGACGATGTTGGCCGATCACACCGGGAGACGATGAGGGAAAAAGGATTCGGGGAAAACGGGTTAAACGTTGGACTAAATTGAACGTCGTTCACGATGTGATGCACGACGGTGACGCGAGAAGTAAGATCGATAGGGTAAGGACGGATCTTTTTTCGAAGAGGATAGAGAGAAACGCGGTGACATGCTCGCCTACGGTGATGACAGACTCCAAAGAGGTGGGAATAAAACAGTCTGGTCCTAAGGGACCCTCTAGATTCAACTATCAGGACACGAAGGACCGTCTAGATCTAATTCTTAAGAGAGAGAGAGAGAGAGAGAGAGAGAGAGAGAGAGAGAGAGAGAGAGAGAGAGAGGAGAGAAAAAAAAAGACAAAAACCGAGGCGGAGACGAGATTCTCTCTTCGTCATCATCGAGAATTTAAGAAAAAGAGGAAGGAAAATGTAGAAAAACGCGGTTCACTCTGTCGGACACGCTGTACACGTATACACAGACGCGTGTTCTCCTGGCATCCTGGACGAGTTTGCGCAGGCAGCGGCTTCTTCCGAGTTGCTGGAGGCGCGATTGACCAAGAGAAGAATTCATGCTGATGGGTCACGGGCGGTTCACGGGACGGTTGGTCGGTCGATTTTCAGTTCCGCACACGTGGAGGATGTCTTTACGTGGAAAGGGTAGAACAACGGAGAGACGCTCCCGACGTGGGACCACGTTGGTGGTAATGCTACTCAGGAATAAGGGAAGAAGAGGGAGGTGGGTGTCGGGGGTCGAGGTTGTGCGACGGCAGATGCCACTCACTCGTTCTTCGCTTGAAGATGCTCGCCTTGGTCCATGGACAGGCAGCCAGCTCCGCCACCGAAGCCGTAGCCCTTAGGGCCGAACTTGCGGCCGTGGCAGACTTTGCAGAACAGCTCGCCCTCGTGCTCGGAGCAGTTTGTCGAGTCGAGCGGTTTGCCGCAAAGACCTGCAACACACGGTCGTCGTTCGTCGTTGGAGATTACGGCGCTTCCTGCTGGATGTATACTCGAGTGTCGAGGTGTTAAGTACCGTAAACTATTCTGTGCTACCACGGGATACTTGAACAAATGTCTAACTTATTTTAATTCGGCAATTTTTTAAGTGTATATCTCAAATTAATAAGCATATTTTGTAATATTCTCACTTATATTCTGCACTTCATTGTCGAAGAATAGCGCGTAAATATTTATGTAAATATGTATTTAAGTATTGGAGTGCCATTATTTTCTGCACGAATATAAAAAAATATATAATATATTTTTTAAATTCTTACATATATTATATATTTTTAGACATATACAAAAAGAGTAATATTTTATTGATACGCAAATGAAATATTCGAAAATATTTACTGTAATATTAATATAAGATACGTTATAATTCACTTATGATTTATTTCTTAAAATTCATTCTTTTTTAGAAATAGTTATTACGTATGCATCTTTTCAAGCCACGGCAATGTTCAACAATGAGATTATTGTGAATTATTCACATCGGTCATTGCACCCGAAAGCACACTATACCGGACAGCCGACAATTGATTTTTGGCAACCTGCAGACCTGATTACAATCGCGACGGACTAACCGAGCATAAAATTTATTTTAAACTGCAGCCTAAAAATAGGAAACTCGATAATGTTTTTCGTAATGAAATTATTTGATCATTCTTACAGTACACATGTCACAGAACACATTAGAAAAGCATACCATTAAATTCAGATAAAGAGATAAGTTTCAAACAAATTTTGAAAAAGCAAAAGCACATAAAAAATAAATAATTTTATGTCTCTTATGTGTTAATACATTTCTTTACGAATAAAATCGAGCGTCTCAAATTTACTGAAATGCCTGGCTATTTAAATGGCGATTTGCGTACAACAATGCGCTGTTTCCATTTATACTGTCTTTATTATAAGAAAATATAACTGTTCAGAAATATTATTTTTATGTCAATTAAAAGCTCTCAATAAATAAATTTATAAAAATGTACTTGTATTAAAATATGCTATTTGCACGATAAATGCTTTTGCTGTCTATGTAAAATTAAGAATACCTGTCTATATAAAAAAAATCTTGGTGTATGTATTATAACATCTTTTTCCTTTATATTTTTAAGTTACAAAATGACATCGGTTCTCTTGTTAATTTCAACGTATTGATTCGTTGCTCTTACGTGACTAAAAGAACACTTGTTTGCATTCTCTCTATTTCTAAAATTATAAAATTACGTTTGTTACTCACCGCATTTGAAGCACGTTTTGTGCCATTTCAATCCACCGGCAACCCGCTCTTCTGCAGCGTAAACAGATTTGCCACATTTAGGGCATTTTGGATGTTCCACGGGCTTGAAAGGCATTTTTATACTGAAAAGAAAACTCTGTTATCGCGCGTATCTTACTGCACCGAAATTAGTCGGAAGTCAATCATCGTCGTGTCAAGTCGAGAAGCTGTTGTAGTGTCAAATTATTATTTTTTTACTGTTATAAACAACTGAAAAGATGACGTAACCTTATGATAAATAGTTCGTAACACTAATACAATTAGAAGTGCATCATAATTATTTAAACGTTGAAAATTACTTTTATTCTTTAAAAAAAAAATTTCGTGGAAGGATCTGAACGAGAGCAACACAATTTTATAGCAAAAACATTTTATCAAAAATTGTATAGTTTCGAAATCCAAAATCCGTAGTCAAATTCGACATCTTTATTAATATCGAGAGGAATTATCGCCGGTACGGTAACCCATTTCGGTTACCTAACCGGTCGCTTACGAGGACGTAAACAATCCGCGTTTCCGTCTGACTCGTCGGCAACCAGTTCTATTTTTGTGGCCAGCTTAAAGCGCGCGCACGGTTGAGCAAGTGGAGGAACGAACTATATAGAAAGGGGAATAAAAGTATATCACGCACGACATACTAAAGCATTAAACAGATGTACGATGGTAAATATATGTCTTTCTACTTACATAGAGGAAATTTTGTTAGTAAGTTCGATACATTTGAATATTTGAAGAAATTGCGAATTATATCAAAAGTATTATTTAATAATATAATAATAATTATATATTAATAGAGCAAAACTAGAAACTAAATGAAAGAGAAAAAAGTTTATTCAAAGCCTAGATATCAGTAATTTATTCGATAAATAAAAAAATAAAGAATTTTGGCGAATTAAGATAGAAAATACATAAATAATGAAATGCTAATCTTACAATTAGATTATTTTCAAGTAGACGTATTGTCATTTTTCCGATAATAACTATCGACATATAGATTAAAACATTATATTTTGAATTTTATTGCGCTTCACATTCTTTAAATGATATCTGCATGAAAGAACAGAAGAATTTATTTATGTATCCAAATGTCAAACGAAACGTACGATAACTTTAAATTACTCTGTACGATTATATAAGAAAGTAATATTGTATATTATCATTACAGATATTTATTATTTAGATATTAAAATTTCGATGATTCAAAATTTCGGTAGAGATACAATGTAGAAAATCTTTAATTATTTAAAATGAATATTTACGTCCACTGTATAAACTAAGCTACTGTTGTTGAAAACGTAGAAGTAAGTACATAGCGATTGATCTACACGCTTGTTGCCACGAAATAGTGATGATATCTGGCACAAACATTAATGGTTGTGCGTAATAGCGTTTGGCAATGCTAGTTAATCATATCACGTAGCAATAATATTTCGCTTTAATAGCATACACAGATAATGGTGATGATAGTAGTAACATTTGGCATAATGTCATATAGGTAAATGCATTATAATAATATTCTGCAAAAATACAATAAATACAGCGATAAATAGTTGAAATAAACATAAAAATAAACTAATTGCTTTAAATTTATTACTATTGCAATAGTACTTGCAGTTATAATAAATTGTGTGCCTTTCTATAAAGCATAATTTTAAATATCTGGTTTTTTATTCTCATGTTTCTTTTCATATCCTGCTGCCTAACCACGCGTCAAAAATAGCTTAAACTATTCTCATTACTATATTATAGTTGTTATACGCATTATATTATCTATCGTTGTTGCAAGAATTTAATTTTTAAATTGCAAAAAGTATACGGATATTATTCTACATATGGAGTGGTAAAAGCCATAGTGATGTAAGTCAAATTTTTTAAAATATCGACTCGTGCGTGCATAGATGCAATTTATATGTATTGTATAGATTGCATCTATACACACAAATCAATATTTTAAAAAATTTGACTTACACCACTATGGCTTTTACTTCTCCATATAATAATGATAAACGCCTGTGAAATGGGGAAAATGTTTAGCGACTTTGTCGAATGTGCTGTATTACTACTAACAATGGTAGGAAATATAGTATAGAGATATTTATATTACTTTTTTAATTTAAGTTCAGAAATAAATTTTACGTTGCATCGAATATCTTTTAATATTGTTTTCGTTTTCCTACAAATTCTATATATTTGCAACGTTATTTTATAGGTATGTACTAGCTTAAGTTGTCCGGCGTTGCCCGTCGAAAAACACCCATGAAAACACATTTTACTTATTCTTTTCACCCCGTTAGGGGTCGAATTTCTAAAAATCTTTTCCTAGTGGGTGCTTACGTTATGGAAGAAATATACTTCCTGAATTTCATGTTTCTAGGTTTAGGGGTTTGGGCTGGACGTTGATGAGTCAGTCAGTCAGTCAGTCAGTCAGGATATTTGTTTATATATATACAGAGTGTCCCAGAATATTTGCATTCTTTTCGAGTGCAATAGATCAGTCCATAAAAGTGAATTATGTCACTTTACAATTTTAAGTGGAAAATTTTACTCTGTTAGTCATTTAGTGAATCGTGATTCACTCCGGTAGAGCAGCTGCTCTAAAAATTTAAGTGAAAAATTCACTCCTATCTTATGAGCGCCCGCATTTACTCAATTGGATTGACTATATCCTCTTTTTTGGAGTAACTATCATTCTAATATATTAGTGGCGAAATCATTCTATGAGATTTAGAGAGTAGATTTTAAATATTTTCAAGTGCAATAAATGCAATTTCAATTGTCAAAAAAAAATTGTTAAAAATATAAAAAGATATGTACATATTTAATTAATCATATTTTATCTCACTGATTTTTTTACTTCGCATAAATTTATTAAAAAGTTATTATTTTTCTAAATAGGTAACTCTATAATAAATTAAATTTTATAATTAAGTAACATTTATTTTTTAATGTTATTATTTCATTCATTAAAATTTTACTTTAATTTGCACTAAAGCTTTTATTTATATGTAATTTACTTAGATGTAAAGAATTTAAATTACAGTTTGTAAATTCAATTATTTAAAACACATCATTAAAGAATTAAATCACAAAATCTTATTTGTAAAATTTGAAGATTATTAATAAATAACTCGAGAAAAATAATAGAATCTACTAATGAGATGCAACAATTGGACGATTTTACACCAAGGAGTCGGTCTTACTTTGCTTTACTTTGTATAATAGTCTTTATAAAACAAATTTGTCAAATTTAAAAATAATTAACCAATACATAGAAAATAAGCCGTCAGTAAAATACATATTTTAGTAGCCGTGTTATCATAAAAATATAGTATATTTGCTATAACTGTATAATTTGGATTAATATTTAATAATATTCTATTTTCAATTAAATATTTAAATAATTGTTCATTCCCCCTTAAAAAATTGATTTTAATTCATGTCTATACCGTTCATGTACCCCCGGTAGCGATTAGCGCGTTTTAGCTGCACAAATGCGCTCCGCCGTTACCACTGACAGTAGTATCCGGTAACGATATGACACGCCAGTAGTAGTAGAAGCAGTAGAAACAGGCGGCACCGCGCTAAAGAGAAAGAAAGAGAGAGAGAATGGGGCGGGAGAGAGAAAGAGAGAGAGAGAGAGAGAGAGAGAGAGAGAGAGAGAGAGAGAGAGAGAGAGAGAGAGAGAGAGAGAGAGAGAGAGAACGCGGGCGATTCTATATCCGTGCAGACGCGTGCAGGCGAGTCCGCGAAGCCGTATTAGGGAAGGCGCTAGGTTCTCCACGATAGCGGTCTCCTCGTTTTACCCCTACCGTTCAATCGCACGCATATTCGTGGATGGAATGCGCGGTAACCCAACACGTGTCCTGCCACGCCGATAGGGCTGCAAAGTGTCCCTACACGTCGAAGTGTTACGTTACACGCGAAAATACGAAACCCAGGCACCAACACGTTAACTCGAAATTTATAAGATTTATCTGTTTACATTAAACATCCTTTAGTATTTCTGCATATAATTTATACATTATTCAATTATTATTAATTAATTGTTGTATATGTATGCCCCGCTAATAATGTTTATATAGACTTGTTATTAAATTGATTTAACAATTTAAAGTATTAAACTTTAAAAAATTTATATTACAGTATTATATAGTTATATATAGTTATATAGCTATATTTATTATATTAGTATTATATATAGATACAGTACAATATATTACTTTGTCATTTAAATTTCCAAAATATTAAAAACTTAGATTTTATGTATATATGTTACTTATACATGCATATATTATTTATGTTAATAAAAATATACAATGTCCATGAACCGCACAATCTTTACTCTTAAAACTTCAAACCCCGGTGTTAATAAGTTGTTGAAATGAGTCATGATTTAAGGACCTGCGCAATATGTTGACGAGCGCTATAATTAAATGGAAATATGTATAATAATGATACGAAACGGCCAAGAATGAGCAATTGTAGCGATGTGGTAAGACAAAATAAAAAAGTTTTTTGTCACAATCGGAACTGATCGGAATAAATAATTTTTCCCGATGAAAAATAGTTGAATTTAGCTTTTGTGAATATCTGAAAATATTATCGTGGCATGTGTGTATCAAACTAAGTTTGCTAAATCATATTTGGATAGCGAATGGACGAATTTAGGATCCTAAAATTAGATCGTGCTATAAAAGTATAAAGAAATCCCAATATCCCGATGACTTGCGTGATACATTTAATGTCTATCTATATATATAATAAAACATTTTAAATAAAATATGATATCTCATGTTACATCAATTCGAATGAAGGAATCAAAATATTATCACGGTATACGAGAATTTCCATCCTCCTATACCTGCCTATTACTCTTCGAGCATTAGTTTGTTAAGTAATATCGTCCAAATTAAACGTTGAAATTATAGAAGAATTCTTAATTCTCAATTCTCCTTCATTTGTAACAGATGAAGGATATCTCTGATGACGTATTCTTGAAACATCGCTAATTCTTTTATCGCGTTAAACGTATATATTAAATGTTTAAATAACAGCCTTTTAACGTATTCGTTGGAAAATCCATGTTCTTATCCAGGCTCGCATTTTATAATTAACTATCAGCTTACAAGTAATGTTATAATGATTTTATGAAATAACCATTGGGACTATTTGATTAATCATGTTCGCTACTTCGCTCAACGTGGTAATAATATCTCGTTCAAATTTATTTGATAACTTAGTTTAATTAGCATCGCCAGCCGACGAGAGACTGTTTCAGTAACTAATAATAGCGGAGAAAATGCGTTCGTATTTTTAAAATTAGTTTGGTAACTCGAATACACATGATAATAATAATAATTTTTATGATTATATGCAACTTTATTTTATGCAAAATTTATTTAAACGTTACTAAATATCGCAAATATTGTTTACAATCTATTCGGAAATTTTTATATAAAAAGATTACTATATTTTACTCATGTTTTAACTGTCTATGTGTTTCTTTAGATACAAGAAGCATCATCAGTGTTATAAATTTAATTCACTAGAATTGTTAGATTTGATCAACTGAAATTTATTTATTTATATATTTATTATAAGAGAGTATAATCTAAGTTTTGATATTTTTATTCCTACTATTTTTATTCCTTCATCCTTTCTAACGTTTTAGGATCGGCGGGCAGATTAGTTTGTCAACTTTATTAATATCTCACATGTCTAATTATAACGTAATACAGAATCTATGTTGAATGATCGTGATTCTATTTTAATCTCTACACGATTAGATATTAAGGACATTAGATTTTCCAGCATGCCATATTCATCTTAGACAGCACAGACATCCTTCGCCCTGTCCATCTATGCGGTCTGCCGCGCCAATTATCGTTAAATCTTGTCAACTATATCTTCGTTTATTAAATAAGGCTATAAAATGTTCCTCAAATTCGGGATCAGCTTTCGACCGAATCGTCAAAATCTTTCCATATATAAAAATATCCTAACCAAAATTTTGACTTAAAAGGGTTGATTCAATTGTACGTACAAAATATTTTCTTTACATGTTTTTTTTCTGCCTCCAACATAATAAAAATGCGTAAATTATTCATTTAAAATAAAATACTGTATAATTTAAAAACAGTAGCAATTTTCTAAAATTCAGAGTTAGATAAGACTGTTTGATAAATTATCAATTTTATCAGGAAAAACTATAGCGGTCCAGTTGGCTGCATGGGTAAATTGACAGATTTATTGTATTTTATATCTTTTATAATTAAAATAATAACTTTATAAAAATAAATCACTAAATAGTTGCATAAAACAGAATCAAAATTTTATGAACTACATTATTTGGCAAACAATTTAGTTTGTACCGCTAAGAAAGATCATCATTTGATTGCAAACTGATCTTTATAAAAAATTTCGGAATCAATCGATAATCGACAATTCACCCAAGTAGCTGACCTGATGTATGTTCAAAGATCTCGATGAATATCTTTCATGGCACTAAACAAGTCTCAGTACTTCGGAAGAAGACACACGAGGAAAACAGACAAATCACGAGGCTGAAGTAAATCTCACGCTTGCAATGATTCTACGTGCACTTCTTCAGAGCGATACAGATAGCGATATTTGTGTATTGTCGTCTGTGTCGTCGGTATATGCGGCATCGATCGATGCGGCTAAGAAGAGTGTCATCAGCGATAGCGGTACAGAAGTGTCTGATAGTAGTAGCAGTAGTATGGTATGTATCCGCGCCACACTGTTATCTCTTGGTACTCACCACTAATCGATCGTAGTCGCGCGAGAAAAAGAAAAGAACAGATAGAGAAACGAATAAAGAAAGGGAGGAAGAGAGAGAGAGAGAAGATTTCGAGTAAGTGGATTACAAAACACCGAACACTCTACACCGCACTAATACTGGATTCGAATGACTGTGCTCGCGTCGGGAGCGTCCTAGTCATAGCCCCCCAGGCTTTGCACACGGCACGTGTGCAGTGAGAACGTCAATGCTTTTGATGATGCTGCGCCGCCGGTGGAGATGATGGCGAACGCCAAAGGGCAGCGGGGATTCTTCGCTGTATAAGATTTAGACCTTTGGGCCGAAATATGTCCGCCAATAATCTCTACAGGCCTATCACACACTTCAAAGTCCGTCTAACAATGTATTTCGATAGTAAAACGCTTCGATTAATTTAATTTCTCGACTATAACTCGACAAGTTTCGATATCCTTTTATTTCGTTTATTTTTTACGAGATTACGATACTTGTAGAAATGTATTTATTATTTTTTAATTTTCTAACAGAAATTGATTTAATTTTCCTTTTCAATTACTCCGCATATTATTTTGTTATATATATCGTACATTTCATATTAATATTTAATAAAATTTTTATTTGTAAATTTGCCTAATATATTTACGAATACTGATATTGACAAACGATCTATAAACTTTCCGACTTTATTATTGTATAGTATAACTAATTTAGATTATTCAAATTTGAAATGTCTTGATTAAAATATTAATGACCACATTATCTGCCAATATACTACACTCACTTAATGATTGTAAAATATAACATTAGAAACAAATAATATTATCAAAATCGAGATCCATTATTTATTTTGGACAAGAGATTAGCATCTTTTGGTACTTCTTTAAGAGATCCATTATTTTTGAAGATAGTATAAAAGATTGATGAAATATATAAAGAAGAAAACATAAAACATTTATATATTTTCGAGAATAAACACATTATTTTTCTTTTTTCAGAGCACCGAAAGTATTCATTACTTTTTATTCTGAAAAGAAAATATTCTACACTTACTCAGATACAAAATTTTATAAATATAACCTTAAGTCTCAGAATGACATTAGTTGCTGTGAAATATTACAAAATTGATAAAAAAAAATTCATAATACGTAAATAATATGACAAATTATAATATATTTCAGTAGCTGGCATGCCATAGAACTCTCGAGATACCGGACATGACCTGTCTGCGAAAAGAAGCAAGAAATGCCTCGCAGTCTAGTGAGTGACACTTACGTGTACCGTAAATTAGAGTATGTTATATATTTATCCGCGATAATAATAAAAGTGAATCATTGTTGCGATATTATTATCCCCATTTGGGTAAGATTAATTCAATAAGATTATTTTACTTAATCAATGGTTCATTAGCATGTGTTGTGTAAGTAAATCATCAGAAAATATATTCTCAAGACAATTCTATAGATCTTGAATTAATATAAAAGAAGTATTCTTCGTTTAGCAACTCTTTCCTAGAATAAAAAGCCAGTATTAAAATAAACATACGATTTAAATGTTTAGCGCATTATAATATTTTTGGACTAAAATTCTCAATGTTAAAATCTGTAAGTTAGATTTTTTTCTAATTTAATCGATGCGCCCGATATCACTCTAGAAGTTTTAAAAGTTAAAGATATAAATATATAGTTCTTAAAATACATAGTATGTCATAGTCGTTAAAGTCGTATATGATATTTATGTATACTAAGAAGGCTGTGCCCATGTTAAAATACACGTTCGAACATTACAAGATTCGCTTCGAAAAATGTAAATCTCCGCAGACTCGTGATGGAAAATTCCGCCCCGAGAAGAGAGTTATAATTGTGAAGAAAAGTAAAAATACATCGAAGACGGTAGACGCGAAGAATTCCGAAGGATACCCAGTTAATGAAACATCGCAAAAATATGCGAAGTTGTCGTTTGAACGACTCCCACATGCTTGGATTTTTTTCTATAAATATTCTCTTAAGCTTTTATAAATATAATTTTACCAAGTGTTAATTTACACTATTTCACGAAATTGAATTTCACGAAATATAATGGCAATGTGTGTGTCGCAGTTTTCATACAAAAGACGGTAAAACAACGTTCTGTTAAATTTTATCAATGTGTCACACTAAAAAGAACAGAATTTTATTTTCTATTATACTATTATATTTCATACATTCCTATCATATTATATCCTTTTTTACATTTTTTGTCATAAAAAATAATCCCTTCTTTTTAAAATTTTTCAAGTTATGTGCGCTACATTAAATTGTGCCCTATGGTGGTCAATATGATTGACCACACCCACACACACACACACACACACACACCTACTCTAAATCTTTCTATAAAGAATCCTCAATTAAGATAATTGTCAAAGAGTTGAACAGAGTGATCAGTACACACTTGAAAATTTAATTCAATAATCATCGTTGTGATAATTCGCAATTGTTTTCCGTAATCCACCGTGCTGAAGAATTTTCGACCGGCCTAAAATTCCTCGGCTAACGGGTGTGTTCCGTGTTTTCGAGCACCCTCGTTTTAGCCGCGGGATTCCTCATTTCGCCGAGAGTGTGGCTGAGAGAGTGTGTGAGCGAGAGTGTGGTAGCGCACGAGGGGGCCGCGATCTCTCGCCTTTTCGTAACGGGGTACCACGGTGAGCGCCGTGATATAAGAAGCCGCGCGGCCACACACTCATCTCTTCTAATAATAATATCTTACTCAAATTTCTATTTTTAGGGAGATATACGTGTGCGCGCACGTGCCTTTATGTAAAAGGCCCAAGTATATGGTTACGCACGCCTACGTGCGGGCCGCGCTTACGGTTATGAAGACGACGACGTCTCGAATTATTATTGCATACCGGCGGAATGTAATGTCTGCCGTGGATCGAACAATGTAACGGCCAAAATGAATAACAAAGCAGCATCGCTAAGAATTTACATGATATCTTTAAAAATTGTATAAATTATTTATATTAAATGCTTAGTCTCGTAATTTTTCAAACTGCATATCTGTGGTAACTGTGGTATCTACGCACCGTCACTTTTCATAATATGTTACGTAGATCATGTGCATAAGTTATTGTCGCGGCGCAAGATTGATAACTGTACTTTGATAATTATGAACAATATAAAACTTGAGAAAAGTATTACATAAAAGAATATTTTCAACGCTATCTTGTCCATGACTAAATAATTGTGATACACGTATATGAAAAATTTGCTCTTGAGATTTTATATGATGTGTTGTACGTAAAGCTGATTACAATTCTAAAAAAAAAACCAGAAAAATAGGATGCATTTAAATTTAGTTACAAAATTTATTTGTCGGTTTAATATAAGTAACTCATTTACCGCATAATTTCTTTTACACATACGCAGTATTATGTACATCTACATATATAAAAGCGTACCACGAGTATACAATCTCACATTTCTCTCTCCTTCGGCGCTCCTGAAGCGTTGCGTTAAACTGTTTCTGTTATCCCGCTAACTTGAATTTACTCGCCTAGCAGGCGGCGCTCGTTATTCGCTAAAGCTTGACAAGTTTACGCGCCGCGGACTATTTGCTCGCACAAAAGTAAACTACAGCATGCCTGCTACGAAGTAGGTAGGTACTACGCGTGGACCTTCCGCTGATGCGGTAGCAACGACGAAGATGGCTTCCGGTATATTCTCAATTCTAAGCACACCGGAGATCCGGTAATACTTTACGTACGCGCGCACACGGTAAGGCCGCTTCAGCAATTTTACATAAAAGCCGCACGCGCATTTATCGGCCTGAAAATAGAAATTTGAGCAAGATATTATTATTAGACGATGAGTGTTCTCGCGGTTCTCAAATCGGTCCGCCCGTTTGTTACCGTGGAGCCGTCGGAGGACGGCTGCCCATACTTCACATCCTCCTCCACCCGTCTTTCTCCTTTGATCTATTAACGCGTAAGATCGTTTCTTGTAGAAATATTCACGTTTTCATTAAGTACGTGTTATCTTCTCGCAAGAATTTTGTCTCGCTTATTAGAATTATTTTACGAATCAGAGTTTTCTTTTCTTTATACATATCTTTGAATTTATCTCATGATGTGTATATAATCTATTATATGCATTATTCATATAATATATTATACATACAACTGTGTGTATAGATACACACAATTTTATAAATTGTACGAATTGCATATTTACTATAATAAACAGCAAATTTTTAAAACTTGATTAATACTATATGCCTAACTTGCGACCGTAATTTTAATGATGGTCTTGCTGAGCTCAAATAAAACAAAAATACTTAGCCGAAAATGAGTTTATTAGATACTTTTTTAACAATATTTTAGAAATATTTTTTAAAATAAAAAACGTTTAAGACGTTGGCGAATCAGTTCGCAAACCAAAGTTTTCAACCGAGTTTTCAACGTTCAGCCAATACATAGCGTAATATGAGAAGTACCTTTATCTATTATAATATTTACCTAATTAATAATAAATAATAAGTATTGATTATTGATTTAATTAATAGCAATTAATAATAATTAAAGATAAATAATTAATAGTGCTGAAATCTTTCGTTAATTGTATCATACTTAAATGCAAATAATAACTGTTATATATATATAGAAATAATAATAACAATCGCGAAAAAATATTACAAAATATCGAATATAATACATAACAAGTTACCAAAACTTGTACGAAACATCTTATGTACACAGTAAAAAATTTAATGTCTATAAAAGTCCACTATATATATATAAATTTTGTGTTAAAATAACTCATTCATCGTGTTATTTTAACACAAAATTTATATAGAGTGGACTTTCATTGACATGACTTTAAATTTTTTACAGTGTAGTCAGTTTCTTTTATGTTTCTTAATATTTTTATTTTTTAAAGTCATTTTCTCACACGTTTCACTCAATGTCAATATGTACCATTTTTTTAAATGTAGATAAAACAGATTTCGTATAATTTGTCAATGCTCAATGAAAAATATGTTCATGCGAACATAATTAATTGCTTTAATGTCAATGCACATATATTTATTAATACACTGCAAATCCAAGTATGTTATTTTAACTGAATCTCTTCTTACACATTTGTTGCCGTTTTAAATCACGTCATTAAACATATTAATTTTTAATACGATTTATACGATTAAACGTGTTAATTTAGCACGCAACAAAACATGTAAAACGAGCTTCAGTCAAATGTGTCATTTTTAGACGTTTATGCGTGTAGAAATAACATGCTTGGATTTGCAGTGTAGTGAAAAGCCGGAGAGAGTCGACATGCTCGGATTTTTAGGTGAAATCTAAAGAGAGGAATCCATTCACTAGCGCCTCTAAATGCACAAAACGTGCACCTTGAACTACGTAACCATGTCCGCGGATATATTCGATGGATAACACGCCATTTTCGTAGTCTTTAGTTCTGTTACGTATGTATGTACTATGTAAGCGATTTTATGGTTCTATTCTGTGCTATATGTCTGTAAAAAAATTTTAAATTTCAGTATTTTATAATAAAATTAAGACCGAGAAACTATGCGATTTATTATTTCTTATTTTTTGATAAAGAAAAACTATTTCCATAGAAAGTAGAAATATAAACTACAAATATAAAATTTAAATATGGATAGAACTTATTGATAATCATCATAGGATATAAGTTATATATAATTTGAATGTTACAATTTGTAGTATTACTATCTACACATTAAGGCTGCGATCCATTTGATGCTACAAATGCTTCGAAGCATTTGTCGTTAAGTATAGACCGTAGTCTAAGTAAGAAGTATTTAGCTCTCTTGTTTACACTTTGTTATGTCAATTTGTTGCTTTGTTAATAATAAACGCTGAAATATCCAGGTAAGAAATTGAAGAATCAGAAAATTAAAATCACTGTTTTTAATGCTTTTAATACTCAAAATAAATAATTAATCACTAACCAAATAATCACTTACAGTATTAAATTTCTGTAAAAATAGTGAGTTTAGAGTTCTATATAAATTTTTATATAAAAAATTTTTTTTTGTGCCACGCTATTATTCGTTTACCGACAGTCGAATACGTAGGCAGCAAGAAATTCCATGTCTCGAAACGTGAGTTTGGAAAATGCGCACTTTACAAAAGATTAAAGGTCAATAAAGGCTATCGCGAGTCAACTCGCGTGAACAATTAACTTTTCCAATCAACGATATGTATAAGCGACGAGTGTTTATCGAAGGTATTTCGCGCTGGATATGTTACTTTTATTACGTTGAAATTGACACGCGATTGGGAACGGGAATTGAAAGCTTACACCGTTTATTTCATTGGAATGTTTATAAGTGGAAATTGTTTCTTTAAAGACTTCTCGAATATATCTCGTACTATTTATTATTAATATTTTATGTATCTCGTTGCAATGCGCGTATACATCTTTCGATGGCGCGGAAACTTCAAGAAGTCTTTAAATCGTCGTATTTGACATTTTGGCTCAACATATATGCACAGTTGTGATTAACTGTAATTAACTTGTCAACCTATATAGAGGCCCTCCACCACCCCCGCCGATTCCGCGCGCGCGCGCGATCGACGGTCCTCTTTTATTTACAATATGGTTTTTTCACATTTTTATTACTTATTTTATTTTTTTTACATATAATTTATTTTACAATATATGTATATATATATATATACACAACATTATAAAAAAAGTTACATTATAAAATTAAAAATATAATATACAATGTTTCTTTTTTACATAAAATTACGTATGCAACATTCAGTATGCGTACAATAACACGAAAATCTTACAATGTAAAACACGTAATTATTATGTAACATTTCTTATTAATTGTTGAGTAATAATTTCAAAGTTTATTTTACTTTATCTAATTTACGTGAGCAACTGCGATCAAAAAGATCGTTAATACATTTATTGCTTATGTCTCTCAATCAAGAAAAATGTTAATTATTGGCATACCATATTTTGCGAGATTTAAAGAAAATGACTAGTATGCGAAAAAATAGAGAAAATTTCGGTCTAAGACAATCATCAAACTGAAAAATACGCAAAAAAATATAAAATGATCCCGAGTCAATTCCGACATATGTAATTTATAATAATACTTGTTACAATTATAGGGGATGCACGTGCGAGTCCCCTATAATTATTATTTCTCTATATGTGATAATAAATGTCAAACATTAAACTTTTCGCATATTCGACTACGATTTTATTATTGTATAATCAAATAAACCAATAGCGATGTGATTAATCGCACGTATGAATTTTAACTCCCGTTTTACTTACAATAGAAAATAGATTTTACAAGCTTGAAAAAAAAATTCACTAAACACGTGTCATAATTTCCGTCTTATATTATACGCATCCGAGATTAGATAATTAATATTATATAATTTTCATATTTTTGATGTATAAAATTATCAATTAATTTGATGAATAAAATTTAATTACATAACATACACATTATATGTATACGTAATATATGATATATACATAATAATTACATCATGTATTTACAATAAAATACGATGTAATACAATCATCTGTAAAAATTAGTGATATTTAAAATTTAAATTGGTATTTAATCTAAAATATAATTATTATATTTTATATTAAATAATTTTTAACATAAAAATTATTTAATGTAGAAATTAATAGATGTTATTCAATATACATTTAAGTTGTTATTATTATATTAAGGATATTACTTTTATTTTGTTTACAATTTTTTCCATTGAATTATATTCCCTTGTCCCTACCTATCTACCCGTGTAAAAATCTAATATATACAAAGCTTTAATTAAGACGCGACACGATTAATAAGAGACCTGACTTGCTGGTTAATCCAGCGAGATACCTAAACGGGATACCTCAAAGTGACACGACACGGTCACTTGAAATGTGAAACATGTGGGATTAGAAGTTTTAACATGCGCGATTGCAGGGATTTAAGTGCGGTTTTTCTAATCTCGCACGTATGCGAGAAAATATAAAGAAACTAGTCCTTTGAGACAAATAAACAGATATCTACATATAAAACCATTTTAAATATTACCTTATTTCCACCATAGTGGTCAATGACCATTTATCTTTAATGCAAAGATATTGAAAATGCCGAGAAAAATCTTAAATTTAAATCATGCAAGATTGTCACTATTATTGTACTTAATTCGTGAACGTATGTCAATGGATATGCAGATTTTCGATAATAAAAATTTGTTACGATGTATATACCAGGATGAATCAAAATTCGCAAAAAATGTTACACAGAGATGTACCATAATTGCGAAAACATCGAAATTTAAGATAAATGTTCGAGATATCTTCGCTGTCAGAGGTCAAGTGCGTCAACCCAGGCTTTTCGAATTGCATTAATGCAATCGATACACATTCTCTGTATAAGAAGAATACATTCTCTGAATACTTAATCACTAAAAAATATTGTGACAATAATTAATCGAATAATATAAAAAGCAATTAAGATTTCGCCAGTGTTTTGCACGATTGGCAACCATAATTGGCACCGTAGAGAGGCCGACTTTCAGGAATAAAAACACCATGAGGATACGATATAGAATAGTATTAGAATATTAAAATACATAATTTCAATTAAATTTTTAAGTATTAATAAACAATGAAGGGAAAAAATGAGGAAGAAATAGGAAGTAAAACAAAACTAAAATAAGTAAGTTTCTTGATGCTTTTAGAATCTAGTTTTTAAATGTCTTCATGGTTTTCATATCTCAGTTGACTGGAAGACCAGAGAAGGAGACATTTATATATTGTATGTATCTGAGTAAATTAAAAATATTAGCTTTATTAACTTTCATATCGATATAAATATATTTCGTTATATTTTTTATTTTTTATATCAAAATTATTTTTTATATATTCATTACTGCAAAATTAAATACATAATTGTACTATATACGGTCAATTCTAAAATTTAAAAAGTTTCAGCGTTTCTCAACAGAATATTTACAATCTTTCGTCATATATTATTTGATAGGCATAAAGCCAATTTTCCAATTAAAAATAGATGGATAGGCTACAAAAAATTATGGTAAAATCGATACTTTGTTAAAATAAATTTTAGTAATTAATTAAAACTATAATTATCGAGCTGTCTATAAAATACATTGCATAATAAAATCGAAATATTTATTACCTTTTTTATTTATTATATCTCTATATTGTTTCTTGCATCGATTTATATAATATTTAATCTTGGAATATGTGGAAAAGAATAGATGGGAGTAAATAACACATATCCTATTATACCTAATTAATAATTTTTCCCTATCTACAGATCTTTTTTTTAGAACACCTAACACAGTATTTTGCTTACTCTTATCTCTTTTATTCAAGAAAAATATTAAAATAATTTAAAGAAATGTAATCAAAAAATTTATATTTTCAAAATCATTACTTTAATTGTAAGTAGAATTAATTTACGTAACAAAAATGTCAAAAATTTAATTTATTACTTATGTACTTTACTCATTTAAATTCGCGAAATATAAAATTCGGATACAATAAAATATTTTAATATATATTTTAACATTTCAAATTTTATTTAAAAATTACTTACATAGTATACAGTTCGTCAACATAATTCAATAATAAATAAACGATAATATGAGTTCTTTTAGAGCTCGGTACGTGCGACGTGTGCGAGTATTTCCTCAAGCACAATCGCAAATATAACAATAAACAGGTGACACCAAGATTAAATATTTGCCCCATAATCAGTTTTTAGCCCATCCATTTTAAGGCAACGGATCTACGCGAGATGTAATAAATTTACACGATAATTTATTGTCATAATTTGACATGTATCGAGATTTGCTCTATATTTAATTAATTGACCGTAGATTCGTTACCTCGGTAAAAAAAAATGTCTGACTCACCAACCCGATGCGCAACAGGCGGAGTTACTCAGCCACGTAGCTACGATGATCCTGTAACACACAAACGTAAGATTCAAATTAAAGTAGCGTTCAAAATGATCAACGCTTCAAAAGATAATTCTTACACGTATTCTAATATTTGTTTTTCAATAAAATATTTAGCAATACAATTATATCTTTACCGAAAAAGATCTTTACGAGAATAAAATTTTAGATAATTTCTCTTTCTTTAATTACTTTTAACTTATCAAGATAAAACAATTCGAATAAATATTATAGAAACGAATTATTAGTTTTATATAGCTATAATAAGGAGATGATATGCTTACCCCAAGGTTGCTCCGCCGGTGCCCGATGTCTCACTCGGACCTCCTCCTCCTCTCAGGACGTCAGGTCTCTGGGTCTCTCCTCCTCGTCCTCCTCCTCTCACCGCACAGGACACTCGCGAGAAACACGGATAATAAATTAATAAATTACAATCGCGCGCGCGGACTAATTATCATATAAAATTTAATTCTTTCTCGCGCGAGATACTGTACGACACTCCCGTTTATAAAGATCATGAGAAGAATATTTCGTCATAAGTAAAAGTCCTTTAGTCCGAACTTGTACGGCACTCCCGAAGCAAACGCGACGAACCGGCTGCGGTTCGTTTGTTCAATTAAATCGGCGGACGCGAGTTTTGCCTGGGTAACAATGGTAACATCCTCGGGGTATTGGGCCTTCCCACCCTATGGGAAGGAAGTACTTTACTGTGTAATGTAAAAGCAGGTAATATAAATCAGAGCACGCCGCGTGCCAGTCCCGATATCATTTTCTCGAAATATTTGAACATTTTCTAACATGGATTTTTCATGCAAATTTGAAAGAGTCGCGACGCCGATTATTGTCTCTATAAGTTCCGCATTCGTCACCGCGTTGCGTTAATGCAGACGACGAAATATGTCGTTCGAAGATATCGGTAACTTGGCGCGACACACTATATACGCGAATCAATTCGTGGACGGCTAGTATACAGACACGCAGTTAATTAGCACGATAAATCTCGCGAATGTAAAGCCGCATTTAATACACCTAGGCACAACGAGAAGTCGCGGATCGTTAACTTACGTACGCGGCACGAAACATACGAAAATAAAGAAATATTAACGAACGGGCGTTGTATCGCGGCATGCTATTATTCGAATCACTCCAATAATACGATTTCACGGTGTTACTCGCGGCTCGCGGCCCTCTTTCTCCCCTTCGAAGAGAATCGGAGATAGATCGCACTACAATTCCGGCACCAGCGTTCAAAGCACGACAATATTCGAGAGTTCAGCTGATATATACGTGGCGAGACGATGATTATCGCCCGCGAATGCACAACGGAACTGCAAATCGCTCACATATTTGTCGTATCTTCGCCTCGACGTCCTCGAACGAGCGATTTACTTCGCGCGACCGCACATTCATTCCGACACTTTGATACACTTGCAAATTCTTGAGCGCGGGCCGCGGAGTCGATTATTCCCGCGGAACGAGAAGCAGGAATGCCAATCGCGCGAAGGAGCGCGTTCCGAAAAACACACAACACGAGCACGGAGCACGAACACTTCGCAACTGTGTACGAAATAATTTATCGGGAGAATGATGGAACGATTTCCGTAGGCAAAGGGTGTTCCGAACGTCGACGGAAACAAGCGGCAAGGTCACTCGACGACAAGAACAATCGGCCGTGCGTCGATTCCGAAGGTACGACTGGCACTGGTATGCCGCTATTGCCGCTGCGCCGCGCCGCGTCAGCGGCTCGAAGCGGCGGAACGTGATTGGCCGGATCCGGGGGCTCGACTCGCGAGCCAATCGCGTTCGACGTCTCTCGGCGACGGTGCGCGCAAGTAAATACGTGACACGTTAGGGATATATATTTTAATTTTTCACACTTCTAACACACGAATATTAACTTTTCACAGATCTAAGGCCCGGTTTCACCAACGTGATTTAATCTAATCGGTCGATTAAACTCACTCTACGAAGAGTGAGTTTAATTACGTATAAACTTAAATTTTTCGCATTTCTAGGGTAATTTTAATTTCCCATACTTCTAACATACGTATTTTGATTTTTTACACTTCTATTTTTTAATTTCTCACACTTCTAACATACGTATTTTGATTTTTCACACACAAACTTTAATTTTTTGGCATTTTTAAGGTATACATTTTGATTGGTTTTTGCACCTAGATCCGGAATAGAATCAAAGGCAAGATCCAATCGTATTAAAGAATCAGTAAGCGCTCACCTCCATTGATTGAGAAAATAACGTGAGTCACGTAACGTGACTGTAATCAGTGTAATCTGACGTGATGTAAGCACGGCGTTCTGTTGGCTCTCTGTTGATTTTATTGAAATTATTTATCATTCTGATTTGACTGATTGAAAATCGTGCAGAGAAATGTCGATTAAGCAAAGTGCACAGGTAATTAAAAGTTGTTTTGTCGTACAATTTCAAGATAAGATATAATCTCTAAACCTAACCTCACATTATAGTATACTGCAACTATAATATCATACATCTTTTAAATTAGCAGTATTATTCGATTGTTATTACGGGATTATTGTAAATTATTCCATTTACCTATTTATTATATTTATTTGTTATGTATAAATATTTAAATCAACAATTCAAATTAAATTCTTAATTAGGAGATGTAACTTTATTATTTGTAACATCTATTCTATTTGTAACATGAAAAATTATATTAATTAATAAAATGTTTAATATGGTTCAAAATTTATATAAATCAAAATTATATTTGATATTTATGTATTATTTTTATCAATAAAATGCGAACAAAATTGTAGCGATTATATTACGTACCAAAAATAAGTCGATGGAGTAAAGGGATTGGTGCCGAATTGCCACAAGAATTTAAAAAGTTCTGGAGAGAATGGAAGTTACAAAAACCAGCTGCGGTTCATTATATTAAGCAGGAAGGCACTTATGTGAGAAATGAAGAAACTGAGGAAGTGTAAGATATTATATGATTTATTTCTCTTTTAATAAAATAATATAATGATTCTTATAACAACTAAGGAGCCTATTCTGTAAACGTTAAGGACATTATTATGTGCTTTGCTTATATATAATATACCATAGAAGAGCTGTACCGTAAAAACGCGTAAATGTATTGTAAAATATTTGTAAACATATTCATACACGCATGTACACAAACAGGTCTTGCTTATAATAATTATACTAATTTTATTTGGAACAATCTGCTTACAGACGTCCGGTACAAAATGTACCAATACCTTTAATGTATCCTAAAGAGATTGATGACGGTATATGGGGAGGAGAAGCTGTCGTTCGAGGCTTTAAGAAAAAAGGCTTATTTAAGAGAAGAGTCCCACATTTTTGGTTTCCTCATCTGAAGAAATCTGTTGTCTATAGCGAAGTTCTTGATACACATATGAGAGTTATTATTACCGACAGAGCACTCAGATTAATTCATGAAAATTATGGATTTGATCATTATTTATTGAAGGTGCATTAATCTTCAATCTAGTAAATAAAGAAAGTGGATCTATACACATATTGCAAGCTCTTTGACAGATCCATTATATAAAACTTCTCGAGTTACTTACAGACTATTATTTACAGACACCAGCCTGCGACCTGAGATCTTTACTTGCTTTAAGACTGAAACGTCAGATACTTATCGCACTAGCAGATAAGACTTTATATCCTAATGATCCTGAAAAGCGTACAGAAATATACGCCAAGTACGAGCAATATCTTTCGGCTGTAAGAAATTTATTTATATATTGTACATACGTGTGTGTAATAAAAAATTAGATTAGATTAGACATTGGATATTAAACTGAAAAGATTATTTTCTTGTTTTATTGTTTTAATATTGATAGCTGACACAATTCACATTACATTGAATACCACACACACATGTGTAATTATTATATTATATTTTCAGTACACGAGAGAAGAAATAGAATGGTATGGTTTAACATACGAGGAAGCCTGTAAGAAGTGGTTAAAATTAAATGAAACAAAACCACAACCTTTGAAAGTCCAGTATAGATCAGAATTAATTGCCAAACTCAAGGAGAATAAAATCAAAGAAGCTGAAAACGTAAATGTTGTATTACCAGAAAAAACGTATGTAACTATGTACATATATCTACTATTCATCATGTTTATTATGTCGTTATTCCAAAATTTATAAGTAAATTTCTTTTTTACAGAAGTACTTGGTTAAAAAGATTAAATCCTTTCTCCAAAAGTCCGAAGACCGAATAGATAAATTTTGTCATGTATCGTAAAAAAAATATTTGAAATTACTAATGTCTTGGATATTATAATTTCCTTTCTTTGGGATACACATTTTCTAACAGTTATGAATATAATGTAGAAAATAAAATAGATTTATTAAAACTACCAAGGCATAATTTATATTCTTTCAATTCTTTCGCTCTCAACTGTTTCTTATTTTTCCGAAATTTGCACTAATAGATTTCGGTAACAACATTACTGAAATGTTTAACATTATAATATCAATATTTGTAATTTATGTATTGCAGGCTAAATACTAATTCGTTATATTAGGATTATTTTTCAATTAAAACTAAAATCCAGTTACAAAATTTCATTATATATATGGAGATTATATTATATAAAAAAATCACAATACAAATTTGTCTAAAATATTTATTTTGTTCATCTTTTTCCCACAATTAAAGTTCATTTATTTCTAAAATTATATTTATTACGATATTGAACATTCCAAGTCACCATTCTTTGGTAGACAATCAAGCGTCACGGAAACAGCTCTCGTAATGTATGTCATTGTTCCGTAACTTCCACTAGGAGCAGTGTCATAAAAGTGTTGACAAATGTATGCCGCTCCACCACAGAGAAGCGTTCCCATAGCTGTCATCTCACGTTGCTCCTTTGGCTTAGCGCAGCATAATGTCGCGTCACCGTCAATAGCCATCTACAAATTTCATGATTATCTTTTACTTTTTAAAGATGAGAAAAAACAGTTTACTTTTTAAAATAAAATGATAATTTTTTTATGTTATCTACATTAGAACTATTATGTGTTTTTAATATAGAAAATGTGATTTATTTTCAACATGGAAAAGGATTCGTTTTAGCTCAAATAAATCGATAAAGTCAATTTCAATTTTAATAAAATGGAAAATATTGTTTTAAATTTCTGTATCGATAAGTGCTTAAAAATTACTTGAAAAAGGAATTTTAATAATTAGATAATTTAATAACACTGCATTTTGTTAATATTACAAATATAAAACAGAAGAATACCTGATCTTCCAAGAAAATAGCGTTTGCTTTATGTACCAAATGTTCAACCTCGATCAGACCACCTAAAGATGGCACAATGTTGTATTCAGTCACTAATGTTAGTACCATTAAAGCCTCGACGACAAGTTGACGATATTCCGGCTGTGGTATTGTATTTAAAACGGTTTCCACAGCTAATGCAAATTTCAACTCGCCAGATGTCATTTCCTGCGTGAGATTTTGAGGCAATACTCTTCCTTCAATCGCTAAACCATGGCACTGTTGAACATTAATTAAACGTTTATGGAATTACAATGTTGGAAAAAGCTTAGGTATTACATTTACATATTGTTTTATTAGATAATAATAAAAATAAAATTTTTACAAACTCACCTTTTCAAGTACTTGCCACACACGCGGATAGAAATCTCTCGGCACTCTGTTTAATGCACCATCTAATCGTCGCCTTCGCAACCACTGACCTTGACGATCTGTTTCTGCCTCACCAGTATCATTCGGTTCGGCGCTTAAGAAACCACCGATTTGAGATTTCTACATAAAAGAATGGTATTCAACTCTATATATATTCGTTCAACTTATAGATGGTATAAAAACATGAATTAATTATGTTCATCAAATGTTAAAAGAAATATCAAAAAGCCCATATAATATAATAAAAAATTAATTGCCAAAATAACTGTATCATATATGTAATAGTAAAATTAACTCAGAAAAATAAAAGATTTAAATGTATTTCTGCATGTTATAAATTAAAATATGTTGGTGGAGTGGTTCAGATCTAAATCAAATATAGCTTTATATTGTATGTATATTGACAATATTACCTTGCTGACTCTACTTGATTTGCAGCTAATGACGGAAAAGTTGCCACGACCAACTGCGATACAAGCACATATGATCATTATACAAATATTTTAATGCATACTTTCTTAAATTTTTAATTAACCACAGAAACGTACCACTACTAATAGCAAATTCTTTTCCGCTCATAATGTGATGCAACAAATTTTTCATCTCGAAAGGGGACAGATTTAACAAGTGCTCAGAAGCCTCTTCACCGGTGCAGATTAACGTTCGCGACAATTCTGTCGCCATAACTTGTATAATCAAACCGACGCGTAATCTCAACATCTCCATGAATAGTTGTGGCTCTGTTCTAATAAACATTGCCAGATAAACAAGCAATTCCTGTGTCAACATAGCCGTCGACTCGTCGTCACCGTACGCCTGATGAATCAGAGCTCGCAGTTCATTCTCCGGTAAAGGCGCGACTATCGTGTGCTCGTTGCTCGGTGGCATGCCAACAGTAACTTGCTTTTGTCGTACTAGTAGGTCGGTAACCGCTTTCGCTAAATCCTCCACTCTTTTACCCAACATACCTGCGCTGTGTCGCACGATACCCCACATTTTTTGTTGACAAGCTTTCTCATAAAGACTTTTTAACAAATCCTTCACCAAAACGGGATGTCCCTCTTCCAGTACGCCCGTATCAAAGAGTAGTCCTTTCGAGTCCACCTATGCGTTATTTACATGTATTAAAAATAATATTTATTACAAATTAAAATTAAAATTAAAATGAAGAGATAAATATACTAACAATATACTGCAAAATATCTCCTTGTTCTTCAAGGCTTTCCGTTTCACGCAGCATAGACAGCAATTCCTCCACTTCAGCCTCGGCATACTGACCCTCAGATATTGTTCTATGTTTGGTTTTGGGGGAATTTTTCCACGATAACAGCTCATCTGTTGGCGATGGTGTGCGTTCAATCGTCACTGGTTGAGTGGCGTTGAGAGACAATGTAGTATCCGTCACTTCAATAAATGGATTTACAATTAAAACAGAAGAATGTCTACGGTCTTCCCCTGCCATTCCAAGAATTTCAGCTGAAATGGTTAAATAAAAGAAGTTTTTAATTTAAAGTTTTTAATATAAACTTAACGATATTATTACTTATCGTATTAAAATATTGTATAAATAAATCCATATGTAAATACGTATTAACAAATTGTATCACAATATATATGATGTAATAGGTGTATACACATAATAGGTATATCTGATAATCAGACAGAGGTATGGACAATAACGACAAATCACATAAAGATTTTTTTATCATAAATAAATATTATAAAATTATCTTTGCTTTTATATTAAAGATTAGATGGAAATTAAACAATAGAGTATCCAGTTAATACACTTACATTCTTGGGAGATGGTAACAATCACAGCAGTAGGAAGACATTGCATTATTGTTTAAGAATCCTCTTTAAAAGACATACAATCGGCACACAGTTAGAATATGAAAACCATTCCATCTGGAATTTTTTTAACGGGACAAATGTTGCTTACGTTCGACAGCTATGGATCGGGTCTTTTTTATCGCGCCTTTCACGGACATTCTGCGCCGCAGATTTTTCGCCCCACGTATCGGACCAGGCTTATTGAGCAGTCCTGCACGATGAGGGAATGGCCGCATTAAATGTTCCTCTAAATATTGTTGGATCTTGTAAACATAAAAAATGAGATTAACGTGTATCAATTAAATATATAAATAAAGATTTTATGTTCAATTGGATTTATGCTATGCACAACAAAATAACATTAAAAAAGAGATATAGCATTAAAAAAAATTTATGAGACAGTACATGTTTAGTTATTTTGCAAATAATTCTGTTAATGTATATTACACGTTGTAACTTTATTTTGAACAGACATGCCATTTGAATTTTATATACCTGAGGATTTAGTTTGTCAGGACGGCCATCTTCGGAACTTCCCAGGAAACTAAGATTCGTGATACACGACGTGCTCAAAAAATCGTTCAAATTTCCCAATGACACTCTAGTACCGTTGATATAGCCGCTTTTAAGTTTTTTCAAGGTGGTTATCATAGCTAACGGTATCTTACCTTGATCTAAAAAAAAAAATCGTTAATTAATTTTGATAAAAAAATAAGTAAGAGATAAAGTGCCTTTTTACACTGGAAACGATAACTTCTCTATACAAGATATCACAAAATTCATGCACAGGAATTATAGTAAAAAATCACAACAAACTGGACAATAAAAGTGCATGCGCGATATTTTATTTCAGAACAATGTTTAAATAAAGATTTAAAATTGGATTGATCATATAATTACTAAATGTAATTAAAGATTATTTCGCATCATATTGATGCAAGACAAAAGATTAACATTAATACACAGACAAATAACACTTCAATGGCAATTCATGATTCACTCAAGTTTCAAACTTGTATTTAAAAAACCATTGCTTGAAATAAGAATAATTGTTCTCGTTACTTATTTCTCCATAAATTTTGCTACTATAGCAGAATTTTTATATCTGAATTTTATGATACCCTGTACATGGTTTCTAACAATTAATTTCACGCTAGCGCTATATGCTATACAATCCTATGTAATCTCCGACGAGCTTTTCGTTGTAGGATGAGATCTAAAGCTTCCGATGAAACCGTACCTAAATGATTATGAGTAGCGACAAGGGTTACAGTTGGTCTGCCGAGCATTTGCTTCCAGTTGATTTTGAGGAAGGCCAAGGTGGTTGTAAATGTGTTCACAAGCAGGTCGACGTCGTTTGTCGTGTAGTACTCCTCCGTGTCAAATTTCTAACACATGCAACACACGCGCATACCACCGAACACATAATAAGCCATATCAGGATAATTCAGGATAATTATATTGCTTGATGCTTGAAGATGAAATGATCTCGCCTCAAATATTTTGATTTCATCCCGCACTGTATCAGCTCAACGTCTTCAATATCAATACAACTCACAATCGCGTTCACTTTTGAGGTCCAAGTTTTCAAGTCATGTTAGTGATGAAAAGAATAGAAACATAACATGAAAACTAATTAAAAGCTCACGTCGTAACCCTCTATTACTACGTTTACGCAAACGTTACTTCTGTAGTAACTTACGATAATTCCTTCGCGTAAACGGGATTTTGTAGTAACTTACGATAATTTACTCCGCGTAAACGAGTAATATATCGTAAGTTACTACAGAAGTAACGCTCGCGTAAACGTAGTATATGGATAATATTATGTACTAATTTCGAAACTAAATTACATTACCGAATCACAAATAGAACTTATATTACGATACATATATTACTAATACTACGTTTACGCGGAGTAAATTATCGTAAGTTACTACAAAATCCCGTTTACGCGAAGGAATTATCGTAAGTTACTGCAGAAGTAACGCTCGCGTAAACGTAGTATAAGACATATATGATACAAAATCTAAATAACTTTCAGTGTTCAAAATCATATCCAGTAAAGCCATAGAGAGTTAAATAATTGTTAAATGAAACCATGACAAAAACAAACGCATGCAAGCAAATATTAGTTGTTGCGGACAGTCACAGTGTTTGTAAAAAAACGAGATTTCTCACGCAAGAAATTCGTCAAAATTTCTAGGAGCTACAAAATTTGTTCTAATCATGACAACTTCAACGACTTCAGAAAGCCTGAAGTAACGGCTATAAAAAAAGAACTGATTCCGTGAAATCGTTAAATTACCTAGATGAATATTCTTGAGGGGCATGACCACGAGGGGCCGGCCCAACATATTCTGCCAACTAGACTTCAAGAAATTAATTTCACCTTTGAATATGTCAATCATGAGCTCATAGTCCGATGCGATGTAGAAGCGGGTCATATCTGTCAACTAGTCAATTCGACGCGAGAACAAGAGGAAACATAAGAAAAGAAGTAAAGATACAAAGAGATGGTGGGGCTCTCCATAAAGAGCGTATATTTACCTGCGGTGTGAATGCGAATATCTTATCGTTTAAGGAATACAGTTTACTAGTGCTGAGAATCCCTACGTCCCTTGACTTACGTCCTAACAATCCCAGTTTCTTGTTGCGTCCTAAAAAAAATATTATAAAACATATAATTTAAATTGTGCTAATTGTGTAGCAAGCTATTTCTAAATTATTTGCAATTTTGTTGAGTCATACCTAAATATGTGTACAAATGACTGAGAACTTTTGCAGGTTGCACTTCAATTGGTGCAACTTCTGCAATCGTTTGTACATGAATATCGTGCTGCGCAATTTTTTCCCTGATTTCTGTGTCTTCTGCCAAGATGACTACTTGCACCACGACATCCGGCTTTTTCTCGCTACATAATCGTCTATTTAAGGGATCTAACTCACCAACCGCGAGAAATCCCTGCAAATTGAAACAAATTATTGAAAAGAGTTATGAAAATATCTTGTTATCAGTATGATAGTTAATATCAATAATTTTATCAAATACAAATTTCTAATAAATTGAAATATTTCGTATACATATATACCACAACACACACAGAAAGAGCAGATAATAATTTCAAATATTTAATATTTGTAATATTTTAAATATTTGTATATAAACTAAAGAAAAAATGATGTCTAGTAATAACTTTAAATGTGGCAATTTAAAGGAATTCCTAATTTGCCTCAATTATGCTTCTGAAAGTGCGTTACCTCTTGTAGCAATTTTCCTAGAATATAAAGAGATTGCGCCCATTTAAATGGACATCTACCCAAAGCTATTCGGTTTTGGCTACCGGGTTCGGCATACTCCGCTGACACATCCTCAGGTGCAACTGAGTATAACTCAGGTACCAATTTCATACCATCTTCTGTTTTAATCATTACGTCCTCCAATTGTTTGGTGCACATCTCAACTGCTTCTTTATTACCTTGGAAGCAGTAATCCAGTATTAAATAACAGAAGAACAGCGGCCACTCACATTCGATATTCTCAAACATACGGAGTTCCCATGGCTCGTAATACAACCTATTTCCAAGGATATAATCGTTAGTGTCAATGTAAATTCTATTAAATATAAAAATATGTTATTTCTATTTATTATATAAAAATATTACTAAATAAATAGTACCTATTGACATCCTCCTTCGGCGTTTTGTATCCATCTCTTAAAAATCTTTTACAACCATATCGTCCTTGCAATTTCTTGATAATAGCTTCGCGTGTTTCGTTAATTAAGTTAAGTTCATCTACCGCAAACGCAGGAAAACTTATAATCGACAGCAAACCACTATCCAACTCCTTGGAATTTGACTCTCTGGGCAGCATGGATTGCAGCACCGCTTGACACTTCTGTGCCTCGTCGGCCAAAACATGAATAACCGACGTAGGTCCACCTCTCGCACCAAACAAATCCAATTCGTTCATCGCCTCCATCGCGGCTTTGGCCATTCCGATACTGCTTGCATTTAATTCCGGCAAACCGTGATTCGTTTTATCCCCTCTTTCCCATATTCCGTAGTCTGGAGTGCAATAGGCAGATTCGATATAAAATACCAAGTTCTGAATAAAAGCCACCTAAAATTAACCATCAAATGTACAATTCGGCTTCTTTAATCAGTAAATCTGACGTACGCCTACAATCACACGCGAATGCATTTATACTTGTATTAATTACTGAAAAATATCGCACATTTGTTCAAGTTTACGGTACACGAGAGTCACAGATATCAATACCTCATCCAGGTTGAAAATAATTTGTAAGCCAGATGCTATCATTTGGGCCAGAATTAAAAGATACAGAGAAATCGCGTCGATTTGAAGATGTCCCCATTCGGCGTCTCCAACCACACTTTGACCATTGATAGAGCTGTACTTCGCATGCAAGGCGTCGTGTGGATTTTGAGTGGACTTGAACTTTTCCACCTTCTCCTTCTGCTGCATCATTGCCATCAAGAGACCCCTCATTAACTTCACACAGCTCTGCTCCAGTTCGTAAGTCTTCGCCCTATCTTCGTCGGCATCTGCTATTTTTTTATAGGCCATCGACAGACCCCATACAGCGAGTATGCAATAAACATTATCCCGTATCCAGGCGTGATCGTTGTCGGTACTTGCGGGAAAGAGCCCAGTAACGGGATTCTGATGGTTCATGATTATCTTGTAGACGATCCGTTGGTAATAGTCCAAACGGACGCCGGAGTTGCTTCTACTACGCATTTCGTGCTTTCACTGTAAAAAAAAAGGAAAGATTACGATATCTGTGCATTTTATGTTTAGGCAGGTTTCTAGTCAAATTATAAATACAGACTTGCATACCGCACATGAAGTATCAAATCTATTGTACCTTGTCAAGTCTATCTAGCTAATTTAATTACTCTTCTGTGTGTTGTTTTTATATATCGTATATACTTCTAAGTTAATCACAAGCTAGTTGAAATCAACTGACTTTATGAGCGAATTACAATCGTGCAACTGAATACACAGCAACTGAATAATCTTAACGGAATAATTTCTCATGTAGATCTGTTGTTGTGAGTCACGAGGCAAAGGGTCAACTTGTAAATTAGTTACGATTATCGCACTTCCGGAGCGTTTAAACCATCAAGAGCAGGAGTAGGCACGCAATTTCGAAAATTAGGGTTAAAATTTATCGTGATTGATCAAGCTGCGTGTGTACCTCGGTGGCGATTGTCGATCTTGGATTCCTGAACCGATCGGTACACTAAGCGCCGAACCGACGACGACGTCCCGTGAAAAAACGGGAGAACTGCATTTTCTCGCGAGTCAATGAAGCGGCTATGACGGCGAGCTTTGAGACGCAATGTGAAACGAATGTCAAGTCCGCTCGATGCGTACCGCGTACATACGTATTACGTATATCTATAGCGCTCCCAGACCCAGATCATGCGAGGGGGATCCACGCATACGCAGACGTGAGAGATTCAGTCACGTGGGTCGCGTGGGTCACATACGAGGTCACATATACATATATTTCGTCATGATAAGCGGTACAGCCAGGCTCGAGGAAAGAAAAGATAACCCAACCAGAAAAACGATTCTTAGTTAAATCGGTAAATCTGAAGAATAGTGGCCTCCTCACCGATTTCGTTCAACTTGGACTTAATCGACGCGTTTTTGCACGAAACGACCGAATCTGGCAGAAAAAAGGGTCGCTCTGCCCCGCGAAGCGAGATATTAACGGTTAAAGTTGACAGGAATCAGGTTATGATTCCTGTCATACCGACGAGATGCAGCGACTACGACCATGCCCTGCGGCCACACGCGCATGCTCAGTGGCCGCACGCGCATGCAGCAGATCACGTGACAACTGTTTGGTTGGTATAAGTCAGAAGTGTAACATAATTTGAAATGATATTTACATGTACTATTCATACACCAACTATTCTCTGCTTTAACAAATTATTTCTGTTACAAATATTAAGCGTTTAAGTTAACGAAACATATTGGCCAATATTCCATATCGAATGTATAATATAATATCTGTTTCTAAGGGCCGATAGCGATATCACGCACAGTCTCCGATTAACGTGATCCTCCAACTCTTTCTAACTGTCCCTCTAGAAAGAGACGAAGAGTGAGTTTAATCGCGGAGGATCACGTTAATCGGAGACTGTGATATCGGCCCTAATAAGACTTAAGAGGTAAATAGGGAAATGATAGATATATCTGTTTTTAAGATATAAAATAAAAATAGCAACCTGATTTATCAAGTTTTCAATCGAGTAATTTAACTGACACGTTTTTAATAGTACAACTGCTAATAACGGATTGTATCTGGTTTAAAAATTGGACACTATAGAAACATTTTCAATACAACACTTTCCAATTATCTTGGGAATTAGTGACAATAGACATAAGACGCTTTATCATTATACAATTTAAGCTCCTGTTAACTTGAAAAATGTATTAATTCCATTTTGACAAAAACTGGAGATACGATATGCTTTACCTCTAAAGTAAATATACACTGTTAAATTCTTAATTTCAAATTATACTCAATTTGAGTCATTCTTAATCATCCTTTCATAGGTCGTTACTGCTCCTCCTAAATCAACGAAGTTAAAATAATACTGTTTCGCGTTGAAATAATATATAAATTTCGACTCACACGGTAGTTAAAAGTCACAAAATGTTATATTTAACTCAATTAAGGTGTTGATTTAAATTTCATGCCTTGATATTTAACTTAATTACGAAATATATGCATATTGTGCTTTTCGACTTTGCATTGATTCGATGTACCTATATAGAGTTAGCCGAAAGACAATAGAAATTATATATGAACAATTTTTTTCTCATTTTTTTCAAATTTTACTTTTTTGCACAAAAAAACAATGCAAAAATTACCTTGTTAATTATTTTGTAATTCTTATTATTTTTCTTGTAATATATAAACAGAAATTATATACAAAGGAAAGAATAAAACATACGCATGATAATATATTTTATATATAATTATTTAAAAAAAAATTTTCTCCCGGAATGTCATTTTTCTTAATATATAATTGCGTTTCGTAAAAACACGCTCTGGCAATTAACAGCGAATCAAGTATACATTATATGTTCACGTTTATTGCAAAAGTATTGCGAAGCTTTCGCAAGTCGCCATGGAAGTTTTCTCTCATTTCTAAACAATTGCACAATGTATATGTAGGTCTGCCTTTTGCATAGTTGAACTACTTCCTGCACTTAAAATAAAATGGACAAGAGATGAAGAGAGTATACAGTTAGACGTTGGAGAGAAAAAAAGAATAAACGAACGCGAATAAGGCTATCGCTAACGAAAGTCGAAATCTTCGATTTGTCTCCTTTATCTTTCCCCGAAGTTAAAAAAAAAAAAAAAAAAAAATCGGTACATTTTATGAGACCACTGCGCGCTCGTTTCTCGCTGATCTGGGACACCCTGTATGTATACATGCTCGAACACTCGAAAGAGCGAGAGAAACGAAGGGAAGGGAGGGAGAGAAGGGAAGCTGGGGAAGCAGCGAAAGTGCAGCCGAAACGAAGAGAAGAGAGGCCTCGTTGTTGCGTGCCGCGAATGCCGCCTTCCCGCACGCGCGACAGGCGACAGGACAGTTCGCGGCGGCCATCAGCGGTTATGGACTGACCGTCGGTCATCGGTCGCTCTCGCGGTGTTGCGGGCGTCGCTCCGTTCCTTTTCTTTTTCCTTTCCCCTCCTTATTTTGAGTTTCGTCTCGCGGGAGTGTCTCGCGTCTCGCGCGTGTCCCGCCGGGTTCCACGTTCCACGGACGACGGACGGAGTTCTCGCGCACGGCTGATCCGGTCGGGTCGGGATACCGCGCACGCGACATGGCCGTGTTCGATCCTCCACGCTCGTCGCTCCCGTTGCCGCTGCTACTGATGGTCACGCTACTCGCGGCCCTAACCTCCTCGCCCGTCAACGCGGCGGCAGCTGGCGCGTCCTCGGCGCCGTCGGTGCCTGCTGGTCGCGATACTCGCGAGCCTCCTCCGCCGACGGTCGAGCCCCCCGATGCAACGGGTGACAAGAAAGCATTGGTAGGTTCGCCGTAGCCAGGTGCGCGTTGCGCGAACGCGCATTTCTCCGTTTGCACGTGTGACAATTGCGCCGAATTTTGTTTCTTTAGATTTAGACATTGTGCTTATCGTTTTTCCTTTTCCTTTTTCCTTCTGCGACGACTCAAGACTCACAATTGCGCGTGCTCGTTCCGAGTGTGGAAGGTATAACGGTGCAGCTACAAAAAATAAAACAGAATTTTTAATTTTATCTTATTATTTCGTGTTTTTTATTTGCATTCTTTTCTTTTCGCTTTGCGGTTCATGGTTTTATTTATTCTTCTGCGTTTTATGACTGTCTGCATATTTTTACCTGTGCAAGATCCTCCCTTTTCTCTTATTTCCTTTCGTTTTGTATTCTTTTGCTTGATTTTGTTTCAGTTCTTTCATTCGTATCTGATTCTACGTGAGTGGCCTTATTTTATTTTTATTTTGTGTATTTTTTTTGTACTCTGGTTTATTTTGTTTCACTTCTTTCCTTTCCTTCCGATTCTATGTGTGGGTGGTCTTCTTTTTTTATTTTTATTTTGAACATTTTTTGTCTTGCTCTCTTCTATATTTTATTTGAAATTTATTTAATTGTACCGCGTATATTAAATATCTCTTTTTTTATCTATTGAATTATCAGATCACGTCCCATCTTTCTGTGCTATCTGCGTTTATCTTGTGTTCATGTATGCACTAGTATACCAACGATAAGTATATAAATTCAGTATTGCTTTTTATCATTCTAGATCTTTATGACAGGGTGTGGATTTTTGCATCTAGGAATGTATATTTTCTTACTCGACATAAGATAATTAGTCTTTGAGGGAAATTAAATGGTTCTTTTTGTAAAGTAATGAAATATTTTTCAAGCGGTATTCTAGCGTGGCGGAAGGAAGACCTATATTAATGTCCGCTTCGTCTCAACGTGGAAGCGTTGAAGTTACAACCGAATCGCTTGGCGAAGTCAGGACGAGAGAGAGACCCTATGCCAGTCGCACGGGTTCCGTGGTCCCTAGGAAGGGAGTTGAAGAGAAAATAAAACCGAGAAAGGGAGTGGTAGATGATACAGCATCGACGAAGAGCATAGATCGGAATGTGGAAAACGTATCGCTCAATCAGACCACTTTCGAAAGTGTGAAACCCATAATGGAAAGCAGTCCCGCGATAGAAACAGCTCGTATCAAACCTGAAACTTCCAACGTTAGTAACCCAAAATTAAATGCCACTGATCCACCCTCCGATAGCTTAAATCACGGTATAAGCTCCGATGCAGGTTTGGTACCAGCAAATAAAACCACATCTCAGCCAGAGATTACGAATAGTAGTAAGACAGCGCCGAAGGTATCCTCGCACATTGAGAAGCATATACCGAAGCCTAAGCCAACGGTGACGACTGTTGACGGGCCAGAAATCAATGAATCTATACCGCTCTCACGAACGAAGAATCCTCCACTAGGCATGCCAAGGAAAATCGACTACATTGTGCCGGTTATTATAACGATCTTCGCTTTACCGATATTGGGCGCTGTGATTTTCGTATTGTACAGGCGCGGTCGAGATTGTTGGGATAAGAGGCACTATCGAAGGATGGATTTTCTTATCGACGGAATGTACAATGACTGAGAGCCATATAAGAAAAAAGTGTTCCACGAGATTAAATAGACGTTATGCAAGAGGCAATCAATCATCAATTCCCGCGTTCTTCTATCTTCTTCCATTTTTGTAAACGCAGATTTGTCATGTTCTCTTGAAATAGTTGAGTAACGATATACTCTGCGTTGATTCCTTCTTACATAACGATATAAATGTCCCAACGATACCTATCATTAGTATATATCAAGAAAGATATCAAAGATCTTGACACTTTATGCCCTTTTATAAACATATTGAATGATATATCGTGCTAATTATAATATTGTAATAATGTCTAAGCTCACTGCATTGGTATCTAAATTTGCTATACAATTTTTTTATCATACTTGCCTTAATAATAATGTAGTGACAATTATAATAATTGTGGCGTGATAAGATTTACAATTGTATTGAAGGAGAAATATTGTCGACGGCATTTTAACAACGGTTTTGTAAATACTTCACTGCAGCTTCTAAATCTAACATAAGTTTCTAAAATATTTTTTAGTACATGTTTATACATATATATGAATTTATATGTATATTGAAAATTTCTCCCAAAATTTGTTTCTTGTTAACGTGAACAAATTTTAATATATATATATATATATATATTTTTTTGTATATGTTATATCTTTTCGAGGTGACTTTTCGAATCTTTTGTATGTAAATGTACGTGTTGCATTTGACGCCATCTCTCGCATTAGAGAATGTAAGAGAAATTTACCGAGGGTCCAATTGCCTAATCTGACAATAATAGTTGAATTTCTGCAGAGCCAGGATTGCGTCTTCGATTCAACAGAATCATATTGTGCTTTGAAAGTGCTCCCTCAGCAAATAGTATTGTGCGCGATTTTTTCCGCATGCAAAAACCGTAGTTTATAAGAACAGTTTAATGTATGAAATGCGATAGTGTACACAAACTTTTACCAAAGAGCTACTCGATTTGTACATTGTAAGTTTGTTAGTTGCATTTTTTGTTTGTACTGTATTTGTAAGCTTGCATCTCTTTGCAGGATAATTTACAAATGTTCAATCTATTTAGATTCACCTAGAAAGGATACTTTATGTAATTGCCATACGTACAGGATATCAGAGCAGACACTATGAAATGTCATCTCGCTATGTAAATATGATGGCCAATGATTTGTGAAATTATTCAATCTGTGTAAGATCTTTTGAGATTGCGACTTTTGAAAACAAAGTGTTGCGTTTTAGACCTTTGAAAAAGTATATTTTATCAAATATAGAAATATACCATGGGGAAAAAGCAATAAAATAATTATTATTTTTGTACTATGTCTATGTAAGAGAAAAAATATTCATATTGTTACAAAAAATATACATATATATTTGCAAATCGCACGTTGTTACATCGTTTTGCGCACCTACTAAAATAATATTCGTTATAAAGACTTCATATTGAGAGATAAAGAAAAAGAGAAAAAGAAAGGGAATGACATTTGTAAAGATTTTATTATTAAGCTTATTATATAGGTACATAAATTCAGTAACGTTAGTGATAACATGTTAATTACGAGTCTCATACTCGATGAGTAATCACATTGCGGAAAGAGAGCTTTACATATCTGCACACTCAAACATTAATTTTCGGTTCATTTCATATTGATCTTCAATGATCTAAGGTGACTTTAAAGTAACAGTTTTATATACTACTTTCCTAAATTCTCTTAAGATTTTCAAGAATATCGCGATACACCTTGTTAAATACGATTTAAAATCATTGTAGTTAATAAAATAAGAATATTTGTTTCTGCTTTTCATTTAGTTTTCACAAATGGAGATTTTTCTCGCGAGAAAAATACAGAATGCCGTGAAAACGTTTTATATCAAAGATTCATTGTCAGGTAATTGGTGTTAATATATGTGTGCGTCTATAATCAATATGATATATTTAGTATACTTTTCTCTCAGTGTGTAAGGAGAAATTCAAATTCCTAAACGTCCTTTTTTTCTAATATGCTAGTAAAAGTTATATTTATTTTCAAGAAGTACAGTTATTTAGATCTTATCTTAGATTAAAACTAAATCAAGCTAATATCTGCGCTATGAAACTAAATATAAAAATAGTAATTTCTCATATTTGAAATGTTATTTGTCTTTTCATTACAATGTATATTTGAAAGTACTACGAAAATATAATTTCAAATATTAATTGGATTAAGAATTTAAGAACAGAAGTTTCATTTATAATAACTTAATTTTTATTTTTTGCCTTATCTTTTTCCATCATTATCAAAAAAGTAAACTTGTTAATTTGGTTATGAAAAAAACATCAGAAGTGTGTAAAAAATACGTTATTAAATTTAATGTAAGAACTTGTGCATGAATATACAGCTTAAATCTAATACGTATTCTTAATAGTAATACTAGAAATATTATAGAAAAGTACGAATGGCGCCAAGGTCGAACTGAAAGAAAAATTCAAGAAATAATTATCGGAGAACCTCATGTGTGTTTGTCACATATAATTTTAAGAATATAATTTTAGTATAGTACATTTATGTACATACAAATTTGCATGTACATAAATGAAATATTGAATTCATTCGTAAATAAATTCCATTTTTTTTTTATATGACGTGGTTGTAATGGATTGGAACGATTTAGTATCTTTGCTTTTTTGTTGTGGATTTTGTTGTACCTAATAAAACTTCGTCATCGTCAGAATAATGATCAATCCATAGTTTATCTTTCAAAGTTATGTCTCCCCAAAGGAAACTTTCCAAACCGCTTTCGTTCTGCTCGATTTGTTACGACACTTTCACATACACTTCAATTTTTTTAAATCTCGCTACAACAGGTTTCCGTGTAAATTCCCAAGGCATTATGTGACGTATATATACTTTCAAATCCTTTATTTTAAGATTTTTCTTTCACAATCGTGTACGATATGCACAATATTAGTGATTTGCAATTGTGGGACTTTTTACCATCGAGTAAAAATAAAAATTATTAAGTGAAATTAGAACTTGGAATTTCCAGAAAAGATAAATTATTATTACCTGCAGCGGAACTTATTTATGAATCAATCTAATATATAAATTCGTAAAATTGAGAGTTTTATATTAGGAGATATCTGTATTATAAATCAATCTAATAAACATTCAGATAATAGAAAATTCAGTTTGTTGCTGCCAAAGTAAAAATAAAACAACTTTGCTATTCGATCTTATTAATAACTTTGTTATCTTCTTATTGATAGTTTAAAAGAGTAAATTCAATTTTCATGTCTCAAACCTCCGAATCTTTTCGCTACTTTCTCTATTCAGTCCAACCTTGAATGGCATTTGTATATACAGTCATTATCACTAGATCAGTGAGCGGACAGCCGAGTTTTTTTTCACAAGAGTGATTACTATGAATTCCCCAATTGAAAAAGATAATTGAGGATTACTGACTTCAGAACGATTGAAAATTATGCATTTATTGAAATTATTTCAATTTTTTTATTGAAAAAGCTTATCGATTAGCTGGATAAAATCAATTATATTTACGTTCTATTACGTTTTCGAACTCGGCCGCCACTGAGGAAATATTGCATTCAAATAGATTTTTGTTCCTTCGGAGATTACCTTTTGAGAACTATCATATAGTCGTCGAAAGGTTCCTTTATTTTGACTTGTACTTTGCCTCATCTGGGAAAGCTTCCCTGGGCGGTATGAGACTAAGCATCATTATGTGGCGCGCATAATTCCGCGAATTACGAAATTGCGTGTCGGTACCGTGGATGCGGTCTAAAACGCCAAGCACACCGTAGCATTGGTTGAATCTGAAAGTATTTATTTAAAACAATTATTATATTAAATTAATTGTATAATCAAATATAATACGTTATATAATCTATTCAAGGATTTATAATAAACTGAAATCGTTCTAATGTGATTTAAAAATAAAAGATTTTGACAATTACTTTAAGTGATGAAAGTCATGCGCTTCCGGCGATGGGAAGAACGGTAAATGATAGCCGGAGTGTGCATTCAATGTCGAAAGAATCGCAAGCGAGAACCAAATCCAGGCGGTGGCCACATGGGAACCCATGATAAATACACCCAAGAAAGGTGGAAGTAGATTCGAGCCGATGTTTTCCAAAGGATGACAATACAACGCGGTGACGGCTATGGGCGCAGTCCATTCGTGATGCTGCTTATGTATAGATTTGTATAGGGAGCGCTTATGAAGAAATCTGCAAAATGATTTAGTAATAGTAAATATTTTAACGATATCTGAGTATAAATATCTATGGTATATATAATATACTAAATATAAAATTCTAGAGTTAGTACCTATTAAATGCAACTCTAATTTTAAGACCGATCTAATATTTTACGTGATCATCAAATGAGACAAAGAAAACAAGTGTTGATTATTTATTAGTTATTAATAATTTAATCAGTATATAATTGGTGAAACTAATAAACGATATATATATAGGAAAATTTTGTCTAAAACAACTCTTATTAAAAGATTAATTAAGTATCATCTGTATTCATATATATAATATATATTTGTGTCTCCATAATTTCAGCTTAAAGGTTAAAATATGTTGATAAGTGTATCAAGTTAATATGTAAATAGACATTGCTACTATTTCACAGATTTGCATATTTTTTATGCATTTAATTGCTTGTCAAATAGAAAAAAAATGCAATTTTCAAGCATGGAAAGACTAATCAGAATTCATATAGGTATAGTACCCACAAAATTAAATTGCGCTAGTCGACTCTGAATTCAGAATGCCTTCCTGATACACATTACAACTCGCATATATGTACATATACATACATATGCATAAAATATAAACCATTGCAAAAATAACTGAAATTTAAGTAAATAGTCATCTCGTTTTTTAGTAGTTTATTTATATAAAAATGCTAATATTGAACGTATATTTTTTATTTAATGATATTTCTTGGAAGAAAAAATAAAATTCATGACAATATCTTTTTGGCAATTATATAGAAATGCAATGATACTTTTGCATTTATTACTTGTAAATGTTATAAAATTACTTGAAAATACTTGTAAAATTTATAAAGTTTTTGATAGCTACTTATAGAATATCTTGATATTGTATATGGAAAACAAATAATGATTTTTCTCGAAATTCTTGAATAAAATTGACTTCAAATTTTTCAATAACATCAAAAACGAATACCGCAGTTAAAGTGCGATTTTCTCATTATTTTGGCCGTAATATGAATTTTACGATTCGTAAGTTCACGGCTCTCCACCGTGTCTCCTGTCAACCTTTAAAATTCTATTATATATATTCATACATATTTATGAATTTATAAATATCAACTTTTTTTCTACCTGTTCGCCAGATATCAATTCCGACACTAGTCAACAACATTGGCGGCAAAACAAAATTTGTTACGCATAATATTTATCGAATTCAATTAATGTTATGCATGAATTTCTGGATTAGTGACTTCCTGACGTACCTGTGCGAGTAATAAAAGCCAATTTCCTCGCATAATATGTGAATCGCGATCTCGGCCAGCACCCAGTGGAAGGTCGGTAGCTCGCGCACCGGAGGGTAACCGCGCCATTCCATGAAGTAATAGCCGAGATACATAATGGGTAAGCCGACGACGATCTGATTGAACAGTACTTGAGCGATCACTTTGCATAACTCCCTTTTGTCCACTGGCTCGTTCGTGCCGGGCTGTATTTTGTATCTACGCAGCGCTGCTGGCCGGTTGGTGAGGTCTAGGATAGTGTAAATTCCACCGACAATCCAGTAAACCGCGATCGTCAACACTAAGGATCCTGCAATACGGCAATAAATAATATAAATATACATATGTATATATGAAACTATTTATAAATAATGTTTAGTGATGCAAATTCGAGCACTGCCATGCAAAGTGCTCTTTCTTCTACATGAATTTCAAACAATGCTCGTGAACATATAAATGTACTACCCGATAATATGAGAATCGTGAAAAACAGCAGATAGTGCAATTGACATAAAAATGTGAATATAATAAATCTATGCAAAAATACGAGTTATCTTAGAATTTCTAATTTTGATGTTGTTGAAAAATTTGAAATCAATTTTATTTAAGAATTTCGAGAAAAATAATTATTCGTTATCGCTTTTTCCATATATAATATCAAGATATTCTATAAAAAAGGTAGCTATCAAAAACTTTTAACGTTTCAATTTAAAAGAAGTTTAAATTAGTCAAAGAATTTGCAATCAAAACTAATAATCCTTATGTATACAAAATTATGTATCTATTCTGTTCTGTATTAAGATGCAATATGCTCAGCGCGGACAAAACAGTATGCATCTTCTGAGTTTGTAAGAACTAATATGTATATCACAAACTTACCGTAAACCCATAGCGTGACAGGATCATCTCCAAATTTATCCAAAATTTTATCCCACTGAGCTTGCCAAAAGTCGCCGGATGCACCCCAGAATCTTTGTAAATGCCTGAAATTTCTTCTTCATTAATAAAATTTAAAAAAAAAAGTAAATTAATCAGAAGAATAGCATACTGAAGAATTTATTTTAGTTCTGCAAAGATAAATAATTTTTTTACGCAACATCAAAATTATTTATTTTTCGAATTGTCTACTACATAGGATGTTCGCAAGCGAAAAATTTCAATTTGTTATCAATGTATAAAAGTTATCAATGTCGTCAGCTGAAAATTTAAGAGATTATTTGACCTTCTTTATCGCGAACTACGAATATTCGATTACTTTTTTAAGTATTTAAAAAATATTAGATGCGCAAATTAATTCGGTGTTCCTTAAAAAATTAAAGATTTATTTTTAAAAAATTACAGTAATTATATTAAAATAATTTCCATTGTTATATATATCAATTTTATACGCTGCTGATCGTGCTTTCGAATTCCATCGCGATTTAAAACTTGATAGCTTTAAAGTGATATTGAGGCATTTTTGGATATTAATTGTCAATTATCTTAAAGTGTATGTTCAAGTGATGCTGTAGCGATTTGGTCATTTGAAAGGATCATGTCTGATGAATAAGCCGCGCGAAAGATAAATTCTCACAAGGAGAAGATGACATCCTTTATTGCTTTTATGAACGAGCGTTGTAAATCAAAATTCCTTTACCGTTTCTTTGACCAGTAAACAGTGTCTTTCGTTTCAACTCGTCGCTCAAATTGATGAGTTTGTTGTTGGCAACGATTTACCGTGAGTGTTCCGCCTGGATTTAGAAATTCATAATAGAGTATGCCTTTCATGTCTCACAAGGCAATACCTTCTTGGCATGGATGATAAGCTTTGTAGATGTCGGCATTGTTAGATCTATTATACCTATGACATTTTACGCTCAAGATTATTATAATATAGGATCCATCTCTCATCATAATTAGTACAAGAAAGTATTTCTTTTCTTTTTAGTTTGACAAAGTCGGCCATATTGAAGGTAGGCGTCCATTGTTGTCTTCAATTAGCGCATGTGGAACTCACTTATTCTTTTTCTGAATTTTTCCTCATCGTAGTCAAATGAAAATGGCTCCTTGCGTGATTTTAAGCTGCGAAGCGAGTTCTTGTATCTGTGCGGAATTCTTATCCAAAAGTGCAGTTCTCTAAATTTTTTTAGACTGGCTAAGATATTCTCGGTCATATTAAAATGTCCATCACGAAATTTCTGATACTTTCATTTTTGCACGTTTTGTAAGTCGCAACACAAAAGCAGAGCATCGTTTCAACGGTTTCAGTAGCATTTTTTAAATTAAAAGGAATGCAAAAAAAATGCAATATCTTAAATGCACCTTATATATCAACCGTTATCAGTATTTATTGCTTTTTTTTTTAGATTATGTTTTTCAACCACTTGAGAACGAGTATTATTAGCACTTTGAATCCAGAAAAAGTACGGGAAACCATGTAAAGTATAGTAGTAATTAGAAATGCTGAATTAATTTGCACACCTAATCATGTTTACATTATTTTCTAATGCATATGCGATTAGATATAAAGTTGTAGTAGAAGAGCAATGCAAGAGGAGAAATCAAAAGAGAAATATAAATAAAATAAAATTGTATAAAACAATAATTAACATTATATCTAATAATATAATATAATTATAAATATTATATGATCCAGTAGCATCAAATTTTTGCGTCACAAATATCTTTTTGGTTTGGTAATAACTTTCGTTTTGTACTATTAAAGTTTATAGAAATTTTATCGATGGGGAGAGTAGGAAGAGGACCAAGAGAGAGATACGTGATTGTAACTCTGTTTATGTGAATCATAAAGTAAAACAGAAATGATGCAATTACCATGTTAGAGAATTACAGAAGGCGGCGAATCCGATCACCACAGTTCCGATAACGAAGAGTACGCTCCTTAAACTTGAAAGAAGCGTTGGCGGAGTCTGATTCTTCGAGGCATCGCCAATAGCCGGGGTTGCTGCAAACAATAATGATAACCAGTCATATAAGTAGCAGTTATCTCGCAATTAAATCAAAAGTGAAAGCGAAACATAATTTGTTGGGATAACGTTGGATTTGCAAAGCTTGTAAAAATTATTGCATTGTAAGTTATATTGCTAAAACCAAATAGTCTGTTCCAAGCAAATGCGTTTGGTTTTTCCCATCACATTAGCTATTATTATTTTGATAATAAATCCAATAAAATTATTTTCAACAAATAAAGTTAGATAAATATATATATGTACCATTTTTGAACAGTTTGTTATTAATATATGTAAAAGGGCTTATTAATTGTCTATTTAGCATTTTTATTACAGCATTTTTTGATTAAATACCAAAAGTATTAAAATAAATGGATAATTATATATATAACTAAAGACTCTCGATATTGAAATTAATAAGTAACAAGGAAAAAGTGAGAGAGTCAAATGCGGTTAGCTGTGCGTGAATCAACGTTACGTAACATTCAATTTAACACTTCAATATAAAGTTATAAACCGTACGTAAAAAGTATTAAAAGTGTTCGGTTTTAATTTCTTATAAATTGCGAATGAAGGCCGTAATTATGTATTTTAATTTTGTATCAAACTTTCGTTATATACGCATCAGGGGAAGCATTTGAAGGGGGAGAGTGTACGAGATTTTAAGTGTGGATGATTGTGATGTATGAAACAATCAGAAGTATTAATATAGATTTATTTAACGAGATAAGAATTATCCCCCCCTAAGACACTTGTCACAGCGCACTCGTTTATTTTGTTAGAGTGTTCATGCGATGACGCGTTCAGGCATTGCAAAAAGACTGATCAATGGTAATTCCATTACGTAAGACAAATCACTATTCCCATTGATGTGTGCGACAGGTGTTCAATTCGAAAACTAGTCACGAAGCAAAAGCAAGCGGAAATTTTCAATTGTCACTTCATATTCATCGTAAAATTGGTTTAACACCTGACAAGATGAGACGACAGCAGAGTGATAGAAAATAAATCAATTTTCGGAAGACGCGCAGTCGTAAGTCAGATTGTTTTGAAACATCAAAATACATATAAATAAACATTAAAAAATTCCAACACATTAAATTTTATGGATGAAAATATGAGAAAATTGCCTTGTAATAAGATTATAATACATTCCTGATGCTTATTTCGGAGGATATTTAATGTTAATATATGTATAAAAATTTCCAGAAAAAACTGAAATTTTATTTTAAATTCTTATTGGGATAAAGACAAATATTAAACCGATTAAAATATTTGTAGGAACAATAGTGATGAAGTTTTTCGACACCTATTTACATAGATTTTATATGTAAAAAATATATTAAATATTTACACGTATACACATATATTTATATACATACTTATTAGAGTTGAGATTTTTTTTCTACGAAAATATCAATACACTAACAATTTTCGAGTTATAAGCAACTCAAAGAAAGAAATTTTTGAACTAAACTTTAAAGAGCCAAGTGGATAACAAAACTACAGTCTTTATATAATTTCAGGCGAAGTATATTTTAAGAGAATTTTAACTTAATGATAAAATATAATATTATGTAACATAAAAACTCTGAAAAGTTACAATATAAATAATCTTTTCTAGTTTTTGGTAAAGTTGTTTCTAAATTAGACAAAGAATTTAACATTAAAAAGATAAATCCAGTAATTTTGTGAGACATCCCACATGGAAAGAACGGTTTAGCTGATATACCTAAAAATTTAATTTTGTTGCACTATTAAAATAATTATAGTAGGTCGCTGAAGTATGTTAACGCTGTAAAAAATTTAGACGTTTCAGCAATCAGCTTGAGTGTTCTACATAATTATTTTGATAGTGCAACCAAATTATCTGACGTATCTTATAACTAATAAATTTTTAGATCAGCAAAACCGTTCTTTCCGTGTAAGTATAATATAAAGAGAGACGAAGAAAATAATGTGATATATCTGGTCACTGATTACAGTTATCTGTTATACCCAATTATAATGTTGTATTTAATTGTATATAAACGCATTACACGTTATAAAAAAGATGTAATTACTCAATAATTACAACATCTGCGTCTTTGTAATGTATTTGATCTTTTTTTTCCGCATGGAATGTTACAATCTTTATGTGACATTCCGCGCGTCTGGAAAATCTTTATATAATTTCTTAATCTCTGAAAAATCCTAAAATATTGTGTAACGAAGAAAATGCAATGTATCGGACAAAAACTTTTTTAAAATTTAAATATAAAGTTTTGTATGAGATTTTTATAAAAAAAAAAAGACCGTAAGAGACAGATAAATTATACAATGTAATATATTCTATATATTCTGATGCGATACAGAAAAACAAAACAAATTAATAAATGTAACGTAAATAAAGAAATAAAGCAAAATGAAGATATCTAAAATAAACTGATTTATCATTTTGTGAAGAAATAATTATCATTGCAGTAAATGTGATGACGATAGTATAAGGAAACTTTGTACCATCGAGCAAGACTTTAATGATGGCTATATTATTTTACTTTTTTTACGATTTTTTCTATTCGGTCTCATCTATTTACATTTACATCATTAGGTACGTTTTTTTTCGCAAAATTGCAACATCTTAACGTTTTATGCAGACAGAAAAAATTAAAATTTCGAAAAATGTAGAATAAAGAATGAAGATATTACAATTGTGATTTCACTACGTATTTTATCGAAAAGATATCTAATATTACCTACATAAATATAATTCGTAACGTTAAAATGTGAAGTACAGGATAATTTGAATTTTATATGCTCATGTAGCGCTATTAGCGCTAAAATAATAATATTAGAATATTACCTATTAGAATTTATTTAAAATATTTATGTCCGAATAGAATCAGTAAGAAAGAGAAGAAATAGAAGAGAATATCCCATAATAAAAAGCTAAGCATAAGAGATGGAACTTAAAAATCCAGAGAAAAAAAAGCAGTATCTACTGATATTCAAGAAAATATTTACTACGACACTGAGTGCAATATTGATAAGAACTGTTATTTGTGACTTATGCATCAGCAGTACACATGTACTTTAGTTCGTGTTAATATAATTTTAACGCGCGTTCTCGTAGCCAGTTATTTATTTATTTATTGTATCGAATTCTGAGGTATCGATCAATCGAAACGCAATAACGCGACGTGAATAGACTTCTTCAATAATACGCAGGCTGTTTCTAAGAAAGACAAAGTCAGAACATTAGTCGTATAATGATAGGCAGGAAGCGTAATATTTTTACATCTATCGAGAATGATTATACGATTATATATACGCATACAGTAATTTGCTCAGAGCAATCTCCATGTGCGTCAAGATGTTAGCGCGATAACTTCGGGAATTGCATGGCATAGACTATCTATTGAAATGCCACTTTATCAGCACTACTTATCTTTTCCCAAGTATCTTGTTATTTTGAGCAACTTGATCAACGAAACAAGAGTGTATCTCCAGTTAATAGTAAACAAAGAAAAAGTTGGTCTTATGCTTAATATTAATAATTAGAAATTCTTGGAAAGGAAAACATATATAGATAACAAGAATTTACAAGAATTACAAAGGTATCTAATATCGGAAATAAAAAAAATTGAATGCAATGGCGAATTCGTTAAACTTTTGAGATCGATTCTGGATACAGCGCAGCTAATATCACTTTAAAAAGCCTGCAGCACACAAAGAAAATTTATTAATAGATTCACGATAAGATGAAGAGCAACAAAAGCAAAGTACAAATTCCATTCTTCTCAATGAAAGAAATATTGCCGTCGTGCAGATGACTAAAACGTTTGTTCATAAAATTGCTTTTATTATTGATCAAGCATACCTCCGTAAAGAAACGCATTATCTAAATTAAAAGAAAAAACTGGTCTTCGTTTTACGACATGAATATAAATTTCTCGGACAATGCATTAAATTTGCATATGTAAAAACGGAACATTCATTCCGTTTTAGCGCTTCGAGATGCGTAAAAACAATCACAGTAATGGAAAAATGAAAACAAGACAATTTTCTACCATTTCCTCATCAAGTCTCCACAAATTCTGCAAAAACTCTGATTTCTCCAGACAGGAGACAAGTTGCAAAAAATTCTCTCTATTATTATAAATAATCAAAACGTTCAAAATACACGGTAGCCTAAAAAAGTTTAAATTAATAAAAAAAATACAAATCGCATAAGAATTGCTCTTACAGTGGCTTACATCATACATAACATGTATACATATGTGTACTATTTTCGACTGATTATGATGGGTAATTCAGGCAGCTGTTTCGTAATAACTTTTTTTAGAAACTTATAATTTTATAATTGTTTTTTACACATTTAATGTGGAAGAAACAAAGTGCCTAGGTATTTAAGCGCCTGAGAAAAAGCCACTTTCTTAAGCACTTAAATATTTACAGATTAATTCCCGTTAGTTCCGCACGCAAATGGAATGCTGTTGCGTGAAATAAGAACAGTTTTGTCAATTATCGAGCATCGTCAGCACTCACTTTTGCACTCCGACTTTAGTAAAGCACGTCGAATTCTCCGCAGCCAAAACATTGTTTCCTAAAACGAGCGATATAGCGCAACTGGTTTCTCAAGTGGCTCCAGACCGAACGCGTTGTGCTCGCCGATCATTCACCGCTGCTGACCGCTGCAACTCGTGTCGTTAAACGAGACGCACTGACCAGCAACGATTCACGACTCGCCAGCAAAGGCCCGAGGACGACGCGTCCGTACGTCCGTACCCGTTGCTCCGGCGCCTCCAATTTCCTTTGTTTACGCCGCGAGTAAGGTAGGGATGCCCCAAGATAATTCGATGGTGTCGTGACCGAAATGGATAATTTTTGGAATTTTCTATATACGATTACGAGTGCGACATTATTTTGACAATATGGTTATCGAAATAATGATACCGTTGTAGATATCGAGTGTATACGCTCTTTTTTCAACACAGGACCATATGCATGTGGGCGTTATTTCTTTCGAAAAACAAGAAATAAAATAATCACATTTTGCACTAAATATAAGATATGGATGAACCTGAACATTTTTAATATGCCAGTAAAGTTGTTGCGAAATAAAGATATTGTATTTTCAATATAAATATTTTTCATTTAAGACACATTTTGCTTTTAATATACTAATTATTTTCTAATACTTTTTTGCGATATTAGATAAGCAGTATAAAAGAACATATTAATGCGTTGAATTAAAAAAATTTAATTTTGCAAACTTTCTTCCAAACTTTCTATTAAACAATTTAAACATCAATTCCGGTGAAAGAGCCATCGTTATATGCGAGACATCAAACGAGATGCACGCGCACTGTACGAGAATTTATCCGGAAGAAAACTTACTTCTATGTCTTCAACAGATAATAAAGATTCTCTGTTATTGCAGGACTTCTCGACGCCATATTCTATATCAAAATAATTTTAAGTCAGGTACACATTTTATTAATTTGTAATTTGTAAATTTGTCAAGCGTATATTTTTGTCGAAACTACATTTATTTTCAGTTTCATCACGGTTTCACAAGAACAATAATAGATATCGTATGTCCCTTTAAATTTTTTGTAATTAAATTTTCAACAAAATAAATTTAAATATTAAAAATTTTTATTCAAGACAAACTTTAATAGAAATAGATGAAATTATTTTCAATTTCATAACATTGAAAGAATCGTGTAGGAGATTACTCTTATTATTGTAATATTTTCAATGCGGCTAGATAATATTTACCTTTTGAACGTTATGTTCCATATGTAGATTGAATTTGTTATATAATATTATCGTCCACATTGATATTTTATTAATTGTAAGATCAGGATCACACAGTGATATAAATCTTTTACAGATTTAAAAAAAAACCGCGTGCTTTACATTTCAAATGTATAAATTTGCAATTTAAACATATTATAAATAGAAAACTGTAAAAAAATTGGTAAAAAGTAAAATTGAAAGGAATTAAAATAACTTTATTTTACGGAAGATATTTCTTTAGACGGAAGATTGATAGCACATTATACCGATAGCAAAATGCACATTGTTTGAGTGACAAATTATATTGATAAAAAATTGATTGATGTGAAACCTTTGTGTACAAACATCCTTTACGTAAATAACATAAAATGATTTCCTATACTTGAAACATATGATAATATCTTAAGTATCAAGTAATCGATACTTATAACGTCAGTTGATAAAGAACAAAATAGATACCATCTTTTGGAGGTGCAGTGAGAAATTAAATATTAAATTAAATTAAAAATACCAGTATACATATATATATAGTAATTATTGCACAATTATTACGAAAAAAGGAATGCGTCGCGAGATGACAAGAGTTTCAATTTATTAATGTTATATTTTTGGAAACTTGTGTCTCTTATTTATCTTAAAAATAATATTAATAATAATAGACTTATAAAATTGAAAATATTGCTAAAATTGATGTACATCAGCTTACCTATTTATATATTAGCATCTATTTAGCATGATTGTTTAAATTTGTCAAGTATTTATCTTTTTCTTCGCCGTGATTGTTTAACGTTCGTTGGCTATCGTGTCAGCCATTATCATGATTTTCCTGGAGAAGAATAATGAGGTGAAAAATTCTTTTTTGTCGGCCTGTGTTATTAGAAACTAATGTTGACGCGATCAAGCCATAATACTGCTCGTGTCGGAAGTCTGCAGTCGTGTGCATTGTCTTGTGCAATCATGTACAGTCTCATCTGCGATAATGCGATAAGATTTCATTTGTTGTGCTCTCGTATCAACGAATACGACGATGTCTCATTTCGAATAATTGTAAATAAATTCTACGTTCTTAGCGAGAATTGATTCACAATTCTTTTTGCATTAGCGTCAGTGTCAAGCGTCCAGCCTTTTTCTATCACTAAATTTATTTTTACTAAGATAATGGATTTTATGGGGCAATTTAATAGATTAACATTATCAGATTTATTGCGTTGTTGTGACGCGTAATCTGTTCCTCTATCTTATATTTATATATATACATATATCGGTTATCTTAAAAGCTCTCTAAATCAAATTTTTATAAATACTTTTTTGAGAGAGACAACGAGAAACCTCGGTGACTTATAAAACAAAAATTAAAAAAAAAAAATATATATATATATATATTAAAATTAAATAAAACTTTTATTCTGAAAAGTTAATAATAAAACTTCTTTCATTATGAAAATTTAATGAAACTTCTTTTGTTCTGAAAAATGTGTTTCTATCAGTTATTTTAGAATTGTATATAGAAGTGTTACTTTTTTAATGCATTTTTAATGAAATTACTAGGAGATTTGATTACGAAGAGTACCCAAAGTAACATTCAAATCTGACTAAATCTGAATAAAAAAGAAAAGCGTCGAATAGAAAAATAAAAGCTTCAAAATTATTGTTCGAGAGAACGACTTGTAAATAACACGTGACTCACATAAAATCAAGTTAGCTATACCTGAGTATCAAGTTAGTTCGGTTACAAGATTTATTCTATAAGAAGCTTATAAAAGATTTACAGATCGGTGCGCAGTAGCATATGGTAAACAACATATTACGTAATTCTACACTTAATTAACATATACATGTATGCACATGTAAATGTATACGCTATATATTATACAGAAACGACAAGATTGGGTTCGATCAAATTATAGCGTGGATTAACTTGTTATATAACGAAAGTAGATTTGGTCCTCACATCGTCAGGGACGAGCTCGAATAAATTTTCCGTAAATTTTGGAGGACAGAGATGGAACAAAGTATAGAGCGGACCAATTCCCAGACGTCGCAATATGATACATATGACTCGTTTCCAGTAGAATGAACTTTCGCGGAGTTAGCTTCGGAATTTAACGCACAAAAGCGTCCGTGACGCGGATCCGTGAGCGAAATATCGATGTTATACGGACAGTACCGCGACACTCCGTTTCAGACACCATCAAGGACGGAAAGCGGGTCAAGCCCTCGCGATGAAAACAGCAAATTTCGTTATTATTGATCAAATGGATATTCGCCGCGGTTATCGTGCGTAAGCCTACGATTTTTATTAATTTTTTTCACGCGAGGCGCTCGCGCGTTTCCCATCGCCTCCTGAAATGATGCAAAGCGAGCGAGGCCGCTCCCACGCGGTACAAAGCCTAAAAGCCTCCGTTCTTTCTCGGAAATGCAACCGGAAATATGTGCGCGATAACGCTCTTCTCCGCGGAAAGTTCGCGCCTTTAATTCTATACTCTCTCGACTCCTTTGAGAGTCGCGTTCTGTATCCTCGAGTAGGACCGAGAAGAAATCCTCGCCTCGTCGAGTCAGGGGGGGGGGAAGAGAGAGCGAGCGAGCGAGCGAGCTCTCGCGTGGAAAGCTCCGGCTCCTCGTCACGGTGTCACAGCTCCCGTTTGCGTGCTCAATAATGAAGCGCGAGAACAGGAATATTGAGTCCCCCGCGCCGCGACGAGAAGCGCCGCGCGAGGCCTCAAAATGGCTCGCTCGCGCGCCGCCGGGGTCGGGATTTCCAGGTCACGGCGGAAGTCATTAGGAGATCATCGCGCGATGGGTTTTTTTCCCCCCTCGCCGCGAGAGACGGGAGGGAGGTGGAGCGTGCTTTTCGACGTCGTCGTCGCTCGCGCGCTTCAAACGCGGACGCGCTCCTCTCTACTCTCGCGACTCGCGACTTCCTTCCCAGCTCCGTTCGTCCTCGTTCGCGAACGAGAGAGGAGCCGCGTTCGAGTGGGAGAGACGGGGGATTCCGGGTTGGCGGGGGGGGGAGGGAGAAGGCTGTCCCCGAGCGCGACTATAACAGGAATCCCGTGACTTCCCCGAGGCGCGAGATCGCGTAATTGTCCTACCTTTGCACAGCCGCTGCACGTCCATCTCGTCTCGCACACACACGGCGGACGGCGGCGGTGCGTCAAACAACTGGAAAACTACGCGCTGGCGACCAGGCGACCCTGGCGCTGCTTCTCGGCGGGCACGGGGCACGGGGCACGGGGCACGCGGGCAGGCGCGACGCGACCGGCGACGCGACGCGACGTGTGCAGCGGATAGTCGATAGGCAACGTATACGGTGAACGACGGCGACGGCGATGACGCGAGCGGCGGCGCCGCGCGCCGCGCGACTCTCTCGCCTTCTCGACCCGCGGTCGCCGGCCCTCGCGCGGCGTCGTCGCATCGTTTTGGTGTCCGTATATACGGATGCGCCGAAGCGATCGATCAAATCTTTTGAAATTTATTACATCTCGCGTTATTCTCGACAATTTATTTTCGCGCTTCTCGTATATTATATTTTTACAAATAAAATGTATACTATAAAGTCTATTTAATTCGTAAATGTTCGACTTGCTGGCTTCGCGCTCAAGTAAAAAAAATCATCCCCGTTAATTTTCCTCTTAATTAGACCGCCACGCTTGACGGTGCGAAAGTAAGCCCTAAGCCCTAAAAAATTGACCGATCACAGTCGATTATTCTCCTCAAATTCGACTGTGATTGAACAATTTCTTAATTTAAGGCTTAGGGCTTAAGGTGATCCTAACCGGTTTTTTCTCAGCACCAATAATGCAAAATTCTTGTCTAGAATATTAAAGTACGCATCAAAATCTAGGTCATGGTGGTCGAATTTATATGTGGTGGTCGTGTCGCAACAAAAAATATTAATTTTTTTTTCGTTTTCGGTATAACGTCGACCACCGTGACCTAGATTTTGATGCGTACTTTCATTCTAGACAAGAATTTTGCATTTCTATAAAGCCAATTGAAAGACTAGTGCTAAGAAAAAAACCGGTTAGGATCACCATAAAACACCTATCTATCCGGTATCACAGTCTCCGATTAACGTGATTCTTCGATTAAACTCACTCTGCGTCTCTTTCCAACTGTCCCCCTAGAAAGAGACGAAGTCGACGAAGAGTGAGTTTAATCGGAGAATCTAGGGAGAATCACGTTAATCGGAGACTGTGATACCGGCCCATAGACCGGGACTAAAAATGAAAGAAATAAAACTGGCGAGGATTGTTCGCGACTGAAAAATCCGCACATTCGGGAAAAGATAACGGAGCAATTGGAATAAGCTCCTCCTATGTATCTTTATGTTTTGGTTTTGGCTCTGCGGATTATTCTTACGAATTACTTAGCGCCTTCATTAATTAGCGAAAACGGAGCGACGCGACATTCTCGAGAGAGCTTAAAATATCGCTCGAGTGATGAGATAAAAACATTAAAAACGAATTAAATCAGCGGATTTCGAGACGTTGAAATGATTATAATTAATCGGGAGTTTCGTTTCCGACTCGCCGCCGAAACTATCGTCCTTATCGTCAGAGGCTAAACAGTCCCTATTTTATCCACCGTCGAATCACTTTGCGATTCCGTTCCCCACGGAAAGATGGCGGCACTTTCGCGGCGCGCGCGGCGCTGTCACTTCCGGCTTCCGGCCGTGGGAATCTGGGGCTGGGGGAACATGAACATGGCACGACGACGATGATGTCGGGTCGGTCTCGTCGCGGTTTCGCAACAATCGCCACGTAGAATTTCGGCACTCGGTGTATCGGACACATCCGCGGAGACCGTTCCTCGCCGTGGTATGCGCGTGGTCTGACGTGCCGTCATTCGCAGCGCCGTGGGACCGGCGCGATCGGCGACGGAGCGACCCTAATTATGAGCGGCGACGCGTTACCGTCCTGACGGTTCGCGCGACGCCAAACTGCCAAACAGAAGGTACGTAAAGGTACCCGTGTCTCTTCCGTTTCCTAACCCGATGCACGTGTTCGCGAGCACGTCCGCCGATCCGGTGGTCTCCCCGTCGCGAGGAACGCGCGACTCCCTCACGTGCGTCTCCCCCGCGTGAATTACGTCACTTGGCTACGTGTTCGACGAAGCTCGATACCTACGTCCGTTCCGTATAACCGAACGGTTTTACGCTACACGAGGAGATCCCGAGCCGCTGAGCGCCCACGCGTGTCGCGATTTCGTCTCGAAATCGTACTTGCTTGCGTTTATTTTGGCCAATGTCAACAGCTCCGCTAATTGTAAATCTCTGTTCCGCGAATTGCGATGACGATCCGAAGATTTAGTTTTGTTCCCCGGGACTGCGCTAAAGAAATTGACGAAATTGATATATGTACATCCTTATAAATATACTGCTGTTTTTTGATATTTTTCTCTTTGCTTTCGATACGTGGCCCATAGAGATCGGATTGGCTTTACTTCAGGAAATTTGAAGAGACCGGTTTATCAAAACATCCTGGTCACTTAACTTCTTTCTGTGTTTGTATCTGTCTCTTCCTTCTGTCTTTTTTAAATATAGAGATCATTGATGTATAGCTATTGTTGAAAGTGTTGAAAGTAACGATACGAAGTAAACAGTTTCAAATAACGACACAAAGTATATAATTTATGGAGGTGTACATACGACAAATATACTTACTGTAGTTGCGTGAATTAATAAAGGCAGTTTTTGTATTATTTTTGCACACTTTTTGATTATATTCTTTGAAAAATATATGTGTTCTTTGGATGTGAAGCAAGATGTTCCCTAAGTTTTTTATATAATATCCTTTAAATAAAAGTACGTTGCGAAGACTTAACAATCGATTACTTGTATATTCCTAATACCGATAATAGAAAAAGTATAAGAACAATCTTTTTTAATTTAATATTAATGGTATGCTGTGTGTCCTATTTTATTTTTTAAATAAGAAAGAATAAATTTTATAAATAATAAAACAAATTTAAATTCTGAACTCTAACTGTATGATACTATCCAAGAATGGATAAGCGACATTTTTAAAATCAACGATATGGATACGTGTTGCGATAAAAATCTTAGTCCTTTAAAAAGAGATTTGATTTAATATCATTTATTTATGAGTTGTCAGTCTTTGAGTTTTTATCTATTTGCAATTTTATGTATTATAATAAAGGCATGACGAGCAAATATTTTCTGCATATTTTCTCGCGGTCGACATTGAGCGGCTAACAAAGATAAGAAACTGGAAAACTAATAATCTTTAAAAACTTTAATTAGTAAAAGTTAAATACTTTCAAGTAATAAAATTATGAAATTGGTATAATTGATAATAAAAGAGATAAAAGGAAGTGATTCTGAAACTCGACGTTCTGTATATAATTAATCAATCAGCAGAGTTATATGTGTGATGTTAGTAAAATGTTTCATAAATATAATATTAATATTATGAAACTTACATTTCTTCTGCAATATTATTATTATTGTTGACACTCCTGGAATAAGGAATAGTGAAAAGACACATGATGTCTGGTGTTGCCCGCACCGAATATCGTGTAGAAATGAGGAATGTGAAAAGTCTGATCTGCGTCGAGACTTAATGCGATTAGTTTACCCCAGTCTAGACACCTTATCCAATTAGATCTGAAAAATGGAAGCAGTGGGCGATACTCTATTTTGCCATATTAGACAAACTTTCACTTTGATTTTACCAGCCGTTCCTTGTCAGATTGTATCCACGATTCGGGCTTGAAGACAGATAATGCAGTGGTTTGTGTTGCTTCTATTTGTACAGTGCATAATGTGGAGCGCGTCTGAGGAATCATCAGGCGCGATGGAAGGCGGCCCTCCTGAGGCTGTGGTACACACGAAGGAGACCTGCGAGCAGAATAAAAATCAATTAGAATCCCTCAAGGAAATTATGATGAGGAATCAACAAAGTTTAAAGAGAAAAGAGGAGGAGGTTCAGGTGATATAAATTATTATTAGCAATTAAAATCTTTTACAAGCCTCATCTTTTGAAACATACGCTCGTGTAATGTCAACCAAGAGACTGTTTCTCATTTAATATTTACATAATTTTGAATTATTAGTGAATAAAAATTGTTTAACTGTTTAAAATTGAAATTTTAGGAAATCTTAAGAATGTAAATAAATGATTACATTTAAGGAAATTTACCAGAATTTTGATTTAAAAATTAATAGTTGAATGATATCAAATGGTATAACGGTACCTTGTTTAATACTTACTAGAAAAGAGAAAAGTACGATATTAAAATTTATATTGTTTTGTATTATTGTAAAAATAATGTATTTAATTATACTAATTTGTTTATGTTATCTAGGAATATGCACGAAGATTGTCAAAGATCAAATCCAGAGCCAAGTTATCACGTCGTAGTAAAGAAGGAGCTTCGTCATCTAAAGACACAATGCATTCACATAAGACTGAATCTGCGGCACAAGATGTAACGGATGATGCGATTGATGACATTAGTCAAGCAAAAACCCCAAAAGCAAAATCTTCTTTACTTCAACGAAAATTGGCGGAAAATAGGAAAGTGTTCGAGCAACGTAGCAAAGAATTGACAGAAACGAAACGAGCAGTGGAGGAAAAAGTGGAAGCTATCAAGCAACAATTGGACGAAACAGATTTAGCAGCAGCAGAACACAAGGATCAACTGGCTATCACACCAATTAGGCCTCTTGTTGTCACTTCGGAAGTGAGTTCTACATCAGTTCTGTTATAACGTAATTTTCTTTAAATAACTTTCTGTATTATCTTTAATGAATGTAATGAAAAGAATAATATTGATTACATAGGTAATTTATTCTCAAAATTTTGCAATAGCGCGATAAAATTTATGTTCTGATTTTCTAATTTAAGGTGATGGCGCCAATTCAAATTCAAAACATTCAAGAAAAGGAAAAAAAGATCACGGATTTAAATAGCAAAATCGTTGAGCTGGAGGCTACTATCCTGGATCTTCAAGAAAATTTAAACGAGAAGGATTCTGTTATTGAATCCAAAACGAAAGCGGTTACTCTTATGTCCGCAGACCTCTCCAAGAAGGGTAAAACGACGTTGGACACCCTCGAAGATACGAAAGACGAAATGCGAACGATGCAAGAAAATTTTATCTTGATCGAAATGTCTCTGAAAAATAAAAATGCCAGTCTATTGGAACAGCTACAGGAACGAGATAACAGGATATCAGAATTGGAGCACACAGTCAATAGGTAATATATTTTTTGGTAATATATTATTTCTATTGTGTTATATGAAACTAAGCAACACTTGTCTCAAACTATAAAATAAAAAAACAGACCTTGATATTCGAATAATGAATGACAAAAAATTTTCATATTTAAAATTGCAAAGAGAATATTATTTAGTTTTTATCAGTTAATATAATTTATGATAATGTGACTACTAAAAGTATTTTAAATGTTGATATTACATATAACATCGTATAATATTTGTTTCTTATATGGAATAACATTTCAATAAGATTTCAAATTTTTCTAATTATTTATTCTTTTTAGATTTGAAGAGCAACTCAAAGAACAGAAAATGGCTGAATCAGCAAGTGCGGATTTCTCGCGTTCCACTATGGACACTTTAGCAGAAACTAAAGACGCGATGAAATCAATGCAGGAAAATTTTGTTCTCGTCGAATCATCATTGAAGTTGAAGAACGACAATCTTCTTCAACAGTTGGAAGAGTACGAAACAAAATTGGCAGAAGCCAAAGAGAGAATATTTCAATTAGAGTTTGGTGCCGGTATAGTGACAACTCCCGCAGTCGAAGATTTACAATTTAGAATAGAGAAGTTGGAGCAAAATAATCGACAGCTTTTAGATGAGAAATATGAATTACAAAAAAATATTGCCGAATTGCAGAATAAGGTTATTGACAGTAAATCAGTTCATAGTAATGATGCAATCGTCGAGAAAGACAATAGAATAGCAGAACTCGAAAATTTGATAGAGGAACTTAAACAATCAAATAAATTGCTAGAAGAAGAGTCGAAGACTGAGTTGCAGAAGCAAGTAGCTGAATTGTCATCCAAGAACGAAGAGCATTCCGCCAAGATTACCGATCTTGAGAAGCAAGTGCATGAACTCGAAGCGGAGAAAAACGATATTGCAGCGAGATTGTCAGCTGAGCAAGCGGTACCTAAAGAAGATGTGGTAATAAAATTGACGAAGGAATTGGAAGATTTAAATAAAAATATGATCAAATTAAAAGTCCAACACAGAAGTAAAGTAAAAAATTTACAGAAGCAACTGGAAAACTTCAAAATGGTGAGAACTTTTTAAAATACTGTTTAAAATCTTTTTTAGACTTTAATATTTAAAATATATAAATTCTCATCTACTTTAATTTCTGCGGAATAACTTTGCTGGATATTTAATTGCATACGTAATTAATCAATGTTACTTGTGGGCATCAAATATCAATCAATCAGGATAACTATTTTCCGTGTCTATGAAATTAAAGTAATGTTGTATGTTCTATTAGGTATCCGATTCGAATGCAGAACTCGTTAGATTGGGCAATCAAGTGGCATTATTGGAGGAGGAGAAAGGTAACCTTCAGCTGAGTCTGGTAGACTTTGACGAGCTTAAAGGTAGGAACCAGGACAAACGTTTTATCGCCGACGTTTCCGTTGTCCTAGTTATATTATCGGATTTTTAATGCGATCTGTGTTAATATTTTTTATCGAGACAGCCTGTTTTCCAGCCCTGTTTCCTCTATGAATCAGAAGTATTCGTCCTAATCATTGTAATTATGTGTATATATTTTTATAATAAAACAAAAAGATCTAAATACTGTAATAATATAAATAGACTGCAATAATAATTGATGTTCAATTTTACAAATGTAGAATACAGTATCAATTGCGTGATTTTTGTTTACGAGTACTTAAAAGAAAATAGAAAACAATATTTCTCAATGTTTTCTGGTGATGGAATCTCTTCACTTGTTTTATATGCTTCAGTTATCGAAAACATTTACGAGGAATACTAATCAATGATATCTGAAATATTTCTTGATAATCGAACGTAACATGGTACCTACTTTACTTGTCAAAGTTTGCTGCGCACTTATTCATAGAAATAGATTTATATTCTTAGTACTTTATCCACATACACGTTTTCTCATTTTACACGGAATAAATGATTAATTGCATGAATTGCAATAACAATATTTTGAATTTTTGCAACACTCTTACTTGCTATTGCTATTATTATACGCTTTTATTAAAATGGACGATGATTGAAAGTACTTTGTACGTATGGTTAATTTTTTATCAGTATACACGACTTGATTGGTGTGTATGATGCTAACAGTTGAATATATATTTTGAAATTGAATGAAATATATAATTTCTCGCGCTTTTCTGACGCTTCGAATGGAGATACAGAGAAAAAAAATATTTTATTCTAAATATTAAAAAATGTTCCAAAAGTAATACGTACTATCGGTAGATTTATGTTTTCGACTAAAAATATAAGAGATGATAAGGAAATATATAAGGAAGATTTAATATTGTCATATACATATGTGTAAAAAATATTAAGTTTTTAATCTATATTCAATATTTGAGATTCCTATATGAATAATATGGCTAATTATTGAAGAACGAGTTATATTATGTATTGCTTTAAAAATAAGAATCTGCTGATGATTTATGATCTTTTGGAACAAACATATGTGATTATCAATTGCATAAAAAGGGATTTTGTCAGAAACTTTGCTGTAACTAGCAGCATTTAATAATTGCTTGTTCTAAGCTTACTATGAATGAAAATGAAATTGCACGTACGTTATTGGCAAATTATACGATCTGCACAGCCTCAGCAGGAGATTGGCAGGAACGTGTTGCTGACCTGGAAAGTAAGGTTTCATCTCAGACAAAAGAGATACAGATGCATATTGATGCAATCGCCATCTTAGAGAACCAAAAGTTAGATTTAACGCAAGGTAATTTGTCACATTGAATAGCCTATGTAGAATAAGATGGGTGCTTTTTATTTAGCGACTGAAGTCGACACAAGCGTCATTCTGTCCTTTTTCAACATCTAGCGAACAACAGATACAGTGACACTTGTGTCGACTTGTGTTGTTAACTGGAAAGCACCTGATGTGTTTGTGTGTTGATGGTTTAAAGTTTAAATAATGTTTTAAATATGAAATTGTGTTATACATTCTAATAGAACTATAAATCACGAGCTATTTCTGCTTTTCTTAATTACTGCGTGTAATTACAGTGTTAATAACTGTACTTCTAATTCTTTATGTACATATATTGTGATGTTATTGAATATTAAAAATCAGCACGTTTATAATTTGATAGAATAAATTTGTAAAGCTTGCTTATCCTCTTTCAGAACTGCACACGGTGAAGCAGGAGATTTTAGCTTTAGAAGCTGAAAACGCGGAATCGGAGAATCTTAGAGTGACCGCAGAGATGAAGGTTGTTGAGCTAGAGGAGCAATTGGAAACGGCACACAAAAAACAGAATCAGAATAAACTCGAGATCGAACATCAGGAACTTCTAAAAAAGCTCGATGCTTTAACGCAGGAAAATTCAGAATTATACAGCAAGTTAAACAAAATGGAGGAGAAGGGTGCTTCGGATACTGGTTCGACGGAATCTTTTGAAGCCATTCAAATGAATGATAGAAACGATTTGTTGAAAAAAATGGAGGATTTAGAGCAGAAAAACAATGAATTAACACTCAAGTTATCGAAGTTGGAGGAGAAGGATGGCTCACACGCTGGTTCCACAGAATCTTTCGAAACTATAAATGATACAGATCGTAGCGAATTGATGAAGAAGATTGAGCAATTGACGCAGGAGAACAGCGATTTAACCATGAAGTTGAGTAGAATCGAAGAGAAGGGATCGTCCGACACGGGTTCTACGGAATCCTTCGAGCGTATCCCGGAGCACAATGATAGCCCGACAAAAATCGAAATGCTTACTCAAGAAAATAGCGAACTTGTTATCAAACTAACGAAACTGGAAGAGCGATTGAACCAAATAGAAAGCAGCGCTCAATTGGACGTCTCTAAGCTTGATCATAGTTTAGGGACACTTAAAGATGATAGTAGCTTGCGATTACAGATTGAGGCGCTCACACAAGGAAATGATAATTTGACGGGAGAGATTTCTCAATGTAAATCGCAGATAGAAGATCTCGTGGAGGAAAACAACAGATTACAAGATCGTATAGAAGTGTTAACTGCGGAAAATACTGAGTTGGTTATAAATCGCACGAAATTGGAGGAACGTCTTCAAGTCGAGTCGTCTCGTACTTCTCAAATGTCAATTCAAATGATAGAATCTGCTGATCAAATTAATGCCTTAATAGAGAGGCAACATATTCTTGAAAAAGAGTTGGCACAATTGCGAAAAACTTCGATTGAACATTCGGTTAACGTAACATCATGCGAGACTGATGATGCAAAATCTAAACTCGCGACATTGGAGAAAGAAAATGCGCAGATGACAATGACAATCGCACAGCTCGAAGAGCGTATCAATAGCCAAAGAGAGGACCTAATTAAAATTACTAGAGAGAAAGAAGAGCTGGATCTAAAGCTGGAACACATGACCTGCGATGATTCTTTCAAAGAAAGGTTGGAGCTCATTGATAAGTTAGAGAAATTGAATCAAGAGAAGGAGAACGTTGCTCACGAGAGACAGGAGTTGCACGAGCAAATTAGCATTCTCTTACAGAAATCGTCCGATGAAATTTCAGAGAGGCGAAAGGCGGAGGAGGTTGCTTGTCAGGAATCGCAAACTGTAATTATAGCATCCTTAGAAAAGGAATTGGAGAACAGTAAGGTATTAATTGCAGAGTACAAAAATCAGATAGAGGAGGTGAACATGAAACTGGAGAGTATGGAGGCAGAATTGCAGAAAAAAACTAAACAGTTACTAGAGTATGAAGCATCGGGCGCAAAACTGGAGAGTCTGGAACGTGAATTAAAAGACATGTTTGTTACCGCTGAAGAATGGAAATTCAAGTATGATGACATGCAGGAAAAGATGCAAGCGCTGGAGCAAGCGAAAGGGTCGATAGAAGAAGCTTTTAAGACATTGGAGAATGGCAACAAAGAACTGTTAGAAGTGATAAAAGAGAAAGATGCGGCTACTGGTACTTTACAGGAGCATCTTCAAGATACTATAGGCTCCCTTGAAACGAGATTACAAGATGAAATGACGAATGTAACGGCGAAAGAACATGAAATTGCGGATTTGAAAGCCGAGATTGAAAAGAAAGATCAAGAATTGCACACCAAATATGCGCAGTTGCAAAATGGAATGATTACTATAGATGGTTTGCAGGATGAATTGAATAATTATTCGATTAAGCTTAAGGAAAACGAGGCTGCTTTATCGTCATCATTAGGAGAGATTGAGAGACTCAATGATACAATAAAGGAGAAAGAAGAGGAAGTTTATGCTTTACAAGATAATATTAGTAAAATTACTGAAGCGTTAGAGCGATCTAAGCCTATAGCAGAGTTTAAGGAAATGGTAGAGGATTTACGAGATAAAGAAACAAGTTACATTGAATTACAGAATAAATATGAAGAAGCCTTAAAAGAAAACAATGAGTTATTGCAAAAAATTGAGGATATGTCGAAGCGTGACGAGAACGTTAAAAATGAATTAATTAAGAAAGAACAGGAGATCGATGGTTTGCTTACAGCTAAGGAGGATTTGGACGCACAAATTGAAAAAGTTAAAAGCGATAAGGCTAAAGCTGAAAACCAAATGTGGGAACTGCAAGCGATTTTGGAACATCAAACTACATACGCTGAGACAGTGCAATCGGAGTTGACAAACGAATACAAGCAAGTAGAACGGCTTAAAACTAAGCATATGGAGGATATAGCGATGCTGAATCGAAGATTAGAAGACGTTATCGAGGAATTAGTCGAAAAAACGCAGGAAAACGAAGCTATGAAAGCTGAGTTAGAACAGAAGGAGTTGCTCGGTAAAAACGTCACAGAAGAGACGAAGACCATCTTGGAGAGCAAAGTCGCAGACTTGGAACAGAAACTTTCAGAATCAGAGACTAAGCTGCAGACGCAGTCCGAAAAGATGAAGAAGATTGTGGCGACGTTTAACAAAAAGAAGATAGCGTGTCAAGAACTTGAAGCGCGTGTCGCTGAATTGGAGGAGAAATGGACGACGGAGAAAGATGAGAAGGAAGTTAAAAACAAGCAGATACAAGAGGTAGAGATTTCTATGCGGGAAAAGGACAACAAGATCCATGATTTGGAAGAGAGGTTGCTACAGGCAAAGAATAACACTGCCGAGATTCTTGCAAATTCAGAGAAATTTGAAAAGGAATCGATCAGTTTGAAAGAAAAAATTACGGTGTTAATGGAGCACGTTGCGGAGATGGACGAGGAGATCGAAAAGCAGCGTGCGGAGATAGAACGCATCTCTCTCGAGGTGATGACGGAGAAAACAGCGAAGGAGAACATTGCCAAGGAGTATGAGTTCTACAAACAAACTTCGAGCAAGGAGGACGAACAGAAACAGATAATTCTGGACGAGGTAAAAGAGCAGGCGCGAGAATTGAGCGTGCGGATGCAAGTAATGGAAACTGAATATGTGGAACAGCTTGCCACAATAAAGAACCTGAAGGCGGAGAATGGCCTCTTGTTGTCCAAACAAACGCAGATCGACGAGAAATTGGAAAACGCAGAGAAAAAATCAGAAGAGCGTCGTGTATTAATTGAACAGTTGCAGAAAGAGATTGCTACCATGGCGTCTATGGCGGTAACTGCACAGATTCCGGAGCAGAGTGAACTGAGAGAAGATGACACGCAGATCACGCAGCATTGCGATCATTCCGAACAATGTCAGAATTTGGTGCAAGCGTTAGAAGCGCGTTTACAAGAACGCCAGGCGGAAATTGAAAATCTGAACAATGAATTGGCCAATTCGTACGGCAATATTGTGTTACTTCACGATGAGTCTCAGAGGTACAACGATATGATGATGCAAACTGCTCAGGAGCGCTTCAATCAGTCACTTATGGACCAAACGAATACATTGCAACAGGAGATACATTCTTTGAAAACAGAAAAAGCTGTGAGCGATCGGAGAGTGTCGGAATTAGAGGCTGAGTTGAACGAGTACAAAAATAAGAACGCGGAATGCAAAGTTGAAATTCCTGAAGAAGTCGAAACCCCTATTATTGAAGATCAGCAACAGCAGAGGCAGGATGATGCTTCACAATTGCTCGATTCTCGAGCGATACATCTTTTACTCAATAATATAGAAGAAGAGAAATTGCGGGTCCAAGAGTTACAGGATCAATTTGAAGATTCGCAAAGTAAATTGAAACAGACGGAGATTCTTCTTTCTGAAAAGAACGCACAGGTGGATTCATTGAATGCGGAATTAGATAATGTAATTCGTCAGATGAATGATTTGAAAATGTTACAGGAACAATATCCTACGGCTGACGTAGAGTCACAAAGATTACAGCAACCTGTGACCGACAAAAGCACGCAGATAGATTTACTGATTACCGAATTGAATACCGTAAATCAACAAATGAGTTCGCAATTGCAGCAACATGCGGATATAGAAGCCAGTCTACGAACAGAAATCTCACTTAAGGACACAGAAATCGCTGCGATAAGAACAGAACTGACTTTCATGAGAGAGACTGTAGAAGCATTAACAACGGCACGAGATCAGCAAATCGAATCGTACAAACTTCAGATTGATAATCTGGAAAGAGAAGCGAGGAATGCTAGTGACAATGATTTAATACAAGAATGGGAACAACGTATCTCTGCAACCACTGCAGAAAGAGACTTGCTACAATTGCAAGTGAACGACTTGATGCGATCCTTGGACGAATTGAGGGAATCCCTTGCGAGTTCTCAGCGTAATTTACAGATTGAATTAGAGAACGTTTTGCGGGAGAGAGATCAAGCTCAAATACTCATCGCAAATCTTACGCAAGCTTTGGACGATTTGAAACAGAATATCCAGGAATCGAAAACGCACGGAGACAGCTCGAAGGAGCCTATTTCCGTGGAAAAATTGATTGTTGGACAAGAATTAGAACAAGTTCCTACGGTTGTCGACGAACCAATTAGGCAACATGAACAATCGGCACAAACTTCTATCGAAAAGGAAGCACGGCAAGAGATTCAATTGGACATCGGTTCCGGTTGGGACAATAGTTCTGAAAACCTTAATATCGATGAAGAACCTTGGGGTTGGAACGCGGAGAACGTCCAATCGGCTGTCAGCAGTCAACATCTCAGCACGATGACATTGAGCGCTGAAATGCAATTGCGTGCGAAAGTGGAAGATTTGCAAAATAGAGTCAAAGATCTAGAAGCGCAGAACGCTAGGATCGCCGAGGAGAACAAAGCGGCGCAAGTGAAGAGTGGTAAATTGGTAAAGAAATTGAAAGAGTACAAAGTGCAGATAGAGAGCTTGCAGCAACAATTGAAGATGCAGAAGCAGACTGACAGCTTTTTTGACTTGGATACGGCAATCGAGGAGGAGCTGAAGGCGCAAATCGCCAATTTGGAAAAAGCTCTTAATGAAATTAAGGAGGAAAAGAAAAATATCATTGCTGAGAAGGAGGCTTTACTGAAACGACTTGACGTGGTAGTATCGGCTAACGAGAGATATATGGAAATGAAAGAGAGACAGGACATGGAAGTTGAGGTATTGCGCATTCAGAATAAGGAACTAGGTAACAAGGTACAATCTTTAGAATGGCGGTTACAGGAAAATGCGACTGGTATAGAAGATATTACCTCTTCGCAGCGTGAAGATCAAAGTGATCCGGCACCTTATGAAATCGATAAATCTATCGCACATAGTCAGCCCCAGAAAAGATCAGTGGAACCCAGTGATGACTTCGAACTGATATCGAAAAAATACAAAGAGGAAATAGACGATTTGAAGGATGAGTTAGAAGCGCTTGCAGTTGAAAACGAGCAACTGCAGCACATTTTAGAAGAACGAAAAGCGACGATAAATGAGCCAAAATATAACAATGATGAGCTTATGGAGAAATTAGACTCTTTGAACAACCAAAATGCGCAGCTTCAGAGCACTTTAAATAAAAGTAAGGAAGAATATGATGTTCTCAGGAGACAATATGAGCAAAGTCTAATAGACGCGAATGATCAAGTGACAGTAATGCGGCAGAACAGCGATTTCCTCAAGATTGAATTTGCGGAGAAGGTAGGAAGATTAGAAACGGAGATAGACCAGCTACAGAGAGCTTTGGAAGAGAAAAAAGTTCTAGAAGACAACGCTCTGATCAGCTCGGAGGAAAAGCGTTCGGCCGTCAATATATCTCTGATGGAAGTTACGGAGCTGCTTAACGCCAGAGTCCAAGAAGTCGCCGATTTGAAGCAAGAGCTTCAAGCTCAATACGTGGGAAGACAGCAAGCTGAAGCGGCGTTACAATTGGAAATACAAAACTTGACTAAAGAGCTAGACGAGAGGAAACAAGATCTAGGAACTTTGAAGCAAGCGTTCAGCGATAAGGAGCACGAGCTGACACAGCAAAGGAGTGTGGAGACCGTAAATACTATCGTTAGTGAGGCTACTCAAGAATTGGTCCAGAAGCACGCGATTGAGATCGAAGGAAAGGATAAGGAATTACGTGATTTAACGGAGAAGCTGACCGTATTGCAATCGACGGTCGATGAATACACCTTGAAGCTGCGAGATTGCGCGACTAAATTGGAGACGCAACAGCAACAAATTGCATATTTGAAGGAGGATTTAACAGAGCGAAATTCAATAATAGGAACCACTCAAAGCGATATGAATTTAATGAACGAAAAATTACGAGAAAAACAACAGGAATTGATACAATACGAGGAAGAGAAGACAAATCTCGCGGCAGAGGTGGATAGATGCTTAACGGATATCCAACGTCTGCAGAATCGACTGAACGCCACGGAAGCAACTACGGAGGTTGACCTGCAAGAATGCAGCTCACGTATTCACGGCTTGGAGCAAGAAGTTCAAGCTCTAAAGTCGGACAGAGAATCGATCTTATTGCAATACGATCAGGAGACGGAAATGTATCAGGCTCAACTGGAAAGTAACAAGGAGCAAATTAATGCTTTGAAACATGATTTGCGAGAAAAAACCGAACAATTGCATTACGTGAGCACGCAATTATGCGCTAAGGAGAACGATTTGGAAAAAATCAAGGCCATGATGAACGATAAGGATTCCTTATTGGCGATCACGAATCGGGAATTGAATGACAAACGAGCCGAACTGGAGAGATTGCGTAACGAACAGAACTCCCAGGTAATCGACGATTTTTCGATCTCCAGAATGAGCCGTGACGACGACGCGGAGCTGCAAAGCACTATAAACGAACTGAGGGCGCAGATGGCGGCTAAGCAGCAAGAACTGGAGCACCTGAAATACGTTTTGAGCGAGAACACTTATCCCACGATCATCCAGCAGATGCAAGATAGAATCAATTGTCTGTATAATGAGAAAGCTACGCTGGAGGGTTCCTTACAGGCAACTACAGAAAGCTTGACGGAGAAACAGCAGCAGGTAAATCTTTTGACGCAACGCGTCAACGAGCAAAATCAGGAGCACGTTTCTAAGGAGGAAGCTAGTTTGCTCTCCAGAGACCGAAGATCTGTGCACGATCAGGAGGAGATCGTTAGATTGCAGAACGAATTGCACGCGCGGCAACAAGAGATTAACGAATTGAAGTACGTTATAGCCGAGAAGGACTCGCAATTGTGTCTCCAGGCCAGTATGGAGCCGCAATCGGACGACTTCGAGCTGCGTGAGACCGTGCAGAGATTGATGGGAGAATTGTACGGCAAGGAGCAAGAAGTACAGACGTTAAAGTCGACTATCGCGGAGCTGCAAGAGCAGATTCTGCTTCTTAAAGATCACGAGAGGCTCTCTAAAGAGAGCAGAAACGCGATCGAGAGGCTGACTTCGGAAAAAGAGCAAATCCGTATCGATGCTGAAGAATTTCTGAACAGGGAACTGCAAAGGAAAGAATCCGAGATCGATGAGATAAAGCAAAAATTATCGGAGGAGAATCAGAAGTTACTGGCGGAGCTTCGATTGAAGGACAGCGATATCGAGAATCTGAAAGCGCAATTCGAACAATTACGGACGACTGCGAATGATCGGGGCAGTAAATTGCAACAAAAAGAAAACGAATTAATGCACACGATCGACGATCTGGCGGAGAAGGAGAGAAGACTGGCCGAGCTGAGCATCACCAAAGACACCGAACTTTATAACTTGAAAGTGCAGATCAGTGAAAAAGAGGCGCGTATAAACGAACTCTTGGCATTGTCCGCGGAAGAGGAGAAACAATTGGACGAGTTAAGACAAACGTTGGAGACTAGGGAGACAGAGGTGAACAGGCTGAAGGAATTGCTGGTGCAAAAGGTTTCGGAACACGACTTGATACAGCACGCCTTGAAGAGAGACGTTCCCGTTGCCGAAGTCGCACCGTCGAAGAGCTCGGAAACCGTTCAAACGGTCGACAATAGGGAGACCGTTTCCAGCGAGTTGGATCTCGCGCTGTATATGCTTCATCAAAGAGATGTCCGATGCGAGGAGCTGACTCACGAACTGATGCAGCTGCTTGAGGAGCGAGATACGTTACAATTGCGATTATCGAACGCGATCCGGGTGAATGAAGAACTCAGGAGAGTGGGTAGCGCCGAAGCAAGCCCAATGAAAGGCTCATCGTCGACCTCTCATGCGATAACAGAACCTGTCGTGGAACAACCTTCGCCTTCAAGGTCCGAGGGACCAGTCGAGATCGCGAAAGAAGCTATCGACACTCCGATCGAGGACAAAGAAGCTCTTGCTCTGAAGTAAGTGAAACTTGTTTTTGTAATCACAAAGTTGTAGATTTACTACCTCTAGATCGACGTAATCTTATATAGTTAAATTACGAAAAAATTTTGATGTATATATGTTTTTTTTTTTAATCAGTAAACATAATCCCGAATTCGATTTGTCTAATATAAAAAAAAAAAAAATATTTAACGCTGTCGTAGATTGAGAATTCTATATAGTCACACTTATAAATGTTAAATGTGCGATACGCGAATATTTTTAGTATATGATGTAGTGTATTTGAAAAAAAAAATTTAACGAAGCTTGCACGGAATAGATGGTTTTTTTTCATGATCAAAAGTCGAAGCTTTTTGCCAAACTAATCAACCTTTTCTTCGTCCTAGTCGCTGATATTACTCGTCCATTGGCGCGAATGACGACGGAGCTCTAATTAAGATCATTACGCACTCGTAGTCTAGTCGGAAGTTTCATTATTTTGTCGGCCAATAAAAATTGAAGCGCTTCTTCATAGGTTGTCCATTTAAATATCCTGATGTAAAGCTCAATGTTGAAGAACGAAAAGTACTTTCGTTCTTTCAACACAATGTTCCACAACGCGCCTCGCTCTTCGCACTTTGTAAATCGCTTGCAGCTTGATATAAGCTAGTTCTCCCTTTAGATTGTCGCAGTTACATTCAGTCAGCCATGCAAAGGATGTACGATTGAAGGACGAACGAGAATTAAGGCATACGCAACAAATGTCATTATTAGCGCACAGAGACGCTTTAAACACGTTACCGCCCGAAGCAGCCGCAAGACTCGTCAACGCTAATTATACGCTCTGTAGGTATCATTTGATTAGTAGTAGAATATAATCAATAAATGTAATTTAACAGATTCAAAATTGCGTACTGACGATATTTTGATTAATAGTAGAATAATTAATAAATATGACTCAACACATTCAAAATTGCTATTCTGACGATATGAATTGATGTTGACAGCTCGAGATGTTCAGAGCCAATCGAGCGTTCTCTTGAATTGGTTGTGGGGCAAGAGGTAAATTAAAACTGCAACATATGTTTTCTATTTTACAGTTCAATATTATAACAATATAGCTCTTTATATTTATAGAACTTTAATCGTAATTGGTCTCTAATTTTGTAGACTTGTTATATTTTCTCACTTCATAGAATTTTAATTTCATGTTGGTGATAGTTTCATAATTTTAGAAATACAAATCATTAATTGTCTAAATGTTTATTTTTTACACATTATTCCTATATTTTTAGTCTTTCTATTTTTAATTCCATTGATTATATATTTATTGTTTTGTAAATTCTTTGTTTTCTGGATCTTTTGATCTTATATAATAGAGTAATGAAAATATTAAAAATTATTATGTGATATATTATTTTAGCACGCCAAGAGTGGTGCACATGTGATGAATGAATAGCGGGAATGAAACGGCCATCGCTTTTGCCTTCTGGAGACATTCCTGCCAAGTGCCAACTGCCAAGACTTATTCATGCAGTTAACTAATATTGGAACGACCTGTCGTATTTTTCAGACATACGTCACGTGCTGACACGGTTATAAAGAATAGTTTTGTGAGAGTATTGTGAGCATGGAAGAATGTCAGAAACAGATATTTTTGAAACTACACATACACATGTATAGAATGTAACTAGCGTATTTTCCCGGAAAAGTCGCTCTCTCCTCTTCGAAAAAGAAGAGAACACGAGGAGCAGACTTGTATGTATTATAACGTTGTACAGCAGATATGCATGAAACTTAAGATAAAATCTGAAATATTAGATAATATTTTTTGCCTTTTTTATTCGGTGACTAAATTATTTATAATAAAACATATGCAATGAAACATATACTACAGGATGTCGGAGTTCGATCATTGTGTTATTGAATATAAACATGTCTATTAAAAAGTTGCCGTCTTATTTTTTGTTAGTTTATTAATTTAATAATATATATTTTGTAAATTATCCATGATTGTCTTCCGGCTTGATACAGTTATAATACCATATTATTGTTAATTATACATCGAAGAAAAGCCGTTCAAGACAAATCACAGATAATGCAGAAGTAATTCGTGATAATTGTAAATTGTTCAATCGTTCTATTTCCATAAAATTTTGTACAAAGGAAGGGAAGCTTTACTAAATAAATTAAATTAACAGAAGAATGCTCAATTGTATTACGAATTGTAATACAAAGCAACTGTAAAATGCTGTGTTTTATAATATTCTTTAAAATTACAATTATATAAAATAGTTTGTGATGGAATATTACAGATTAATGACATGATTAATTCCATCATAAGATAAGTATACATTTATAAAATGAAAGAAACCTATAAATGTGTAGAAATATTTCATTTTACTTAAATAAAGTAACACAAAATGATATAAGGTAAACATGCAAAGTACCGAAAAAAATGTGTCGAAATTTGAAAATATATACCATAAGCGTTTAATGAAAATAAAAAAAATGCTTGGCGCCCGAATTAAGATTTTGCGCGCTCTCTCGTCTTAATAAACGGAAATAAATTGCCAAAGGGCGCGTTCAGCAGATCAAACCGCTGAGTAGCAGTCGAACGTGATTGGCTCTTACTTTTAGAACCAACCACGCAACGCAAGGTGTTGATAAGACGAACTCAACAGTTGTGCTGAACGCGGCCAATAATAAAAGTGAGCAATTCTAACGGAGTAGAGCTCGGCCTAAAAAGTGATTTTTGAATCATCTATCTATCACAAGTTGTCGGGATATAAAAGCGAGATTCCCGAGTTTAGAGTCGTCTTTAAGGTGATCCTAAAGCTGTCTGTAATACCTACACTTGTTTTTAACAATATTTGCTTCGTATAAAAATTCTACAACTTGATGTTACAAAATGAGGGTGCAGTAATATACTACGTTTACGCGAGCGTTACTTCCTGTAGTAACTTACGATAATTTACTCCGCGTAAACGAGTGAATTATAGCAAAAGTTACTACAGAAGTAACGTTCGCGTAAACGTGTAGTAATAGAGTTGTATATGTATGTTTTAATTGAATAAGTAAAAGTACTCTATTTTTTATAAAACTGACTAAAAAATTTTATTCGGAAATCATGCTGAGATATCAGAAAAAAAAAATGAAAGCGCGCAAATTCTGCTCTTACAAAAAAGTTACAAGTCGATTGGCTATCGCATGGCTTTTGACCAATCAACTTGCAACGTTTCTGTAAGAACAGAATTTCCGCGCGTTTCTCTTGCGAATGAAAATTCAAGAATCGAGCCCACTACTAGGGGATCGGGAGCCAACCAACTGAAGAAGAAGAATATCTATCTATATATACTATCTATGATTTCAGTCTGCGCGTGACCGCACTATCTATCGCTGGTAGTGGTGATCGTTGGTGACGCGTGCTTATAAGTTAATTAGAAAAGTCACTCATAATGCGAAACGTGAATTATGAGTCATCAACTGTGCTGCGCAAGGCATTGAAACAGATGACGCGCTGACACACTCTGGACACGCATTGTTTATAAATAAATTTCATTTTAGCGATGGAAATCATCATATGCGAAACGGTAGTTAGTAACCTTCGCCACGCCGGCTGTCTCGTTTCTGAGTTGGCCAACGTGTGTATCGTAAAACGTGTTTTTTCGTAAAGCGAGGACGTGTGTCGTGTGTCGTGTGTCGTGTGTCGTGTCGTGTAATCGCTCAAGTGGTCGTGCGCGTTCAAAGTCGGAGGACCCCGGACCCGGACTCCGGACGGCGAAATAGTGCTGCGAAACGACGCCGCGATGGTGAGCTGAGGTGGCAGTCACAAAGTCACAAGGCTCGAGGGGCAATGGCGAAAGTCGCGAGAGGGTCCGAGACGGTGCCCACAGTTTTATTATGCGAACATTGCACTAATCAGACGTTCAAGCAAGTTCCAGACTTCGTTAGGTGGGTCCATCTGCTTAACGTCGATCAGTCACGATATCTCGTTTTGTTCGACGATTCATCTCAAGACAGCACTTTTTTAATAGTCTATCCGCTCTGGAGATATATCCTCAAGTGACACAAGCATTTATGTGCTCTCAACAACGATGTTAAAAATGCTTTAGAAAAACGATATTAGTAAAGCGCTTTAGAAGCGGCATGCTGTCTTAATAAGTATAGTTTATTATTAATATATGACGCGGTGTATTATTTTACAATTTGTTTTAGGCACTTGAGAGATCAACATTGTTCCAGAGAAGGTGGATCTTTCGTATGCCTCTACGGTTATAATGGGGTATGCACCAGTCTTCCCGTGGAAGGTGTTTCTGACAAGGATTATATAGCGCACGCCACGAAGCACGCAGTTATGCAACAGCAGCGAAAGAGCAATGGCCAGTTATCGGAGGCGGGCTCGTCGTGGACCGTGTATTCCGCCGCGCAAAATCTACCTGCTGTCCTAAACGATCCGTTTAAAGGGAAACAGAGTAACTTTCTCACTCGCACTTGGGGAGATGGATTCGTGGAGAAAGTGGACATTCCGAAGAGCCCGTATCTTCCTGAGGTCACGATGCAACATTTTGAAATGTATCTGAAAAAAATTGCGAGGGTAATTATTCGTGTAATATATCTAATATATAACATTTCCTTAATAATAAATATTGTTCTTAATAATTTACAATACATTTACTGTTTTAGCAATAGTTTGTATTTTATATTTGTTCTTCCAGAGATATCGGAAACATTCGCGTATGAATTTGAACGCCAACAGGCCAGCTACTCCGAATGAATTGCTTCAAAATTTCCCTAACCTTAAAAAAGTGAAATCATTGGGTAAGATTTTCTAATATTTATATTATAAATTGTAAAAGGTACTGAAGAATATATATACAATTTAGTAATAGGAATACATCTTAAAATAAATATAAAAGAAGAGCTTGCCTCTGCACAAAATAAGATTAAATTCTATTTCACGTGCGACATATTTTACTTTTTAAGGACAAATATTTTAATAATTAAATAATTAAAGAATTAATTACCTTTATATTATATATTTATTAATTTAGAATTTAATTAAATTTAATAAAAAAATCAAATTTAATTTTATATTAAATTTTGATTGATATATAGTGTCAACTATATACATAAACTTACAGCTGATTTTTTCAATTTGTTTTCAGTTACAAAAACAATATAATTTTTTGCCACTAAAAACTGTAACTGTTTTCTTTTGCTTCAGATCGGCTGCAGTTTGATTTAGCTAGCATTCCAAAGATCTTCTTAGTTCCAAACTTAGATCTTTCACAAAAAGATAACTTTGATGCTGTGTTTCCGTTTGCGAAAGATGGTCTCTTAACTGAAGATTGCAATATTGTTATGCACGTGAAGCAAATGCAAGAGAAGGTATGAATAAATATTATAAATGAAAGAAAGCGCAAAAAAAGAATACACACGCGGAGGTTTACAAATCTTGCTACTGACATTGTATCATTCGATCTAAATATTTTTTTATATTATAAAATAAATAAAAATAATTGTATAATGCGTAAACGTAGGTAAAATTAAGGTTCCGAGGTTTTAATATTGGTTGCTAAATTATACAAAATATGTTGCTACACAGCTCAGTCACTACCTGGACGTTGTGGAAGTTCGAATAGCGGAGCAAGTCGCGTCGAAATCTCAAGCTTTTTTCCATGCAATGACATCTCATGATGTGCTTATGGAACAACTCACTCAAACTATTACGGTTTTAAAAGCACTTAGGAAAAATATTCATCAAGTCGATAAGCATCTAGTCAAGGATTCTTTAGAAATTTTACGGTAAGTTTGTACATGACATACAAATCATTTATTTAAAAGGTACACTACACTAGTGCTTCTTATAGAAACGTAAAAGTTAAGGCGAAATAGGAACATAAATTGATAATCATATTCATCTTAGCTTCATGTTGTTGCATCTGCGCTGAAAATACAAGCTATCACATTTGCATTAAATTGGAAACGAAAATGACTAATTCACCATTTTTATTACCTAATTGTTATTAAAAGATTATTATGAAGTATTCTGTCTTAGATAAGTATTTAAAATCTTTTATTTACCCGCGTGTACGAAACACAATAACTAATCATCGATATAACAATTTAGAGTTTGTTCAGGATTTTTCGATCCGGCGCGCGAATGTAATAACGATACGTGTATTTAAAAAATTAGCTTGAAATTTGCTCTTTCTGTTTAGGTTGGAACGTGCTAGGTCTAATAGATTATTGGTTCAAGAAAAATTGAAACTCATGGCAACTGTACATCAGAGTCAACCTATGATACAATTATTGTTGTCTACGCCAGATTATGTCGCGGCATTAGATCTTATTTCTACGACGCAAGAAATTCTCTTGCAGGAACTGAACGGAATACATAGCTTTAGGTAAATAGAAATTCTAAAGAATCTATTTTCATGATTTATTATTCGCTTGTAATTTTTATTTATTTATTATTTTTATTAATAAATATATTGCAAACAGATAAATTGATCATTAAAACATTCACAATTATTATATGTTTATATTACTTAGACATTTAAGTTCTCAACTAACCGAGATGGAGAAGCTTGTGGACAAGATGTTATCGACCGAGTTTCAAAGATACGCAACGGCGGATCTCAATAGACCGTTAGGTGACGAGAATACCGTCTTAGACGGCGTAAGTACGCAGACAATGTTGTATCGCATTGTATCCCTAGCCCGTAGCGAACGAACCTCTATACATCTCTTCCCAGTGAGATTATTTGTACGTCCTCAACAAACAGGATAAACTGGTCTCCATCATTTCTGGTCTACTACGTCAGAAACATTTCCAATTCGTGGACACGTACAAAGAGGAAGCCGTGACCACTATAAGAGCCTTAACGAAGCAACGGGTGATAGAGGCTCTGGCGGCGAGTGATTGTTGTAGCGATCAGCAAGCGGCAGCGCTCGAAGTTGGCGGTCTCTCCTTGACGGAAAGATTAACTTTGCTCCACAACACTATACAGTCTTTCACATTCCTTCTATTACGAGTTAAGGTATATAATATTTAATAATGCATTTTATATGTTTTTTTATATCTCATCTGCTTTATACTATTTATTATTATATAATATTATACTACAGATTTAGTTTTCAATATTAAATATCTTGGTAATTGAGCATCAAAAAATTAATACTAAAGTTTTTAAAATTAACTACAAATATATAAAATCTTTTTTTTTATAATTCCGATTATCAATGTTTCGAGATTGTAATAATCGCTATTAGTTTTTAAATTGTGTCTTTGTGGGACACTTACACAATTAGTAACAACATGGAGCATTTGATGTATACATAAAATAATTAAATACTCTTATTAGGCAGTTCATGATGTAATGAGAGACACCGCGGACTTATCAGCGGGACGTTTATGTGACGGCTCGTTTGACGAATCAGTACCTGATCGATTACTGACCCGAGAGGAGCATTCGCGAGTGATCACTAAACTCAGTGACATGATCACCTCTGTATGTGATTATTGCCACGAGCGAATGGGAAATCTACTTTCAGCTGGGACGAATGAAAAGGACAAATTCCACAACGATAAGGACAAGATAATTGGTGATGTTTCGCTGAATAAATTAGAAGACAAAGAATGTCAAACGTGGAACGATAAGAGCTCTTGGTTGAGCGAGAGAGCAACGGCCGCTCAAGTTTGCCAATTAGCCAATATGGTCGAAGAATTCACATACGCTTGCGAGAAACTTTGCGGCAAACAGTGTACCGCGTTACGATCGGCATTTAAGGTAATGGTCGTTTGTTCAAATTACATCATTTAAAATTTATTTGTCCGTTGTCACAGATGGAATGACTCTTCTGTCAGTGTATAATTTATGATGTTTTTTATAGGCACAAGCAAGTAAATTTGTACAACGCTTTCATAATGAACGCAAAACTAAGTTGACGTTACTATTGGAATCTGAAAGATGGAAACAAGCTGACGTACCATTAGAGTTCCAATCATTAGTAACATATGTGTATGAAAAAAAATGTTTTCCGCTTAAGATATCCACATGCGCGGATGACATAAAGAATGAGAGCGTGGAAAATTTTATCATGGTTGGCGATGAAAAATTCGCCGTTGTTGGAACTGCTCTGATGCTTATGCAGATGATACACGAGTACTGCAGGTAAAGCCAGATTACAAAGCGTTGCTCGTAAGTCTTGCATAATATATGATTTCTTTTTAGGACTGGTAGTGAGTTAGTTGCCTTGTCTGGAACTATTGGGAGACAACTAGCCGAATTATTAAGACACTACAATTCTCGATGTTGTCAACTAGTTCTGGGTGCGGGCGCAATGCAAGTTGCGGGCTTAAAAACCATCACAAGTACGATCCTCGTATTGGCAGCGCGAAGTCTTAAACTCATATTGTGGTTTATGCCTTTTGTCAAGGCACACTTTCAAGGTGATTTAACATGCCGAATCCTTACGTTAAATATAATTTTAAAATACATAAAGTTTAACAACAAATGCAACGTTAAATGTGTAAAGATTCACTTAATATTTTATATATATGTACTTACTGTTCAGCACTCACGGAACAAAATCCAAGTCGAGGACTCATTGGCACATCTGGTATCAGTGGAGGTGTAGCTTTATTAGATAGTGTCGAAAGAGATATTCGTGCGCATGTTCGTGAAATTGAAGGAAAAATTCTCACTATCGTAGACAATTTGTTAGGCGCACAAATATCCAAATGGACAGCAAGACCTCCAGTGCCATCCAAATCTTTCAGAAATATCTCTAGGTAAGTGTTATGATACCGATTATGATTTCTAATATCCGTTTTTTTAAATCTCATTTTTATTTACAGTTATCTAATGAAGCTTCACGAAGCCGTCTCTGGAATTTTGCCTACTGTCGAAGTACAATCTCTTTACCGTACGGTAAATTCATCATTCAAGGAGAAACTTAGAGAGCAACTGGTTAAGATGAATATAGTGAACAATGGTGGTCCGCAACATGGCGTGGTTACGTCGGAACTTACATTTTATCTCGAAGCCTTAAGAAAATTAAAAGTTCTACCGAGCGAAGAGTTAAATGACAATTGGATGAGTGACATATGGACTAGATAACATGCAGAGCGAGTGATATACTGCATTATAGAAGCAATGAAATATTATAGAAAGAGGTGACTAGAAAAAAAATCTGTGCATTCGTCTTCCTTTGTATTACTCATTATATCCGAAATATGCAACATATGATAACAATGTTCATCAATTATCTGATGGATTTCGCGAAAGAGATATTACTTGCATTGAATTTTGAACATTATGAGCTACTTTAAATAATTATTGATAAACTAGCAGATTTGCTGGCATAGTTTTGTTGGTTTGATGTGAGGAGAAACAGTAAGCAATTTGTTTTTACAAAATGGATATTCAGTATCAAAGAAAGAATTTGACAAACGCTAATCTCATAGCTCGTATTGACTTCGTATTGATTCAAACAACATTAATTTGTTTAATGAGTATTATTGTATGTTTAAAACTATAGTTTCGTAGATGAGTTAAGTAATCTATTATATGTTTACCTCCCTTCCAAGTACTTTTACTGACCATAGTGTTCAAACAAAATTGCTGTAGAGTGTGTATATATATGTATAATATAGTATATATACACACACAAACTATCATAGATATATTCATAAGAATTTTGAGAGAATATTATTTCCCAGAATAAGTATAAACAAAAAAATAGCAGAGAGAAACAGCATCTATTTATTTGTAATTTAACGTTAAATTTTGCAGACATTTCGGTAACAGGACCAAAAACAATGGTGGTAACTTATAAGTTGTTTGTATGATATTGTATTTACTGTGTGTGCAGTCGGTATTTTTGAAGTTATATGTTTCTTTATAATTCATTTTTTCATGCTAAAAGTTTCACATCAGTAATTAGATTTAACCAAATTGTGCGGCATACGGTGTACATAAAAATTAAACTAAAAAATATGAAAAGTGCTTCAATTCTATTATGCAATTCAATTGTGCATTATAATTAACTAAAAAGTAGCGATGTACGGTCCGCGCCTAAGAAAAATTATAACAAAAATGTATGCGCTATTCGTCATTCTAAGTTTTGTAGGAAAAAAAATGTTTAATGACACTAATATTTTTTTGTTATTTATAATAACATGCGACTTTTGTGTAATTGATAGTTCGTTAATTATATATGGAAGACAATGTGTTTTCCTAATTGTGAAAAAATTTTTTCTACTATTTTAGACTACTATTTTAGAAACTATGCACTCGCATGTAATAATTTATTAAAACGTTGAATCTTATTGCGGATTGTGTAAGATGCATTCCATTCCTGATTTTATCTAGTCCAAGTTGTACATAATGTATGCAACAAAGATACAAATAATAATTGATTTAATTTATGAATAAATTTGTGAACGCGCGTTATGCGTTATGATCCGGCGAAGACGTATTAGCATATTATAAAACTCTGAAAACGTTTATTATATCAAAAAGAAATCGACACTATGAATGAAAGTGTTCAGAGCTGATTATTACAAAGACATACTTGATAGATTTCTTTACCAAGACTGATGATTTTCCGTTAGATCATCGCGCATATAATTAAAGCGTTACACAGAAGAGCGATTAATGTAGATATAAATTATTATATCTTGTACTATCGTGCATAATGTATTCTAAACGTTAACGTACAAAATTAATAACACTGCAACTGGAAAAACGGTATAATATTATTTACATTTTACTTAAATAAATGTCCTAAAATGCCTATCAAATTTTGTAATCCAAGATTGGATATTAATAGGAACTAATTATTTTTCGCGCTCATCTCTATACAGCTATATATCGAAAACAGACTGTGCTCTGTTGCACTATACATTAGCTCTTACGCATATTACGAACTTATACATTTATCTATAGTAATTTACAAATTTATGTCAAACGGGAGTGGTCAGTGGTCTTCTCAAACGATCGCTTACCCTCGTTTCCATGGTAATGAAAAGTAAAACATATCCATAACCTGAAGAAACATGGAGTCGTGCGAATAGAACTACAGTCGTCAATATCATTCTTTATTCTGTTTTAAAAACAATGTCTGCAGAAAATCGGTGATTAATTTATATAGATATTAAAAATTTGTTATAGCTTTATAAAAAAAAATATGTATTATTATAATATATTATTAAATAATTATAATCTCAAGCCATTAATGAGTAATATTTATAAAAATACTTTTTATCGTATTTAGTATTACTCATTTTGCAATGATTGCAATTGATAAATAAATGATTTAAAAAAAAACTCTATCCGTATAATTATTTAATACAAATATAAAATTCAGTAACTTTGTAATTATATACCTTTTTTATTTACATAAATATATTTAATGGTAGCTAACGTCACATGTTTTTAACATTATAAAACCAGCTACGATAGAATTAACTTTCTAGTGAGGAGTCTATGCGAGAAACTGCATTACGGCTCGCTGTAGAAGAAGAGAACAGACGAAAGACTGATCTAAATGAAACTCACGAACGATCCATTATTATCCTTGGCAGCAAGGGAGTTGTAAGTGATGAAATTAGAAGGTACTGCATTATACCGTGACGTACTTTGCATTTTCAATTGCACTTCTAGGGTAAAACAACAATGGTGTATCGATTTCTTGAAAAAGACGAGAGACCAAAACCGACTATAGCGATGGATTATTCATTTGGCCGCAAAAGTGTGAAAAGTTTAGTAAGTGACAAACATAGCAACTATATTCATCTTTCTACGAGAATATATTCATAACCGATAGATTTTTGTTGCTTTACACTGAAGAATCAGAAACACATATTAGTTTTAAATTTTACATATAACAGTGAAGTTAATTATTAGCATATAAATAATAAATGTGAAATAATAAAATAATTATAACGTTAATATTTTCATTAAATTTATCAAAATTTTTGTTAATCTATTATTATTATTTTGTTAATCTATATATTCTTAAATTAAATTTCTAAATAGTATGCTGCTGCAGGTAAAAAATATAGTGCACGTGTGGGAAGTGGGTCACTTGGCTTCTTCTTTGGTGTCTGTCGCAATGACGGGATCCACATTAACACATTCCCCTCATCACACCGTGTCATTAATAATGCTAGATTTATCGCGACCAGAGGAATTATGGTCGTCCTTTGAGGAGGCCCTTTCCGTAATACGAAATGGTTTGAAAATGAGTTACGATTCTGATACAATTGAAAAATTACGGGATAAAAGGGCAACAGATAGAAAAAGGGAATTGGAACGTGGGGTCGACCCGTTTTTAATGAAGTTATGCATCATAGGTGGACGATATGATGAATTTAAGGTATTTAATACACGTATAATTCATATACATATACGCATTATACATATTGCAAAGAGAGCGATCGAGAGATGATGCATATTTCTTCTGCGTGTAGTAAAGATAAAATTAACAAATGCTGCAGTGAATTGAATTTCAAGATGTTAATTATTGTGAAATCAGTAAAATTATTAAAAGTTAAATTATTTTAACAAGTTAAGTTTTAAAAGTGTATAAACTATTAACATTGTTTCTCAGCAAACTTTGAAAGACAATAATTCGATAAATAATAATTTTTATATTTTGAAGAATAAATTTATTTCAGTTATTATCTATTTTTTTCTGTGTATTATCTTGTGTGTAATATAGGAATTTGATTCGAGTAAAAAAGAATTCATTGGAAAAATACTGAGAGCGATAGCTCATAATCTAGGTGCAAGTCTTTATTACTACTCCTCTAAAGATAAATTTCTCATACGACGACTCAAAGATCTATTATCTCATTATGGATTTGGTTCTCCACTTACGTAAGTTCTTCGATGAAATTTCGCGCGTATAACACGTACAATTTATATATATTAATATACATTTTTTTTAACGTTGATCAAGAGCTCGTTTACATCCTACAAATTATATATTTGCGATTAATTTTCCGACACTCTGTTTTTATGCCGAATGAAATGCAAAGGGAGGACAAGTGTACGGATTATGAGAAACCGTTAATGATGCCGGCGGGCATGGATTCCTTCGGACGGATCGATTTACAATTCCCCCAAACGAGACCATCGGCAATTTTAGACACTATCAAACAGATCTACGTCTCGCGTATACCGCAAGTGTCGAGGAACGATGAAAGCACTTTGGAGGATCCCAGTAACGACCCTAACTTTAACGAGCCTATTATCGATAGACTCAGAATGCAGCGGGAAGAGGTATGTAATGTTTGCTCAATGGTCATTATCTTTGTTTAACAGTTAATAAATGTTAGCTTGTTTAGAAGATTATAGTTAATTATAGGCGTTACGTAAGTAAACTAAATCGATTATTTTCTCGCAGGAGATCAGCGTGCTGTTGAATGATATGATGGAAGGCCGTATGCCGAAAATTCCTGTGCCCGATCCACTTTAGAAAGCACATCATATATTTTCTTTATGTGTACCCATTGCGATATTGAAGCAGTAAACGAAAATAGAGAATTTATCTGGCAATTTATATCGTATTCTACTTTAAGCTATAATATAATAAGCTAAATACAGAATTGCATCATAAATAATAAAGAATAATTATAAGTTACAATAATCAAGAATTATAACAATAAAGAACTATTTTATGCATTAATTATTGATAATGGAATGTATTTTTTCCCTAAGATTATAATACATCAAAAAATTGCGGTATTTTCTCCTACATTCCTACAATTAACATAAAGATAAGAAAAATAAACAGTCGTCCTAGCTTTGTTTCTCGAGAGCAAGATAATTTGAAAGAAAAGACTTCTAATAATAATACTTTTTTCCCTTAAAACGAGCAAAAAAGAGAGAAATAATAAATATATAAAGATAAGATTAATAAAGTTTGTTATTTTATTACCAAAGAGACGTTTTGAAAGCATTTATAAAAAGAGAAGTATAGCTCGAGAAGCTTCTTTTAGATGTTGAATTTTCACACACATTCTTGAAACTGTTTTATACAGGAATAAAAGAGAAGGTTTTTTACAGGACGTAGAGAAGAGAAACTGTGTGGGAAGAAATCCTCCATTTTAACTTAATATTCCTCCGAAAGAAAATTAACACGTTTTAGAAATCTTTCTTTCCTCCCCAGATCCTCTATCTCTTTCTATTGCTCTTTCGGCTAGATTAACTTTCATTCTTAATATTCCGATCGAACATTATTCTCAAGAAATTATTCCATAACATAATTAATATTTTACAAACAACTCAGGGTACTCTAGAAATTTATTTCACTCCTGCCTCGCTCGCGCTCTCCTTTCATCGTGGTGTCCCTAAAACGGCTAAAACCCCCGTCTCTCTCTTTTCCCTCCCACGCACAACACATCGGCCAAGAGGGGGTGGTAGGGAGAAAACGTGCGCGCTCCGCACCCCCGCACCGCCCCCCGCGCAGACGTGACGCGCGCCGCTGCTGATAAGAGGCGCCGCAGCCGCGCCGCATTCGCGTGCGCGCCCCAGCGCGCCCGTCTCGCGAATGGAGGCGCATGCGTATATCCCGCTCCGGTCGCTCACGATACGCGCGGGGGTATCCCGAGCATTTACGAAAACGGGGCTCCGGCTGGGGGGGGAGGGGGGGCTCTCTCGCCACACGGAGGCTCTCCTCGTTTCTTTGCCCCGCCGTTTCCTCAGTGAAAATGCCGCCGCGATAGAGAGCCGCGCGTGCCGTGTGCTCTCCTCGAGCTCTCTGGTCGCGCCCCCTCCCCCCTCGCCACCCGTGACGAGGAGTCCGGCTTGTTTTGTCGCAGATCGCAGGTCGCGGGAGAGAAGCTCGTCACTCGCGGGAGTGACCAACACCGCCAACCCGCTGTCCCGCGCGTTAATTATTACCGCACGGCACACGCGCTGATCAATCGCACGCGCGCGCGTGTCGCCCGCGATTTCGATCTCGTCTCTTTCTTCCCCCTTTTCCTCCTACTCCTCTTCTCCTTCCCCCCGCGCTGTTTCTCATTTCCCACCGCTCTCTATTTTCTCACTTCCGTGCAATCGCCTTCTCGTTTCCTCTCCGCTCTCGTCCGTCTGATGCCCTTATCGTTCGCCCTCCTTCCGTCTTATCCCCCCCCCCACCCCCCGTTTCTCACTGTTTAACGCGCGGCACGCACCGCGAGAGTAGACGGTCCGGGCGGTCGTCAGTGTTGTCACTGGTTTGACAGTCCGCGAGTGTCACTGGGGTCACGGACCGGATCGCTTTTCGCGCCCGCGGACCGTGTGTGGATGCCGCTTCCGGAGAACGGCGCACAGGTGTAGTCATCAGGTGAGTTGCGAGACATGTAGCAACTCCGAGAGCGACAGAGTGAAAGAGAGTGAGAGAGAGAGAGAGAGAGAGAGAGAGAGAGAGAGAGAGAGAGACCGGTCGCGCGATGATTCTCAGCGCTCTTGCGAAAATCGGTGCCAAATGCTGCGCGAATCGTGTGGAGAACGCGCTCGCGCGATTTCACGTCACGCGACCCATTTACCTGCGACGTGCGTCGCGCGATCGTCGTCGTCGTCGTGGCCTCCCCGCGACGCCGCTTGCGCCTTCCTCGCCGTTATCGATTCTGCTATATTACGAACGCGCCCTCCGCGCGCGGATCGCCGCAGGTATCTCGCCGTCTCTTTTTTTCGCCAGCGCGAATCTTGAATCGGCCAGCGTGCACGCGCGTGCACTGATGCTGCACGGCAGTTCGGATCCCGCCGATCGATGACATCTCGGCTACGCACGCGTGCACGTGACATTTACGCGCAGCACGCTCCGGCCACGCGTGCGAGGTCCTTTACCGAGATTACGTACTCGGCCGACTGTACCTTATTCGCATCCGAGTAATAACGTCGACAAAATTCTGCAAGATGTTTCGCCTGAAAAGAAAATCGCTGGTGAAACGGGAAAATTTGTTACGATTGTGATTTTATCAGGAAAGGAAATCGAAGCGGTAATCTTCCTTTTGAAATGTTGTCTAAAACGACGTCTCATCTTCTTTGCGATTCCATTGCCGCAAGCTAAAATACTCTGATAATGCTAATGGAACTTTAGCTCACGTAACTTTCTATATTACTTTGTCCTTTTTTCTGAATTTCTGAATGTATATATCTAGTTTACTGCGTTTGTTTACATGTAAACGTCACTGGTCGAACAATGCCATTATCGTTCGAGCGTTGAATAGCGTTGCATGTCGCGTTCTTAATATTTAATCACCGATTATTGATCGTATCGCTCGATTGAGTACATACTGAGAATGTGTTCGCGTAAAAGAGAATCCTTTCATAAATTCAAGAATTTTCGATCTCTTTCCACTCTTAATACGAAGTTAAATTAATGATAAGTTTAATGATCGGTATGAAAGATACCATTTGACGAATTTTTGACACGCGTGGTTGTTTGGTCATGCGAATACTTTCTCGCACTTTTTGTTCATTTCCATTTAGTTGAGTAAAAATTGTTTCGAAAAGACCGTCTTTTGTTGCACTTTAATTGCAGTGCGATATAAAAAGATAACTTTCTTGAGCATCAGCGGATGCCTAAACGAACGTGCTAAGGTCGCTTAAGACCGGATATTACGTGTTTGCTCTCGCAACGATTTTGGACGCTGAGCCAGGCACCTCTTATGGTCACGCAAGTTTCTGCTCTTTGTCACTCAAATGTTCCGTGCGTTTATGTTGAACATTTTTATTAATTATTTTGAACAATCTGTCTTGATCGATTCGAAGAACCGACAATTCCCATGTAGTCTTTAAAGAGAGACATACCGAGTAAGCAAGAGACTTGAAAAAATGGTAGTTTACATAAGGCAGTTGTACGCCGCGTATCTCAATCGAAACGAGGCAGAAACTCACATGATGAAGCGTTAGTTTATTGTACTCGCTAGAAATGTGTACGTTAATATTATATTTGCGACTTCTTTTACAAATAGCGTTTCTATAAATGGAATGAAATGAAGTTAACTAAAATTAGCGCTAACGGACGGTCTGTCTCGCGTAGAAGAGTTTAGTTGGACGTAAAAATGAGATACGTTCGCGTTTCAGTCATATTGTTTTACAGTCAAACATTTAGGGGCCTATATTCTGTAAACGATAATTAACATCATTATCGTGCTTTGCATAGATATAATGTACCGTAGAAAAGCTGTGCACGAATCACGTAACGATATCATTAACATTTACAGAATAAGCCCCTCGCAGTTACGTAATAAATTAATAACTGATATATCAGATATTTTACTGTATTAAAAAATTTCACTTTACTGTCTCGCAATTTATTGTTAATAGAGGCGAAACATATATACCAATGTATTTGGGGGGGGGGAAAAAAAACGATTTACTGTATAATCACCATATATCCCTAAATATTATACTACTCGTATTCTCTCTCATGCGTCATTGCGAAGCATATAACAAAGTTTGTGCAGCTCGTAGAGGCCGAGGTCATCTTTAATGCCGCACTTTCCGCATAGTTCGTTCGTGGTTAACCTTTCCAACTCGATCGACTGATCTCGAGGGAAACGAGATTCGGGAGGAATTGTCGAATGGAATAGCAATCGTATCTCTTGCGCGACGGCTCACCAGTAGACTCGATCCTGTCTTTTGTTTTCTTTAGTCGATATCAGACTCCGTTTGTGCGGAATATTCCAAATCTTCACGGTGACGCGATCTCAACGGATATCTCTCTTCTCGGTCTTCTCTTCGTAATTTTCCTCCACGCCATTTAGCTGTTAGGTCGTCGCATTTTTATTCAGTCGCGAAACTTTTCGCGATCTTGTCGACCTTGATCTCGCTGCGGGCGACTCGGCGTGTCGCCTGGTATACTTTTAATTCCCGTTTGAAAGCGCATCTCCCTCGCTCCTCTCCGACATCAGCTTCAGCTGCACCTTTTTAAGTCGAAATATTCCAGACCATTTTTTGTTTTTATCTTTCCCACAAATTGTTTTTCATTCAACTAATATATACCAGAACCATTGCTTAGGGTTTTAGTCGTTTTAGATGTTTGGATATATTTATTATAATTATAGCTATTTTATATTTAAGTATATCACTTTTAAAGCTATTTATCGCTTTTCCATCACGTACATTTCACGATTGATCTCAATGTCGCCCGAGAGACCAATCGAAATGAACCTTTCGCTGCTCCTGGCTTCATGTCCTTGTTTTTCTAACGGGGACAGTCCAGGACCCTGGCCTTCATATACCGCGGTGAATTTGATTTCGCGAGGTAGATTATTTCATCCTGACGTCACGTTGCCCGCATGTATATCGTTGCGACGTGAATCGTTTCGGTTCTCTCGTAGACTATCGATCGCAGGTAGAACCGCGCGCCGATGCGACGATGAACGTGTGCAATCCGTGACGTGAGCGGCGAAGTCAACAAAATGCGAGATTGCATATGTAAAGCGGGAACACAAGGGGGAAAATGTGGATACGTACCTGGTGGGACCAGGCCACCAGGTCGCACGCCATTGCGGTATTTTCCTGGACATCAGCTCTTTCGAAGAGCTTTTAGCGATTTTAACCATTAACCTTTTCCGCACGTAACGAATAACAGAGTACTTTGAAATATTTAAATATTTATACCCATGCAATCGATCTGACGAAGACAAAATAATTCGAATTAAGAGAAATACGATTTTATTGCATTTTAGTGATATGTTTGCGCAACGATTAATACATAATTAAAAAGAATAAAGGACCAAGTTGTTACATGATAAAGAGATAATTTGGATTTCCTAAAAACTAAAATAGCTAGGAAATAAATATGTATTACTAATTACATAGGTAAATATTTCAACAGCTTTTTTAATACAATTTGAATTTCTTTAGATGTTTGTTTTACAAAAAGATATTGAAGAAAGCTTTCGCGCCGTTGTGAAAATATATACCACATTACGAACAAATCAGATTAGACTTAGCCAGTGTGTTAGTACAACAAGCTCTTTCACGAAGCAATTTAGGATAAAGAGTAATTATTGGGCTTTTCTGATGTTATTTCCGTGACTTGCAACATTACAGATAATAGCATTGTGTAGAGTACTATAGTAACATTGATTTCGTGATTACATACTATTCTTGCACCTACTCTCTCTCTCTCTCTTTCTCTTTCTCTTTCTCTTTTCTGGGGCAATTGCATCAGCGATAATTATGTCAAAACAATGCATTTTTATATCTATCGCAAATCCTATTTTTAACCGATTACAAAATATTTAGAGCAACTGTATAAAAAAAAGAGTACAGACATTTTTATAATATAGCTTGTGCTTGGCATTATACGAGATTCAAAAATATTTATTTTACTCTTGCAAATAAGATATATTTCAGAAAGCGTTATCTACAAAGAATAGATGATGATAGAAATAAAAAAGATATATAAATTGTTTACATGGCTCAGGTTTTTTGATCATTACTCGCAATGTTGAAATTATTTGTTATAATGAGATCTGCATTTATATTACGTAACTTTTTATATTATAACTTATCACACTTTCGTTGGATCTAAATGCGCTTGTTACGCGCGTCTACCGGGTAATGATGTATTTGCATGCACCTCGAGATAGAGAGTTCGTTCGTGTGCCTTCGTCTGAAACGAAGTCCCGCCGTCATTAAGCAAGATGTCCTCCCACACGCTAAGGAGAGGTGTGCGTGTAATAATTCTCGAGTGTTCAGCCGGCGAGGGAAAGGCATTGGTATAGCCTGTGTCTTACGAAAGAAAGGTTCTTCGAACCTGACCGAAGATGGTAGCAAAGAAAGGCGTTATCTGCCGTCGCATTTGCAAGTTAACAGGCGCATTATTCGCGATGTTGCTTCGCTCAAGGTTGACATTTTATCGTTTGCACACACGCGTTTCTTTTGATTAAATTTTTGGATGTTTTCCAGTGGCAGTTATGATAATCTAATAACGTTAACAATAATTTAAAAAATAATTAAAGATTTTTAAGAAAATTTAAAAAATTAAAAAATTATAAATTTTAATAATATATAGAAATTTGTCAATTTGATATATTAATAATAACAACACGGTGCAATACCAGACATATATATTAATTAAAATATTACTAACGTATATTTTTCAATATTATTAATGTTTTTATTATTATTAGTCTCGTTTTTGTAAATTAATGTAATATTTTTAATTTTTCTAGTGCCATAATATTTACGCAAATTTAATACTGGGACCAAAATTTTATTTATAATAATAAAATTAATTCGTAAGATTATCATTTGCATTTTTATATTAAAAATTATATATATCATTTTGACTTGTAGTTTTGTATAACGAATTGCCAAAGCAAAGTCCCCAGATTTTTCTATAGCGATATTGATTAATGCGCTTCTGCATACGAATTAATATCGCGTCGGCGTTTTCAATGCAGTTGAAGGCACGTTCCGGCACGTGGCGATCAGTACAATTATGTTCCATAACGAAGCAAACGTTCGTTACCCCATGAACAATTGGTTCGTTGTCCTAGGCGAGAGCCGAAGAGCGTGAAGCGCGCCCTTGAAGGGCGCAACGTTGCACGCCGGTCTTTCAACGAAGCGGAGCTGTTGGTTCGCAGCTTTCATCGGAATTAAATTGCAAGATTAAATCGCCGCAGTTGCGGCTGCATTTTTATTTTAACGACCTGCAAGGAGAGCTTTTCTACAAGACTCTGATAGATCTATATTAATTCTACGATATTTTCTTATATACAATATTGGTACTGATAATTTTCTTTAGGAATAATTAAGTTTTTGTTAAAAAGTATAATATTTTCAACTTACAAATATTATTTTTAAACTTATAGCGGTTTTTTTCACAAGTATTGTGTTATAAAATTGCAAGAATTCACCTCACATATAATTAACGTGGAATAAACTACACATTTCAATTATGTGTGTTAAATATCTTAAACATTGTCTGTGATAAGATTAAGGTGGTCTCTATGATAACAGAATTCGTATAGAGTTATTTTGATCACAGAGAGTATCTTTTAATTATAATTTTTACGTCTTTCTATACGATTGCGTGTTTACCAGTTTCGGATTACCGGCCTAATCTTGATAGGCGCCGTTAACTTTATCAGCGATAGAGCACGTACAAAATAAAAGTGTCTCGATACCATGAAAGGAAATCTTTGAATGAAACAGAGCATGATGGCGTAGCAATGTTCCGTATGAAATCACTGTACGCTTGGCTGGAGCCCTTCCTTGGCATCTCAAGTTTACATTTACTTCAGACACTCCCTTTTCCCTGTAATCTAAGTCGGGATATTGCCGGCCGACGACCGAAGAGACTTATTCGATTGTAATCACCATTGACTTTAACTGTCACTGTCAGCATCTCGTCACATATATTTTATTTGCTCACGCTAATAGCTAATATTTATTAAGCAATTGCGATAATTGAGGTATTACGATTGAGAGATGTAATGAGTCATTAATTGGCGTTCCTATACAAATGATTACCCGGAAGCTGAAATAGTCGTCTCATAATGGAACTTGTTTAAAAATGTTCGTATATACATGTATCTGTACGATGTATTTTGAAAAAACATTTTCATATTTTGGAAGAATATCTATGTTACGTGATTGAACTTGATTTTTTCAAAGGTGAGAAACACCTTATCGTTTATATCTTATTCATTTACTCCGTTATCGTTTCATATTATCTTGGCAAGTCACGTTTGCACTACTTCAATACTGCTGTTTTAAGAAAATGTTCATGATATTATCTTTGCAAAGAAGATCGATAGAATAGTTGATTTCAATTACCTAAATTTTTTTTTTTTTTAAGTAATTGACATTTCTGTACAATTTTTGTAGTATTTTTATGTAATATTAATTTTGTAATATTACGTTACTTATTATAATATTATATTATTTATGCTTTTCTATATATACCGAAAAGCTTAAACTTAATATTTAAATTTTTGTAGATGCAGTACACTGAGAAAAAAAATTGTTAATCTCCCAAGAAATATTTAGTCCGATACGTTCAACTAAACATTTTAATTAGTTAACTAAACATTAGTTATTTCAACAATTTATTTAGTTTCTTTAATCAAGAATAAATTAATTTAATTAATGTTTAGTTAACTAACTAAAATGTCTAACAAATTTTTTTTCTCAGTGTAGTAAATTCTTTAAAAACTTTAACAAAAGACTTTAAAAGACTTTAAAAGAAACTAATAAAACGTAATAGATTTCTGTTGTTGAATTAACTAAATTAACTCTTTGGCCATGAGCGCCGACTAATTGTAAGTTGGATGCGGAGCTGTAGCACTCTGTTTAGCCGCGAAACGCAACTGAAAAACGCGAACATTCTTTCGATGAAATAAATGCAGATCAAAAACAATTTCGACATTTCTGCCTCAACGACGAAGTACGAAGGTACAAAAGAGTATAATGGTATTTTGTCACAAAAGAGCCTTTAGAGGGAAGCCACTATAGTGGCGCGCGTATAGTAGCCAGAGGATTAAGTGCGATGAGTATTCTGTATTTTTTTTCTTTCTTTATTTTATTATCGACAATGAGATTATTTTACTTTTTATTTGATCGGCGGACAGAAGCTATCCAGCGAGCAGCCTGCATTTTAGTAGAGTTAATAAATTCTTTTGAAGTCACTTATTTACATACCTGATGCAGTCCCGATATGAGAAAACAGAATGAAATATTTCGCACCGATCCGCCTCGCTGAAACGATGCGCGATAGATACCGTTGTACGCGTGTGCGATAATATCATAGCCACGTTAGTCGCGACGCGATGCAGTATCTCCATGCATGTTTACTCGTGACATTTATTTTCACAGTCGTACTTCCTACGTTACCCGCGTCAAAAGACACAGGTATTCGCGGCACGCTGCAATAATGCAGTATCAGCGTTTCGGTATACGTCGGCTCTCGAAACTCGATAACCCTTCGCGTTATAATGCTCGAAAACACATCGATGACGATATGGATCTAAACCGGATTTAACCGAATCGACACGGTTTTGCCGATGGATATAAGAGTGCTTTTTGACTATACTTATAACTGCTTTCCAAAAATAGCGAATTGATTATTTGACATTTGCATGGTATCGCCGTGCGCGCAGTTAGTATGCGAAAACGTTGCGTGAACGTTTTCCGACGTGAGAAACACTATACATGTTGAACGGGCGTTGCAAACCGAACAATACTTGTCGCAATTTTTGACTGGCTTCGTTATCATTTTCACTGGGGCGAGAATACGGTGAAAGGTGCAGCACCCTTTGTCACCTGATGAGTTTCGCGAAAAATAATACGGACTTCTCCGCGTGTATATGTATCTACGTGATACATTTACGTTCGCTTACGTGTTTACGTAACGAGAAGCATTCTCGCATTGCCGCCTAATCGTAAGAGCGTGACGGTAACCGAGCTACGTGGGGTGACCGCGTCTCTGCCTTTTTCCCTTTTCTCTTCCTGAATGGCCTCGAACATTTCTCGCATAAGTTCATCAAATTGTCGATAAATCAATATCATAGGCCGTTTTATACGCAGCACGAAATACAAAAATTGCTGACATTTTTATTTTAACGGTGAACGTTCTTTTTTTCTGAAACTTTTTATAATCGCGCGGAATGCTTGATGGATATATATACATATCCCTTTCATATGGTTAAATCGTCATGTCTCAGCATATCAAGTTCTAGTGTTGACGCAGCATCGCGCCATACATTCTGTAAACCGAAATCGAATCGGTTTCACTATACTTTTCACCGTACTCCACGATATAGACACATATCGCGCAATTAAGTATAATTGAAGAATAACGTTTGCAAATCTGACTGGTTTTAAACACAAACATTGCGAGGAAAACTAAATAAAAAAAAATTTAGAATAATAAAAAAAGAAAAACTGAGGAAGGGAAAAATTATTTGTTTAAAAACATCATTAATCGAACTAAAAAATATAATTAATATATATATATATATATATATATATATAAATGCTGGGAGATATATAATATATATATATATATATATATATATATATATATATATATACATATATAAAATTCTATATCTTTATTTATATATATATATATATATATAATTCTATATCTTTTTGAATAAATTACAAATGATTATTAAATATATAATATTGAAATACAAATTGGAAGGCCTTTGCGAAATGAAAGGAATACAAATATGTGTCAATATTTAAAGTGAACTGAAAAATTATTTCATATACTTAGTTTTGACCAAACGCGGACACGACTTGACAACGCGAATGAAGCTTCAGGCTTTAATCCGCAATATCGATTTGATAATATGCTGAAGTGCATGGGATTTAGTACCACAGATTTAATAGAGATGCGCATGTGTACATACATACATTGTAGCAGATGATTTAACGTATTCTATATACTTCATAGCTCGCACATACGTATGTATTACATACATATACCTACACACAAAGTATTTTTATCTCTGAATTCTTGGCACGCACTTTATAGTGCGAGAAAAAGTAAAATATGTGTCGTCTTTATGACGGATAGCATTATTAGTCCAGTCACTATGTACATTTAAAAAAGACATAATTCTGACCCAGGATTTTTCTTTTTGGGGGTGTTGGGGGGATCAAGAAAAGCTTAATCTCAAGTTTTCGACCTTTGTTTCCCGCTTGCTTTTTTTACGGGAGTAAAAAATGTGAAAAATGGTTTTTCCGCGATAATTCGGTTTCTAATAAAGTTACAAGGTCGAATCGGAGCTCATTTTAAAGTTTTTTTTACGCTCTACAAATTATGTCGTATGACATTTTTACGTATGATCGATTGTTTTCGAGACATCGAACGAGAAAGGGAAATAAAAAAGTATGAGAGATATTTAGTTTTTTCTTTTTACTCATTATTGTCGTCCAAAATTGCAAAAATGCTTCAAATGAAACTTGTAGAGCGTAAAAAAACCTACAATTTTTATTTGTTATTCATTTCATTTCGTTGAAAATTACGCCTTGTAGAGCGCCTCAAAGTGGAGAGTCGTCGCCATCGCGTCAGCGATAAAGTATTTCTTTCTTATAAACTTACTTCACAAATATTGTCACTTAGATATAAAACTGCACGCTTTCATGTATTCTTCAATGAAACGGTAAGTGTAATTAAGAAAACTTGACGGTTTCAAAATAGCTACAATAATTTCAGGCTTTGCAAGATTTATTTGCAACTTTGAGGCGTAGTGCGATATGGAATTTTCAACGAAATTAAAGTAATAAATAAGAACATTTTACGAATTTTATTGCTGTGCAAGTTTTATTTGAAGCGTTTATACAGATTCGTGTGCGAAAAACGATAAAATAGAAAAAAAACGAACAAAAATGCTCAATTTTTCCTTTTCTCTTTCGATATCTCGAAAACTATCGATCGTACGCCAAAATATCACTGAACGTAACTTGTAGAGCGGGAAAAATCCTATAAAAAACACCTATTATGTTACTTATTTGCGTCAATGAAGTCGGAAATCTTAGCGAAAGCGTTCGGTGCCGCGTATCGACGTAACCAACGCGCCGCTAACGCGATGACGACGACTCTCCACTTTGAGGCGCTCTACAAGGCGTAATTTTCAACGAAATAAAATAAATAACAAATAAAAATTGTAGGTTTTTTTACGCTCTACAAGTTTTATTTGAAGCATTTTTGCAAATTCGGACGACAATAATGAGTAAAAAGAAAAAACTAAATATATCTCTCTCATACTTTTTTATTTCCCTTTCTCGTTCGATGTCTCGAAAACAATCGATCATACGTAAAAATGTCATACGACATAATTTGTAGAGCGTAAAAAAAGCTTTAAAATGAGCTCCGATTCGACCTTGTAACTTTATTAGAAACCGAGTTATCGCGGAAAACCATTTTTTCACATTTTTTACTCCCGTAAAAAAAGCAAGCGGGAAACAGAGGTCGAAAACTTGAGATTAAGCTTTTCTTGAGCCCCCCAACACCCCCCAAAAGAAAAATCCTGGGTCAGAATTATGTCTTTTATAATCCGTTTTTTTGTACATAGTGACTGGACTATATGACGAATGGCGCAAACGTGTGTTCCGTAAAGCATTGACCTTGTTGGCTTGCGATCCGGTATTACGCAAATCCACCGTCTCTAAGGTTGCACAGTAAAGGCGGGCGCGCGGGGCGAAACTGAATAATGAAGACACCTTGCCACCTTCGGCAACGAATGTTTAAGCAGTTATATTGTCACGAGTCTCAAGACCGTCGTGCGCTCGCGAATTTGTTGAAATCGTATATTTCCCAGCGGGAAAATTTACGCTTCGTTGGGTACGCTCATTGAGTATTAATCGCGACTAGTCGCAGCGGATTATCGCAAGGTTACCCTATTTTCTTTCTTGCATAACATCGCAATTGTTTACGAATATATTTGACTTAAATTAATTTAAGTCATAATTCACATCAGATATTTCTCTTTCCCTTTTTTTTCGAAACTAACCTCACTGATGCTTTTATTAACGGTATCTTCTTAATATGAATCGAGAGGATGAGCTTTTTGGTCGTGTGAAGATTTATTGCTTTCTGTTGTTATTAGGTATATTATTTTATTAAAATATTGAAGAATTTTTATTTTATTGATTTTTTCTTCTATTTGTACTTTCGTTTATATTATTTAAATATATTTTGTACATTTTTATATACGCGCAACAGAAAATACTTTACTTATAATGGAAGAGTAATATTGTGTGCATATTATGTACCAAGTAATTTTTTTTCTGCGGGGAATCGAGACTCGAAAACTTTCATTTCAAATCTTTCGCTATTTCCCGGTAAACTTTTCTTTTCACAAGGATCGAGAAAATTCAATAGACGCCCGAGAGATGTTTGAGACTATTATACATTGCAAACGTTACTTCTGCCATTACGTTTACGTTACTTCGCAGCAAACGTATGGAAACTTGAGAAGCTTTCTCGAGAGAACTCGATCCTAACATCTATCGTCTCGAACCATCAAAAAAACATTTTTAAGTAATTATATTTTATATTGGCTTTACGAGTTTTCGATTTTCCTTATTTTGATAGAATTATTTCCTTACTTTGATATATTATCTTATTTATGTATATTTTACTTTGTAATTGATATGCTATAAAAAATGATCGAGATCTCTGCATAATTGCGTTATTGCACATTGCACAAAACACTCGAAAGAATTTGATCTCTAACAAAGTAATTAATAGTATATGTCCTATTGGTCTATTTACAAAATGATTTTTTTTTTTTTTGATAAATTAAAAGCAAAATTTAACACACGGATGCGAGAAGAAAGGAATTTTTTCATTCTCGCTAGAAGTGATGAGATTGTAAATAAACTCTGTTAATTGGTATAAAGACCTGGTGGCTCTATAAATATTTACGGCAGATCGAGCACGTTGCGTTTTCGTTCATCGCTTTGCTGGTCCCTTCTGCGTCACAGCTTTCAACTCTCCGAGCTTATTTATTTATTTTTGTGCAATTAAAACACAGCCGAAATGATATTCCGACACGAGAACGTGAATTAGCAATGGTATATTTCCCGGAGAATTCGTTGCCTGTTAAACTACGTGACGTGAACTTTGTGTAAACCGTTTATCTCATTACGGGAATTATGCGAAAATACCGAGAAATGCAACAAGAAAATAATCTCCTTAATTTCGAGAACTTGCGAAGAGAAATGCCGTAACATTTTATGTTACTGCAAACGCGAGTTTGTATGTTCAATAGTTTCAATAGTTTGAAGGTTATAAAAATCGAGGAATTTTTTTAGATATAATTTAACCATGCAATATGTACTATACATATAAATTAAACAATACAGAGATTTAGAATTATTCTGTTGACGATCATTTTTGGTTAATTTAAAATTATCGCAAATTAAATTAAATTTAGAAATTTATTAGGCTTCTTACGATGTACTATATTTTCAATATGACATATGGATAATTCAGGAAGTCCATTAGATGTAAATAGAAGCAAAATAGAATGCGTAGTATCATGTGAAACTTGATAGAATTACCTCAAGCATTTTGCTGCGGTTATTTATGTGATTTAAGTCGCTTCAAATTATCCATGGAAATTAACAAACGTATCCTTTTCGCGAAAGGCCCTTCGTTATTTTACGTCATATATAGCAGAATTCAATCGTTGCTATATAGACAACTTTTTGTTTATCCCGATGCAATGATAATGCATCGCGACCGCTAGAGGACGTCGAATGATAAACAGTTTCTCGTATGCAAAAAACAGCCACGAGTGCAATTAAAACAGATACCCGGGAGCTTCGCTCTATAACTTACTTGGCGCGGAGGAAACCGTGATCATGAAGGCGGTTCCTTCTGGGCGAGGCCTTGCCATTGCACCACGGTGAGGCTGACCCTTGCGAATACCCCTAACGTGGGTATATCGAGCGCACAATTTTTGATAGTCGGGATCTGCGTACGCGCTGTCCCGGATATGCAAAACCAAAAAATAAAAAGACATTTCTTCTAATTTCTGATTGTAACACATGCATTGTTCACTTTTTGCAATTAAAGAAAGATTTTTAAATGAAACATTTATCAAATAACGTTTTATGTTTTTGGAAAATTGCTGCTTTATATTTTTAGTAAACCATTATTCACACATAAATTTTGTAATAATTTTGATAAAGATTATTGTTATGTAAAAAAATAAGAATTCTATTGTAACGAGATGATTATATACTTGCTATTAAAAGAAATAAATAAAAAATTAAAATTAATTATTATAATTAACTTTATATTGTATTTTATTTTATATTGAATTAAATTTATTGTTAATATGTTACAAATTGTCGGCACAGTGATTTTACCGTCACTCAATTATTTATGATGTGTACGTCTGGTTTAAAAAACTAAAACTATATATATTTTAATGAATTACCTCATGAAATGTATGGTGTGATGATATCAGACAATGAGTTATATATACGTATACGTTTATCTTTTGACATCTCTAAATTGTTGATTCCTTGAAACACTCATTGTCTGATATCATCACACCATACATTTCATGAGGTAATTCATTAAAATATAGTTTTAGTCTTTTAAACCAGACGTACACATCATAAATAATTGAGTGACGGTAAAATTACTGTGCCGACAATTTGTAACATATTTTACGTCGATTGTCTCTAGCGAGATTTATGATAAAATTCCCCTGGCAGATACGATCGGTATAACAATGAGATGAACAGAAAGCGTGAATGCGTTACGGAAACTATTTGAATTATATGTCGAAATGACCTGCGGTTAGTTTTCTTTCGAGAGTGCAATAATACGTGTGCGTGCGTATATTGGATATTGGTTTGCTCCTGCTTTTTCCATGCCGCATATTACAAAATTTTCATGCCTGCTGAAATTGAAATGTCGGCAGTGCTCGCGCTTGTTTGTTTTATTTCACAATTTGCCAATGATAAATTTTGCCTCTAGCTTTCTCGTACTATTCATGTTTATTCATTGAAAGCTGTAGTATTACGTAAAGGTAGTATTATTTAGCAACAACACAAACGTGTATTAAATAAGGCATGTACTATATACTTACGAAAATATTGGCTATTCCACAAATAAGAAACGTACCGTACTAACTCTGGTACATGAACAGTTTTATTTGCTCTGTTTCAATTTTTCAGTATTTTACATTTGATTTAGCACTGCTCACATTGACTGATTTAGTCAGTTATAATTTTGTTACTTTAGTATTTTTACTAATTGACTAAATTCACCAAATCAATGGCAAATATATATTATCGATTATTTTCTGATTTGAATAAATATTATACCACAATGAAACTCTTCTTTTTTTCTATAATTTTCTATAATTTAGGATTATAATTCGAGAATGATGATAAAGAAACACAATTATTATATATATTAATTTTTATTGTGCAGATCTATTTTTTTCCCGCGGACAGATCCGTTGTAACCCGGCATGTATTGATTTTCGGAGCGGGTGGATGCGAAATCGTCGAGGAGAGGAACGTAGGGAAACTTCTACTATATCTCTCCGTGGTACTTCTTTTTCCTATCTTGTGTTTTCCCATCTTGCCATTATCCTTTGATCGTAACGCAAAACATATCTATAGTCGTTGATGAAATTCGTGAGGGACGTGCATTTATGTCGAATATTTATGTCAAAATATTAATTGCATAATTATAAAAGAAATGTCGTGCAAAATAAATTCAATTTAAAATTAGTATAGATTATGAATATAGCCATTGTTAATTATTATTGGCCAAATTAGCCAAATTGTAAAATTAACGAATGCAATTATTATTATAATATTACTTAATAATGAAATATCGGTATATTCATGCTCTTAGAAATATAAAAATATTGAAAAGATACACGAGGAATAATAAATAACAGTTATTTTGAAATATTTTTATATGATTGACTTTAACTATGCGTTTCAGTATGAAACAATACATAAAAGTATATATATTTTATATATATGCTTTTTGAGGCATTGTGAATAGTTATAATAATTCCTAACAATATTCAAATTGCTCAAAATGTCGATTTTAATTGTTTAAATTATAATTGTTGTGTTGAAACTGTAGATTAAGACAGATGTGTGAATCGCTGGATAAATGGACGTTTGAGAAACAATTTATCTACATTGGATTAAATCATTAATTTCATTGTTTGTGACGGTTTCATGATGCCATTTTACTTTTTATTTATCAATTTATGTGCTATACTCGAAGAATATAAGTTTTGTTTGATAAAAACATTACATAAAATAACTGATAAAAAATTTCAATTTGTTAAAATAATATAATTCACAAAACAAAGAACTGAAAATCCAATGTACCTATTTGTTTATTTTGCTATTTTTGTACTAACAAGAATTAATGGAACATTTACACGCAGCGAGTGAGTAGATTTGCGTTTTATCAACTCGACGCCGACTTTGTAACCATATCTCGTGGTTTGCATGGATTTGCGGTTTCATACTCGCGTTCACGACAGTTCTTGGTAATCCTGTAAAACTGTCGTGCAGACGCAGAATGTATGTGGTGCTTTGTTTTAATGTTCATACCGGTGCACCTGCAATAACGGAGAAAAATAAAATTAAAATTTTCCAAAAATGAATTAAACGTAAAGAAACATAGAAAAATTTGTAAATTTCTTTAAACAGCATGTGTATCATGTGTGATGTCAAAAAATTTAATTAAAAGTATTTATTATAAAACATTAAAATTTAACAAATAAGTATTATTAAGATTTAAGAGATTTTTAAAATCTTTCATTTTACAAATAAAAAAATTTAATTAAAGAAAATAAATTGATTTCTATGAAAAACAAAGAAATTGATATTCGATATCGATTTAATATGTGTGGAACATATTTTGGAACATGTTTTATAGCTTTTATAATATATATACATATATGTACAATCAATACTAACGATTGATAGAGTTGTCTTAGAAAGTTGCACGTTTATTCTTGAGTTCTTAATGATAGATTTTTTTTCTTTAAAATTATTGATAAACGTGTGAATTGGGGGGTATTTGAAGAGGATGCTGATATACAATTTTTGTTAAAAAGAAAAACGCTTAATCTCAAAAGGTCCTTGAGTATGAGCGTGCCTGAGACGGCATTTTCTCATCATCACAAACCATCTTCTTTTCGAGAATTACTGACTGTACTTAAGAAAACGAGTCGAGACAAATAGCACTGAAATGGATTAAACGGGGTCTTATTGTGTGCTAAACAAAAAACATACTTCTATACCTTAATTTATTAAATTCTTCTTTAATTCTTTTTTTTAATATGAAAAGTTTATCTTTAATAAAAATTGAGCTGTGGATTATTATTAATACAGACATTAAACAATTTTTTGCTTTATAATATTTCTTACTTAAATTAAAGAAAAGATAATTTTATTTTTTTGTGAAATATAACGCCATCTAAATAAAGAGAAAAACGTAAAAATTTTGTATTACTAAAATAATGTTGAAAAATAATATTTAACATAAATGTACATAAATAAATTTGAAATATTTATTTATATGTATGTATATAGAGACGTGTGGGATAAGCAGATGCTAAGGTGTTACGCCCTGTGTTATAGGCAACCATTCGTTCCTACAATGCGGTGTAGATAGGTTTGATTGCACTAAGGCGTTGTGCAGTGACAAAGATATGACTCAAACAGGAGGTTGACGAACTTCATTCACGCTTCCCTTTGTTGCCAGTTCTTGCTGCAACTTTGTTAACAAAGCGCTTTGTCCACGATTGCTTTAGAAGTATTTTGAAATGTTTATTCATATAATTAAACATTTACTGTGAAATTATCGTGAACCGTGATAGACGTGAGACGTGATATTTTATTGAAAAAATAAATAAATAAATTTAAATAACAATTTGTGTAAATCTGTTATAGGTAATCTTAATATATATAATTATATTATATATACTATATACTATATATTATATATATCCTATATATATATACTTATTTATTATATTATACGCTCCTACTCTTATACCCCTTTAATTCTAATTATTTTAAATATATATATGACAAAAATATGAGAAAATAAAAATCGTGGCCTCTATATGTGTGCGTAAAATTATTATTGCTATTGCATATTTTAGAAGAAACTAACTGATTTCTGCTATTATAAATAATTTTTCAATTTATCCAATGCTACAGCAGAATCAGTTTCATGGGGGTAATAGAAAAATTTTGCCAAATAAATTTAAAAAAAAAAGTCAGTTTGTTACTATAATAAATTTTCTTTTGTTACTTACCTATAGATATAGTGGCACTGCTAACTACTAGATGGTTTAGTTTTATGAAAAACTTGGCATGTATGTGTAAAAGAGCAAGTTAATTATTCAAATTCAAGACATTTAAGATCGGCATAATATTAATAGGTATTATAACCACACATATATAAATGACAAGATTTTTGACAATTTTTTTTAAACATATTACCAAACAGTATTCTTGTATATTTTATATAACATCTTTTTTTACTTTTATTTATAGAATACACTGATGGCGCAATTTGGCCACTAAAATACCTTGTACATATAATAATTGGTGAAATCATTTAGAATAGAGCAAAATTTGTTGTGTCACAGTCTCTTTTTTTCTGTTTTTAAGTAATGATTATGAGAAATTGCTAGTCATTAATTATGCGATAGCATATATACTTTCGATTTCAGGATCATTTTTTACTTTCCTGAAAACATTTTACATTTTTTTGCACTTCTTGTTTTCTATGACGCACTCACAATTCATATCACTTTTACTGCTTTTTGTGCTTTCCTGCCGTGAGTGACATTATTATAATTAATACGATTACTCAGCTATTGATGAGTAATCATGTAGCGATCACCGGGAGCAGTAGTGTTTGGTTCACTTTTTTCAGTACGCAATTACCATGTTTATGATATTTTTCATGTATATGCAAAATGACAGGATATTGTCGAAGAAAGAATTACCGTTGTCTAACATGGAATATAAATTTTTATTAAAGTCTTGGTCGCGTTGTTGTGCAGCACCTATCCGACTGTTTTGTGTCATACACGATGTTCACAACTCCGTGACATTTTTCTCTTGGATGTGTGTTTTCTTGTTCACTCTTTCATTTACTTATTCATTTCTCGCTCTTTTTTATTTTGCCAGATACTCTCACATTCTTCCTTCATTTTACTCTTTCTCTTTTGATTGACAATCACACATTTACATTTATTGATTATATCTAAGGCGCTTTTATTAATATAATTTTATTTCTTAAATTTTAGTTGTGTATATTTTGTTATTACTTTTGATAACTGTGTATATTTTTAAAATCTCGGTTTATTAAATTTTATAAAAAAATTTTTTGAGCATTTTTTGCTTTTATTGAGCAAGTATATAATTTCTTAAACTGTCTATTGAAATGCAACATAATAAAATTAATCAATTTAAGCTCTTCGGATTAATATAATTATCTGTAATGTATACCATATAATTCTATATATTCTATATAATTTAGTTTTTTTTTTAATTAGGTAGTCATAACACAAATGTTATTATTTATTGATTATATTTTATATTTTGTGGAAAATATATGTGCAGTGTGAGAAAAAAATCTTGTATCATACAATACACTCGCAGTGGTAATGTGTTTAATTTACATATTTATTATATTACAATATATATATACATATACTATACATATATGTATATATATATACATATATGTGTGTATATATTGAAATATATAATATATACATACATAGTTAAAAATAGAAGTACATTAATCAATAAATGATTTACGATTTAAATGGTTGAAGGACATTTATGTATAGCATTGTTGGACGTCTTTGATGAGTTTATCAGCATTTGAAGAGATTAATTGCAGAACTGTTGACACAAAGCATGTACCCATACTTGGGAAAATTTTAACAAGTTCATTTGCATCAAGCACAGCTTCCCACATTTTGAGTAGTATTTTAAAATGGTCCTGCGTATTCTGAAAAAGTATATTATGTTTTTTTAAACAGTCTTTTAAAAAATTATAATTTAATCAAAGTTTGGTATAAAAGTTTTTAATGCATTAGAATGCAAGAGTATATTTAATATTATTGGTGTTGTTTTATATATTATAAGAAATATTTACAAATTTGTTATAATAAGAGTGCTTATTTAAGAATTTAGACAGATAAGAATTAATTGACATATACTTACTGTACTAAAGCATTGACCTATTTGAGTTATTTCCCAAGGAGTTACGAGTTTTTGGGTACAGTTAGCAATATCTTGAAAACCTTTTCCCAGAAGGCTTGTCAGATTATTTACTGTATCGGACAATTTTTGAATGTCTGTACTGTAAGTTTGTGTTTCATTTGAAATGCATGTTTTGAAAACCGCTATTAAATTATTGCTCATTTGTTGTGCGTCGCTATATAATTTCTTGCATCCTGTAGAATTCTGAAGTTGAGATTTGGATGATTCAAGTTTATTTTGTATCTGTCAATATAAATTTTTAAAAATTAGCAGCATGTAACTTTGAAGCATTGTCATTAAAATTTTCTTCATAAAAATCAATTTTTTTTAAGATACTGTGAGGCTCAATGCTATTGCATTCTAAAATAAACTAAAGCATAGAATTTTATTCAAAATACCATCAGTAATTGAATAGATATTTAATACCTACTTCTTGTGAAGGAGATATAACATTTTCTTGTTTTTTTTTAATTATAAACTTTGTTTTAAATTATATGACATTGTGAGATTATGAAAGTGGACATCTAATTATTCTTTGCATTTTTACTGTAATTTTGTGAATGCTACTTATCTGTAATATCTATGTTTATCAACATTGATATACGATTGACTTTTTCTATTTATTTTTGCTTTTATTTTTAATGATATAGATCAACCATTTGAAATCAACGTGTGTATTAAATATAAATATAGAGGTTTAAAAATATAATTGGATGTATCGTTGAATAAAAAAATGGGTTAAATATATAAAAACTTTTACGAATATAATTTAATAAAATATCTGATATAAAATATAAAATGTAATATTTTTGCTCCGCAATGTAAATTAAAGTTAAAACTGTTTATTTCTTAATGTGGAATAATACAGAAATATATATAACTTTTTTATACGACTTCATATTTATGTTTTACATTTTGATAGCCAAATTTAAATTAAATCTTACGTCAGAAATTAATCCCTTCCCACGATTTTCGACTTCTTGTTCCGCATTATTTACATTTCCACGCGCATCTGTAACTCCGCTTTTCACACCACCCAATATGGAATCTAGCCCCGATGTATCAAAAATTCCAGCTTCTGCTGTTTGAAAAACCTAGAATTAAATAAATAATTTGATTAATATTATATCAATATGTGACATATAGACATATGTGTATAATTATTTCAAATAGTGCAGAGAGAGGAGGAGCAGGAGGAGGAGAGAGAGAACAGAGAGAGAGAGAGAGAATATCACAATTTATAAGTTATAAAATAAATATTAAGGAGGCTGGTGTTACCGTCACACATTGCGTGGCAGGTGGTGAGAAGATGCTATATGATGGAACATTAATCTCAAAAAAATTTAAAGTTGAGCATAGGGCTAGTTTTGGAGATACGGGAGGGTTAAAGTGGCCAAGTTCCCAATATTGTTCAAGTACAATAGACACATAAAGGAAGTTAATCTTCCATTCGAAACATTTTTTTGTATCTCTATCTGTTTTTCAGAAATTCAGCAAAAACTTCTTTTGGGGATAATTTTACCAATTTAAAAAAGTAAGCAACAGGGGTGAAAGAGGTGAATTTTTAATACAGTGGTCAGAGAATTATTTGGACTAATTTTATTTAAAATACCATTATTATCAAAAAAAGTTTTAACTTTCTTTTTGTCTATTGTACCTACTTGGACAATATTGGGAATTTGGCCATTGTGACCCGTGTATCTTCAAAACTAGCCCTATACTCAACTTTAAATTTTTTTGAGATTAATGTTTCACCATATATAGCATCATTTGGCATACAATTTGATTCAAACTTCGAGGGCCACCAAAATAGGCTAAAAACGTGTGATTTTAGGGTCACTCAAAATTAATACTTATCGTATTGATTTGAGCAATCAATCTCCTTAAATAAAACTTTTTAAAATTTTTAATAAATATTAAATTTTTATAATCCAAACAACTGTTTTAGATAAGAAATCGAGAAACTTACGCAAACAGCTACGATGATGCAACTTATGATAGCAATTTTTGTCATTGTTCTAACTTGCATGGGGCATATTACTTATTTTTGCGACTTCTAGAATAATACTCCTATTTTTGAAGTAAAATTTGCGTTTATATAAGATATTCGCTTCCAACTTTTAGGTATCGTGGTGATATGCAAATTAACTTGTCAAGCTGTCAATACTTACATTAATATGTAATAGCTTACATTAATATGTATATAGATACTCTAATTAGCTTAAGTAAGAAAATTGTAATGACGAACAAAATACATTACTCAAAAGAGAATTTTAGATAATTTTTTTATGATATAACATTATGATATGTATCCATGTTTAATCTAATTTGATTATAATAATTTTAGATACCTCTCATATATGAATATGTAACTTATAGAACTTTTAAAACAGTCTATTTTGTTGTGTAATAATGGGACACATGAATTTTGAGAGAAAATTTTGTAATGGTAATTTCTCACAAATAATGTCATACGTTTAATAATATTTTATTAAATAAATATTATTTATAATTTTTTATTATTATTTGCAATACAGCTATTGTAAGCTGTAAAAAGCTACTGTTGTGAAGGTTGATTAGAAGTGAAATAGTGGAAAGAGAAATCATATTAGAATAAATCTAATAATTATTATATAAAAACATTGATAAAGGAATTCTAAGTATTTCAAAAAATTGACTACAAGTTTTGTTTAAAAATTCAATGCAAGTTGAAATTTTTTTGAGGAATTATTTTTTATGTAAGTACCAAAATTATTGATATGTTAATTGCTCCTAAATTTTTTTGGTTTCATCAAAAACGGTACTAAAACAAGATTTTTGAAAGTATGATATATATTGTATTATTGGTCAGCATTATGTATATAGACCTTTTAATGTCTATAATTATACATAGACATTTATATATGTCTTTATCACTGTATTGTACCTAAGACACGTAAGTTTTTTTGTAAACGTGGATCCATGTGCATTGCTAAGAAGTATGCAATAGCGCAGAACCGCGTCATGCGCATTGAACATGTTAATCTTTTTTCTCAGTGACACATTTCCGTAAATTCAAACAATTTGTGTAATAAATGTAATAAGCCAAACATTGAAATGTTTATAATTTTATACAATAATCTTCAATTAATGTCATCAATAGAAGAAATTGCAGTATAATGTAAATGACTCGGCAGTCTCTGGTGCAGTTATTGTTCGAAATTTGCATAAAGTATATTTTACAATTTGCATGAATTTGCAACTCTTCTAGTGTATAACCATTCTTGATGACGTTATAAAATTCTTTCATGCATGGAGTATATACGTTGCTCTGTTTTAACCTTTCCAACGACTAAGTTATAATTGGTTGTGTGTAAATTATTTTGTAATATCGATAGAAATGGCAATTTTAGCTTAAAGTATTCTTACAACATATCTTACATTACTATCGATATTTATGTTTGAATGTATATACAAATTACAAATACATGCTATTTATCAATATCTTTTCCTTGACAAATCACTGACAATGAGTACTATTTTGTTTTACTACATATATATCTAATATTAAAATCAAATATGTCATTGACTCGTGAAAATGTCAACAAATTAATAAACAGTTATACGAGTCAGGTGCAGTACGTGGTGCACAAGTAAAGAAAAACGAATTACAATGTATATAATATACATTATATACATCTATTTCAACTTGATAAACTGCGAGCCGATTATTTGTTGGACTTGAAACACAGCTATCGTTGGAACATTAATACCCTTTCCTCCCTAGGGAATTAAATTGACGCAATTCACGGAATAAGGAATAAGGTTCTAGGTTTGAATTCTGGCTGAGGTAATATTTTTTCGCAATAAATTTTTTACAGTTTTTTAAAATAATTATATCGCGTCGATTTAATTCCAGGGAGGAAATGGTATTAATGTTTCAACGATAGCTGTGTTTCAAGTCCAACAAATAATCGGCGCGCAGTTTATCAAGTTGGATAGATGTATATGTAATATTAGTATATTATATACATTGTAATTCGTTACTTCTGTAACTATTAATTTTTTTACTTGAGCACTACTTATTACCGCGCCTGATTTGTATAGCTGTTTATTAATTTGTTAATATTAAAATCTATACTCATTCTTTTAATATCTTATTCTTTTATTCTTCATTTTATTATTCTGTCTTTTTCTTATATTCTATTGCTTTTTTTGCCACTTGCCAGTCAAATCAATTATCTCTATTTATTAACCTCACATTTTCAGATAGTGTTGAGAATACAATTTCCGTACTTTATATGTTCGCGATCAAATCACCATTATATGTATATTCACAGTTTTGTTTACGGACCAATCACGTTGGAGCGCCCGAAGCGCTATCGTATCTACTATCTAGTTACTTTTATTCATTGCCTACGGGTGTGTTCTCTTCGCGCCTTTTTTTTTCACAGTTATCACACTTTACTTTTGTCTCTCGTTCAAGTAATAAATATTACCTGCTGTGTATATTCCTGTGTGTTTCAATACGCCCTGCTAACAGGTTATGGGCCCAGAAAATACGCGAAGAATAATCCCGTTGAGTCTATCGAACAGATAAGGCGTAAAAACGATACGAGAGCGTCGATCGTACTACGAGCGTCGGATACTGAGAATCGCTTCACGCTACCGACGAGGGATCGCACATCACGCGGAACTCGAAGCACGGTACAGTTGAATTGAAGTCGGAATTGAGTTAGACGCAAAATCACAAGCAAGAGGCAGCACACACGTACGTAACCTCCTTGTTGTTGCACGCGGGAATTAAACTAACCTATTTCAGAAAGAGAAATGGCTCACACAAATATTGTGAATTCCACACGCATTGAGACACTAAACAGAGACAATTATGATACGTGGCGCATCCAAATAGAAGCACTATTAATAAAGAACGATTTATGGGATTACGTGTGCGGTAACAACGTAAAACCCGAACTCGTCGGTGAAGGCGCAGCACTCGCCCGAGCGCAAGATGCACGTAATGCCTGGATTTCGCAGGATCGGAAGGCGAGATCTGATCTTATTCTCTCTATCTCCCCATCGGAACTCAAGCAAATTCGCGGATGCGAGACATCGAGGGACATTTGGTTAAAGCTAGAAGCCACCTACGCATCAAAGGGACCGGCACGTAAGGCAACTTTATTAAAGCAATTAGTGCAACACAAGCTATCAGACGATGGCGATGTACGTGAGCATCTCTCAAAATTTTTCGATACGGTCGACAAGCTTAACGCGATGGACGTAGAAATGAACGGAGATCTCCTTACCATTATGCTGCTTTATAGTCTGCCAGATTGTTTTGAAAACTTTCGGTGCGCTATTGAGACGCGCGATACGCTACCCGATGCAGAGTCTCTCAAGATCAAGATCATCGAGGAGAATGATGCTAGAATCCGAAGATCGGACCATAACGAATCCAAAGCGATGTTTGCCAAGCAAAATCCCAAAGGATCGCGGAATAATTCAAACAATGATCCAGGTAAGGCAAAAACGTTTAAGAAGCCAAAATATAAGTGCAATTTTTGCAGAAAACAAGGGCATAAAGAATCCGAATGTTACTCCAAGAAGAAGAAGCAGGATGAAGCAAAGGCTGAAGCGAAGGCTGAAGTCAAGGCCGAAGCAAAGGCTAACTGCACTGAACTTAGTTTCTTTACCAACAAGGATAGCTGTTCAAAAATTATGCCCGAGGATCAAGATTGGTGTCTCGACAGTGGTTGTACCTCCCACTTGTGCAACGATAGAGACTCGTTTCTGCGTTTCCAAAATACGGACAGTAAAATAAAATTGGCGAATGCATCTACCGCCGAGGTAAAAGCAAGAGGAGATGTCGAACTGACAGCATGCCACGAGAAGATTAATAAGTCCATAAACTTAGAAAATACTTTATACGTTCCTGAGCTGAGAACAAACCTGATGTCTGTTGCAAAGATAGTGGACAAGGGCCATGAAGTCGTCTTTAAGAAAACTCACGCTGTTATTCAAGACATTCAGGGGAATGCCCAGATGATTGCCAAACGACGAGGAGATTTATTCTACTTGAGCTCCTCCCATCAAGAGGCCAATGCCGCAGTCAATATCAAATCAAACGAAGACGAACTGTGGCATAGACGCTTTGGTCATCTCAACTACGGAGACTTGAGAGCGATGAATAAGAACTGCAACGTCATCGGCATGGACTTCAAGGAAACCAACCAAATCCGTAATTGCAAGGTATGCCTCGCCGCAAAATTGCCACGTCAACCCTTTCCTACGAGAGTCGATAAATCGTCCGAAAAGCTACAAATCGTTTACACGGACGTTTGCGGCCCTATGAGGACTGTATCTAACGGAGGAGCACGATATTTCATGACCGTGATCGACGATTATAGTCGATGGTGCGAAGTATTCTTTTTGAAATCCAAGGACGAAGCACCCTCCAAAATAATAGAGTATGTGCGATTTGCCGAGAGGCAGACTGGCTTGAAGGTTAAAGCCATTCAATCTGATAATGGTACCGAGTATTGCAATAGGACTTTGGATTCATTTTTCAAGACGGAAGGTATCCAGCGCAGGCTCTCCACCGCTTACACTCCACAACAGAATGGCGTCGCTGAACGCAAGAATAGAACACTGGTCGAATCAGCAAGATGCATGCTCACTCAAGCTAACCTCCCGCACAGCTTCTGGGCTGAAGCCATCGCAACGGCGAATTACATTCGCAACAGATGCATCTCTAAAAGTTTGGTTCAGGGCACTCCGTATGAGGCATGGACCAGTAAGAAGCCGAATGTCGAACACCTTCGTATTTTCGGTTCCAAAGTTTTTGTTACAGATAACGTGCCCAACAAAGGAAAGTTCCAGCTCAGAGCGACGGAGGGCATATTCGTGGGCTATTCTAACGAATCTAAGGCCTATCGCGTTTGGATCCCGAGCTTAAAGAAAATTCGCATTTCAAGGGACATCAAATTCTTTGACGAACAATCCTCAGAGAATGAGCGCGAGGACACCACTAACCACGACAAGACGGCCTGCAGCGATGCGACACCGAACGTTGACCATCCCACTACAACGGAGATCGCCATCAACCCAGGAACAGGGGAAGACATTGAACACGCCGCTATAGATGAACCTGACGCTTCCGTGCACGATCAACCTATCAGGCAGGATGACGATGCAGATGTAGAGCAAACAACGCACGAGAAACGGGGGCCAGGAAGACCCCGATTGATACGCACCGGTAATCGAGGACGTCCAAGCAAACAGTACAATATGGTACGTACTGACGCAAATCAAGGTTCGTCGAGTGGAGAGGCGCATCAAAACGAGGATCCCACCTCATCTGTCGCAAGCGATTCCGACGAGGACGGTTGGTACGACGCTTTCTCTGGTATGTGCATGGCTGAGATTCTGTTTTCGCAAGCTATAGCCGGCGACGATGCTGAAGAATGGAAGGACGCCATTTATGAAGAGATGAAGTGTTTGGTCGACAACGACACGTGGGATATCGTCGAGATGCCCGCAGACGCGAAAATCATCGGATCGAGGTTCGTTCTTCGCAACAAGCTTGGCGCAGACGGACTGCTAGAGCGTCGCAAGGCTAGATTGGTTGCAAAGGGATTTTCACAACGTCCCGGAGTTGACTTCCGCGAAACGTTTGCCCCGGTCGCACGACTTTCATCACTTAGACTTCTGGTCGCTCTTTCTGCTACATCTGATTTAAAAATCACGCAACTTGATGTGAAAACGGCCTACTTAAATAGTAACATAGACACGGAGATCTACATTTCGAAGCCTGAGCTGCTCGAAGAAATGCTTAGAAGAATAATTCATCAGGAATCTGGTACCGAATTAGCATCTAAAGCCAAGAAGATGCTATCCCAATTGATTAACGGTAACCGGGTTTGTCGACTCAACAAAGCCCTCTACGGCCTTAAACAAGCTGGACGTCAGTGGTACGAGACACTTAAGGATGTCCTTCAACTACTTGGTCTTCTTCCAATCAAGTCGGATCCATGCGTATTTGTTGACAAGAATGGCGATCAAACCTTTGTTTTAATATACGTGGATGACATCATCATCGCATCCAAGGATTCAGGGAGAGCAGATCAAATTAAGAGAGGACTGTCGCAGCGATTCAAAATTAAGGATCTTGGTGAAGCCAAATACTGCTTGGGGATCGAGATTCGTCAAGAAGAGAAGCAAATCCGTCTATCTCAGGCCGGCTACATCCGTGAAATCCTGAATAGATTTGGCATGATCGACTGCAAGCCTTCTAGGACGCCTTTGGTTGTTGGGTCAAGGCTATTGAAGGAAGACGCTACCGAAAATAGAGATAACATACCCTACAAGGAACTCACTGGCGCCCTTATGTATGTCGCAATGGGAACACGTCCAGACATTGCACACGCCGTGAGCGTTCTTTGCCAGTTCAACGATTGTTATAACGAGTCACACTGGTCAGCTGCAAAGCGCGTGTTGAGATATTTAAAGGGTACCATAAATTATGGTCTCAATTACACAAGAGTCAACGAAGGATTAGTTGGCTATGTCGACGCCGATTGGGGAAATTGCAGAATTGACAGGAAGTCATACACCGGCATGGCATTCGTTCTTGCTGGTGCCGCAATCTCATGGGGATCAAGGAAACAGCGCACGGTCGCGTTGTCATCCACGGAGGCAGAGTATCTGGGACTCACCGATGCGGCCAAAGAAGCGGTTTACCTCGTCCAGTTTTTGAAGGAACTGGGCCTTGGAAATCTAGCCACTGTTACCCTTTACAACGACAATATGGGCGCTGCCCATTTGGCTAAAAATCCTATTCATCACGCCAGGTCAAAACATATTGACATTCGTTGTCATTTCATTCGTGAAGCCTTGTCCGGAGGGACGATTCAACTAAGATACCTTCCTACTGAGGAAATGGCAGCGGATATGCTTACAAAGGCACTTTCATCACCTAAACACGAGAACTGCTGCGAAACTATGGGGATTGGTCCTACTGAAAATCCAGCCATGTAATCACGAAATTGAGGGAGAGTGTTGAGAATACAATTTCCGTACTTTATATGTTCGCGATCAAATCACCATTATATGTATATTCACAGTTTTGTTTACGGACCAATCACGTTGGAGCGCCCGAAGCGCTATCGTATCTACTATCTAGTTACTTTTATTCATTGCCTACGGGTGTGTTCTCTTCGCGCCTTTTTTTTTCACAGTTATCACACTTTACTTTTGTCTCTCGTTCAAGTAATAAATATTACCTGCTGTGTATATTCCTGTGTGTTTCAATACGCCCTGCTAACAGATAGTAAAATTTGCCTTTAATTATAGTTCTTAAATATTATAAGGCGTTCTTCATATTTTCTGTGGTATTCCATAATATTGAGTAATGTGGGAATTATAAATTATTTATTGAATAAATTTTATTTCTATATATTGATAATTAAATATGCGAGAATGATAGGCAGCGATTACATATATAGTAATGATAAGGTAGCAGCAAAAATATTCTTGAAATATTGCAATTTTGCGATGTTCGCCATTAATGCAGCTATTATAGATGTATGCAGTGGTTTATTTTATTTCAAAAGTCTTTCGTTAAAAATGTTATTATGAAATATTTATTAATAACTGAATTTGTGTATGACAACTTTTTAAATGTATGAGAATATATTAAAATTAAATTATCTTAAAAAATAAATGGTAATTCTGCGTTAGACTACGTTAGATTTAGTCGATTTAAATGAAAATTATTCATTTATTCTGAAGGCATTGTTTATTATAGCTGGTCAAAGTTTCGGAGATTTATCGTTTGGTCATGGTATGTTTGATGGTGCATTTTTCCAATTTTCATTTCTTGCTCTTTTTTTATTCTGCCAGATACTCTCACATTCTCCCTTTATTTTACTCTTTCTCTTTTGTTTGTCAATCACACATTTACATTTACTGATTATATCTAAGGCGTTTTATTAATATAATTTTATTTCTTAAATTAGTTGTGTATATTTTGTTATTACTTTTGATAACTGTGTATATTTTTAAAATTTCGTTTTATTAAGATTTGTAAAAACATTCTTTGAGCAAAGTTTTGCTTTTATTGAGCAAGTATACATATAATTTCTTAAACAATCTATTGAAATGCAACATGATAAAATTAATCAATTTAAGCTTTTCAGATTTATATAATTATCTATTATATAATTTAGTTTTTTAATTAGGTAGTTATAACACAAATGTTATTATTTATTGATTATATTTTATATTTTGTGGAAAATATATGTGCAGTGTGAGAAAAGGCTCTTGTATCATACAATACACTCGCAGTGATAATATGTATGATTCATATATTTATTACATTACAATATATACATACATACATGTATACATATATTGTAATATATATACATACATAGTTAAAAATAGAAGTACATTAATCAATAAATGGTTTACGAATTAAATGGTTGAAGAACATTTGTGAAGCATTGTTCCACGTCTTTGACGAGTTTAGCAGCATTTGAAGGGACTGATTGGATAACTGCTTTCTGAAAGCAATATCCCACAGTTGGGAAAAATAGAACAAGTTTATCTGCAGCAAACATTACTTCCTCAATTATGACAGGTATTTTAGTAAGGTCTTGCGGAATCTGAAAAAGTATATTAGGTTTTTTTAAACAGTCTTTTAAAAAATTGTAATTTAATCAAAGTTTGGTATAAAAGTTTTCAATGCATTAAAATGCAAGAGCATTTTAATATTATTGGTGTTGTTTTATATATTATAAGAAATATTTACAAATTTGTTTTTAAGAGTGCTTATTTAAGAATTAAGACAGATAAGAATTAATTGACATATACTTACTGTACTGAAGCATTGAGCTATTTGAGTTATTTCCCAAGGAGTTACGAGTTTTTGGAAACAGCTTACACCATCTTGAAAACTTTTTTCTAGAACGCCTGTCAGATTATTTACTGCATTGGACAATTTTTGAATGTCTGTACTGTCAGCTTGTATTTCAGTTGAAATACAGGTTTTGGAAACCGCTATTAAATTATTGATCATTTGTTGTGCATCGCTGTATACGTTAGTGCATCCTGTAGAAGTCTGAAGTTGAGATTTGGATGATTCAAGTTTATTTTGTATCTGTCAATATAAATTTTTAAAAATTAGCAGCATGTAACTTTGAAGCATTGTCATTAAAATTTTCTTCATAAAAATCAATTTTTTTTAAGATACTGTGAGGCTCAATGCTATTGCATTCTAAAATAAATAAACTAAAGCATAGAATTTTATTCAAAATACCAGTAATTGAATAGATATTTAATACCTACTTTTGTGAAGGAGATTAACATTTTCCTGTTTTTTTTATTATAAACTTTGTTATAAATCATATGACATTGTGAGATTATGAAAGTGGACATCTAATTATTCTTTGTATTTTTACTGTAATTTTGTGAATGCTACTTATCTGTAATATCTATGTTTATCAACATTGATATACGATTGAATTTTTTTATTTATTTTTGCTTTTATTTTTAATGATATAGATCAACCATTTGAAATCAACGTGTGTATTAAATATAAATATAGAGGTTTAAAAATATAATTGGATGTATCGTTGACTAAAAAATTGGGTTAAATATATAAAAACTTTTACGAATATAATTTAATAAAATATCTGATATAAAATATAAAATGTAATATTTTTGCTCCGCAATGTAAATTAAAGTTAAAACTGTTTATTTCTGAAAATGTGGAATAATATAGAAATATATATAACTTTTTTATACGACTTTATATTTATGTTTTACATTTTGATAGCCAAATTTAAATTAAATCTTACGTCAGAAATTAATCCCTTTCCACGATTTTCGACCTCTTGTTCCGCCTTTCTTACATTTCCAAGTGCATCTGTAACTCTGTTTTTCACACCACCCAATATGGAATCTAGCCCCGATGTACCCTTTTACGAATATAATTTAATAAAATATCTGATATATAAAATGTAATATTTTTGCTCCGCAATGTAAATTAAAGTTAAAACTGTTTATTTCTGAATATGGAATAATATAGAAATATGTATAACTTATTTATACGACTTCATATTTATATATGTTTTACATTTTGATAGCCAAATTTAAGTTAAATCTTACGTCAGAAATTAATCCCTTTCCACGATTTTCGACCTCTTGTTCCGCCTTTTTTACATTTCCAAGTGCATCTGTAACTCCGCTTTTCACACCACCCAACATGGAATCTAGCCCCGATATACCCTTTTGCGAATATAATTTAATAAAATATCTGATATATAAAATGTAACATTTTTTCTCCACAATGTAAATTAAAGTTAAAACTGTTTATTTCTGAATATGGAATAATACAGAAATATATATAACTTATTTATACGACTTCATATTTATGTTTTACATTTTGATAGCCAAATTTAAATTAAATCTTACGTCAGAAATTAATTTCTTTCCACGATTTTCGACTTCTTGTTCCGCCTTTTTTACATTTCCAAGCGCATCTGTAACTCCGCTTTTTACACCACCCAATATGGAATCTAGCCCTGATGTATCAAAAATTCCAGCTCTTGCTGTTTGAAAAACCTAGAATTAAATAAATAATTTGATCAATGTTATATCAATATGTGACATATAGACATATATGTATAATTATTTCAAATAGTGCAGAGAGAGGGGGAGGAGAGAGAGAGAGAGAGAGAATATCACAATTAATAAGTTATAAAATAAATATTAAGGAGGCTGGTTGCCGTCACACATTGCGGGGCAGGTGGTGAGAAGGTGCTATATGATGGAACATTAATCTCAAAAAAGTTTAAAGTTGAGCATAGGGCTAGTTTTGGAGATACGGGAGGGTCAAAGTGGCCAAGTTCCCAATATTGTTCAAGTACAATAGATACATATAAAGGAAGTTAAAACTTCTTTGAGATAATATAGTGGTATTTTGAATAGAATTAGTCCGAATGGTTCTCTGACCACTGTACTAAAAATCTACCTCTTCCATCCCTGTTGCTTAACTTTTTAAAGGAGTGAAACTACCCTCAAAAAAAGTTTTTGTTGAATTTCTGGAATACGGATAAAGATACGAAAAAAATGTTTACAATAGAAGTTGTTTGTCTAGGAATTCTGCATAAATAGGTTTGTTTTATTTTTTTGTAGGACTTATTCTTTGACCGGAAACTGTACCTAAAGAAAGATAATTTTTGAAAATAAAGGGAATTTTCTCGGAACCATCATCACAAAAATATATAAGTGTCAATATTTTAAGATATAATTGTAGAAGGATTTTAGTTATTTTAAGTATTGCGTTATCTTAAATATTTTGATATAAGATGCTTTAAATATCATATGCGATGTAATCACACTTCGCAATATTTAAGACAACTAAAATCTTTTTACAATTATTGTATATCTTAAAATATCGACACTTATTTTTGTAATAATAGTTCCTTATATATATAAGAGAGTATTCCTTTTATTTTCAAAAATTTTCTTTTTTCTGGCACAGTTTCCGGTTAAAGAGTGTACAAAAAAATAAAACATACTTTTTTTGTGCAGAATTCTTAGACAAACAACTTCCATTCGAAACATTTTTTTGTATCTCTATCCGTTTTTCAGAAATTCAGCAAAAATTTCTTTTGGAGGTAGTTTTACCAATTTAAAAAAGTAAGCAACAGGGGTAAAAGTGGTAAATTTTTAATACAGTGGTCAGAGAACTATTCGGACTAATTTTATTCAAAACACCACTATTATCAAAAAAGTTTTAACTTTTCTTTGTGTCTATTGTATTTGGACAATATTGGGAATTTGGCCACTTTGACCCTGTGTACCTTCAAAACTAGCTCTATACTTAACTTTAAATTTTTTTCGGATTAATGTCCCATCATATAGCATCGTTTGGCACACAGTTTGATTCAAATTTCGAGGCCCACCAAAATAGGCTAAAAACGTGCCATGCGACTTTAGGGTCACTCAAGAACTAATTCTTATCATATTGATTTGAGCAATCAATCTCCTTAAATAAAACTTTTTAAAATTTTTGATAAATATTAAATGTTTATAATCCAAACAACTGTTTTAGATAAAAAATCAAGAAACTTACGCAAACAGCTACGATGATGCAACTTATGATAGCAATTTTTGTCATTGTTCTAACTTGGCGTATTACTTATTCTTGCGACTTCTAGAATAATACTCCTATTTTTGAAGTAAAATTTGCGTTTATATAAGATATTCGCTTCCAACTTCTAGGTATCGTGGTGATATGCAAATTAACTTGTCAAGCTGTCAATATTTACATTAATATGTAATTACTCTAATTAGCTTAAGTAAAAAATAGTAGTGACGAACAAAATACATTACTCAAAAGAGAATTTTAGTTAATTTTTTATGATACATTATGATATATATTCATGTTTAATCTAATTTGATTATAATAATTTTAGATACCTCGCATATATGAATATGTAATTAACTTATAGAACTATTAAAACAGTCTATTTTGTTGTGTAATAATGGGACACATGAATTTTGAGAGAAAATTTTGTAATGGTAATTTCTCACAAATAATGTCATACGTTTAATAATATTTTATTAAATAAATATTATTTATAATTTTTTTTTATTATATGTGCAATACAGCTATTGTAAGCTGTAAAAAGCTACTGTTGTGAAGGTTGATTAGAAGTGAAATAGTGGAAAGAGAAATTATATTAGAATAAATATAATAATTATTATATAAAAACATTGATAAAGGAATTCTAAGTATTTCAAAAAATTGACTACAAGTTTTGTTTAAAAATTCAATGCAAGTTGAAATTTTTTTGAGGAATTATTTTTTGTGTAAGTACCAAAATTATTGATATGTTAATTGCTCCTAAATTCTTTTGGTTTTATCAAAAACGGTACTAAAACAAGATTTTTGAAAGTATGATATATATTGTATTATTGGTCAGCATTATTTAATGTCTATAATTATACATAGACATTTATATATGTCTTTATCACTATATTGTACCTAAGACACGTAATTTTTTTTGTAGACGTGGATCTATGTGCATTGCTAAGAAGTATGCAATGGTGCGGAACCGCGTCATGCCCATTGAACATGTTAATTTTTTTTTCAGTGACACATTTCTGTAAATTTAAACAATTTGTGTAATAAATGTAATAAGTCAAACATTGAAATGTTTATAATTTTATACAATAATCTTCAATTAATATCATTAATAGAAGAAATTGCAGTATAATGTAAATGACTCAGCAGTCTCTGGTGCAGTTATTGTTCGAAATTTGCATGAAGTATATTTTAAAATTTGCATGAATTTGCAACTCTTCTAGTGTATAACCATTCTTGATGACGTTATAAAATTCTTTCATGCATGGAGTATATACGTTGCTCTGTTTTAACCTTTGCAACGACAAAGTTATAATTGGTTGTGTGTAAATTATTTTATAATATCGCGCAGTTTATCAAGTTGGAATAGATATGTATATGTATATCAGTATATTATATACATTTCCTGCGTTCGGTTGTGGCGCTCACGCGCTGTAAGCATCATTCTATCTTCGTTGCACATCGAATATCAAACGAAGATAGAGCGATGCTTACAGCGCGTGAGCGTCCAAACCGAACGCAGCCATTGTAATGTGTTACTTCTGTAACTATTAATTTCTTCACTTGAGCACCACGTATTACCGCGCCTGACTCGTATAGCTGTTTACTAATTTGTTAATATTAAAATTTATACTTATTCTTTTAATCTTATTTTTTTATATTTTATTTTATTATTCTGCTGTATTTCTCTTACATTCTATTGCTTTTTTTGCTACTTGCCAGTCAAATCAATTATCTCTATTTATTAACCTCACATTCTCATATAGTAAAATTTGCCTTTAATTATAGTTCTTAAATATTATAAGGCGTTCTTCATATTTTCTGTAGTATTCCATAATATTGAGTAATATGGGAATTATAAATTATTTATTGAATAAGTTTTATTTCCATATATATTGATAATTAAATATGCGAGAATGATAGGCAGCGATTACATATAGTAATGATAAGGTATATAGCAAAAATATTCTTTAAATATTGCAATATTGCGATGTTCGCCATTAATGCAGCTATTATAGGTGTATGCAGTGGTTTATTTTATTTCAAAAGTCTTTCGTTAAAAATGTTATTATGACATATTTATTAATAACTGAATTTGTGTATGACAACTTTCGAAATGTATGAGAATATTTATATTAAAATTAAATTATCTTAAAATAAATGATAATTCTGCGTGAGACTACGTTAGATTTGGTCGATTTAAATGAAAATTATTCATTTATCCTGAAGGCATCATTTATTAGCTGGTCAAAGTTTCGGAGATTTGTCGTTTGGTCGTGGTATGTTTGATTGTGCATTTTTCCAATTTTTGTACACATAAGTATACTGTTAATGAATTGCAAAAATTTTACGTCGAAGTTAGTAACTTTGCGATGCAACTTCTCGCGTTAACATTCTACAATAAATCATAGATTTTTTTCTATAATTAATATATTTAATATCTCCTTCAGCTTTTTTTTTTCTCAGTTACAACATTAATTTTATTTAATAATCAATTAAGGCAACTTTTTCCTTAAAAAAAAGTTTCTTAAAGAATAGGAAATACATTTATTATTGTTCTATATGAATATACATTGATATTTTTAATTTATTGATTAAATCTATTTATGATTTTATATATATATATACCTGATATAATTCAGGTGGAAAATTCATGCTTCGAATGGAATTTTATGACGAATGAAGTTACGAATTCTGATACATTTAATTAATTGACCATCAGAACTGCATTGGAATCGAAAACAAAACGTATTATTGAGATCAGTGTGTCCCGTCGGTGAAAATGCGAGCACGTTGATTATACCGTTAGAACCAGCCTCACGGGACGCGTGCATGTGTATGATGCATGTGTATGCACGCATACGCACGTGCTCGCGCTCGTACGTACAAATTCACCCCTATAAAATATTCCCATAGGAGAGGCGCACGGGGTGTCGTGGGAACGGTCTCGCTCGATATAAAGTGCCGCGGCACATTTTTATGGGGCACGTATACGTTCAAGTAGCTCGGGGATTCCTTTGTAACGAATCGGCGACTAGTCTTCTCGCCTGGGAGTCGCGCACCGAGTCAATTCAATGAGAATATATTTTTTTTCCCTCCTTCGAATGTGAGTATCACGGCAGACACACAATTCCAGTTTTCTACGGAGTACGTTACGCGTATGTTGGCCAGATAATGAGATAATTATCAAATTTCATAACACACAATGCGTATATTATATAGAATAAATCAAAATCGTCTGCCTCTTTTTCACAAAACGATAAATTACTGTTATTATTGCCAGTACATTAAGTATAGCGATATCAAAACTATTATTTGTTATATAGAGCATTGTGTCTCATCAAGGGATAATTAATTTCAGACTTTGGACACATTTGGACGTCACAAAAGTGTTCTCTAATTGATTCTTTTTCTGGCAATGAGTTGAGTGAAATATATAACCATAAATTTTCTTACGTTAATTAACATTTATGTACCTATTACGAACCTATTATTTTTGTATACGTTAGTAATATTAAAAATTTTTATATTATGTGTTATACATTAATTTATAGATTATTAATTATAGTGTTAGATTTATTTACTTTATTCTCATTTAAATAATAACTCATTGGTTACTGCAACAATAGATTTAATTTTTTAGTGCTCGTGTGCTCAATGATAAAATTAGCAAATTACACATATAACTTATAACTTATATTTATATCTAAGTAAATAAATTTAGATGTTTTTTTATTTGCTACAAACATTTCTTTGGGAGAAATTTTGAATGTATTAGGTTTTTAGCGAAGTATTATAATTAAATGTCATCTTTGTCCCAGATAATTTACATATATTAATAATAGTAAAATACTATAATGCTTCTTTTACATGTGTAATATATGTATATAATTTTTATATTTTTCAGAAAGAAACGTGAACCGTTGGTCTGGAGTAAATTAAAAAATTTTTGGTAAGTTATTAGTTATCAATATTCCCATCTAGGTTTCATGTTTTGAAAGTTACACTTATATTTTACCTTTTTATTTCATCCCCTGCATATTTTTCTGTAAAAATACAAATGTTTAGGGTAGTGATAGAATAGGTAGTGAATTCTACACATCTGCTCGTTCATTCCGATTCATTTCCTGTACATATCGATAACATGTGTTCGCGGTATTTCATACATGCTATTCATACAAAATATATGAAATTTTAGAATCATAGAGCATAGGGGATGTGAGTTAGATGCAAAAGTAATGCACACACACAACGTTGCGTAATATCTTGTCTGCTCTTATGAATATATGTATTCTCTACAAATATATATATATTTTTTTATGTATCTTCTTATTCTTGAGATAATTTGTATTAAAATATATTTTACCACACAAATTAAATTATTTTAATTAATTAAGATATGTTATAATAGTATTGTGCGATATATGTATATCGAAGGATTAAATTTTGCAACGAGTAATGATTCTGTGTTTATTTAATCTACATTAAGAAGAAATTAATTTAAAATTTGTTCAAAGTTTCTTAATATAATTGATTTCTACTATTTCTAGAACACATTACAAAAGAAATTACATGTCAAAGATGACCTGATAAATCTATTTATAAGATTTTTTTAAGTAATAAGATGTTATAATATTTTTTCTTGTAAATTAAGGTACACACATTATATTCTAATAGGGAATAATGCAGAACACACAGTGGAAGTAACATTTATATTTAAAATTATATTTAAAAATACATTTATAAAATACATTTCAATTTAGAAAAAAAGACAACACAGATATTTTAGTTCAAATATTTAAAAATATATGAACAAGTATCAGAGTACAAATATCATTGTACTATAGAACGTTACATTAACTGATAACGTTCTACGTTTTAAAAACATTAAAAATATTAAAATATTCTGAAAAATAGCGTTATTACTGTATAATTCTTTTTTTTCGTGTTATAGAAACATTCTTGCCTTCTCTTTCTTCTCCAATTCAAGATTTCAGGTCTTTGAATAAACAAATATCTTTATTTATCAGTATTAAAACGCCCAAAATATTTTACTAACAATTTCAATGTTAATTAAGGTGATAGGTTGATCGTCTCAGGCTACTATTGTAAAGGCTAATTAAATCATGGGCACGAAGTCCAATAACTTCCAGCATTGAAACTGCACCGCGGACGCATCACGTAAAGCACACCTTAGCCTTTCGGATTTGTTCACATGTCCCGGGCCATCCGTTATCCCGCCGATTATCGAATGTTCACGAAACAGTCGTTCATCGAACGTACTCGGGGATCAGTTTGTCTATCTATCTAATCAACGTTTAACGACGCGCGGGAGGCCGGTGACGAAACGTTATGCTTCGTTAATTGCCATAACCCGATTTCACGTCGCGATTAAGCGCGTGTATGCTCGTTTATTCCCGTGTACAAATAACAATGCTCTTCGTGGCTCCATTGTTGCGCGGCACTTATTGTGTGAACCACCACGCACACCAGAGAAAGAGAGAGAGAGAGAGATAGAGAGAGAGAGAGAGAGAGAGAGAGAGAGAGAGAGAGAGAGAGAGAGAGCAGAGAGAGAGAGAGAGAGCGAGAGACTCTCTACGCTCGCATCGCGCGCTCTATCGCTCTGCATCTCTGCCTTCATCGCGTCTCACTCTCTCTCTCTCTCTCGATCTACTCTCGCTCTACTCTCCTCTCTCTTATCGTGTCTTTCTGTTCTCTCTCTCTCGGCTCTCTCGCGCTCGGCTTCTCTCTCTCTCTCTCTCTCTCTCTCATCTCTCTCTCTTCTCTCTTCTCTCTCTCTCTCTCTCTCTCTCTCTCTCTCTCTGCTCTCCTCTCTCTCTCTCTCCTTGAGCCGGGCGTTATTCTGGGCCTTGACTCAGAATTCCCATGACAGATCTTCCATCTTCTTCTGCATTCTATTTTTCAGCGACAGTAAAATAAGAAGAGAAATTTGTAGGAATTATTTACATCTTATTGAGTGGTTTCAATTTCTTCCACCTTTCTGCGGCAATCGATACCGAGATTATCGGCCAATTCTCACAAATACCTTGTCCATTATAGGAACGACTTACCGGATCGCACAATGCTTAGAAGACTGAATTTGCGTCATGCTTAATTTACTGACTTGTAGTTGAAAGTTGATTCGCGGTAAGAAGCGAGTAAGAGGCAGAAGAAAGCGCTCATTAGCGCGCAGTCTCTTAACCGGCGAAACTGTCAGGCTCGAAACAAAGGCAACCACCGAGTAAGATAAATAAGGTCTTATTGTATAACTTACGCTATGTTATTAACACGAATAAGACATTTTTCTGGTTGCAGTAGCAGCTTCTTTATCAAGACCCTACATGATTACGTTACATGACATATGATACTTATCAAATGTGATATATTAGACTTTTGCGTAATTAATACTTCCGAGGGAAAAACTATTAGTTATTTCTTTCTTTAAGTAGCAACAACAATAACAATTTTAATTATACGAAAGAATAATAAATTTAATAATTAGAATTTTATGAAAAACAAATATGTAACACATTGATCTGGTTCGAATAATTTATACAGTTTATTTATGAAATTTTGAAATCATATATTTGATATGGTTTAATCACAAGGGCACGTGATGTTGGAAAACGTTAAATATACGATCAAACAATTTAATTCTTCGAATTGACCTGCTAACATTTAATCGTTAATTCAGAGCAAATGCGTAATATCTGCGTTCGCTGTTAGCGAACACGTTCAACGTATCAAACATTCCATTGCCTCCACCTATTTAGCAGTATATGTCAACGGATACTCGTAATGAATAAATTTTAATTGAGGACACGACTCCTGGGAGTCGTGTATCGTATTGGCGTGGTTTCCCTCGTCACTATAGCTCTCACTATGATATTAAATTCGGACTTTACATAAATTCGTATGATTCGATCTCTGTGAAGTTAACATATCTATTTTTAGAATTTCGATGCTGTTAAAGTTTCATTTAGCTCTTCTCCAAACAGTCAAAGAAATTCTGGTGACTAAATATAGCAAGGATCTAGAAATTTACCTATCATGATTCTTGAAAAATAAAAATTGCTTGGAATTGCGATATTATATATCTAATTCACACAATTATTACATAATGTTTGCGCTAAGAAATTCTCATTATGAATGAAATTAACTTTATTTCAATCATAAAATATATTCACATAATTATGTAACGTGATCAGTTAACCATAATTTCTATTTACAAAGAGGAAGATAGAAGTCTTGAGATTTCTTCTAATTGTCTCGTCTATGTGTGATAGAAATATCTAAGCTTTAAATAATCTCCTTGCAATATTGCACGCGGAAAAGGTGTTTACGAAATCTACGTTAACTTGCACCTTCATTAATTACCGAAGTACGATAATTACGCTCCAAATTCTGCACGGAGAGATGATATACGCTAAAACACATGCAATGCGCCCGTTGGTACCTGCTAGCTCGATATGCATGGGAATATACCGGCATGTGGTTTTGTCATAGCCATATGGCGCGACCGTGAACGCACGTGCGAGAAAGACTCGAAAGACGCATTCTACATATATAGGACGCTATCTCATGCTCTTTCCGCAACGGAAGAAACGTTCAAACGGTAGATATACTGGCCGTCATAATAAACATTGACAGCTATAACGAAATTGATCGATATTTTAATGATAAAGTTTCAATACTAGAAATTTTAATAACTATCATTAACTTGAAAGCATTACAAAGAGATGGCAGTCTTTATTTAAACATTCATATTTTTATTACTTTAATTAAAGAATAATATATTTTCACATTTATGAATTTTAAATGTTATCTGTGCAGTAATAATATATATAGTAAGACATGTATTTTATATAAACAAAAATTTATTTTACATTAAAATAAATTTAACTTAATATTTGCGAAGATTTATTTTTCAACAGCGGGAAAATCATTAATTTACTATTTCCGCTTTGTCAAATGTAGTTTATGAAAATTTGTATGTTTCTAACGAGGTATTCATCGTAATAAATCTATCTGGTTGCGAACCGACGCGACGGTTGAAGTGACATAATGTACTTTTGCATATGTAAAGTAATGCAATTATTCGTCTGTTGATACGGTAGTAAACAGATTTTGCAATAGTATGCAGTATGCTATATTCTCGAAACCGGTTATTATCAAATGTCACATCACACGTCGTAACTTGTGGACGAGTATTTTGAACTCGTTTGTATATGGTCACCTATAATTTGTAAGTGAATACATTTAGTTTGACAATATCTTCGTTATGCTTCTTAAAATTCACATAAAATTTGCCTTTATATATGTATATAATATATATTGTTAAATTATTATTATTATTATGAAAATGTGTAGTAAGAGGAGACTTGTTGGGAAAACGTATCGACACGTAAATTTTAAAGTTCCACCAGCTTGAAAATATTAAAAAGTTTATATTCTTGTAAGTTCTCTCTATTGGAAGAACATATTTTCATCGAATTTATCGTTCGATGTTGGTAAAAGAGAAACTCATCACTGAAAAAGCAAATATTATTACTGATATTTTTCAAGTTTGAAAAGAAGTTATATATATATATATATATATATATTTATATAGTATATATATATATATATATATATATATATATATATATATATAATATATCATATTATTTTTTGAATATTTTAAAAGCTTTTTTGATGTGATTGATTTTTTAAACTTGTATTTATTTTATCTTCTATTTATATATATTTCATTTCCAAAGCTTTATATTTTAATTTATAGATATTGTTTACAATTATATATAGTTACTGAAAAATAAATTGTTTAATGTGAAACTCTTGGATAACTTATTTCAAATTGAATAAATCTATATCATATTAATCAGACGTTTATCCTTTAATACCGATATCATATAATTATTGTTTTTGTAATTGGATGCAGTTCTGCAATGCGGAACTAACTCCAAAAGCTTACTGCGCCGACGTTATCTCAAGTATGACCGAACTATAATCCTCCTCAAATACAATTCCACGTGTTATATGCATTTTTAGAAAGTCTTTTGTTCACAATATAAAACAAAAATCAATACAGAACTAAAAATCGCGAAAATGGCGCTTGGTTTCTTATTGCATAACTGCATCCAATTTTTCTTCAGTTTACCTATAATTTTACGGTACATGCCAATTGAATATTAAAGGTCCAGCGATTCGCACGACGAGTAAAGGGCGCTAACATAAAGGGTGCTACCGGAATAGCAATGGCCTATGTCACCGTAGTCGCAGTTGCAGGTTTCATGGAAGATGTTGAGAGTCGCCCTCCGATCGCGAGACACAAGTGCACCTACCGTTCGTTACTCTTTACACCTGTGCTCACACACAACGCCCCGGTGTTCCGTGTGTGCGTGCGCCGCTGCGACGTATTGTGAAATACTCTTGTATACGTGCGTAACTGAGTGTGCTGTGCGCATAACGTGAAAAAGACGTCGACCGAAATAGTCGCAGCTGGGGCGACGCGCGATTACGGCTTACGACCTTTTTCGAAGCGACCGGACCGCGGAGATTTCTAATACTGCACGCAGAGAAATAAGGGACAAGGCCACGATCAACGTGTGCTAAAATAATATCATTCGCTCTGCAATATACGTATAATATACAGTGTCAAGTACGACGAAGTAAATAAGAAGGACGGGACATTTAATTTTATCGGTCGAAGTTATTTTTGTTACGGCGCGGCGGTGGAAAAAAAGTCTCACATTTATATTTTATGATTCTTGAAGAAGGAAAACGCGTTTTTTTTCTTAGTATGAAAAGATTTTTTAATACAAGAAGTAGAGATAACTTCAAGTTAATTAACATAACTCTTTATATTTTTGTATTATTAAGAGGAAGCTCTTTGTTAAATTGCAAAGAAAATAAAATAGCCAAAATAGGACAAAATGCTGTATTTTATTTTGTTTTTTTTTGTGTTTATTATATGTTGTAATAAAATTATAAACACCAATGTTTTTTATTTTTTAATTGTTAATTATAATAGCCGTTCCTTTAAAACTCCTTGAATTCCTTCCAAATCAAAGTTCAGATTTTTTTATGCTTATTATAAATATAGAAAATCTCTTTCGAGAACAAATTTCCTGCGTTTAATATCGTGTTTAGCTTTCGAATCCGAGTAGGTACGGAAGCACGAGAGGACGTAGGAGAGCAAAGGCAGATGTTGGATTTCTTTCGTCATTTTCGTCGCGCGCCCTTAAACGCGTGGAAAGTAAATCCACGTATATCGCAGCTGCTTGAAGGGCGCACACGTCCATTGAGAGAACTTTTAGCTCCGTTAGATGCGAGATCTACCTTGTTTAATTAAAGATTAAGATTAATACCGTGTGCAATTTGATTGAAAGTTCCAATTATGTAAGCAGAGCTGCGTAATAAGAATGCAGTCTCGTGTTTTAAATACGCCAGTTTTGAATTGCATGTAGCAGCGTTAAATAATCCTGACTAAATTAGTATAGCTTTTTTACTTTTTTAAATGTCTAGTTAATTAATTAAATTACTCGTTTAAGTCAGGTCATTATGTAAAAAGTTGCTTTTACGTTTTCCGTTATCTGTCATTGAAATATGCAAACTCGATCTCGATGAGTTTGAATTCCTATAAGTTGCTATCGCGTTTTTCTATTTCGAGAATTGTTCTACTTTGCTAATTAAAACTTACATTACAAAGAAAAACTTATCAAAAATTAGTCGATCGCTTCGACGAAGTTCCTAGCAGCAGGAAATGTCATAAGTTTTCAATATTTTTCATCGATTTTCTATATTCTGAAGAAAAACAGATTCTGCTCGACGAGAGAGAGAGAGAGAGAGAGAGAGCTCTCTGTGCGAAGAGACGCATTGGCCTCCGCGGTAAACTTCTCTCGATCTCAGCGCAGATGGTACGAGTATTTGCCTCGGCAGCTGCTTCTCTCACCGCCGTAAACTTCGGATATCCACCCCAGCTTTTTCGTTTTGAGTTGACCTGAATTCTCCATCATCTTCTCTATATCAACCTAATGTCGACCTGCCAAGAGATCGCAATGGCGATCTCCGGATTGCCAGCGTCGATGTAAATTTCTCCGATCCAGCTCAGGAATCGAGCCCGAGTCATTCTCTCGGAAGATGTAATCACGTGAAAAACCGGTTTTGCCTCGTCGATTTAACTTCGAGCGGAAGCCGACGATCGGGGTACTGTAGAATCTAACTATATCCCTGAGACTCGCGAGGTAGGGAGAAGGAAGCAACTCGGGTCCGACTTGGGGCCAAGGCATTTACGTTAGAGGAGAGAGGGATTGATTTTTACTCGGCTGGTTTTGAGCAAGAGGGCTCTCTTCTCCTACGTACGTTCCTGAAATTTTATATATAAAATATATTGCCCGTATACGTATACTTCTACATATTGTACATACGCATGCGAAGAGAACATTTATTTAACAAAAGAGTTATATAGTTTTCAATTTAATTTATTTTAATTGTGAAATTCAATTAAAATTTTTATTAATTTTTCGTTATATTGTTTAAAAAATAAAAAACATCTACACACATACAATATATATATATATATTTTATATAATATACATATACTACATCATATATAAAATATATTATAATACATTATATAATTATATATATTGTACGTACATACATATATTATTTTTACAAAAATTAAATTTACTATTTAAAAATTTAAAAATTTTATTATTTGGAAAAATATACATTTATAGATAAAAGATTAAAAAAAAATATAAAACATTCGCGAAGAAAAATTTGAAATAAAAGCTCAAACTTTTATATAAATTGATTATATAAATCTAAACAAGAAATAAAATACAAATATATCGTTACATCATCAAGAGCATTTTGTCCAGCAAATATAAAGGAGAGAAGCAACAATATGTCTTTAAAGGACGGGCCTGACGGATTTATATATCGGTCCCTGATAAACGGCAGAGTGGGATAAACCGACCTGGGTCTGTTGGACCCTCGGCATTCTCGTCTAGAGTCTCTCAGGGGGGGTTGTCGCATATCCGCTGGTCAGGCTCGTTTGTGCCCGAGAGTGTACCTTCAAACGAACACTTCGCGTCGATACCGTTCGGTGAAAGTCCGCATTGTTGCGTCGCGTCGTTTTCTGCGGTAAAAGTGAAACGGCGCGACGGTATACCCTTCCCAAGTTTAAATTCTACTGATAAGTGCTCGTCTCACGCACGCTTCGCGTCCTCCATGAAATTGTTGTATCGTTGTTGAATCATCTACCTGTGTTGTCTGTGACTCCAGATGGCGCGTCTAGATCGTGAAAACGTTGAGCCTACGTTCGAAAGCCGTGGCATCGTCATCGCCCGTTGGATTACCTGACAAATTCTTTTTTTTTTAATCCCAATTATTGACACGGTTTTTTTAAACGTGAATATTTTCGCCGATCTTTTAACCGTTTCTTCGTCGACGTGAGCTGAAAAAAAAAGACTTCGTCGTGCTGTGCGATCGTGCATCTTTATCCGCTTGATTGCGTAAATTTTGCTTCTCGAGTGGAAATACGTGACGGATAATTTTCCTGAAGATGGACGAGAGCGTCCAGCTCCTAGGCTCATCGACTGGATTCTCCACGCGAGAGATCAAACGTACTTTTGAGTTCCGGTGGGGTCGCCGGAAGTAGCTGAGCGTGACGGCGACGGTGCTAACGGAAAAACGTGGGAACTTGCGTAGCGTAACCGCACTTCGCCGCTGCTCCATTAGTTAACGCACGCTAAACGATCTCAAGGATAATCGCATTAACTTTGCGACAAATGTTTTTTCTATCGCGGGGAAAATCTCTGTTCTCCAAGCCGATATCGCGTGTGAGTCTCTCGCATTAGCGATAAAAATTGAAGAGTACGTAAGAGAGAAAAAAACGTACGAGAAAGATAAAAAAGACAATAACGGGCGGAGATCAACTTGTTTGTGTGCTTCTCGGGTGTCTAATTGCTTCGTCGGAAGTACTGCATTTAACGGCTAATTTCCTACTCATCTGTGGGAAAAATATCGCGTCGGCTAAATTACGGAAATTCACAGGAGAACCCACGTTTATAAAATGTGTACCGAAGTCTTTTTCGGCCGTGATTAATTGGTGCATTAAAGCAGCGCGCGTAAAGTTAGTTTAATTGATCGCACGTAATATCCTCGGAGTGGAGTGTTCCGAGAGGAAAAAGGTCCACACCCACCGTAGAACGTAAAAAATATCACATTCGAAAGTTGAGTGGAGCTAGTTCTAGTCTCTAGTGTATGTCCATGTCCGTCCGACATTTAGACAGTTGTGTAATTTGGTAACGATTCGCGAAACTTTCGTTGAAAATATTCCGGAGAGTTGTCGTCGTATCTCGTGAAGAGACAACGATTACGGTTCCAAAAAGGATGAGAGGCAAGACCGGCTAGGGAGCGAGAAAAATATACGATTGGAATTTACGATGCTCTTTGTAACGACAGACGTATTGAGGACGCGGGCAGTCATCGTTTAAAAATAACAGAAAGAGATCGTAAGACATCGTCACGTAAGACGGAGCCGACTGCATTGTGCAGCTCTGGCGTGTGCAGCGGAATACGCGGGGTTCTTCACTGTTATCCGCGAGGTGTTCGCCGACGTCTGCGGCGACCAGCCGAAGGGAGAGAGAGAGAGGGAGAGAGAGAGAGGGAGAGAGAGAGAAAGAGAGAGAGAGAGAGAGAGGTGACTCGGAGAGAGGCAAGACTTAGCGGCGAGACCAGAAACGGAGAGAGAGACCGATCGGAATCCCACTCTTCTAGGTGGAATCTCTGACGTCAGCCTGGAGCACAAGTCGTATGACCAGTTCGGGACGCTCGCTGGTAAAAAGAGACGACGAAAAAGAGGAAGCGGAGGAAGAGTAGGAGAAAGAGGAGAAGGCAATAGCCTCCTCTCTCACGTCTATCTGATGGTTTTTACCGGCCGGCTCTCGGGAGCATCTCGCGTCGCCATGTCTTCCATGCATCGCGACATCCATCACCAGTAGTAGCGTTCGGTCCTACCTTTCATTCTTCCTCTCTCTCTCTCTCTCTCTCTCTCTCTCTCTCTCTTTCTCTCTGCGGCATCCATTCAGTGGCCGTTGTGCCGGACTAAAATTACTCTGGTCGGGTACGATCTACGCGCGAGCGGAGTGCTGGCTCCAGCGCGGAGCGTTTCGGAGCTGCTCGCGACGACTGGGAGAGGCGTATACCTATAATGCACGAACGGTTGTGATATATCAAGTGTGTGAACGGATGTCGCGTAAGATCGGGCCAATCTCGATTTCGTGACAGGATGGTGATCGGCTGACAATGAGTGGCTCCGCCGGTACCCTTGATGTCACTCTCGGTGGGAAGTGATCTACGGAGTGTCGTTCAAAAGGATTCGAGAATAATTTAGGAATTCAGGCTCTACATCGTGATAAAGTAGAAAACAAATACCGAAAGATCAACCGTTGCGGAGTTGAAACTCAACGAAACCGATTCGCATAGTGCTTCCAGCGCGGATCTATTCCATTTTCAACAAGGTGTTTGCGTATGTTCGAAAAGAAACCTCATCGATTACTCCCTTTCATCCTGGTACAATAGATAAGTGCGCGACGTAAAGTTCACACCTGTGTCGCCTGAGCGTGGATGTCATTGGACGTCGGTGACGATCGCGCATGGTGCATCAAAGGATCGTCAACGATTCGTTGTATTTGGATACTTGACGCGAGCTGGTCGTACTGCTCGTCCTGAAAACATCGCCGTCTCCTCCGAGAGAAATGGGAAACCACCCGTCCGCCCACCAGCCGCTCGAGAGGGCTACCAGCCATGCTGGAAATGGTCTTCGCCTCTCGGTACGTCGGTGGTGTTGTTTTTACGTCAGATGTAACGTTTTATTTTTACACGATTACTTGCGCGTGCTATATGCCAATGGTATCTGGCGATACGAGGCGAAACTGTCACTTGCGCGTACACGCGCGTGACAGCTGTAACCATACGGTTATTGTTCTGGGTGTTTAGCTTCAGTAGTAGATATATATCAGTGGTGGTGTCCATTGACAGCATTCCTTTTAGCGTCAGCATTTATTTTCTAGAAACTTATTAATATGGAATTATTTAAAACAATATAAAAGAATGCGGAAATGGACGAAAAATATTGATCTTTAATTTGATTCAAGCAGACTGCGTTTTAATATGTATATTAACACATTTCGCTTTATTTAAAAAATTTAATCGCAAAAGGCCTGAAACTTGTAAAAATAATTTTTAATCAGATCTTTTACTGAAAGTACTAAAATTTTTGCTCAGTTATAATCAACGTTGTTATCATTATAATAACACGAATTCATGAATGCTAGGATAAATCTTAAATTGCATGTCATGGCGTGACCATCAACGTTTTTCCTTTTAAACGAACGAGCGCACGAAGGGACGGTTTATTCCACGCTTCATAAAATCCGAGATTTGCAGCCTTCGGAAATGACGGTTTACTCTTCTTACGACTTCCATTTTTCACCCTCGGTTACACCCCTCATGCATCCTTATTTCTCATTTTGCCTTCTTTCAATTTTCTACGGCACGTATACATATATGTATAGTGATTTGTATTTGTTTTCGCACATATTTCTAGATATTAAAAATACTTTATTCTCCTTTGTTCTGAACTCCGGATTCTATTATTGTATGTGCTTTTGTCCTGTTGTGACTAACATTTTTTTTCCAGAATTTAAAGAAGATTAATAGACATTTTTAATATCTAAAAATGTACGAACACAAATAAGTTATACTGTAATTTATCTTCCATGTTTTGCCAATACTGCGATGAAGAATTATGTTATAATCTAATATAGAACTTTGATACTTCTTCATCATGAAAAACTTTGTTTACCGGAGATGAAAATATCTCTATAAAAAAATGAACACATAAATTTTTAAAATATTTCTTTATCTTGCATAATAGTAAAATTACATTATTTTTTTGTAAATTAATTTTCTAAATGGGGATAATTTTTTTTAAAGAAATTTAATTGTAAGTACTACAGATATAACTTGTTCCGTATAGGTGTGGAACTATTATAACTCGTTAAAAATTTATGTAGATGAATGAAGGTGGAATAAAATCGATATGTGCAGTTCTCTCGTTTCTAAAATCGCTGACCGTGTACCTCAGGTATTTCTGTGACGAGGAACTTCATGCATTATAACGTGGACGAATGACGTAAATCACGCTGGTCACAGTATGAGTAATATATTATTTGCATTGCGCTGGACTTTCGGTGTCGTCACGAACGTTACGGACGGTTCGTGAGAATTTAATTTCCGTGACAATCGCGAATATTCCCAAGCGCTTAGAAATATCCTTGCGCGACGGTAAATCCTTGATACTCATCGCGCTGAGACCATCAATGCGCGCCATGCGAATTATGTAAGCCCGTACTGCATTTGTGAATCCCCATTTCGTAGATGGAATGACGCACTTCATGCGTGACGATTTTCAACAGCGAAAATGACGATACAACGAGGTGCGGCCGGCGCTCGCGTTTCAATGACCTTTGCTCGCAAGCACGTGTCCGGGCCGGCGTTTCACCCATTGGATACCGTAACCGACGTTCAATTTATAGTTGAAAAGATGCGTCTGCAACCGTGCTGGATATTATGAACACTGGAAATTAATTTTCACAAGCGTCGAAATAATTTGCTACAAACATTACGCCAATAACCACCACGCCTTTTCATGAAATAAAATTTTAGAAGCATATCTAGTAGAATTTAACAAGTATCTTTTGACATAAGTTTAATAATAAAAAGCAACAATTTTTAATTAACTCTTTTTGGACTCATATTCATCGTATGCAGTATCTTCATCCCGATTTTCATCTTTTATTATTACTATAACTTTCCTTGTCGTTATTATTTTATTGTAGAAAAACATATATTTAATTAATATATAAATAAATATGTATAAATTTGTCCTTTTTTTCTTTTTTCTTAAAACACATATAATTTGTAAGCATATACCTATATAAGTGTTTTTTAATTCTTAAATGCATTAATATAATAACTATCTTGGAAACATTATTAATTGTAATAGACTTAATAGATTTAATTATAGAAATAATAAATACAAAATATTTTGCTTCATTACACGCATAATGAAAATTATAAAATGCTCATTAATTAATTCTATGATAATTATATTAAAACCGATCAAAGGAGTTTATAAAAATTATACCCTACTTTTAAGATGCAAAACTAATGTTTTATTTGTGAAAATACATGCGTTTTATAAAGTTGAAGAGGCAATATTAAATTCTTTGCTTTGACACAACAGCTTTGAGATATGATACAACGCGTAAAGCGAAAAAATTCTCGTACAGTGTGCACAAAAGAAAGCCGGCAAAAATTTCTTCTGGGTGAAAAGCACCGTGGATTTATTTTATAAAAGCAGGCGGTCGTAGAATGAACAAACAAGCGCTAGATTTTCGAGGTGAACTTGACGAGACGTTCATTTCGTTTGATGAAAAAGTCTTTTGCCTTGCTGTTTCGTTGATACTTAATCCCTAGGAGGCAAGTGGAATAATTTAAAGCTTGGGTATAAAGTGGTCATTAGGAAATGGCTGGATGTTGCGCTCCCGCGAATTTATCGTGCGGTATAATTACATGATGTTCGTTACGCGTTTTAATTAGCGGATTATTAGATTACGTCGAGACTGCGAAAATTTCGTTTCTGCCAAGTAGACCTGCGATATTTGAGTTAATATCGCGATGTCGAACGACTCGTTTTCTACTTCCGTTTTTTTTCTATACTTTTCTATACTTTTCTATACATCAATTGTCCGCGGAATAAATCGATATCTTGGAACCGGAATGAGTAATGCCATCGTGGCTTAGCAGCGGTAGAAAAAATACTGTAACGAAGTCTGTGCAAACACAATAATTATGTACATACATACGTACGGATATTATTAATTTTTTTATTATACGCATAATAAAACTTGTAAAACAAACTTTGAAAAGTAAAAGAATTTTAAAATGGTAAAAAATGATAGTAAATGTTAAGATAACAGTTCTGGATTGAAGATGCTGTAATAAGCTTTTTTATAGTCTGCAAAATTAATGCAGTGTCATCTGCACTGCAAATCTAAGTATGTTATTTTTACACGCATGACCGTCTAAAAATGACACATTAGACAGAAGCACTTTTTACGTGTTTCTTAATGTATTAAATTATCATTTAACACGTTATTTAATCGTATTAAATTAAATTAAATTAAATTAAAAGTTAATACGTTCAATATCATGTTAAATGACGTGATTTAAAACGGCAAAGAATGTGTAAGAAGAGCTTTGACTAAAATAATACACTTGGATTTGATTTTGATAGTGTACGATCGAGCTATATATTAACTACACGAAGTTATCTGATAATTTAATTACAAAAATACGCAATAATACGTTTAGAAAATTGAAGATTTGAAGATGAGATGTAAGGCAGCCCGTTTGTTTTAGCTGAACTTCTTGCACTGCAGTTCATTTATTCTCTTCTTCTCTTCAACGTGAAAAGAAAAAGAGGAAAGATGAACCGTGCAAGAAGTTTAGCTGAAACGAACAAGCCTATAAAGTTGTAGTGCTTGAAACTCATTTATTTCAAGGAAGAGGACAGTAACACGCAAATTACGGAGATTTCTGGCTAGTCGACTAACCGGCCAGTATAATATATCGTGATTACATTCGAATCGTGTTTTACGCACAGTCAACACACATATAAATCTAATCGCACGCGCACGAATCCACACTCGCATGCGTGCACGCCCGCGGTCACGCACACTCGCGGCCCAATCGAATCGAGGGGATCGAACTCAAGGATAACTGGTGCCGCACGCAGCGCCTCGCTTCGTGACGATAAAGCGAAAGAGATCCTGAAGTTGCTAAGCCGTTCGAAACTACCACCGATTACTTATGCATGAATGAGCTTTTTCTCTACGATCGGGCGCTACAATCTACGGAAGAATTCAATATATCTAAAGAGTTTAGGGAAAAAGAATTCAGCACATAATCTTTTATGTTTTAATACTCAATATATGTAGTTTTTTCCACTTCTTGGCATATATGTAAGCTGATGTTAATAAATTATTGTATATAATATATGCAGTTTTGCTATTCTGCTGATTGGATGCTTAAAAAATATATATGTAAAATTAATTATTTCTGAATTTTCTGTGTAATTTTCGGGTTAAAAAAAAAAGAGAGAAGAGGAGAGAGAGAACTTTATAGTAGACTCGGGATCTCAATGTATTTTAAGATATTGCATCATATTTATTAGGTATTGGATATTTCTTTGAATAACTCTTTGCATTTTTTACTTTTTATCTTTATTTTTTCAGTGTTAACTAAAATGCGTTTACCTACTTTCTTTCTCAATCTTTTAATATGTTAATCGATCTGCAGAATATAACACTTAATTATATATATCTTGATTCAAAGGCAATCGATTGCGCAGGCTAAAAGCCACACGTCGCATTTCTATACTTGGTGTTTTCATGTTGCACGACGACATCTCGCTTTGCGTGAAAGCCTACTCGTTGCACTCTTCTGCGTACGCGCGTATCCACCTCTGTTACTGTATGCGTAGACACCTGTCGCGGTGAAAGGGCTCAATGCAGATTTATACGAGATGCGTGAACGTGAACTAGGTGTATCCGCAGCGTCTATATTAGTATTTCTCCACGCAGATTATTCCCCCTGTACTCTTCATCGAACGCTCGACTATTCTTTCGCACTGGTGCGTTATCCGAGTGAGTCTTTATGGAACATGGACCTCGCACTTTCCATGCGCTATCTTTTCTACAAGCTTCCACTTTCCTGACGTTATTTAACATGAGGTATAGTTCCCTTGTGCGAGTTCTTTGTAGTCCTGACTTCAGCTATTCATCACGTCGAACAATGCGGCTCCCATGATCGGTCTACCTTTGGTCGCGTGTAAACTTCAAATGTTTCTCAGCTAAGTTCCATTTGTGCTGTTCAAGATTTTTCAGACAAATCTCACCGGAAATATATATATATAACGTATAATTATGTGCATATTTAAATCACATTATCGTTTTTATTTCGTAAACAAACTAATTTTAGAATATTTTTCATCTTGTTGAGCACGAATTTATATAAATACAATGTCTACAGCAAAATCATAAATGAGATAAAATATTAGATTAAAATTTACGATTTTCAGTTTTCATATTACACATTAAGATGTTTATACGAATTACAATAAGATAATAGCGTGAAATCCTCTGTTACAGCAATATTTTTAGTGACAAAAAAGTGTTAAATACAATTTTTACATCTTTTACGTAATTTTGTATCCAAATTCTTATTGCTACATAAGAATTTTACAAAAAGAGATACATTTTTATGTATTAAAATTTATGAGACGTGTAGCTAAACTTAATTGCATTATTATTAGCATATATACCGATGAAAACAATATTTTTATGATTTAAGTTTCTGACCTGGAAAATTTGCTGTAGCGTATAAAATAAAAATATAAACTCATCTTAGTTATAACTTGCAAAAAGAAAAAATAAAATTGCTACATATAAATACTGAAGCAATAAAATAAACTTTGTTTAATAAATTATGTAATCTCAAAAAGTAATTTTAATTCTCATATAAATTAGCCTTGAAACGTTCTATAATTTATTATCAACATTTTTATATTATGTAGTAGGGAAATTACGTTGAAATTAAATATAAATATGCAAATTTATACGTAGATATCGTAGATATTTCATAGTTTTCATCTCCAACTTTTGTGGTCATCAAACTTTAATTGACCCAATGTATAAAGGGATTGGGTAATTATATCAATCAAATCGACTTCGCTAACTTTTTCTGGGTCATGATATCTCTCGACGGGTCCGAAGATCTTTGGCTTTGAGACGTTTTTAACCCTGTGATTAAAAACAGATGCCAATAGCTTCAACAAGCTGTGCCAAACATTCGCCGAGACTCTTTTAGATCGCTGTCATTCACAAAATCGTCCTAGTCGTCGTTTGAAATAAATGTTTAGAATAACAAGATAAGAAAAATAACTTTATGTAAAATATTGAAATCGCAGTCGGTTAAATATACCGAATATATGCTTTTTTTAATATATACTTCTTCCTTCAATAGAATAAAAATACATTGTAAAATTATAACGGATGAGCACACAGATTTCACATACCTATACGTACTCATACTGACATTGAAAAGAACTTGTATGGAAAAAGTGCATGATCATAGCGCACGTGTCATAGTGCGCACGTATTCTTTCACATATTACACTTTCGACAGAAACAGGCCACGGTTCTGGTTTCGTTTATTGGATCTCTGCGAAGTATTCTCTGATGATATATTGCAGACGTTGCACATGATAGTTACAAAGTTAATCAAGCAATTCTGTAATGTACATTGGAATATATTATTCTTATATAAGCAATATGTTTGCGCTATTACTATAATGATAAAATAAATTAAAAAAAAATTTATTTATATAATAGATAATATTTTTTTTTTTTTAAAAGTTTTCAAAAAAAATGTGATGAGTAAAGCTTATTCAACTGTAGGTAGGTTTCTACGGTGTAGAATAGGAAATTACTATGCGAGATTTGTAGGTACTTATCTACATATGTTTTACCATGCGCACGCTACTTGCACACATGATATGCATGCATTCTTTACCACCATCTTTCCTTTCACGCCTCAAGGTTCTGGTTGCCGATTATCATACATGAGACACTTTCCGAGAAAATCTTCATCAACTATCCTGCATGCATGCGAAATACGTAGTAAGGGCCAAAAGTTTTCGGCCCAAGCATATAGAAAAGGTGATAAAATTAAACAACCACTTTAATTTTTTTAAATAATCAATCTTTATATTTCAATATATTTCTTAAAATAATAAATAATTTTTTCTATATCACTAAAAAATATTCTGAATTTTTGTCTTTAGAATGGTTTAAGGATTACGGAATATATTTCTTTATTACTAAATTTTTTTCACGCGTATCGAATCTTAATTTTAAAAATTATTTAAAATATTAAAATTCGATTTACGTGGAAAACATTACCGGCGATGAAGAAATGATCTGTTGAACAGGATTAAATCATTTTAAGGCTAAAAAATCCGAATATTTCTGTAGTCGTATAAAAATATTAATTTGCCGTTTTAAAATATGTATTGAGATGAAGGGTAATTAGGTATACTGAAAAAAGTTGTTTTATTTTATTACCATTTTTATATCCTTGGCCGGGAAACTTTTGAACTTTGCTATGTATATCTTGCGTGTTTCTACCAAAAAAATTCTCTTCTAATTTCTCTGTACTCTACAATACAGACGTACTCTACTCTTCTGTATTATGGACCAAAAAATTTGTGATTTAATCGGCAAGAGAATTTATTTGTAAAAAAATAAATGTAGAAAGTGAGATAAAAAATTTCTTTTCATGAGTACATATCAAAATAAAGGCTCTGTTTTAATATATATATATATATATCCACGTTTTTTTTTGTTCTGCCATTTTTAAAAATAGTACGTCATAGACAACCTTCTATTAAAAGCGGTCCGTGTCAGTATGTTACACGATATAATCAATAACGTCGTATATAGTTGTAAATTATACCTACGCTTTCCTGTTTTAACTCTCTTTTTCTCTCTTTCCTGTTTTAATAATTTATCCTTGTAGTCATGCCATATATGTATAACATAAATATAAATAATTCTTCTTCCAATTTTTCAGTTATTTTGCCTGTGTTTTATTTTTTGCGCGTGAAATATTAACTTAGATGAATCTCAGTAGCAAAAGCTTGATACAGATAAGGCTATAATGTTTTATCAAAAAGGAAGGTGGATATAATGTTATAGACTTTATGGATCTTTCGAATTGTCATACCATTAGTCATCATTCTTACTTACTCACACGACATTCGAACGAAAAGAAAGCTGCTTGACTCTCACTGAAATATAAGGAAAATATATCATAGAAGCCAAGATGATGATTCACTCATCTGTTCCTTATATTCTTATTTATGTGTCATGCATTTCCACGAAGGACATTATCTATGCATACACATTATTTGATAATATCAAGGTCATCTGCTAATTTATTGGAATTTTATCAATTAACTAATTTCATATAATTTATATTTATCATAAACAAAATTATATATAAAATGATTGAAAGAGTAAAATAATGAAATAAAAATATTACATAACAGAAAATTAACAGCAAACATATAACGTTTTTATAATCTGTATTATGTATTACGTTTTGATATTTGAGAAATGTTATAATACTTGCAGTAATGTATATACTAATAACTTTTGTGCAATGGAAGAAAATAATTAGTCTATTTTTTTGTAAATTGATTTATGAACCCGGAAAGGAACATTTTATTTAAAAAATAAAAGTTATTTTAATATTCTACTTAATTGTTAAATTAAATTATTTTGGATTGTTTATTATCACATACCTCGAAATCAGTTATTCTAGTAGCTAATATGCGAAACCGAATATATGCACTAACCACGATATTGATTTTCCCGACATCATTATTTAAACCGCTTTCATGTATACCAATCAGGAACCGATTGTTTCGATTGTAACGATTACGTGTATCGCATTCGATTGTAGCGAATTTACGTATCGATTTTGGAACTGAACATTGTTTCACACAGTCCTAGTTTGTATGTACGTGATGATACCTGACCACTATGTTCGCGCGGAATATTTATAATCTCTCCCCAACCGTGTGGGATATATCCACGTGCAGTAAAAAGGAGCACGATCAATAGATTTATAATGTTATCCATGTAAGTACATCACGTAGAAGGCGAATACCTTTACGTGATGCCTTTACTTTTAACATCGCAGCATTAGTGAGCAAATTTATTGAACGGTACACACATTTGCATGCATCGTAATTATGCTTTTGGGTAGAAAATGAATAATTTATTTATAACTTTAGCATTATTTTTAGTAAATAATTTATACCATGTATGTTATTGTGTGCTACAAATGTAGGTATATTATATTGTTTGTGAGTAACATGATATTGTTCGGTGTCATAAATAAATTATGATATAGTAATAGGATTCTATAATGTTTAAATTGCAACACGAAAATAATATAAATATCGTGTGTAAATTTAACTCCAAACAAAACTAAGCAGAATAAGAAAATGATTATTATCTATTTGAGGAAAATATACTATTCACTCTCGATAATTCTATAAATATACATGCCATCGAAAAATATTTTAGATATTCAGCTGACTCAAAAAGTTGTAGAAAAAAGCTGCATTAATTCATATCTTTTTCACTCTTGTAACACATATTTATTTAAATATAAGTTTAAATTTTAAATACATTTTTTATTTTGTTAATAGTACTTACTAATCTATTATTCAGTTTATAATTATTGGGGGATAAATCCCGCAAATTGTTAAATTGCTATGTCGTAATCATCGAGGCAACGAATCATGGTAGAAACGCCACGTTCCCTATCATGCCAATTAAAAAGCAGTTTATATATGTGCATTCAAATGCGTCGCCACAGTTAAATTAAATCTCTGCAAATCGTTAACAACGCCGCAGACTCATTTGGTCGATTAAAGCCGTTTAGTACGGCGCTGGACGGTGATATTATTTGATCGACATGATCGTATCTCTCGTCGTCACCCGCTTGATAAAGACGCGATAGACGACTCTCGCGCATGACAGATGACGTTGGAGCGATGAATAAAACGGTACATAGTGTGCGGAGCATGTAACCGTTTTACTGTAGCGCATCGGTAAGCCTATTACCGTACTAAGTAAACAGTGTCGCTAAACCGATTGCGTTGAGAGCGTTTACTTTCGCACGTTTTAGCCATTAGTCGTTTATCGTGCGCGATATGCGACGGCCGCGTGGTATATATCGCTCCGTCGCATGGGGGTTCGAGTATTTTCATTGGACACGATATTATTCTAATCGATTACGGGATCCCAGATGCGATCGCTTCCACGGAGAAGTGTCATCTCTAGAAAAAAAAAGAACCTGGGATGCAGCTACTCGTGCGTGATAATGCCGGTCTGCTCCCTCAATGGTCTTTCACCGGCAGACACGTGACACGCAATCTAAATCCTACCAATGCTTTTGATAGACTGCGCTTTATCGTACCTTCATTAGTCTCTCTTGATGCGATAGTGCTCTTGATTTAATAACCGTGATGATAGTAGCTTTATTACGAATCATTATTTTGTTAATATTATTATTTAAGTTTTTAACAATTATTCTATGCACACAATTTGCATTAAAATATTTTTAATGTGGGAGATATATGAAATATTCTGAAATATATAGGTATTATACATTATTCTATGATAATTTATATTAATCCAATTTAAAGAGTTTTTATATATATATATATATATATATATATTGTGCATTAAATTTTTTAATATAAAGAAATTATCTTTATTATAATACCATTAGAAGATATTTTGCATCAAATAAGTTGACATGACTAGATTTTATTCGATAATTTTTGTTTCAAAAATACAGTATTATATATACGAAATTTTACTTTATAAATTTAAAATTTATATAAAATATTTACAGATTTTTTTTTCCTTCTGATCGAATTCGTTCCAATTACTTTGTCTCACATTCAATCCTTCTCATTTCTGTTTCGATTGCTGGAGGCTTACACGATTGCGATATATGTATATGCAGTCGCCGAGGTGAAAGTGACTTTTACGAGCAAATCATACCCTTTATAGAAGATGTCTTGCGTATGTCTGGCCTCGATCCTAAAATAATAGTTATTACCACGTCTTATTGCATGTCGAATTGCCATTGTAATTTCTTTCGTCTAAGTGTACTAAATCGGTAATCACCTGCGTTTTTTGTATAATAAATAAAATGTAACTTTAAACTTCTTCACTTAGAAATCACAATTCAACAATTCACACGTTGTACAAATAAAACATACTCTGTTCCCAAATTAGAGATTTAAATGGAACGAATTCAAAATGTGTTTCCTTTAATAACTGACTTCCCATGTCATATCCAGAAGAAGTTATTTATGGGGATGTAATCGTAGGGGACGTATTTAGATATTCTCGCCGATATTTATTATCTGGAGCGCCGCGCGTATAAAGTTAGGTCAATGTGCCCCCATATTTTTTAAAGGTATGAGGTAAGAACAGCGAATCTGTCATCGAAGTTACACGTAAAACTTCAGAAACTTTCGAAAAATTTATCACTTATATATAACTTAAAATAATAAATTCAATACATAACGACGTTAAGTTTATTTGCTTAAGCGCTTCTTTTGATTCTCTGCGAGTGTATTCAGATGGGATATCATAACGCGATAAATTCGCGGAAATTAATGTGTGTCTATACATATGTGCAATGCGCTTGTACATACGTGAGTTTGTTACTTGTTTAGTATCGCGCTTTTGAATTATCAGCTCGGTTCACAAACTAACTCGATAAAGTCCTAATTACGTTCCACCGTAACGAGTAGTACACAACTGCACTGGATGAATATCTGGACATCTATCGCGAACTCAGAACACATGTGCATGTCGTCTGATGTATGATGTCATTCATGGAATCCTATCTGTATGACCAGTTGCGCGAAACAAGTGCGAGTGATACCGCAAATACGCGCGCTTGAGAATTTCGTGTTGACACATTTCCTCTCGATTTTAATAAATTCTTCGATAAGTTTGGAGATTTATTGACACTATTGATTCTTATTGACGTACTTTATAAAATAGTGCTCTCAGTATTATATTTACTTAATATTTAAAATGCAAAAGTTTTATATCTAGTTTGAGAGAATTTATATAAAAAGATTTAATATTAAAATTAAATAATTGTGAGAAATGAAAACCTCCAATTCAGTCGTTGCTAAAGAAAATTTGTTTCAAAGTTTGTAATAGTATATATATTGTTAAAGGAAAATGAATATAGTATTAATATATTCTGTATGCTGCACGAAATATTGTTACGTGATGCGTCAAAAGCTTCCACAAACAGATAATCAAGCTAATCGTTAATCAATGTCAGTCTACGAACTCTGTAGAGCAGAAACTCGCGGAAATGCATGCGTTACACAAGTTAATGCGACAGCTACAATACAGCTACAATTTGCCGAAGTACGTACTCGATGTGTTTTCGCAGAATAAAACAGCGAAAAAGAGATACCAAATTGTGATAATGTGTCTATCACTTGATGGTTCTTTAAGTTTCTATTAGAAAATTTGGAAGATGAATATTATACTGTATAGTATATTAATGTAATCTATGTACAAATTTTTAATCGATTATTTAAACCGTATTTTTGACTAATATGCAAATCCGGAAGTCACGATATATCTGCAGGTCAAGTGACATTACAGCGATTAATTAACCTTGCAAAGTCAGATAACGAAACGGAGAGCAGGGACAGAGGGAGATGTCGATGACGAAGGGGGGAAAACGTAAAGCATGAGCGAGAAAGGTTTTCTTAACGTGTCTCCGTTCTCAATCCGTCGACTAGCTGTTAGGGGTGCCGCCAATTCGAAGGGTAGATCCGCGGTCGGTATTAGGGGAGACCCGATATAAAGGAGGGTTCTGATATAAAGGATTCTTTGGGAACGGGTCTCAAGATTCGATCACAGGGCTTTGTCAGAGTTGGCGATTCGGCGCAACGGCTGCCAGACAGTGGCCGCTCTTTGGACATTTTCTCAAGCTCCGCTCCGTAACGATCCATCAGGAGGATCCTTTGGACGCGTCCTTTGAGAATACGCTCGTGGCTTTGTCTTGACTCATTGTCAGTCAAGTTGACTGATTACGTTGTCGATGTTGAACTTTATCAGATAATAATTGCGACTGACAGAGAGATGTCTTTTCTTATGGACGGTCGTGTTTGTTGCCCCGATCCCATTTTGAGATTTCCCTACTGACTTGACTTCTGTTAATCACCTGCAATTTTGACAATGCACGCGCAAATAATACGCAATCTCACCAACATTATTAACATCTGTGTCTAAATTAATTTCTTTAAATTGCCTCTGAATAATATATTACTTTACTTTCTTTAAAAGCAATTTTTAATAATTATATTTATCACCCAAATTTAAACTCATTATGATTTAAACAAATATCAAGAGAATTCGAAAAATGTTTCGTCGATTTCTTTGATAAACAATTATATATTAATATTTATAAATTTAAATTATATATATTTTAATTTTCAATATATTTTTTAATATTTGTTTGCACGAAGATAATAACGAGTTGTTAGATTCTATAAATGTACATTCTCTACTTGTTATTTTTAGTTTTTCTTGTTGTTTTTTATTTTTATAATTAATAAGCTATTAAAATATTATATTGGAACAATAATATTTTTCTTACGTCTCTCTATAATATTTCAAAATTAGATGATTTATGCGATTGAAACTTGCAATTTTTATTTTCCATCTTATTAAAGTTAACGTTAGGCAACCCTACGTTTATCTGTCATGGACAGTTGACCCTTTATCACACTCGAGGGAGAGTCCTTCGTTAATGCCGTTTGAACTATTGCCCAAATTGTAGGGAATAAATCGTGATTTTTATCGTGATTTACAGAAGCGCGAGAGGTCGCCGGGAAAGAGAATGGATCGGCTTCGACGAAGCTTCCGGGACAGCTTCCGTCGGCGGAAAGACCCTCATGTGCCCGAATCTAGCAAGCCTCATCAGTGGCAAGCGGATGAAAGTGCAGTGCGTTCAGCTACATGCGCTTTTCACGTTAAGGTAAGCAAAAAAATTAATAATGACACTAACAATAAGTATATATAAACTGATCATCTCAAACTAAATGTATCAAAATTATTTATAATTTATTAAAATAAACAAATTTACGATAAATTAAGAACTAATTGGAGGGCGTTATTTAGTCAATGTTTTATGGTTGATATTATTTTAATTATTTTATATTATTTCTCACTTTTTTTTTTTTTTTTTTTTTTTTTTTTTTCAGTGCCATAAATCATTGATTAATTCTCAGACTTATAATATCGGAAAATTATTTGTTTGCGTAAAGTAATTTACATTGCTTGAAATAATCGATTTGTTTTGTTGATTCGATGCTAAGAGTGTATAAGTTTAAAGTAATATTTTTATAGTTTATACTAATTTTGTATATTAATGTTATAAATATTAATTCTCTCATGCAAAGATTTCACAAACGTCTATTTTAATTTTTAATAGATGAATAATTTAACTGATCTTTTGATAGTACCTGGGATGTGTGGAGGTCTTCGAATCGAGGGGTATGCAAGTTTGCGAAGAGGCCCTCAAAGTTCTTCGAGTACGTATTTTATTATATGAAATATTGAAATTAATGCGACTTATTCTTTGCGGATTGGTTCAAAGCATTAATTTTTATAATTAACCATCTGTTTCTCGCGCATGGTTATATATTCTATTTATCCAGTTTATTTTTTATGCATATATAAGGATAAATAATTCGAAAAGTAACTGAGCTACTTTTTCACGAGGTGTTTTTCATGTCAAATATTCAAGAAGCTCCGTAGAAAGTTTTGTAAGTTTTTTGCGAAAGGCGCACCACATTCTCCGAGTCTTTCGCCTCGACTATATTTAGCACGGTTCATATATAGAGTTGACATTGACACCGAAAAAGATCTGAAAATAAATCGATGTAAAGGTCAGAGGGCAACTCGGACAGCCGAGTTAATTCGTGACTGAATTTTCAGAACTCAAGACGAAGACCGGTGCGGGCGGTACTTCATGTATCCGGCGACGGATTGCGTGTCGTCGAGGACGAAACGAAAGGGTTAATTGTCGATCAGACAATTGAGAAGGTGTCGTTCTGCGCGCCGGACAGAAATCACGAGAAGGGATTCAGTTACATTTGCAGGGACGGCACGACGAGGCGGTGGATGTGCCACGGATTTTTAGCATTAAAAGAATCAGTAAGTCAGAAGCCTTTTCATCCTTTTTGAATAGGAAGTTATCCCCGGTATACAAAGGGTGTTTTACTCTGTCGGTAAGGGGTGAGTTTATTGAAGCATTGGAATTGCAAATGTACGCAGCATCTGATGGTACGGCGCGGCGGTGATGACATAAGAAATCAATATTGTAAAAGCTAAATATGAGAGATGCGTATTTTAATTTTAATGCATTTCTAATTACCAACGGATCTATTGAGAATATGAGAATTACTATGATATTCCGTGTAATAAGAAATCTCTGTAAAAATTATAAAGTGTCCTATATGTTGTTATATATAATCTATTGAGATTTGCATATATCTACCTGTTTACAGTGTAACGTGCATATTTTTAGTCTTGTTGCTTAAAAATATAAATAACATATTAGTTTTTAAAAGACTCACATGAGTAATATAAGGGCATGTTCTTAACGGATTAATTTTTTAAAGGGAGAGAGATTGAGTCACGCAGTGGGCTGCGCCTTCGCCGCATGCCTGGAGAGGAAGCAACGACGGGACAAAGAATGCGGAGTTACGATGACTTTCGATTCCAAGACTTCCATCTTCACGAGAAGCGGCAGCTTTAGGCAACCGAATCTCGCGGAGCGGTTACAAGAAGCGCGCGATCGTGCAGCAGGTGGGTTGCGCATATTATTATTAACAAATATCCATTTTCATTATTATAATCTACTGTTTATCGACACACGATTTAATAAGTGGAGAATTTATGGAAAGCTAAATATTATTTCCAGAAAGTTTTGTTATAAAGTTTGTGAACCTACCTAGGACGTGTGTATATAGTTAAAAGATTAAATTTGTAAATTTGTAAATACATAATTATAACTAAGCATACGAGAATTCAACTAACATTTCGAGTGTTTTGTCTATCTCTATGCAATAGATGAAAATTACTGCTTACTAGCAATATCTAATTACTTAGGTTTTACTGTACGAAATATTTATTTTTCAGAAATTCCTCCGGTTAGGCAAGTGTACAATCCCTTTGCGATTGAAAGGCCACACGCTACTTTATCTATGCTGGAGCGGCAAGGTTCCTTCCGTGGTTTCTCGCAGCTAAGTCAAGCATCCCCATTTAAAAGGCAGCTCAGTCTACGAGTCAACGATCTTCCTAGTACCCTCGAACGCACACGTAGTCACAGTCTCGAGCCAACGGATCTGGCGCGAATGCCTTCAGCTCATTCGCACATTGTACCTTCGAAGCCCCCAGGTGAGCGCCCACGGCCCCGAAATATAATTTTCATTTTATTTACAATCATATTAAATTAACTATTAACAAGTGAGAGAATAAAAGTTACAACATATGACACTCACAAGTACATACGTTGATGTGATTATATGGTATTAGTTGAAATCGATCTGATTATTAAATAACAATATACTTTTTTGTCTCACAACAGAATTCGAAGGATATGACGAAGGTCATTACTCCTTATTCTGTTAATCCTCACTGTTGCTTGCTCTTCGATGTATCCTTAAACAATGCTCGTTTTCCATACACACGGTTCTCCGTATGATTAAGTTAACAGTCATAAGCCGGTACCACGAAACTGCGAGCGTGTAGCTAGAACCCTCGTAATTTTAATCCGCCCTCGTGTATTTGTTTGTGCTTGAAGAAATATTCAACTTACACCGTGTATTCATCGTTCTATATACTCTCACTTTATACTATCACCTCGACATCTATTTAGGCGTCCTGGAGCATGCCTCTTGTAGAATGCGTTCTAGCACCTACATGTCGTAAAAAATTTCAGACCTAAATATATTGTTAAACGTGATATCTTCTGTTTCTTCGCAGTGAGTCCAATACCAGAAATATTTCCCGGTGATCATGACAGCGTCTCCGCGATGTGTCAGCAGCTTTCTCAAGGGCTTTCTCTGCTCTCGAGCAGCGACGACTTTGGACCAATACCGTCGTCCCAGTCTGCCACCAGCTCCGTCGTCAAACAGCTTTTCACTAGTGCTAACTCTCCTCCAGGTACTTTTCAACAAAACTGTAGAAGTTACTCATTTTATTCTCTGCAGCATCAATATATCATAATATCACGCATAGCATCATAATATCATGATGACGCGTTAAAAAAATTATATACGCGTCATAAATTTTACAAATCAACTTATTATGTTCTTTCAGTAACGAGTAGCAACTCTTCGGACGAGATGAAACTGCAGAACGGTCCCAATATCAATAACAACGACGACAAGAACGAAGAGCTCAGTAATCTGAATCATGTCGGGCCCAGTTGGCAAGAGTCCGCATCCCCCGTTCTCGCGTCGAATCATAGGCTCACGCCTCTTCTTAAGGCGAGCAACTTGAGTCCCGTTCTTCCAAGGACGAACGCGCCCACTCCGGTCGTTATGAGCACCCCAGCACCTGTTTCTTCTAGTGTAGGTGCCTTCGGCACTCCACCGTCGGCAGCAAGTCCGGCTTTCAGCACGGCTTCTACGTCCTCTTTAGGAAATACGTCGACCGTGAACAGGTCGCCGATTTCAATAAATTCCGTGATAACTTCAAAAACAAGTTCCCCTAGTACCAGCGTAGCGTCCGTTTCCCCGGCGGTACCAATTTCGACTGACGTCGCTCAAGTCTCATCGGCAACGGGAATCCCGACGGCTTTAGTAAGTTAAATTTCACCATAGTACGTAATAAGTAATTTAATTTCAATAAATTTTTTAGTTCTATTAAAGTTATATTAACAAAATTAAATAGGAATTAAATGCGCTACTATTATATATATAATATATCACTTTTCATATTGTATTTTTCTGAATTTTCTGAATTTTGTTTTTAAATTTCTTATTAAAATTATTTAAAATTTGAGCAATCTTTATACAAATCTTTCGAACGAAAAAATCTTGTTGAAATATAATATATTTCTATAATCTTTGAGAACACATTTATGCTTTGGAAATGTTTTTAATTTCTGCGACAAGTATTTAATTTATTCCACTATCATCTTTTTCACTACTTCTCATTCTATTTTTCACTGTCGATACAAAAATCAGTTTCTTGCTGCTCATAACATGAATTCCGACGTTAATTCGAGATAATCCTTTCACGAGTTTCTCCATTCAACAGGTGCAACCACTTTCCACGGCAGCTGGTTTGCCAAAACCAGAACAATGGTTGGGTAGCATAACCGGTGCTGTGCCGTCGTCGCAGCAAGTAACTGTTAGTCCTCGGCGAGCGCCTTTTCTTCATACGAGAGCGCATTCGCTCGGCTCGGCTGCGATGAGCCTGACTTCCAGAGGACCTTCTGATCCCTTCGACGTCGAATGGGCGGAAATCGCTTCCAGAAATATGCAGCAGTCGACCACGACGAACCCCTTCATTATGCCGAACGCGACCCAGCCGTTCCAAGTGCAGTTGTAGCGTCAGGAGTTTATCAACAATGTCGCCAAGTATTTCCACTCGAGCACATAGCGGCTACATAGCGCCCGCCCACGCTCCGACATTGCACACGATCGAAAGTATTACACGTGAGCCGCGTGTCCTCGATCCGATCGCAAACACCGTCGAGTTTCCGGATGGATAGCAATGATATACGACGTACCATCGAAAAGTTTCCGAACTGATGCTGCGAGACGGGAATCAGCGGTAGTAGGGATGCGCCGTTATGTGGAGACCGCGGGTCTCATGAATCAGAATGCTAATGATATGATGCTGCAATTATTGAACGTTATATTGCTCACGTTTTTGTTCGGCAATTCAAATTCTTGTCTACAATTGTGATATAAATGGAAAATTGAAGCAAATTTGTGCGAAGCTAAAATTTCTGAAAATTACCAAGTGCTTCTACAAGTCTTTGGAGCAAGACATTAGGGAAAAGTATAGATTTATGATTGACATAAATGTTTTAAATGAATCGAGAACAAAGAACATTTGGAATGTTTAATACAAAAACAACTCCTGAAAATGTTCAAGAAATCAAAGTCAAACAATCATTTTTCTGCGATCTTTACGAAAGAATTGATTGATTTAATAATCGACCCCAAATGATTTGATGAAATATTTGGTATTACTTTGGAAGTATTTTATAAAATTTGATCTATAAGCCTTGTTCCAATTTTATACCATCATAGTCGCAAATGGCCACCTAGATTGTCGAATAAAATCGCAAGTAGTACTATATTCAGTAATTGCAGTACTATGCCACTTCGCATACTGATTCTTAAGACTTAATTACGATCTCTATGTTATGACGTCTTTACTCCACCTCTGTACTATCGTTAATTTTTACTTTGCAGTATCAGTTTGGAGACTTTTTGGTCGCATCTCGTAAATTTACTAGGAGATCCTTCGAGAAGCTGAATCGAACAAGCGCGATGATTCCTCTTGTCGAATCGGCGCTTAGTAGCAACGACGGTAGCAGCGAACTGAACCAGCACAAAAATATATCAGCGTAAAATATACTTAATAGATAGATAAGTATATACGCGCACAGCCTTAACGACCTCAGTAAAAGTAAAAGTAAAACACGCATATATGCATAAGCAGATGTTCGGATGACGTGACGGGGGGGGGGGGAATACAAAGTTTCGCGCACCAATAATAACAGGCTACATCTCGTCAGCCGATTAAGTAGAAGCAATAGATGTCGCGAAATTACGCGTATAAGCGGAGTTCCCGACGGATACGGATAATATCTTACACTTAAATGTCTATCACGCGATATCGTAATTGGATATTCTAATTATCTTGAGTAGAGTTAGGCTCGAACCGAGCGAGTATCGTCGTTCTGCATGAAAAACGAAATTGTACGCACTCAAGATTACGCTGCACCATTACTGTTATTTTTTTCAAAAAAAGAAAAGAAGAATATATATAGATATATATATAGGGTAGTTGCCACTTCGTGGTCGTTATCGTGACCTGAATCACGAAGTGAGGTGACCGTACCTTCCACAGAAAGGGGACTTGCATTTCCGGCAAGCTCGTCCGGCTCAGACAAGCATAGACACACGTTCTACCGAAACGTAGACGTGATTACGCAGAAGGGGAAGCTAACATCCGCGGGAGACTGTGATATTGACGTGAAGTGGCCAGTACTTAAGCGAACAGGGTCGATCGGATTACGAAGTTATCGTGAAGAACTTGCTCAAGAGGTCTGCGCGCCGCGTGGTAACACAGAATGAGTGATCGTGAGTTTCGGGTACCACAGACTCTATCGTCTCGTAGCCGGCAAAAAAGATACCCCATAAATTACTTAAGATTAGCTGTTAAAGACTAGCGGAGATATGTCTTACACTATCGTTGTCTATTATACATACGATCGTGTCGCATTTATTATGAGGACCGAGGAACGGGATGACAAAGCGCGTAGAAATTCCCTCGCACGAGGATAACGCTCGCGGAATAATCTTTCTCGGAGAGAGTCTAGACGGTGCTTCCGCTCTTGTAATAATAGTTGCGAAAATCGCTTGTCGGGCCGATCCTCGAGTGTGAGTGCATATCCACAATCAGATCGCGCTCAGCTGTGTTACGATCGTAGCGAGCCAAGGAGTTTCCTCAGTCCCATATAGTAATTGATAGTATCCCGTGAGATATCAGTATTGCGCCTCGCAGCAGCTTTCTGTCTTTCAAGTTAACCGCTGCACTTTCGGTTTTTCGAAACGGATCGAGGGTAAACGTCGAGGAAGGCCAAGGGAGATTTTACAAGAGAGATCACTGAGGCGTGTGTGTATGTGCATTGTATATAGATTAGTTATTTAAAACGTAACGTGACAGTATAAGAGAGTGTGGAGAAATTGCAAAGATTGCGTGTATCATTCATTTTAAGCCGGCGACTCAGCAATGAGGCGAGAGAAATTCTTCCTGAAGTTCAATCGAAGTGAATAATTGAATTATAACTATGATAGTATTTTATAATTTTATAAACGACACGTGGGAGAGACAATGATGCTGTATCATATAAGAGAGATCTGTAGCTTATTTGTAAATTATAACATTACAAACTGTAAATTATAAATTATAAGTTATGTAAATTATATGTTTGGTGATGGTCCTGATTCTCGTATTATTTTTAAGAGCAATAATTGATTGTCACACGCGCAGTAATTCTAATAAATTAATACGTAAATACATGTAAATATCTCCGCAATACTACAAATTTATTTAAGCACCGTTTTGGTCGCGCGATTTTGTTAACGTCGTTAAAAATCAAACGTAATTTATTTAATCGCGCTAAATGTTGTGAGGCATACATCAATATTTTTCCATACATAGAGTTAAAGTATTATTGCTTCGATTGTAATAGATTAAATCGGATAATCGATTAAAAGATCATTGGCAATTGTAAAACGAACAATATCCGCGATAGAAAAGTCGCCATTGCGAGTTGCTCGGCGAAAATGGACTTGGTTTTTCGAGCCACCTTCCGTCCGTCCCGAAAATCAAAAGGTAACAAGGAGGAACAAAGTTAAGCGAAGGAAGTTAAATAACGAATAATTGTAAAGCAGCACAGGGGGAGCGATCGCTTAGGTACTTATTGTGGTACTTATGAAAATGTCGTTTAATCAATGTACTTAAATATTAACACACGTATAGATCGCTGTTAGCGAGATCGTTGCTAATCGACGCACACTGTCGATATCTTCTTCTTTATTCGTCTTTGTAACTTTTATCGTTTTTATTTTCTTTGGACTGACATTTATTCTTCCGTTTCTTCACTTAAGTCCCGTGCATTTCCCGCGGAAGTGTGTGAGAAGGAAACGTGTACATAACGCAGCATAATGAATTCGTTATAACATTATCATGTTTACGTACTTATTGTTTTTCTTTTACGTTTCTTAGTCGATGTACGCTAACTTACCCTGGTTCATTTGACTAGGATCGAGGAGGAGCGATAGAGCGGCGTCTTGGCTAATCTCCACATGACGTTGGTAATTTATTCGGATGCTGAATCCATTTTTTTTGGTAACTTTTTATTCGGTGCGATCAGAGGGTGTCGTTCTGTTAGACGTCTTTTTCTTCCCGCTCCCGCGGGGATATCAGCGGGGATTAGCCAAGATGCGTTCCGGTGTCTCGTTTGACTGAAGCAGACGAGTGCATTTAGAGAAGCGGATAACAGTGGCATACACACACATATACATAAACATAAACATCATATACACGTATTTAGAAATAGAGACGCCGGGACAGGGATATAGGCGAATAGGATGCACCGCGTGCCAAATTCAAAAGTGCAACCGCGTTGCCTGCCAGTTGGATAGGTACATCGCGCACGCTTACGTGGTTGTGTTGTACATAGTATCGCCGGTCGATTCCTGGATCACATGCGACTTAATGCGTGTATATTTCGTAAAGGTATCTTTGTTCATTTTACATTGTATCTGCCACTGTAAAAATACGGTTTATTATATAATATCTGTTGTGATTATATGAACATGCCTTTTGTTTCTTTTTTTTCACAAAATGCGCACTTTTCCAACGAGAGATGGCAGCCTCTCTCTCTCTCTCTTTTCATTTCCTCAATATACAATATTCATCTTTATATTGATCACACAAAATAGAAAAGAGCTATATATATATAACTCTTTTCTTTGTAATTATGCGAGTATTAATATTTCTTTAATGTTTCATGTTCAAGATATTTTTATTTCAAGATATTTTCTTGACGCTGTTTACTAAAACATTGAAATTGAAAAATTGTAAAATACACTTCGTTATTCGTAATTGATAATTACTATTATTATTACTAATAGCAGCATTTAACTATAATACAGTAAATTACAAAGAACCAAACCAATAGTCTATATATTTTAAGTATAGTTTTTAATAGACAATTATGTAAATCACTGTATAACAGCATTTTCTATATGTTCAAAGAATTTTTTTTATGCTAATATACAAAATGAATTATTCAGATATTAATTAATCGCAGTATGCAATATTTAGCCAAATTCACGGCAATGCAAGGGCACAAGCTGTAACATAAACTGACATTGACATTTAATATTTGTTCAATCAAAATTAATATTTGTTCTCTAAAAATTAAATAATTGAAATGTAGAAGAGTAACATTACGAATAAAACTAACATGTCGAGTCTTGAGGACGCTTTCGCAAAATTTCCACCCAGTATCCCTTCGCGATGTTCTCCAAAATTATCTCGTATTAATTGTGCATGTCCGAAATATATATCTGACATATCATCGCATCCCTTTGGATCTGCCGTACAATTCCAGCTTACACATACTTGTGACAGGTATGTTATACTCAAAATGATTCTTATATATTTTATATTAAGCGAGCACACACACACTAATAGCAGCATTAAATTTTCAAAAACTTGCTTTATATAATGTTTGAAAGTAGAATAAGATATGCAGGTAAAATTAAGAAAGATTAAAAAAAATTATAAACTTCGATATTTTATGTATCTTTTATAGAATCTCTTATTCGCCCCGTTACTTTCCTGCCATTCCACGCTGTCGTTCTTCTGAAAAATCGTTAGGAAAAGTAACTTGTTGTTGTCTCAAATGGTTCGACTGTACTGGGAAACCTGTGTTAAAATGTAAAAATAATTATACGTAGCTTCATCAATTAATAATTATATCAGAGGTGAGAAAATCATCATTACCTAGAAAAGTTCGAAAGAAAACGATATATAAAATGTTTCAATATAATCAGAAACTTAAGAAGAGTATATAAAAATAATCCATAATCCATAAAATCCTAAAAAGTTATAATAAAATCATACTTAAGAAAAATATTATTATGATACACAGAGTATACTAACGTGAAGAAATACATCAATTTTCTTAAACAAATGATTGTTAAGTAATCGATTAGACAGAATTGACAGAAATATTAGATATTTATTAGAAATTATGATGAAATGTAATATCTAAATTTTTCTCAAGTAAAAAAAAAAATGTCTTTCTGTACCAGTTACAAAGAAAAAAAACGGCCAAATTCATTGCCTCCGCCGTGTTATCACCGCAGACCAATGCCATTTTATTGTCCAAGCAATGGCTGTTTGCCTCCTGAACCGATACTTCCCAGACGTTGTCGTTGCCCACCTTCATATCCACCATTGGTATAAAAACAGTATTAATCTTTTATGCGGTTGTCTCAAATTTAAATATTTATGCAGAGAAATATTGAATAAAAAAAAATTTGTTAATATAAAGCAAAAGAATTAAAATTGACGCAAGTAATTTTCATTTTATAATTATAATGACAATATATTCTTCCAATTTATCTTGCATTTATTTGAAGAAGAATGCATTATATAGATACCTAGAAAGATTATAAAGGTATTTTTGTTTTGCAATATCAGGATCTATTTTTATAGACATGTAGGCCGAGACCAGAGCCCTTGCCACTACCGCCTACTATATGCATTGCTGGACCCTGCTCACAACCATCAGCTTCAGAATCATATTGCCGCCCGTCAGCACCAAAAATATTGCCACCATCCTCCTGTGTTCGATTTTGCATTCGATACACGAACGAAGGATCAAGTTACTACCCTTGCTACCGGTCCAATTTACCAAAATGTCCTAGCAATATCTGTTAGGATTATCTAACAGCACTTGATAACACAGAATCGAGAGAGTCAATGTCTTAACTTTAATTACTTATGAGAATAAAACGATCTGGCATCCATAGATTTATATTATAGCTTTTTTCGATTATTAAGACTTTCTTAATTATATTATAGTAACGAACTATTAAATATCTTTAGAATAAAGAAGTTCTTTATTTATTGTTTTTTAGTTTATTTTTAGAATAAAAATATAAAATTACCGAATATAATTTATAAAAAAATATAATATTTAGAATTTAGTTCTGGGAATTGTTCGGAGATTAAACATTATTTATTATGTGTTTTTAGTTTCAACAAAAAGGAAAGATTGTGTTATTTTAGTTTTACTCAACTTTTTATTCCTTTATAATAAAACTAAAAAATAATATAAAATTGAAAAAAACAAGACATATACAATTAATCGAAATTCAAACAATTTAATTGATTCTGGCAATTCTATCGTAATTGCAATTAATTACTATTTAATATTTGTCACAGTGACATTTCGTCGAGCACGTTTGATATAAATCGTTTGACATGAACCGTACGTGTCGCTCGGTAAATCGCTTGACAAGAAAGTCTATCAAAATTAGTTGGCATCCGGTGCTAATGAGTTTTACAACTAATACTCCAAGTTTCAAGTTTGACACTGTTCTAATTACGCAAACGTTATTTCCTTATATACGAAGATTGGTTAAATATAACTTACAGCTTTGCGACACGCTTAATGTATTAATATTGTTTAATTTCACAAATGTTTTTTACAATGTCTCTTACCTGAAAAAGCATATCAACAATTAATTAAAATCTTTATATTAGATATAATATATTAAAACGTTTTGCAAAACATTTTATGAATATATCATTTTATCTCTTTGATACGCGTGTTCACGTTTCAATTCACATTTTTAATTCTTTAAATCATTTTTTTTAGAATAATATATATAAGCATTAATTTTAGTCTTGAAGAAAGCTGTAAAAAGAAAATTCAATTTTCTTGCTATCTGTTATCATGTGTAAAAATATTTATCTTTTTAAAAAAAAATACAAAGTATACACGCCTGTCTATACAAAAAATATAGCGCTTTTTTTCTCCAAAAGATAAGTTTTTAAAGATCGTATTCACTTGGCGCAAACTAATATCATACCTCCTAATATTATTTTTATGTTTTTGAAGTAGAAAATACAAATGAAATACAATTAATAAGGAACGCGTACATTTAGCGCTTATTTTTAACTACATTTGAAAAAAATACATTTTTATAGTATAAATTATATTTAACTCAGTTAATGACTCAGATTATTTGAACCGGTCTCGCGCTGGGTGCGTATACTTGGCGCGAAACGCTACCATGTCTCTTGATCGATGTAAAATCATTATTTATATTGGATATAAAAATCGAGAAATGATTTTATAGATCACATAATTACTTACATTTAAAAGAATTAAATCAATATATTTAGAGATTGCATGTATTTTGAGAATTTCATGCAGTACTTTGATATATTTCTCTAAGAAGTTTCATTATTTAGATTTAAACATAAAATATTCAATAATAAACAATGGAATAAATAATATACCAGCAAGTATTTACATAAACAGAGATTGCAAATTAGTACTGAAAAATTGATTAAAAAAATATGAACCCAATCAATTTAATCAACACGGATTAAGTCGAGAGATCAATAGGAAAGAATCTACTGCGACAAAAAAGGAACCAGACAACACAACAATTTGACATAAAAGGTGCGCGATTAAGATACATCACGGGCGAATCGTGTATGCGAGTTCCCTATACACAATTCCAAACGAAAATCCTCTTTCGCCATGTCAGTATCGCGGTGTGACGTCGTGTCGGGACGTAACAGGACTCTATACGCAGGGTGTACGAGGAAACGTCGCTTACGGGCAATTTGTTTGGCCGGCGTGCAGGCGACCGTTAAGCCGATTAACGCAATCACGCGCGAGGCAGATCGGGATCGATGGCGAGCATCGTCCGTTTCGTATAATACCCGCATTATCTGTCACTAAGCGCGAGTCGGCCCGGCGATTTTACACCGGATCCCGTCGGCTCCGCCGTTTTATTCGTTTCTGTCCTGACAAGGTGGCTGCTACATATTTTACACCTATCGCCGGGTACGCGCGCTCTCTCTTTTTTTTTTAACCCACCCACCCACCACCGCGTCACCAAAGTTCCGTAAAAAAAAAGTTCCGTCAATGCAGCGCTGAATCCGCGGTGGCGTGGACCATGACAGCGCATTACAGACTGAACGGAGTGCTTTTATGCGGTTCGGATTTCGCAGGCACGCGCGCGTTTACCGCTGCGGCCGGCTATAAAATGGAAAATGAATGGCCGAGGGAAAACCTTGGCCGTTGTTATTTCGCTCCGACGAGAGATCCTTTGTTCTCGGGCTTTTCCCATTATTGGCAATCGTCGATTTTGTCACGTATAAAACATCATGATTTTTATTAGGATTTTTGTCGATGGACGTATCGCGCGAATCTTTGAAATAAGGAAAGCTAAGAGTAATTTTGTTAAAAAAAAAAAAAAGAAGATTTGCTATGCAACTCGCTTAAGTTCCTTTCTCTCTGTAACGTTGGTGGAAAAGCAATCAGAAGACAGAAGAGAATAAAATTTTATATATTGACAAATTTTTTAAGATGAAAAATTGATCCAGTTTACAAGAAATATTTCATGTATTAATTTCTTAATATTTTATACTATTACACTCATTTAAAAAGAATAATCAAAGTTTATATTTATAATTAGAAAATTAGAGAATGATTAGAGAGAGTACTATCTATGTGAAAATCGAAAATTTGGGTGTGGCGCGATTCCTTACGCTTGGGAATTTTTTCGTGAATATCTGAACTCTTGACATACGAAATCCAATTTTTCCGGCGTGTGTGGATTTGGAATGAATAGAAACGAGAAAGGCACGTAGATATATGTCGCTGCAGCGACGGGGTAAACGATGTTGCGTTGTCAACGAAAGGTAGGTAACCATCAGGCGGAAAACCCGGCGGAATCGCATTAACAATAAGTGCATTAAAGTGAGAGTCCTTCGAGCGAGGATGGAGAGGTTGAGGGAGAGGACGAAAGGGTGGTAAAAAGGATGGAGACGCCTACACTGAGAAAGTGCGGGACCCAATTATTCAGCCAAATGGGAAGGATACGTTATTTTCCAGACGAGCCGTTTCCCTTCTGCCGCGTCCTTCCTATGTCGCACCGTATCCTTTTCCGCCGTGTTCCGAAAAAAAAAATGAGCCTTTGAAGTTGGTTTCCGTGGGTTCGCTAATTGCCTAAAATGTCAAAGCGTTTAGGCGGGAAAGCACAAGAACCAAAGTTATCAGGTTTAATTAAGATCATCAGTTTACTCTTGTCCCATTGCAAATAACACTTTTTTATATAGGGAAGATTTAGAAGAACGGCGAACCACATACACGCGGGCGAATTTCATCTTTCCGATTTTCCGCGTGCGGAAACATCAATCACCTATACTACTATATGTATGTTTATGTTGATGCGACATCCCCCTTTTTTATGAAATTTGTTCAAATGTTTGCAAATAAACAATTTTACATTATTCTCTCTACTAGATATGGATTTTATAGAGATTTTTTATATATTTTTTCGATTAATTATGATTCGTTTTCTCAAACGTCTTTTATACATATTTTTAATAAAAGTATTAAATAACTAGGCACAGTTAATTACGGTTGCAGCTTCGTGATTATAATCGTGCATTCTTAAACTACTAGAAGAGCTTTTCAACTTGAATGCAATATAGAATCAAGAAAATTTTATAAAAAACCCGATTACACGTGTCTTCTTTGCATCTATATTGCGCATGCGAACAAAAGAAGGCTTGCAGTGAAAATGCGATCGGGAACCAAGCTACGGGGGACAGTAGCTGCGCATTTCTTTGCTCTCCTTGAAGCTCTCGAATCCTCTTACCATTGAATGGGCAGTCGATACGAGCATGGAGAAACTCGGTCTCGAATAGAAAGAGAGATAAAGAAATAATACAAATTTAGCCGCGGCTTCTTTTACAATCTTACGCGTGGTACGTCAATTTTCTTTCTTAAATTTTACATAAGTATAAAATTTGTTTCAGTATAATTTTTTTAAAAATATAGATTCTATTTTCTCGTTTGTTAAAATTTAATATTTTTATTCACGGAATATTTATTTTTAAATTTGAATCTATGCACTTAGAATATTGAAATACAGCTATTTTTTTTAAACGGAAGTGCTAGACGGATTTTATATCGTATATAAGAGATTACATTTATACATATAATGTTACTAGATTTTTCGCCCGCGCTTAAAATAGTTTCGAACTTTTAATCACAGAAAGATTAGTGAAGATTACTTACAACAACTTATTTCTTTTCTTGTCAAATTATTTCTTATTAAAATAAATTTATAGTAAATGTTTCAAATTTGTAGTAAATATTACATATTACCCAGGTAGCAGAGTGACGTCAAATAACGTATTAATAATGTCTTAATGACGTCTCTAACGTCAATAAAACGTCAATTAAGACGTCTTTAAACGTCATCTTGCTACTTGGGTATTTTTAATGCCATATATACTTTTAATCAAATATTGCATATTATTAGCGCAAGTAAATGATATTTCCACTTAATAAATCAAATAAAACGCAATAAAATAATAATCCCGTGCAGATATATTAGACAAAACTTTCGAATAATTACTACAATCTCTCTCAAAACTTCTTTCAAAGCAACATAAATGATGTTAATATGAGCATTAGAATTACACATAAAAGATTTTTAATTACAAATGTAAACGTATAAAAATATAATGCCTACATTTTGATAACGTTTAATATCCAAGACATTGTATGTACAGCTACCACTTTTACAAATATTTAGATTTTATTTTAAAAAAATTGAATGGTACTATGGAGTACGATATTTATAAAATAATCTATATTTTTGAAACTATATTATACGTGTTCAATTGGATACCGTTACTTCCAATAATCATGCATACACACACAAACACAATCGCGTTAAATTAATTTAAGTGGTATAAAACATTTCATACGCATGAAAAATTGCGCGGCGCGAATGGCACCCAAAGGTTGAAAAACAAGTTTTAAATCATAATGAATAAATTGCAGAAGATTACAAGTTTCTAGGACTAAGTTTGTACGTGAAGTAACACCTCTAACGGTATGAATTTCTAAGGAAGCTAGTAGTGCAAGAGAGCTGAGCATTCAAGCAGATGGCTTTCTTGCGAAACGAGCGAATCTCAAAGGATTAAGTAATTAAAGCTGTAATTAAATTCGTTATCCTCCTAATCTTCTCGGTAAAAGTAATTAAATTTGGCGCCTAATTCTATGTATAGTTTTAAATATTGAAATAAATTCCTTTGTAAATACATTGTCACATTGCAATACAATTAAAAAGTGCTATGTTTCCATTTGTTGATTACAATTCTTATTATTTTAAAAACTATTGTAAATTTTGCAAGCATAGCTTTAACAAATTTTTAATAAACTATATATATTTAAAACGTAAAAAGTCTAATTACAAAAGTAGAATAAAATAACTTAATTATGAAAATGGAAATTAATTAAATAGAAACATGTAATTGTTGCGATGCGACTACTTTTTCATGTGTTTGTTTCATAACTGTAAGTTTTCTTAGTCTTATGTCATTTTATGTTCTCCATTTACTTAATTTTATAGCAGATAAGAAAATTATTTTGGCCCATTTGTAACAATTCAACTAAAAAACGTAATCGATTATACACTCGGAAAACATATAATTATGCTTTTTGAGCGATATCCCGAGACGCCGCGCCGAGACAATTCGCCCATCTTTCGTCGCAAAAGCCGGTCCCTGACGGCCCTGATACGATGGTTATTTACGCTACGCGAAGAAACGAGGGACGCGAAGAAATAGGGGAGATGCGGAGGAACGCACCTACCTGTCGATCTTCCGGACGGACGTTCGACAACGAGTTATACTTTGCGCGACGACGCGCCCGATCCACGTGGGAGTCGCAGAGTGTTCCGGAAATCGACAGAGAAGCCACGAGAACTCACTCGCGTTCCTCCAGCGAAAACTGCCATCCACTTTCGTCGCTTTAGCCACGTTTATATACGGTATATCGGTCCGCTGATTTACGTAGTAGGATTTCTGTTGAAAAGCCGGAAGAAAGGTGTCACTTCAGCTGCAGAAACTGTCGACGTTACACGCCACGCAGAAAAATTTGTCGAGGACGAAAATTAGATCGACAGATTTCGCGAGGATGTCTCGCTCAGTGTCACGTCGCGCGTCGTTGCCGCGAAGCGAGTTCGCACACAAGTGAATGAAATATGTAACTGTCGAATTGAATCGTACAATGCTCATCAAGTAAATGGAATATATAACTGTCGAATTGAATCGTAATGCTCATGACAATTTCAAAAATTTGCGAGTTTACTTTATTTACTTTATTGTGAAAGACGAAAAACAGGACAGCCTATATAATTGGTAATACTGCGTTGAAATAAGAAAAGAGAAATTCTTTAACGTAGCAATATCTTATCTGAGATATTTTCGTATAACGATAATTAGATTTATTAAGTGAGCAAGTATTTTTAAAGCTTAAAAGAACTTTTCAATTGTCTCTTTCTTAAAATTAGTGATACATAATGTCAATTCGTCCATTATGTCAATTTTCTCTTAAATAATTTTCTATAAACTTGATCCTTACATGTAATTGTTTAATAAAATTACAGCAGTATACGCGTGGCAAACAGTCGCGTTCCCAACTACCCAAATGTTTACATCTACCTTGCTCTCGGTACCTTCTCTTTAATAGAACAGAACATTGCGTTAGTTACCCAAGTAGATATGCAGTTGGCAAGCAAGTCTCTCATGTGGTTGAGCAAAGCGTATTGTCTCGTTCCGTTTCCAAGGCCACGCATGCCGGAGAGGCAGGGTGGCAAAATGGAATTTAATCGACAATGCGTGAAGATATATTACGTGCAATCTCAATTACGCGGAAAATGCAAATTTAATATATATCGGCTGTCGACGTCTTTGTGAATGGGATCCTCGCCGGAATCCCCCAAGATAGTTGGGATTCCCAGGAGGCTACGCCAGAATCGAGCCACTTACGAAAGCAACGCGATAACAATGCTGCAGTATTTTTAGACAGTACGCGAATATATTTTTCTCATCTCTCAAATATAAATGAAACATTTGTTTCATTTCTCACATCTGTATAAATATTTCTTATGAAAATACCTTTTTATGAAATTATATATTGAGCTTTAATATATATATAAAACATATTATATATAATTATTAATTATATTGTTAATAATAACACGTTCGTTTTCATTGATAGATTTCGAACAGGGGTGCGCGCATTTGTAATATTTTAAATTTTGACTTTGTTAAATTGCGTGATATTTTCTCTCCAATTCTGATATTTTACCTGTGGATATATATAAATTGAATACCGCACAATTATTTCGAGATAATGCAAGCTTGCATTGTAACTAACATTATGCAAAATCATACCCTTTTGTAATTTCACATTATGGGGATATCAAAAAGCGCGGCCGACTCTTTTCAAATGAAAATTCGTACAATATTTTATCTAATGTAGCGTATCGCAATTTAAGCGATGCTTCATTAAATCCGGGATTCCTCTCAAGAGTTGATGGACAGCAGAAGGGGTATCTAGAGGGAAGGAAGGAAGGAAGGGAGGACTTTTCAAAGGACAGGTCTCGTTAAGGCGACGCAGTATTATAATGCCTCGTGCTTGTCACTAATGCTGACAGGCACGCGGCTGCTCATCGGCGTATTATATTGCGCGTTTTCATGACGATATGACGAACGCCATTAAGATACCGAAGCTTTTCTATACTTAATGAACTGCAAATCGAGCTTTGAACATATGTTCACGACAGAATTAACTGTATCTACACATTTCTTGGGAGATAAATAAGATATATAAATGAAATTAAATTATTAATAATATAGTATACTATATTTGATTACATGAATAAGTTTGATCCCCTTTCATTTATCAAAAAAATTATCTACAATGAATATAATCTCTTCCTTCTCCTTTATGTGCATTTTATATTATTGTTAGTAATGTAAATTATATATTAATAACAGTAGAATAACATTATCTGCATAATAGTTATAAATAACGGAATATATTTTTTCTAAATTAAAGCTATTTTAAAAAATTATATCTTTCAAATTGCTTGCAAAAAAATTGTTATTATTTATAATTAATTCTGTTTTTTTTTCATAGAGCCTTCTAGGTTTTTTCTTTATAAAGCTTTCATAATTCCTAGGGCCTTATTTCACTTTATGTTTGCAATCTATCTTTAATAAAACTGCTAATTCCTCAATTAACAACTAATCTGCGAAACTAATACGTAGCATTAAACAGCAGGGCGTATACAGGATTTACATTCATCAAAGTGAGATTGTCACATGCAATATAGGTGGCATTCAGAATATTTCTCACACCAGAATGCCTATATTATCCATGCGATACGCAACATCTCAGGCTTCCTTAACACAACCGGCATTGTAAAGTAAAGTTTATCTTAGCTCTCTACGACTCCTTAACAAGTAATTAATTAAAATTGGATATCCGCAACCCGCACAAGCAGATTGCAAATATTTATAAGTAATTAGCTTCAAAGTATTCGTCTGAGGAATTTGCCCGTCTCCCTGCCATATTGCGTTCCCTTTCGAAGGAGGTATTTGCAACGTAATTAGCCTTACGAAGTCTCTCAATACGTTCACCCCTATAATATCACGTGTACTCACGTTGTAGATGTAGAATGGATCGAACTTATGAAGACATATAATTTACTGGTGTTATGTTACATAAAGTAATTAATAATTAATATCTGTAGGGATGTCATTTTATTTATATCCTATTACGAAATCAATCAAAAGCACATCAACTGAAAGGAGGAGATTAATAATAATTGTGTACACGTATGTATTTTAACGGATTGTTTTAAATGCACGAATAATACATTATTGAAGAAAGAATAATGTATAAGAGTGTGTAATCAATAAGTAATGATATGCATGATATTATTATATTAATAAAATGATATTATATAATAACAATGCATATATATTAAATAACATTTTTCACACATTAGATCGTAATTATAGATATACAAAAAAATTATATTTATCGTATTATAGCGAGGGAAGATACATCACTTCCAAGCTTATAAAAGTTTAGATTTGCGTACGAGTAAATCAGTCTTAATACTCACTAACAAGATAAATGACCGGAGTGCGCAAAGTTCCCTTTTTGAGGCAACGCGAGATATGTAATTAGCGGCGGGAAAATCCTTTATTTTTACGATTTTCCGGTACGTACAAATATGAGCAGATCAGGGATGGCTGCGTTATTAGGGACGTTCGGTTCCACGCGAAACCGGCCGGGTAAATTGACTCCGTCGAGTTTCGTGGATCCAATTCCGGCAGAGCGGAATCTTGCTGCCGGCCGATTAGGTTTCACTTCCACCGCGATTCCCTTTACACGTAATTTACCCTCGAGCGACCGGCGTCCGCAAAATATACACCTGCTCTGCTCCAACCGAACAGATTTTTAAGCGCGCCGCGGGCATCGCGTTGTCGTGCATTTTTATATGAATTGGCGATTTTGATACTATACGTTACTGTGTTAATGCTTAACTGATGCAGAAAAGAGCTTATACATTTGTTGTAATCAAAGATTATGCGTACGCAAAAATCAGACAAAAATTTTTTTTAATGTTGAAGATACCTATATCATTTAATATCGAAATGTGATGTGACTAATATCAAGTAATATAGTCGAATTTATCTCTTCAAATGTTTTGAATTGATCTTTCCAAGTAAAATTACAATTTTTCAAAATTATGTTTGCTTTGAATGCTGTAATAGTGCTGTACATTGACAAATATATAAAATTTATAAAATCAAATTATTCTAGCGTTATAAACATTATTTAAATATAATAATATAAATATATACCTGTAATAAAATAATAAGTAACTGTATTTCAAGTATTTTACGTTAGTAAATTACGTTAGTAAATTATTTTTGTTAAACATAAATGAAATACAGACTGATTACAGACTAATTATAATTCTATGGCAAGGTTTCTAGGTTTCAAGGTTCTTTTATGAAGCAACTCGGTTATGTACGTCTGCGGAGTTTATTTTTTTTTCGCCTGCTCTTTGATAATATCTCGTAGCCGTGCGTTTTACAGAGCCATTAGCTTTTAAAAAGAAAACTAGGCTTTACGGATGGAAACTTCTTTTTTAAACAGGCAATTCGACGTCATCGCGTTGTCGGTAATTCGTTAATTCGTACAGCTTTATTCGCAAAGGAACTGATATAATTGCAATATCGGACCTTACCTGAAAATTTATTGTGTTAAAGTGTAATGAAATGTGCGTGCATAAAGCATCTCCAAGCTCATAAAGAACCGCCATGTAACTGCACAGTAAGAGCACAAAGCTGCATGCGCGCATGAAAAAAACCGCCGACGATGTCGGCGACGTCGACGCCGGACATGACTCGATGTTCGCCTCTTGTCTCTGCAGGCGACATAACTAGTGACCCACTTCTTACGTCTTGTTACACAGTACATCCTAAAGAGATATATGAGTACTCTTTGATTTCTCAGTTACCTTTAAATATGCCGACAAAAAAGGAAATGCGAAAAAAATGCAACTGGATATCAATGACCAATATTCAATATTCTCATTGCACATTAGGTTCCTCTAAAGTCGATTAACAGTAACATTCGTTACATTACATTCATGATTATAATTTAGAAAATAAAGAAACTTAAGAATTAGAACTTAAAATTAAAAAATATATCTTTTACAAAATTTATTTGTGTTTATTATCTCATCAATACTATAAAATAGTATCGCGTTTTAAAAAGAGCAAATAATGCTTTAATATTCTCACAGAAATGTCTTAAGTATATCTTGCGGCAAGATTGTATCTCTGCACAATTTTTAAAATGAGAAACGGAGCTTGCATTACTCGCCATAAAGCTTCGCGATTCTTACGACTAAAATGCGATTCAAGAAATTCAGAGACGCAGAGGCGTCATTTAATTCTAAAAGGTAAAAGGTCGGATATGCACAATAGGGTGTCATTCGTAAAAGAAGATGCCCAGCAGTTATCATTAATTGTCATTAAGTAAGAAAAAGGATAAGTTTTATTGCAGCCAATAATTTTCATGTTATGTTTTATCGCGTGGAGTTAAGAAATCACTGTGATTTATGGCACAGATTGTGCGATCTACACATTTTTGCTTTTTGCTTTTTTTGATATAGTCTCGTTTACCCTTTGAGTTTCTATTAATGACTTTATGTTCTTGTATCTATTTTTCCTTATTGTATATTTTTTGTAACTATATTTTTGTGACTTATTTTGTTTTCTTGATGTATCCTTTCTATTATTAAGTGGTGAGATACATAGTTGCGAATACATCTGGAATTGCAAGACAATTTTGCAATTTTTATCCATTCCTGTTGCGTGTCGGATGATCTTATTCCAGATTGTTTCACAAGTCAGGTCTGACGCTTTATACAATCGGGTTCTTTGAGTATATACTTTTCATCTTTTTCAATTCCATTTTTATTCATTCATTCTTTAACTATGCAGTTATATATGCTAAGTTGCAATGTTGCAAAATTTACGTGTACATTTTCTTTAAACAAATCGTCGTCAAAACAAAAATGTTTTGCTGTTTAAATTTTTAGTTCTATTTTTAGAGAATTATTCTTTTCCATGTATGTATATCACAAAAATTAATCTTGAAAATAAAATTTTTTTTTCTAAATTATTCTTTCTGCTTATTTATTTTTGCTATATACTTCTACAGTTATTGATGACGTTCCTGTTTGAATTGCATTTCCGGATCTCTTGATTTTATTCTTGTTGTCAAGTTATTACATTGCTCTCCTTTATTCTTCTCTCTATTCGCACGTCTTTTCTCGTTTCTCGTCTCGCTTCCACTGTCTAACGATAATTCTCGAACACCCGCCGTGCAGTCTCGTCGTACGTGCATACCCGGAGCGTCTCCTCTTGTAGTTTACGCGGTGCTCGTTTATCTTCGGGTAGTTTACCAGTCTTGAGAAAGTTTCGGTGAGAGAGGCTCAGGCTGGGGGAGCTACACCGTGGACCGCGCAGATAGTTTTGCCTCGAACGGGTGTTGTGCTGGGTATACGGCGCACGCGACGCGCGACGCCTCGAATTCTTAAGTCGCACTTGGCAATATATTAGAGTGGTGTGCGTATAAGTTCTGTAATTGCCACGCTATAATAACAAAGCAATGTTGTGTATTGGCATTTGAACATGCTACGTCGTGAATCTTCACGATATGATTCATATTTAATGAAAGAGTTAAAAACAAGTTGGTTAAAAAATTGTATTTTAAAAGCGATCACTTAACTGTCGGACAAATTAATATTTGATTACGGTTGAAATATTTTCTCATCGACTGTCCGTGCACCCCCATTGTCGAACGAACTTACGTTACGTGTCCTAGAGATGATTCAAGAGTAATCCCGAACATGTTCACGCATTTGCATTCAATTGCACCCGAAGGAAAATACCGATTTCGCAGATTTCGTCGAGAGGTTCCGACTATAGACAATCGACCGACCGCTTCTCGCCTGCGGTGAGACATTCTCCAGCATCGTCGGGTAATCCGGTCGCACGGATTTCTTCGTCGATGGAAGTGACGGTGCGCGATCTGCACCCGATATCGAGGAGAGTTTCTGTGGCCTAAATATATCCACAATTACTTTCGACGAAAGGACGACTCCACCTTATCGATACACCGCATCGGATCACCGCGCGCACACATATATATACGTGCATAGTACGTAATTTCCGAACAAGTCGACCACCTTGAGCAACGGCACAAACAATCCCCTCATTCTCCGGTATCGCACGGTGCAGCCCCTCGGGAGCTGGTTAGAGACAAAGGGGGAAATAAATCGCAGACCACAATGCCTTTCCTTGCTTGTCCCTCCCGCACTAGCGTCTTCGCCACTTACAATACTCTCGCCCGATGATCACGAAGACTCGCTTCTCGCCGTTTGTACATCCGCCTCGAACGACTCGTTGCCGAACGTACGGTGTGATGTTATCGCTTGGCGCGTAATCTTTGATTTCTATTATTAACGCAAATTGAAAGTAGTAGAGACGTTACATTAATGGAAGTTTATTTATAATATAACCAGTACATGTAGATAAAAAAAAATATAAAAAATATATTTATAATATATTTGATTTTCTATCTATATTTTTATTAAAATTGAATTTTTATATATTATTTCTTTTATAATCACAATTATTTTATTATTTAAATATAACATTATTATAATATTAACTTTCTATATTGTAATATATTTTATTTATATTAAAAATTATTATTATATAATATTTAATTAATTATTTATAACAGAATTAATTGACTAATCCTTATACTGAATTACATTTAATTAATTAGTCCTACGCTGTTCATGTTTTAAATTTTGATCCTATTTACAGAGTAAAAAAAAATCTATCAAATCTATTAACCCTAAGCAAGCCATACTTATTTTCGAATCCTTAATTCGTCACACTCCGGTCCGTGAGACCGCGCGACTTTGTCGCATTATCATTTTCATTTCTAATTAATATTTTCAAGCTTGTACTGTAGAAATTGCAAATACAGACGCTGAATAAGATGTTTGATGTTTATGATAATATCAGGTCAAGAAAATTATTTAAATGTAAATTTAACTTTATTATAAGAAAAGTAGAAAATTAGAACAACTTGGAATTAAACTAATTCAAATTTCTTTCCTACACTATATATAAAGAGACAAGTAAAAACGTAGAAAATTATATAAATATCAACTGACGCAAATTTATCAATATACGCATATATATGGGAAATGCAAACAAAATCAAAATCTAAAAATTTTTGAAATAAAAATTGGAAAATGCAGGACAAATGCAGAAATAAATAACTTGGCTGTGTAATACTTATTACATTATATGATAGATCTATTTTTATATGACCTTTAATTAATTATTATTAAGTCATTATAAGATATTTATTTAAAAAAAAAGTTGGTTTGGTTACAAATTTATAAAAACATTTTACCGTAAGAGAAACAAACAGAAACTTCGGAACGCGACAGAAGATTAGTTGCCAATGACAAGCAACGCTTTTGTTTTCGAGAAAAACACTAATTTTCGGCAGAGGCCAAGTCAGGCTCGACATTATTCCTTGTCATCGATTATTTAATGCATTGCGTAATCTTATTCATAGTGCATGAAATAAATATTTAGGTTTATTCCTTTTCAACATTTATACGAGAAAATATTTGTTTATACTGTTCACAATTTCCTAATCTACTGGCATTACGTTAGAAAACTATAAACATAGTACTGACATTTTATTCCTACTTATGTAGTTGCATATTCCCCCAAAACGCAGTTTTATATTGTAATGAGCCTGTATATGGCCGTCAGTAAAATGAACCAGCGGCGTACTGAATACTTCCATCCTAACCAATACTAATAGAACGACAAGCTAATCTAATTAAAAATCGAAACGTCAGATATAGAACTATGAACAATTTCATGGTATTTACAAGAGCGCTTTTAGCCATAGTTTTATTAAACATAACGAGTGGCACATTTCTCTACATTGGCATATTCCCCCCAGTTACTCTATGTATAAGTTAATCTATATACTGCGCAGTAATGTACCAGTAAAAATACTCAAGAGTCATTAATACAGATACCTACATGTAATAAAATTATGGAATTGCGTGAAATTGCACGGTCTAGAAATTAGTTTCCATTTGTATCACTCGTTCACTGTCATGAGATGAGAATTACAACTGTAATATAGGTATCGAGACTCGGACTCTGCGACAGTAACATATTGCGACGGCGCTTTATCGTCTTGGATTAGATTTTCATAGGCAGTAACGTGAAATATCTGGAACTTCTTTACTGCAATATGGCCAATAATAAAAGCTCTATTTCTGTAGTAACCAATAACAATATTTTCTCTTATATATACTATCTCCCGTCTCTGCTACGCGAAATTCAACGCCTTCTAGTGCGACTGTCAAGTAATAATATTTATTCGTAACATCCGTGGTTTACAAGATTTTTTTAGTTTATTAAATTTTTTTTAAAATTTTACTTTAGCTTAAAACGAGATTCAAGATGGCAGTTGTATTAGAGTAAAAAAATATTAGTTCTCAGATTTTTTTTCCGACACATGCGGCAAATTAATTTTCGACTCGTCGATAGTCAGATTCAGTAATCCCGAAATCCAATGAGAGCATTTGCGAGAGTGATTCGGACATTACGCTGTCGTTTTTGTGCGTCGTTCGCATTCTCCGTTGGACGTTTTATGAAACGGAAGCCTACCAAATTGGAACGTCGAAGGGAGATTTACAATTTGACGACCGTGCCACGCTGAGAACAAAAATCATTGGCATCGTTGGCGCCGATGGCCGCTACACGTTAATGCACAAACGGGCCGGTGGATGCGCATTGAATCACCAGGAGAACGCATTACGCATTCGCCAAACAACTCGGTCGTCGTAAATCGTACCTCTAGCGGTCGCGCCGCTCATAATTTATCCCGGTTTCTGCTCATGCCGTTCCCTAAATACAAGCAGTTACGGCGTTACGGAATTACGAATTCAGACGGACGAAATTCTTGGTTATCGGACCTCACCGGCTGACCACCTCACTCGAGGTAACTTTATAATTCTGATCTTGCGCGCCGGCAACGATCTCTTCTCTCGTATATCAATTATATTGCTTTTTAAGCGGTCGTTCTACTATGCGTTTTACCGCCGATGCCAAGATACGAATACTTATGCTGTACTATTTTTGAAATGTTAGAAATGGACACTTTATTTCTTGATGTGTAAAGATGTGTAAATAAAATAATGTAGATGTAGATCCTTAAACAAAACTACCAATATAATTAAATAAATTTGTATCATAAAACAAATTTTATCAGACTTTTAACAAAATTGATGTGATGTGATGTGATTACAACTGCAGTTATAACATTAACTGCAGTTAAATAATTTGTTAAAATAATTGCAATGTCTACATAACACGAAAAAAATAAAAATTTTGCACATAAAAAAAAGGAGAAAAAAAAGATGTTCTTCATTAATCATTTGAATTGTTATTTTGATAAATATAACAATAATGGTAATAATGTACCATGAGACGATGTCAAAAGTAATAATTTTTATAATAAAGGAACGTTGCAAACAAAAAAAAATTGAATGTGTTAGTCGAGATTTCTTTCGCTCGCAAAGAATGAGCAAGTTTAGCCGAAGGGTGAAACTGAAGGGTGTTCGAAATTGATAAATCAAAATGTGCCAATTCGATCTCTCTTATGAAGCGGAGAATGTCCCCGGGCGGTATAACGACTGCTAAATCTATAACAGATATTGAGAAATTTATTATATCACTTTTTCGCTGTATTCAACGTTATCCGAAGGAGTATTTATAGGTTTTCTCCCGGCAATTACATTAGGATCTTTTCAATTAAGAAAATCAAGTTCAAACTAATATTAATCGAAGAATGTACAATATATAATTTTAAGTTGTGCATTTAGCATATATTATGTATAATGGCGAGTTGCCGAATGCGTACCGGTCGCCTAAATCGTATATACCTTTTGCACCATGTTACAAAAAGACTAATAACAAATTAATTTGTGAAAGATTAAACATGTAATGATAGGTACCTAACCTAAACATCAAGCTATTTCCAACGTTTAATTGCGTACAAATCACTAAATGGGAAATATAATATAGTAGCACACATTATTCGACGACTCATCTACCCTAATTAGATCGTTCTCATTTATTTGTAGAAAATGAATTTTTATGTAACATTGACTGGATCGAGGAATATCTCTCTTCTCTTCTTAAATTTCCAATAACTTCGTCGACTGTCGCTCCCGGTTATTCCGAAACGAGATCGTTCGAATACCGAGTATCTTCTCTACGGGCTCTAACCCGTCAAACCGTCTCGTTGTTAGGGACTGTGGCCTTATCTGCTGCGAGATATAACCAGCGAGCATTCGACGGGACAATCTCATTACGAGGCAGGCCATTATCTGCGCGCCCGTCGGGTAATTTAATATAAACGCACTAATTGGAAAACTCCGTCTTGGACCTGCCTCGGACTACGGTGTGCGCGTGTTGATACGTCGGAGCAATATTTGTTGCTAAAGAGCACAGCAGCAGGAAATATATTTCTTGAATATTAATTACAACATCTCTCTCTCTCTCTCTCTCTCTCTCTCTCTCTCTCTCTCTCTCTCTCTCTGTTCCGACACACAATAGACCGGATTCAAAATCAGATTTTGCATAGAATTATATTATATTTTATAGGGATATACATACTTTGCTTGCGCTATTTCCATTATATCATTGATATGTATTATTAATAAATTTTATCAATAAAACTTTACAAAATTTATTTATATTTAACATGTGATGTGTGTGCTATTTTTTGATAGTTCTTCGAATGATAAACAATAATGCTAATAAGTCGATTTAAAGTGCAGAATGTAATCAATCTTGATTGCAAAATTGTATAAATATAAAAGTCTATATTAATGTTTCTATCACATATAATAATCTTTAATATTTTGCATCAGTTGCTTGCAAAGTTATAACGAATATGGAAATTATGTATAAGCGAAGCGTAAATTAGAGCCTGCGATAATCAAGGAAAATTTTAAGGCTCATGTAATTATTAAACCTGTTGTCTACTAATTGCTCTCCCGGACAGGGGACGGAATTATTAGAAAGAAGTAAGGATTAAATTTCTCCAGAACGTTTCCGATATATCATTGGCATATAGAGAAGAAGATAGAGTAATATTATAGATCTATTATATACGGCGATAACGCAAAATTGCAAATAATTAAATGAAATAAGATTTAATCCGGTAAACGTAAAATGCAAGTTTAGAGAATGATGCTGATCAAACAAGGTAAAACCATACGAGAAATGACCATCCGTGATGTTGTAACGTTGCCACGCATTTTCATCAAACCTCGAATGAGAACGGCTGTGGACGCGGAGCTTCAACAAAATGAAACGTAAATATTGGCTGAGCTACTCCGGGTAGGCCAACTTAAAACTCTCTCGCCGGTCCACCCTCGTATTAATAAAGATGAGCGCATTCCGTACATCCGGCACATTGTACATACTCCTAGTACATACCAACTTTCTGAAGCTCCAACTTGTGCGAGCGTTGAAGTGCCAACGACGCGGTGCTTCGAAATGACTGTCTTTGTGCGTTACGCGTTTTGACCTGGTTTCACTTTTGTCGTTAACAAAGAAGCTGATACTGTTGAAAATGTTATTTAATAATAATAATTATTTAATAATAATAAAATTATTATTTAATAATAATTATTTAATAATAATTATTTAATAATAATAGTTATTTAAAACTATCGAGAAGTCAAAATAATTTAATTTTTATGCGCAAGATTTTATTAAAATCCAATTAAGATCCAACCATAATATTGGTTAAAATTAATTGTAAGCAAGAAACTATAATTTTAGTATTTACACATTATATTCTATAATAAAATGCATAATTTAATTATAAGATACTTTTACATTACTTGATACAATGTTTGTCGTAACTTTCCCAGATAAATTAAATTCAATGACAGAGATAGATAGAAAGTAATTAATTTTGAAAAAGTCTATACCTAAGTATATAACCATGTTTAGCAACTACCGAGCGAAAATTTAATTATGTCTACAATTTAATTTTATGCCAAGAATGATTAATATATATTAAAACTGTATTATGTGAAATATATATTATATTATATTGTATCATATTACATCTATATCATATTATAAATTACTTATTAAAAGTGTAAAATATTATGTGTAAATTAATTATATACCTATATAAACTTTTAAATTATTATATATCTGCGTAAGTTAATAAATGTTATATATAATTAATATAAATTAAACTATAAGAATTTAGATCATATTTCTGTTCGTCGCTACCATGGTCTAATAATTTCGATGGAAACGCTTCGCAGTCATGGAAGTCAATTAATTAATGTATGCACAAACCGTCGCGCACGATTTCTGAGCATGGTGACTAAACTCAGCTACTGATTTCTTGAGTACACAGTAAACAGAGATGAGGGAGTAGTTCGGGTTAACCGCTGAGTAATTGCACTTTAACCAAGTTAAATCGTACTCCCGTTATTATCGCGAACTCGAGATGTTACGCGGCAGGTCTAACCCGATCAAAGCAGTTCGTCGAAGCTGCTCAGAATTTCTATAGAATTGGTTTCTATGGATTTGTACTTTACAACGATATACGTAACTAAATTATATCCGAAGATTGAATTTACCTTTAATATATCAAGCAATAATTAAAAAATAATTAATAAAGAAATATGTACATATTTGCAATATTAGTATTTCAAAAAATAAGTGAATTATTATTTCTATATAAGAGAGATTAAGAATTTAAATCTTAAATCAAGACATCGAGCATGAAAACTTTTCTTAGTAATCGTAGAAAATTGAAGATTGCATTTCGAAAGTCTCGTTACGTCAATACGAATCATACTCGATCGACTCATGTACGATTTATCAGTTATACCGCGACTGTGCGGTACAAACAGAACTGCTTTATCGAACGCTTATCGCAAAGCCCATTATAATACCGCTTATTGCATGCTGGGAGAAATACAATAAGCTTCAACTGATTTGCATAATGGCCTTGTACTGTATCGTCTAGAAAAAATTCCGATTCGAATCCAATGATACATAAGTACGACTTTAGAATTCAAAGCGTACGTTTCTTTGAGCATTGAACACTGAGTCTTTACTGAGTATTCAAAGAAACATGCGCGTATGAAAAACTCCATTAAATGGGTTTTAAATGCGACAGCAATGTATGTATCAAAGTATCAATGTGCACAAAAACATTTTATATGTGAATTATATTATTGAAGATTATTCAAGATAGAATTTTTGTTAAAATATTATTTGTCTAATTTTAATCATCGACTTCAATCAACCACTTATAAATTATAATATTATACATATACTGTATAATAATGTTTAATGTGTTGAGCTGAATTACTATTAATATTAATGTATATATGTATATGCATTAATTTTATTTCAAGGTTTCTCAAACTTTTTTTATTTGCGACCTCTTTGAATGATTTTTTCGCGATCCTACATATAACCCTTCTAAAGTGTCACGGTTATATTAATAGATAATTCATTACTCATTCTGATGTAATTTTCGAGTTCCCAATGATAAAAATGATGTATGTGTGTCAAATATTGCAATGTATGTATTTATAATTCATTACAAGTTTCATGTGGTTTATTATGAAAAAAAAAAATAATGGAATAACATTTTATTTATTGAAAATATACTATTATAAAAGTGTAAAAAAGCCGAATTGATAAAAAAAGTTATTAAATATACCTTGAGATGTTTTACAATATATAAGCACCATAAGCATCAGTAAATTTTATGTACAGATAAAACTGATTATCTAATTATTTATTTAAATCATAATATTTACGCGACTCCCTGAGAAGTCGTGATCCCTAGTATGAAAAAAGCCCTGGTTTACATCACCTGCATGGGCATATATGATCTACGCGACTTCAATTTTTATTATTTGTGTTGTCTTATACATATATGGACACGAGTTATAGCGGATAACGCTCGTTCTGTTTGTTTCTCTTTCTCACTTGGACTCGAGAAAACGACAAGACGTCTATTATTGCGGAATAGTTTTTTTTTGTTCCAGACAGTCGTGATAAATTTTTGTATTTGCTAACATTGCATATCCATAATTCGTTGCACGAATTACCGGGCGTATATTTACTGCAAATCCAAGTGTGTTATTTTTACACGCATAAACGTCTAAAATGACACACTAGACTGACGCTTTTTTTTCATGTTTTTCTTATATGTTAAATTACTTTATATAACTATTTAAAACATGTTTAATCATATTAAATTAAAAGTTAATACGTTAATTTAATCTTGTTAAATGACGTGATTTAAAACGGCAAGAAATGTGTAAGAGCTTCAGCTGAAATAACTGCCATGCTAAGCTAAAATTGTGTTATGTAATATCTTTCGTTGAATATAATGAGTTAACAAGAGAATTTAATGAATTCTTTCAATTACCTACAAGCTTGATTCTCAACGGCGTGCTCGCATTCTCTTTTCTAATTTTCCATAACAAATAATAAACGTTGTTTTTGTATTTATTATATGCACATTTGTAAGAATGACTTTTATATGTATTTATTGTTTATATATACAGTATTGTAATGACGTTGGTATTCAGCTCCACGATTCAAGTAGCGCATATGCTTTATATTTACGCGCAGCCAAACATAGAATTCGATTATACTGGAAACTCTCCGTCTGGAAATCGTTATTACTCCCCAAAAGTATACGTCAACGTCAGAGTGAGGTATTTTCCTCAACTGCGGGAGTCGGTCATAAAAAGGCGGCATCGCTATTCGATTCGATGTTGCGAATGGCTATAACGTCTCCATTTCCGCGCGTTTACATTTAAATCGGCGCATTAGCGACTGCAATTTCATTCCAATTTACAACTTCACAATCCCCGGTACGGATTCGGCGGATGAGTTCTTCACATCCACGATATTCGAGCTCGCGAGTGTGCGCGCGTACACGCGTATGTAGAATGGAACGAAGAGTTTCGTGACAAGAGTAACAAATTTCAGCCGGTAATTGAGCAACTTCTCATATCTGCTTTCGCGATATTGTCAGCTTGTCATGTTCAACTGAATTATGATGGACATTCAAAAATATAATTAATGTATTCAAAAATAAAATTTACATTTTCTACTTGAATGCTTAAAAATTCTTTCAAATATTAAATGTGTATAGTGTATATATCCGATATATTAAAGATATATGTGTATCAACATCGATAATGCTGCTTGTTGATGGTTCGGATAATCGTTTCTCAGTTCATTAGTGTAACAAAACTGACTTCCATCTCGAAGATATTAAAGAAGAGGAAGAGCTGTTCGTTTTTTCCGTAATGATTGCATAGTATAGACGACAGGTAGACTTAAGATAGAACGAGAAAAGAGAAAAAGAGAAAAGAAGAAAATGAGAAACGGAAAAGTGAAAACACGAATAAAATGCAAATGGCTATTATTTGATCCTCGAGCTGACGAACACGAAGCAGGCCGAAGGGTGCTTTTTGAAAACGACGGTTTACTATATCTGTTATACCGGACGGGGTGATGGTGATGCTCGCGCAATTACTCGTCGACTGTTTGACGACGTACTCGAGGGTAGAAAGGCGGACGGAGGAGATTGTTTAAAATATTCGAAATGTTCTTGACAAGAGCGAGTGCACTTCTTTTGCCTCGTTTTAACCGGTACAAATTAGAATTTGGATTTTATCAGATCACGGCTCTTGTCACGACAATTAATGAATAATTATAGATAACATTTTATTTTAAATTCCTTTGAAAAATTGTTTATAAAAGAAAGCCTTTCTGAAAAACTCAGAGGAATCTCAAACACACACACACAAGAACATGTCTCTTTATCATAAATTGCTTAGAAATATTACAATTTAACGTACACATTTTATAAATATAGGTACTTCAGTGCACAAGGATGAACAAATCGAGTTATTAATCGAATGTTATCAATCACGGTAGTTTATGTTAAAAAAAGACAACATGGTATCCGTTCAACTATCTCTTTCTCTCTGATCGTTGGAGAAGGTACGGCAGAGCTCATTTTAGTATGGATATAGTTCAATACTGTCATTAAATGACTCATTGTTGCGACTCATGCAGCGTTTCATAGAAAAGAGAAACATATTCTCATTTTGTTAAGGCAACAAATCTACGAGAGATGTAGTATTTTTATACTACAATTTTTATACCATAATTATCATAATTCGATATTCATTTACCTTATATTTGTGAATAATCGTAGATTCGTTACCTTATAGTAAAAAAATTCTGACTCACCAACTCGATGCGCAACGGGCGGAGTTATTCGGCCACGTAGCTACGGTGATCCTGTAACATACAAACGTAAGATTCAAATTAAAGAAGGGTTCAAAATAATCAGAATTTCAAAAAAATAATTGTTACGCGCCTCTAATTTGTCTTTTAATGAGATATTTAGCAATACAATTATCTATATTTGCTCAAAAAGATCTTTACAAGAATAAAATTTTGGATAATTTTTCTTTTTCTAATTACTTCAAATTTATCGTAATAAAACAATTCGAATAAATGAAAAAGAATAATTAGATATATGCAGATACGAGATATGACACTCACCCCAAGGTTGCTCCGCCGGTGCCCGATGTCTCTCTCGGACCTCCTCCTCTCAGGACGTCAGGTCTCTAGGTCTCTCCTCCTCCTCCTCCTTCTCCTCTCACCGCACGGGACACTCGCGAGAAACACTCGCGGATAATAAACTATACAATCGCACGCGGACTAATTATTAGTAAAAGTCTTTCGCGCGACACTGCAACGGCACTCCCGTTTAAAAAGCCCATACGAGAAGAATATTCCGTCAAGTGTATCGCAATATTCTTTGAATGGACATTGAAAAAGTTCTCTAGTCCGATTACATGAACGGCACTCCCGAAACAAACGCGACGAACCGGCTGCGGTTCGTTTGTTCAGTTAAATCGGCGGACGAGGGTATACACGTTATAGCTTCCCCGTCTTTGGATTTTTACCCAAGCAGAACAAGAGTTTTGCTTGGGTAACATCCTCGGGGTACTGGGCCTTCCTACCTCGCCAAGGTCGTACCCATGGGAAGAAAGTATTTTACTGTGTAATGTAAGAGCAGGTAACATATATAAAATTAAAAGTTATCGATATATATATATATGGATAGATACGAAGAATTAGAATAAAATTGAAACATATATATTGATAATTGTTTATTTTCATTAAACGAGTTAATAAAAAAAAAGTTAATAAAACAACTGACATATTATAATAAAAAAATATTTAAAAAATTATTATATTAAAAGAATTATTATGAAATAATTTATTATAAAATAATGAAATAAAGCTTTTGAAGATATAACTTCTAAATCTTGGAACTCGTATTTTCTCGAATATATTTTCATGACTGTATTCGGATGTTAAGATACTCGTAGTTTAGCATGACGATGATTTACGAACAAAGCACGCCGCACACAAAAAAACAACACCGAGGCCGCGTGTCAATGCCGATATCATTTTACGAAATATAACAACATTTTCTAACATAAGTAGATTTTTCGTGCCATGCAAATTTGAAAGAGTCGCGACGCCGATTGCCCCGATTCGTTATTCGTGATATGTCGGCAACTTCGGCGCGATACTACGCGAGTCGAGCGGACGGTTAGTAAAGACACGTAGTTGGTCATGGTTGATCAAAGATAATGCTATATTGAAAGTAAATATCGCACGCGCAGTACGTATCGGACTCGAAAATATCGCGAAAGTAAAACTGTATTATTGATCCTTTGCACGACGAAGAATCTGCCGGCTGCCAACTTACGCGACGCCAAATATATACGGAGATTATGACGCATTTACGAACGCCCGGGGTCGGCGTCGGCGTTCCGTTATTTCAATCACTCGATACACACGACGATATATCACTCAGCCCTTTTTTCTCTTCGGAGAGAATCGGATTCGGAGATAAGTCACACGTACGAGATATGCCGGCACAGCGTTCGAAGCGGCGCGACGCGAGATGAATATGGATGCTACGAGTTCAGACGTATCGCGGAACGAGCGCCGCACGATACGATGCGATTATCGTCCGCGATTGTCACAACGAAACTGTAAATCGCATATGTGCCTATACTCACAATCACTTTCGTCTCGACGTCTCCGCCTCGACGTCTCCGCCTCGAGCGAGCCCTCCGATTCGCGTGACACAAACATATTTTACACATTTATGAAACACACCACTCGCAGATTCTCGAGTAGTGCTCGTACGGCGCGTTCTCACGTAGTCGCTTATTCCCGCGGCGGCCGCGAAACGAGGAGCAGGGGTGCCAATCGCAGAAACGAGCGCGTTCCGAATAACACACGGCACGGAGCACGGAGCACGGAGCACGGAGCACGAAGCACGGACGCGCGGCTCACGGACACTTCTTAGTTCTTACCTGAGATTTATCGAGTGACTTCCGCAGGTGACGGTACTCCGATCGTCGAGGGAAACGAGCGGCAACTGCGGCAAGGCCGGCAAGTTGCAAAAAACAATCGACTTTGAACGTACGCCGTTCACGAGCTCGTCCAACGACCGCGTCTATTATGTATGTATATACTATACGTCGCGCGCGGCGGCCGCTCGCCGCCGCGAGCGGCGCGGCGGCTCGGAGCAGTCGAACGTGATTGGCTGGATCTGGGGGCTCGACTCGCCGGCCAATCGCGTTCGACCGTGCGTCGGCAGCGGCGCGCGCAACGCAACGCAAGTAATAATACGCGTTCGAACTTCGAGGTCGCCACGTCGCCCGCGCCGCGTCGGTGCGATATGTTACTGCGTTCGTGTAATTTCTTGCTCGTGAACGAAAAGAAATCTGGGTTACAGAGTGTGCGTCGCCAAGCTGAACGTACGCCGTATTCCGTTTCTTCTCGTGGTCGACCGAAACGGGTGAGATGCCGTCGCTGGGCGAGATGAACGTCGAATGCCGTTGCTGGACCTGGACGCCGTACACGTATATATCACCCTCCCGGCTGTGTTTTGGCGGGTCTCCTGCAGTGTGCCGTGATCGGTGAGTGATTTGTGCATGAGAAACGAATGATTCGAAGCGCGATACGTCCGAATCTTAATAGAATATCGTTGTCCCGCGTGTCGCAGCGAGTGGTTAACCTCGCGTCGGAATTCGCGTCTCTCGCCTCCGTATCGATTTCTACTTCGAACGAGTGAATCGCGCGGGAAGACGGTTCGGTGAATGACTTGAACCTCTTTCTCGTTAAGCGGGAATTAATAATCGATTGAGTAATTATTAAAGAGAACGATCGCGCGTTTGGCATTCTCATTGTGCTTGTCGCGATCGCGAACGAGAATGAAAGCGATCGACTGGAGCGAGCTTGCTCCAAAATGCGTATGAACGTACGTCGAGAGTGCGAATTAACGAGCTCAAATGTGCGTTCACGAATGCAGTTCCGTTTTTCGATAAAGAACATAGCGCGTAATTCGCGCCATGACCACGATCGGTTTAATATTGCACTATTCTATACTTTACTCACTAAAATATTCAAAGTTATATATGACACAAGTATAAAAATTACGATTTGCGAGGAAAAAATATATTATACGATGTTTTGAGTCCGCATTTTCTTGAAATATAGTGCGCTATGTAACTCGCCTGTCGCTTTTTCTGCAGACGGCGAACGCTAAGGAAGGGAAATTAATAAAAATAATTTTCGTTGGCATGTCATTTTTAATTTTCTAATATAAATCATATATTAAGAAACTACATTTGTACTTCACTATTATACTCTCCAAAGCTGAACTGCAGATTTAGAGAGTATATTGTATACATTTGATTGAATTAGAAAAATGCCGATAGGATTATAAAACGAGCCTAATTAATTTTAAAATGATTAGCGACATTAAAAATTATCTTATTCAAGTTAAATGATCAAATCTTAATGAAGTTAAATGATAAAATCAGTATTAAAAAGTCTATAGATATTTGACTAAATCCATCATGCATGTGTCCTTTCTGATAGAAAAAAAATTACAGGTAAGTACTATGATATATCTGGTTAGCTAATATCCAATTACCGACTTTAATCGCTGAAGCAAAAAATCAGAAGAAGAATTCTGGTTTAGATATCGAATAGCACGAAGTGGTACAATACATAGATAAAGAAATATTAGTAAAATTCTTTTAATATTAAATGTGTCGTTGAAAAACATCGTCGTTGAAACATCTTTCATCAACAAGTACTCTTTTTCTTGAGTTGTGCAGATTTTGTAGATTACTTGAATTCTTAAATATGTGCAAGATACATATCTTGAGATTCCTCTTTGTCAACCATTTGTTTGGAAATGTAAAGCTGTCTATTCAAGTATGAGGGGCAGAAAAGGGCAGAAAAGACACTTATAGGGACATATACCAGGACAAGAAAAGAAACTTATAGATTATTCGTTGTGAATTCAGGATACGAGTCCATCTTGCCGAATACAGGTATTACCACCCTGTCGTGCGCAAGAAAATTATGTATTGTTATTAAATAATATAATTATATAATATTATATAATACAAAATTACAATATCATTAAATGCAAACAGATAATGCGCACTTTATGGTTGCGAATCTCGTGTAAAACGCTATGGAATATGGAATTTAAACAAATTGTAAAAAAAACTATAATATTAAATTTATATGACAAAGATCACGTACCTTTTTCCCATTAGCTCATCGAGTTCACCGGATATAATCGCTGCTAAACCAATCGCTGTATTAAAGTCGGTGACGTTTTCTTTTTGTCGTAGAAAATTTACCGCAATTTGAACAAACGTGTGTCTTACGTAGACAATCGTGTCAAACAAATTTTGGATTATTCCTCTATCATCTTTATGCCACGCATAATTTGTCACTGGAATAGCCAATTCATTATTAAACATTGAGTTTCTTCTAATGGTCTTGATTAATGGATCAGTTTCTGCAGATTGGACCTCCTGGAGATGGAGATTACGTGTAAAGTTTTCACAAAATTTCATTTTTATTCAGAACGCAACCTTCTTCTTAAGATGTATAATAGCTCATTAGATCGAAATAAAAAATAACATTTTACAATTTAATGTTATGAAAAATGCACGTGTTCTGCACTTACAATAATCATTACATCTGGATTACATCCTTTGATAGCCATCGCAATACCCGCTGTAAGTCCGCAACCATCGATCGTCGTCGGTAAAATAACTGCGTCAACATTTGGCAATGTTTTTAAAATATCTCTGCCCAAGGTGGCTTGACCAATGATCATATTTGGATGATCGTTCCTACCCGAAAAATGTCGTTGAATATTTCGATTAATAATTCGGTCATTAAGGGAGTATTCTGGTTCGAAAAATCGTAAACACGGTATATTTTTTAAGGAATTCTTTGTAGGGAAACAAAGAAAGTGAATAATGTTAAACTTTGCAATACTCTTTCTAAGTAACAAAAAAGCGCTCTTTTTTATATTATATTCTGGATACTAGAATTTATACGGACGGTGTAAATGATTCTAGCTGTCCTGGGGGTATCTAACATAAAAACCAAAAATTTTCTTACTTAGGAAAAGTGCGATTATTATCTAACTAGGATTAAACCAATATTTCCATTCTGAACCAAATAGAGGCCTTTTTATTAAAAATATTATAGTTTTTCCTTAACATTTTATTAGTATTTTATTAAAGACATAACTAATAAATGTATAATGTTTATTTTAATTCAGACGATATTTTTTCTAAATAAGAAAATTTTGATTTTTGCATTTCAGATACCTTCAACAATTAAAATCACTTACACCGTCCATATGCGTTTTTTCTTGCTGTCTCCTAGTGACCAGGGAATAACATAAAAAAGAACGTTTTTGTTACTTAGAAAAAATAAATTCTTAAAATAAGATAAAAGAACTTGCAAAGTATAGCGTTATTAGCTTTTTTCGTTTTCTTAGAAAAAATTTCTGAAAAATACCCTTTTTACAATCTTTTAAACCATAATACCCCCTTAAATTGAAAAAAATACTAAAGAAAATCAAGCAGGAGAGTTCTTGAGGCAACAAAGTATGATTACATAAGTAATATTAATTGCATCTCTTAATTTAACTAATTTTTAACTAATAAAATTAAATCTTAATTAAATTGTATGTTTATATCAAGAAAGGAGTAACGAAAGAGTAACTTCTTCTTAAGTTATTGAATAATAATAACAATATCTTTTAACTTAATCGAGATTTTGATAAAAAATGTACCCATCAATGTAAACTAAGCCTTTCTCCCTGGCAATACGCAAGGCGATGTTATGTGCTTCTACCATATCGCTAGCATAGTTAAGTACTGTTGCTCCGAGATCTCGACACATATTGATTGTTTCATCTGCCGTTGATAGCGGCATCACAACAGTCACCAAGGTTTTAAACTTCTTCCCGAAATGGCAGAGAGTATATGCGAAGCTGCCCGTTGAGATTGTTATCACGCCCTTGCGTTTCTGCTGGTCCGATAACTGTTGCAGCGTGTAAACCGCGCCTCGTGCTTTTACGCTGTTCGTAATCTGATGTACCTCTTTCTTCAGAAAAATGTTGAAACCTCTATCGCGAAGAAGATAAGTCAGCTGCAATCAAATTACAATCGGTTAAAGATTGGCCTTAGGCGATTCTTCATGAATATTTTGGCTTACAGTGGATCAAAGTCATATGACCTGCAAACACCAAGTAGCAGTAAAGTTATATCAGTATTATAATTTCCTACTCAACAATGTAACTAGGTCTGTTCGTTTTAGCTGAATCTCCAATGTGAAAAGAAAAAGAGGAAAAATGAACCGTGCAATAAGTTCAGCTAAAATAAACAGGCCTATACTGTTATATATAACATATGTTATATTATATTGTTGAGTGGGAAATTGTAAGATTGATATAATGGCACGGTTGATGTTTAACGAGTATATATATCATAGTATCTATAATATTGTGAAAAACATATTGGTCAAATCCTTACTTAAAATAAACTCTCAATTTGTATTACTTTATTGCATGTATAAATTTACTTCATTTTACAGTAAAATTTATTGTAAGTTCTTTGCATGCAAAATAAATGTCATGTCATATTTCTACTTTTCATATTCTTACATTATTGTGACTTCAATTTTGAGATTTCTGGAGTTATAATAACTTCATATTGAAGTACTTATATACATCGCCTGCTTTTTCTAAGAGCGAGAAGGTAAAATAGTTATGTGTTAAAGAGATCTTATGGTATTTATTACCTGGTCACATGGTGTTTCGTGAATGTTCTCTCTGTGAGAGTGTTCTCTCATCAAAGACAGTATAATATGGCACGAGATCTTGTACCTTTCCGCTAGATTTGATTTCTTGGATCCTTTTTCAATTACATTCTGTAAAGTAAAACATTAAAATTTACGTGTTCCCACTTCACCGAATATACGTGATGACTTGCCTATCACGAGATTACTTCTAATAATATTGATTGTTGAAATAACATTCGAATGATTGAGAAATATTATTATTCCTGCAGATATTTCCGAGAACTATTTTTAAAATACGAAAATTTGTCATAGATACGCATTGGTGCATATTCTGAATAAGTATATTCAGCTTTAAAATTATGGTTGATCAAATCAGACTTACCCACATGTAAAAATATGTGTTTGTTCTTCTAAACAGTGGATGGACCAAATTATAAGAAAACGTTGATAAATTATCTTCTCTTGCTTTCGAGTGTGTGGTTTCCATTCTTCTCTGTTTTTTACTTAATAGAAGAGATATTGATGCATAAAGTAAAACGCTGTTTGTTTGATAGAAATCACTTGCCACGCAAATGCAAGTAATCGGTAGCAAGAAAAAGTGTCGAGCCTGACTTGGCTTCTGTCGAAAACTAGCCTCTTCCTCGCCACAAACAGACGTTCCTTGTCAAACTTAACAACTAATTCTTTGACCTGTCCGGAAGTTTCTGTTTGCCTCTTTTGTGTAAACTGTGTTTATAAATTTTGCAACCAAACCGACTTTTCTTCTTAAATAAATACCTAATAATGACTTGATAATAATTAACTAGAAGGTCATATATGTATATAGAAATAGATCTGCCATATAATGAAATAAGTATTACATAGCAGTTATTTATTTTTTTATTTGTCCTTCATTCCATGCACATGATTTTTATTTTAGAGTAAAATTTTTTCGTTTTAATATTTAATGCACATGGTTAAAGGGTGATGATGGCAGAGAACGAAACGTAATAGGCTCTTACGTCTATCGTAATCATAAACGTATATAAAGCAAGGTAGAGAAAATCGTGTACCTAACTATGTTCGTATTGTCACGTACTTATGACACAATAGTGACACTTTTTTCATGACTTTAATGCGTTTACGTAGTTACGTGTAATGACGTATAGACGTTATCAGAGCCTACGTTTTGTTTTCTGCCATCAGCCTAGATTTGTACTTCTTTTTTCAGAATGTAAAGATTTACTAATATTAAACGGAACAGATTTAAAACTTCTTAAAAAGTACATAACATTTTTAGATATAGGTATTTTAGATATAGGTATATGTACGTATATTTGTTATAAGTATAATTAATTATAATTATACTCATAATTTTTTCATAAAAAGATTTATGAAAGGTATTTAAAAGTTTGGAAAATAATTCTATTGTGTCCTATTTATTTCATTGCAGATGATGTTTCTTTATGCATATTTACAGGACTGTTTTAGGATATTTAGTTTAATTCTAATAAGTTTTTCACTTTTCTTTAATAAATGTAGAATCCAGAACGAAAAGAAAAACAGAAAGCTTTTTGTAAAAACGTTATATAGAGATAAGGCGAAACGAAAGAGTTGTATTAATATCAAGATTTAAGGGATGTGGTAGATCTCGTTGCGGCGCTGGCAACAATAATAAGCATAGCGCACGTGTGCACAAAAGCTCTACAAATATTTGCCGGAGCTTGGTAAGACTCTCGAGACATCTTCCCGTCTCGAAGGAAATGCTCGAGTGCAATGGTGCAATCGCCAGAGACGACACCTTCGTGTTTCTCTTCTGTGAGAAATTCTTATTCCCTTTTTTTTCTTTGTTATTTACGCTACTTTCTAGAATTTATTAAAGATATTCGCAACTTTTTATAATGTTTCGAAGCAGTTGATGTACATATATCAAGACTGTATTTTTTAAATATTATTTTCTTAACTCCTTCAAACTACGCACAACATTAATTAAAAGTTTTAAAATCTTATTTTTTGGGATATTGCTAGACTTATAATAATCTACAATTCATTATTCAGGTATTTACAAAATTGACTGAAATAAAACACACTTTACTTTTACGAAGATTATTCTTGCATTGCGAAGAAAATTATTTTTCCGTTTTATGTTAAGCAAATATATACAGTCTTTATACGCTGCAATGTTAAAACGTTATGTTTAGCATTTATTTATACTCAGTATATTCAGTTTATATGTTTCTTCATAAAGATGTTTCTTGATAAACAAAGATGTATATACAGATTTGAGACCGGTGACTGAAATAACTGAATGCGTAAGCTTGCGTGTAACACAACATGTGGCAAAGAGGTCTCTAAACAGAGAGCTAGGTAATGCATTTGAAAATATAAGAACGTGCGAATATATGAGAATATATAAAGATAAATTGTTAGCAAAATGCGATTTTTTTAACCACTGTCGCGAAGTGGATTTCGTAAAATTTTCTACACAGATTTAATCTTTAAATTTATATAATTCTTATATATAATACTTTAATAAGAGAATTTATTATTAATTTAAAAGTGCAATAATTTTTTTATAATCAAACATTATTTAAAAACTGTATTCATGAATAATTATTGCTTCATCAAATATGGAAATAATCGCAAACAAGATATATATGTATAAATGTAAGAATTTATCGAAATGGGGTTTGTAATTTGAAAATTATTGACGAATTAATAATATATGTTAAGTTGTCAGTTTATCTTGGCGCACGTAAATATGAAGTACAAAGCAATATTGCTCTGGTATATAAAAAATATAGAAATTAGATATGTGGCGGTTATTTGTTATTAAATGTTTTTCATGAATTCGGCTTTCAGCATATCGAACAAGTAAAATATAATATATGAGTATTTAAGCCACCAGTGTAATTAATTTGAAATTACATTTACGGAGGACATTTTGTATATTTTTAATTCCGCTTTTTACTGTGTACGTATGTATATCCGCTATCAATGTTAGTCAATGCGCTCTTTCAGAGTGAAATGTGCTACCGCGCAGTCGTTGCAAACTCGTGCGCACCGATTACTTTGCAATCGCTAATGACACGCCGACCAATGATGGTCTTTTACATTATACACGCGACTGCTCCCGTAAGCGGCTTACAACGCGCGCGCACACATCACGCGCTATGTGTATATTTAATCGGTATCTGCTACCACGTGATCAGAGTGCCTAATGAAGTCGAAACTGTAAGAGGATCATCGGGAGACCGCGAGGTGTAATCTATAATGTTATAGCAAATTCGGTAAGACATCGGAATAAATCAAAAGCTCCGCCCGTCAGCTGTTCCACCGCCGAAGTTAAATAACTTTTAATAATCTTCTGTCGTGTCGTTTCCGAGATTTTATTCGTATGCAGCTTATTCTGAATTTCTTCTTGTGGCCTTAACCAAATGAAGCTTTCATTTTTACATAGCAAATTAAAATGGTAACCTTGAAAATTTGCCTTTAATTTTAAATAATTTTTTGTTTTAATATTGATTATTAAAGCAATTACGAGCATTTACGAGATGTCTGTTCTATGTAAATATATGCAGAATATTTAGAACATTTGCCATACATATATTAAATATTTCTAAATTAAATTTTAATTAAATTTTAGAACGATCCCTGTAACATTTGTATTGTTAAATTGATATGGATTATTAACAACTTGCGTAACTCATGGTACAATTGGATGACCTGCAACATCAATACATAATAATAACTGTAATAATGACAATAGTGATAAGAATTATAAATGGTAACAATAATAATATAATAGAATTATTAATATGATGTATGTGCGAGAACATAACGTATTTGCATGCAACACGGAAGACATAATATTGAATCATGTAGGTTAGCGTATTAATTTATTCTCTCTCTCTCTCTCTCTCTCTCTCTCTCTCTCTCTCATTTTGGATTTATATTTAATAAATATATAATAATATAGAAATAAGAGAGATATGATTATAGTTATAGAGTCATGCAAGGATTAAGTGTATTTTATGGCGATATTTTATATGGCAAAATTGACATATATAGTCAAGTATTAATTCATAAATTTATTGAAGTCATTTATTGATAAAAGAAGATGAATTTATAAATATGTTTTATCTTCTATAGTGTAATATGGAAGCACTTTTATTATGTCTAACAATGTTTGCGGATATACATACGTACACAGTAACTTATGAAGCAAAGATTGCTTACTATTATACATAATATAATTATGTATAACTATTATACATAATATATTTATACATAATATAATTTGAGCTAAACTAGATGAAAATTAACATAAAATTCCTCAACAAGATATTTTCAACGAATAAAACAACAATATTTTGTTCCTTGCATGCACGTCAAAAAGACATTTAAATTAGTTAATATCGTAAAAGAAAAAAAAATCAGATCTTAAAACTGGGGAAGCTTTGTTATTTCAGAGTGTCTCCACGAAAAAGTTTCCGTTATAATAACTTCCGAACGACGTTACAAAACCTTTCTTTAAATAATTTAGCATAAGTATTTCATTCTTGAAGCCTTTTATCGTTAGCACGAGACGGCGATTCCTCGAATAGCACGCAACCGAAATTGCGCACGCGAAGCTCTTTTCATGGTTGATGAATGAGCAAAACGGAAAGGAGAAATGGGATCTCATGTTGTACTAAACGGTCGACTAGTTATACGACTGTTGGTCGAGCGCCGAAATGTAACTTAATAGTTACATGTAGTTAACAACTTGCAATAGCAAATGCGCGTGGACTAGCGCCAATACTGCATTAGGATGAGTGATATTAGATATTTATTGATAGATCGGAACTTCAACAGATTATTATATAGAATACCTTACATAAGGAATATCAAAAGTTTAATTAAAATATTTTTTTCATTAGTTTGACTTTTGACTTTTTCATAAAAATGCCTGATGTGCCAAAAAACAAATATATAGTTTGTAAAGGTAGCAATTAAAGAGAAAAGAGAGAACTCTAAAATCATTAACGGCCCCTGTTATTTTACGGTAGAATCCGCGTCTGCAAATGGAAATGCGATCGATCGAAGACATGCTATATCTGATATAGATATTTCACGTATATATATGCGCATACTGGTTGTTGGTCGCTTACTTTGGAGGCCAACGAATCCGTTAGACGACGAGAGAAGCCGCGAATTTCCCTAGATGGAATATGTACGGTTTCTGGGCATAACGGGGTATGCACGTTTAATCCCTTGGAACGAGTCAATTTTGGTGCGCCACGAACCGAGGGTAAACCCTTCCAGTATAGTACGAAGAGAGGTAAACCCTTTCGGATTCGATATGGGATAGAAGGCTTCGTTGTGATATATCAGAAATGGCACTACTCAAAATCCATTGTTTCGCCATAAAAAGATCGAATTGTGAGCTGAAACAACGAGAATTGTTCGAAATATGCTTACAGTTTATTTCTTTCAATTTTTGTGGCTTCTTTCTTGTGTCTAAAAGGTCTCTCAGAATCATATGGAAGGTTTAATCGATGATATTTTTATTTATAATAAATTATTAGTTATAACGTAGTAATCGAATACATTAAAGCAGCTCAAGAAATGATGAAAAATAACATTTCTAGAAAAAAGTAGTTAGAAAATACAGATTTGATTTATAATTGACAAATAATATTATTTCTTCTTTGTTTACTGTATTCTTTACATACGACATGTTACCTCGATTAAAAAAGGAGGGATTTATTAATGATTAAAAATGTTTTCATTAAATAAGTAATATTTTAACATTAGAAAATTGAATTGGAGAGGATATGGAAAACATATTAATCTCTTTCAAATAGGACTTGTTCACAAAGTAACACAGATACAAAGAAATCTCATTTTACAGGATGTTACTTGAAATAATGTGGTATCAGAGCCGCACACTCGTGTAAACGTATACGCGTGATATTGCAGCCGGCAATATAGCAAGTTTTAATTAAAAACGGAAGACTCTTTTCGCGTACTTTTAATTAATTTGCAACATCAATGGCCGGCAACTTGTTTAATATTGACGGAGGTACCGACCCGTAATATTGACGTTCCCCTCGTCACAAGGGATGCTAATTACACGAGAATAATGTAATTGAAGGCCGATCATAAGCATCGGCTTACATTTAACAGAGCGTATTGACGCGTTGCGCGCTGCACACTGTTCGAATGCAAACATGCGCTGATGTCCGACACGGCGCGGCGCGGCGCGGCGCGGTGGCGGGAGAGCGTGCAACGGATTTTCATATATCATATGTATCCGCAGAATCCGTTGATACATCGCGAAATATAATATGGGGAAAAAAGCAAGCAAGTAATTACCTACCGCGGTAGACACGGCGCCTCAACCCATCCTCGCGTAATTTCATTATCGCATTAGCGCGCGGCTGAAAGTTTCCCGGCCATTATCATTATACACACATAGAATTACATTCGCGGGCCGACTGAGAGATTTCCTAGTTCTCGAAGCAAGGTGCTCATTAGGACCTGCAGGCTTTATACGCTGCGCAATCTGATGCAAAACTGCAAAGGTTGAATGCGCATCTATTGTGGCTTTTGTACAACATAATGAAAATGTTAAGGTTTGAGGTAATATTTTCGTATTTTTTACACAGATTACCGCGTATTACCTGCATATAAAAAGATTAATAATAAATTTTGTATTAGTACCGCACACGATTCGGGAGCTTAAAATACATAACACTATTCTATGCGTTCAGATACACTATTATATTTCAAATGAAAATATAAGATATTACATATATATATAAACATAAATATTTTAATATTGTTTATCCGCAAATGGTAACCAATTTGATTTATGCAAATAGTAACAATGCTATAATATACGCTATTAGGATTGTCACAGTGTTATCAAACATAATTTGTTTTCAATAACCCCATAATGTATATTTAACGGATTGTAATCAACATTTGTAACGTTTACATTAGAAGAGAGATACTTTGAATAATTAAATATATAAATATAAAATTTCTTTTCAATCAATTTATGTATTTTTTAAATAAATTCTACGAGTTTTGGGTTGCGCTATTCAGCCTATTCATAATCATTCTGGTATAATAATTACGCTCGAAATTTTGAGAAATGCTATACCGTTGCACTCCGCTATAAACGGGATCCAACGGCCATTATGCCGTCCAGCGAGATATGTTTCGCCTATCAGTCTTGTTAGGTTAATGAAGCCGTGTTTTCCGCTTTTTCGGTGCAGCCGTGATCCGCATTGCAGCGTGCCGATTCGGCCGGATCGACCACTGCGTACGGACGGGAGAAGGGTGTACGCGTGTACTGAAACTTTTGCGTGCCCTCGGGCCTCGGAAAAACGAAGCAGAAAAATGGCCCTCGTTGTACTTGCAACCGCCTGATAATTCGATTGTTCGTCGGCGGGTCGACGCACGGCGCGGCGTTTCTTGCACAAGAACTCGGAACTCGTAGTCCCATGCTTGCCGATTCCCTTTACTGGTAGGAGCGCCGTTAATTATTCCCGCGGTGCCTTAAGGCGAATTTACACGACTCGCTCTTGACGATCATCCGGGATGAATCGGCCAAAGTAAATGCATTGCACATGAACGCGTTTTTGTTTAGATTTTTTAAACTAAAGCGCAAGAGGAAGGATACGTATCCTCAAAAGCATAGAGCGTTCTTAATAAATAATGATAAGCCATCCAACGTTTTTTAATTCAAATAAATTTCTATTTTTATATTAGTACTATAAATAATTATTTAATATTTTAAGACTCTAAAACTATTCTTTTTAATTTATACATGCTATTTTAATTTATTGCAATTTTTAGTTGTCATATACATTGTTTGATATACGAGATCTGTTACATGGGATTTCTTTTTAAACATTCTTTATGTAAATCTTGTTCAGCTTTGAACAGCTCATCTGAAATTATGATATCTCTCCAATGTGAAGTTCGTATCCCGTTTTAAGAATGTTGATATAATTAATAGTATTCTAGTTCTTCTGCAAAGAGTTTCTGATATGCTTCAAAAAGAGCGGCAATTAGTACTTGAAATGATGAAAATGGAGAAGTCTTGGCTATATTTCAACTCGCGCAAAAAAATTTCAAGTTTTCACGAATTAAAACTTTTTAACGGCAGTGGCGATAGCGATCGACGGACATATTTTCCTGAGTTCATATGAGCTAAAAATTTGTTTGAAAATCTGACATATTTTGGATAGCTTTATAAGAGTTCTTTTAACAAGTATTAGGAATTACATGCATGAATTCTGATTATAAAATGAAGAAAGTTCTTATCAACTTTTGTAAAACAGAAACATGAAATTGGTACTCTAATCTTCAGACTTCTATCTTTTTATGCTGAATTGCCGAAATTCTTTTGTCGAGATATCAGAGACTTTGAGTATATCAAATTTCTCCTAAAATATTAATTTTTAAATGTTTAACGCTATCCTTTTGGTCCACCCAATTTTTATTTGCTAATGGCACTTTATGGCTTTGTTACCGTTAATATTGAAATTTAGAAAAAGACAGCGAGTCGCTAATTGAATGTTAGTTATCCCGGATTGCCGATGCAACTCGATTCAAGAATAAATCGTGTTATATACATTCGCCTTCAACATGCTCAGCGTGAGTGAGACCCGTGCTCGTTAGTATTTTACGCCGCGAGTCCGACTGCATCGGGTCAACTTTTTTTCTTTCCACCGCGTTCTTCTCCTGCCGGTGCCATCCTACGTTGATAACGCATTCCCTCTTGTGGTCCGCGACTGGCCGCCGGAATAAATCCCGTGCGGGCTCGTCAGCCGGACTTTTTCCGTATTATTCCGCGGAACAGGAGGAACTCGGTACCACCCGCACTAATCCCCGTATAAACCGTCGCGACTTGTGGCGAGGTATTTTTCGCGGGGAGCCGCGTAATGCGTGTGACGGCAGATGGAAAATCTGAAAATGCGGCAGTTGAATGAGGACCTGGGATGAGCGACTGAACGAGAGGGCGCGCGTCCCGTGTCGATATTTGAAAGAAAAACACTGAATAGGCACACGAATACTTTATCATACGCGTTTTAAAATTGTATAAATATTTTTATACGTATCTTGTCTTCTTTTGACTTTTGACTATTTAATGTTGCAGTTGAAATGTTCTAATTTGAGGAATTTTATACAAAAAAATCTAAGAAAATTAATTGAGATTAGTTTTAGTTAAAAATTTTTTGAAAAATCTTATTTTTTAAATATTTATATTAATAAATTTATTATTAATTTTTTAATTAAATTTAAAAATTAAATGTCGGAAACGACATGAAAATGATATTTTACTTGGCTAGGATGACTTTTACAGTTGCATTTTTATACAAAAATAATATAAGCACAATTTGATAAAGCATATGTCGAAACTTAATTAAATTGTCGTTGGACGCTCGCATCAGATGATGATAGCATTTGCAATTCTTTCTTGATTGACAGATAATACATTTTACATCTATCGCATGCATGGCGGTTTGCAGCATCCATTAGCAGATTTTACCGTGGCACTCACCGCCAGCGAATTCATTTAACGCTGGAAAATAATCCTTTATAATCCTCTCTACGCGGAGGCCACCCTAAATGAGCGAACCATTCCGTAAGCTCTCTATGTACATACATACACCGACGTATTTTAAAATAAGTAATATCGTCAGCGGAGTGTGTTTGTACGATTAGTGTGTTAGCAATAATTTGTTTCAAATTCATACTTGCCATAACCACCTTATTATGTCATATTAATGTAAAATTAATAAATAAAGCAATTAAAAGTTGTGCATATATTAATTTTTAATACGCTCATTTTTTTATAAGTTTCAATAAAAAAACTTTATACGAAATATTTATTATATAACTTTACAACTCCCAATTTAATACCAACTTTAACTCGGAGTAATTGATTGATTTGATGGAACTTTGAGTAATCAATATTTATAAAAGACACTTAATAATTGTTTTTGTATACGTATATACACAAAAGAAATTTTAATATTAACACACAACGTTAACGTCAAACGTTCATCAAGTTCCGAATATGCGACATAAGGAAACTTCAAAGAGAAAGAAAGAGAGAGAGAGAGAGAGAGAGAAACTTACCCCAATTTTTATAATATTTTAGATTAGACATTTCTGTTTACTGAAAACGTGAAAATATATGCAAGTGGATAGTAAAATTAATAAAATATCTTGAAAACCGTAAAGTGCGTTAAATACATAAAAAATAAACGCAAACATGATGGATGACTATAGAAATCTTCCGCCTGAAAGAATTCCGTTTATGCCGGGTAAAGAAGCTGCTGTCGAAAGATTCATAGCCGTGTCAGATGATAGGTTAAGCAGCTAGATTTTTCATGTAAATTTCTGTTATAAGTCACGTTTTATTTTTAAATTTTGTATACTCAGTATCTTGTATGTTTAGAATTTTATCCTTGCGGTTTTTTTTTCGCGCATAACTGATATACGCGTCAAATAAATTTTTGTTACTCGGGACGATTGTGATGGATTTGACGTAGTGGTAACGTCACCCTCGAGAGACTTCAAATATTCTACTTTGGTCAAATCACTCGTAGTATATTTGCGTACTTCCATTCGAGATGTTCTGGACGGCGTGGAAAAATTCAACAAATGCTTTGACATACAAAAAACCAATTCTTATTGGATTACTTTCCCAGACATGTTGTCAATGCGCGAAAAATAAGTATAAACGAAAGTTTTATTACAATTTCAATTTTACTATGGATTTGCATGTTCTAGATAAAAGAATTTTTTTAATATTAAATTAAAAAAAAAATATTAAATTGAATATAAGAAATAAATGTAAAAGATCTGTCTGTATATTAATCATGATCGAGAAGAACAAATATATTTTTACAAAAACTGTAGCAATAAGTTCTGAAAAGTTGGAATTAAAAAATGTGCATCAAAAATTTTCTATGTATCCGAGGAAAATAAAATTGATCGCTTCTGTGACTCTTTTTCTCGCAAGCTCCGATTTTGTATGTATATAACTTTTCAGATATTTTAGATTAGAATCATTTTATTTTAATTAATGTAAAAATATATTTTGTATCTTAAACTCACAGATCTTTTTTATATAAAATAAATCAGTTTTATAAGCAGATCACTCTCTTCTTTCTGTAATCTTAATTAAACATTGCATTAGGCAAGCGCGCCTGCGTTTCGAAGTAAAAAGAAAATAACTCGCAAACATATTTCCTTCCTTCCTTAAATATTAATTCAGAAATGTGTGCCTGCCATTCTACCAGCGCGCGGCATTGCCATTACAACGCGTCCGACGTCGTAATAAAGACAAATCGAGATTCGCAGAAGGAGCGTTCATAACGAAATTTTATTCTGAAGGATCGATCTTTCTTAAGGAGAGCATCGACGATGTAAACGAGGTATGACGCGAGAGAAACGAGCACTCTGAAATCAGAGTTTGCGGGAAAGAGAGTCACGGAAGCGATCAATTTTATTTTTTTCGGATACATATGTTGCCCGTAAATTTAACGCATCATACCATTAGCTTTGAGAAGAATACATGCGCAAATAAATAGATATATTTTTCAGTTTTTAAATATTATTTCAAGTTTAACGTGTTATTTAATTCCGAGATAGAGTATACAGAAATAAGATTTAATGTAATTTATATTAAACATCGAAACTGAAGAAAAAAGATAAGACAAAATTTGCGTTAACAAAATTTGATTAAATTAGATTTGATTATAACAGCAGTATATAAAAGGCAAGTTGAGAACTGACCTCAGTATACTGACTGTTTTTACCTTAGACAAATATGAAACTGAGGTATATGTTGCAAAATTAATTTCTGCAATTCGTGACAAGAAAAAACTTGCACCGTTTACAAGCATGTGAAAGGCCATCGCAAAGTGAATTTTATACAGTATAAGAAAGTTAAGAAAAACATAATAGTACCTGATATAAGTTCTTAATTGATCATGATTATAATAGAGATGAATTATTTACTGTCTTGAAACATGCTTTATTATTGGATCAATCAGTATATAACAACATTTATAATCGAGTGTGAATGTAATCAATAAAAATACGAATCACAGATAAACTATATCGAGAAATTATACATTTCTGTAAACAGAAACTTTCAAAGTTTCAATGTTTACAATTCAATAATATAGTAAATCAGGTCTTGCATTAAACTACTTTGTTATAAATATATTAAATGTTATTATACAAAGTATTTTATTTTTCTATGTATGTTAAAACATATAAATATTAATAATATATAAATAATATATATTAACAGAAAATATGTTTTTGTTGCTTGGAAAATTATTATGAAGATATTAATAGAACCGTAATGGAGTCAATCACAACGCGAATATACCGATAGATTTTCGTGGCATTTGTCTGTAAGAGCTAAGAGCTAAGAGCTTTACATTTTCACGGAATATGCTCTAATGACCAGAGGCGCTAGGAGCATAAAGTCCGAGATAGGCTTTGCGAGCAGTTTCTGATTGAATAGTAAACCGAGACTCATACGTTCGCATTAGCGTACAGAGAATAATCCCCCAGCGCAGCTGCCAACGTCTATGTAGTCGCGCTCCCTTTCAGTCACTATCTACGTAGCAATATTGCGAGCAGCCAATTACCATAGAGCAACGGACGTCAATTATAACGACTCACTCGCCGTTTCGGCTAGCTAAGTCGAAACGCAAACACGACAGTGCGCAGATAAATCGAACGCAAAGAAAATTTGACTTTTGACAACATGAATAATTTACTTCAAAATGTTGAAAAAAAAAAAAATGTTTTAATACAAATGCATACCTGAAAAAGGATGTAGGTAAAATGTAAATTTTAATTGCTTGAGTTTCCAAGTCTATTTAACAAATATCAAAATTTATGTTTAATTATATTTAAGAGCACTGAGAAATGCATCAAAATTCTTATATCGTCAAAGATTTTATTTTTTCTCGGGTTCATATTTTTACTCATATTTTACTTATTATTTATCTTATTATTTAATTTTGAAGATAGCTTGCTCTTCTCTACATTTACAAGACTGCTTTTTTGCTAATATTCTTGTGATTGTTTCTTTTTTGATATTCTTACGGCAAAAATTGAGCGCTGTAACATAGATAAAACAAATCAACAGGACGACGGAAACTTTGTGAGACGTTACAGAATTCAGTGCCTCTTGCTCGTAAGAGAAAAATTGAGCTGAGATGGTTTGCTCCGTATTTTGATAAAGAAACATTAAATATTCCCGTAGTGTATATCGTAAAGTGTCGCAGTTGGGAAGTGTGCAAAAGAAATTAAAACGCCAATACAGGACTGATATGAAAAACTTAACGAAGAAATTCGACATATACTTTTGTTGTAATATTAGTTTCACGTGATTTAGATATCCACGTATAATAATTAATAAGTGACAGAGCAAAAGATAATTTTTCCTTAGCACAAATTTGTGATGTGATGTGAAAGTCATTATATATTATTAATTGTTTTATATTTTACATTAATATATGTAGAAAAATAATGTAACTTTGTTAAGTATTAAAGTAATTCGTCAAATCAATACAAATTATCAATGTTAAATAATTTGAGTAAATAAGTCAGTTTACCATTTTAATTTTTGTTAAAGAGAAATTGATTATATAAATTTTTGAAAGCTCTCGCGGATGAAACGAGAATTTTAATTTGACTTTGAACCGGACTAAATTTGGGGCACCCATTATAAGCGTTTGATATGCTACATATTTGCTGAAATTATATTGGAAACGTGGTTTATGCAAGTCTTTTCCCATCGTGAAGCGTATGGATTTGCGGCATGTGAATTCAAGCGCGGCAAGCGCGTTCGCAAAAGGGAAAGCTTATATTCGCTTAATTTCAGCCGTATTTGCGTTAATAAAGTTTCGTTATTACGCTGTTCCTGTTTATTCCGTTTTGAAGGGAGTCGAACGTATGCTCGAAGGATAATTCGTCTGGTAATTCCTCGAACGTGCTGCAGGCGATGCATTTCTAGTACGCATACGCGTGCCAGCATTATTCCTAATATATTCCGCGCTGTCCTTTGACATAATATTTCGGAAATTATAATCACAATCTTGCATGCATAATAATCTCGACAATTTTTGCGTTGACGACAAGATTTACGTTGAAAATTCTGTCTACTTCTTGAATCACACTTTGTAAAAGTTTTGTATATTATCTTAAATATATTGGTTTTTAAATATCTATACGTTCGTATAGTAATTTAATTTTGTATTAATAACGTCGAAAACTAAATGGGACGTATTAATTTTTAAAAAGCCAATTACAATAACTTTTTTTTCTTAAATTGCGAAAAAATTACAGTTTAATTAAATTATATGTATATATAGGACTAAAATGATATTATAAAAATAAATAATAAAAGCGTTAGAGAATTGAGTACGGAAAATTCTAAACATCGATATTTTATGTCAAAATTTTGTAATTAGTTAAAAACAATAAATTTTTGATGTCGTATCTGAGCTTCCTTAAAAGTTGCTTCTTCAAGGAGCAGACTTGTTGGCAAATTGCACTTCAGGCGAAAGTTGTTTTATTTTATAAGTAATCCAGCACTCATCGTGAGTGCATTTAAATTTAATGCAAATGTTTATCATTTTTTTTAAACGTTAACAATATGTGTTCTCTCTCTCTCTCTCTTTTTCTTTCTCTCTCTCTCTCTCTCTCTCTCTCTCAAACATAATATAGAAAATTGGAAAACTAACTAATATACAAACACTATAAACCTCTAACAATCAAATAACTAAATATATTCATAATATATTATTATCAAACTTTAATAATCAATGTTGAATGGGCCATTATTAACTTTTATAACGCATATTTTTTATAAATATAAAGCTTTAGTTTAGAGCAAAATAAGATTTCATTATTACAGAGAAATATATCTATAGCATCTATCATATAATGTATAAACAATACTTATACTATTTATAAAAAGAAGAATAACAAATTAATATAACACTAGATATCAAGGATCAGGACGTTGTAACTGTAATTAAATAAATGAAAGTTTTTCTTATTATTTTAACACGATCTAGCGGGAACAGCTATTTCGAATAGGAGCTAGGATTCCATGATGAAACGGGAGACCGGAATTCGGTCGCGGAAACGAGTTTCGCTCAAAAGAGCTTGTCAATGTTTGTCTCCTCTGAGGAGGTATCGCGACTGTTTCACGGGGTTACCTTAAATCGAAGACATCTTTTTCTGTTGGCGCTCCGACGTTGAAACAGTTACAGGAATCTCTCAATAATTTCTCTCTAGACTGTGACGTCGTGACTGGTCTTCGTAGCGCGTCTTTGAAGCTTGGGCTCTTTCGTCCGCGGTCGTGCACCGCTGCGAACGAAAGCGACTTTGCCCGCAGAGTAAACAACCGGGCGCAATTTTCTGTCGTTCCTTAAAAGGCGTTAGAAAGAAGACTCGCGAGGAAAAACGGATGGTCCCTGTCACGAAGAAATTCATAGTCAAAAGTGGAAAAATGTCGGTCTGTCATTTAGCGCGAAGTATTATCAGATATAATACTTTTTTTATCTTTCTTTTAATTTTTCTCTACAAGAGTACGTATCTCACTGCCATGCTATCGAATGAAGAATCGCCAACTAGATTACGAAGACAATCGCGATCAGTGACGTTAATCCATTAATCTCTCCTAGTCCGACTTTCATTAAATTTTTCGTATCAGCCCGCAATAGTAATTAGCGATAATTACGTGCAGACTCGCGGCATTGATCAACACTTAATTAAGCTGAGGAACTCCGCGCGAGAGTTTGGCGAGAATTGAGCCGTGAAAACGGGAGCTTTTAACGCTTCCTTAAAACCCGTGTGGGACATCCTCGACCGAGCCGTCTAGACTCACCCCTGCGTTCGCCCCATAATCTTTCACGGCTAAGACGTGAAGAAGAGGGTCCAATATCGCGATAGTAGCTGCTATAATAGGTGCTAGGTCGATTTCGGCCCTCGTCTTAAGCTTATCGCTCGTTATCCCTACAACTGCCGGCACTTTGCATAATAAAACGCTACGTATGCCGAACTGCCGCGGTAATTTCGGTGACCCGAATTATGAAGAACAATGAGAGCGCTTCAATTATCCACTGACAGGCTCATTTTTTCCCATCTGCGTTATGTTTCTCTTATCCCTCTCACATATTCGCCTTTTTACATTATGGAGGAGTACACTATGTATGTATATATATACATATATACATATATATGTATATGTATATATTTAATTTATGAAGAACTTAATCTTACTGCACTAACAGCTTGCTCTAGATTTGACATAATTACTGAAAAGATGATACATGCTTTCAGAGAAAGAAAATTTTCTATTTAATACTCTAAATTGACCACACATAGGCATTTACTTATAATAATAAAGCTTACATTGTCAAAAGAAATACGATTAAATAATTAGAATTGAGTACTTAAAAGTTAAACGCAAGGTTCAGAATATTCTACATTTAATTAAATATATCTCGCTAGAATAAGACCACCGCTTACGCTACAAATTGGCAGTTTTTACTATCCTTCGCATTTTTTCTACACGCAAAATTTGGCCAAATTGTCATGAAAATTAGATTGTGCATGCCTTCAAAGGTATGCATGCCAAATTTCAGTTAAAAATAACAAGTTAGTTACCTCAAAACAACCATAAATACGTACCTATGTCTAATTCCTTTCTTTTTTAGTCGCGCCGCGAAACGTCTGTTTCGCAGGCCGTTGTTGATCAGTTAGCCGAAGGTTACCAATAGCAATCAGCGGTATTTTTGAATTGTATTATAATGCTATAAGGATAACTATAGACGATAATGAAGAAAAAATCCACATATGATAAATACAGACAGCTAGAGAAGCATTTGAAATTTTTTAATCCGAATTAGGATCTGATCCGAAATAAGCACTTTACCTTATATATCACCTGAAATGATGCAAATAAAGTAGATTCACAATTTGCTAAGTTGATGATGTATGCGTCTGTGAATAGCGTCTGTACGCTTCAATAACAGTTACAGACTACAAGTCTAAAACAGTTCATTCGCTTTCGCTGTACATGTACGCGAATGGCGGATATCAACGATACGCGTCTCTTCCTCGAGATCATCCGAGCGAGATGAGCACTCTCAGTTATTACAAGTAGAACAATGATTTTACCCGAGTACGACGCACGGCATACTTAATGGCCCGGGCTGCGAGATGCAACGAGGGAAGAAAGGGCGGAAGTCTCCTTTCGCCATTTGCGATAAGCAGCTACGTCTGAATCCGTAACATTCAGTATAGAAGGCGTTCGCCCGTGAAAGAATTTACGCGTTAATCGTGAATAAAACTGGCGATAATAGCCTTTACCCAGAATATTATAGTCGGTAACGGATTCGGAAATGTATTTTTTACATTATCAATTAGACGGTTTTCTTGAAAGAAAAAAAAATCAAGAATCACTTCGCACTTGTGCGGAAATATTTTAGGAAAAAAGCAACTAAGTAGAAAATAATGGGTTTGCTTATTTGTGCATTTAGAGAGTTTATGCCGTTGTCTGTCCTTGAGTGCAAAGTCATGCTTTGTAAATTATGAATCAAGCTCTTAAATGTTCAACGTGTGTGTAAAGTAGAAAAATCATGCGTTGTTTTCGTAAGATCGTAATCGTAGAGAAAGGAAGAATCGCGCGCCGACACGACGAAAGTAGAGAGGACGAAACTTTTTCTAATCTTGAGTTATCTCTGTCCATTCAAGACAGGGTGCTTCCTGTCCAGGGTTATTGCTATACCTTTTCCTTCCGTCAACCTTTTTAATGCATTGAACGGACAACTCAGACGCTTAAATTGCTTCGTTAAATCGGCGAAGGCGTCGTCATGGTTTCTCTTGATCTTCTACGAAGGACCTCTTTCTCATTCCGCCTTTCTTTCTCTCTTCTTACAGTTGTCGTCAGCGGTATCGTTCTCGTCGAAAATACGTCTGAATAAAGAAAAGCATGAATAATGTAATCCGTATAATATCAGGCGGATAGAAAGGCATAACCAGATATAACACGAGGGTGCATCCTTCGTGGGTTAATAAACGGGAAGAAGACTTCGCCGGCAGACATCGAGCATTTTCTCGCTCGGTTGGATTCACGCCAGATGATGACGTTTTTATTTTTTCCCCCGCATTATACTCGCGATTTTATTGTCGCGAACTAAGCGACTTTTAACGTTAGCACTTTTTGTACTTCGAAAATAATTACAAGTGACAGAAAAAAAATAACTTTTGTAACTGTTAATTTTGTATAAAGAGTTAATACATTTGAATTAATCGAAATTGAAATATTAATTAATGCCAGTAATAGTTAATTACATTTTTTCTCTATTTATAACGATTAAAACAATAAAGTAATAGAATATAAAATTAATGTTTTGTAGTAAAGAGGACATTTGAATTCTGACTTTTAATTTAAAATACAATATTTCTCTATAATTTGATAAATTACAAAGAAAACAAAAAATTTATGTTTATAATTTAATATTTTAAATTTTGACTATTGTTATATTTTTAAAATAATCTTTTACATTAGGTATTTAGATTACTTTTACAATTGTTTCTACCAATTTTTATTTTAACAAACGAGAAATTTTCTCAATTTAATATCAAATTGCATTGCTGCATGGCATTTATCGAGAATTCAAGGGATTTATTGTTACGTCTCTTTTTAACATTTTAAAAAATATATGTCCGGTTGAGCGTGTCTCGAGTTTTGCATAGCTCGGATGATTTAAATGTCGCCGATAGCAATTGGTATTCGCCGGACATACAACCGACATTAATCCTACCACAAAAGACTGCGACTGCGTCAGCGACTCTCGTATATATAATCTGTGAATCTCAGCGCTTGGCGCCCTTGTCATCGTCATTGTCGTCGTCGTCGCGTTCTCGTCTTGTCAAGTGTGTACCGTAGCAGAGAATAGTGTCGGCCTATTCTTCGCGTTCTTCACTGCAGACGGGAGAAACTATCTTGCTTCCCAATACCGTTTAAATCTCTCCCACGCAATGCGGTTTGCAGTGTATGTTTTTCACTATAAAACCGATCAATATTATTTTATAAGCTATTACGTAAGCTCATAATTGAAGCGAAATATCTACTTAAACTTTTCATTAGATTCGCTACAATAATTTGCAATAATTGCAAAAGGATACACGTTCAATGATATAATTGATTTATTATAAAAAGCTATCTGTTTACTTTTTTGTGAAAGAGAATTTAGTTTAACGTAATAATTGATTGTATACAAAGAATATTATATAAAAATATTTAGGATATTGATTTACAAAATTATTATGGAATTATTATCTCTCATATTTTTATGTAACTCGTTTCTCGAAAGAATGAATCTGGTGCACACTTTTATCATGCAATGAAGTGCGCTCTGGTATATCGTTACCAGTCCACGACATCGAATTACGGTATGCATTCATGTGGCGCCATTATTCTGTTGTAGTAGTATAGTATAGCGCGGCGCGGAAATTCTCTTTTCCGGTTAGACTGTGCGATCGATCGATACCCGATGATCGCGAGCGCAGGCTCGCACGGGCATGCAAGATTACGCTAAACCGCCGGGTGTTATGAACCACGTAAGACGACGACTCGCGCGCAATTCGGGACAATTTCGGGTTTAGTGGTTTCTGCTATTTGCACGGGAAATTGCGCCTGCTGATGTCACATCCGTTAACCCTCCTCTACGCGGAGCGCCCAATTGTTCGGCTCACAGCCGCGGGTCGATCGTGGATATAACGTGTGTGCGACCATGGTGCTCGCGTTCTCTCGCGACTCGAGCTCGAAGAACCGTGAGGGGAGATCGGGAGACGGGGAGAGAGAAATCTGCTCCCTATCTCTCTCAAATGCTCCCGTAAGGTCAGGCACTTGACATCGTTTCGCGTTGACGGCCCCTTATCTGAAGAATGAACGCTCTTGTTTTCCTATTTTCTGGTTCCTCTCTACGCGGATCGGTTCAGATGTTTTCTGGCCCGTAATTTTATCGAACGGTCTCTTTTTCCTTTTTGCTCTCTTTCTTCCTCTAAGTATGTTATTAGGCAATACATATACTACGTTATAAAAATATACATATATGTATATACGTAGAAAAAAACTTGCAGCAGCTTTATCACGTAACATTATCCACATAAAAGGAAAATAATATGTTAATATTTTCTGCTACAAATCTCATTTTTTTTCTTTCTTCCTCAAATGTTAATCTAAATCTTTAACTGATGACTACACTTGTTACTTTTTTCACTTCATGTAATATTTATTTGATAGGTTTCATAAACTTAATTAAATTGCAATCACACACACACACACACACACACACACGCACACGCACACGCACACGCACACACACACGCACACGCACACGCACACGCACACGCACACGCACACGCACACGCACACGCACACGCACACGCACACGCACACGCACACGCACACGCACACGCACACACACACACAAAGATTGGTTTATCATATGATAAGAGAGACTAAGAAACAACAACATATTTAATTTTTCTTTTACACATAATTTTTTTCAATCAATAAAAGTTTCGCATTTTTATTCGAGAAAGTGAGATGCTATTAAAATAATATAAAAATCTAAAGGCAGATTACAATAAGATTAAGGTAAATAACGCAAAAGCAACAATTGTGTTGAATCTCGTTGCATCTAAATCAAATTAAAAAATGTTGGACCCTCTATTATTTACATTCTTCATTTTTCTCACCAATATTATGCGTCGCGTCGCGCGCCGCGTCTAGAGAACGTCAGGATAAAACCAATTCCGCGCGTACAGAGGTATCAGAGCGCCCTTTTCGGAAAGCCGCTTCGCTTCCGTCTTCGTTCTCGTCTGCGACTGCCGGGCGCGCTTTGGCGACCAAGTACACGTCGTCACCAAATGGAATAATAAATCACTCTCTTAACGGCGAAATATCGCGCAGACGGTCGAGATTTTATGCAACCAGTCTGCAGAATGCATATACTCGGATGCATTAATAGCAATCTCGTTGCATTCATATCCAGCTGACTTAATGGGACGTACGAAGAGGGAGAAGAGAAATAGAGAGGTATACTAAGAGCGAGAAAAAGAGCGGAGCGAACTAAATACATAAGAGAAAGAGAAAGAGAGAGAAAGAGAGAGAATATTTGTATGTATATGTGTAAATGTATGAGTATATATATGTGTGCAATGACAGCGGGTGAAGGGGTGCAAAGGGTAAAGACACGAGAGACCGAGAGAGACGCGGAGACGAACGAAGAGGGCGCGAAGCGGACGAAGGGACAGGGACAGAGAGAGAATTCAATTCCACGGTCGATTATGCAGTCAGTCTGCCGGATTACTGCCGGTACGCGTTTCCGTTTTGCGCCGATGAAGGGATTACCTTGCGTGTATACTACATCCGTGCGGGTGCACGCAAACGCACGTGTACGCAGAATATCGTGTAACGTGCGCGTTATACGACATGTAGACGTATAAGACATACCTTTATATACCATGCAACATACATACATGTGCACTTTTATACATTTAAACATATATAAATCTTATCTTTGGTATATGTGTATATACTGTATATACATATATCGAAGACAATATACGTATATGTATGTGTATATAAGACCCAATCGTTTTTCTTGAACAGCACTGTGCGAAGTGTAGACCGAATAATAAACCTCGAATTAAATTGTGGTAACAAAGACATTTTTTAGACGCCTTGTTATAATCAGATTCACGAATATGAAGAAATGAAAGAAAGATAACTTGATAAAATTATTGATAAAAATAAATCTTTCACATATAAAGAAATATAATCCTTGTTTTTTTATTTTATTTTATTATAAGTACAAATCAATCAATTAAATTAAATTGTTCTAGTGCTATGAGCACTATTATAACAACATTTAACTAACTGTTGTAATAATTATTATATTACTTAAGCAATTTAAACATTATTTATAAAAATCCAATTAAAATAGACTTTATTATATAAGATAATGAAATGCAATAAAAATAATATTAATACAAAATGAAGATAATTCTAGAATAGTGAGAAAATATTTTACGTAGTAATATGACGTTTAAAGTGAGCTCTTCCATCGCGAAAACGATGACCGCGTTCCGGTCGACGCAATATTTCTAACCGTGGCGAAACCACGCGAGACATATATTCTCGCTGGAAACGTTTATTAACGCTTTTTCGACTTGTTAATTTCAAGTGGCGAAATTGGTACGCTCCATTTGCACTGAATCAATGTCACCGCGCTACACCGGCGATCTTTCGGCGAATCAGCGACGTTCGATGCGATAATTCTTGCGACACTCACCGACGCACGAACAATACCGACAGTCGAAGTCAATTCATTCGCTAAACCCAGAGCGCTCTTTCATTTCAGTCCAAAACTCCTACTACGTGAAAGCGAGTTCTCTTTTGGCGAATTCCGTGAGAATAACGGTTAGAATGCGCGACAATCAGTCACCGCGATTTACGACGTGCAATAAACCTTTCGGCACGATCGCTCTTATTATAAGCGTTCTCGTTCCGACAGTTTGTACGACATATTGGAAAAAATATACCTACCCACACACCTTACTGAAAAGTACGATTTAAAACCAATTAAAGTTTAGGAAAGACTTTGAGATAATAATTTTAACAAGACGTCATTAGCATATAATTATACAGTTTAAAATATAAGACTCTTGGAATTCTGATATCATTGTTATACTCCGGAAATAATGGTATCAAGATTTCAGGTTCCTTTATATTTTTATACAAGAAAAGTAATAGTTTTTGTCAGATGCATATAATTTCAAATGAATTTCTTTAATGTAAAGAATGAATTGTATACTTGTTTATTTGACTAACAGCAATTAAATATGTATCTATCATGAAGAAGATTTATAAAAATTGGCTGTAAAACGTTTTTATTATCTTGCATGGATGTTATATCCCTTAAACTTCTTCGACATTCTAGATACACTATGCGCGAGCTGTTGCAAAACCAGAATGCCCGCATTTCTCTCTTTTTTTCGCCCGCCTTGCGCGGCGATAATCGCAAGAGTTATCATTGTTCAACTGGCTAGCGGTCGACAAAAAGAACTCATTTTTGCGGTAGAAAGTCGCGAGATTCCATCGATTTTGTGCGGGTGCAGCTTGCAGCTGCATTGTTTGGGTTGTTTTTATTTCTCGACTTCGGGCATGCTTAATTGCACTATTGCGCACACTGTTCAACTTTGCGGTAGTCGTAACGTTGCTATGCATGCAATTTAAACGGCAATTAGTAACGCGTTTCAATACATCCCGATTATTACATGAACGCTGATATTAATCACACATTATTACATAGTAATTAAATTAAATTTATATCGCATACGTAGCGAGATACCAGAGATACATGATTCATGTAATACGTTTTGGAGTTAATTAATGCCCATGTTAGTGACGCTTCCGCGAACACGTATATCTTTTATATGTTTGAGTAATGTCAAATGATTTCCTCTTTCTACATACCACGATTTTTAATTAACTGGCCACAGATACGTAGGTTTTATTAGGATTATACATGAGAAAAAGAATTTGTTCTCACTCATATTCGTTTAGAACTTATTTAATTACACAAATTGATACATGTAATTAGCTAATTACATGCTAATAGAATATTCATTACTTAATTTTAACTTTTCCTTAATATTTATTAGTAATATGTAATATTTTATTTAATTCTTTTTTTATGCATTTTTTATTGCACTAGACACTACAGACGCGCGCTTCGCGCGCGCTATTTAGCTTTAACATTATGCTATTACTATTAGACTATTAACCCCATGATACACACAACTGTCAAAATATACAATGACAGCTGCAAATGAAGTAAGCGCAGCAAGAGAACCAATCAGCATCGCGGAAAAGAGGCAACAATAAACTATCCATGCCTTTTTTAGAAGAGGATTTGATAAAATAATAACGTAACTTTGATATATATAATATTTAACATAATTAACGTGTATGTATTTAATACGGATAATTGTCATGCTAAATAAAACAGAAAATATAGAAAAATATATAAAGAAAATATAAATATAAAAATATAAAATATGAAAAATTTTTTTTTTAATTTTATATATACCTATTTCTTTGATTTTTTAGTTTTTAAAATTCTATTTTTAATAATATGGCTTTTCACGTTTCCACATTTATTTTTATTTTTATTGTTGGTATTTGATTGACTAAAGCATAAATGATATTTAAATTATTTTATAGCATGTACGCAACATAATGAATAAATTTGATCTGAAACTAATAATAATAAATTATTTTTCAAAGTTGTATAAAGTTTAATAATATAGAGTTATTTTATAATATTATAATATTATTGTTTATAATTATACAAAATATCAGAAAAAAATAAGTTTTTTCTTTTGTTTGACATTTTTTTGTTTGTGCTCATTTGTTGGTTTTTAAACTTTTCACATTGTTTTGAGACACACGAGCTTTTCATGTAATTTAATAAGTGTTTTAATTTTTAAGAGAAAACCATATCTCAAGTATTGAATGAACAGTTTAATATAATAAGAAGTTAATTAAATTTATAAAAAGTTTTTATTTTATAAATCTTTTGCTTTATATTTTTATATAACTATAAAATTTTTTATTAAAATTGAATTTTTATTGAACACTTTTTTTAAGTAAATGTAAAGTGCCAATTTATAGAAGTAATTATTGTTTGATAAAAAAAATGTTATAATTTAATGAAATGACCTGTGTGCACTATAAGCATGTATGTAATTTAAGTATAGGTATATATTTAATTTAACAATTCTTAAATGTAAGGTTTTGCTTATCTTCAAGAATCACACAAGCGAAGATTTTGTTCCCCCATGATTAACAACGTATATCTCAGCGATTCTCCTCAATAGAGCGACGGTATGTTTAATCGGCCGGGTTAATTTCTCCTTGCGAATTAACTCCGAGCAATCGTATCGCAAATGAGAGGTATAAAGATCCTTTTCCGTGTGAGTTTGACAAGGTAAGACGATTTGACGATATTCGCCTGTCCTTAACCTTTAAGCGGCCTTAAGGGGCTAAGATTTCGCGTTTGAACATTACGATACGCCGCAAATGCCTCTGATATTCTTCCGCGATCTACTTACGCGCTCGAGGAAGGACGAACAAGAAATTAAATCCGTTCCTGGCGGCAAGTGGAATCCGACCGTCGGAACGGCGCGTTTTATCGCATTTCCGAAAATTTATCGCTACAGAATAGCTCCAATGGATATACTCTGTCGATTGTATCGCTGCTGGAAAATCGGCAATTGTTATTACTGGCACGCCGCACATTGTCAGATGCGCTTTACGTTCGTAGTAAGACACTTTTGGCACAATATGTGCGTTTCGCGGCTTTTATTACGTCCTTGTACTGCTTAAAATGTAGCATTGGAGAACAGAAATGTTTTATTTAATCATGCTTTTATTTAGTGCATTTTTTAAATTAACCGATTTCTAATTAAAAATAAAAAGATATAAAAAATTACAATTTCGTAACTTGCCAGTGATGATTAACGAATATATTTCAATTGTATTGACTTAACTGGCTACAATTTAGTATAAAATCACAATGTTTCAGCCCTTGGTTTGGGCCCTTTTCAAGTGCAAACTAAATCATTTGTAAGAATCGTCGTTTATGATTTTTCTAGAATAATTTTATACATTACGGATGTCTTTTGATTTCAATGACGATTCTTACAGATGATTTAGTTTACACTTGAAAAGGGCCTAAACCAAGGGCTGAAACGTTGTGATTTTATACTAAATTGTGGCCTGCAGTTAAGTCGATATATACAATTGAAATATATTTAATAAAAAATTGCGTTTATAAATATATAATTAAAATTAAAATGTTGAAATTTAAATTAAAATTAATGCTTAATTTTACTCATTGTCAGTATTTAAAGCATTACAATAATTTTTAGCATCAGAATAATATTTAGTTGTTGAAAAAATAAAACAATTTAGTTTTTTAAAGTAAAGAGAATTAAAATTAAATACTGTGTGAAAGATTAAAAAGTATAATGTGTATAATATGACATAGCTGAATTTAATAACTATTTTCAACGATCTTCCATATACCTTTTAATTGTACGGTTACTGTTTAGTGGGATAGTAATCTTCCTCATATTATACCTAACTACTATATATATCCTGGTATCAACCGAATGACACTCTTAACGTAATTAGCAGTAAGTTCCCCCCCCCTTCGCAAATATTATTCTTCTCTATGGAGGTCACATAAACTTAAGAAAAATTCATTGCCGCGAATGGCAAAAACTTGTTTGCAAGAAATCTCCTTATCTCTAACGAAGTACCTCTGGGAAAACTTAGCTTGCTAGCAGTATTTTGAATTTAGTTTCTCCGAGAGATGCGAAAATTAAAATTAATAGGGACCACCCTCATTGGTAACCTGAGAAATAATACGTGAGAATACAGAAAAATTTTAACACTGTCTCTGGATATATTTCACACATTTCAATTATAACATAAGAAAAATTCCACAAAGAACAGAAAACATTTCAGGTACATTTTCACACAGCGATTTAGATTTGATAACTAGGATTAATAACTAAATTAGTAAAAATAGTAAAATTAAAAGGAATAACGAAATATGCTTTCGTTTCAGTCAAGATTTCAATTTTATTTGTTTCTATTGATTACATGTATATTTATAGATTATAAATTTGTATATGAATAAAAGAAAATGCTACCATTATAAAAAATAATGTTCTATATCTTAACTTTAGATAAAAAATATATGGAACAGAAGAATGTGCTCTATCTGAAATTAAGTATTTTCTTCCAAAATCTTCTTCATAATATAAATTAAAAAGTTCTGTTTACATCTATATAAAAAAAGATCTTAAATAAAAATTTAAATAGAAAATAAGAAACAGGAAGAAAGTCAAAAGCCATTTGCTTTTCTTGGACACATATGACTGATAAACATACACATATGACTAAAACAGCAACAGTTTTAATTGTCTCATAATAAAGTAGCCGCAACGCGGTTAGCGGTTGGTAACGAATCTCGCCAAGTTCGTATAAGACATAGGGTGGCCGGTCGAGCAGATAAAAGTATAGTCCCGTTAATAGCACGAGACAATGTAACGCGGGAGGATAATACCAATTAGGCGGCAGGACCAGCCAGTCGGCAGCGGCTGGCAGGATAAGGTTATTTATTTGACGGGTTAATTTATTCCGGATAAAAAGAGCTCAGCCCCGGCGAAGTCTCTCTGCCGGATGTACGGGCCTTAAATTAAAATCCCTCCTCCAATACGTTCCCCCTGATGCAAGAAACATTGCTCTCGCTATCTTGTGCCCGCTATGTTTCACGAGTGCGCCACTCTAAGCCACGCTCGTGTATATGACGTACAATCCGCCTTGCTTCAGCTGCTGTCGATGGATTAATTTGAATATCCGGAGTCTTTCGAGCACATTTGCGACTTCTGCAAAGAAAACGAGAAATATGGCTGACAATATGAATAAACGCAATATTTTTGGCTATGTGCTGTGAAATACGGAATATTATTTATTCTTTACGAAATTAAATGTAAAGTAGTCATCTCCCATGTTCCTTTACATCTCTCGCGCGTATCGCGTTTTCTTTATTATTAAAGCCAATAAAGTAGCATATTGTACTATCAATAAGTGATCAGAATATTTCATATACTGTTGTCCGTGTATTAACTTTTCAGGTACATAATTTTTTGTTATATCATATATAAAACTATACATAATTGGATTATTGTTAGGCAAATTAAATATGTGGCGCATAATTGAAATACGATAGTGTACGACAAATTGTGCGTCAGTTTTAATAACAATCAAATATACCTATCGCGTGAAGAAAGAGTTGCAATGTCTTCTATACATATAATTTGTACAATTCGGGAATAAACTTACTATAATACGAATCACCTCATTGGAATTTTAAACCGATCATTAGCATAGTCCGAGCATTGGCAAAGCCATATCGTTCAGCGTGGCAGTAATGACATACAGACAAGTAAGCGTCGTCTGTGATTATTGCCCTTCTCTCTCGATTTTTCTTATCATTCTTTTGCATTCATACAGTACGTCATTAATACAAACCGATAACGAAGTTAAAAAACGTTAAAACGTCGCTTTCCTCGATGGTAGAGCTACGCGAAGAAGGAGAGAGGGAGAGAGAGAGACGAAACGAACAGAAGGAAAAAAATGTACGTATATATATCGGACGTATTGCGAGACCATAGTGGAGGAAGAGAAGCACAGAAAGGGGGGGATAAACTTGCATCACACGCGTAGAAACGGAGACACGTATACGGTCGTGGCGCGATAACGTCGCGAAGCGATCGCCTTAGTGCGGGCAATACAAACAGCCTATGTCCACCTTGTCCGCTTCTGGAGCATTTCCCTTGTTCGTCTGCGTCGATGTTCCATCGTCCGTTTGCCTTTCCGTTTTTTCCCCCGTTAGATTTCTTGCGGCCTATTTCCGGTGCCGTCACGAGATAATCGCGATGTGCAGCGGTACGTGAGTGTGCATGCGGGAATTTGTGCGCGCAAATGTGCATGTGCAAGTGTACGTGCGACGGACGTGCATCGTCGACATGAAAGCTCGTTCTCGTGGAGTTTTCAGCGGCGATTACGTGCCCGGTAATTTTGTCGCAAGCTCGACGAGATCCGACCATGAATCGTGTCGCCGGCGAAAGCCGTCGATAAGCTCGATGTCGGTGTTGGTGTCGTATCATGCGTGCTGTTAACGAACCCGAAGGGCCGGTAGGTTATACGTCCTGATGAATGCACGGCCAATTGATCTCGGGACGACATAATGTTGCATTAGTGCCACGTCGAGCTAGTAACATGCTCCCGAGTTTTTTGCCTATAGTTGTGGCTTGTCGCGCGTTACGTGGGTGATTTCGAACAATCGGTCGACGCAGGAATCGTTTCGAGTGTTTCACAGAGTAGTCTTCAAGTAGCCTTCGTCTGTAATTTGCGCTATTTTTAACAGAGAGTTCTGTATGTGGGCGCAGGCACACGCGATATTTCCGTGTGTGATTCAAATGTCAGCGTAGATATGGCCGCGCGACGTCACCTGTTGCTGACATTGCAATTAACGAATCGCCTCGTGCTCCGATGACGGCTTTATGAAAAGCAAACCAGATCCTTGGACACGAGCGATGCAACATATGCATCGAGCCTACTTGTTGTCCCGACTTGCGTTTTTGTTGTCGCATTGGTGAGTTGTCATGGAAACTTGAGTTTGACAAGTAAACGATCTTAACCGAGAAACAATCGGAATTGAAAATCTTGCGATAACTGATTATTATTTATTTTTTGAGCATTTCTGATAATCGCTCCTATAGATACATTAGCCGTAAGGATAAAAATAAATCTGAAAGAGCAGAAAATTTAATCCTCTTGTTTCCACAGTAGCCATATGGCTATACGTATTATGAATTGTGAAATAAGATATTACTGCAATCTATATATTTTTTTGATAGCTGTTAACATACGTATATAAATAGGCAAGAGAAAAAATACTCGCAATATTCGTCCATCTCGCTATTGACACTTTAGGTTTTAAAGTGCAGTTGATGTGATAATGACAAATGAGTAAATGGCTTGCAGTAAATGGCTTTGCACACAAGCAGTCCGAATGCAAATTGTTATCTAATCTTTGGTATACTACGCAATTCTTCACTCATACGACTTATGCCGTCGTAGTTCTTATCATGAAGACTTATTTTAATTTTTCATATTTGTAAACATTCTGCAACATCTGATTTATTGCTTCAAAATTCGTAAATATATTTATTGAAATAATATTTTTTTTTACTATAATATGCAATTGCGATGTTTCTAATAAAGATAACAGTATCATTTGATATCTAAGAGATTGGTTCATTAAATATATATAGTTTCCATATTTCGTGAGGTTATTGTTACCGTTTGATTCTCTCGATTTTTGATATGTTGAAGTCTTCTTTCACTATAATGCAATAAAATTTATCTCTTGGTGCAACATTGTTAGATTACCATTTCAGAGTTTCTAAGATTTAACAGTTATTATAAAATTAGTTTGACAGCGGCGTAACGGTGCGTAAACGGATTTTGTCTCATTGATATTGATGCTTGTTTGATGTGTTTGTTACATTCTTTTTTTGCAAGGACCGTTCTCGCTAATTTCCTGACGAATACTGTTGGGCTGCGTTCGGATCGTTCGGATTCCCCACCCAAGTGCTAAAAATCATATAGCATATGTTACGTGTAATATAGATTTTCAGCATTGGGGTGAGGAATCCGAACGCACCCTTGCCCCGAAAGCATAGCGGTTATATGAGTGATCCGGATTGTTTTTCTTTTTTCTCTCTTCTTTTTTTTTCTTTCTCTCTTTATTTCTCTCTGTCTCTCTCTCTCTCTAATCTCTATATATATTTTCCTCGATCGAATGTTCACTCTTTTCCTCCTTCTCGTTCCTATCGAAGTTGTCCGATCGATAACTTTGACCAGCGTCTTGAAGTGAGGAGTTTGAAATTGATTCACATTGGCAACCAAGGCGTCGGTGGTAGTTCCAAGGAAATGCAAATACGCCCTTGAACTCCGCATCAATAGAGGCCGGGCTTAGGCCACGTAAGCCTCGTTAGAATGGATGCCAGACGGACTTATGGTCTGGCTTACAATTACCCGACGTTTATGGGTCAAATACATGACGTTTTATGTTATTATCTTTCGCCTACTGATCTCAATGTTGACGCTAAGTCGGTTAAAACTTCCTTTTAAGTTGGAAGCAAGTCCGTGATCGACGATGAAAAGGTTACGCTACGAAAGTTCGAAGGTAAAGACGGCCGTTCCCGAACTCCGAACTCGATCGAAAGTATATTCGACGTCGATATGGCTTCAGAATTTATTCGCACGTTAGAGACTTGCATCGGATTACAAACGTGTCGCAGATATGATCGATGCATCTCTGACAGCTATAAAGCATTCGACATTATTATCGAGCGTGCGCCAGATTTCATTGTAATGACACACGCGAGCGCTATCTTTTTCAATGTCGGCAATGAAAATCGGTTGACGATGACGACCGGAGAATATCGTCGCTGTCGGATAGATACTAGATACGGCAGAGCGCGTCAGTAAAACGATCGATCGACGTTTATAGCCCGAATACACGTCGTTTCTCGTTATTAGTTATGACAGGCGATCTCGATGCCGGGCGAGTTTGCACATAATTCTGCATCATACGTCGCACGCGGGTCGAGTTTATCGGATGTAACGAACCTTCCGTCAACGGCACCGAACACACGGCGAGAACGCGGCGCAAGCCCCACGCGGAAAAAGGCTCTCTGCGTTTACTGCCTACCTAAAACCGGAGTGGTAAACCGGACGATAGCCAAGTAGGACACGTTTTATTTCGCCCCGGAGTAGTTTTCTTTGTAGCTGCAAATGTAAATGGAAGCAGATGGCAAGAGCGTCTCTTGCGCGTTAATAAAAAACGACCGCGGTGGCCTTAAGTATCTACCGCGTGACATGGCAAAAATGACGGCACGTGTGTGCGTAAGTTGTAAATTTAAAGTAGAAACAAGTTTAAGAGTGTTTTATAAACTTATGTTAATTTGTAACGTAGTTCGACTGATTTCTGATATCTTTTTAGAACTAGCGATACAAAATAGTGAATGTGTGATAAAATTGATAAAAAATTAGTTGAAATATTATAAATGCACACATTTAGGTATAAAATCAAGTTCTAAAGTTTACTTAAAGTCTTTTTATTAAAATTACATAATTAATGAATTAAATGCTGGATGATTGTTATAAAGAAAAATTTCCATCTAAAAAATATGATAAACACAACAGTGTTTCTACAATTTATATTATACATATTTTTGGGGGAAAAAAAAGAGAGAGATTTAAGAGGAAGTAAATTAATCAATTTAATCATATTTACATAAGCAGCCAAAAAGTCACGGGAAATTTAAAAAAATATAGTGATATAAATTTAATTCTTAATTAAAAATTACAAGCCAGTCAGTTTTGACCGCTTTGACCGTTCTAGCGTTAAATTCAGACATTTACATTCGCATTTATTCTCGAAGTCGTACATTAATAGTGTGTTTCATCACCGGAAGGACACGTTAGAACACCTCGTTTCTACTAACTAGTGAGACTTAGGACGAATACACACTATAAATCTAAAGTAACTATAAAGCCTCACGCTCCGCCACTGAGGGAGAGTTAAGTGAAGCCGTAAACCCATGAGCCCATGAATCCGTAATTCCATGGTCAGAGTTTATGGTTAGCTCCCACCATATTTACGGCTATCTCTTAAGTGTATTTGTGCAGATTAGAAGCACATAGTTGCCTTCATAAAGTACGATTAACTACGCTTGGGGACTGATTCGTCCTAAAACTGACATTTGCTAGAGAAGATCGACAGTCTACGTTATTCATTATGCTGGATAAATATAAATTTTATATACAAATTTATTCAGAAGATACCCAAAGAGAAGTGAAATCAACATACCAAAACCAGTCTAGAGACCACGAGATTGACAAATTGAAGCTATAGTAAAGATTTCGATACGCAAGATAATTCCTAAGCAGTGGATTGATATAATATTGAGACAATGATTATACAATTAAAAAACGAAAGTGGTTTTAAATGATACTTGATTCGTCTGACTGATATACGTTTGTTAATCAAGCATTTTAATTGGAAGTTAATTTTGGTTTACTACGATACTATTTTATTGTCTCGTTTTCATTTGGCACAAATGCAGCAATATACATCTCTGGCCCTGATTTCGCAGATATCGTTGTTCTGAAGATCAGTTGCATATGCGTTTAATAATTATGGCGCTTGGCACTGGCCACTGGTATCCACCGTGCGGGAAGTTTAAAGCAACGACCGGCCGATAACGTTCCGTCGGAACTATGTAATCTTATTTGAAGCCCGGCGCTCTAATTACCGCGGTTGCTACCTATGCCACGAAAATATGATTCGCCTACCATCTCGTGTTTCCATCTCCACGCCGCTTGTATACACCCGTCTAACTATTACTCTAATTATTTTTATCTACATCTATGTATTTCAAAGATCTCCTCGCCGAAATTTCTCGAGTTTAATAACAAAGTTACCAAATTAGAAATTCTATTTAATACAAATTTTTTTTTAATGCTGTATTAATTATATACAACAGATTAGTGATTATATTTTAATACAGTAATTATTATTAATTAAATAGTATTATTAATTTTGATAATTTTACAAAATAATAGATTTTATTTTTATAAATAACATTAAAAATTAGTAGTTTGTTAGGATTACTGATTTTGCAGTTGCAATAATATAACATTACTATCGTAATTGCTTATTTAAACCTTTTATTGTTATTATATGTTATTAATTTACTTTATATTAGAAATGTAGTAATATTCATCTAAAATAATTATATCTGTTTTACTCATATTTTATTTTACTTTGGTCCTTAATATATTTGAATTTTTATATGAAGACAAGCTTTTATATACGATATTAAAAGGTGCTTGCATCTATTCCTGCTCATAAAATAAACTAAGTTTGAACTAAAACAAAACTTTGAAACTTTCAAGCTTTCGAGAGAACAATATACACTGTATAGAGAAATATAGACAATATAGAAATTCAAACGTTGCCTTACCAACAGCTATTTTCATTCACATTGTGTTGCTGCTAATTCCAATAAAATAATACGTTCAATGAAGCAGTAGTACATAGCGTAAATACATACGTTCATTGCATTGTTTAATTGTGTATTATAATGTGGACACACGTGAATTATTCATATAACGAACTTTATTTATATGCGCAGCAAAAAATTCACAAATGCATTTATCAAACTACGAATTCGACAAAACTGAGAAATGACTATAAATGGAGGAGAAAACATCTTACCGTTGTTGTGTTTTAATATACATTTCGTATTAACATTTTCTGTAAACAAGGCCGGTATGCAAAGCTTGTTTAGTCATATACGAATTGGTACACGCCGCGTTATTTACTCGGGAGCAAGCATAGTATAATTATCGCAGTAATGTAATGCGTTCGGGTAATGGCTCGCGCGATTTAATGGAATTACTATTATAACTTGGCGAGCTAGGTCCGTTACCCCTTCTATCAAGGAACGGGGACGAAATAGCGACCTCGAATAATTCGCGGGTACGCACTCAGCCGCGCGATATTGCTGCATTTTGACGAGATGCGACGTTCGCCGTACACATTGCAAGTCCGTAAATAACTTTCGGTTTGAGTGATGCGGGTGATGTGTCGTGTTGCTTCGACGATTATCTTCCGGAATGCGGCAAGTCAAAGCGTGACGAACGTTATGAGAGCCGGAGACAAACGAGATGCTTGCTTACTCTTGGACGCGCTCCAAATCTTTGTTCGCGCGAATGTTTCAATTATTTTCGACTGTTGTCGTTATATCTATTTTGATAACGGCACAGATACAATTAACGTGCGATTCTGTAATAACTAACTTTCTTCCTCCGCCGATCAGAATAGGTGTATAAATTAATAATAGCGACGTTATTACGCCGACAATCAAATATAGGTGGGAATATATGTTAGCTCGTAACATATATACAGTCGGTTGTATAGTTAATATGGGTTTAGTAGCTAACATATGCTTCCATCTATAATATTTGAATGTCGACGTAATAACGTCATTATTATTAATTTACATATTTCATGTGACGAGAAATTAATTGAAGAAAACTGACGAGAGAAATGATATGTTTTCCAAGTGTCTGTCCCTATAAATTGTGTTTTATTACGTACGGCTCACTAATATAATATCTTTATCCTACTATATATAGTCTATATATACATATATGTTATATTATATGTTATTTTATATTATAAGTATCTAAAAGTTTCCGGCTAAAAGATATAAGAAAAACAACAAGATAAAATAATTATTTCTATTTTTTGATTACCGTTTATTTTAATACATTGTTTAGAACGATAAATTAATTTTTCTATATATCACTAAAAAAATTTCTGAATTTTGGTCTTATGACTTAACACTGCAAAGATCACGTCTTCGTCATTAATAAATTCTTTCCACGTAAATCAGATTTTAATTTAAAAAATAGAAAATAATTAAAAGGAGGTTAAGAGTTGTGGAGCGAATAATGAAAAAGTGATCGTAGAGAGAGTGTTAAACCATTTTAAGAATAAAATTTCAGAATATAGAAAAAGTAATTTATTGTTCAAAGAAATGTATTATAAAAAAAGAGTAATTATATACATTAAAAATAAATTATATTAAAAATTATCTTAAAATTATAGGGTAATTATAAAAATAGTTGCTTTATTTTATTACTTTTTTTATATCCTCAAGCTAAAAACTTTCAGACTTCTTTTTTTATTATAATGAAATATAATATATTTTAAGATGTCGAGACGATGTCTTTTAGGATCTATTCTTAATTGTTTAAGATATCAAAATGCATTAGTTTAAACGTAATTAATGCATTTTAATATTTTATTGAAGCTTGTCAAATCTGACATTTATTGTCCCATTGGCTAACGCGCGATACGTACCATCCGTTTCCAAGTAATCTTTCAGACCGAGAAGAGAAGGATGTCAGTCCTCCTTATTTCCGCGCACTCGATTCTGTGGATCGATGAACGTGGAAATGGTACGGCAGGGAGGTGTGCGGAGGTAGAGGGAGTTTCAATACGAGGATAGAAAATGGGCGCGTAATTAATTCAGTGGATACGAATCGATTCCGGCCGGTTCACTATACTCGGGGAATCGTCAAGACATGTAGGGGTTTCCGTGTCGCGGCGTTACATCGTGGAATTTCGTATCGTACCGGAAACTCCTTTTTCTAATTGCGGGAGACAATTTAATCGACCGAACCTCGTAACTTATGAATGACGTTCCTGCTGTCTGCTCCGTCTTACGGATGAAAGCCTACGGAAATTACGAGCCAATACATATATAATACGTAGAATTCTTAGCAGCGAGCAATCGCTTGTGCAGTTTTAAACACATAATTGGCTTTAGTAATTAAATACCATTCCATGTACTGGATCGGCTAGATGATCAGCTCGCTTTTTGGTCAAGCTGTCTTTGATATCTTTTCTTTGTAACGTGATAATAGCATAGAAAAAGTATACGTTTTGTGAGAAACTCTAATCGTTATTCTTTTGGCGATGCTACATTTGTTACAACTGTGATTAAAGATCAGTGTTAGCATTTTTACTTAATTGACCTCTCGCGTGATTAATTTAATCATGGATAAATAAATATTAAATTTACATAAGTTGCATTTAGTTATCTAACTAATTTAGAATTTGCATTGTCCAAAACTACATTAAACATATATATTTACAAACATTTAATCTTGTATTAATAAAATAATTAGTGTGTTACAGTAAAATAGTTAATAAAATAAATATTATTCAGATACTTTTTTATATAATGAAATTAAATAATACATATTTAATATTTATTTAAGATGAAAATGTTTATTACCGAATTATTATATTTGCGTTTGTGTTATTTCTACGTTATATAAAAATTGGACATTTTATTGATTTTACAGAGCAGCCATCGTAGTTGAGATGGTAAATGAACACGGTTCGATCGATTGCGCGAGATACGATTGTGTATACGCCTAATCCGGATATAAATACGAGATTATTCCAGTGATTAGCGTTTGGGTGTTAGTAACGCCAGGTGATTCGCTATGTATAGCAGCGCGCTCAACTTGCGTACATATAATTAATGTCGCTCGAGCGCGAATACGTTCTCGTTCGCGCAGCACGATCAAATTGTTCATATCTGAGAATAATTTTGGTGCACTCCAAGGAGTAATGGACGAGACTATGCTCCTACTTGACCTTATCAGGTCAAATCGCGACGAGTCAAATTTGCTTGTACATTCTAGATTTTGTTCAACGAAAGCTTCCATAGTACTCTGCGTTTGTGTATCATAAAATTATTAGGAAACACAGAAAGAATTGTACAAAATTATTTCTAATTTTAATAGAATTACACTACTTTTCCAAGAAGTAATTTTAAATTAAAATAATAGGAATGCGGATTAAACACGCGATTATGTACAATTGAATGCATTAACCAACGTTTGCATTCCGCGATTAAATTTTTCTGTAAAATTCAAGAAACGTATTTCTCCGCTTACACACACTTAATAATATAGCTCAACCATTTTATTTTATCGAAGAGCGGAAAAAATCAGCGAATTTCCTCATGAGATCTCTTTACGAACGTAAGCGCATAGCATTAGTGCAGCATCCAATTATATAAAATGTAAATTATGTAGCATACAAATGTTGCAAGTTCACCTTCCTATTCAATGACGGATTTATTTGAAGCAGTAAATTTCTTTTTGATAAATATTTCTAGAGAGACCGTTAAGTGCAATAATTTCTTAATTTTTTATACAAAACATTAGATTCAAATTTAATGTAGAATTTATCGTAATTATAATCAATTAATGAATCAATTTTGGTGATTATAACAACAGGTAAGATTTGACGATAGCTACATATCACGGTGGCCCCAAACGCTTTAATTCACATGGCCAAATTGGCCGATAAGGCCGGCCTATTCGCGGAGTATACGATAAAGAAGTAGATTAACGATCCCGTTTCTTTATACGATGCCGGAGAGTTTTAGATGATTACAGGAAGCCCAGAACGTTGGGTAACGCCAAGGTTCAGCGATATCGTGAGTCACAGTAACGATAACTGCACGGATGCCTCGCCGCGCCGCGCCGCGGCACGACGAGAGCGCAGTATTGAATTGCAATCTTTAGAAATGGCGTATCGATGCATCGCATCGGTGCGCGCCGCTGTAACAAGATTAGCGAGTTTCAAGCAGCCGAGCGCTACCATATTCTCTTTTCGGCGCGATCCCTTCGGTGTAAATCTCGGATAAAAATCAAATCGAGCGTTTTACATTGTTCGCCATTCTATAAGAGCACTTGCCGCGCATGCCGCCCCGCGATCGCTTTACCATCCGCGATTTGAAAATCGGAATCGGATCAGATGATGAACAAGCATTTTGCATTCCAATTTATCAAAGTACCTCGTGACATCTCGCACCTTTCTGTTACCTGATGTTTGTGAACTTGAAAGTCAGACGTATGGAACGCAGAATTTTTAATGCATAATGTCTCATTTTTTGAAATCTTTATCTGAGAATATATATATAATAAAATATAGATTTTCCACGTATTATCTTTTATTTTAGTAATAAGAATGTAAATGTGTCATACTGCATTAGTTTCATTCGCGCGAATTGAAAAATATTCAATAGATATTCTTGCTTTTATTAGATCAGATCTCTAATCATTCTTCGATCAGATCGGATTCTCTATCATCAATATGAAAGTATATACCTATAAGGAATTGGATTGAAATTGCACAATTCTTCAATTTATGGTAAAGTAATTCCTGAGCTGACAAAAAATTTGCGGAAAGAGGTCGCGGTATTAATATTTCTGGAAAAATGCGATTGGTACGATTTAATCTCGACGAGAAACGAGAAACTAGAACGAAGACCATATCGATCTTATGAAATCGATGCGCATACGTTATGCATTGACGTTGACACGCCGTGTAAATTTGGTAAGCACTTTGATATGTCACGATAGGTTGTTATTGATTATTAAGCTCTCTGACCATATGTTCTCTATTTGTTATATGTACTCCATACTTTTATATTTTTATGTAACTAAAATTCGAACTGTGATATGTGGAAGCTATCATAAAAGAGAAAGAAATAATACGGCAATAATAACATTCTTATATACGGTAGTAATGATATTAAATGTATAATCAATAATCAGTGATTAGTAGTAAAAGTAGGAAAAGCTTTAACATTAAACGATAATTACTGTTCGTTAATAGGAAACATACGTGACGAATTAAGGTTAATCCGCACAAGAGTAATGAGAAATTGTTTAATGATTTGTTACCCATGTAAATCGTGCCCTGCATGGTAATTCAGAATGCGATCGCGAACGTAACACGATGTCCACGAATGCGCACAACACGTACAACTCCGTAGGCTCGCTTTGTAATTAGTTTAGACAGAGGTGTTGCGGTCGCGGAGATCGCGTGACGCGTTGCTTGTACGTTTTAATTGCTAGGGTGGTTCCAGCATTTAGGCAAGTCTTGATAAGTAGGCGGGTCGAAAGGGCGGACGCGATAACGAACGGCAGGGGTCCGTTCGGGGTGAGACTCTCTCGCTTCAGATATTCCATGCAGCAAGTATTGATGCACATCAGACGCGTCGAAGACGCTCATCATCAATGGGCACGTTCAGCAGAACAAATCGCTTAGTATAAGTAATCGAACGTGATTAACTTTTATTTTTAGAACCAACAAATCAACGTATATAGACTGTTGATAAGACGACAACTCAGCAGTTGTTTTGCTGAACGCGGCCCATGTATGAAGTTTACGCAATCGACTTATCGATCAATACATGAGTAAATTGACTCAGGTTGCCGTATAATAATGGCGTTAATTGTAATTAATATCAACTTTTTACCTCGCACACAAGTTGTAAAAATCAAAAGTATATTTTTCTTATGAGAAGATGATTATTATTTTTTAGATGTAATTCAAATATGATACAAACTTATTATATTACTAAATATTGTCCCATTAACTTTTGGTCAAGCAGAAAATTAATAATAATTGCTAATATCACACAAGAGAAAAGAGTAATTTTACATTTGCGATTATATAATATAATAATGATTTCAATCACTTCTCAATTTCCAATTTGGCTTTGTTTTATAATTACTTTACTTACGACAAATAACATTAAATTTCAAGTTGATTGTATGATTATGGAATCGTCATCCATTTCGAGACTTAATCCGTAATTTACTATGATATTTAGCGTCTTTACTGTATCAGTGATGAGTAACGCTTACACAAGTTTTATTATTTTCGCGTCGCGCGAGTAGGTATAGGCAGCGAGGAAAAATTTATTTTCGTACCTTTCGAGTGACACTACTGACGGCATTGCTCCAGGCTGGATTCCGCCACCTGATTGGCGTTTTTAATTTTTCATTCATCCGGGCGTAGTAGAGTCCGCGGGGCACCCGACGTTTTACGTGCAAATCCCACAGTGCACCCGCACGAGTTGCTCCGATTGCGTAGGTACGCGCTTAATAAAATCAGGGGAAAAATCGTCCACGTTGCAAGTACGTCCTGTCTCATTCGGATGGACGTCACCGGAAGGCATGTAATTTATTCGACGTTCATACACGAGAAAGTACCTGTCAAAATATAATTCTAGTATGAAGCGCGCACGAATAAGATGCTATTTTTTGTTACTTTAATATAAGGTTATTGAATATCAATAATATCTATTCGAAATATAACGTATGTGCCAATGAAAAATTGAAAAAGGATATTTACGTATCATGCAAGCATTCCCCGAAAAAGAGAATTTAAAGTGGCAAGTATAATAGGAAATTGTATAAATTATAAATTATATTTGGATAAAAGTTTAGAATGTTGCAATTACTTCAACAGTATAACTTTATTGATTAATGAATACGTGTAAACGATAATTAATTCGATTAACTTCATGTGAATATCGTCCTGCAAAATGAGCAAAATTTACACAACTTGTTTTACGCAATGTAGATATTTTTTTTGTTTTCTGAAAATATTATGGAATAAACTGGCGAAATTTAAAATAAAGTTAAATTTGATTTACGACACAATTTTAGTAAAAAATTTATTTTCATAAAATGCAGTTTCTTATAGTTACTGCAGTAATATTATTTTATGATCATAGTTTATAAAATATAATAACACATAAAATATAACAAAGCATCTGATATTTTATTAAATGCATAATTTATAAAGGATGAATAATATTATTTAAACCGGTAGTTTATAAGTGATAGACGCATGGATTTTATTAACCTGAGTATTTAATATTTGGTATTCCCGCGTTACGGAAATTGGCATCAGCAAATGCAAGTTTAATATATTAATGTAATATCGATTTACATGTATATTTTTAAACGTGATTATTATAATATTTATGACATAATAAAATATAAAACTATCTTTAATTGTAATATTATTTTTATTAAATAACTGTTTTACTTTGCTTTATAATATTATCAGTATTGTTAACAATAAAACATTTTCTTTATTGTTAGCATAAGATGCATTTTTTCACCATATTAATATTATTAATTTAATAAAACAAACAAACTATCTTAAACACCCCTCACAATTTTGTTATTGTTGTATTTGACATTTTTTAAATTAATTTTGAAGCCTCGAGGTGCAACAAAGATGAAAATTTGAGGACTCGGAGACATGTCTCACTAATCTCGTTTATGTCACGCAACATTGCAGACGTCACAGTAGATATCACGGTGACGTCGTTGACGTCTATAACACGTCGGGTTGCACGTCATTGTTCTCACGCCACTTTCTTCATCTAGAATAGAAACTCACATGAGAAGTAGTAACGATTTTTATATATATTATATTGCAAAGCCATCATCGCTTTGCTTTGTTTTATAAATGTAAAAAAAAAAACCAATAAAAACTCAAGTTTCCAAGGCAAATGCCAAAGGAAAATGTGCTGTCACTTCGATATTATCACTTTTTCTATCTACGGTAAATTACATAAAACTGTTTTCTTAACTATCTTATCTACATATTTATCTACGATCGAATTTTTAACAAATTGATTTTTTAAGGTAGCTCACAGAAATTGGAGTTTTATTTAATAAGTAATTATGTAAAACCAAAATTTTGAGAAAATTTTTCTAAAATAAAACATCACAATATTTTAGCTCTCAGAGAATACTTATATCATTATATTAAAATTACTGTGACATCCATTAATCTAATAATAAAAGAAAAATACATGTAACGACTCTTTAAAAAATTCTGTAATTTAATAGTATAGGTATTTGTTTAAAATGAGCGTTTTGCAGAAAGTAACAAAATTAATTGACAGTTGCTTTAAGGCACTCGCAGTCAACATTCTCCCTTCAACATTCTCGCGAACGGGGGGGATTGTTTCCGTCGAGCGTCAGTGAAATCAGCCTTGTCTTTGGCGTGCGAGCATCCGCGACCGTCGCTCTCGCGTTGTACGAGAAGATGAAAATCCGGAGTAGTCGGAGCCTTCGACGTCGGAAATCTTGTCGTCTGCGCGGCGACGATGGCGGCACTCGAGAAATACGTCGTTGCCTAATGCCACGACTTTCACGAAGCGTGAGTAATACGTATTGTGGCCCGCAGTCGTGTCGTGATTTTCACCGTACAGACGCGCCGGTGTTCCCGGGGGCGGTCACGTCTTGCGCGAGATTCAATTTGCCGCTAACCTCCGCTCCCCCGTGCTCTCTCTCTCTCTCTCTCTCTCTCTCTCTCTCTCTCTCTCTCTTTCCATTCCGTTTCCCCGTTCTCTTGTTGCCGGCAACCACCAACCACTACCACCACCACCAGCATCGCACCATCACCGCCGCCACCCCCAAGATTTCCCGCTCTAACGCGCGTCTCTTTTGCCGCTCGTTTCATCTCTAGCTTCCCTTCGCTCCCTTTCCCCTCCCCCTCCCCCAACAACCACCGTTCAAATCGGTAAGGTAGTATAAACGATCGTTCGAGAGGGCGGGCAAAAGGATTTCTGTTGGGCTGGCGTGACGCGGATCTCAAGATTTCTATGGGGAAGTCAAAAATTCATCGTTGTCCTCCCGCCCTTCACCCTCAACGACACGTGGCATCGCGCCGGGATTGCGGAGAGCCCGGGTCGAGCCTCCTGAGGATCCTTTCCCTCACGTGACTGGCCCCGTTGCTCTTTCATGCGCACGAAAGAGATTTCCTCGATCGGGGAAAATGAGTTTACGTGCGGTGGTAATGTTCAACGTTTCAAGGCGTACATGACAAAGCCGATAATCACATTTTAAAGAAAAGAAGAGGAAATTGCAAGAGAAAAGAAAATAACAGATAAATCTCGCTATATATAAAACTTATGAGAAAATTTGTCATTCTATATACGTTCTACTATATGAACTTTCTACTGTTAATATATATATATCGCTGATTTTTCTTTTCCATTTTCCGCAATTATATGATAAATATTTTTTCCACATTGTTTTACTTATTCATGATACTAAATGTATCTACATTAACATATGTATTTAATTTGTTTTTCTTGTTGAACTCGCTTGTTTGTGAGATATATTTCGACAAGACTTGAAAAATTATAGATTTACTACTATCTTTTATCTTAAAATAGCGTACCGTGTAAATTTCATATCGTATGAGTAAATTGAATTGCGGCGGCCAACAGGTTCCGATCTTTTATGTTCTAAATTGGCAAATACTCTTATATTTAACAAATTAATAAACGGCGATGTGAGTCAGGCGCGGTACGTGGTATGCGCTGCAAGTAAAAAAATTAATAGTTACAGAAGATAAATAGAGATTATTAATGAAAATAAATTCTGTCAATCAAATCGGTTACTGAAATTGATATATTATAGCAAATTGGATGCGTTCCATCAAACCAGCTATATTGATTTACTTGATCTACAGTATAGGGTAGCGTATGGCAATAATCGATTCTCTAATATGTTTTGTTTGTTATCAATATTAACAGTATATACGATTCAAGCTCAAAGCCAAATTTGTGATTTTTCTTATCAATTCCATTCAAATTTTGTCTAAAAATATAATACATTTGTTATATATTTATAATATGGATATATAAATTTTCTTTTTGTGAAACGAAATGAAATGACAATATATTAAATATCATAAAATTATTTTGCAACTATTATTCCATACATAGATATATACATACAAAAAGATATGTGTTATTATTTACAAGATATATTAAGTATCTCTGAAATACTCCAAAATAATAGACAATTAAAATTTTATTTTGCACACAAGAGGAGCATCAAGTGAAACTGAGGAGAATCCATGAAGAAGGGTGCACGATACAGACGAAAATAGCAGTATGAGATTCGGTTAACATTTTTAATCCCACTTATTTAATCAGTGGTTCAGCCATTCTGATGCAACGATGTAAGTCGGGTCTTCTTGTACGCGGCTTTAAAACGAGGCAATACCACTAATGGATTTAAGCACGGTTTCCTCTAAGCTGGTCAGTCGCTACGCCAGCGAGCGTGCTCGATACTCGGAAAGGGCAAAAAAAGGGCGAGAGCGAAAGAGAAAGAGAGATGCGCGGTCATGCGCGCGAGAAGTAGCGAAAGGGAAAAGTGGAAACCGCCAAAACGGTCAGACGCGGCGCAAGTAGTAAGGCCCCGGGTACGCATCAGACACGCGCTATAGCCTCTCACTTTCGAAAGTTGCCGGCTAGGAGCTTCGGTCGACGAGCAAGTGATTACGTTAAAAGCACTTTACACCTATTTTCCCCACCGACACTATACTTATGGCGCCGCAGGCGATAAAATACAAAGTAATGCGTTATAAGTCGAACGCGACCTCACGTTTGCCGATCTCTTTGCCGCAATCTTCATTTCCCATTTCTTTATTTTCGCTTCGGTAAGCAGATTTACCACAATAACGGATTTATAACGATCGACATTGCAGTTTATCCTATTGAGATAAACTTTTATATTGCAGATTTAATAAAACAAGGTTTTTTATTGAGATAGAAACTCAAATTGTGTGTGAAAAATAATTTTTGTTTGTTAACTAGAAATAGAGAAGCCTGTATATATATATACATATTTATATAAAATTTATTTTTGTTATAAATTCTTATTTAAATAATTTTGGTAAAAGATAAATCGTTATTGACAATATTATAATAAAAATAAAGCAAGTAACTAGATTGTTCCTTGCAGCACATGCAAATTTAATTAATTATGTTTTGATTAATTACATTTTTTAATTTTTTTTAATTTTATGCAATAGAGAATATATTTATTATTAACATTAATGTTATTAACATACAAGATAGTACTTCAAAAAGACAAGCTTCTTGAAATACCGATATAATTGTTTTGCTTCGCTTATCAATTACGCTTTACATATCACTCAATCTTCATCTCTACTTTTTCTTTCCTTGATTTTTGTCCACTTTTTTATTTTTCATCAATCCAATCTCGTTTTGGATGGTCGGTGTTGCGGTCAGATCTCCTTACGGTAATCAACGAGCTCTTCCGTTGATTTTCCAGTTTCTATCGTTTATTTTTCCCTTCGCGTCTTACTTCCTGCTGCAGTAGCGTTCGACTTTTCCTTTTGCACGCGTTGATCTCAAGGCAGCCTTTTCGTTCTCCTTATACGCCGCCACCCCACTTCTCTACCGCCGATCGCTTCCGCCTCTCGTAATTTCCTCTCTTCCTCCTTTTCCGTTCTTCCGACTCTCAAGTTTTTATCGGCGGATACGGGCCGGAATGGCCTCTCCTCAGCTGCGCTCCACCTTCTCGTTTCACCTCCACAACGTTTCCACGACGTGTCTTAACAAGAGAATCAATGTCTCTGATTACGTTTCCTCACATGCAACCGCGTTTAATCCGCGCGCGGATATATCCAACGTGTCAATTACAGTATGCTCGACGTGCCCCTTATTATGGGGTTGACGTTCGTGACTTGTTTGTAAATTTATAAGGAGATACCATGCAGGAGGAGAGAGGGTTTACGCCGTACTGGTAAAGGCGGAGTCAAACGAGGGCGGCCGAAAGGGAGCTCGAGATGGTGACCCGTAGATATAGTTGGAAAACTTCGAGGGAGTCGCGTTTCTCGCGCCTCAATGCCAGGTAATTTTCGAGAAACATGGCTCGAGATTATATATAGCGTGCGAAACGAAAAGTCTAATATTGAACGACGAAATTCTCAAGTCGATGACGAAATTAAATATACACAATGTACAGGAACGGTTGATAGGAGTCTCTAAATATCGATTTGAAGACAATGTTTCTCTGACAAAGCTTTTTCTCTTTATTTCAATATTTCCCTCTGTTATGCTTTTTTAGACAAAAATAATTATCTATTTTAGTGGAAAATACTGTTATTTAAGAGAATAGTTAATAGCGGTTAATAGTTAACAGTCTACTGCACGAAGATAAGCGTGCGCTAATATCGTAAATAAACATGGGACATTCTGGAAACAGATCGAAATTACGAATAGATAACAATTTTGTTTCATTTACATTGCACGCTTTATAAGTGGATAATTCACTAATTAATTTTTTTCCCAGTCGATTGTATCCGAACAATGTAATCAAATTAGAAGTTTTTTCATCGTCGGCAATCCTTTTCGTTTTCTCCTTATTTTCTCCGCACCTTTCACTTCGCCCTCGCCTTACCGAGCCATCGTTTACTCGCCCTTAGCCCTGCATGGAATGACGGCACGCCACATCGCCGTCGCGTTTCTTCCTTAATAAACGTCGACATCAGCGATAATGTACCTCATAGTGCGAGGGATATTTAGCGCACTTCGCGTTGTAAGCTCGTTGAACGTGAATACTTGCGACGTCCGACGTTCCGTCTTAGTTCGTTGCATGTAATGTTAAGCTCGTAATTGCCATAAAGTAGATCGTAAAACTCGCTTCTTCCATGGAGAGCCCCTGTCTATTATACGCCCTCAGAATTTTCAAGTCTGCGGCAGGTAATTTTCCACTTCCACCCTACTTTCATACGGCTCGAAAGTAATCCCCTTGTTGCTCATCTTATAGCTTCTTAAATACGGAATATATCGACTAATGCACTAAAGCGCGTTAGCTGCCAGACGACCGAGCGAAACAAGACAATAGAGGGAAGACAAGATTTGTTTTTGCGTTGTTTGCATAAGCAAGATGAAAAGTTTAAGACTTATCAATTTTTATACATTTTAGACGATTTTTTGACCGTTTTCAATTCCCTTGTTTCTCTTACAATTTATAGATATTCCTCATTTTTTTTAAGTTATAATATTAAGACATCGATAGTTCTTGAATTATATGCGATTTAAGGTGGAGTATACTTGTCATTGTTAAGTTTCTGGGGGGTATTCTGGTTTGAAAGGTATAAAAAGGTATTTTTGAGAAATTTTTTTGTAGGAAAACGAAAAAGTAAATAACACTAAATCTTGTATGTTTTTTAGCCTTATTTTAAGAAATATTTTTATTTTTTAAGTAACAAAAATGCGCTTCTTTCTACGTTATATTTTCGCAAAGGGGGTGTAAATGATGAATGGTATAAATGATTCTAACTGTTCTATCCGAAACGCAAAAACCAACAATTTTCTTATTTAGCAGAAGTGTGGCTTTCAAATCAGAATACCCCCACGCAATCTTCAATATTTGACATTCAGAAAGGAATTTCATATTCGGCATTTACAGCAATAAATAAAATACAGGTATTATTTGGTTACACAATTACAAATTTCTAAGAATTTTACAGTCAACAGCACAATCTCTCATCACGGGACCATTTTCCCTCGCGCTAATTTCGCTGTAATGGCCAAGACGATGACGATATATTTACGAGTATAATTTCAGCAGTAATCGTTTTACAGGGCGAGGGTCAATCGCGAGCGATTCGCGTGCACGGATCCGAACATTAGCATCGTTAATCGCGACCACGTGGCTGGATGTTTAGCCACATAATTAAACGTAATGTTTCCCCGTACGTGCGCGCACGTACGGCCCGGCGGGTACACGTTAACGCTGAATTCTTTATATGCGAACAGCGTCGTTAGGGGAATCGAACGACCCAGATCGGCTGATTCGTTTCCGTAATGAGTTTGCGGCGTGGTCCGCGCGTCCGTTATCGGGACACGTGTCGCCAGCACGCTACCACGCGGGCCGCCTATGTTACGTATATCGTCGACGTTTTATCCGATAAATTTGGTATTCGGCAATTGGAGGATAAAGTCCGGCCGCGGGATGCTGTCTATTGTTGCCGATCAGAAAGACTTTTCGGTTAACGAAGAGGTTTGTGGGATCAGTAATCTGCTGAAATTGAGTCTGAAACCTATCTATCCACGATCGTCTAGGAGGATTAATAGGACGTTTAGTATATACGATGATTTTAATAACTCGGCTGAGTTATTTCTCTTTTCCAAATAGAAAAAAGTAGTAAAGGGGAAAATCTTTTACTCTTTAGTATAATATTTTATTGATATAATTAGACTTTTTCAAACAATTTGCAAGATGTAATTGCATCTGTTTTATATGCATGGAATACTTTTTTTTAGCGTAAATCGAATTTTCTCTTTACTCTATAATACGTATAAAAGTATTAGAGTAAGATATCAGAAAGAGATTCTTTTTTACAGAGGTTTTTAAAGGACAACTTGTATGTGCAAAAATTTATTTCAGAAAGTAATAACTTAAAAGAGCAATAGCTTGTTTGAAATTTAACTGAATGTTTCAATGTATAATAATGATGAACTTGACAATGTTATATGAAAAACATAAAAAAATATTAGAAAATGGTTAGAATATCATGATATACATTAAAGTAATTTTATGATAAAAAATATGTAATATTGATTTTCTGATTACTTTATAACTTAATACTTTTATGAGTAAAAGATTTTTCTCTACCATTTTTTGCTAGGGCCCTTAAACCCGTAATATATGTTCTGATGTAGAAACCGAGGTAGAAACAACAGTCATATAGAAATCATGATACGATTATTTATTAAAAATTTACATATACATATATATATCTTTCTATTATTTATTTATATATTTTTATAAAATATTATGCTCGACGCAATTCTTTAAGATTTGTTTTGACCTGGTCAGCGTTTTATGTTGATCGAATTTAGATAGTCTCGGTTATATTACTGATCCTTAGCATATTTGGATATTCAAAGGGCTTATGGTTCCATTCTGTGAAATCTACTTAAGCGTTGGGTTATCAAGGATCTTCAGCTGAATTTATAAGTGAGTGTTTTTCGATATCCAGGAAAGCCGCGAAGATCGATATAGCATAGCGAAAAGCATTGTTAAGATCTCGCAAGTATCGATAAATAAAAGGTCATGGGATTTGGCGGAATTTACAGCAGCCGGTTATTCTTACGGTTAAAGTACAGAAAGACGGCGCACAACGATTCGCGAGAGGAAAGGCAAAAAATCGTGAAATATATCCTGGCGACAAATAACTGCTACTGTTGACCCTGACCGGACCGATCATAGATCTAGCTCGTCTTTTAGAAAGCTTTCTTCGAATAACGGCGTCCATCCCTAATGCCACCGGTTCGGGGATGAGAAGGCAAAGCGTTTTTCATTATGTAACAAGGAAACTTATGTCTTCGTAAAATAGGACAGCGTTGTATAGCCGTACTAATACAAATTTCAAGCCTTGTTTTATTTTTATAAGACGGAAGTAGTAAAGTCTGACAGTAAATAGTAAAATATATATTCTTTATTAAATAAATTACACAAAAATTTCATAAAGAAACAAACTGGAAATTACAAATATATTTAAATCTTGCAATCGGAAGAGATTTTAACAAATTAGTTTGAAAACTGTACATACGTAATTAAAGTATTATTTCTTAATTTAAACAAATTTTATTAAAAACTAAAAGAAACAACAAGGGTTAAAGATTGGAAATTTATAATTTGTGTTAACTCATAATTAAATTTCTAAAGTTATAGGAAAGCACCAAATTTCTTATATAAGAAATGTATATTTTCTGTATATCTGTTCTTCCTATGAGATATATACTCGGTATAAAATCTGTTTAAATCTTATTAATTATGCATTCTGACATTTTACAGAAACCTGCTCGTATCTTTCTTTCCATGTGTGTGTACATACGTGTGTCTGTGTGTGTATATTTGTGTATGGCAGAGAGAATGATTTAAAAAAATTCTATTTACTTTCTTGGTCTCTTCATTTCTCAGTTCGTTATGCCGAGTAATTTCGCGTTGATAGTGCCTTTCATATGCACCGCTCCAGTTCGAAAAATACGGAAAGAAATCCGTTTGCGAGAAATAACTACGAGTTGCACTGACAGAACCAATCATGGTCCCGGCGGATGGTTTCGGCTTTTCTGGTATCGAGAGAAGCCAAAACGATTCGTTCTGCGAATAAGGGAACCATCGGTCCAAGCTCGCAACGCTCCATATGTATGTTGCTTGTCTAGACGCGATTGCGTAACCGAAATTTTCATATACACGTAACGCGTGTATTTGAAATAAACTATTTGAAAAGCTTTTTAGGAACATATAATGCCACGCTATTTTTCTGCATATCCAAGAATCATTAACCGCTCATACATACAATATAGAATATATAGAATTCAAAAATGTTTCTATAAAAATTAGATTAATTTTATTCGGTTTTATTTTTTAAAGTAGACTTTATAACATCTTAATGTTTAATATAAATGGGAAAATGATTAATATTTGAATTTTAAAAGTTTAATTCGTGTTTTATTCTATATAATGCATTTTAAAGATTGGCCATTAAATAGAGAATAACTTTTATCAAGTATATGATGTATGATCGAAACTTTCCTGTTAGGTAAAGTATGAAAAAATTAATCTCAACTTTATTGAATAAATAAAAGAATCATTTAGAATTATTGATGCGCATAACGTGATCTCGATGACCAATAAGGCACGATTTTCTCCGAATCTTACGGTGCACCTGTTGCTTAAGCGTCGCACCAAGTGAGGCGGGCGATATCACCGGCGATATCTTTTCGCAAAAGCGCGGCAGAAATGTGCCGTTGAAGTTTGTTGACGATACGCAATGCGAGGGACACTAATCGACGGTCACGTTAGGAGAACAGTTTTAAAATACACAGAGACAGTGTTGGCGATTTTAGACGGATCGCAAGGCTGGAACATGTATAACGTCGAAACGTTTCGCGGCTAGATACATCAGGCGAGCGGTTTGTGGAAAGGATGGATCAGATGAGGCGTAAAGGGTAAGACGGGAGACGGGGGGATGTGTGAGACACACACCCCCGAGATGGACTTGCCATTATGCCCAAACTAAAGCCCGGGTATTCAGCTATCCGCAAGCTTATTAGCATGCAAGCGAGCTCGTTGCCTTAGGTGGCTTGAAAGCCCCGTGTGTCACATTCACGACGTGTTACCCTAGACGCGCAACATACTGCAGCACCATGGCACGATATACTGGCAGCAACATCCTACCCCCTCCGCGGTCCCCCCTTCCTTCTCATGTTCCTTTCAACCGGTGACTGCTTCGTCTCTCTCGTCGTCTCGGAGTACATCATTGAATGATGCGTGTTTAAATTATACGCCTCTTTCGTCCAACAATCCAAAGCTAATTCCTCTAATTGGCTCGCTCGTGTATTTGCCCTTTTATGTACGTTACCCGGGACAGCTATGACGACGTCATGCGCGGTAGCGTGATGGTAGTATGGTAGTAGGATAATGCATTCAGCACTTCTCGGCATAAGCCATGAGCCCGCGTAAATAGATGTCTTCTATTACATGAGAAATAGTTGCTGTTTGCTGCGTAGCTTCAGCAAGAGATTGGTAAAGTGAACGATGATTACTCAGGTATATAACGTTTAACATTATGTAAAACATTGCGGAACATTCTCTCCCCTTTCAAACACGCTATACTTTTAGTCTACTCTGTTTCTATATTATTCTATATTTAGAATATTATAAAGTAAAATATTTAATAACAAAATACACATTACAATAATGAATTCCTTCGATATCTTTCTTAAAATTCTGAGGATGTTAAGGAAACTGTTAAATTGCAATTATGTGAATGATTAAAATTATCAACATTCTAATATAAAATTATCAGAATAAGTACCATCTCTTTAATCGTTCTAATATTAATACAAAGCGTATCTGTGTGTGACAAATGAGTAACGTTTTTCACCATGAGATACATTTTCTTTGAAATTTCGAGAGACAAAAGACGATTGTAAGTAGAATTAGCGATAAATATTCCTGTTGACTAATGACCTGCTCGTATAATTAGAGTCAACGTAGTGACCAATGCAATAACATTAGACAGCAGTTTTGGCAGAACATCTTCCGTAGGCATCTGTCGGAAAATTACGATAGAACGTGACCAAGATTACCAATGCATCATATTACTTGGTGGACTGTTAATTAACTGAACGGCCGCTGCTAAGTGAACGCGACGCATTTTGGCACGCGACGTCGCGCGATGTCCACTGCCTGTTGACACTGATAAAGCGCATTGATACGATTGCCAACAACATCGCTTCAACTCTTGCGATTTTGACGATAATGACATTTTTGGGATTTTAAGATTTTTATTTTTTTAACCAAGGCAAAATTTGACAATAGATTTTTGCCATTTCTTTTTGTAAACAAATCCTTTATATAAACCAGTTTATAATTTTTCGTATTTCTTCAAAATCAAAGAACTTTACACTGAGAAAAAATATTGTTACTCCCAAGAAATATTTAGTCCGATACGTTCAACTAAACATTTTAGTTAGTTAACTAAATATTAGTTGTTTTAACAATTTATTTTGTTTCCTTAATCAAGAATTAATTAATTCAACTAATGTTTAGTTAACTAATTAAAATGTTTAGTTGAACGTATCGGACTAAATATTTCTTGGGATTGACGAATTTTTTTTCTCAGTGTAAAAATAGCTTTATATTTATAAAGCTCCACTGAAGTGTTCTTTAGTGAAATGATCTATGACAAATCAAAAATATTGTGTATTTAGTGTTCAGTCTTTATCTGGATATAAAGTACTTAAAGGTTTTTAATTTATATATTTTTTAATTTAAATTTTTCAAATTAATTGTGGCTAGCTTAAAGAGAATTATTAGAAATTAGAATTTACTTATATTTTTTATCAATGTGTTGATAATAATGTAACATTAGAGGCTAATAAGGTAATGATATCATCGTTTTAAACGCTCGACTATGAAAACTAGATTGATAAAATCTACCGCGGCTTTTTGCTGCTTATGTCACGGTAAGATGGCATTTTTATCGCGCAAAAATCGCGTGTAGTATCTCCAGCAACATCCGTGGCGGAGCATATTTACCTGCTCGAGGGTAAAGGGATATTATTTTTAGGTCTTATACGTATCAAGTTTGTGCTACTTAGCATGGGATAGATCCAGCTTTGGTTAACCCTTGCCACGAGTTCTCACCACTTACTTTGTTTTACTTTGTTTTACTTTGTTCAAAATATTGCAGTATTAACTGTTTTTTTGACAATTTTTTTTATTACAGTTCACTGTTTTCTGGTTTGATCATATAAAGAAGGCGGATATATTTGTAACATTTTCTACATGCCGTTGATATCGTGAGACACAATTTACGTTATATAAAATACGAGCAAGGAATATTTATAGAGCTGGAGATTATTTTTAGACTTTATGTAAGATTTTCGCAATGTGCGACAATGATTATGATAATCTTGTTTATATTGATATTTCTTTGTGAACATATTTGCATAGATTTTGGGAGATATAAATTCTAATAAATTTTTGATGAGGCACAGCAGATACAAATAATTAAGATTAATGAATAAGTAATATAATAAAAAATTATAAAAACATTTACAAAAGAAGGAGAGTAATAGTTCTATTTATAGATGAGAGATATAATTTTTGAAAAAAACCGCTTGTTTGCGTCAAATTATGTTATTTATAAGAATTATTGCATATTTATAACATATAATATAACAATTGATATAAATTTATTAAACATATACATATCTGTGCAATCAAAAAAACGTCTATGAATAATATTAATGTGATGTAAAAGCAAAAATAAAATTTATAAAACTCTTTCCGGAACATCTCACGGTGATAACATGTAGGAAATAGTAAACTACTAGTTGTATACTAACGAGTGCATGTATAACCCTTACAGCAACGAAACGACGTAACTTTAGTTAATCTCACTCGCCTAGTACCCTTTCCCATAACAGTTATGATGTACGTTACCGTTTACCATCTATGCTTACGGACGTGCAAGCGCGGCGTAATCCGACTAATGTCATTACGGAGCACTACATAGGATTAAATCGTTGCTGCTACTCAGAAAGGGGTCACGTCATAAACTTTGCATTTATACCATGTGCAAAGCCGGACATCTTTTTCTTGCCGTATGTTTTTTCAGTTTTTTGTGTGGCCGTCATATGACGCAGCGTTTTCTCGGGACTCACGTTAGTTTTTTATCAGATGAGGAGTAACGTTCTACCAACAAGTTTTACATTAAATTGATTTTACGGTTTAATTAGGTTCATACGTGTTTCTATTCGGTTACCTATGAAGTAATCCTAATTTTTTCGGTTACAGTAACTTTTAATACATGATGTAATATACACATGAATTATTGTATATACATATGTTAAAATGATAACTAATTATTAGAATTATTTATAATTGAAAAATATGCATACACACTTGTATGTCTCATTAAAAATATGTATATGAATATTTTGCTGTTATAAATAATTATAGATTAATATAAATTTAATAATCCGACAATAGCTGCTTATGCAGTCGAGACGAGGCATGACCAGAATTTAGAAGGAATCTGATACGGAAAGTATTAGTTTCAGTGTAGCTATATAGTTTACGTTACATAGCTATTTTGCAATGTAACGTGTACAATTAATGTGATTCGCAGGAAGGACAGTAGTAAAGCGTAGAATGATTTACATTAAAGTCGACCGTTAAAGCGACGCGCTCGTATTTTGAACTGATCCTGCGATTACAGTAAAACGCACTGGCAATAACGATAAAATGTATCTAATTGGTTCGAAGACGACATCGCCATTTTACCGAAACAGCAGCTTGGATCTTCGTAACCTGCCAAGACGAAACGCGTTCTCCCGATCGTTTTTTACGACGCGACTAACCGAGAATACGAGAGGCTATACGACGACGACTTTTCGTTAGATCATGCTATAGTTGCTAACAATTTTGACTTTACTGAGTAATTTTCTAAAAAAAAAGAAAGAATCAATTTTGTGTTCTTGTGTAATGATTCTTACAAAATAATATTAAATCTTGAAGAAGAATAGCGAGCATGAAAATAAAGTCATTAATATCTTTTACTTTACTAATTTTGAAATAGTATGTTAAAAATAAGAGATTTTTAATTATATGCTACAATTAAAATGCGATAAAATCTGTTTTAATTTTCCAATAAACTATATTATATAGTATTTCAACAGAATTGTGATTTGATGTAACTATCAAAATATGTAAGTTTGGAAACTGCAAAGTTACTTTTTATATGCTCTCTGAATCGCTCATTGCAATTATCAGAAAATAGAGTTATAAATAACTTTTTATGCTCATATGTTTGCAATTTTAATAAGAAATTGGGACGGAGGATTGGTAGAAATGACGTATCAAATGTCGGCACAAAAAACTTTGGCCATCTCAATATCTGTGAGGGACAATCGTATCGCACGAGATCGAAATTGTTCGACCGGTGTGGCCGCTGCAGTTCGTTTCACTGCCGGTCGTAAAACGCAGACGGTGTTTCGCGCACACCGGGTGATGCTCGTGTCTGCCATAGTGTCTCGCGTCACACTCTATTCCTAAAATCGTCTCCATCGTTTGCCCACTCGCCAGGTCACTATCCGAACCTTTCGTATCTACACTCGCCGAAATAGTCGTACAATACAGAGCGGACGACAAACGCCGCTTTTAAAGCACGTACCCTCGTAAAACTTCTTCCATTTGACCCTTTCGAGAGAAGTAGCTTTATTTGTAATTGCATGGCATATATACGTTGTCTTTTCTCTCTCTGTCCACTGAGAAACTACGGTTTACGTAGATACACATATGGCATGCATATTTATATACATAAAAAATTAACTTTTCTGTCAAAACAATAAGTCAGAGTTTATCAATTAAATGTATTATCTCTACATTATAATGTTAGTCATTTTATATAATGAAAATATTATTTTTAAAAATGACAAATTTTTTTAGGTAATCTAATAAATTTTTCTGCTTTGCGACGAAATATCTATGTATAGGTAAATCTATGTATAGATCTATGTATAGATCTATATATAACTATGCATAAATGCATAAAAACCAATTTATTAATCAACATAAATGAATTAGGCTACAAGAGATAAAAATAAAAGCTTTATGGACTAAGTGCTAATAATTAATAATTATAAATTTGTTTATATAAAATACAACAATTACGTAATATGTTATACATGATTCAAATATATTTCTTGCTTTTTAATTTATGATAATGTGTGTGTAATACGTGCTTGTTAGAAGAATTTCTGAACATATATTTTTGAATAATATTTTCTTGCATTAATTTGTACAAATATTTAATCTTAGAAGATTGTTTGGAAAGGGGATAAAAAGAGAAAAATAAAACAACACATTCTATCTATTCTAAAGTTAAATATTTACCGCAGTCTGTTTTTAGCCCATCCGTTTTAAAGCAACGGATTTATAGGAAATATTTATCTATAATGTTCTCGCTTGTTAAATTGATATGATACAATTTTCGCTTTTTTTACAATAACGCACAATTACGTTAAAATATAAACAATAATTTATCAATTACCCAATATACGCGAAGCCTATAAGCTGCTTGTTCGAACGAAGCAAGTACTTACTCATCAAATGCGGCTGTTTCTTTTTCTGTTTGTTCAGTAGCGATAAGACGGATAAATCAGGTGATTCTAGACTTTGTTTTAAGATGCTTGCTATAGTTTTATAAATCTGCATTGAAATCTGTTTCCTCACTCTCGCTTTTTCGTTCACGCTCTTTCACTCTCGCTCTTTGACTTTTACTCGAATATCTTTTCTTTTTCTATGAAACGGATGGTCTGACAATGAGTCATCTAGCCGATCTAGCGACAGTAAGAAATATAAAATAATCTTTCTCCCAGCTTGACTTCATCAGGCCTGATTTGCCTGCTGTCTTTACCTAGGTCGATAATAACGCGCGCGCTGTTAATCGGAAATATTGCCTCTCAAAAACAATTTGCATAAAGTTCTTCTATACTTAAAAAACAACTTATTGTTAGTAAATCTTACATCTTTTAATTTGTTTCAAGTATATAAAATTATATTTTATCAATAATTATACATATGAATATCCAATAAAAGATTAGAATAATACATAATAATACATATAATAATATATAATTGATTCATAATAAGAATAAATACACATAGCAATGAAATTAATTATTTACATTTACATTACATAAACGTCTAAGTACCGTGTTGAGAGTATTTTACATAGGTATTTGCAGAAAATGACACGCAGAAAACTAATTTCTATTGCATGTAGCTACGTTTATTTTCTGTCGAGTTATAGCTTTGTGAAAACACTGAAAACCCGGCGCGCGCGCTATATACATAAAAAAACACCGTGCGTTTTTTGCTTGTAATTTGACAGGTACGCTAACAGGTTATTAAGAAATATGTGCGAAAACATGTGTAGTACACGTGCTTTGAAATGCCGTCGAGTGTAGCACACGCGCCTGCTGACTGATTCCGTACTTGGTCGAGATCACGGATCGATATCGATTGCCAATATTTTTATACAGAAAAATCGTAGCGAGATAATTTTGGTCTCATTGAAAAGCTAAAACTCTCAGAGCGTTTTAAATGAGCTCAGAGATGTGTATCTCCATCGATCATTTTGCGAGAAATTATTGATTAATTGCGGAAATAAAATTGATTTTGTCCGAAATCTACATTTATAAAAATATTTTTGTCGAGATTGTAATTTGATGGAATCGCTAATATCTTTACATAAAAAAATAGCTGCGAGATGATCTTGAAATGTCGTTGAAAAGCTGAAACTACAAGACATCTCAGTGGATTAGTTCGAAATCATTGATTTAATTACAAAGATAAAATTAATTTTGCCTGAAATTTTTATTCATAAAGACATTTTTATCGAAATCGCGGATTGACGGAATCGTCAATATTTTCACATGAAAATAGCAGCGAGAGAATCTTGTTAAAAAACTGAAACTCCAGAGTATTTTCAATGAATGCACGATGAATGCTTATCTCGTTAATTTATTTTACATATATAAGCTCTAAGAACTCAGTATTCGCGTAGCAACGCGCCGGAATGTTGGAGACACGTTGCGCCTCTTTATTGCTAAACACCTGAAACCGCACAATATCGGCCGGACGTTACATGTCCCGCAGGCGGCTGATCGCGTGTGATGTGGCGAACCATCGGCGCCGCGCTTTGTTGCACGCCGATATTTGCATCGTTGATTTCTCCGATCGGATACACTTGGCCGCGAATAGCCACGCCTCTTTGCGCGTGTGAAAAGCAAAGGGACATTGCTACTTCCGCTTCTAACCGTAAACTGCGTGAAGGGAAAGGGAAGAAAAGTGAGAAAGAGAAAGAGAGAAAATTTACCTATTTTGAAGGAATTAATTTTTTTATGATCAAAATTTTAGTTTATCGAGTCTGATATTAGATCGATAAATAAAAACGAAGGAGAAAATTAAGAAATATTTTATCAACCCCCTAAATATATTCATTTTTATAAGGCGCGAGATGTATTTTTTAATTCAGAGCTGGGATTTAAAATATGCAACTATAAATTCCATAATTCTGTTTTAATTAAAGTGCTTAAATTCTGATCTTTTCTTTTACATAAAAAGTTTTATATAATATTTAACCAATCACATCCATTATTTACTATTTTAAAATAACAACTCGAAAAAATTGTAATGTTATTATGGAAACTGGAAACGGAATACGACGGCCGTTGACTTTTTCTTGCCTCCAGTGTATCAATGAAGTACATCGAATTAGCTCTTCGTCGAAATAAGATTTCCCAACGGCGGCGTCAACGTCCAAGCCACTCCTGAGGCCGTCGCGCTCATGATGGGGTACGGGGTGTCCAAGTTGCGGGGAGGGACATTGGCAATATCCTGTTTTTCCAGGACTGCGGAATTAAATATTTGCTGTAGCGAAACAAGAGTTACGTCGCAGTTCGTAGCCATCTCGGGGGGAATCGTTGGATACCCGAGAGCCAACGATACTGTCGTCTCGCTCTCTTCGAGCACCCTCAGGCGAGAAGCAATATACCGAGGAAACGTCCGATATCGACGTTTTTTTTCCGTAGGACTTTCGAGTAATAATTTCTATGTCTGAGACTTGAGGCCGGATGTGTACCGTGGGTGTAATTTACGACAGCGATGTACGACAGCGATTTGTTGTACTTGTCATAGTTATTCGAACGTGTTTTAGACTCAAATAACATCTTCACTTTAAAGTATTTATTATTAAGTATAGAAATACGATAAAAATTTTGCTATTATTATAACCAATATCCTTCTATTTGGCACAATAAACGATATATAAATACATTTTTATAATAAATGAAAAGAATATATTAATTGTTGTAAAAAATATATAATTTGTGTCAAAAGCAAATACAGTTTCAAAATTTACGTAAAATACTGAAGAAACAAGATGCTTTTTATTTTATAATATCATTTGAGGCACTCACAAAAGTCCTAAGGTTATCGTTAGGTGACTAATTCTTTCTTCGGTGTATTTTTCCTCTTTTCATATGTTTATAGCATACCATGCTTGAAACAATACACCTTGACAATGAAACTCGCGCAATACAAATGGAAAATAACTTTTACGTTGCTGTAATCGAGGAGCTTGATCGAGATATATATTAAAAAGGGTTGCCATTGCATGTAAAGCGCGCTGAACTGGCGCCCGGTATGAATTATTACGTTGTTTTCGCATGGACTCGATGGTAGATATTTGGGGAGTGTGGTGCTCGACCGTGTAAAAATTCACTGAATTATTTCTGTACAACGAGCGGCGGCGGTGGCGGCGCGGCGCCCGATATTCAGCGCGACGCCGGCAACGAATTTCACTATCGAAATGCACGGCATACTTTCCGCGATTGTTCGTGCCGCGCGGTAGCCGGGCAGAAACGGAGAGATCAAACGTATACTTGATTTCTCCATTAAAATTTTATTCAGCAGGAATTCTAGACACGCCTGCGTTTTTCACAATGCTCGCATTGTGCTCCGGCGTTTCCATTTTTGGGCACAATCCAGAGTATGTACGAGCGCAGTCTGTAAAAGTATCATCTCACGGTATAGCTCGATAATAATTAAGATATCTATAATGTAATTGATCCTGCGATTGATGGAAATTAACTTATTGCTAACGCTGGTTAAATGCGTTTGTTTTTTTATTCATCGCACGATAATCGTTTTTTACACACATAAAATTCACTTTTTCAAATATTACAGAAGAGCTATAAATCTACAGTTTTTATTTTTATGAAATATTTTGTTTAATATTATTCAAACGGTTTTATTAAATGTCTTGCTTTTCAATAAAAAAAGCAGACGATACTTGGAGTTTTATGATTATATTGAAAAAAAGTACATGCAAATTTGTCTTTATGATTGTCTCGCTCTTTCTTGTAAAAATATATTTATTAAGAAAGTAGAAAGCAATATTTAAACAACTATTTTTTCTTTGAAAACTTCGTTTTCAAACTAAATAAAAAATCATAATGTAGCGCAGAATCGAACAATAATAACTGCATATAATAACTAATAACTGCCGTTTAAACTGCAAGAAATTAATTCGCCGCTATTATAACGCATGAGGTCTATCACATGTAGAGAAATCAAATATTTTTCAAAGAATAAAACGTTAAAGCGTATAGAATCGTGTGTGATGCCCTGCGAAAACGACGATCTAATATATATATGCGCAAGTCCTCTTTCGCATGGCGGCCGTGATTGAACTCCGCGGAACTATGCGATTCCGATTGTTGTTGGCTGAGCACAGAGCACCCAGAGCCCGTCGCATCACGACTAATTGCAACAAAGCGTTTCGTCGGGAACGCATCGAGGGGGAATGGTGTGCGAACCTTGTGCACAAAGCTTTTATCCGGGATCATATGATATCTCTTCTCTCGTATAATCGCGGAACGGGACTCTCGCCGATTTGTGCGTGTTGACCGACACGAATAATATTCCTGGTTTTATAGACATTGCGTAAAGGTAAATTAAATTTTTCGTTGATTGAGTTTCGTACTCGGGTCTGCCGCTTCGACGAATAATATTGTACACATATATGCACACGCATATACATGTATATACACACACACATACGCGATAGTTCTTTTATTTTATCGAGATAATTTTTCGTCTGGTATATCACGTATAATGCGTTATTGCATTTTCTTATTGTATAAAAATGAATTAATATATATTGATTATGAAAGCAATTATGCTATTTTAAATATCTTTTAAGACACGTGTTCTTATTGGAAGAATTATCATATAACTATTTCAGCAAATTTGATTAAAATATAGATATTATACAAAACTGTGTGGCTTTGGAACAGTTATGCATGTATACTATATGTATACAGGAGTCAATGAAAATTTTTCACTGTTTTTTTTTAATTGAATTGAATTGTGCGAAATATGTCGAAACTCATCAATATTGTTTTTAAGGGAAGTGTTTAATTGTGATAAATGCAACCGCGTGCTGTGCTTCCCTTAATTAGGGCACCGAATACTCTTTCAAAAATTTTAAATCAATTAATATAGATATCAAATATCAATATCTTCCAATTCTTTTTACAACTGTATTTTATTTCTAAATCTTGGATAAGTGTTTTTCGAGAAATTGCATTTGTCAATCAGAGTTATATGTATGTATATAAATAATTTTGTTTTAAAATGTACCTACATATGTATATATGTATATTTGATCAAAATTGGATACAGGAGTGAACAATGTTTCGCTCGTTGCAAAATCTTATCTTCTCTCGTCAAATATATTCGAGACCTATTTTCCCTCATAAATCAAAAGTGAGTCCCTTTTACCAAGCAAGGTCAACCGTCACCCCACAGCCTCCTAATCTAAATAAATTTCTCAAAGGATATACATATTATGCAATAAAACAATACTAATAAACAATGTACATTGCGTGATATACATAAAATTCTTCTACATTAAAAACTGAAAATTCACAATTTACAGAAAAATTTACAAGTAATAAGTAAAAAGATGGACAATATGGTTAACAGTAAATAAGTTAACGTTATATCGATTTTTAGTTACTAACAAGATACAGAATTATACATCGGACGTTTCGGCTTTTACTCTACTTTGAGCCATCTTCAACGATGTGGTAAATCAAAGTTAAACTGAAATGAAAATAATTTTACATTCTCGGACAAGTAATAGTTGAGTACTTCCAGATTGGGTGTCTAAAAGCAGTGTGATTTTTATTGGGGGAATCCAAGTGAAATTTTGTTAATGATCATAGTTTGTAATATTATCGAAACAGAAATTACAGTTAATTGAGTCTGATCGATGAAAAGAAGAGTAAGTCACTCACCCAACTAGTCTTGAGAACGTGAGAATAAAAATAAGAGCCGTAAAAAATATTGAAAAGTAATACAATTCTCAAGCTGAAGTAATCGATACAATTGAGACAATGTTACAGTCGAAGAACAGTCATGATTTTAAAGTTGTTGCAAATTTTGAAACATTTCCAACCTTATTCTGTGGCACTCATTCACTATCTTTTGAAGAAACTCCGATTGTACGGGGTTTTTCTATGGATTATCTAATTTTTTTCCGTAAATTTTTTTTTCTCTTTAGGGACATTTGAAAAGAACTTAAAATAACACTCTTTTTGCACATTGTATTGCACATTGTGCTGCTAAGTTTTAATTAATATTACTTTAAATTAAAAGAAAATTAACAACAGTTTCGTCGTACAAATTGTTTATATATTGCCCCAACGTAAAGTCAGACGACAATACTTTCGTTGGCGTGAACAAAAGTTCGTTTTGTGTTCTGCATAAACGAATGACACGCTTCGGCGGAGAGCGCTCTTTCGTGTCCGCCGAAATGTAAAACTATCCGTATAGGACAGGCAGATTTTTCGCGGACCGCTTTTATTGCGAGCTTTGCCCTCGGAACGACGCTAATTGAAATCGTCGAATTTCGCGCGTTGATGATGTCCGCTTTGATCTGCCGCCCTTATACAAACTGCTAACAATAAGCGAAACATTGGGATGAGGAGCGCGAACGAACTAAGCAGAGAACGTGATAATAAAAAAAGCATCAAATTAAAATGCGAGGTTACTCAATACCTTTTAGTATTTTGTAAATATCTGTCGTGAGTTGAAATCGAATATCTTTGTATTGTATCATTGGAAAAAAAAAATTTTGAAAAACAATTACGATTTATTATAAAAATTATTTTGTGCAACAGAATATAACACAAATATATTTTTGTCACGGATATTTTATTTTATTTTAGAGATTTCTTTAAGTAATTAATAACACACACATATGATATGTGGTGAAAATACAGGTGATAAAAGAAATAAAGTTTAATTAAATGGAATGCAGAAATGTGAGTTTTTCGTTTTTCTACATGTATGCATCACATTTTCCTATTTATAATTTTTTTTAATTTACTCAATAATAAATAATTAATTATCCAAAAGTTACAAAGGCAAAGAAGAAAAACCCACTTGCATTAAAGAATTACTGATTTAAGAGCGGCGCATCGTGACGTACGTAAAAGAAATTTAAGGCTTCATAAATGCCATAGCTTTCACCGATGCAACAGGTCGCGAATTCGTCGGTAAGAATTCCTCCAAGTCGTTAAGCTATCATGTTTCAGTGAAATTTATATGCATACGCGATTAGCCATGTCGACAGTGTAGTGCAGTTTTCTCTTTGCTTCTTTTTCAAATTTTGCATTTCCGTGCTTTTTCTATCACGTGATGATACATGTATTAAGATATTAACTGTTTGATATATGTTTATTATCTTAATTTCGTGCTATAATTAGATTACTGTAAAATATGTAATTGTTTTAGACATTATTATTGATAAGACTTTTAGCGATATAACACAATTGAAATGTGTGCCTAAAATAATTTTATTTAATATTTGTAACAACTCTCTAAGCGAAATGAAAATTTTGTACAACAAATATCATACTGTAAACAAAGTAGTAAGATTCGGTAGTTTTGACAAGGTGCAACAGGTCACGAACTTTATCGCAAGAGAGAATGCAACTGCCTCGTTTAAACTATTATCCACGTTCTTAATTCATATGCATGGAAAATGCGAGCGCCAAGAATTGGAGCAATCGAAGTGAAGTTGAAATTCATTTAACAGCGCATTGCTCCGAGCGAAACGAAGATTGCGAGGAACTTCGGTATATTGCTGCATATACTACGCGTGTAAATATTATCGAGCGTTTAACCCCGAGCGTGTGGAGTGTTATTGCGAAATAGTTTGCGAATAAATTGCGTGGAATTCGTTGGAAAAACCATAAGATGCGGGATTAGAGTGCGCGTTTAACTTTTCATCGCGGTAAACAAGTATCCATTCTATTGAACGTATTGATCGATTCCGTCGGTAAAATGTTAGCTCGATATGGCTGTGTTTGACTTTAAAATTAAAATTCCTTGAAAACATTACCAGAGGTCCAGATATTGAACTCGATTAATTTGAAAACTTTACTTTACCAGTTTTATATATCTCATTTCTTTGATTCAATATTTTCTTTAATTTATATATATCCCATCTATATATTTTTTTCAATACTACAATTTAACGAAGAATTTTGTTAAATCTGATATTATTCAGGCAGATTGTTATTTACCCATAAATGTGTTCCTTAATTGTTCCTTAACCTGATACTGAGCTGAATCTATCGTTGTAACCGTACACTATCTTACGATAGATTATCGGGATGTTTCGATGTGGCACAGAACGAAATCGAGACGTCTAGGATGGAATATAATACCTCGGCGTTGAACGAGCAACAGGTCATCTATGGCTTGGTCAGAAGCAGGTTGATAAGTATTCTGACCTCGTTAAACTATTAAATATTATCTGCATTCGTATGCAAGGTGAGATACGAGAATGTAAAAGCTCGAGCTACGCGGGTGCAATGTAGTCGCTGCGCGCGTGTCGTGACGGAGTAGAATTTCCATTATTTTACGCAGACGTGTATAAAGGCGCGTTGCCGGAGGTATTCTCACCGTCGTCTTCCTTTTCGAGTTTGCAACCGGCTGTGTTGCGATACGATAGCTCCATGGAAAACTCGACAACCGCGTCGCCTTTCACGTAGAGTCGTAGAACATAGACAGCGATGAGGCGGATAGCGACTCGTTTGCGTTCTACGATATCGTATTGAGGTAAGGTGGTCGAGTCGGGGCTGTTATTCGACGCCAGAAAGATCGAATCTCGAGGATGGGGTGGGGAATGTGGAATGACGACGTAACGAAGTGTGCGAAAATATTGAGAGAGAAAGACATCGATCGGGTGTGCACGTGGATGATATATCGGAGAACAAAAATTGTCGACTATATATATAATATTTAATAACAAAAAAATAGAATATTTGTTATTTTAGATATTGTCACGTGTATAATGACTACATATAAAAATTTGGATTGTGAAATGCCATAATTAAAATGAGATAATAACGTAGATCTCTCTATGATGCTGTGACTTATAATTAACTCATAGAAGATTTTATGACGTTCAAAATAACTTTCGAGATATGTACCTACGTACGTCTCGTTATACACACTTCTCCATTATTTCTCACAATCGAATTGTGTCACATAAAATATAGATACTCGAGTAGATATACTTTAGTTTGGCGTGACCTCGCGAGTTGCTCGCTTTTCGCTCTGATTCATTGCATTCAACTCCGAGAAACACACGATAAAAGTTGCAATCGGACTGGCTATTCGCGTACTAACAAAAGCCGGCGAAAAGAATGACGTAGATTGTTCCACAACTGTTGCATTTGTCGTTACAGCCACTGATACATTATTTGACGCACTTTCGACAATATGCTCGACATTATGCATAGGAATGTAAAAGAAGAAAACAAGTTTCTAATAAAGCATCCACTCAAGCTTTAATTCGTCGTGTTAAATTTTTGAAAAAAGTCTGGATCGTTTAATCATTAAAATATTTAAGTCATAGAACTATGTAATTCTTTTTTCTTTCTGTCGAGTTTCTTGTACTGTTTAAAAATTTAAAACGCATATACATAAATACTACATCAGGATAAGTAATTTTTTTCCAAATAAGTAAGTGTTCGTGTATTAATCCTAGCTAGCCACACTTATTTTCGAGTTTTTAATTTTTTTATTCTAATTAAAATTTTTAAGCTTGTACTATATAGAAATTGGAAATTCAGACTTTGAATAAGATGTTTATAGTATCAAGTCAAAAAAATTATTCGAATTTAAACTGAACTTATTATGAGAGAAAACTAGAAAATTATAATATTATTATGCAAAAACTAGAAAACAGAAAAAACGTTCAGCGTAAATACATGTGACGCATCCTGTTGCTAGTTTCTGAAATTTGAACTCAGGAAACACCGAGTATATACGTGATCATTACATTATTTTCAATCAAGCGGAATGTATAGTACTCTTCATTCCTGGCGGTATCCTTCACGAAACGACGTGATCGTCTCACGATAACGTCCGCGATATCTCGTATTCACGCTCGGCGACAAAGCGCATTGAACAAAGATCGCCGGGGTCCTTCGTCCTTTCAATCGTCGTCGAGGAAGGCGGCGCGGCGCGACACGGTGGCGAATGGGAAAGCGCGAGGGGTAGGTGGTCGCGCGAACGAGGGCGCGAGGATTCGCTTCGTCGACCGCAACTAAAACGCGGCCGCCGCGACAGAGAGAGTTCAGCTGCCAACCGGTAATGGGATTCCTCTGTTTCCCGGAACAATGATACGCTACGTCGCGGTATGAATTACGCATAATATAACGCCGCGGCTGGCTTGGTCCGCGGGGGTTGTATACGGCGTGAAAGTGTTGGAAGGGGGGTAGGTTCAGGGTGAGCGCGCACTCTCTCCGCGGAATATGAAATTCAAAAATCCCCAGATTGAAGAGGGATGTATGCCGCATAGTCTCGAGAGGCGACGAGAGTCGCGCGCTGCCTGCGAGCTTCCGCTGCTGGCAATCGTCGACGGCGGGGCGTCGATGCAAATTGCACCGGTAAAACCGACGATTGGGGTTGCCTTGCGAGAGATACGGTTGGAATTGAAATGCTTCACTGTAAACTTTGAAAACTGCAGAAGCACGTTCAACATTATGTTATAGTTATATACTATAATAATTATAATACACTACAATAATATAAAGACATGAATAAAAAGGCAAAGTATGTATTGTAATTTATAGATATAAAAATATTTCTGTCTTCTTTTACAATCCTCTCTTTTATTTAAATTACAAATTATCAATAATTAAGTTGTAGATTTTATAAAATTTCTTTACATACATAATAATTTTTTCTGCTAAAATAATCGAAAGTATAATTTACTGCCGTGATCTCACGTAACATAAAGTTTGCGGCATAAGCGAATTTTTCGCTTACGTTTGAGCTTCGTTCCGAATCATTTGCGATTTAACAATTCACAATAGTGTCAGCCAACCGTGTGTGCGTTGAAGATAATATGCGGAAGCAAGATAAGCCGCGTATGTATCGATTCCGTGGCCAACGCGCGTGTGTAACTTTCGGGCTCATAATAAAGCTCAGCCGATTCATGGGCACGCGTGAGTGCACGGATAAGATAATAGCGCAACGAGGAAGTCTTCGCACGCACCGGCTCGGCGACGCGGCTCGGCGCGGCGGCGCGCGGCGGTGACTATCCCTCAGAAATTTTCCTCTTGGAAGCATATGTCTATACGTTACATACGCACACCGGAGGTGAGGACCTGTGACATGAAGATAAGTTCGATGGGCTGGCAATATTGACCTTTCGACCCTCTGCCGTGTAAACTTGCGCACGGTTATCAGCATCTCCTCTTATCGAGACCCGCTCGTTCTAGAGAAGCGCGCGCGCGCGCGCGCGGAGAACTTTATTATTCCGCTGAGTTATTATAATGCCGCATCAAACCGGCATTCGCCTCGTTAGATACGTAGAACGATAAAAATAGCACGATTAATGACTGCGAAGACAGAGAAAATAGCTCTCTCATTTTCAGATTCAGAAAATAAACTTGCTACCGAACAAATTTTGTTTGGTAAATCAGGGAGTTCTTGAATCTTTATTATATCTTGACAAATTTTAATTATATTTTTATCTTTGATAATCTTATCCTTAATTTGGCTATCTGGTATAATAAGAAATATATATATATATATATATACTTCGTTATTAGTAGCTATATATATTTCAATGCAATTGGCAAAAATGTAAATTTAATCTTATTTAATCTCTAAACGCGACTAACTTGGCCCATCATAATTTATTAAAAATATGCCAAAATTATTTTAGGCAATATTATATTTAACATTTTTATCTACTTATATATATATATATATATATATATATATATATATATAAGTAGATAAAATTATATATATATATAAAACTTAAAAAAAAATATATATATATATATATATATATATATATATAGATGTAAGGTATATCCTTCATGGTTTAACTGTAGTGTACCGAGATCGTGTTGAATAAGTGTATCTGGCGATAAGTACTCATGCTTTGATGATGATTCCGAAGCACTCGGGATGCCGCGCGATCACTGGTGAATCAAGATGATCGACACAAGATCCATGCACTTGATATTCATGGACGATTCATAGAGTGACACCCGGGACTGATCGTTGGAAGAGGCTCTTCGTTATTGACGATGTAATGGGTAGTTAAGTGCATTACGTCCATAATTGCTTGGTACAAAGTCAAAATATTGCTTTATAGCTTTATAGATATTAAAATTAAGCTATAAGTATAAAGGCAAGCTTAAGAAGTATTATAGTTGTAAAATTGTAAAAGTTTATTTCTTCACGATTTTCTCACGATTTATTTCCTCACGCTTATATATATATATATTAGACGTATATAATTTAATAATACAAAATTTTACCTTTCTTATCCGTTTCAAATTGAGTTTCAAATTAAAAGTTAAGTTTTAAATCGATTTTTTACTTCAAACATTTTAACTTATTAATAAGATTGTCTTTTATGCATATAGCTTGGGAGATTTACAACTTTTCCAACTTATACTATTTCTGTCTAGACAAACGCATAAATTTTGAATGCAAGAATTCTTTTCAGCTCTCTTTTTTATGCTTCGTGAATATTCAAGGTAAAAGTAACATGCCGAAGCAATACCCGCAACGTGCTTATTACGAATGCAGTTGATTTCCTTGATACGTTATTGAACCTCGAAATCCGATATTTACCAAATGGATTTTCTTGCCAAATGTACGCGCTATCTGGATTCTATGGTCGCGTTTTTCATCGCGTTGCAAGCCCCTAAACCGACGAGGAGAGGGCTGTCCGTATCAGCAAATATACGATCCGGCCGAAGCGTACGTAATTTTTTATGATACATCACGCACCGTTGGTAGATGACAGGCAAAACGAAACTCGTTAGAAATATCGAGTCGCGGAAGATTGTCCAGATATCGTTAATAAAATTCGCGTGCTATACGTTTTCACATTGCAACGAATATTGCAACATATTCCGAATATATTCGGAACGTTTATTATTTCATAAAACCTTTTTGCTTGAGTTGCCACATGTTATTATGATTAATAGCATGAAAAGATATGTGTGCTTTGATATTACATTAAATAATTACAAATTTTACATTAATGTTAAGTAAAATTTAAACAATGTCACTTTTTTCCTTATCAAATCACATCGGTTTTCGCTATAAATAATTTTGTTCGTATATCAGATTTATATATAGAGAGAGATTCACTTTTTCCCTTTAAAATATTGAAAATTCTTTAAGATACGTTTTTTCGGCATGTAATTTTTAGGCAAAATTAATATTATCGTGGAAATCCTAGTGTCGTATTATATGTTGCTCGTCATTTTAGGTTCAATTATCTTTGTAAATTGTTAGTTTAAAATTTTCGATCTTAGGGTCAAATTGCGTTCCCATGTTATATAAATCCATATTTTAATGCGGGCTTTATATTGTCGAGCCACAAAGAGTTAATCTGTCGAGGCGAGATACACCTACTTTGAATTTCGTGGAAGCTGCGTACAACCCATTTAATACACAAGTGGAATACCGTGCACCGTGTATGAGCGAAACTATACGAACGTAGATGGGCACCAATGGCATTATCCTTGGCAATTAGCGAAATTGCATTTGGCGTAGCGTATGTATCGCATATCCCGTCACTGCAAGGCGGCCTAAGGGATGTCTGCAGGCGTTTCTTCGTATCACATTCTCTTTCACCGTCTCTCCCTTTCGCTCTGTACGATTACTCTCCAATATAGGGTTTCTCTCTTTCCGACAATAACCCTATTCTCCCGCCGCTCTCGTCTCTCGTCTCTCTGCCCTTCTTCTGTCTGACCATCGTCATTTTCAGAGTAAATTGGCTATTGCGAGATACAGCGCAACAAACGGTTTTCTGGAAAATCCGTCTTAAACTATTGGACTTATGAGCGATCTTGTCCAAATCGTTTCTCGGGCCTCCGGCTAGTTTAATAATTATAATTGCTCATTAACAAAAGCAGCTTTATGAAGTAAGCTTTAATATATCAAACATGTTGACAGACTTATTACAGATAAAAGTGCATGATATATATATTTATGTTTTTTAATAATTAAATTAAATATGTATAAAGTATGCATAAAAATCAACGATTTTTAACAAAATTAACAGTTATATTAAAGCAGAATTTGTCTGGCGCTCCTCGCTAATTATTATTCAACCCAATTTAGAACGCTTGATTTTTGACGGTATGACGATAATATCAAAATCAATTATACTCGGTAGTGAAGTTGAGGAACTAATTAATTCGTTTAACGGCGGAAGAATCTCCACCGACAGAGGTGTTTGCCAGAAGACCGTTAAAAGGATAAGAAAATTTTATTGTCGGAATACATTGGCCCGGCGGGCTTCAACGGGAAACTGGAGATCAATGTACCCGAAGCGTTTACAGAATGTGTTTGGGAGTAAACGACTAGGGGCGAGAGCGGATAAGATAACCTTCTCGAGATTCGTGCTTGCGAAGTGAATTACCGACCGGCTCTCCGACCCTCTCTCTCTCTCTCTCTTTCTCTTGCGCGCGCGCGCGCGATTCGCGCAATGAAATTCTCACGAAAGATTTTCCTGGTCGACGATGTAAATTTAGGATATCGGTAGCGAGGAGTTCCGCCGGTATCTCGAGGCTAAGTGCGGAGGTACAATAATTTATCGTTTTCCCCCTTCTGCCTTTCTCTGTGCCTTCTCCCTCCGCCTACCGCGTCCCCTTCTACCTTCTGCCTCTCTGTATTATTAATCCCGCAAGATATCGAGCGAAACACGGAATCCTTGCAGAATTCTTTACGTGCAAAAGGAATAGTGTCATTAATAATCGGAATTACCTTTTATCTCGGTAAATTGCGCCGCGCATTTTCCGTCGCGCTTCCTCATCAATTCTTTCCGCCATCTTCGAAGAATATTTCGCAAGAAATATGCAGAAAACAGTTCGGTATACTACTTTCGTAACGTCTCCGATTGTGTATAATACAGTGTTGACAACATTGAGTAAGAAATTATAATTCCGAATAAAGTGTTTATTTTAAAATAAGTAAAGATGATATTGCAAAAAGAAGTAAAATCTTTGCTTTAATACTTTGTGTTTTTCTTGGAAGGATATAAAATCTATTTAAAATGCGGAGATATTAAAGTAATGAAATTAATAAAATTAACGTATTGCGATGTATTGGATAAAATTGCGTTACTGGAATATCAATCTTCTGTCCGAGACGGCGCGGCGAGCGCATCGGACACTGTACGAAAGATCATACCGAGTAGAATATAGCGCTTCATCTATTTTCCAGATTATCTTCTACGGGCGATACGGTAAATCTCGTCGGTCTTATTGCGGTAGATTCAGTTTCAGTCTCACGAATAAATTTAACCGACGCTCAACGATGGCAGTACAGAGAAAAGGAAAAGGGCCGCGCATACAAAGGGAAAAGCGGGTAGAAGTGGAGCGAGTCACGGGCAAGAGAGACGTTCGCACGTTGCTCACTTCAGGAATACCTTAGCGGCTCAATCCCAGCTTGAATGCACGTGGTCCGTCGAAAGAATGGCTCTAAGCGACGTCGGAGTTGCTTGAAAAAGAGAGAAAGAGAGAAGGAGACCCGCGGGAGCGATTTCGCCCTGCCCTCGGAGAATTTCAATAACCACTTTTATTTCTATTACGCCCGCTGAAAATTTCTCGTTACTGCGGATCTCTAATTGTCATTGTGGTGGAAAAAATTAATGTGAAACGAAACAAGATGGTTGAAATGACAACCAAACACTTTTCCCGATTTTTTGGAAACCTATATAAGACTGATTAAATTTTTATGTTATTTAACAGAATGCAGCAAAAAAAAACTAAAGAAAATGAGTTTTTTATTTAATTTAATTGCCCATTTAATGCTTTAATTATTTTTTATCCAATTTTGAAGAAACATTTTTTGGACAATATATTTATACAATATAATTTGTTTTAATTTTATTTTAAAAAGTAGCAGAGAGAGAGAGAGAGAGAGAAATATTTTAAATGGTTAACGTCAAGAAAGTGGTATACCTACGTAATACATTATTCAAAAGCTAGGTAAATACTTCTATATGTATATGTACGCAAAATTATTGTGCACCCTCTGACCTTAATTACATTGGTCTATCATAAATATTTTGCTGATATTCTTTCCCTTACGTTACTATGCAACGTTTCTAAGGACGATATCTATAACTGTAACATGAGTTTCATATAAAAAAAATTTATTAGATGAAATATTCAGAATAAAGATTTGTATCTCGGAACACAGACAGTTTAGTATAGCTACAATTTGATTAAAGTGTATGCAGCTAATTGTGAGGAACAGCATAATTATTTCCACGAAACTTGATACTTTTAACGTATTGTACTGATATGAATTATTACAAATACGCAAAGAATTATTAAATTTTTATTAAATTCTGTGTTTTAATAAACGATAAAATATTAAATTTTCAACAAATAAGAGTAAATAGGATATGAAAAATTAGAATAAAATTGGCTTATTTGTCATAAGCCAATATTAATAATTATGAATATGATTAATGATCATCGGTATGTTTTTTTTATTAAATAAATGAGTTGAAATATGACAGTGAAATATTCTGTCTGTAATCTATGTCTGTGAAATTTATATCGAAAAAAATCTCTAAATATCGCTGTTCTGTACCAGTTTATATAATATTTAATCCTGAAAGCATATAAAGAGATATTAGTAGACTTCAAATTTTTAAAAAAAGATATTTGAAAAGAGAGAAATAAAATAATGCGACTAAATTAATAACTTTTTCCTACTGTGTTCTAAAAAGAATTTATCTTTATTTTGTATAAACAATATACAGAGAGAATTTGAAAAATTCAAAGCGTAAGACACATTTGCGATTTTAAATATTGTCAAAGAAATTATTATTGCCCGCAAACGGGGTATAAATGTCATAGTAATTCATAAACAATAATTTATAATTTCTATTTCCTATCCGCTTTGATTCTGTGAAATAAATAAGTTGAGTAAAATACTTGCTTTGGATAGTTGAAAGGTTTTAATAAACAGTTTACAGTCGTTAATCACGAAATTAAAATTAATTAATCGTACTATTAGGTGATTATTAGTAGAAAAAAATTGCGTTTGTCTTTCGGTACTTCACGCAAACGCGTTCCGATGTCAGTACAGAGTAATGCGACGATATACGATATATATAAATTTTAAAAATATTTGGATTGTTATTAATCCAAATCTTATATGTGATTCATATAGGTACTACGAAAAAATACTAATAACGCATATAATTACCATTACCCACATATTCTCTTGACTTTTTTTTCGATATTTTTAATAAAAGTGAATACTGATTTCTAAAAACAAAAAAGTTTCCCACAGTCTTAGATTAATACCGTCTTAAAAGGGATAAATAATATTAATAATTAAGCATTAACTTAAAAGCCTTTAATGTTTCGGCAATTGTTATTTTTAGCCGGTCTTTACGACCAGTCACAGTAGTTATTGGCATTGATATATCCTCGTAGAAAATATTTCATATATACTTGCATCATATGTATCAATTTTTCTGATTTTCAAACAAACCTTGAGCGAGATATCAATTCTTGACAAGGGAAATATCAATTCCGCGAAAGGCGGAATATCAATTCTAAACAAGAATGCCAATCCATCGCTATCAATATAGAAAGTATACATATCTCTGACGTTCCATCACAGAGATACCTACAACTGTACGTTCAATCCCAAATATAAATATCGAATCTTTACTGCAATAAAATTTATTCGTGGTTTAAAACAAACAAGATATCGTGTTGATTTCAATATCATCTAATCAATAAACCACATATTTATCCAGTAAATTAAAATCTATTAAAATGTATTTGATATTTACTTCAATTTTTATGCAAGGTTTTTGAGGATACTCAAAGCAATAACTAATGTAAACATTTTATATTCTTGACGTGATTGTCAAGAACTGAATTTATGCTGAGAGAAATTGATACGATAAATGACGGAAATAATTTCGTACAATTCGAGTCAGATCTCTCCAAGAATAATATAACAAGACTCACAAGTCTTTTGATTGCATAGAGATAATATAGAGATAATATAAAAAATTGTATCAAATAAGTGTTTATTATTCCTTAGATACTATTATTTCCTGTTTCAAACATATATTTAGTATTTCAATACTTATTTTGGTATTAAACACTTATAAAATACAGGTAACTTTCGAATGACACGATTAATTGGTTCCGTGCAATTGAAAACCGTGTTGTTTGAGGATCATGTATTATATTTTAAAGAAATGGAGTTTGTATTTTCTTATGTGAAAAATATCAATATTATTGACTAATAATTATAATACTATATAACACTATAATGTAATTATAATATCTACTATAATGTAATTTCATGTTGTAATTGCTGTTCCTTAATTTCACATAAATAAACATTTTAAAGAAATTTAACAGAGAAAATAACACGTATTTGTTAGGGAGTTGCTTCGTATTTTCAGTTATAGAATTCATTCTTATCGCGCCAGCGGCATATGCAAATTACTATTCTTATCGGATTGAATGAGAATAGATTTATACGGAACGAATTAGATTATACGAGCGCGGCACGAATAAAAGTGATTTTCTCTCGGGCTTCCTTCGTCGATTCCGATACGAGCGCGAAGTTCGTCGGTGATTTGTGCCAATCAAATAGCACGCCAATTTGGCGCATTCAATCCACCGCACGCACGCGCGACTAAACTTTCTCGATGCAACTCGTGCGAACGTGCGAAGAAAGAAAATGCAGCCTGGCAGGCCGTCGCTCACACGCGAACATTGAAAGATTATCGTATGAAATTTATTTGAGGGGGGCAGCGAATTCGCTGGCATATGTCAATCTTCGAAGCTTGCTGCTCTTTCGCATATTACGAAATTTATTTTTTTTTCTTTCTTTAATTGCAAAATTGTAGACAAAAGTGTAAAGCGTAGAGCGGATTAAATGATGGAGCCACGATTGAAAGCGGTTATTATTTGTAATTTTATTTTAAGAGCGCGACGGTGCTATAATATAACGCGTGTAAAAAAAGAAACACGCGATAAAACTATTGATAAATTTTTTTTCTCATGCGAATATCTTCACGTGTGACATATTCTCGCGTAATGAAAAAGTTCTTGTCAATTTGTTACTATCATCGAGCGAGAACGAAACGTGGCTCAATTTGCACCATTCACCGTGTACGTTCCGCCAAGCTTTTCTAACGTAGGTATCTGCGAAGAAGAAGGACGCCGTTGATCGCGCGCGAATGCAACGAAAGATTATCGTGCGAAATTTATTCGATCGGACGAGATTGCCGGGGAACGGAGCTTTCCTTCGCGTGTCCCTGGTATTAGTGTCTATATATATGCGGAAGTTCATACACGGCGACAAATCAATCGAACCGTAACAACTGTCACGTCCTCGCAACGTAGAAAATGCATTATAATGCATTACAAAACGTGCGCGCGATTTCAATCGGCAGGCGCGAATTTATGGCGAATCGGGATCGCATTCGGTTGCTCCAAATTGATTTTCACAAGAACAACAGAGTCGAACTGGCGCTATGGTTAACTTTGCAAACCAGGTCACTTTGATGCCACGTATGCATGCCATTGTCCCAAATTTTCTGATATCTAGGATATCTATGTATTTACATATCTACGTGTGGAGTATTTTATCAACGTCTTATATTAAATTGTTTAGAGCTGTTAAAAATTATGTGCAAAAATTATTAAAATAATTAAAACCACATAAAATCAAAATCATATACAGCGAACAGTTAGTTTACAATTCTCGTATAGTTTCACTTGTAATCTTACTAAATCTGTAATAACTTCTAAAAAAATGGTATATAGACTATACACAAATTAATACTCTCAAGGTATACAATCAAAAATATAAAGTGAATATAAATAGCGGTAATTATAGACGACCCACCTTCGATTTTAACCGATTTTAACCTTGACGTATGTTGTCAAGGGTGTAGGTATAGACAGTACATATCAGCAAATTACTTCTATTAGCACTGTCACAAACTTATATTTCTTAAACTTCTTTTGTTAATATTTTTTTAATAGACAACAAGCGAAACCTTTTGATAGTTACTCAGGAGGGTGAACTATATGTATAATATATGCCGCAAGGTTAAGGTCATCGGAGGGGAGTCTCCTATAATGCATAATTAAACAATTACAAAAGTTTTAGTGATATACAAATAATGTATTAAAAAAGTTGCGTTATATACTGCAAAGGCACAGTTTTGTAATTCTATTAATAAATTATGATTTTTTATGGTTGTTTGATTGTATATAGTCCCTAAAATTGGATATTTCTACGATTCTTATTTATCAAAGCTTGTTTAATCTCGTAAATTGTTAGACAAAAATTAGTACAAAATTCGAAATTTTGCCGTGCGATTCTCTGTTATCGCGGGTTCTTTTTCGATATTATGACTTTTGTCATGTCATGATATGAACGCCACATCGTCTGTTTCAGGCGTTCTCCTCAAAATGAGATTTGGTAAACTTGAGCGCGCGATTTTTCTACCACAGCATTGACTGATCACGGGAAAATCCAATCTATGAGAATCACGCAGAGAGGGCTTTCTTAAGAGTCTCAAGATGCAATCGCACGGCGATCTCTGAACCGGCAATACATCGATAAATGCACCTATGAGCTTTATCGACGAGGCTATATGCGCGCATATACATTTTCTTACTACACATCGCTATGTATATCCCCTGAATATGATGTCCCCGTACGGTATAACCGTGCTACGAAGAATTTTCTTTGAAGTACGTGCCCCGATCTCATTTTATGAGAAAACATGTAGTAAGGGATCTAATATTATCGAGGCAATAAGTATATCCGAGATTGCTCGCGATACATGCTCGTTCTCTCCCAGTGATCAGCGACGGGCGCGGGCGTCGTAATAAGTATGCAGTAATTTCAAATTTTTCGAATAACCCGACGGGATATTCTCGAAAAATCACTTGTTTCCGATATGTGCGGCCGTGTACTTCCCATGGTGCAAGCCACGAACGCAATTTCCACGTTCCATCCGTTTTATTTCCGCAATAACCTCCGGGCTGTTATAATTTTTCGTCCTATTATTTTTAACGAAATTTTGTAGATTTATCTATGCTGATTGAAACATCGAGAAATTTCCTGGATTTCCACATTTTTTTTTTACATATATATCGATACACGTGTACATCGATCTCAGATCAGTTCTGTCGTTCGTTTTTAATTTATGGTGTAAGTGCATACACTTCTCCCGAGTACATACGTCATATTTTGAAACTTATTTCTCATTTTTCTTAAGATTATGTTCAAATTACTTAAATAATCCAATCGTAGGTAAGCTGATGGCAATAAAAAGAAAGACATAGTAAATAATTTCTTTCGGTACTTTTCTTATTTCACTGAACAACAATATAATTATTGTTATAATTTCATCAATTATTTAAACTTATACAAGAGTTACATGTACGTAATTGAAGCCGTAATGAGGCGCTCTGTGCAAATCAGGACTTGCGGTGGATTGTGCCATGTTGCTAGAATTTCTCATCTAGTTCGAATTACTCGTCGATTAATGACAATTGTTTCGCCGAAATGAGTTAGTCGAAAACTGTTAACCGACTTTTGTCATATACTGGGTGGTAATTCCTTAATGTCGGTCCAATTATTGGCTATGATACTCGGCTATTGAATAATTAGCGTACGCAAAGTCGGTTTAATCGCGTTTGTAGAGTTTAATCTTTCTACAATGTAGCAATCACGTGCAAACGTAACAATTATTTTTAGATTTCTTCTGGAAAATATGACCAAAGTATATAATAAGACATAAAATAGGCTTAAAAGTCAATATAAACGGCGCGATAGATGTGCGAAGGCAGAAAGATGTAAGCAGCGGATGGCAGAAAAAAGCCGAACACAGGAAGAAGACATATTGTTTCTTCTACAGAGAGGAGGATAATGGAGCTCGCCTGTCAGATCGAGTTATGTCCTCCGCACGAATATCTTTTTTCCTTCATCGCGCCAACAATAGGAACACGCCAGCAAAAAGATCAATAGCGAAGTTACACAGAGTTATTGCGATTATAGGGTATCGATTATTTTTTATTTTGTAATTTTTATATTTAAACTTTTTCTAATTTTGTGTGTGTAAAAAGGTCTTTAAGGTAAAGGTACCAATACCCGGACACTTAAGCATAAGAAATGTACCAATACCTGGACACGTATCTGTGTCTGGATACCTTTAAAAAAATATAAATTTATGAAAATAAACGTTTGAATATTATAACTGAAGTTTCAAACTACAAGAAAAAATACTTTTATCTTTGATTTTAATTCGCGTTATACTTATAAATAATAAAAAGGTGTCCGGATATAGGTACATATCCGGGTATTGGTACCTTATTTACCTTACTTTCAAGATTGTGACAAAATTGCGAAACGACAATACACAAAATTATACAGATGAAAGTAATAAGACGTTAAAGTAGAAGATATATACATACAGAAACAAGCTAACTTTTTTACTAATTAAATACTTAAATTAAATGTAATGCAACAAAGCAGGAAAAGTTTAATAACAAAGAAGATAAAATTTAATAAACTTAATAAAAATTTAAGTATTCAAACTCGCGCTGCAGATAGTTAAATTTTCAGTCGATAAAGAACGCGAATTTTGGCAATAGTGCATTAATTCTAGCCATTTCGTAGCAAACGAAGCGGATAGGTTAAAATAAGAGCGAAAAGAGAGAGGCTTGGTGTTATACCGTGAAATGCACGAGACCCGCCACGGACCAAATTGTCGACGGCACCGTCTGCGGTCAGCGGCCCGAAGGCTGTTCTCGTCGTGTCGCATGCGAAGATCGGGCAAAAATAGAACGAGAACACAAAGTGGTACTCTTTATGCGTGTCCAGCCGGTAAACACGCCGCGTACAACTGCATTGCGGAAGCGACGACTTCCGTGCCTTGCGGCAGCAAATGAATTTCATTTATCATTGTGTGCCGCGCGTCTTTTTTTTCGTGTTTTTTTTTTAAAACGCTATATTTCGCGAGAGATAAGATATGGATAAGTCGTCAAACTTTGCCGCATTCATCTTCTTAATTTGGAGCTATTCATAACTATCTTATGTTATTAAATTTTTGCTTTTATGTTGCATTTAATTTAAGCATTTAATTAGTAAAAAATAATTTGTTTCTGTGTGTAAATCTTCTACTTCAGATGATTTATTATTTGTTAGCATCCAGGACCCCTATTCTGTAACTCGTAACGACAGTGTCGATATCGTTATACGTTGTCGTTGCGCATGAGGTATACTATATGGAAAAAAAGTTGCGCAACGACGATATAACGATATACCGACACTGTCGTTAGAGTTACAGAATAGGAGTCTTGGATAAAGTTTTATTTATAATTTTTACCGTGTAACACGAAAAACATTTGAAGAATTAATAGAGCACAGACACGTACAAAATAAATAATTAAATATACATGGCATATACAATACTAAAATTGACAGAATTTTGTTCTGAAATTCGACGCAAATTGTAGATCATCCAAAAGGGTGTTAAAAATCTCATTATTTTAATTAAAAATTTATTTGGGATGAATTTGGATTATTATATAATAACTAATAATATTATAATAGTATTATAAGAGTATTACAAATTGATAATAATTTTGTGACAATAATTTTGAAATTAAAAATTATTTAGGGTAATTATATAAAATCATAAAATGCATGAAATTCCAAATTTCGTAATGCGATTAATTTCCATTGCTGAGAAGCGCTATGTCATAAATGTCACGATCGATGTCGTGTTATCAACGAGCGTTTCAACTTTTCTTCTCTATTCAAAACTCGTAATATTTTTCCAAAATTTTTATACGTGATATTTTTATCGTCGCAAAAAGAGCGGACGAAAGAAAAGAAGAGCGATTATAATACAGTGCTTAACGTAAAAGTACATAATTATATTATTATTTCGCCATCGTTGTTGCCGGTTACAAATGAAAAAGTAATTCTCTGAAAAAAGTCATGCATACTTCTTCGCAAAACATTTGCTCTCGCAATTCGCTTGAGTTATCCGACAGATACTTTTCACTCTGAGCCTTCCATCGTAGCAAACGCAAAACTTCCGACGGCGTTGTTCCCCTCATATCGAAGCGTGCATGCGTCGGTATATATCGAGAATGACATGCCACCCTTGTCTTATTCGGCGGACATTTCTGACGTGTTTCTCGTGAGTTTCGTATCAATGATGGAGCACGGTCGTCAATTCCGCGATAGGAGAGCGACCGCGCCGCAGAGAAGTATAGCGATGGCTGCCCTATCGAGTTTTCATTTTCCGGACAGTGTGCCTTACAACGTATGCCGTCGCTTACTTATTTAGCTGTTATTTCGCCCTCTCACTTACCGGCCACCTTCACCATGGCACTCGCAACCGACCGACTTTTTCTTCCTTTTGGCAGCTCAAGATGATACTCTTACTCGAATCATGAAATATTTAATGACTCACCTTTTTGATCGTCCGTATTCTGCTCTCTCTCTCTCCGGCGTTTCCTCATTTCTAAGCCGTCTTGTCCAGTCCCACGTGTTACCTTTCGGTCGTATTGCTGCAAATTACATTGTCATTGACTATCATCAAAATCCTTTTAATAAACAACGCGTTAATCCTTTCATCATAGGTATATACATATATCATATGTAGTTTTCAATCGTCATATCTTAAATTGTCTTTCGTTAATACACTGCAATGATTGAATAAATTAATTAACACAAAACTATTAATGTAAATATGTGTGCAAAATTTTATAAATCAATCAAGTAAGGCATTATGATATATTATTATTAATTCTGAATTGTTATTAATAATATAAATGAATCGGAGTCAAATGGAATTGTAATAATTCTCAGTTAATTACGCTTGTATGTTTCTATTTGTGAACGTTATGCTGCCGTGGGTATCCTAGCGTGACACATAGTTCAGTGGTTAACATTAATGCCTCTTCAATTAACGGCATCTATTCCAGATATGTTGTATTCATTGAGCAACGCTTTGAGTCAACCGATAGTCCCGGGTGTAACCAGAAATTCCATGTAATATCGCCAAGGGCCACGCATGCCGCTATAACGTAACCATCCTCAAACGCCACCAATTCGATAACCCAATGAACATGTTGACGATAGAACGCATCTATTGCGCGCAATTCAATCATCGCGCATAACTAATAAAGACAATACAATACGAAGGATGCTGATCAAATGCAATTTGTTTGCGTACATGACCAACGTATTTGGATATTTTATCTCTGTTTCAAAATATAATCAATATCTTAGTTTTAAATTCATTGTTTTACCAGTTAAGAAATTTTGGGACATACTATTTTCTTCTTTTTTAAGCTTATTTTATGTGTCTTATTTTTTATTTTGCTCTGTCATTTGTACATTGCAAAATGTTTTAAATAACTGTTGCAATAGGAAAAGATTTAATTTTTTAGATACTTTAAAAGTGAACTTGAGACTTATAAAGATTAAAGTGAATAATCTTTACATACTTTTATTAGAGAATTTTATATAATTTTGTTTTACGCATCTCTCTGTTTTATCTTATATATATCAAATTTTTATAAATAAATAATTAATATAAATAATAATAATCGACGTATAAGCACACATTATATTAATTACATTTTAATTTATAGTAACTGCAATTTTTTAATATCTGCAAAATGCATGTAAATCTTTAGAAAATCAATTGAGCAAAGAAGATAAATGCCAATTAAACTGCGAAAACTAATAAAGTGATCCGTATACGCATATACGCGTGGACATGTATTTTCACGCTGGAACATTGGTTTCAAACTAAATTTTGATTAAATTTTGATTTGATTTGATTACTCTTAAGCTATTGTAATTAATAATGATAATTTTGCATTAGAATCATTAACTCTAATTAATCTTCATGCAATTAATAATATAGGTAGATAAAATAATTTATTTATGTAGGAATGCAATATACATTTATGTTTCCATCTTTATTACTGTCAAGTAATCGAAAAGATTTTGTTTCTTTGACTTGTCTTTTCGATATTAATCGGTTTTCGATTCACAGAGTTCTTCGATTGTTTTATATTGCAATAATTGATAGTGCACGATTTTTAATCTGTATTATGACGCATATACTAGTCAATTGGTGATTCGATAAGTATTTTCTATTTGTATTTTATTTTTAACATTAAGAATTGCACAAACTATTTTGGATATGTATTATATTCGGATATACATAAATCCAATTTATATTAAATAAGCACAAAATTTTTTGGAATATTTTAAATATCTGGGGGGAGGAGAGATACTGATGCTAAAAAATCAATAACAAATGTAATATCTATAAGTTATCTTTCTTTCTTTTCCTTTTAATTGCAAATTTTAACTGATTGTTTCACTATAGAAACATGTATAATGTAATATGTTAATTATATAATTGGAAGTTTATTATAAACAGCATTGTAGCTGTCTGGTAATGTCTAGTATTATATCTAAATGTACATGTAAAATGTATGCGATTATTATTAATAATTCGAATAAATTGATATTATATGCGAGATAAGAGGATTAACGAGGCAGCGAAATTGGAGATATTGGTGAGATTTCATATTACGGAATTAGAGACATATATATATATATATATATATATATATATATTTGGCGTTGCAAGATAGACCTGTTTGTCATTTGTAGTATTTCGTGAAACACTCTTTACACAATTTCTTGAGCGTGACTGTAATTCTTAGGTTACATATAGCGCAAGCTCTATTAGCTTGCAACACATGCGCGTATGTCGGGTGCATTTGGGCAAAATCCGTTAGTTCAACATTCCGTGTAGTCACGTGGCGCATTTACGGCGTAACTTTCCAGATTAGATCTGGCGCGCTACATACGTCTATATCCCACATGTGGATTCAAGTCGAGGGAGCGTAGATAGAGAGGTCGAAGTAAAGTAAAAGGTGCCGCGAAAGGGTAGCGCGGTGGGCGCGTAAAGCCGCTTTCGGAGAGAATATTCGTTGGTAAAGTTTGCCGGCGAAATGAAGTTGGTAAGTTTTTAAATTTCGCCGTGCCAACCCCGGAATATAGATCCTTGGGTAATCTTGCGCGAATGTCTTCGCGCCCACAATGCTCCGGACTCTCTTCGAATTCGCCGCGTCGTTCGAAACTTTTATTCGCGCACTTAATAAATCTTAAAATTTATTATATGTAATAAGCACATCAAATTTATTCGCGCCAGAAAGCGTGAATTCTTAAGTCTTTCTTGATTCTCCAAGTAACAGTAATATATTAGTTTTCTCGAGGCAGAAATGTCGGCAGCATATGCTGGCTGATATTTTCATACGTATCATTTTGTGAAGGAAAGTTTTATATTGTTCGAAGACTTTGTTTCGGAGATACAAAGCAGTAAAAATTCTATAAACTTATCGTTTTCCTTACAGTTTCTAACCGAAAAGAGTTTTTTTTTTTAAATTTTTGGGTCAATAAATAGAATATCAGCTTTATTTTGTTACCTACACTGTCGCCGTTCTGTCAATAAAGTTTAGACAATACATTACTGTTCCGAATTAGTGCACCGATAGACGGAAATAAATGTTTTGCAGGTAAAAAATAAAGGTAATACGCTGCCTATTTACGCTGGCTCGAACTTGAAAAAGAAATCTTTTTTCTCGTTTAAAAACTATTAAGAAGAAACAATAACGTTATATAATTTGTAACACTCTATATCTTTAAAACAAAGCCTTTGATACCATATTCATACATACATCTTCCATCATAATGTGACTTCAAATATCCTAGAATATTAGACAGTACATAAGAAACACTGTATAACAAAGAACCAAAGTTAGAATACTTGTTTCTTTATTATATTATATTATAGGTATATGCAATGGAAAATAATGAGAAACTTTGAAAACTGTAACATTTGACGTTGTATTAATAAACTGCCAATAGTTGCGCATGTAAATTTTAGATCGTAGCTAAAAGTAGTCTCTTATTTGCGAAATGCATGATGCTTGATCGTTAACGGGAAAGCCGTACATATTATACATATACGATTATGTGCCGCATATAGAGGACAATTTTCAGCTAGAACTGCCCTCAGTTAAAGAGCTATATAAATTCAATTTAGCTAAACGCGCCAGGAAAATAGTACATGCACCAGTAATGCTTGACTTTTATTTTGTTGGCAGCTGTTGACAGCACTTTTTAATAGTTTCAGCCGCGGTGGAAAGAAATTAAAGCGAGGACGCGTTTTCGTATTTGTTCCGCGCATTTTGTACCAATCGTCTCTATTTTTAAATTTCTGTATTTATGTATGTCTATGTTCCGATATTTACCGTTTACGTCACTACGTACACTATAGATTTTCAGTACTGACAGTGAATATCAGAATGCAACCCATACTGAAAGGCATTTAATCTTAGGCTGCATTCCGATATTCACTGTCTGAAAATCTATATTTTTTTATGATTTACATCACGTTGCTATATTTTCAATACTGACAGTTGCTGACAGTAAATATCGGAATGCAGCCTTAATGCGATCCCGGCCTTAATCCCGGCAATTACGCGAATATTAAGATTCGACATTATAATATGCCTTCACGAGAAAGCATGTCAGTTAATTCACCAAACTAACAGATTGAAGACGTACGTCAGTTTAATTCGCCGCCGCAATATGGCAGGCGCGGGAACGCATCTTATTGGCTGTTGAAAAATGTGCCTAGTAGCGCGCCTTTTCTTCCCACCGCGCACCGCGCGCCGTGCCTTGCCTACCGCCTGTATCTCTAGGTATAGGTATCTCTCGACGATCGCGACGCGCGCCACGGCGCGGCGCCACGTCGATCACTTGCGGCTGCTTGCGGCTGAGATTTTGAAACGGTGAGTTAACTTCAAAGATTCTGGAATATTCTCAAATCGCGGCGCGATATTGTCGCCGACGTGCTAACGGTCAGTATATCGTGCGCGAACGGCTTGCGAATGTGAATGTCCTTAAAGGCGGCCGCAGGGCAGGAGAAGTCTCCTCGGAGGCGGGCGGGGGGGAGGGGGGAAGACCGCTCTCCGGAGTCCGTACTCCGTACTCATTTCGCATTCGGCGCATCGTCACCACGCGCACGGGCGAGCGTTCGCGTTCGCGTATATATATTTGTTATTAATAATTCTCGGAAGATAGTTTGGTGCGGAGCCATATGCGCGGACATTCGGACACGGCCCGAGGGGCTGTCTCCGTCGTTACAGCGGCGCAGCATCACCCGATCCGATCTCTCCCTTCCGCCTTTCCCTCTCCCCCCCCGCCACCCCCAAGGATGGAAGGGTTTGCGCTTAGGTTGCGGCTTAATGTGCGCCCTCCTCGTAAGGCGCACGGTCGTCGCGCTCCGAAGTTCCGCTTATGCGATGGTGCGGGTGGTTAGCGAACTTAAAGTCAATCTTGGGTTATGCAAACGCTTATGCTTGGTAAAACGCTCGCTGCGGGCGAGATTCCGGTAACTCGCCAGAGAGAAGGAGGGTGCGAGGAAGGCAGAAAGAGAGAGAGAGAGGGAGAGAGAGAGAGAGGGAGAGAGAGAGAGACAGAGAGACAGAGAGAGTGTATGTGTAGGAAGAAGGGCGAAGGGGGGGGGCGAGAAAATTGAGCTCTGATATAGGGCGTTTTCGAAAGTTAAAGGGCCCCGTCTGCCAGCAATTTCGCAGACTGACCGTTCCAAGTTCCAACCTAATCTGACCGTAGCTCCGGGGTTATTGATGGATTTGCATAGCGAGGGGAGGAAAGAAACATCGAATAGACGGCGTACACGGTGGTCTTAATTGGATCGAATTGCGTTCTGGCTGCGGTTCACTTGCTTGTCACGTATTGTGCGCGTGTTACGCCGGCGCATATCATTGTTATAGGCGATCGTTACATGCTCCGTTGTACGTGTAAGCTGCGATTTTTTTTTTTTACGAGCGAATCGAATCCGCGCGAATGCGCCGCGGGGAAAATATCGGAGCGAGTGCGAAGAAACGAAAGCCCGTTTCGATATTTACGATAGTATTTTGGGATGTTTTTCGTTTTACGCATATGTTAAAACAAATCCTCTATATAAACGTGATACTTTTTTTAACGTTTTACTTTTCATCCTTTTTATTCCTGAGTTAAAAGTTGTCGTTTTTTATTTTAAACATTAATAATCAAATATTCTCTCTATCTGGTTTTTCAATAAATATTCTTTGATACCTTTCAAATCAGTTTAAACAAATCGGATTAATACAATAGAAAACACGTAACTGATTATCTTTATCTATAAATTAAAATCCGATTGCTACGTAACTTTTATTTTCAGAATGCATTATATTAAAATAAAAATACTATCTACTTTTCTCACATTATTGCTAAACAGAATAACAAAAGCTTTTTAAATAAGTTTTTGTAGTTTTAGATTTTGATTATAGATAAGAAAAATTAAGAAAAGAATTATATATGTGAGTTCAAGATAATGGTCTATCTTTCTTTGCATTTATGCCATGTTCTCTTCAAAAAATCCGCAGATTATTGATACTAAACTCAATTGTGCACGAGGCACGCAATAAATGATGCTATAATTTGCGCGATCAATACATCGAATCGTTCTTTTCCAGCCAATTCGTTCAATGTAGGAAGCGAGATTCAGTTGAAAAGCGTAGTAACTCGTTCGAAGCAATAGTTAAATCGACTTTACAGCATTTCCCAGGATCTCCGAGTTCTCTTCCAATTTCACTGCCATCGATGTTACATTATACTACGCGTGCTCTGTACAACGACAAACTCGACCGTAATGAGAAATTTTTATGACGACGAGGGACATCCTAACAAAGCAAATCTCGTAAACGCGCGCGAAAATGTTCTCGTTACGTATTCTTATTCCATCAAGCTGAATAGCATAAATGTCGGAGAGAAAATGTGACGGTTGTATCTTCTTTACCTTTTCATTTGTTGATATTGTCGTTTTACAAAGTGACATTTAAAAATTCAACTTTTCTTGGTCAGTCTAATCTTATATTTTATGCGCGGCCGGACTCGTTATTTTGCATGATTTTATATATCGCTATTTTGCTATCATTTTGTGATAAGTTCATTGCTTGACATTTACTAAAACACGTTTTAGTAAACGCACATCAGATTTAGGTACGCAAGATAGTTTTAGTTGCACAAACACATTTTATGCAAATTTAATGTAAAAATTTAATTTTCATAAAAATGACGGACGAGTAAAGTACGTGAAAATAATTCGGAAGTTAGGATAATTGAAAATTATGATAATTAAAAGTGAGAAAATTGTGAAAACGGAAAGTTTCGAGAGTTGCAAGTTGAAATGATTATACGAATTAAGAAAATTGAAAGTTGTGGAAAAATTGAGTATTTCTCGAGTATTTCTCTTCTTTTTTTTTCTCGAATATTTTGTTTTTTTTTTTAATTTCTCTCTCTCTCTCTCTCTCTCTCAAAGATTTACTCTCTCAGAGTTCAGAGTGATACCGGACTTATAAATATGCTAAATTAAAGAGACCATGTTAATAACAGTAAATCTTTTAAATCGTCTGTAAAAAAAAATTATAATTTCGTCATGTCTAGCGCTATATGTGCGATTATCTAAATCTACGTTCAAATTAGAATAACAGTTAGTATTTATATACATATAGGAGAACTATTTTAAAATCAGTCAAATAAGTTTAATATTTAAAAATAAACGTCTAGACGGTATGTATGTATGTACATACGTACATACAAGTCGTACCGTTGCTGTTTAATAAATTAAACATAATTATAAGACAATTTCGTGACGGTTCGTGGTCGATACTGTCGATAGACTATCCGTTACCATGGGACACGAGTGGTAAATATCGTTCGACATTAATAGGTCAAGCCATGTGACAAAATCAATTCAAGTGATATTTTATTTTATGTTTTTTTTTGTATGTTTTAGTTTTTATATATTTTTTTATCGGCGATTTCGGCGCGGTTTCAAAATTTTTCTCGAGTTATACATATACATATCGGCTACGTCGGGCCGCGGGGAGGAGCGTGCAGTTCGCGTCATCGCTTCTACATCTACATCGAAAAGCAGAAAAAGGCTGGTGATTGTTCGTGACAAGGTATGTCCAACAAGAAACGTGATTCCAATTGAAATCTTCGGTTGAACTTCTCGCGGTCATTCGTCTTTGTCTTGGAAAGCGCGAGTCATATACGTAAATCGAAAAAACATCGTATTTTTCTCGCTCGGCTTCTACATTCGGACACATTTGTATAGCAACAGTAGGCGTTTAAACGTTTTGCTTTTCATGAGAAAATACCATTTCCACGTACACTTTACTGACGTATTTTAATTGTTACTGAAAGAAAACGTTACATTGCCAACTCAATCCGTTATCCTCAGAATTACATAATTTTCCTGCAACTATATAATAATAATTTTCCTTATACATATAAGTATAACTTTGTTCCATGACATTTCTTTTTGCATTATGATTCTAAAAATAAATTTTAATTTCTATAAATATTATAAGATAAATATTAAAAGCCGTCTCTCTCTCTCTCTCTCTCTCTCTCTCTCTCTCTCTCTCTCTCTCTCTCTCTCTCTCTCTCTCTCTCTCTCACTCTTTCTCGTTATTGTAGTTTTTATATAAAATTAAAAAAACCCATTTAATAAAAAAGAAAGGAATAAAGAAGAAAAAGTCAACGCAATGTCAACCTAATCGATTTCTATTGCGGTAATTGACAAATTTTGCCATTATACATATGCGCTATTATTAATAGTTCGAAGACCGAAATACATATTACAAAGTTACTATTTCAATAAATTAAATGCGCGTTTATCGATTTCGGCATTATGCACAGTTGGCTCGCAAAATGATGCCGATTCCACGCGTCACCGAGCGTTAATCACTTCAACCTGAATAAAATTACGGGTCGTTTTGTGTGGAGCGTCCGTGCGCTGAATTGTGCACCACTAATTACCGTTGCGTTCTCGCCGTTGTTATCCAACCATGCGGCGCGGGATACGTGCATTTATCTCCCCGGTTTTAGCTTTGCGAATCTCTTACGAATAATAGCCGGGAAAGACTGTCGTTAAAATATAAAACAAATGACATTGAACGAGTAAAAAGAAAGATGAATCCCCATTAAAGATATTAACATTGCAGATTTCAATCTTAATCGGTTTACGTGCATATTGTAACATTCTACAACACTGAAATATCTGAAATATAACATTTTAAATACTTCTTTTATCCATTAGTAAATTACATTACATTAATAATACGTTATTATTAACGACATTTGTAGTATTAAATTTTAATGTACTTTTTAATTTTTAATAATAAATTAGGGTTGATTAAGATTTATTTTAGGGGATTATTTTAAGAGAGAAATATCAGTAATGGTTCATATATTATTTATGTGAATTGTATTGTATATTATAATAACACAAAAGATGTTTTAGATATTTTCAGAATTTTCTTTCATATATTAAATGGATAGATATTAATTCACGTGCTATATCCACGCGCTCATTTTATTTACGATGACTATACTCGCTCTGCGCTGAAATGTTGGCAGCTCAATAATCCTAGCATTCACGTTATTTCTAGCGTCTAATTAGCGTATCATTTAAGTCAAGCTTCGCGGCTGCAGTCAACAATGCGTCGCGCGTCTTAAGCTTTTAACGCTTTGATGCGCGACTCCAATTTGGTGAATCTTCCGCTCTCGCTGAATGGTATGCCTCGATGAATTTCGTGGCAATCAAGTTAATTCCTCTTTTGCGAATGCAATATTCTAATACTAGTAACACTAATGAGGCCTTTGCAATCTCTAGTTATTTCAATCGAGCAGTCAGAATATATCGCAAACAAACTTTATTTCATGAATCTTCCGTATTTGGCTAGTACCACATTAACACAATCATTTTATCTGTCCATTTTAGATCATCTTTATAGATCCATATTTATTATAATGTAACCGATATTATTTATTTAAATATGTATCACACAATCACACATTCTATTTATTTTTTGTATAAATTTAAATGACAGTTTGTAAAAGCTTTAATCATAAGTAGAAAATTTTACCTTTTTATATTTTTTATTTTAAACTTTTCAAACATGTTTATTTATTTACTATTATTTTGAACTTTTTTTTTTTTTACAAACCCGCGCGTTTTTTTACCATTTAATTTTTTAGTTCTTTTTATCTTTTATTTGGAGAATGAAATATAAATAACAGACGCGAAATTAGATTCGATATTGCTTGGCTCCTATTACATCAAACGACTTTTTTTTAAAATAAAACTGTCTAGCTTCTCGCTGACTAAACTAATTTATGAAGATAATACTACCGGACGGTGTTATAATAAAATAATTGGCCTTTTAATACTTCAAAACATTAGGCAGTAGAAAAAATAGAGTATTACTGACTATTCAATGCGGATGGTCTAGTTACTCTATAAATTAATTTCAGACTAATTGCATTCGAAATCCGCTTAATTTCTCTCTACTCTGTGTCGAGAGGTTCTCAAGCCAATTGATTTTTATTTTCATCAATCAACCTAGTGCCTTCGTCCATCGTCCTGGTTCACCGCTATCACCGTAAAAACCGAGTTAGTTTAATTAGTCTAGATACTTGCGCATAGACACTTTGCAAAGTGAGTGCCCTCCTATATAGCTTCTAATAATAAATGAAAATATAAAAATTAGAGTTAACTACTTTTTAATATACTCTCCGTATTATCTCCATATTCGTTTGGTCTCTTATTCTTATTCATCTCTACATCTGCCAGACTATTTTCAATTTTTAATATTTTTTAATTATCAAAAGGTTCTTCTCGATCACGTCTTGATTATAAAAGAAGCTCGATGACGCGAACGCGGTTGGCCATCAGTCATCAACTACAATGCAAAATTCATCTCTATAAACGATTAAATGATTGGTTGGCGTTATTGATGTCGCGCTTGATCGACGTGAATTAGCTTCTTCCTAGCGAACTTGTCATTAAATATTTGCGTAATGGACGATCAACGTTGCGTTAGAGAGCGAGCTAATACAAAATAGCTGTAAATCTCAGGAGACTACGGGTTAGCCGGCTTATACCAGTTTGATATCGCGATATTAGTAGGAATTCCTGAATAATTCATTTGGCGTTACAGTGCCATTAGTATCGTACTATACAGAATTTGACGTAGACAGTTAATTTGACGCATAACGACTGAGATATTTAGCTGCACTGGGCATACAATTATATCATTCTATATAGCTTTCGTTTCTCTCCGTCGTGTAAATACCAATCGCGTAAATGCCGGTAAATGCTTCCAATACAAAATTTAAGCCAAACTCTGGCAAGAATCTAGACACATTCTAACATTGTCTATTACTAAATGTAATAACATTGTAAATTATTACTTAAAAAAAATTGTTATTTAATAAGTCGATAACATTAAACTACACACGCACATTCCATGTTTGAACCAAAACTAATTTAAGCAGATATTCTTATATCCGACCATTTCATTTATTATTTTATGTCCTTATTTTACGGCATCTGTCAATATAAACAATATCCGCAATAATTTAAAACTAAACAAAATTTAATAAGAGGGATGCTAAATGTATAAACGCTAACAATAAGAAGGTATTTTTAAATTCGATCACGCTGAGACGACACGATTTTATCAATACGATACCACTGACTTGTTCACAATTCAATACGTGATAATGTCATCTTTTCATAAGACCCTTCAATGGTCACCCTCGTCGTCACTGTTACATGCTCACGTTTGTAATCTAATAAAATAATTCCCTAAAAGAGCAGCCGGGGCTGTTCCTGCGATGTTCTCCAACACGTTCCGCTCGCATCCGCTATCAGACACGGCCGATCGATCTGATTGAATCGCGACTCGGACGTGTCCTTGGTGCGTTTGCGGGAACACGCACAGTGGAGGCAAATGAAATTCCCAGCCTGTCGAAAACAAGTTTTATTTCGTGGCACTTCGGTCCGATTGGAGGCCGCGGAAGGGGGCGTTGCGGATTGTTGCGCTGGGCGAAGGGTTGTGGTTGGGTGTACGAAGGGATGAAGTAGAGAGAAGAAGAGGGGTTGGTGGAGCCCCCGCTCAACGATGGGCGACGAGAGTTTCCATTCTTCGATGAAACTTCTTGGCAACTCGTTTGAACGCCACGACCAGCCTCTCCACTTTCTTCCGGATCTTATTTTGCTCGCTGCCGCTGCCGCTCGCGAAACTTTTCCCGATTCCTCGGAGGTGTAACATAATATTTTCGCGGCTCGGCTGGGGACCGTAAGAACCGCGCGTTGGAATAACGCGGTTATCGAGTTCCGGGATTTTAACGTTATCAAATTCGTTATCGTACTCAGAACGATTACGAGGTTAGCATCGTGACGTTTTGCCTCGTAAGCTTTCTTGAAAAATCAATTAATGTACTTTATTGGCTGCTACGAAGAGATTTGTTAGTTATTTTGTATCGTATTGCTTTTTCAGAGCATTTTTAATTGTTTTGTGACTAAAAGAAATTGCAAGTGTTGTGTAATATTGCTTTCACATTTTAAAGAAATGAAATAATACTTGTCGATTACGTAAATATGAGTTTTATTTTTATATATCTAATTTTCTTTAGTCCGCGCTGAAAAAAAGAAGTTATGATTTTGTAGCCGATGAAGACGATGTTTACCAAGCGGATTCATTATCATTTAACAAAATCGTTACGCGATCGGGCTCGCTTGGCCGCGCGGGGAAGTCCGCGTCGGAATGGCGAAAGTGTGAAAACACGTTGTCGGCGGACTAATTAAATTTCTGCATTATTACGAGGACGGCCGTTTCTGCCACTCGGCGAGTTTTAATCTGGCAGAGTAATATCTTAGGCTACATTAGGTCTTACCCTCCGCACCGACTGGTAGTAGGGTGGCAGTCGGTTGAACGGGGCAAGACAGGGGGTTGGCAGAGGTGGTGGTGTGGCAGAGGCCCGGCATAAGCCGTCTGCCTGCCGGCTAATCAATGATTCAACTCGCCAATTACGGAGGCGCCTCGAAAAATATCCTTTCTCCACCCGTTCCCCTGCGTCTTCCTAGCACGCCTGAAATATTCACAGACTTTATCTCCCTTCAATTCTATCCTTCCACCTTTATTGCTTTGCTCGTTTTTTTAAACGTAGTTTCGAGCTCTCTTTTTTAACCCTTTTTAAACACTTGTTTGTGTCATATCTGTAAAGTGCCGTATTGTAATACCGATGTTACTTATCCAGGATTTGATGCATGGAATTGAAATAACTTAAATGGTTCAATTTTTTTTTATAAATCTTGTGTGCGCAGATTATGGTACTAAATCATATATTTATGTTATACTTATAACAAATAATGTATTTATCTCGCGAGATGCATTTATCTAAGAATATATGTCAGGGTAAAAAACTGCAGTAAAACTTAGTCGTAAAAAGTTCTATTAAAACTTAAAATAATTTCGACATAATAGAATCTTGTTATTTCAAATTATCCGGGAAGCGTTTATCGGGAATAAAATAGATTCCTATCATCTTGAAAATTTACTACACTCTTATTCTTCTGATGTATTTATTATCGCGAAATTTTATTATGTTTAGGAATGTTTAAGTGTTTTGATTGCAAGAGTTTACCCGGCACGAAACGAAGCGGGAAAGCTCGTTTAGAAAAGTTTCCGCCGATCTGTAAACGGCCGCGTGCCGCCTGCGTCGTTCGCGCTGAAGACTATTCACTGCCATTCCTTCTCGAATTATTCTTTCGCTATTTAATCAACCGGTTATAAAAGAACTTGGCTTGACCTTACAACTTTATTTTTGCATCTCCACGATTCTCACCGGTTCTCCGTTTTTCCTTCTCGGGCGCTCTAAATTAAATTTCCTTTACCTTCGATGCCCAAGTTTCGTGAGCGAGAGGAAGACGGTTAGAGGACAGCGAAGATCGTACAGCTAAGAGGCGAGCATCCGAGAAGAGCGAGACGAGACGGGGGTAAAGAGTAAGAGGGGAAAACGGAAGGTAGTAGAAGGAAGAATGATGTAAGATCGCGGGGAGAGGAGGGAAGAGGGAGGAAAGCAAAAACAGAATGTACGTAAAAAATACACGACTGCAAGCGGTAGCTGCTTCTTGCCGTAGCCTCGGCTCGTCGGCATGAAAAATTCACTAGTTGCCCCGGCTCTTATTGCAATCTTCGTTCGTGGAATTCTCGCGAAATTTAGCCACCTGCAACAGGACAGAGGGCGGACGACCCTTCTTCGATGTATACAAGCCCTTTTCTTTCTTCCGCCGTGTTTCATCTCGAGAAGACGTCCCTCTCTCTCGAGCACTGCGAGTAGTATCAGAGACACAGAGGCTGGTATGGCCTTTTTTCTCTCTCCCTCCCTCTTCCTCTGCCTGGAATGATTTTATTAAATTTGCTCTTATCATTCCGCTCGGCGGTAGCGTATTGGCCGAGACGACAGCGCTGTTGCTTGGGAACAGAGGATACGCGGCATTGTTCCTTTTATCATAGAGATGTACGACAACCGTATTGAGTCAAACAACATATACTAGATTGAATCAAGCTATGTATTAGATGTATTAGAAGCTATGTATTAAACGTTACGTTGCGTTCCATTGAAAGCATTTTTATACTCAAATTAGTAATCTACAACTTCATGAAGAGCATTGAAATAATTATTTATGAGTTTTTGCCAGAATTTAAAGCCGATATAATTTCGGTTTTCTTGTTAAATACCTACTATAGTATCAGAGAAATAAAGAAAAATACATTTTGCTAACGAAGCTTAAATTTGAATTGGTTTAAAGGAAAGTTTACAAGTGGATTAATAAAATTGTGTTATTGATCTTTGGATAATAAATTATTGAATATTTTTATAAATTATAACGTCTTTTAATTGCTCGAGAATTTAGCTTCTCAACTCTCTCAATTTTGTATTTACATTTAACGAGCGTCTGCTTTTTTAATATTAATGAAATTATTTAAATTTATTAATCAATAGCTGTATAAAATTAATCAAGCTTGTCACGTTATCAAAAAGAAAATAATCTTTTACCTTGCATCTTGCATTTCCGCATTTTTTTATTTGATCTTTTTTCAATGATCTTTCTTCTTTTCTGTTACAGTGCCCGACCGTTAACCGTTCGTTCGATCGTTCGTGTCATCATCCGCGTCTAACAATAAGCCTTATCGTTTCTTCAGTGAAAGTGAGTGCGCGTATCGAATTTGTGATTCCTCTCGTCGCGATTTCTTCGTTCGCATTCGGATTCGCGTTCGCGATCGCGTGTGTAGTGCATCCTTTGCATCGGGCTGCGCAGCGAGGCACGTAACTACTATATAGACTCGGACCAAGGCTTCCTCGTTCTCTTCATCGCCCCGCAGCACTAGGTAAGTTGTAAGCATCACGAAAATGAGCTCGAGAGAGAGAGAGAGAGAGAGTATATTTTGCGCGGGCAATGTGCGTGAAACGACTCGCGGCGTTTCGCGAGGGGGGTGAGTGGGAGGGGGAGGAGGAGGGCGAAGAGGGTGACGCGGCGACGGATAGTTTGCAAAAACTTGGTTAAGTCGCTTACAAAGAGGCAAAGTGACTGAGTCGGAGTAAAGCGAAACGCCGCGCTAACTTCGGAGCACTTCGTTATAAAGTTGGGAGTTGAATAATGTATTTTTATTATTTACCCGAAGCTTGCCGCCGTGCCGGCCGTGGTGATATATCGGATAAAGTCGCTTGTAATTTCCGGCGAACGTTAACTTCCCGCCCGAAAGAAATCACACCGGATCACGCCACAACTTTCTTCAACGCAGGGATATTTATACGCCTGTACGGAAGGAGTGGTTCGTGCCGCACGCAGAACGTGTTTATTTGCAAAGTTTTACTTTCTTTTGTTCATTGAGATTTTTTTAACAATCTATATAAGTAAAATTAAATTAATGTCTGCATTACTAAATTATGCAAAAAAAAACTTATAAAATTATTACTAATTATATAAAATGAAAGAGACCTCTGAAATTGTTTTGATGTTATAAACCTGTTGTTTTATCTAAATTTCTTTTTCAAAAATCTTTGGAAAAAAGCCAATAATCAATGTCGATTAGCAACAACTCCAATATGCAATGCAGTCAGTGTTGAGTTGATCGTAGAAATCGTTTTTACACTGAAATAGTTTTTTTAATTGTTGTTTAATTTTTTTATTTTATTTATTTACACATCTTCATCAAAATCATTCCAAGTGTCGAATCTAATTCAATCGATTTCGGAAGCCTTGTTTGGAAATGTATGATACGATAATTAATTCACGTATATCTTGACGTGAAGGTACGTTTCGCCGCGCTAACACGAAACACGCATGAAAGATCGAGCGCAAACGACGTTCCACCATTAAGTAGTCGAAGCAGAGAAAACGCCGACCCGCTCGATAATGCATCATCGCGTTGCACTATTTCACGGGAAAATGCGCCGGCACGTTTGTCGACGAGCGATTAGCTCGCTCGCGCGACGTTACACGCAAAGCGTAAATCTTGAGGCGCGACGCAGATTTAAGAGGCCCGTTTGCCCGAGTGCGTTTGCAGACCCGATTGCAGAGGAACGAGGCCGAGTTGTGGTCTTTAATTTATAGGATAGCCGAGTTAAATTAGGGAGTAGCTTCTTTGCTAGTAAGGATTCACAGAATTTAAACCCCGATTGTAATTGACGCTCGGTCCATGCATTTTTGTCCTTTGTTCTCGTAACGACTTTAGTTAATAATTCGCCCCTAGAATAGTCAACGCGCTCGCGCCAAGTAGTTTGCTTCGCTTCGTTGCACTCGCGGTTGGAAGTAATGAGAGAGAAAGAGAGAGAGAGAGAAAACAGACGAGAAAATTCCTTGTGTAAACGGTCAGTGCGACCTTCGCGCATCTGCGAGTGTTAAATACATTGCGTTCTAAAGTTACTTAAAGAAGAAAATTGACGCATTATTATTATACTCTTGCAAAATGTAATTAATAATTTAATTGATTTAATGAGTGAAGCAATAACGTGTATAACAATATTGTAAATAAACATTGTATCTATAACGTTTGAAGTTCGAAGTTCATTATATTGACTTCGAAGTTCAATCGATGATCATAATGTTATGATCTAACATCGCTAATTTGATACGAGTCGCGTGTGGGAATGCGAATTGACGCAAGATAGAATGCAAATGATTACAAATGCACGCGTAATTGGAAATGTTTGTGACTTCGGAAATATTTGGCCTTTGAGAGACCCATCGCTTCTTTTTTCTCGAGTCATTTGCGCGCTTCCGCGGCCCACAGTCATGCGCACGCAGACATTCATACCTGTATCTGCACAAGCACATATGCATCTAATAGCAAACGAAATGGAATTTTAAAAATTGAATCGCCGAGACTTGCGCTTTACGCTACCGGCGTATTACAAAAGCTTGGGGGGCAATTTCATTCATACGTAATAAGATGGGCACATCTGGTACCACGCACATAACGGATGCCTTGTCATCGCTTTTCGGAAGAGCCGAGCTGTTTTCGATATTAAGGCACTTCGCGTTATTTATAAACCATCCGCATCGTCGTCATCCCCTTTTGGCCCTTTTGTCATACTCTCTTTTTTTTCTCATCCTCTTCCGGTATCCAGGGTTGAGAACAAGCGTATTAGATATTCCGTTATAAAGAGGCGGCGTAATACCGTACGGCCACACCAGGCGCGGGTGGACAAAACAGCGCGCGGAGGACCAGGATGAGGGGAAACAGGCGCGGCGGGGATCGGTTGTGAGGTCTGCAACGAAAATTAGCATTTTTTCCATGCGACCGACCTGCGTAGCTAATATCACGGATATAAAGAGGCAAGCGAGTGGTGGCTGGAGGGGATCTGCACAGCGAAAAAGGGAAGGAGGTAGCCTGAAAAAAAGCAGGCGTATTTACTGCGGAAAGATTAACGTGTAACGAGCTACCGTGAACAAGCTGACGTTAAAGCTTTTTACATAAACGCACGCTCAGTTTTTGATCGCGCTCATGGCTTCGCCAGTGTCCACAGACACGGCTCTGTGATCGTTTCATTGTGCCGCCTACGATAGTACACGCGATTGTAGAAAGAGGGCAAAAAAGGGCGTTATATCGATTTCGCCGGAAACAACTCGTTGGTTGAATACTCGCGTATTTGCATCTCGCAATTTTGAAATTGTAAACGCGTCTTTATGCAGAAGCGAGGTAATATAATTAGTTCGCACGTCATTACTTGGAACAAAAATGAAAATTTTATTAAAAGACCTGGTAATGAACGATAAAGCTGAATAAAATATGATAGTTTGGGGAAGAAGACTTTGCTTTTATCTAACGCGATAATTTCGATGTATTACAATATGTGTGTGTATGTGTGTATGTGTATACATACATATTGTAATTTACACTTTCTACATTTTAAATATATTTTTTACACATCATGCTTTTAAATCATATTTTATTTCAGTTGTTACAAACCGAGTTACAAACTTTGGAACCTAATGCATTATTTGCGTAGTCACATCGACAAACTTTCCGTGTATTTTTCAATTTTCGTACTTTAAGATAGCTCGTCGCCTCGAAAAGCACATGTTGATCTGTAGGTTACACTTGTTTTCTTTTATCCCTAGGAATCTCCGAGCTTTCCGGAACCTCAACGTTTCATGCTATACCTATTTGAAACCATGTCTCAAGTATAATGTGGGGATACATGTGCAAAGCGAACACATGCACGTAATTCCTTTACACATTTTTTATATCAATTACCAGAATTTTTAAATATTTGAGCTTAGATTTCCAATTAAAATTTTAGATGTTTATTATTTGAAATTAAAAACAATTTTTTTTCTCGAAACACAATATACGTTTTTTGTTACGTAATATACCTTTAAAGGAAAGCAATTATAACGTTTAAGTTTTTACTAATTTTTAATATAAAACTGTATGTAATGTATCAATCTGGAATAATTTTAATCCACATATCTCGTAGGAAATTAATCAAATGAACAACCGTACATTTGTAGGTATTCTATTTTGCATCAATCACCGGTCAATCATCGCACAGCAATAAACATGTATTCCTTAAGCGAGCAACTGGTATTTTATGCTAGTTTATATCGCTAGCAATCAGTAGAATCGGAAGTATGACATGACATGTGCTCAAAATAATGACGGCGGATTCGCGGGCTATTTGTCAGATTAACGTAATTCGCTCTTTAACGCTCGAAATTCAATGGGATTCATCGATATCTCACGATGACGGTGAAATATTAACGTAGCGGCCGGGCCGATGTATCATGCTCATTTCGCGAAAACCATCTCATACGCCGAAATGGCGTGTCGAGTGACGAATTGCAAAACTAGATAAACGCGCTTCGCACGACACATCGAACGCACGGACACGCTCCCTCGTGAATACGTGGCCGCAACATTTACTATCGGCTAGCATTTAATAATTGATTAATCGGATGATTATGGGACGGATCGAATGATAATGCTGCATTATTTAGGGTAATCAACCTACATTATTGAGTGTCTGGCGAAATGCGGTTAACGCCATGCATGTTTCAAAGTTGCAACGTAGATTCAGTTGGCGTAAAATACGATTATACCTCTTTCCTGTAGGTATGCTAACAGTGTGCTGATTAAGATTTACAGTTACACCTATTGGTTGGCTTTGCTATAATTTTAATTCTCAAACAGACACTATAATATCTTAGTATCGCTCAATGATTATTGTCGTGTACTTGTGACGGAATAGTTCAGACACATAAATTAAGAGTTCAATATTGTTGATGATATGACTTGTTTGTGATAATTTTCACTATCTAATAATTCATCAGCTGAAAGGCAGAATGCAACCATCAATGTTATTAAGTATTATTTCATAAAATCGAAACATTGCATTGCGAGAGCGATAATAAGATACAATATACATAATATATTCGTGTCGATCTGATGCATAATGAATTATTCCGTATGCTCGTTAAATTTTTTTTACTGATAGCACTTTGCACTTTAGAACTTTCGCACTTTAGCGTACAAGAATAATCGCTTGGGCTATGCTTGTGGCTTAACTAAAAAATTCCATTTTTGACCGTGCACAAACTTGTTACGGTTTAACGCAAAAATTTCTCCGTTGACGCGGGATAAAGTTCGCGACACCTCTTAGTCCCGGCAACCGCCTTCCATATCTTGGTAAGCCTGTTATTCGGCTACGTGCGGTTTAAAAGCGACCGCTGAACCGGATCGCCGTTCGTAAATGCATTGTGCGGGGAATAGGTGCACGTATACGGCGGACGTACGTGGATCATACGGTTCCTATTGTCCCGGTCCCTTGTCACTCCGCGGTATATCCCTTGATACCTGTGGGAAGGCACAAATGCTTTCGAAGAACACCTCGATCTATGTAACCGCCTGCACAACGCTATATACGTGCCCACGTAGAAGGCGTCCATCAAACACCCTCGCAGACGTAGCGGCAGCCTACTCTTCTGCCGGTGCGGCGGGTCCTCTTTTTCATCAGGCCGCTATGAATGGAGAGGATATCGGAAGTATCCTCTGTCGTTCGTATATATCGCGCTGATGACAGTCTCTAAATATATGCTTGGAACTGATACTTTTATATAAAGATTCTAAATTCGAGATAATTTTAAATGCTCTGATAAAATATCTCAAATCGAATTTAGACCAAGAAAATGAGCGCGAACCAACGTGAATGAGTAACTTGCTTTAATGAGCATCGGCAACATGGTGGTTTCTTTGCATTGTAGCAAATTATTTATTTATGTTTGTCCGCGCTTATTTGCTTGGGTCTAGATTTGGCTTTACGTGTAAAATTTATTAACATTTAGTAAAAAATAAAATAGCAAAATATAGATATTATGTAGATTATGGAGAGAACATTTTGACTTAAAGTATACGTAAAGTATACTGTCTGTATCGTCATAACTTTTATAAGGATGTTTATAAGTATAAGTTGATTGGATTGATAACAGATTAATCGCACAATTATTGCAGTATTTTAAAACCAACTTTAAACCATTTTATAAACTCTATAATATTTTATTAGCTAGGGCATTTCTAAAATCGATGATGCTATCGGTCCTCTCGAATGATCGTTTGTTCAAAACTTGCCGCTTCGCTCGGTCGCCCTTAGGCGTCGCAACCATTTTACGGCAAATCGCGACAATCTTTCTTTCTGCCGCTTGTAAAAAATGGCTGAAATAACTGGACAGTATATCATTGGCCGAGTCATACAATTTTAGATTCTTTACTTGAATGGTAACTTAATTTAGTTAGTATGTGTTATAAACACTTCATTACATTGAACAAAAGCTATCACGAAGGACATTAAACATATTAAAAGTATTTTTTAAATCTATATCTTTAAGATTATATATATATTCGATTATATATATTATATATATTATTATTATTATTATTATTATTATATATTCGCATACATAATAATATGTACATGCGGCAAAAATACAAGATACAATCGGAAAGGAGGTGGCTTACAATAAATGAAAATGATGAAATACATTCTTTTTCGAATAAGATCTTGTTTTCGAAACTTTAAAAGTTAATTAAAGACGCGTGCACTTGACTGATATTTGATACGGAAGAATTAAAAGAACAGAAGATATTAAAAACAATTTATTTTAATTGAACTCGCAGACTACAACTTTCTATACGACAAAATGGTTAACATTTTTCAACAATATTGTAATTAAATATACATAAAATAAATGTGTAAAAAATAATATGTACATGTATACACTTTTATGTAGCCACGTAATCGACAGATAGTATTTCAAATCCATTAAATTTAAAATTTAAACAATTGTTTTTAAATTGATTGAAACATTTTGCACGTTTGTAAAAAATATATTTGCCAAATCTATTTTCTATGAAACATGACATATATATTTTTAATGTAGAGTGGGAATAAAATTGACTCAATATAGTTTCTTAGACTTAACGAGAGTTACGAATGAGGTCACGAAGTCGAATTTCAACCCGTCAGAAATATGAAATACGACCATAAGTCTTTGGCTCATAATTTTACCTGGCAATTTTCAGCTCCTATAGCGAATTATTAACAAATTATCTCGACTATTTTACTAAATTAACTTCTCTCCGTGCGTTGCCCTTAAGTTTCTTTCTCGAGTTCGTAGCACTGTCGATGCACTCGTTTGGTTCGACGGTGTATCGATTGTAACGGCCGATGGCGGTCGCGATTCGTATCGGCAAGTGTGATAAAGTCGACACGCGTGCACAGACTTTGTTGTGTGCGAATGTGATAAATTAGCCGGGCCTTCATAAACATTTCACAGCTGTTGCCGACACATCCAGAGTCCAAACGCCCAAACCCCCGTATCGGCACACCTCCATGTTGTAGTCGCCCGATCCCTTTCCTCGCCTATCGTATGCCTCGCGTATCGTTCCGCATCCTCGTATCGGACGGAGAGGAAGAACGGTGACACCATTCGATATTTTATAGCCGCGGTTTGCCTGGTGCCAGTGAATTTTTTCCGGTCGGCCCGCGCACGACGGGCGCGAATGGAATCCTCACGGTATGATCAACGGATGTGTAATTTATCGACTGGAAGATTGGAAGCCCGCCGCAATAGCTATCGACCATTCCCGGTTGGAGATACACATCGTATTCATAGGCTTTGGTTCATAAGGCTTCTTCAAAGAACTTCATTCTCTTTGCTACGGAGGCAAGCGAGGGACTTCCAGAAGTTCCGCGAATGTCAGTGTTTGCAGACTATAGCAGCTCATTAAAGCATGGTTGAATACACCTAAGTCTCCGGCTGTACGAACCGAAGTTGGAATGAATCGCGGCAATCGGCTTAGTTAATTAATTCTGGTTAGCGATTCGATCTATATCATAACTTCAATTATAAATGAAAGGGAAGAGGATTTAGTCAATTAGGAGGAGATCTAACTGATATTAATGTAACCCTTAATTAACTGGCACCGATATCACCAACTTTCCATCTTTGAATTATATCTTTCGTTTTAATGCGGAGAATAGAAAATTAAATTTCTGATATATATACTTGCGATTAACGTCAATTAAATTTGGTATAAAGTCTTACGAATTTAACTTTGTTCCATCATGATAAACTTCAAAGTGCCGCATGCGGATAACGTCTCGCGGGACAGAAATTATCGATTCTTAACATTACATACGACACGTAAAATTAAATACGACGTAGCAAGAGAGTGTCCAATGCCAATTAATGGCATGCCAGTAGAAGAAAATTGCGCAGGGAATAGAATCGCGAATGGAGAACGTTTTAAAAACATTTTTATTTTTGGGATTCCGTAACGGTCGATGTCTAGATACGCTACTGGTCAGCTGGTTGGGATTAAGTCCGTTTTCCCCGGTTGTTAATGGTTGAAAAAGGATGGAGTTATAAAGGAAGAAAGGATACGCGAAGGGGTTGGAACGAGTGGTTTGGAAAAGAGAAAGAGAAAGACAGACTAATACTTTGTCGTTCGAATTGGAGGCGAAAGTTCTGTTAGAACCAGGTCGTAATTTTCGCCGGGCGTTTGCAAAGGGACCAAAGAAAACGGCTAGCTAGCAAACGAGAAAGAACGAAGGGCGATGGTAACCTTACTCTCCAACACGTTCCACGTAACGAGCTGTAAATCGTGTTTATGCTCTACGTATACCTTATGGATAATAATTATTCGAATATGATGAAAACGTAAGAATGCAAAGATAGAATCAGTGCATATATCAATTTTTTTTATTTTAAGGATTTAAATAATGAAGGATCTATATATATTCCAATCTAAAACTGTATTTTAAGTATTTTTATATAATATTTAATAAGATAGTAAAAAATATTACAGTTAAATTTTAAATATAAAATCTAATAAAGTTGTTTGACTGCACAGTTTACAATTTCAAAATGAAAAAAATATCTATAAATGTTTCTTTTCGAATACTAAAAGAAAATCGGCATTCTCTTTCGTCTCTACTTTTCGTCTTATAACACTGAAAGAAATTAGTGACAACAAACATTTGATTTGTTGTGAGTAGCAAACTTTTTGCTATTGCCAACAAAAGGTTTGCTACTATTGCTCTAAATTAATTAGCTCTCGCAGCAAACCAAGTGTTTGCTGTCACTATACTGACAAATTGTTAATACAGCAAAAAATTTCTCTCAGTGAAGAATTGACTGTGAAAAAGCATTTAGATAATTAAAGCGTATTGTTGGTGCGTATTTGCTACTGTATATTATACGATTAAATTTTGGAAAGAAGAATGCGGTATCGCGATAGAAAACGTTGGCATCCGTTGCTTTATAATATGTAATTACCCCGAAGGCCGTTACAAAAGTTGAGCAAACTCACGGCGCGGCGGCGTATAACCGTTCATACTTTTCGGCCCGGCCTTATTTGGGGAGAGAATAATTAGTAAAACGAAAGTCGACGCAATGGGGTATAACGAGGGCAACCAAAACAATGTTCTTAAACCGCCTTTCCGGGCCGGAGTTCTGGCCACATCCGCTGCCCGGGTCCGGTATAACGCAGACCTACGTGCGCGCACGCACACATGCTTAAATATGCATGCAGTTTCGCCGTATCTATGAGGCGCCCGTCCACATACCAAAATATAATCCGGCAGATTGTAATAGGCACGATATTAAATTTAGTTTGTCCGGAAACTCGGCAGTAAGCACACAGTCCGGGCATTAACTTAAACGCCACTGTTAAGCCGCGTAATTAATTATCGTAGGTTTGCTTATATACACACTCCTGTGTCCGAGCGTCTCTACTTCACTAATTACAATACAATAATCAGGCACCGCGATCCGTCGAGAGGAAATGCAAATAGTACTTAACTCTCCGTAGATTAATGTAATTTCAAAATTATATTGACGCATTTTATATTATTAGTATACATAATGTACATCTACTCTCAAAAAGTCATTAAAATACGCTAGAAAGTCTAATTTAATAATTTTTTCTAATTTTTCAATCACTTTATATTTGCATCTTTACGAACGAAATTGATTAAAGAAGTTAAATCGTCGTGCAGGTTAAGATGCTTTAACTTAACATTAAGACGAAAAATTCATCACATTACGCCATGTTCTTCTTTAATCTTTAAAAAATTTGAAAATATTTATGTAGTCAAAAAATCTACATGTGTTAAATAATAACACTTTAATAACATCCGATACTAACAAAGTTTTTTACGGTTACTTAAAGCACGAGAGGGGCGATCTTTTAGTGAAACGAACGACGGAAGGGGAGTGAGATGCATCTGTCGTAGACTACTTTATCAAATCATTCCGGTGACAGACATAGGTCGCCTCGGCAAGTAATTCAGGAATCTTATAGCTGTTCGTCCTCGTTCGCTCGCTTCCTTTCGGCGGAGTTGCTACTTCCGCTCTCGCCGTCTATCTACCCTATCCCTCTCGCCCTTACGTGCGTCCTTGTGCGAATCTTAGGGCGTCAAAGTCACCGACCCCGCAGATGCTGCGGAAGCGAAAACCTTCCTTTCGCTATATTCCGATAAGTTTCTTAAGTACGAGCTTGCACCGGAGCTCGGCTACCGCGGTAGAAGGGTCCTCGATGCTTTTAGAAGATTAATTTGTATACTGCTGTTTCGTTTTAAAGCATCGATAAGAATAGGTGACTATCAGCCGAAAAGTTTTCCGAAAACGGTCCCAGTGAAACGTTAGAGAAAACCGATAAGAGAGAATTTTCATTCTCTCACTCATTTCGTATAAACTTTATAATATTTTCTACATCCAAAAGATCTCTCTTCTTACCTCGCTTTCGACGAATTGTCTTCACTTCAATTTCTCTAATCAGGAGACTATTTAAAAAATCATATCGATAGTCGCCGATTCGCAAGTAGAACCTTCATCTTCCGGTTATTTCGATTTGGTTTGACAGGAAATATCCATTGTCGGTATATATGGAAAACTATGAAGTGCAAAGTTTAGTATAGTTTTTCTTTAGAAAGAAGAAATTCTCTCGAGAAATTGCTTCCTGAACTTTCTTCACCGTTGCAGTGCAAATCAAATCTTTATTCGAGAAAAGCGAACGTGACATATCGAACATATCGAACGTGACATGTACCTTTTGTTTTATTTTCGTACAAGATATCAGAGCACATTAAATAACTAATTAAACGATAAATTGAACATCTTTGTTACGATTATTACATGTATACGTAAATGTAATCGTGAACTTTTTTAGCATTTTTCGGAATATAATAAATAAGCAATTTATTAACAAACAAAATAAGAAGTTTCCTTCGCCAGTAAATAAATACAAAACAAAAAGTCGTGTTTGTTCGACCCGACTGGCCAAATAATAAATATATTCAAAATTCACAACGTTTCGACCGCATTTTCGGTCCTTTGCAACGCTGCATATATTGGTCAAACAAAAAGGCACCTAGAGACACGTGTTAAGGAACATTTTTGTGATATTAGGAAGAACAGCGATAATCATTCTGTTGTTAGTAAGCACCGTCTCACGCATAACCACGATTTTAATTGGCAACAACCAAAAATTTTATATAAGGAGCGACACTTTAAGAAACGTGAAATCTCTGAGATGTTTTTTATTAAAAAATGCGATTGCGCAATCAATCTTCAAAAAGACACAGAAAGTCTGCCCGCGAATTACAACCGTTTGATTGGCGTCACTTAATTTACACTTTTGTTCTGCTCGTTTTCCACCTGTGAACACATCTATTTATTGTATCGGTCATTTAGTATGACTTCGTCTGTCACGCTGTACGGATGTGTTCGCAGTTATGGCTTACGACGTTTCTTCGTTCTGCGCTACCGTTCTCACTTTCCGTTTTGACGCACAGAATATGTAAGCCTTACATTTTACTTTGTACATTATTTATAACTTAACTATTTATAACTTAACTATTTTTAACTCAACAATTCAATTGTATTCTTACTTTTTATTTTATGACTTCTGAACGTTTTTATCTTTTTGACTATCGTGAGTTTATTTCACTTTTTTAGCTTTACGTGTGCATGATGTGGTTAGGGCACGATGTCAGCGACGTAATCGATATTTTGTACGCGGTTTTTGAAGATGCATAGCTGAATCACTTGAGAAGGACCGAAAATGCGGTCGAAACGTTGTGAATTTTGAATATATTTATTATTTGGCCAGTCGGGTCGAACAAACACGACTTTTTGTTTTATTAACAAACGTTCGAACGATTTTCCAACGTTTCTAGAGTCTCGCGCCATTACTTCAACATCTTTAGTGCACGGGAATTTGTGCTCGTGAGAGAATTAGGGAGAGCGTTACAATCCTTTTACAAGGTGTTACTATCTGTGAACTGACAGGGGACCCGTTTCCAAAGATTTTGGTTCGCTCTAAGATGTCTCGTGAATGGTACCTTGGAGGCCAGTAGTACTAACCTGTTCTTGTCCGGCCTCTTTCGGAGTGCCCTAAAGTGACTTAACTTATGCCGATTCATAGGAAGCTATGTTCCCGAAACGGAGAGCCCCATTCTCTGCAATCCATAGTTTTAACGACAATTACGTACACTTCTGACAGGCTGAATATACCATGTTCCATATTTATAGATATTACGGACTGTTTCATTACGCAAGTTCATGACAATAAAATATTTTGACAATTCGTCATAAAACAGTGAACCAATTTTCTATAAAAATGCTTTTTATTTCTTAAGATATAATTTAACTTTTAAGATTTCTAAAAATAAAACTTTTAATTAAACTAATATATACCATATTCCGTTGAATATGAATAATAATATTATATTTAATACACATAAAATTATGCCAATTAAATTTTAATTTGTCCATATAAGTAGTTTATACAAAAATTATAATTACGATACGATTTATATATACATAAACTTTATGAAAGCTTCTTTTGGAAGTCGACTTATCTGTACATTTATGTAATTCAAGATGATGGTTCGTTCCTAAAAGCATTTGCATTAGCATTGTGACATAATTTATATTATAAAATGCGTTAATGACTTCAAGCTTTCTAAAAAGCTTCTTAATTCTTTTCAAGTCTAGAAAGCAACCACTGTTGTCTCCTTCTCTTATATTGATGATAGTAATTAATCGATCGGAAATTTGGCATAAGCTTCTTAACGTACGAAATGGGTCTGCTTTCAATTAGCTTCAACAAAGCTAGGGGGTAGAGCTTTTAAAGACTTAACTTTAAGAAACTGATATTTTAGTCGCAACAATTTTATTGTATTATTATACGTATTGTATTTTAAGTTTGAGTGCGCTATTTAAAAATAATTATTTATGTTTTCATTTCTCCATTATAATATTCCCAATTCCTACCTTTTTATTTTTGTTATTATATTTCTTTGTATTTTTATCATATTTATATACTTATTTATTTAAATTATATAAAGTAAATGTTCTCTCAAGACAAAAGTAAACATAAATGATCTGACATTTCAAAAGTGACGAGTTATTTTTGTGAGATTTGGTCTATTTTCTGCATGTTGGCTAGGACTGTGTTACGGAATTTTATCGCAATGTCTAATTCTGGTACAACCATTAAAACTCACTGGCATGGAATCCAGCGAAGCGCGGTTTTCCGCGGACGGAGATCGCGAACGACCTACTTCGCGTCGTTTCGACGGTTATTTATGACTTCGGCCCGAGGCAAGAGCAATCACACGTTAATCGAGTTTATGTACGTTCGCCCACATTACTCGCGTCAATTCAGTTTTGAATACGACTAGCGTATCTATATGGTGATGCACATCTTGGAACCTATACAATATTTTACGGCAGTTTTGTGAAAAAGCACGTGTGTATATTAAATATTTATTCAGAAAAAATACTTTCTTACAATAATTGTTAGTGGCAATAAATAATTGCCGTATATTATAACTGTAATTGTAGTACGATATAAAGCAGTGATTCTAAATTTTCTGTTTTTGTAAATTCATCTTCAGCGTATTTCTAATATTTTCTTTTTTTAACATTTAATGTTTATCAAAAAATGTATGATAAACGTTGAGAATGAGACAATAGCTTGCAGACAAATAAAATTGCCAAAACTTCTATGTTTTATAAAAACTAACAGTACAATAAAATATCGGATCCTTCGATGTGAATTTCATGCAGTTTCACACACTGCAAATCCAAGTGTGTTATTTCTATACGCATAAACGTTTGAAAATGACACATTTGACTGAAGTACGTTTTACATGTTTTGCAGTGCAGTTTAAATGTGCTAAATGTAGCTATATTATTTTATACCATCGAAGCAATTATACAACAATATAATTCGTTTTATCATTCATTTTAGTACAGTTCAATTGTCAAAGAGACATAAATTTTGTTGACGTTGATCAGTTTTTATTAGGTAAGTTTAAAATACTTGAAATGGACCAGCATTGCACTGTTTCATATGATGAGCTACGAGAAAAATATGAGCTATGTAAGAAAAATAGAATTGTGTTCATGACGTAAAAAGTTATTATGTCGCGATGTGGGCGAAACTAGTCCGTATTTGCGACATCGCGATCGTATAGCGCCGAGTCGCCCCGCGTTCGCTTTAATCTCACTGAAAATCCAATTAAACTACTTTGCGATTGCGGCGCGTCCCAGCAGCGTGCCGGTTTCCGACATACACGAAATTCGTAACTCGCGCTCTGTAACTTGTTTGCCTCGGCTTTTGGTCGCCTATGCGCGCTCTATTACGTCGAAATATACCGCCGTCCGAACGTCAAGCTCCTCTACAAATTGATACCGGACAACGTTTGTATCCTAACAACGACGTTGACGCTGTCGATACGTTCCGTCGCGCGCGCGTTGCTGCGGCCTTCGTCAAATCGGTCAATACGGTGCTTGATAAATTGTGCGATAAAAAGCGTCACTGCCTCGCGTTGATTACTTCTTCGACGTTTTTGCAATAGAATCTTCACAGACATGGTCGTCAATTAAAAGCATCCTCGCATGTGACTTAATATAAAATAAAAAAAAGGAATATTTTTTAACGTATACGTGTCATTCGTTGAATATAATTAAAATCTACATATACCTATTATCATCATTCGTACCAGAATATTTTTGTTGGAAATTTTTTTTAATATTGCTATAGGTATTATTTCAAAAGTAATCCGTCAAAAAACACAAAAAGTAATATTTTAAGGTGGTCCTTTCGTGAGAACAAGTATTAGATAAGTACCTAAATTTGATATATGTTAAATATACAGTAATAAGGGACATGTGTATGAAAAATCAAGTGAGGTTACCGAAACTTTACAAGAAATAATTACATCTAATGAACGAGAAAGATAGAATGATGCAAATCGCCACGGCCGAGGTTTTCAACGAATAATACATGTACTTAGCGATCAGATGAATACATTATTCATGTCTTAAAATATTTCCTGAAGTTTCCGGATTTCGTACAAACCTTGAAAATAAGGGCTTGCCGAATGTTTTGCTCTGATATATATGAGGTTAAATAAGTAGTGCTGGATCCACGCGCATATTGCTTTACTCGTACTGTCATGCCTGACCTAACCTAAATCGAGTCCAACGGCACTACTATTGTGATATTTTTTTAATTAGTAAATAATTAAATACGATTAAATCGTGCGTGTAAAATCATGTTATATTATTATAATTATTGGGATGTTGTGTAATATTTGTCACCGTTTGTTTTCAATTACCTCATGACGGTCTGTTACTTTGACTAGCTGGGTCCGCGAAAGGACCACCTTAAAATAATTTTTTAAAAATTATATATATATAAATCAGTTTTTGTATTAAATTTAATTTACTGATGTGTATATATTAAATCTATGGTTCTTCTTTCTCTTTCAATCCAATAATAATACTGCTGTACACTTATACCATTAAAAGCACAATTATTCTTGATTTAGTAAAGAAATAGATTCTCTTTTATAATAAATAATAAAATATTCTGCTTATAATTTTACATAAGGATTAACATGTATAATACATAAATCGAGCATGTGGTGTGATATATGTATGATTGTTTTTATTTTCGGCCTTTCATATATACACTTATAACAGAGTGTAGATTCACCCCTGCGCGTGAAAGAGACAAGGGATTAGTCTGCTTTGCGAAAACACGTACGGCGTTTCATTCAACGAAGAAGAAACGTACGTAATCCAGGAGAAGCTTCTATTCGATTTCGAACGAGAGCCCCGGGCAAGTCCATCTTGAAATCTCGTCTATATGCGCATCCCCCTCGAGTATTTTTCTTTGAAGATTTGTTTTTATAATGTCGCGAAGTACGAGTCTCCTTCCATCTTCTTTCGTATGTTTTTTCGTTATTCTTACATTGATTCGTCCCGTGTCCTTCTAATTATAAAAGAGGGCGAAAGGAAACGTAAAAATTTCGCGAAGGCAGCAGGTAGCAAGTAAAGCGCGAATTGAGAAGAATGGCGTATCGGAAAAGACGTGAAGTGGCGTAGCAGCTCGTGGCTCTCGAAATTTTAAACGTTACCTTCTCATCTTACGGCCTCTTAAACCGCCAAGTACCGGTTTACTTTGCACCTTCCGGCTCTTTAAAGCAAGCCGGAATACCTTTTTACGGAAGGTACGTGAAAATAGGAGCCGTCACAAGACCGGCGAATAAGGGAGGCTTTAGAAAGAGATAGAAACAAAAATATCCGAGAGTCCACAAAGATGAAAAATTTCTTACGCCTCTTATTATCTCCACGCGCTATTGCACAAAATTTTTTTAGTCTTTGTAAAAAGAATCAGTTGTAAGAAAAGTCATTCGTAATTGTATTAGTCAAAATTTAGAAGTTATTGCACTTGCTTGATAAGCTTCATGATTTATATTAAACATTATTTATTTGTTTATATGATAAATTTAATTTTAACAGTTTTTATCAATTGTGAAAAATATGGAAAATAAACAAATTTAAGTTACACGCGATAAAATCTTTCATATACACATGATTATGTACGGAAAAAATTAAATAATTACCTCGATAATTACAGAAATTAAACAGTAAAATATAAAAGCTTTTGAAACTAATTAATTGATATAAATAATGCATTATTTATTTTAATAAAAAGTAGCTTTCTAAAAAGCGTGATGAGAGTGACCTAAAAGCGTTACGTAGCAAAAGCTATAAGTATATAATTCAATATGATGAAATTTCATTGCTTTATGCAATTATTTCTAATCTCGAACATATACCGCTGAACAAATTAAATCAAGGAAGAGAAAACTCGGTTTATTCTTAATTCACTACGTACGTTAGAGAAAACGGTATAAAACTTGTTCGAATTTGTTAATGCTCGTACCATCAGTGTATAAAAGTTTAATGCTATCGATGCACCAGCGGAGCTCCAGCAATTTTGGTATCTTTAGCTCCTTCCCGCCTTGAAGAACCCTCTTGGAAAGCTGGCCGGTGCCTCAACCATCGGAAATCGTGGATTACTGTCCTCTTTTCGGTGTGTAAGAATACCACGGCGAACTTCCGCCGCGGCGAAAGAAAAATAGATCTCGTCGGATACGATCCCCCGAGAGATAACTTTTATATTTATCAAAAAAGGACTTTTCTCTCTCTCTTTCTCCCCCCTTCTCCCTCTCTCTCTATTTATCTATCTGTTTATCTATCTATACATGCGCTACTTTTAGTTGTTCTCTTGTATTTCCTATATTTCTAAGAGCACTTTGAAATCTGCGTGACGCTATCATCAAAGTTGTTGATCCCTGTTATATATTTTTCCCGGATTTTCTTCCTCTCTATCACGAGATTCATTTAAGCATACTACAAATATAGAAACTATATTCCACATCGCAAATTAATCCTTCGTAAAATGCATAGTACATGCATTACAAATTAATTTTATCCTGTATTCTTTGCTTGGAACTAAAATATTTAAAAGATGCATTATTAATACATTTTTTTCATTCTATATTTATGCCAAGTCTTTGAAATGTAAATGTATTCTACTAATCTGACATTTGATTCACGTTATAATTCATCCTTCGTAAAATGCATAGTAAGTATATTACAAATTAATCTTATCTTCACTCTTTACTTGAAACCAAAATATTTAAAAGACGTATTATTAACACTTGTCTTTAATTTCATATATATTTATGCAAAGTCTTTGAAATGTAAATATTATACATTATACTATTCTGACATTTGATTTACGTTCTAATTCATGTCAGAATTCCAACGTATCAGAATTGATTTCAAGCAATAATAAATAATATTTTAATAATTGTTTGAGTAGTATTGCGCTTTTGGGACTTTCACATTCGTGGGGCGAGCTGCTTGCTGTACCAAAATCATTTAGAAAAACCGTGAAATATTGAATTGTCTTGAGAGCCGCGTTATATCATGGCGGTTACATCGCATAAATTTACGGAGGTTACAGTTATACCGCAACAAAGAAAAGTGCACAGTGGAAGAAGACTCGATTATTCGGTCTCACGATCTCTCTCGCGCGTCACCGTTCCGCCCGATTTTTCTCCGCCGCTCCGCAGAATGCAGGTGAGCGCTGTAAACAACGGCGGGCTATACATTTACATATTTGCATTAACAAAACGGATAGTCTGATTTGCATGTTGAGCGCTTTCATCTTTTTTATTTAAACGAGCCTGGGATATATATATAAACCCTCTCAAAACGCGCTTCACTCGCCTCCCCCATCCCCCCCCCCCAGGGGTTTTGCGCGCTTCAAACAGTGACAGCTTTATCCTATCGTCGCAGTAATTAAAATCCATTAAACATAAAAATAATATATGCTATTTGCTGACGTGCAAATGGATTTTTGTACTTTATAATTATCGTGCAGTTATCCCGTAGTTACACACAGTTACAAAATGCCTCACGATGCGAATTATTTAACGTCGCGGCGCGTTTCTGGATCATTTAAGCACGCTTGAACGCGTAACAGGAACATTCGCGCGAGCATGCGATCTCGTAAATCTGTCCATCTCACATTCGTTGCCCGCGAGCGTTATGCATCCCGGAAGTTTTCGAGCCGTCGTACCTGCGGGGCTTCGGCTGAATGGACGCATCGATCACGTATTCCGAATGCGCTTCCCTTCCTACGACCCTCTCTCGATCGGCAGGCTCTTCCCGCGCTACGACCGATCGCAAATCGATCCATCAACCCCCTCGCGAGTCACGAATACTGACGCGAAAGATACTTCGTCGAACAGCTATTGGTTCGCTTGGCAACCAAAATGGACACGACGCGTTACGCGTATAACCCACGTCACGGCAACTTTTGAAATAGATCGAAAATGCAATCGCTTCGAACTTTCCTCTTTCCTCTTTACACTAGCGCAGGAGTAAAATAAATTTGCACAATACAGGCGTATAACAAGTTTATTCATGACCTGTGAGTATTTACGTCGGGAAATAAGTTGTCTTTAAATTAGGACATAAAAGAAAGAAAGAGTAAATAAGAGAGAAAGAGAGAGAGAAAGTGAACTTGGTTCATTATAAAAGATGCAGGAACCAAAAATTTTAAATATTCTGCGGGGTCCAAACGAGCGACATTCATGCCTAATCACATTAATGAAATTGCCAGAGCAAATACTAGTATAACTACTGAAGCCACTGATGCGATATTGAATTGAATTCTTAACGCTACGACCGGCATATGTTGCCTCGCTTAGTCCGAAAACATGTTGGACTACCCTGTCGAATACACTAATCTAATGAATGCTTATACGCGCATTACGCGGTTGCAAACGTTCTCATTATATATGAAATTTATATAAATCTGCTATATCTGTTTTGCGCGGTAATAGTTCCATAAACATCGATTATTGTAAAATGGTTCTTTTACGCTCTTACCACGTAAAAAAACAAAAAAATATATAAAATTATATTTAAAACGTTTAATAAATAGAATTAATTAGTCAATACTTAAGAACTAAAAGTTTGATTTTTAGATTGATTTTTAATAAATATTGAGAGAGAAAGAAAGATATGGTTATATTTTAGAAAAGTTTTAGGATCACAAGTCGGTTTGTATAAATTCTGTCAATACGAAGTCATATTTTAACCCGCTTTAAACGTACAGAAAGGAAGAGACAAATCAGAGAGGGCGCAAAGGATACAAAATCCCCGCAAATCTTCAACCCTTGTCGAAATGAGGTAGAAATCCTTTGAAGGATTTTGAGGATAACGATCCGCGCGTTAGACTTCCCTTCTATTTTCTCTCTGAAGACATTCGGCGTGCATTATTATTTACGGTGCTTTTTGAAACATAAGACGACCATGTACGACGACAGTCAGAACGGGAATTTGCCGGCGCTATAATGAGGAAGGACGAGTGTATCACGACGATTGACGCAAAACGTCAATCTGGTATTCTTCTATACATATATAACAAGTCAGCAGCCGGCATATTTCGCTTTCGTCGGTAATGCTGAAATAACAAACCTACATCATGGGAGACAGTTTGTTTTATGTATCTCGCAGTTTCTTTGAACTGTCGCCCCTCGTTTGTAGTTATCAAATCAAACCATGGAAGAAAGATGGGCTCACAGAGGAGCTGCGAAGCGGGGAATTCAAAGGTTCTGTAGAATGCGGATTCTCTGATTAGATTCAGATCGCTATAAGAAACCCCCCGCTCTCTATTAAATCGAGCCTTGTGGATTCGAAATCTCATCTCGGGAATATGCGAAAGAATCGTGGTTCTGCCTCGGGACATCTGTAACAAGCGTTACAAAGTTTGTTGATCTTTCGCGTTGCCATTAAATATTAAATCAAGCTTTCTCAAAGCAGTTGAATCTTGAGAGAAATGTTTCTTATGTATAGCATAATATTATATTCATTATATATGCTTTTTCAAGCATCAAATAACTATGTAGTTATTTCGTTCTAATTTGTCACAAATCCTAATGTGAGCATAATTTATATAACAGTTTTTTTAATTTTATCCTTATGTGTCATCAACATTTTGTTTTCTAAAAATGTGTCACGGACACTTGTTTTCAAATATTGTAAAATTAAATTATGATTTCTAGTTTTTGAAATGTCTAAATTTAAATGAATTCGCGAATTTATTATAGCATGAAAAAAAAAGATAGTTTAAACATTTTATAGAGATCGCGACCTGGTATTATAACTTTATATTTTGCCAAACTGGAATTGTAATTCAGCCATTTAACACTTAAACTTACTTACGTCTAAAAACTGAGTATTTAACTAAGTCGCAATTTGTTAAGAAGATTATTGTACGCAGTGCGAGTAGACACGTACGAGAAGTACATGAGTACATGAGAAGTACCGTCGATGATATTATAGGGGTTTACTCAGAATGCTTATTATAATTAATAATTTTGTTGTTACGCTTCTATAATGAGATTTATTTAGATGTATTAGGTATTGAAATCTTTTAAACGATTATAATAATAAGCACAATACGCAATCGGAATAATTTTTTAATATTCACTAAATTTAATAGAAATTAATTAGAATTATATGACATTAAGCTATGGTTTCGAACAAATTATATCTAAGTTTACAATAAAAAAGTTTATTTTGTGGACGGATTTAAGAAGTTATTATAGTCTACATTCTTTGATACTAAAACCTTTATTTATTGTTGCATTACACGTACCATTGTGAATGTGGAGAATTTTCAATAGCAGAACAATTGTATTACTATTTCTTTTAAAAAAAAAAGCTTATAGAAATATACTACTTGAGAAATCAATAACGCATGTTGCAATTTATAATCATAAAAAGCAATTTAGTTTCTGTATACGGCTAAATGTTTTTCCAATTCAAATACTTCGATATCGGAACTATTATGTTCCATTTTGTTCCAAGCTTGAAACATATATTCGGTAGCGCAACAAATTCTATATTCTTTAAAATATTTACGGACATATATATTGTACAATTAAATTGAAAATATGTGCTTGCCATCGCAGTCCGCAAGTACTGCAGTCAAAAAAAGCGATGATCTTGTATATATGGAAGCCATTGAACGACTTCGAATCGGCAACCCATTGCAGCTTCGGAAACTGCTTCCAAATTATTAGTTTCTTCTTTTCTCTACCTTCGTTTCTTTCTTTTGTGCACCCCCCTCTTCCTGTTCTATCCCCTCGGTTACGGTCTCGCAAGCGTTCGTGCAAGAAGCCTGTGTAGAAGGACTTGCGGCCTACCTATCGCAACCTTGATAAACAGCCGACCCTTGCTGCGGTGGAGCCATTATTGGAAAAATTAAGAGGACTATCCATCCTCCAAGGTACACTTCTTCTCGTTCAAAGCTGGACTTCGTCCCGCCGTTTTCTTTCTTGCCATCTGACGAATGCGGTGACCGCGCTTTAATGTTAGAAGTTTCGCTCGTTGGCGAAAGACAGACAAGTCGATTCAAACATTTATATCCGTACAATGCACGATTTAACTGAAATTAGATTCGTAAAAATTGTGTCATTTTGTTGTTTACGTAGCTTTAGTACGTATAATTATTTGATTTTAAAAAATATTAGTGAAATTAATTACATATACAAATTTACGATATCAGCAATTAAAAAATTGGTTGTTAATTCTTTTCTCTAGTATAATTATGTCCAATTATATCTCCTCAATTGACTTATAATACTTATATTGTCAACAGTAGACATTTATCTCGCGATAATTCGAAAGGACGTAATCGAAAACTGACCTATACAGTTCAAGTTATCTTGAAATCCTGACGAGATGACTGAGTTGGGAAAATACAAAAATCTATTCTATTTTCTAGCGTTTGTAAGAATAAGTCGACGGAACAGACTCGAGATAAATCTTCGACGAAGTCACGCTCGTCTAACCCCGCAATGCGGAGATAATCTCAAGATATTCGCCTCGCGGAATACAGATGAATCCATCGGCACTTTTCACTTATGCCCGCGTTTCAATCTCTCGGCGGTCGGTTTCCGCCCAGGGAAGGACAGGGAAGAAGAAATGAGCGTCGCGTTTCGTTTCTCGAGCGCGAAACATTCTTCGTTTCCGCGCGCTCGCTTCATTTTCCTCATCTTCCGTCTTCTTTATTCCACCTTTTATCTCCTGCTATACTTCGAACCTTTCTCTCTCTTTCTCTCTCTCTCTCTCTCCTTCTCATTCCTCCTCTTACAAATTTACACATTCTTCGCTTCTCTTGCAGCGTCATGCATATAACCCACCCTTTCCATTTTCTTCATTGTCTCATTTGCATCCTTTAGTCTCTTTTGTCAGCAGGTTGATTCCCTTCAATTTCGTCGCCCATTTGCCTATGCCGTTTCAGACCTCGCGCGTCGTTTTCACGGTTCTTTCAATTTTGTTACCTGCCGCCTTCGTCAAGTTTACGATTCCCTGCAGCTAAAGCTGAGAGGAACCCTGCACCGCAATCCTTACCGCGAAACGATTATCTTGAGATTTTCTTGAGTCATTCCACGCTTGGTCGCTCTAATTTCCATGCAGCTTCGATTCTCGATCTCCAATTCATCCGTCCACCGGCGAACAGTCTCTCGATTTTCAGAGTCTCGAATTCCACCGGTGGACGCAATATAACCCTTTCTAAATTTATCTTTCTTTATCAACGCTCCCTTATCTTCCTTCCTCCGTGCGCATCCTCGCGCCGATCCTTTCAAGGCGCCTCCTCCTTTTCTTCGTCATTCCCGCTTCATTTACATCCCCGTTAGCTTTTGACTAGTCCTCTCGATTCGTTCACTTGCGTCGCGAGCCACGCAATCTTTGCTTTGTTCCTTCGTCTTCGTTCCGGCCACTGTCCTAGGCGATCTGCTTTGAAGGGAGGCGACTTTTTCGGCGCTGGGCGGCATTATGGGCACAAAAGCGGTTATTGAGGCGATCCCGTCGTCAAAGAGCAACGACGGCTGCGTCCTCGCGCGAGTCCTTTATTAAATTTCTAATAACGGAAATAATTGTTATTGAGATTGAGCTCTGGCGGATGATGTTTGCCTGGACCGGTTCCGAGAGTGGGAAGCGGCGCTGAGGATAGACAGAAAATGATCGAAGGTCGGAGAGACGGCGGGGGAATGAAGAGCTCGATAATTCCATTTAATGTCTGCGTTCTTGTCTTCGACGTCGACCGAGGACCCTTTGAACCCTTGTCCCAGATCTAGTGCAGGAACTGGAGTCTCGACAGCGAAAAGCGCGCTCGATTTGCCTGTAATTTATAGTTGAGTCTTCTCTCAATTTTTGTAATAGTTGCATCGATTATTCTTAATCGATAATTGCATGTGTCTTTCTACTTCTTCTCTCTATCCCTCCACTACCTCTTTCTAAATATAAACGTATATCTCTCTTCTTTCTTTAAACTTTACAACGTAAATTATTAGCTAATTAGTAAGTAAAATAACGGAAGTAAGTAAACCTGAATCTTTTTAAATTTACGCAAGTAATATAAAAATATATATGTAGGTATATTCTACGCGTATTGTATGTGATTTACATTATTAGGCCTCCGATCGAAACACATCTAAAATTTATCATATACGATTTTTCATCTGCTAATATTGAATTTTTTATTTATGCTCTTGGCCTTTTCCGATACAACGAGAATAATTTAATTTATCCATACGGCGCATAAGTGACAATCGCGAATACGCTTTTGTAAATTATATGCATTTTTAACTTTGCCGTGTAATATTAAATACTCGATGTGCGCAATGGAAGAGCGAAGTCGTTCAATTTTCCGAAAGGAGTGACATGAAACAGACAGGTTATACATGATTCAGTTTATGAATTATTCCGCGCATGGGTTTATTAATTTTATGCATGGATCATACGAATTATCTGTCCAATAATGGAAGAAATAGAAACATGAAGCGCCAATAGGACTCATGTTTTATGAAAATAAATGTAGGACATCTTTCATGCGCAAATAATAGATTATCTGACAACTATCCATTCTTATATATCGATACATCGTCTGGCGTTGTTACAAATAGAAGACACGCAATAAATCCAGTAACGAGACTTTTATTTTATTAGCATTAGAGCAGGTATTATTAGCAGGTTTCCGAGATATTATAGTTTATTATTAAATAATTGAATATTACAGCATGAATCTTTTTGATGTCAAGATGAAATTCCATGATTATTTAAAAAATGGTGGCGTATTTGAGCGTAAATTGAGAACACCTAATTTTATTATAACTTATGAAAGAAGAAATCTTGTTTTATTATTTATCCAACCAAAAGTAATTAAGTATTCCAAAAGTAAAAATGTGAGAAAGTACACGGGTAATAAAAACCAAATTTAAAAAGATGAAAATGGTATACATATGTAAATTGCATTATATGACAGGCTTTTTTTCTGCACGGTAAAATAGTAAAACATTGATACAAGTGTCAGCATCTCACGCCGCTTTGTGACACCACAGTATTTTTAACGTTTGCAACGAGCATTTTCAGTTCAAACGTGACGCCTGAAAAGGCCAGAGCGCGAACGAGAGCGATCTCGGTTGTTGTTAGTCGGGATTGCGCGTATATAACCGATTGAACTCTCTCGCGTTCGATCAACGTCAAAAATGATTCTGCGTCTTCGGTGCAGTGCAAACTCCTTGAAATCGCTCTGTTCGCACGATTGTCATCGGATTGTCTATCCGGGCTTTCTCTCTCTCGCGCGCGCGCGATGCAATGCGGCGCGGCGCGGCGCGGCGCGGCACGGCGATCCGTTTCATTGGCATTGCAGATGGCAAATCGCGAGCAACATACAGCGAAGTCCGAGATCACAGTAAACATAGGTTGCGGCGTGCCATTAGGCGGTTAGAGAGGGATTCCGTGTTGCTTCATTCTAATCAACCGACGTCGACGTCGGTTGAGCGTTGGCGTCGTCGGCGCGCCAATCAATTGCGCAACCAGAAATCTCCCTGGTGGCGCCCGACGCCCTTTCGTTTCGCTCGTTTCACTTCCTCCGGTACCCCTTTCCATCCTGTCCCCCTTCTATACCCTTCGCCATCGCGCTCGCTCCTTCTCTCTTCGTACCCGCGGCACTGTTTTACCCTCCAGAGGATTAGCTAATGGTCCGTCCGCTGTTTTATCGGACAGATTCGCATCGCTCTAGGCAGGAGGACGTGAAATGTCGACATGGAACGAGCGAGGAACGAACGGAAAATCCGAGGTAGCCGAAAGCGTATGCGAGCCCCGCCTCACCTTTTTTCACGCTTCTCCAGTTTTCACACGTGCTGTAGTCTTTACATATCCCACAGAGTGCTTTATAACTGTCTGGTGCAAATCGGAGTAGTCGCCGCATCGAACGGCCTTCGAGATTGCGAGAAGATAGTATTGAATGAATAATGTGTAAATCTGATTAATCACGTCAATTATTAAGCTCAAATTTTCAATACTGTTTTGCATACACTTCAAATATTTAATAACACTGAAATGTTAAGGAGTTTTAGTTCATCGATTTTTTACATTGGATTAATAGCTTAAAGTGCGATGAAAAGAGAAGAAAGATAAGATTTAAATAGTTAAAAGAACAGTTTAAGTACACGAGAAAATTTTATATTAAATTTTACTATGCTACTATATATACACCAACTGCGGACCATCAAGACGCCCAAGTTTAAATGCTATAGTCTTATAGTAAAATTACTATGTCCATAGCATTTAATGCTACGATCATAGCATTCAATGCTATAATAGTGCTATGATCGTAGCATTAAATGCTATGGACATAGTAATTTTACTATAAGACTATAGCATTTAAACTTGGGCGTCTTAATGGTCCGCAGTTGGTGCGACAGCATAGTAAAATTTAATATAAAATTTTCTTCTTGTAGTTTATATCCAACAAAAAACAATTTAAATAATTTATTCATAATATTATTAAATAAAATGAATTGATTCGATAGCGTTGATAGGTAAGAATTCTCAATTTTACTATAATTATAATTTCTGTGAAACGTTTCGCCATATCAAACGAGATAAATGTTGATCAGAACTTTCTTTATCAAATAACTATTATTTTCAATTAGTTTGCCTTTTAATTATACAATTTCCCGTAGTTACACGTGAAGTTTTAGATAAAAGGAATCCGACGTGGAGCAAAAGCGATCTCTCGTTGCGATCGCGCCGACCACTTTGATCTTCTTTATTTCGGAAAATGCGGTGAGAAATCCATTCCGTGGTATAGAAGCAGCGCTAGAAACACGCGGGCATAGGACGACGATTGAAGACCGGTGGCGAAGTGCTGGGAGTACTAATCGCGTTCCCCGCACAATTTACATTTAATCAAAGGAAAAGCCCATTGGCCGCACGCTTCGTGCTATTTGCTTGCCATTGAAATCTCTCTTTCTCCACCGTTCGCGTTACCCATCCGCTATCTCACCGACGCGATGCCGACGCCCGCGCCCGTCGCCGTCGCCCCGACGACGCGTCGTTCGCGCCGTGGATGGAATACATAAAGTCGTCGTCGACGTTGGTTCTGCCGATCGCGCCAGATGAAATCCCCGTGCGCGTTAAATCTACGCCGAAGAATTCGCCGCCGTACGTATCTACTATCTACTCGTCCACTCGTCGCCTGCTTGTGAATTCGTAAGCACGGCGAAGCTACCAGATTGCGACTTCAGCGCGCCGATACTAAACAAGCTTACGTTTCTACCACAACACGCCTAGAATGCGCCAACTATTAACTTTACACGAAATAAAAACAGATGGTGAAAGGAGATTCTTCGGTAAATTCTTCACTTGAGCGTATTCTTTATTTCTTAGAAAAGTAAACTTAGAAAAGTTGCTTGGAGATTAAATTACAGATCTAAAATTTTTAATGTGTTATGATGGCGCAATTAAGCATTTAGAAAAATAACTTAGAAAGAGAATTTAAAATTAGATTATATATTATTAAAATGTGCATATTGCATAAATTTATTCTTACTTTCTAAAGTAAGAATCTGATCCATCATATAACAGAGATTGTATATTTCTGAAACAGACGTTTAATTTCGCCATTAAATATAATTATTATCAATCCAGAAACGTGAACGATAAATTCATTTAAACATATCGAAGTTACGGTGAACGGTTAGAATATAAACGATAGTTATCTTTCAACCCCTGAATGTTTCGTCACATTAAGAAAGGGGTGGTAAAAGTGGGTCAATCACTTTTTTGCTCCTCATCCGCGTCTTGGCGCCGGCCGCTAGAACGACTGATCAACAACGTTAAGGGAATGTCGGAAGGTCGCGATTAAAATCCAGACACAGTACTTCAGGAGAGAGAAATTTCAAGACTCTATCAAAACTTGGCGTAATCAAGAAGCGAGGAACGAGGCGAGAGTTCGAAAGTGTTTCGCGAAGACTGCACAAGGAGCGACGAAATTTGCATTTAAATCGCGTTTCGCACGCCTACGTGGGATCGTCTCGATCGAGACCGATACGACGACGGTCCCTCGAGTGTCCACTCGATTACTTTTCTCGGTCGGGGAATACAAAAGGGCCGTTGCCAGAGCGCGACGTGGAAGTGACGGCGATAAAAATCTGGTACGGGGGATGGCGCGCCGAAGAGGGACTATAGCATGGCCTTTCGAACAGGCCGTCGAGCTTGAAGAGTTCGAAGGAGGCCGTCCGCGGTGAGGACTTGCTTATTATTCGGACGCCGTTTAATAAATTATCACCCGTCATAAAGCGTCGAATGTGCTCGGCCTGTTCGTCGCTGAACAAAGCTTGGAGGTATAGGAACCGGAAAATACGCACCATTCGTATCGCCCATAACGCCGAAGGCCCTGAATTTTCCATACATAGACGTATATAAGCGGTGTCTCGGAAAAACTAAGAAATTATAGTAGGTACTCGATCGAGATGACTTCTCTGCGAAAATTAAAACTGAAGTATAGTATAAAGAATAGTATTATTATTCAATTATTTTTTTTAAGAATTTGTGTGCCTTCTCTCCTAAATATTAAGCTTTAAAGAATTAAATAAATAACAAAATTTACGTTTTTTTTTTTAATTTTAAGTGAATCTGTTAACTTAGTAGAATTTCAATTTAAAACATGGTTACTAAAAAATTAAAAAATTAAAATAATAAAAACTATTAGACATTTAATTACTCATTGCAATTGCATGGAAGTAAGAATAATGGATTACAATTTCAGTCTCGAGTTAAATAAAAAAATGCTAAATAAACAATCGTTGGAGGAAAAACTGATAGGTCGGGTACCACGTATAGGTTGCACGTGAAAGGATATTCGCCTATATAGAAAATCGCTCTCACCTATCCCAAAGAAATGATATATCGACCCACCATTGTGTTATTGCCGGAAAATTGGAAAGTTTTCACAGATATCGTAGCCGGGACGAAGCGGCCGTTCTCGCTCTTCATGCTCGTAGATTTTACCAAGTATTACTTTACGTAGGTCTTGATATTTCCTTCTCTCGACAACGAACGGGCCGGATGTATTTACGAGTGGGACGACCATTCTGTGGCAAAATTCTTATTGAATGAATTGCATGCTGGGCACGCTTTATAAATACCTTTTTGTTACTATAATATTTTATTCAATCAGTATATACATATATATATATATATATATATATATATATATAACAATTAAAAGAAGACTAATTGACTTGAAAATAAAAACGTGTGTAGTTTGTTTTAAAATTATCAACAATCCATTTAAAGTTACAAACTTGTGTTTTAAATATTTTAATATAAAATTACAAATACATGGCATGCGTACAATTTAGTTACTATCTATAATACATAAAATAGTTTAATTAAAAAAGTTAATTAATGCAAAAAACATCATTAGTTTAAAATAAAATCGGCATCAACTTTGATTTAAAAACATCTATTTCTAATTCTTAAAATATTCGATGTATAAAATATTTACTTTGACCTGCCATGATCAATAAATTTATATTAACGCGGCGCAATCACTTGATTCTAGACTTGCCATTTATAGTTCTGCCCACTTTACCATCCCTCTTCTAAGAACGTTTTTCTTGAAACGTTCCGCCAGTGTGAGCAATCGATAAGTAAATGTACTCCCCCGAGACTGGATTGATATCTATACCCATTTGCTGTCTATAATTAGAGCGGTTGAGCGTAATGCTGCGGGAGAAATCAGAACGTCGGAGCTTGGCTACTATATCCGTCTATTGGAGACATGCATTGTTCGTGGAAGTGACGGCGTCGCAACGCTCTCGCGCGCGCACGACCAGCCGCTTCTCGCGGTCCGGAAATTAAATACTCCCTAGAGAACGAAGCGAGAGAGAGAGAGAGAGAGAGAGAGAGAGAGAGAGAGAGAGAGAGAGAGCCGCGTGCTTTCCCTCTGCATTTGCATCGAGCTGGTTGATTTCTCGATCGGTCCAGGAACGACCATTCTGACGCTTTCTGTACGCAAGGAGCCAATGAAGAGCGAAGGAAGTTACACTTTAGCATCTAGAATGATGCCTTCAAGATGTCTTCGTTTTTCGGAAGAAGACGCGCAGGAAATCGCTGTAATGAGGGGAAGAAGGAGAAAAAACCCTTTCAGCCTCTTCATTGTTACCAATTTTTATAATAAACTTAGCTATATGATATATACTACATTAAAATAATTTATTTTTTGCAAGAAAATATATTTCTTTGAATTTAGTTTCCTCGATTCAAAGAAATATTAGATAAATTTAAGAAAACATTGTTCTGTAAAATATTTTCTCGGGTCTACTTATTAATGCTTCTTTGAATTAAGGAAACTAAATTCAAAGAAATCTATTTTCTTGCAAATAATAAAATTTTTTTTGATGTATATATACTGTTTATTTTATTCTATATAATATATAAAAAATACATATAAATAATTATGTATATGTGTATATAAAATATATTGTGACATATTTACATATGTTTAATATCTACTATAATATCCGCATAGACGTAACAGACTATTTGAGAATATGATGTATGTATGATGAATTGAGCCTGAATTCTATTATCTTTAATAAAAACCTGGAGAAACCTGAAATTTATTTCCGCGCCCGTTCTCGCATTTTGCAATGTTGACGCCGGCGTTATCGATCAATTGGAAATTGCAAAAGTTCTATCGTACGTAGGAACGAAGTTCGTCTGCCAAGACAGCGCGAGCGAAGCGGGAAGCTCTCGGGTTTCCACCTCGCTTCGAGGATTTGGTTTCAAATTTCACTCGCCTCGTTACCGATCGAAAAGCAGAGCGCCTTAATCGCGACCATCGCGGATGGCTAAAAACGCATTATCAAAGTTTTCGTATAATCGATCCAGTTTCCAACATCCGCCGCTTGCGAAACCCGAAAACTTTCTTACGGCCGGAGGAACGCGTGTTTGGCTCAGTTGGAAACACGATAGCTTCAGACACGTTGGATCAGACAGCTTGCTGTAACTCGCCACCGAACTTGCTTAAATAACAATTTACGACGCCTTCACAGAACCCGAAAGTTTCTTTATCAACTCATAAAAGTAAATAATTATCCTCGATGTAACATTATTCTTCGAAGTCTTTTGAAGGCACATAGTAGCAATCGCGAAATACTATCGTCGACTTTGATTAATCCAATTTATTCTTAACATGCGATTTACGACTATTTTACAATTAAATTTCTGTTTAGGTATATCGCAAAATATATGTTACAGTAAAATGTTAAAGGAAGAAAATAACAAAAGTTTAAAAATTATAAAATGCGATTGATTGAATTTTTATGACTTGATTAAAATTTAATTTTAGAAACTTGATTTATACTTAAAGTCTCGAAATGTTAATTTAAGGACATCGCAAATATCTTTTTTATTTATTTGAAAGTGTTACACACTGAAAAGTTTAGCTTTGGATAAAATAATTAAATTAATGAATGCGATTTGATTAATTTTGATTATTTGTGTTTTTATATTTATCAATTTTTTTCAACTACATATTAGTATGTTAAATGTTCTTAGAAGAGCACACAATCAGAAATATTCTGTACATCGTGTGCGTAATTCAACAGCCGTAGTGGAAAAGAAACGCGAGAAAAAGTAGATGTTAGTTAGATGCGGATGATGTCGAAGCCCTACAAATCGGTTGCAGGCCAAATTGAGGAGAGCTAGAAAAATTGCGGAAATTGCTAGAGCCCTGCTAGACTTAAATTAATTCGCTCGGACGGGCGGAGATGCGCGGACGACTTGGGGTTTATATTGGTGCAATTTCTCCTTCCCTGTCTCTGCTGTACCTTTCTCTTCCCCGCTTCTCTCTCTCTCTCTCTCTCTCTCTCTCTTTCTTTCTCTCTTTCTTTCTCTTTCTGTTTCTCTTCGTTCTCGCGAAGTGTTTCTACGAGGGCTGACTGACAAGGTTTCGCCATTTCCGTGACGCGTCCGGTAACGAACTTCGACCTCCATAACTGGCAAAACACTTTGCGCGACTACCGCGAGCTTCTTCGCCGCGTTTCCCAATTTTCCTCTTATCATTTTATACTTTTCATTTGTTCGGGGTTTAGCATTCCGTCATTTCGAACGGAACTCCTGTGTTTACTCAGACGTGTTAAAGGACAGTGTGGGTAATGCGAATGCTGATGAAAGAAGGATGCTAATTAGCCTTTTTTGGCTCATTGATGGAACTTTAATTAATCATTGGAAACTGTTTCTGAAATTTTTTAGACACAGAAACTAACAATTATTTGTTCACCAGGTTTAGCGAAAGTTGGGAAAATCGAGATTTATGATCGATTGTCGAAACATATAAAGTGTTTTTTTTTTTAGCCTTTGTATATTAAGTATATTTGTGTCTTCGCATTATGTATTGAAAGATGAGTAGTAAATGTAGATAATTTAATTTTTTTAGTACATATGTTGTAAAATGAAAATATACATTATGAAGAATGTGCGTTTTTAATCGAGCCCAGGACCACGAACAAAGATGTGAGGGAATTTGGTCCTATGTGTGGTTGCTGCGTACACATACGCACGCGCGTGCGCGTGTGTAAGTTTAGAACTAACAATAAGTAGGTAAATGGTATAGACATTAAAGGAGTTTTGCTTACCATGTTAAAGCGGTGAGGCAAAATGCAAATTGGCTGACGTGTTGGTTATTATACTAGTCAGATGTTCAGATGAGTCTTAGCCTCTGATTTAACGCTCTGACCAACCGAACTCAGCAGACCAACTCTAACACCTTGTCGAGTAGCGAGGCAATAACGTGGGAGAGTTGAGTTGTAATATAACCTTGTCAGATGATTATAGTGATTATTGCTAAAATCCTGAGGCATGTAGAATATCTTCCAATAGAGAACATTGCATAAAAGCAAATTGATAAATGTGGTGTAATAAATAAACTTTATATAAATGGTTCAGAAATACGCGATGTAAATTATTCGCGTATAGCGAGGTCAATTGTATAAACTATCTCTCTCTCTCTCTTTCAGTTTGTTCTTTCTTTAAATATCCATCTTCTTTCTTAATTTATTAGCACCATCGCTCGTATTCTCTACTCCCTTCTACATAAGATAACAACGCGCAGTTAATTGTTTTAAAGCTGGTTTATGGTCCCTTTAAGCCACGCGTATATTGAGCGTATATAATTAATTTATACTTGCTTGCGCGTTATAATTGTGTAATATCAAAGAGAGGAGGTAGAGCATGCGATGCATCTCAAATTGGATTATATTTGTTGATGAGATTTGTTGACGAGATTGTCGATAAATTGCTGTAAAAAAGTGATGAGATGATGAGCTGCCAGATTGCGCGTTTCCTTCTCTTATAAACGATACGGAATGTAGCGTTAATAGTATTTAATCTAATCGAAAAATGATTACTTGAGCAATTAACGTTGACATTTCACGAAATTGCATCTTTACGCGAATTATTTGTACAGATTGCAAGCTCCATGAAATTTCCACTGCTTACAAACAGCATGCGTCGTCGTAGTTTCGCTTGGAACGGCGCTTCGTGAAAGAATTGTGCCGCGTCCTTCGTTATTCCGCTCGTAACCTCCGCCGACCGAAACTCTTCAGTTACTTTTTCTCTGGGGCACGACGTCTTTTTAGGCTAAGAGCGAGAACTTTCGGTATAACTTTTCCTAACCGGGTGACGGTAGTTTCGTCGGCAGATAAGACGCTCCTCATAACCGCTCCGGGATTTCACGGGTTGAAAGTTTCTTCCCGAGAGCAAATCCGGCTACGTCCTCGCGTTCCTCGCCGGAGGCAACTCGTGTTGCAGTCCCTTAAAACGTCGACAAGATCGAATTATCGCGCTCGTATTGGTCAAATCAGAAAATAATAAATTTCTCTCTCTCTCTTTATATACCTACAATATAAATGGAAAAAATAAGAAGTTTAAAGCGTTATGCAAAAGATTGAATGAACAGATCGATCACATTGCAGAAATAACACGAGTTAACTTTTTACGAAATTGTCAGAAAATAAATCATTGTATAAATTTGTTAATAAAAGTTTCTATGAAAGTATTATACTCCAACAGATTTAAAAATTATAGCGTCCGCAATTATCCAAATCATTCTATATATGTAATGATTTTTTTACAAGATAAAAAAGTTTAAGAATAGACTATAAAAACTGTGAAAACAATCTTTATATATACTGTTGGAAAGCTTTATTTATAATACTCTTTCGCACGACAAAGTAAGACAAATGTATAGTATATGGTAACATATACCAAAGACGTTTCTCTATTTTACGCGCTGCGCCTGGTACAGACTTCGTGTAGAAATTAGAGAATTGGGAAGAGGACGGTATTGTCGGTGCATTACCTTTTAACGAAGCCAAAGTACCGTGAGCGAGCACAGGCGTTCGACCTATCTGGCAAAACAGAATTGGAAGAGTCGGGATAACGGCCGTATCCGTGAAACTCAATATCTTGAGTAACAAGCGTGGATTCATTTTTCTCTAATAGTCGACGAGTACGAGGCCTGGAACGGACACGTTTGAAGATCCGGGAATTTGTCTTGTCTCGCAGGCACGTGAGAAGAATGATAAGTATCAATACGAGTCAACTAGTGGTTCGTGATATTTCAGAAAGATTCTCGAGTTGCCTCGCGTGTAGGATATTTGCTTGCGACAATAATTTATGTATCTTCCATCGATTTTTTTTCCTTAAGTGAAAGAACTCGAGTATTGATCGAGGAAAATTTAATGTCGCGAAAGAGAGCCACGGATGTCATTCTGTTTCACTTTAAACTAAACGGTATCAGGTGTCTTATAGTTAAACCAACTGCATCTAATTTCACTTATATTCGAAGCACATTGCACCGATCTGCATTCTTCGAGGATTGACTGAGCTATACAAATGAAATTTGATCGCAAAATTAGATCACGGTCTTTATAAATGCGCTGTCACGGGAACGTATAACGCGATCCAGACATATTCAGGTTACGGGAACATCAATAATTATGTATTGATCGATGATGATAATGGAAAGTCATGAAGTAAGGGATGGTAGGATCTTATATATAGCAAAGTGCCGCCCGCGCGCGAACTTCTTTATTAATCTTTTCTCGTCGGGGACTCACACCTGGCGATGTAATTTCGTCAGGACAGCTGACAAATATCGATATTAACCGCCATTGCCTGACGACCATTAAAGATATCTTCGTATATTAAGCACTTCTTGCCATCGAATATCGCTGTTTCGCTCTTCTGACAGAGAGTTGTCTTGTTTTATGAAACGTCAAGTACATTAAAAGTATATTAAATTACGAAACAAGTACGCAATAAAGATTTCATAACTGCTATTCTTGGAGAACTTTCCGCAACATCCTGTCTTTCACAAGGGAAAGGACTGTCTCTAAGAAGGACTGTCTCCGTTGAGAAGTACTTAAAAAACTTTCGACTGTCGCGCCGCCGCGCCGCCGCGCCATGTGCCGCGGCGTTTAATAAAAATTAATTAGCTTGGATTCTGTGCGCACCGGATGAATATCTATAAACTTTTCGCGATAGATCTACCGTTCTTTGTTTATAATTGCATTAAACTTTCTCTGATAGTTCTCTCGTTTATTATCTCTCCCCATAAAGTCATTTAAAGACCATTTTAACCCGTTCCATTCTCAAAATATTTCGAAATATAGAAGTTTCTGGATAAAAAGCAACAACGAGGTAGAGAGTGCTCTATATCGATCAAGAACGCCGTGGATTTCAATTTTATACAGTTTTTGTCATAGTTGTGGTTACACTTGAAGTGGGCGAACGCAGCAAAGTTAAAATTAAATTCTTTCTGCAAAATACAAGAGAAAGTATTAGAATATCTCAATATATAATTTTATAACGAGCAATTGTTGAGATTGTTGCGGTCATAAGTTTGATGTCGAATGCGTCAGTTGTGAATGCAAGCCATAATTACGCTACACTTGAGAATGGAACGACTCAAACGAGATTATCTGTCAGAATTGCGTTTGCAAAGGTCTGCATGATTCTTCGCACAATAGCTCTGTCAAGTTAACGACCTCGACAGAGTTAAGCGATGGGGATCTTTCGCAGTGTATCCGCGGCGCAAGAGACTCTTTATTATTCCGATGCCGCGCAGGTTGACTTCTCCATCTTCGAACTTTCCTCTGTCTACTATACTTCTCCTTTTTCCCGTCGATCCGAGGAGCTCCTTACCCGCGTTCGCTAACGAGACACATCAAACCTCGGGTTAAACTTTCTTCGCGAAATTTCGTCAGCCGTGATTAAGGCTCAGAATCGCGACGCCCCGCGCGCCGCGAAGAGGGACACGCGATAAGAAAATTTAATTCTTCATTAAGCACCACTGTATAACTTCGCCGGACAGTTAATTGTCGTCCATTCGTAATAATTGGGTGAGTGCGACGATAGAAATTGTAACGAGGTGTCCAATGGGAGAACCCATTAAAATCGATCAATGCAATGGAGTCGCTGGATTGAAATAAAATTCATAATTATCGGTTTCTACTCTTCGAATTCATCAATTTGCGTTGATTTCTGTCGATTAATCTTAATTGTCGACGTTCCACGAGCGAAGACTGGTTTATTATTAATATTTTGCGATCGTAGACTTCGACAGACATATATATCTTTGATGGAAGCTATCAAACCTATTATTCAATCAACAAGTGAAGAGTCGCTTTTTCAGCGCGACTTTATTCATTTCGCTTACATCGGATTTTGTGGCCCTGTAATAATATAAAATCGCTCTTTCGCGGCAATGCACTTCTTTGATACGATGAACGGCAAGTGGAAAATCCTCGACCATCATTGAGTATTAAAGAAAACTGTTTTTCCAGACATTTGCGTCTCTCTTGCGAGGTATACGTAAGCTCGCTCCATTAGAAATTGGCAGGTACCGGTGCGTCCGCGACAAACAACGTTGCATTTGTTATCTTTGGGTTTACTGGCTTTCCCCCTATGCCTCGTTGAACGCACTGATCCTGATACGTTAGGACGTCACACTGGAGGCTTCCGTAATACCGGTACGCGACAGAGCGCTCGTTCGTTCGGCTCCATTATCGGAAAACTTATCTCCGCTCGCTTGATTGGTTCCTTCCGCGGCCACGAAGAGGCGACTGCATATCCGCCGTTGCTCGTGGAAGCTCTTACCGGTTGAATTTGCTATTGAACGTCACACCGTTTTCGTCAATGCTTCAAGGACATTGCAAAAATTAGTATCTCACGCATTTTTTTTGCTATTATTATTTCGGCTTAATGCACTTTAAGTTAAAATTATGGCTCGAATTTCGTATACTTTATACTTAACTCACCTCTCTCTCTCTCTCTCTTTTTCTCTCTCTCTTTCTCTCAATTATAATTGTAATTTAGTACGTTAGAACAACCAATATATGTCGGCGTATGGCTTGGGGGTAAAAATATTAGCTTTGTCAATATTTTCCCAATATCATGAAAATTATTATTTTGTTTATTCGCCCATTGTCGTCCTTTTTATACATTGTTTTTTATCGCTTTCATCGACATGTCTCCAATATGGAGGAAATTAGTTTTTCCTTGTTTCGCTTATATTACCACTGCTCGTTTATAACACTTTATATATTTTTATAATTAATTCTCGTTTTACATTTATTGATATTGATTTATACTTCAATACGCTAAAATCAAATATATGTATATATAAGTGTATTTGATGGTTTGCAGATAAAACTGTTTGCACGTGTTGTACATTGAAATATTTAACGTTAATAATTTTTTGACGGTAGAATTGAAAGAAGTAGTTGATATATATATTATGTAGGATTAATTTAAAGGATATAAAAATTTTGCTTTTTATTTAATGTTTAAAGATTGGAAACATATTCGTAATTATAAGTTAATTGCATATAGATACTTTAATGCGTTAACTCATTAATTTTTTTATTATACATGTTTTATCTTTTACAATAATTCAGATACCTACAATAAATTTACGTAAATATTAGAAATATTACAATTATACCATTTCCTTGGTCGGATATTTTATTATTTACAAAAGATTTATTCAATTTTAAATATTGGTTTTAATTCAAATTAATTTAATTTATTTCATCAATTGCTTATATATTTATCCGTAATATTTTTATCATCTGTATATGTAACGGTGCGCGCAATAATGGTGTAGATTTTTGATCATATATTACAAAGAAATTCGTAAAATAAAATAAGTCAAATATAAGTCAATATAAGAAAACAAAAATTTCTAATGCAACGCATTATCGTTGGAACAGCGAAAGTTTGCAAAAGTTACGAAGCGCGTTAGTCGTATTGCCGCCGGAAGACGAAGAAAACTACGGATCCGGATGTCTATGCCGGGAAACAGGAAATTGTATCGTGATCGATAAGCCGTTTTACGCGTAACTTCCGTCACGGAAAAGAGAATGTTGAGACTTCCAGATATAAAGTTATTGCCAACGTCATCGTCAGACTTGCAAATTAATCAATGACTCACTTTATTATTCCATACATTCTTACTAGTTATTTAGAATAAAATTTAGTTTTTATTCAGCAAATTACTTATAAAACTTGTGCAATGATGCATATAAAGCACATTAGCCGCGTTTCTAAATATTAATAATATTCAAATAATATTTAACTGTACTATTAACTGTATTTAACTGTAATAATAACAATTTATAATGTTTAAATTTATAAAAATAACAAAATTAATTATCTGGCAAAAGAGCAGTTAGAATTTTACAAATAACTGCTAGGAATTTACTAAATGTTTACATAAATTTAGGAAAAGTTTAGACATGTTAATAGTATGTCATTGTCTTTTCTTTGTGCTAGGGTAAACTTGGGTAAGATGGCCATACAGGAAAGATGGCCAACCTATGTTCTTTCAATCTAGCTTGCCATGAAACATCGAATGAACATGGGTTGGCCATCTTTCCTGTATGGCCATCTTACCCGAGTTTATCTTATAAAAGATTTTAATAAGACTACTTTTTCATTGATTTAAATATCAATTTAAATATCTAAAATGACACAAAGATTACTTGTTATCAAGATTATTTCTTCTAAATAAAAAAAAAACGAATTGCTGAATAAATGTTCGATCTAATAAAAGTCCAGGAATATCGACATTTTCTCTAACTCGCATTTTCGTGTCGGAAAATTTTGGGGCGGAAGTAAAAAGTGCGGGACACATGGGGTCGACGCATAATTTTTCGCAAATATATGCAAATAGTCTCGTGGACGTAGGACAGCCCGTCGAGAGGTTATCGCCGCAGCTGATCTGCTGGGCGACGTCCCCAATTTATGCGAGCGGTGCATGCTCGAAGCTCGCCGGTGTGTTTACGGGGAGGAGATTTACCGGCACCCCGGGGTGAAAACGATCCCGGAACGTTTGTCGGGCAACGAACAAGACGACCCGCTTGCACTCACGAGTGCACGCTTTTCAGCCCCCCTCGCCCCTCCCCCGTCTCACACCCCCGTATGGCACGGCCAGAAAGTACGATATATGACACGCATGTTGTATGAACAATTTAATTTCTCTCCCAGAACCAGTAGGTACCAGCCTTTCAAACGGATGTGTTTCCGACATTGGGAATTTTTTTTAAATCAACGAGCCGAGTAAAACTGATTTAATTAATAAATGAAACCGAAGTAAATGCGCAAATGACTTACTAATTTTAACACGTTAAGTGCCAGTAGACGTGCTTAATTAAATTTTTGTATTTATTTGAAGGTAGTCTCTTAATATATGGGACATAGCAGTAACATAATATAATAATAACAATATTAATAAATTATAATATTGAAAATTAATACATATATACCAATATATACAATACTTTTTATAATTATAAATGTTTTCATCGTTTTCGCTGTTAATTATCTCGAATTTTTCAATCCATAGTGCAATTTTAATAGATTTTTTTTTTTAGACTCGTCAATATCGCTATTTTTTTTATTGCATATGTAGATTTAATTCTTCTCTACTCAATTTTAATTTGATCCTCAATAATAAAAGATAAGTCAGTTCGCTTAGTAAAACTTTATTTTTCTATAAAGCACGCTACAAACTTATAAATGAGCTATTAACATAATTATCACTTTTGTTATCTTGCAACTCGCGTGACATAATTTGACGACAACTTTTTCAATTACATTCAGTTACACAGATTTAAATCTTAATCAACGTAAACTCTCTCTAGGCGCCGATTCCATTCGCATATAATGAATTCGTTCAGATTCGCGTCCGGAACTTTCGGAGCGGCGTTCTCCGACGTGCGATGCACGCGCGTTTCAGGCACGATCGGTTCGTCAAAATCAAAAGGTGGCCTCGTCAGGAAGTAATCCGCCGTGCAAAAGCAAATTGAAACGCCGAAACGTGCCGCATGTAGATTAGACCAACTGGTTACTATTATAGTGTGTCCCCTTTCGACTTGTTCGTATGTGGAGTCGTGGACGCGAGCACGTCAGGCCGAAGGCGGCCGTACACGGACCGACTTCGGATTGAAGGGACACGTGACATTGAAAATGACTATGAATAGCAAGGGACGAACCCCTTTGGCGAAATCAATAGTCATTCCGAGATGGTCTCACGGGGAGACCGAAAATACAGGGTGCCCTAAAAAAGGTGTTGGACTGATGACGCATCAGGCCTCTGGACGTATAGCACGCGATGAATTAAAAATTGTGTTTTTGTGTATATTAAGAAAAAAAGTGTAATTTTCAAGTGTCTGCTGCGTGTACAGGCTCGCGGATATAAATAGATCAAGAATTATTTAGAAACAAAGAAGTAAAGCCATTTTGCTTAAATAGCTATCTTTAAATATATATACTTATTAATGCAAGAAAAGTGACACTTATATAATAATCTTTAGTGACTAAATAAAGTTTGATCGAAGTTGAAAGATGGAAATAACGTATTACAATGTATTAAAATTTCATAGTGACTTGTTCGAGGGAAAAGATGGAGAAGCGGTCGACGCTTGCTGCACCGAGGACATCGATCCTTTATCCGCGGGAGACGAGCGTTGAATTTCTTCCGCTATGGAAAGTACACTGCCGGCAGATTGGATGCGACGTCGTTCTGCTTTTCTTTTGCCGACAGCGCCGCTGTATGTACTTACTTAACTCGGTCATTGTCTCCAAAAAAATATGATTGATCGCGAGCCACCCCCCCCTTCCCCCAACGAGACGGAGCGGTTAGATACACACACTGAGACTCGAGGTTTGCGCAGCCCCTTTGCACGTGTGACCGTTACCACACACGCGCGTCCAAGTATAATACACATATGCAGACATGCATTTAATGGAAAAAAAAAGAATCGAGCGAACACACACAGCTTCTCCGGTTGAACGGTAGTGCATTGCGTGGCGCGTATGAACGACGGTTTGTCAGCCGTACTTACCTTGTTTTTCTACCGTTGTGGACGCATTCTTTCCATTATTTTCGAATATCCGCGTTAAAAGCCACTCTTCGAGTATCCAATCCCCTCATTTCTGTGCCTCTCTCTCTCTCTCTCTCTCTCTCTCTCTCTCTCTCTCTCTCTCTCTCTCTCTCTCTTTCTTTCTCTCCCTCTTTGTCGTTATGCATGCAGCCTCATTTTCTGCTCGGCTGAAACGCTCTTAATCGATCTTTTTTCGCGCGTCAGTCCTCTCGCGTTGATATGGTAGGTAGTTGGAATCGTTCGTTTATACAGCGAGCCGACCACGATTCGTTTCGAGTCCATCGTGCGCGGCAGAAGCCGGCGATATCGGAGAAATGAGAATGTGGCCGGAAAGAGGTTCGCAGAAATTGGAAAGATTGATAAGCATTAATCCACATTCGTCCGTTTTTTTGAATCTACTTTCATATTAAGTGTATACTTATCTTGTTAATATGATAATTTCATTTAATCACTCTATATCTATATATGTTAAAGAAATGCGTCACAAATATTGGATTTTAATTCAACAAATCTTGCATTTAAATTTTTTTAGAAATCTGAGATCAAATTTTAATTTGTTTACGCTTTTATTAAATCTGAAAGATTTCACGATTTTTAGTAAATACTGCTTGAATTTTTACTATTCAAAGTGTCAAATCGTTATTTTTATTAACTTGAAGTCTAATTTCATACGTGTTAAATAACATGGTTTACTACTCATTACTCTTGAAATTGAATTTAGATAACGTTTCGTGTACATACAATACTTACACACGGAATAGGTAAATTAAATAACAATGTAAAATTGGCAGTTAAAAAAGTGAATGTAAGGAAAAGACATTTTGCGAAACATACAGGAGCGGCTCCCTTTGCCATGGTATCACGCGTTCTTATTTTGTCGCGCGCAACAAAAGTAGCGTGACGAGAGGTATATACTTGGGACAAAGAGAGGAACGTAATGAAATGCGTCCGAGTTCAAGTTTGACGCTGCAGTAGCGACTGCAAGGGCGGGCGAGACCCAGCATCTCTGCACCTTTGAAAGTGTCTAGTCGCGGAATTCAGCCGTGCATGGTTCCTACGACCTTTGTTTCCGCACATCTGATAAGTACTCTTCGTTTTATTCTCCGTCTCCTCTATAGACCTGGTTCTTTCGAGCGGAGTCTACGAGGACGAATAGATGGATAGGTGAAGCGAAAGGAAAGAGGAAAAGGAGTAGGAGGTAAGAGGGGGTGGGAAGGAATTAATGGCCATGGCGAAAAGAACGAACGAGTTTGCCTCGTGAAAAGCACGATCCGGTAATTAACGTCGACGAAACGACTCATCCCTCCTCTTTTCCTACCGCGTCTCCTCATCCCGCCGAACCCCCTGTCTTTCGACACCCTGGCACGGTTCAGCCACCCTCACGCACGGCGCGTATAAGTTCCACCGATTCGTCGGACTCACGCCCGACGACGATGATGGACATATCGCTCCCGAGCAGGCCGACCCTCGTCGAATCGACGTGACAGAGCGGGCGGCATTTCGCGCGACTTTAATGCTTACGCAGATCGACGCCGGCCACGCATGACGCTGCAACAATGGCGTGCCGGCAGATAACTGTAGATTTCGAGAGAGATGACAGTTCATTTTCATCGCTGTCGAATGACAGGCTTTCGTTACATCTCGTCGAAATCAGTCTTTTTCGACGCTGTTTTTTTAATATAAAATAAACTTATCTCGTCCAGATCTTCATTTATGAGAGAACGATTTGAATCTTTTTTATAATTTTACAGAATTGTAGAAAACGTATAGGAATTGTTCGAAAATTTTTCTAGGTAAATTAATCTTGATAGCTAAATTATGATTGATCATGAACAAAATGACTGGCACAATTGTCTTTTTTATTATATTACATTTTTTTAATTTTTATGAAATTTTTTTCAGTTTTTAGAATTTAATTTTTAAATAAGACTGTATGATATTCACGCATTTTGTTCCTGTATACGTAAAAAATCGATAGAAACGACTTTGGAAATCTCTTTAGTCATTTTTATATTTAAAACGTATCTCTCACTTTTATATATATATATATATATATATATATATATATGTATATGATATATATTCATTCATTTATTCATAATTATTTATTCATACTTATTTACAAAATCAATATATTTCAACTATATATCACATGTTGCGTTACGTACTTTATTCGCTTTAATAAATGCTCTTCTCTGTGGGAATAATGAACAGTAGAACGACAAGACCCGATGAATTTGTAAAATTTTGCGACGGTGAAATAGAGTGATTAATTATTCGACGGTTAATCAGCCTCCGCTCCCAATATACATTTTTGGGGAAATGCCTCACAAGACGAAACGCGCCGTCATTCATGAGCCTATTTAAACTTATTCCGAAATGTTTCGGGATGTTATTACAATTTTTTAATCAAGCATATTGGAACAGGTGCACATTGTGTAATAGAAGTAATTTACTCCTGTAACTTAAAATTTAATTGAGGCTGAGTAATAAGTTCTTAGGCAAATAAAAAGTTTGAATTATTATTTAACTAAAATGTCTAAAAAGCTATTTATTTTTTTTAAATAAAAACATTATTGCTTTGTGTCATTTCAAATTTTACACAAAAGCAAAAATTCTTTTATTTTGCTTATTTCAAATACCAATTTGTTACATTTTTTCTGTACATTATTTCGATACAGACGCCTGTTAAAAGTTTTTCAAATTTTATTTAAATTTTTTTATAAAAACCGAATTCTAATTTAAAATACAGACAATAACTAATTTAAAATAACATATCTGATTCGAAGATCGTGTCTTCGTTATTGTGGTGTGTGCTTCTCCAGACAATAAAAGTCAATGTGTATCGTATGTATGTACGTGTGCATGTTTTACGAGGTCGCATCCATGAAAAAAGGTGAACCAAGTGTCGAATCCGTGTCTCGCTTTTATGTTTTTCATCAAAGAATTTTTTCACGACTATTTTTGATTTATCGCGATGTGAAAAATCGAAAATTAAATTCAAAAAGTAGGAAAAGTTCATTATATTAACTTGCCACAGAAGAATGTACTGCAGTGAATTTTTAAATTTGGTTTAGCTTGCTTTAATGTGTTTGAATTGATCTATATTTATAAATATGCAATGTTATATTTTCATTGATATACGGGCATGTTGAAACTTCGATTTGTACTGCATAACTTATGTAGTTCTGTTTGTCGCTATTTAAAAAAATACGTTATTTTATAATACAATAATTTTTATTTTAGGAATTAATTAATAAATCATTGCAATATAATTACTCTAATTTTGACTTGAGTCTTCATACTTGTGCAATATTGCGGGTCTATCATGCGGATTACACGTGGCATCGTAATAAGAGAACAGCATACTGTTGTGCACAAATCCATCTCCAGTCCAAAGAGAGACCCTGCTTGAAATACTCCCCGCGTATAGCATCAATCGCGGATATCGCATCATCTCCATCTGGCCATAAAATCTGCCGTACCTCGTTAGCCACGCTTGTTACGTTCCGCACCCCAAATTTATCCCCGCCGCTGCTCGGGCTGAAACGAGCCCACACCGTGCGTAATGTTAGCCATCCCTAATTATTGCGAACCAGACTTTACAAGTGTCTCAACCTCGACATTGTGGTTAAAAAATGGATTTGACTATTGTTTAATGTAACGTATTAATCAGCGTCGAGTCTCTTTGTTTCGTACAATTTTAATTCGCCCTTTGATCCAAGTAATATAAGAGCACAAGTAATATGATAGCACAAAGTGAAAGATCGATTTACGTTTTGTTTAAAAAAATACAAATAAAACGAAGGTAAAAGTCTCTAACATATATAAAAAGATTTACTTGAGAAGTTTAATTTATCTTTGTGAACTTCTATAATTATTTCTTATATATAATAGTAATATAATTATATATAATAATCCATATCTAAATATATTGTAAAAAAGATATTTTCTCGAAAATTATTACATCTTTTGTTAGAAAAAGAGAGAGAGAGAGAGAGAGAGAGAGAGAGAGAGAGAGAGAGAGAGAGAGAGAGAGAGAGAGTTACAAATCCTTTATAGATTTTAAATCTGTCTAATAAAAACTTAAAATAATTAGTTATTATCTTGAAATTTTTAACTTGCAATTATTTAAACAACAGAGTTTTATCGTCCATAGTTTAATTTTAAGAGTAATTATTTATTTATAAATTTCCAAATAAATATATGTAAAAAATTATATGTAAATAATAATAACAGTTCCTAATTTTGTATTTTTTATTACGAAAGTTATGATTAAGCAAAAGTTACTTTTAAGTTATTTATGACATACTCTGTTATACATAAAGAGCTATTTACTGCACTTGTGAAAAAAAGAAAAGAGCAAATGATGAAATAAACGTTAAAAAAACCAGCGAATTTTCGGCGACTTGGAACATATTTTTCATATTCGGTAGGAGCAACTCGCGTTGACGTTCACATCCTTAATGACCGATTGTAGACCGCCGAGTCGACAAATTGAACCTGAGGCTCATTTGCTTAAAACGTATCGCGGGAATTACTAGCGGCGTAACACCTGCTGCTCCATTATAATAATTATAACCGGGCCGTCGTAATTTATTACATCGGGTATGTCGCGCGTTACTTGCGAAACTTTGTAGATGTAAAGTAATATAACGCGCTCTCGCTGTGTGCCAACAAATATGCTATGACGTAGCGTGTTAGAAGAGCTTTTTACACATTTTTAACACATAGTTAAGACACGTACTGAAATTCTTTGTAGGCAAAGCGTAAATTCAACAATTTAAGTCAGGTTTGTAATATTATCACGTCGTCTTTTGAACAATATTTGACTATTGTAAACAGGACAAGAATCGGGCATTATAATATAATCGTGCATTTAACAAATTAAAATTATGAGCACTTTGTATATATTTGACAAATTTAATTATCGTTATATTCTGTTATAAGAAAAATTACAATTATAAGATATGTATGCATATGCATATACATGTGATATGTATATTAATATATATATACATATATATATATATTTTTTTTTATATATTATATTTAATATATATAACCGCTAGAGAGCCCCCCCCCTATCCAATCTATATATAGAGCAGAGGCCGCGCAACACTGATAAAGTTGCAAGGCCACGCAAACTTCCAGTTTAAAGTCTGATAAATGCCGCATTCGAATATCGCATTTCTGCTTACGGTTGGCAATCAAATAAACGCAGCAAAATTCGTCGGAGATAATATAATAGAAAATGACATTTATCTTTTATTTTTCCATCGCATATGTATACCATTGTACATGTTTTTTTTTTAGATTTTGTATTCACTTGCTCGTGTATGTTAGAATATTTCTCACCTAAGCTTTTTTTTTGTTTCAGGTTAGTCGCTCTTATAATTTGAAGCCAATGTGAAAAATTATACACAACCAAAATATTAAGTGACAAATGCTACACAGAAGGTACCGCTTTTCTTTATTTAAAATTATCGATTGACAAAAAAATTACAATGTAATTAAAATGCGAGAAATGATACAATTTGCAAAATTACACGCAGTTTATTGATTTTACTGTAATATGCAGGAAAATGGGGAGACTTTGAGACATAATCTGATTTCTTTTGAAAAATTACATGAAAGTTGAAACATTATATGTTCTCGTCGGTTTAGTTCCTTATTGTACCGATATATCTACAATTGTGCACATTGTAATGTATATACGTACGAGACGCGAACTGTAAAAATAGGAATGTTCAATGTACGCAATTCTGCAGTGAAAATAACAGATGACTATGCATTCGTTGCAGTTACGCGATAAACACGCGTTTGCATAACAAATTTGCCACGCGAGAGTTTATCGGCCGGTAATTACTTTTGTTCGCCGGAAATATTTGTATTTAGCACGCGACACGACACGGCGCCGCGGCGCGGGCGCGTGAACGCGAGCAGCGTTTATTAGTCATACGCGCACGAAAACAATAAGCGACGATGGCGATTTTTACGTTGCATTTTGAAATATCATGTTTCGGCATGCGGGACGAGTACCTACAGCGTGTGAATTATATTTCTGCGTCGGAAGTTTACATTTCGGATGATCGATACATCCATCGAGTGCGCGCGGGTTCGTCGAGGGCGAAGTGCTGACAAACGAGTTCGAAATGGTCGAAAATGTTTTTGGAGCGACCGTTCTCGCGCGCGGGCGCCGCGTCAGATGGACATCCCGTTTCGGCGTTTCGAAAATATTTTCGCGATGTCGATACGCGATACGTATATCTCTATCGATACGACGATGTGCGCCGCGCGCGGGAATAGAATCTTTCATTCGCGATCCGTCACGCAAACTGTCATGTGTAAGAGTGTATCGCAACAAGGAGAATAAGAGTATATTCGCGTATCTTGTAAAATAAATACGGTCTTTGTTTAAATGTCGCGTATGCCACTGCCGGCATATATCGTCGGATATTCACCGGGAGCTAAATTTCATATTTTTCGAAAGAGACGAACGACCGAGTTCAACTGTTGTCAAACACAGGCACATACTGCATATATGTATATCACGAAGGTGCAAGTGCCAAAATGCAAGTTGTAAATGTAAAATAAAAAAGCTCAGTAATGATCAACGATTACATAAAATTTACTACATTTATTTTAATAGATAAACATTCAAATATATAAAAACGTATAAAATGATTAATTAAAATTAATACTGAAGCTAAATTTAAATTTATACCTATAGATAATTTAATTATTAGACGGTTTTCCCCCCAAGTATATAAGTATCTCAAAGTAATACCGAAATATTGCAGTGATATATGTTTATCTCTGAAATATAAGTATTTATTTATCTTACACACTCTCTTTTTTGTACAAAAATATAAAATAATTAATTCCCAATAAAAATTGCGCCCATGCATAAAAGTTAAATTTTTTCTCTCAGCTGTCCATAGCAATTAAAAGTTTTTAAAAAATACAAAATAATTATATCTATTATATCTTATATACACATTTTTTTCTGTTAAAATTTAAATTAATAAAAAAATGTGACGTTAATTATTTTTTTATGTTCTGAAAATATGCCAAACGTATTTAAACTATAATGTTAAATACATTCATAATTCAAATTTTCATTAAATAATCGAGTATAATCGATTTCAAGCTTTTACGAAATTGAGAATATAAATATCTAATATAATTGGAAATTATATCCGTATTAAAATTACAGATTCTAATTTTGATTCTTATACTTTAAAAGAGCAAAATTCATACATTGATCGGAGATACTTGTACGTTTATCGATGTAAAACTGTATTCGTGAATAAATTCAGAAGTATCAAAGCTCATACATATCGCTTGTAGTTATAATTGCTAATTCTCCGAATTTCCGTGTACGTTTACTCTTCGGGCTCTCTCTCTCTCCCCTCCCCTCTCTCTCTCTCTCTCTCTCTATCTTTCTCTCTGTTTCTCTGTCTGTCTGTCTATCTCTCTCTATCGTTACATCCTTTTTAATTTACCAGCAATGCTAGGTAGAAGTAATTACGCTTCGCGTGCGAAACGATCCGGTAAACGGACTGGCGGAAAAAATACAAGGAAACGATAGCATTTACGATCACGTTTATCGGCTTCCTCGTTACAAGCTCGTCGCGGCGCTGTTTCTTTTTATTACCTTCGCCCATGTCATCGATTATCGTGGCGAAAAATTGCTAGCACTTGGAGCGAATTCGCATCATTTCTCAAGCGAATGACATCATAACTATCTACTTCTTCGTATCAAATCTGTGTCAGAATAGCTCTGTCATGTAAGGCATCTTTTATTTTATTCTTATTGTAGCCCCCAGACAATATCGATTAAAATTTATTATAAAGGCTTATAATTAATGTATTAGGCTTTGTGAACTGAATACAAAATTATAATATATTGAGAAATATAATATTAATGAAGCGCAAAAATTGTTAGCAGATATATTACGTAATTTTCCATTCACGCATGTTAAAAGATATACAAAATAATACTAAAACATTAGCCTTCTTGGCCAGTAATGTAAAATTTAATCATTAATTATGATTATAAAAAATCGTAAATCTGAATAGAGACATTAATTATGTCCATGCATTAATCGCGATAAGCGTCTAAAATTGTCGATAAAATTTTAGTCTTATTAGAAAAATAAGCATTTTAAATATTTTTTTCCGCCGATCTTCTATTTCAACAACTGACCTGACAAGAACTTGTCGTTCAGTGGTCATTCCGTGCTGCTAGGACACCGTGTATACATTCTGCATTCGTGTTTTATAAGAGGGGAGGATTGGGAAAGACGATAGAATCTCACACGTTTAGGGATTCTTTAGTAGGGACCGTATGTAGAACTCCCCGATGGATTCTACCGGATCGTACGTTTGCCGGAGAATTTCATAGGTAGCACGTGTCTTTATGGTTTATGCGTCTGGCCGTGCACGGATGAACCCTGAAGATATAGGATCGACATCGGCCGTGGTATTTTATTGTGCCCCAAGCACCCTGCGATTTGATACCACAATAAACTATACCGGCGATGCGCGGCTTCATTCCTGATGTCTGTCAAACGTTACCGCCGATTGATTTTTTATGTGCACAACTTTTCCGCTGGAAAGTTTGCGGCTCTCCGATACGAATCCGGTAAACTTTGATCCTGACGGAGTTCGTCGGCTTACCAGGCATTTCACCATCGGATTTTAAGTCCGAATCGTTCTTTTTTTCTTTTTTTTTTTTATCATTGATTTGCATGGCAAGAGTTAAAGATGCATGTCCGTTCATATACACCCATACTTCTCATCGACTTGTCTGGACTTCTTTTGTAGGACATATCGAAATAAAATATGTCCATGAATCACCATCGCTTTGTTGCGCCAGCAATTTGAGTTGAATAAACCTAATTTAGTTCGCTGACTTTCCAGGCTGGAGCCTTAATTATGAACAAAACAGATTTATTTAGCCAAAATCAGTTTTAAGCTTTAACAACAGTACTTTAGTCACCTAATGTATTACGTAACACAAGTCATATGATAAAAAATAGCGCAATACCAAGTTTAATTATAGTTGATGATTGTTCAATATGACATGAGTGCAATGGAAAATAATAACTTATCTACAAAAGCCAATCAATTTATGTAACAATATGACTCGCTTTTCTCATTCCTTCAATTGAGTCGTATTTGTAATCACGATAGACGATTAGTCTCGTTGCGAGACGCTCATACTTAATTCGCTTCTAAACCGCGATACATCCCCAGATTAGATAGAGACCAAGGAAACTTACAATTAGATGGGAAACTTATACTGGGCGAGATATCAGCGATGTTCTGGCCGGTTGCCCAGTACCTCCGAGTCGTTTTCACTTCGTGATTCCGTTCCAGCTTGGTATTGACATCGGCTCGCCCAAAGCCCGGACGGTTAATACGCTTTCGATACTCTCTCGCTCCCGGATTTCGACATGGAGTTCTACCTCGCCGGAAAGAACTTTCTGAATAGAGAGATTTTACAGAATGAACGACTTAGCCGGCCGCGAAAAATATCCGATAAAAAACGTGCTCGCCCCGAATAAACGCCGGATTTTTCGAGAATGCTGATAAAATATCTTTTCATCCTTCTCTCACTAGGATTTACAATGTAAATATTTATCAGATTCGGGAACGAAGCTTCCTGCGAAAAAACTATCGTTTCTACGCTTTCGATTTATTTCCTCGCTAGAAATCCCTCTTTTTCATTGCGCACCGTTAACTCAAAGAAATTCTGTGCATATTAGTTCTCATTACTAATTTATGCCTGATAATGCGGCCAATCCGAGGGCCAATGCTTCTTCGTCTTCGTCTCAGTGATAATCGATCTCAGTAAATTATTCGTGCTCGAGTGGGCCATTATATTTCATACGTTTTCTACTCTCTCAGAATTCAGATGTCAATTTTCGCGAGACAATTCTGAAACAACAAATTTGCGCGGAATTTCCATCGGTCTACGTGGCGTGACCGTAAATTGCGTATCTGGCAGGGAATCAAGGGTGAGTTTTCTAGTCACGCCACATTATTTTCTAGGTTTGACGGGGTATAGCGAGGTGTAACGACGAGCACTAGAAAAGTTTTCCTGGCAGCGCAGCGGCGCGGCGCGGCGCGACCGACCGTCACTTTGCTCTCCGGGCACAGAGACTCTTAATATTGTCGTAATTCTGTTTACCGCGAGAGATGCGGCACCACGACAGTCGCAGTCAAATTTTATCGAACGGTGACAAGCGACAAGAAATACACGATCGAAAGTGCATCAGGCGGGAATTCGATCGTTAGCGTGGACAGTATTTTTTATATAATTTTTTAATCTATCCTCTGCGCAATGTAGCAATAGGAAGTATCAGAAAAATACAACTAAAGAATCGATTCTTCAATTGTTAATTGTTAATTGTATAACTACAACTAATTGTGTGTGAAACATATCTGTTTAATTAATAAGTTTGATAAATACATTTAATACGCATGGCTTACATCGGTTTATATAGTAGAAACCATAAATCTAGGCAATAAAATATGTCATATCTGACTCAGCACATTTTTGCTTAAATAATTAATAATGTTCAAATAATTTATTAATCCGAATCTTGACCAATTTGACATAAACATTGTGACAACACTCATTAGGAATATTGTGTTAAAAATTATTTTTTGTTATATGTATGTTTATAAAGTAAGTACTGCAGCTTCTCTAATATTAATTAAAAATATCCTATATAACGCATTCCACTTTATAAAAAATATCTCGAATTATTATAGTAACTTTATAGCAACGGAGCATATTTAAAAGTACAAATTAAAATAAAAAATTCTCTATCGTGCTACGTGATTCAGTCAAAGTTGGCTCAGTAAAACGTAATGTCGCTACGCGAGAATGAATAATATGAAAGAGGCTTTACGGTCGTAATACCGTAATGAATCTCTACTTTTTCCAAAATATATCGCCGGCAGAGTTTTGTGCCGCACGTAGCCAGATTGCTGCACCATGAAAAATACCTCCATGCGAAATGCGCCGGCAAGACAATTTTGTCTCGAAAAGGGAAACGTTTACCTCTCTGAAATGGCGAATTTTACTGCTCGGATTTATTCGATAAATTTTATTAAATCAACGCTGCCTTTATCGTGACTGGATATAGTAACAAACTCTTTTTCGACTATACTGCCATTCATCAAATTTTGCGAAGCCACGCATCGCGATGCGTTTGGTAATTTATTTATACTTGATGGAATAACAAATAAAAATGGTATGCTTTGAACACGTCACCGTAGAGACAAAAAGATGAAAAAAATATTGCATGTGCAAAGCAAGAAAATTTTTACTTTTTTTTCAAATAATTCTAGTTCAATTCGCCAATTCTGATATTTTCTGCCATATTAATTTAGAAATTTGCATTTAAATGATAAAATGTAATAGAATCCCTTTATCTAATAGGCGTGCGATAGGCTGCTGATACTTCAAATATTATATAAAAGAAAGAATATTATATAAAATAGTTTTGCATCTAAATTTAAATAAAAATTTAATTATATATTTTTATTTAATTTTTAATTATCATAATTCTAATCATAATAATAGTAATCTTGTTTAAGTAGCTATCTTTGTGTAAAATTCGTAATTATACATATTTTTTGCTAGAAAATTGTATATCTTTCTACGCACACGCAGATATTCACGTAATATATCGTTAAAATCTTATTAAACAGATTATAACAACATGTTACGAAACACATAGATAATAATATTAAATCGAATGACTGCCAAAAGTTTGTTACGAAACCTACAGAACGTTGGTTATTGGTGATCATAAATACAACAGCTTGCATAAGTGCCCCTCTACTGTACGTCTATTGTATAATGTATTGCACACTTTGAAGACGTATGTATATATATTATAAACGTATTTTCCAAATAATATCTATATCTTCTGTTTTTATTATTTTATTTTAATATCTATCTTTTTTTGCAAACTGCTACAATTCGCCTACTTGTTTTTCATACGGCAGTCTAACACTATATTTTGAGCCATACGATGTCCATTCGGACGTAACGTTAGGTACGGACATATAATGGGAACGATACGTTATCCGCGACACGTAACACGAGAGCCCGGCTCCGTTACATTATTTATCACTTCGCAGTCATTTGTACGGCTCCAAATATTTTCTGCCGAGCGAATGTTGGCTCCTCCGCGCGCGCTACCTTCCCGCATAGAAAATTTTCTGGGATCTGACTGGAATCTATCCCGATTTCCCAAGAAAATGATGGTTTCTGATTGGGTAATCTAGGAAGATTCGGATTAGAAATGTAATGTTTCAAAAGTACGATTCTACGTGGAGACACCCAAACAGATTCCACTTTTTCTACCCAACGTTTTCCCAAAGTTCTTTTATAGTTGGGATAAGGATGGGATTGCCAATTGGAATCGCAATATGTTACCCTATTTGGGACATGTTTGGGTAATCTGATCAGAATCTTAGCTATACTTGGGAATGTTTGGGAAATTTCTATACGGGTTGTCGGGCTGATTTAAACTTCGTCGGACGTGTCGCAAAGTAAAAGTGAATAAACGTCGAGTTTTCCGCGCATCCTTGATGCCCGATTATAATAGTACACGCTACCCAACTACTTCCAATAGTCATCGCACGACGATATAGAATCTTCCCGACCACTTCGCGGTCAATAGTAATAACAATTGATAACCGCCACTAAGATTTATTGATAAAAAAACCTATGACTCATCAAGAGATTTGGAAGATAAAGACACCTGAGACGTTTTATATCCGCGAAAAATGTAAAAGAGTGGCTATATGGAAGTCATAACCTTGTCGATTACGTGGTTATTTTTTATGTGTAATACTTTCTTTTATATTGCTAGCTTCGTATCTTGTATATAAGTGGACACCAAGAAAAAGAAAGACAAATAGACACATGATACTTTGACTGTTTTGCGCAAGCGCAGTGGCGGGCCACAAACCTCATTTGTAAAATCGAGAAAACTGGAGCTATATCGTTTACACCGTAATATTTTCGCCAAGTTTCGATCGAAACTAGCAATATAGGAGTATTACTCATATAAGTTACTTGATCTGAAAAAATTAATAACAGATAAATATATGTTCTTGCAGTATTTCACATCTATATATTTTTTTCTAATAAAAGTGTTAATATGTCTTTTCTTAATAAAAATAATATCTAATAATCAGGACATTAACCCTTAAGTGTGCAGCTTTGCACATGTGCAACGCGACTTTACGATGCTTTGCGTACTCTCCCTTGTGAAATTCGAATTAAAAACGCGCGGCTTCGCACATCTATAAAGGGCTTTCTTCAAATTTTTATTTATTTATTAAAGTTTTCCAAAATTTTATCGTACAATATGAGCAAATGATTAAATTATAGCATATAATGCATGCTTTATTTAAATATTTTGCTCATCCAGTGAACTTATATTGAGATCTCGCAATAAGATATCCCGGTTATTACCTTTCTGTATTGCGGCACGCTTTTCTGTAAATTCATGGTCAGGCCATCTCTCCCCATTACTCGTCCTCGCCACCCGTCCACCATTTGGTTCCTTTTAGCCCTTCGGTCACCCGTCTCGAGTCCTTATCGATTTCAGCCGGTATACAAATCCACCTTCAGGTAACATTAGTCACTCCGCGCTTCCACTGACACACAGTGGTGTTCCGGCCGGCGGATCCCGCCTTGCTATATAGCGAACTTCGAGAGACGCGTCGCTATAGAATCAACCTTTCTCGCACTGGTATGCATCCACACTCACACCAGCTTTCGGCACCAACTTTCTCGCTCCCGCGAAGGTAGTACCACGCATTTGCTTTCCCTCTTACTCTCCCCCCCTCTCTTTCCGTCTGAGCTTGGTGGCTATACATATGTGTTGCTGTGTGCGTGTGTGTGCTTATATGTGCGTGTGTGTGTCACGTACTTACGTAGCTGCCGCCTATCTCTCTCTTCCATCCCGGTGACAGTTACAAACGACGCGTTATCTATAAGGATTGTACGCCGAGAGGGCGAAAATGGGGAGCACCTGCTCGCTCCATATCCATCCTGGCACCGACCCTACGAACTCCTTCGTTTCCTACGTCATCCCCTTCGACGTCATCCCCGTGCCTCTCCCTTCGCGATGCGTCTCTCGCTACTCTATAAACGTGTCAATGGGAACGCAATCACCTCCAACTCTTTTTCAAGATGCCATACTCTAAGTGCACGGAGGTAAAGAACGATCGATAAGGAAAGCTAAGCTAGAAGTTGATTTGGCTGAGGACGGAGAATGAGAAACGACTCCTGTATACAAGTGGAGAAAGCTGCCCTGGGTAAAGATTAAATCCACCAGGTCAGATTGCACAAAAATCTCTTGAGATATACAAAAGTCTTTCGTCTGCCTTAATATTTTCGTTTCTATAAAAGTAATCTGTTCCCGAAAATACTTTATTGATCATTATTGAGTTTTTGCTGCAACTCACTATAAAATATTGTCTCTTTATATAATTATTTTATTAGTTGCAAGTAAATGCACTGTTCTCGTATGTAGCTAATTGTGCATATAGATCCAATACGTGTATCGTGCATACAACAAAAAGTTCGCTTCTATAGATTGTAATAAAAAATATGACAAGAGAAAAAACAATTTTTCAAAAAATTTAATTTAGATACTGCAGAATAATTGTAAGTCGCTTAGAAAATTAGAAGAAAACTACAAGAAGAAAACATTTTGCTGGGTGATTGTGTATTATAATATATAACATAGTATATGAAAGAAACAGATATCTGAGAATTTTTGCAATACTACTCATCTAGCTTATCGTGAGTCTTACTCCAACGCATTAGTCAATCTTATAAATAAATCAATCAACCTTCACATTTCATTTTTATTACGTCGTTTATTTTACGACCCTGAAAATGGCAATTGTTTATCAGACAACTTGAAACATAAAATTCGAAATTCCGGTCACTTTATGTAGAAACTCAGCTCCGTGCGACGCTCCGTAAACTTCGCGAGAGCACGAATTCCCCGGTACTCCGGTGCATCTATAACCCGGGTAAATATAAGTATGACGCGAATCTTGGCAGCGGCCACGCGCGACGCCGTTTTCTCTCCACCCGCACTCCATCCATTACACGGGCCGAACTGGTGTGTGCGTATTATTGGCGCGAGCCGTAGCAGTCACCCTTCTCGTTCTTCCCTGGCGTCGCATGCCTCTTTGCGCAGCCCCGTTACACTGTACGTCCCGCATGCTTTTTCGTCGTCGTCTTCGGAGCCGCTTTAATTTGCCACGCGCCAAGAGAGTACGTCGACACCGGAAAATATTCGTCCGCGGCGAGGAGCGGCGTGGTCGGATGACGAATGCGGAATCGTCGTGGAAGGGCTCGTCAAAAGGGGACCGCGACGTGAGGGTCCATCGGGAAATCGGTCGAAGCTGATGAGACCGCGCTTTTTTTCCCACTATTTCGTCCATTCCCTTTTGCGACATGTGCACAGGTTTCTTTTTCCCGTATACATTCAATCTTGCCTTTGGTTAAAAATATATTCTGGTGAACCGTGTACTCCGCATACGCGGATAAAATGTCACGATATTTGACGGAGTAGGTATCTTCGAATAAGGAAGAAATATGAGAGCGGCATTACCTGCGAAAATAAACGCGACGGAGAAATTGGAAGAATGCTATGTGAAAGAAACTACATTCCAATCTCGATAACTTCAAACTAAATTTTGAAATTTTTGTGTAACAAACCGTCATTTTGTCGTGGATGCCAAATTATGAACTAATTAATACTATGAGCCAAGCTTTTACATAATACAAATTTCTTTTATTATTACTGTTATAATTTATTTATGTGACATTTTAAATACTAACTATTTTAACTACTTTATAAATACTAACACTGATACTCAAATATTAATTTTCTTTAAAGGAGATTAAGATAATAATATACAGAATTTTTTTCTTGTTTTTACATAACATACGTTTAAACGATTTATCTGCTAATTGTGTAGGTGTTTGAGACTCGTGGTTTTCTCTTCAGTTGTAGCTGAATTTATTTTTCGACAAATTATATCAGTGCGAAAAATATGTGAGAACAAATATTTTATTGAATATAAGCACATGGCTGTGCGCAAATAGTGATAACGGAATAAATGCTCTTCGCCAATTACGATTTCACCAGACAACACTGACAAGTGACACATATATAGTGCGTGATAAGTGCGGGAAACGAGAGTTCGTATTTACACGTGGAAGTCAACCGTCAAATTGAATAGTGTAACGTAATATGCGGTTTGCAGTTAGGAACGGGCTTTCGAGCTTGCTTGCACTTTTAACAGTTGACTCAATTACAGCGCGCAGTGGTGTCGTTGATTGCCGGTGTGCGCGGTGCGAATTTAATTACATAACCGTGGTTTACGCACCCATGCTCCATTATCTTAAATTGAAATAATAATCGCAATATTTATTTATAAATAGAAATAATTACTGTGACATTAAAAAAAAAACAAAAGAAAAAATAGATAAATGTCGAGAAATTGTTTTATCACGCAGCGATTATAATATATGTATAATCAACTTATTTTACGTTATTATATAATGTGTAAAATATCTCACAAACTTCCCGATTCATAATTTTAATAATAAATAATACAAGTATATTATAGATTCACATTATTTTCTTAGCGTACAAGACATTCGCTTCTTACGTGAAAACCTATAGCCCTAGTTGGTAATCAACGTAAAAGTAAAAAAAAAAAACTTTCGCAATTATAGTCTAATGTAAATCTGGCTGAACGACTCGAACAAAATTTCAACCCGACAGAAACAGAAACCCGATTCGGGAATAACAGTCGTCTTTCATTTAGAAGATCATTTCTTTCGGTAGATATATCCGTGAGTGGAACACGCCGGTTTCTCCCCCTCCTCTCTCTCACTCTCTGTCTATACAGTTATAATGCCCCAGTTGCGGTGCTTCCAAAGTCCACGGAAACGATAGTTTCCTTGCGCGGTAGCATTTGAAACTTTCACTATTAAATACTAATTCTGCCGAGGATCTCCCAAGTATTGCGCCCGTTTCCCCATCCCGAAACGGAGCCGGGTAAACACAAATGCACCTCCGTCATGTACGTATGACATACACGGCGCACATATCTAGGATCCTATTGATCTCGAATACATATACGGACGTCAGTAATTAGTCTCGTATTGTTACTAATTTGCTAATAGATCGATATATAGGCACGATTATGTGCCTCTGCTCTCGAGAACGCGATTGTTTCACATTCACATCGCGCATTTCAAGATGAAATGCTACGAACGCGATATTGATAGCATATTACGATCTGCTTACGGTAACTTGTGATACGGTTATTGTGTTCACTAATGGCTAGTCCACATTGTGTGTTTGGTTTAGACCGACTACGTCAATTTTACTCGTAGAGTTTAGAATTGCTTCTTAATCTGCTTTCTTGAAACATACTGTTGAAGCATTCAATTATTTTTTATTTATAAACGGCTGTAAAAGTAAAGAGATAAATTTATGAGATATAATTTGATAACAAAACTTTGTGGTTTACTTTGAATAATTTTTTTTTTTAATTTTAGTTGATATAAAATAATACAGTAGAACAATATAGAGAAAAACCGATAATATATCGACATCTCTTTATCATTATCTACACACTTTTGCAATATCCAAATTTTATCAGATACAATTCATCAAATGTGCGTGTTATTTTATTCATGTTTATATATATAACATTCCGCAACTCTTTAAGTATAGTTATTCTATCTTAGTTATAACCAAAATGGAATAATCTTAGTTTAGCCATGTCTACTTAATTCGTCCTAGTACATAAAACAAGAACCAGAAATATTCAATATTATTTAAATGAAACTTTGTCAATTCTTAAAATCATTAACGATAGAATTTACATCATCAATAACTTGCAGGGTAAAAACTCAAGATATTTGTGAATGATCTGTGTGACAGAACATCCTTTATTCAGAATGAGTCTGAACGCAGGAGTTGAGTCGAAAAGTCCTTTGAAATCGTAGAGCAACGAACTGATTAAAAACGGGATAGCTACATGGGGCCGCGGTGAAAGGATTTCCGTGTAAACATGCATAGGGGTTCGTTCGTGAAATAATATCGCTGTGATTACGAAAGACGAGAACGAGCGGTATATGATGCCGTTCCATCAAAGCGATTCGTCGCACACACAACTGTCGCGAATTAGGGTCACCCGATGTCGCCATGAGACCTACGTAGGTCCGCCGCGTCGATAAATATCGACGCCGCGTTGTCCCACACTGTACACATAGAATGGAGACAGGAGAATAGGGTTGGACGAGGGGAAAGGTGTATGGGTTTGGGGAAATACGAGCCGCGTACTGTGTAACCCTTCTACTATCGGTATACGGCACCTCGATGGAGATTGGTCACGGTATATGTGGATCAATATCTTTATTACGATGTCCCGTGTGTCGCCCCAGGTCGACATAATGCGATAGTTATAGGGATAGACGTGTACAAAGCGCCGATATATACTTCATGACGCGCATTAACGATGTTCCTCATTAATATTTTAGTTACCTTCGTTTTTCACCGTCTAACGTTTCCGTAGTGGAATTTTTATTGAGATATATATATTTTATTTCTGTCTCATAATACGGAAAGTGTGATTATTGATATTCAATACCGTACGGTGTCACAATTTACATTAAATTTTACACAGATAGTGAAATTCCATTGAAATGAAACAAACAAGTCATTAGTTGTAACACTGTTCTATGAGAAACTTGCTCTTAAGATTGGCCGAAACATTTGAATCATTGAGTCTTAATTACTGAACGATTTTATGAATACTATGTTATTTTTGCGAAAGTGATGAAATTCGACTTACGCATACGCACGGTACAATTTCTCGAAGAATCCGATAAAGAAACTGAGAAATTCCGATTGCACGACAAAGATCTGCCAACAAAATCAGGAGCGATTTGATATGTCGGAGTCAGTCAGACAAGCGCACGCGCGCGCGCGCGATCTCCAGTATATACGGGAGATTCAGCAGAAAGATCCGTGGAAGGACAAACGGTGAACGCGCGGAATAGCATATCCGCGAACAAATATTATTTTCCATACTGAGTGCACGCGCTCGAATGCGTCGGGAGCGGCTTAAGCGAGTGCGTCTTCGTCGGGCAATGCGATCCGCCACGGTTCACTTAATTTCTCATCTCTCTCCTTATAGCGCCACGCCGCGCGCCGACGGCGCGGGCGCAGCATTATTCTCCGTTGACATGCAGTCGAGATGTAAAACCGATTTACCTTTCTTCCTGACTCCCCCGCGTGTATGTATACGGTCGGAAAAACGCGGTTGGCGCGACTCTCGTGTGGGAATCCCACTGCGCGCAAGATCTTCTTTGTCGTGAGATCGGATTATTCCGCTTCGTGATAATCCAACATTGTTCCGACGGTGTGCGCGTCGTCCGTTGGAAATACGTTTTCGTAATCTTCATTGCATGAAGAGTCGTATCGCGTTGTCGTAAGTAACCGCGTAAAACGTAACAAATTCCAAACTTCAGTTACAGTAATTTTAACAGAATTTACCTTTATCTCTAAATACATTTTCCAGAAAAAAAAAAAGAAAAAAGATTTTAATTTTTAAAGAAACGAATTTTTTAACAGGTAATATACAAATATTTTTATATAATAAGATACATGATTTGGAAAAAACAGCGTGTGTAGGATAATAAGACACAAAGATGTTGACTTTCAAGTAAGATATATACAGAAACCGGAAATATTACGAAAAATTGATAAATGTGATCTATTATACTTTAAACAGCTATGATATTCAGGCGCATAAGGCATCTTTTTCAAGACACATATTATATCTCGTATAATAGAACTCTTTCCTATAACAGCAATTCAAAGTAACAGGTTATTAATTATTAATTATTTCGATCAATACGGTTACTTTCATGAAAATTGCAACAATCATGTCGAGAAAAAACGGAAGAACAAACGGCATACGTGGATCCATATATGATAAAAGAATTGACCAATCGTTTGAAATATTCATGACAACGTTCACTCGAAAATATCACGTCAGAAACGTTGCGCGAGGTGCGTCTCTTTATGGTTTTGGGGCAGAAGAAGATCAAAAAAGACACGCGAGGGACGAAAATAGAACGAGAAAGATCGCCTTCACATATTTCAGCACATTATGATCTTTTCTCGGCGAGCGAATATTGCGTTGCGAAAACAACCGGAAGCGCGCGGGCATTTTCGATTCATCTCGCGACGCAACTTTGGACAAGTTGGATGCACCGTGGCCGACTTTTGCAAGAAGTAGATGCGCTGGAGAAAGGGTTAGTGATGTTCGGGCACAGTCAGGAGAGGTCAGAGGCGGATGAACGGAATATTCCATCGTGGAAAAACGCAAAGCGAAGAGGAAAGGCCGGCGCTTCGCTCCGTCGCGACGCTTTTGAGGCGTCGGGGTCGAGCGCCCCGTAAAAAATGTTATTAAAATGTGTTTGGAGTTGCCAAGGGGAAAAGACGTTATGAATATTAAGCGGGCTCTATAGAAGCGCCTGACGCCGCTATCTATATCGATATATATGCGCAGGGTTCGCAAGCAACCGCGTACATGCTGCCGCGCGAGATTGATTCTCCGCAGAAACAAGCGGATTCATTCAAGTGCGTTGAACGATTCTACTCACGATGATAGCCCCTCCCTCCCTGCCTCCCCCCGTCGAAGCTTTTTAAATCTCTCTGATAATAATTATGGTCCTCATATTTGTCAAGTTCTCAACGATACTGATAAATTGCTGGATATATTTCAATCTATATAATTCATATTCGCGAGCGCATAGCGCATGGATACTTTTATATCCAATTTAATTAAATTGCGTTGGTATCTAATTACGTTGGATTGTTGAAGCGTTGGATAATCCGGTCCGTATGCTGTTCGCGGAATTAAAAGAAATTCCGCGGTTTGTGAATGAACCTGCAGACTGTATATTTATGAAATTTATATATTAAAACATTTTGCAGTAATGTGTGTGTAGTTTTGTACTCGTGGCACATCGCAGTACATAACGCATTCGTTTTTTAATAATTATCCCTTTAACTGAAATTTTGTTCATTATCCCATATCTAATTTGCATTGAGCCTTTGGGGTTCTGTTTTTGTGATTTTATATATGATAAGATAAATTTAAAGAATATGGTGGTTTTTGTTTCTTATAACTTTTATACCGATATAAGTCGATTGGAACAATGATTAAAAGGTTACTTATAGAAAATCACAGCGCTGGTCCATCCACTCGGGTATGTCCAGCAATGTTGTGCAACGATGCGCGAGAAAAAACGAAGAGGCGAGGCTTCGCTCTCTCGGCAACGACGGAAAAGGAAGCCTTTTGTTCCTTTGCCATGGGCCACGACCGGGGTTAATTAATGCTACGGGGATAACCCGAACTTCACTGCTGGTCGAAGTCGTTGCTCCAGAAACCAGCTAGTACATCGAGAATAGGATGACTTTCAGCGCCAAGCATGCCCCAAGTTTCTGCAGAAATTTCGGATGGTCTATCGCATCTATTTTAACTTCTAGGAACTACTAAATACAATGAAAAATTTGGAAAATATACTTATAAGAGAAATAGTCTCAATAAAATATACAAATATGTGACTCGATTTTGCACATATCGAAAGAATATAATTTTAATTCATTAAATTTTCTCAAAAAATTTGAAAGAAGAAGGAACATGCATGAAAACTTATACTTTAATGCAAAGCACGCATTATGCAATAATATGAAAAATAAATATACAATATGTATAAATATTACCACATGCCTCGGTAGTCGAATTGGTACGATGCCCTTCACGGAAGGGAGGGAGGTTCCAGGTCCGAATCCTGACTGCGGTAATATTTTTCGCAATAAATTCTTTACAGTTTTTTAAAATAATTAAATCGCGTCGATTTAATTCCGGGGAGGGAAGGGTATTAATGTTCCAACGATAGCTCTGTGTTTCAAGTCCGACAAATAATCGGCGCGCAGTTTATTAAGTTGGAATATATGTATTATATATGTATATATTATATACATTGTAATTCGTTACTCTTGTAACTATTAATTTCTTTACTTGCGCACCACGTACCGCGCCTGACTCGTATCGCCGTTTATTAATTTGTTGCTAGCTATAAAGTTTATCAGAGAAAATTAGAAATGAGATTAGAGAACGACTTTTCTGACGTGAGGCTGAAATAATTATTTTTATCTATTATATAAGAAATTTCATTCAGTTTCCTCAGTCCCCAAAGAATTATATACACAGTATAACGTTGTCAGTAATATTTATCTTCTGTAATTTCTCATGGTTATTCAATCCAAGTTTGAGATCGACAGCGATGAGCATAGCTTCCTGCACTGTTAAAAGTGCGATTGCAGATTATCGTCCTGCATTATGTAGGCAGATAATTTACGAAACTCTGATATATTTCGTTCTCGTCCATTTATTATGATATCTTGCCGGTGACCGAGGTAGTTCTGAAATGCGATGTGTCGTTAATTTATAATATATCAGTACAAAATTATCTTTTTCAAAAAAGGTAAAAAAAGGCGCCAAGTACACGCGCAATGTACGTTGTAAATCCAAAAATCCTAAATAGTAGTATAGCTTTATTTCTTTATAATATTATAAAGAATCATTTTAATCATAAAGAATTAAAGAGATAACAGTACAAAATAAAAATATTTAATTAAAATAAAATAAATAAATTTTTCTTGTAAAAAAACTTGGCGCTGGTTTTTTACTCCCGTCGCATTCTTCCCTAAATTATTTTTATTGTTTTTTTATTTAATCAAAAATTTCAGTACTTTATTAAATTTCGAGATCTAGCAGCGACAAGTTTTTTTTACAATTAATACGATTATTCAAAAGTAATTGATAAACTATAATTATTAAGAAAATCTACTAATCTTTAATTTTATTATTAATTTAAATATATTGGAAAATACTTTACACATTTGATGTTTTATATCTCTGGTAAATTTATTGACTCACTTTAGTTAATCTGCGCGTTAGCTACGACGTACTATTATAGAAGTCATTTAAAGTTACAATAATCACGATTCTATCTACACCAGCAGACAAGTCAAGTGTCTGATGGGACGTAAGATGTACGAACGGCTGCTGATTAATCTGCTTATTCTCGCATTTAAGCCATGTTCTACACTAGCTATTTTAGATGTAATTCCCGACTGACGTAAATGAGATTGCATTATTAACGTAATTGCCGGCGAGCGTTCGAACTAGCGGCGTCTTGCTAAAAACGGCTTGAAACTAAGCACAAAGGGTGCTTTCTTACGACCGTCGCGCGTCGCGACAAAACGATAGCAAACAGAAGTAAAGTAAATATTAATAACGGCGAAGTAATGAAGCGGACGCTAAACGAGAATTCGTAAGCTTTCTAGAGAATCCAATTAGAATGCGAAATACGCGAGGCCATGTTCTGGTGGACATTATTACTCGAGTAGTAATACACCTACATGACAATGCAATTAAAGATTAATACCACTATAGAACCGCATACTTATTGCGCAAATACTCTTTGAGCGTTCCAAGAGCGACTTTGACCAAAAGAAATCAGACCAACGAAATGGAATTGAATTTGAGAATTAACATGTCGCGACAATGTAATTTAAATTATGATTTAATCGGACAATTATGTCGCGATTATGATGCATACATGTATTAAATAATGTTTGCACTTTATATTAATAGCTATTGGATTATCTGGCTCTAAAATAAAGGCTATAAAATAAAATATTGATGGCGTTACGTTGTGACGTAATTTTATCCAAAAGAACTGTAAAAGAACATTTAATAAATATCCAAAAGTATGCAATAATGATAGATGAACTAACCAACAAAAATTGTCTTTTATATGAGCTTTTATAAGCGATGATTTTTTTATTTTTACTATTTTAACATATATAAGAAATATTTGATTTATGTCTTAATTGGTGCACCGCGGTTTTCCTTGACGCGACTTTTTCCACTTTTCTTTACAGTTCATTGAACAGGCAAGTCCTAAACGAGCGATCGATCTTTTTTTCCCGCCGCAATGAGACCTTTCTGAATTCTACTCATTGACAGAGCGGAAACTAAAATTCCCGAGGGCTAATCTCCGCTCCTCGCTGCAAAGTTTCTAAAAAGTTCTACTCTCCAAAGGCGGCAACTTTGCCGTCAGCGGCACATTCTTAGGGGTTAGAAAGCTTGCACGGCGGATAAAGCGTGATCAACTAAATACTAAATTATACCGGTAATATGTATATGCTCGCGCTTATAAAATCGATACTCGAGAAAATATTGCTTCGCTTGGTTACGCATTCGAAACTCCAGTTTTCACTGGCTTACTCGCGGCGCGGCGCGGCGTTTACTCGCGAGAGTTCGACGAGTCATAAATAATACCGCAGCTAACGTTGTTATTATTTAGTCTCATGTGCAACAGTCGGTTTTTCAAGTTGGCCTCTCCCGTGCATTCTCACCCCTTTTATGAATCATAAATAACATAATAGCGTAACCATCAAAAGTGTTATTTCACTAAACTTTTACGGCACGACGTATATCTATAAATATTATTGTGTTAACTTTTTATCGGATATATTTGGAAAATAGATAGATAAATTGATGAGAAATGTTAAAGTTATAAAGTTATTTACTTATTTTTTTTTAAAGAAGACGTTTTTAAATATGACAATGTAAGACATGTTATTGCTGATTAGGTACTATTCAGTAAATTTTGGAAGTGAGATAGAACACAAATATATAAATAATAAATAATAAAATATTATTGTCATTACTTTGTTGCTCATATATCTTTAATATAGTGACGTTTATCCGTTATTTTATCTTTCCATTTTTATTCTTGCAAATAAATTGATATATTTGAATTCGATATTTCTAAATAGTTCTATATACTGATTTTAGAGACGTGTTTGAAAGATGATTTTTTAAATTATCTTAACTTATTTATTTTTGTATTTTCTCACAACTTGTATATGAGAAGCAAAATAACGCGTTTATCATGTTTAAAAATAATTAGTCCTATAGATAATGACAATATTACGTGCCTAATATTGATCCACATCTTGCATAGCTCTTAAGTATAAATAAAAGGATTTGCAGACATAATAGCTAAATTACATAAAGCATCATTATTATGCAAGCATTTAAGGAGATCATAAATTATTAATAAAGTTTCTTTCATTCTTCTTTGTAGTTTTCCCGCCGATATTGTAGTAAATAAGTATGGTAAGTGCACACCTAATTCTTCTGCAGATTAGTTTCCGAGATGTTACCTGGATAAATAAAAAAGCCGATGCGGTTAAATGCTTTGCGCAGCTGCCAATATCAATATCAAGCTGTCATTTACCACAACTGTGCACAAGCGAAGGTGCACACCATATGGATTCCCGCTACGTATACTTGACTCATTTTCCAAACTTTACACAAGTGTGCGCTACATTATCGTTATATACATTTTATGGTATACCGTCTTTGAAAACGATACAATTTATTGCTTTTAATTTTGCCAGCTTTTTTCATGATTTGAGTCGATAATTAAATTTGTACATAAACGAGCAGGCAAAAAATTCCGTACTGCTTTCTTTCCCCTCGCTTGTTACGACCTAGTGCAAATAATTTAAACAATTTTAAAATAATATTGAATTAATGTGCATAATAATTACATAATAAAAAAAAAAGAAATTTTTGCTATGATTTGGATGTCTTATTAAAAAATTTAAAACATAGCAAAATGTTGATGGCAAAAGTGAATAACTTCAATGCCGTCGATTCTACGGTCTGCAACTTATCAATCTGTGTTCGCGAAAAAGATGCAAACGTATGCGAATTAATCATCATAATTCATATTCCTCGTACATTTTTATGACCGACGTATGCATCAGTTCAGTCTGGTCACGCGCGAATTTAAGAGTCGTTCCTCTTGAAAACGTTCGTATATTCTCTTCTTCTCGAAGAGAATGACTCGTTCGCACGCTAAGAAAGCTCAACGTGATACGAATAATAGATTATCGATATACGAAAGTGATTATTTGTTGTTATACGACTCCAACAGTCGCCGATAATAAGTCATCGATACAACTGTCACCGGCGATAATTTGGGCATGCTAATGTAGCAGCTCGGGGCATTAATCCATTTACGCAAATTTGCGATACTATAGTAGATAAGTCCTATTGTGCGCGCGAGCTGTGATCATTTTACGAATCTTTATCAATATCGTGCCAGATTAAATCCGTTGCAAATTAATCTTTGAATTGATATAGGTCATACGATGATGAATGGCCAAAATCGGTTTTCCATAACAAAATGTCATTTATAAAAAACAAAAACTTGAACGTATTTAACTGAATTCCAACATATTTCTTTTGCATTTTGTTACATATACACATGTGCAGGCACTCGCAGGCAACACTAATAATTGATTTTTACTCCAAATATCACAGGTATAAAAAAATGATTAAAACTTCATTAGTTAACCAAACTTATTCCTAATTATTTTAAGCATTAACGTCAGAGACGGATCGATCGCTCTTGCACGAACGGCATCGGTGACGTCTTTCGCAGCCAAATCCGGCATCAGTAAAGCCCGGCCGCGAACCTCAGAACGCGACTGCCGTTGCTTTGTGTGCGCCCAAGGAAACGCCGCCTGTTAACGGCGTTGCCACTCCAAAATTGCGGCAAAGGCGACGCTGCCGCCGTCGCCGGGGTGAAAGCGGGAACGGCTCCGGGGGCGCGGATGCATTAAACTGGGCGAACTTGCGACAGTCGTGACAAATGGCCGAGTGGCGGCCATTCGCGGGTGCATACTAACGTCATAATGGAACGCGCTGGCACATCAGGCGCTCGTGCGCGTTACCAAAAACCGCCTACCGCATAATTATGGTTCTTTGTAGTTTCCCGGTCGCCCCGTGCCAGTTATTACGCAACCATCCCCCTTCCCTCTACCAACTTAAGGCACTCGCGGACGCGGACAATCGACCTACAAAACGCAGTTGCATCTTGTTACGGCTTCTTGTTCGATTACTGTCGCGCACCCTCGTTACGAAGTCGCGTCTCGAAACGCGAAAAGCGACCGGACGTTCCTTCGCAAAGTCATCCGCGCCGGTATAAGCAGGGGACACGGCGAGTGAACCGTTCGCAAAGCACGGTTTGAGAACTGTCGTGAAAACGGATACACGGACTTCTTTGCTGTTCGGAGTCACCGCGACATATTGCTGCGTTTCGTGGCGTCAGCGTTTTTCGGGCGGTAACGACGACGAATGACGACGCGGTGGCAGAGCTAAGCGGCGAGCATGCGGCTTCCCTCCTGAGAACGCTAACGTCGCTTTCCGCACGAAGCACTGGTTTCATTTACTCCGGCTCATTTCTTCCGACTCATTTGCATGATAGCCGCGAGTTTATCGTTCGGACTCTTCAAGGAATATCAAATATGTTAATCGTACTATCGTTGTCATACGATAGTCTCGTAATATTGTACAGACCAAAACAATCAAATTACCATGAAATAGTGTTATAAAATGTGCTCTGAGAAATAGAGTCTGAATTTTATACACTTTGTTACGACAATTTTCAAAAATTGCAGGACTATTCACATTTTACGAATCGAATTTAAAAAGTAATATTTGTTGTACTATACTTTGTAAATATTTATCGTTAACTATTTGATATTAGAAAACTTTTTTTTAGTAAAAGTATTTATTCAATTTATTTTGAGATACTCTTAAACGAAACATAGAAGTCAATTTTAATTAACGAGAAAATATAAATTATAAACATAGAAGTCAATTCTAATTAACAAGAAGATAGAAATTAATTATTAAACTGTGACAGAATATCGTAAATACGTTAAAGATATTTTGTCATAGTTTAATAATTGATTTCCACCTTCTTGTTAATTAAAAGAATATCTTCATCTATTGCATAGAGCTTTAGAAATAGGATATGAAAAGATGCTCAATATTGTCTTAAATATAACAAAACGTCTTTTCTATTCGTTATTATCACGAACGATATTGGTAGAACGTCCGCGACGTCCACCCTCGTGGTCGCAGGGACACCAAATGATGCGGCGTCGGAGCTCTCGCGGCCTGGAAGAGACGTCAGGGGAAGAACGGCAACCCGGTGAGGGTGTAGGCGTCGGTGGCGCTTGTGCGTTTTGGTGGGGCAGCGCCGCGGCGGCGGCGGCGGCGGCGGTGGCGGCGGCGGCAACGGCGGCGGCGGTGGAGGTGGTGGTGGTGGTGGAGGCGGCAAAGCAGGGACGGACAGGCGCGAGGCGCCGTATCCGTGCCACCTCAGTCGACGTCAAGCCGTCGCGACGACGCGTGCGTATTCTATTGTACGTCGGGTATCACGGAACTCACGAGATTCGCGTGTTCCGCGCGCGACGTGACTTGTCGAGCGTGGTGCCCACCTGTTCGCGTTCGGCGGACGTGATCGCGAAGGGTGGTCCCCCGTGCGTTCACGGCAAGTGCGCTCCCCATTCCCGGTTGTCCCTGTCCCCCTGTCCCTCGGATCGCTAAACAAGTGCCCTCGACTACTCCGAAATCGTCCACGCGCGTGGCTGCGAGAATCTACCGAGGGTATCGCGAAGTACTCATTGACCTGTGTCGCGATGAGGTCTCGATGAATAGCACGACTGTTCGAGTGTCTCAGTCGTCTCGTGATAAATAGAAGAGAATTTCCGAAGGGTACATAAAGTCCTCTTGCGATGTACAAACTGACTTGTGTCTACGGTATACCTTCGGATCGTACGGATCGTACGTTCAACGAAGAACACGGCCGTTCGTTCGGGTGATCCATTAGTCAAATTCGTTTCGCGTTGACTCGTTTCTGATCGGCGAAAGGATTATCGAAGACGAACCGTATCTCTATTGGTTCGTCGAGATATCGTCCCGTTTGCACAGTCATCCTCCCTGCGAAGGACACGACGACGGTGGTCCGATAATCCCGATAGTAATCGAGTAACGTGCGTCAATTGATCCGCAAGATAATCATCGTGGAGGATTAAGAGCAGCTGGAATTCCCATCTAAACGTGATCGCGTGATGATTTGTAACATGCCGATGTACCGTTGATATCGTCGCCCAGTGAGAGCTGTTACGCATCCTGCGGAGGAACTCGCGAAAGGAGGCAGCGAGGAGGTGCTCTGGAACGGCGCTCGTTGAAATTACCAGTGAAAAACAGCTTTGGATTATGACTATTGGGTAGGTAGGCCGTTAACGATCCGCATTGTTTCTCTGGGATGTAGTAACATGGTTGAAGTCGTCCGGGACGGGTGTAGTTGATTCGATAAGCGTAACAACTGCGGACAGCTGTTTGGCTAAACATATGTGCGGCGGCGGCGGCAGAAGTGCAAGCGTTTTCGCGTTATTCGCCGTGTCCGAATTCCCACATTCCATACTCCGTTCTATTAATGGTGCGACACGGATTTACATCGCGCATTCCCTATGTTCGCCCAACGGTTCCGTACGTGACACGTGCATGACATTTAACAGCGTTTAGCTCACGCTACGGTCTAATGTGACTTCAAAGTGGCATACCGTATATTCGCTCCGTTTCGTATGAATTTCCAAATCCGCGTCAACTGTGAATCGTTGTGAAACTGAACGTTAAGGGTCGGAAGAAGAAAATTGAGACATATGCATTATGCATATCGATTGCTATTATTTTCTTAGTCTCGATTTCGGAGCTAGCCTTATACTTTTTAGAAAATTAGTTGACGATTTGACGGTATTTCGCCAAACGTGCACGTTTTTCATTCATGAAAATGCATCGATCGTGCCGCGCGTCGCGAGGAAAATCATCGGAGACCGTGTAGCATCGACGACGCGTTTTACGCAGTCCCGGGGAAAAGTTTAACGTAATAAACGAGAAAACGCTCGGTAGGTGCTTTCGATTAGCGGAAAAACTCGTTGATTATTTAAAAAACTAAATTCTTTCACGCAAGTGTCATCTTCCCGCGGAAGTGTGTTCTCGAGCTTCTCTGGAATATAGAACGATCCTTTGAAATCGAACGATTGAATAGCGAGCTAACCTTATCGATTATCAACATACGGTGTCCTTGAGTACGCGATACATGTGGAAAAGACGGCGTTTCGCACGCGTTACTATATTATTTCAAGCCTTCGAGTTACGTTCGCAGAGGCCCTCAATCTGTCGAAACGTTGCACACACACTCTTTTATTCCTTTATATAATACTTATTAATAGGAAATGTCGGACAATTGTTCGTGCAAACGTCGATGTTGACCTTCTCTACTTGATACTGCCACGAGCGTTCGACGCGAGTTACTCGCTTAGTCGTTACTCGAAGTCGTATCGATTGCGTTGTTGAATCGTTCGCTTCGTTATACGCTACATTAGACCTCGTCACGCGCGGTACACATCGACAATGTTAGAATTATGAATGCGACGCATTCATGAATCGGGCACACCGGCGTCGCGATGGACGCGCGCGTCTATATAAGCCGTTTGTTTCGAAACCGGCATGATTTACATTTCGGTAATCTAGCTGTTGTGCGTTCCCATAAACATTAGGTTTAAGTGATTCTTCGTCTCTTTCTAATTCAATCTTTATAAAGGCCGGCGTGTGACAATGAATTAAACATAGTTAACAAATATATTTGTGGAAACGAATCTGAAGTAAATATATTTTGTAACTTTGGAAACGAAAGTCCATTTTCTTACGAACATACAAAATGCAAGAATATATTATTGAAAATGTTATTTCATTTTAATTTATAATTGTTGCAAATAATTCCAAAAACCGTATATTTCGAAAGTTTAAGAAAATATAAAAAATGGAAACTTGCGTTGTGTTGTTACTCATCGTTTAGAAGCTACAGACCATTAGTTAAAAATTAAGAGAGCAGTCGAGCATAATCGGAATACTCAAAGTTTCATAGTGAAGACTCTTAGTCGGCGGTTATAGACGGTACACGTGTCATTGAACATTGTGCACCCACCGGCTATAGTTGTAGCACGCAACGATTAAGTCGATGAGTGTTTCTGGTTGTTAGAAATTCAATGTTTCCTTAACAGATATTTGGTATTAGACCGGCGCATTTATTTATAAATCTACATTATTCGATATTATATTAGATAAATGAACAGTGATAAATGAACTTTTGATAACTTAACTGTATAATAAAACTAACTTGAATGTATAATCAGATCTTTTTTCTCAGAAATAAACAATAATATTGCACTCTATACTTTATTTATATAATTCGGAATTTATATATATATATATATAATTCAATTTCAATTACTTATATGACTCAGATGTTAGAGCGTTTAATGAGTAATGTTGTGTTTTTTTTTAAATTTTGAAAACGAAACTTACATTTAAAATATAATCATTACTTTTTTCAACTATTGTCTGCCACCTTAGTCAATTTCTCAATTTCATTTCGACAAACGCATGTCAGAACATATCTAATTATAAGCAAAGTAAATACATTACTTATCGAACTATAATACTTAATATATTTATATTTCAATGAAGATTTTGTTGATGTAATAATTAATTCCAAACTGATTATCAAATGTTACGTGAAATTCTCGTAATACCTTCTGACAATAGCCGATGAATGCGTTATAACGAGCACTTAGCGTCGCGTATTACAGTCGTTACGCGTAGCAGAAGGGTTAAATCCGCGAGATGCGATTCGACGTGTTGAGTCTTCCGAAAAAGAGTTTCCCCATTACGTTGTAGGTTGTAGGTCGACCGACCTTGCGTCTCGACCGGGCACGTTGCTTTATCGCGGCACGTGACGCTTGTGCCAAAGTCGCGGCAGTCACCACGCTCGCCGCGTATTGTCTGCGCGTAGCTCGTTGCTCGGCACCTACTTTCGATAGTGAGAAACGACACGGCGAAGTGGAAGACCGAATTGTCGTTCGCGGAAGTTCTCTCGCGTTTGCGGTGCGAATTGAGAAGAGGTCCCGCATAGGACGAGCTCGGCTCGAAAGAGCCCTGTCAAAGCTACTATTTTCTCACTTTGTAGACGGAGCACGAACCTCGAAGAGGTGAGTACGGGCTCGGCGGTATTAGCGAAACGGCACCAAAACAAGTGGTGTCGTCCTTGTCCTCGGCGCGGCCGCGGCGTGTCAACGTCCTGGCCTCCTTTCACGGAACCTTTACAAAAATCCGAGTTTTATTTTGTACTTGGAACCAAAAAGAAACGATCGTTAGTTTGCATATCTTTCATGATACTGAGCAAATTGTTCGACACACTAACAAGGATATGTGTATCAAAGATAATAAGATTTAAATTAGCATATATGTATTAGCATACATTACGATGCGTAATAAGTTTCCTGTTAATAGAGAAGACTGATAAATCATAAGAAGCTGGTGTGTATTGCACACGGACACAATTTACAGTAAAAAACTGAATCAATTCTTTACTGTGAAGTAATTACTTTTTTTTCCATTTCGACTGTTTTTCTTTCTCTTTTTTTTCTTCTTTCTTTTTCTGTTCGTATTGTAATTACAAAATCATTAAGAGCGAAATATTTCTTCGGCTGGTATTGATGTTATTATGCATAGGTATGCATATGAATGTTATTATTAGATTAAAATATCATGAGATACAAACGCATCTCACGAATAGAAATCACGTTAGCATTGCATATTATCATATCTGCAAATTACATCTACGCTTATTATACAATTATACAATTATAAAATCATAAAAAGGAAATGTTATACTAAAACGTATATATATAATATATACATATAAATATATATAACATGTTCCATTATAACATCGTATATCTTTGGCAAAAAATATGAAATATTTTTAATAAATTAGACCCATTAATTTACAAAATAAAAGCGTCAAAAGTTTTTTATACAGCGGAATATATGACACTGTTAATAAAACATTTTAAAAATTTATTGTGTTATAATCTGTAAACAACTTGTAAATAACTAAAAATATGCAATGCATGTAATATATTGCATATTTTTGTCCAAAATTGCAGTGATTATTTGTGTAAATTACGTCGATTGGCAATATAATTTATTGATTGTTTATGAAAAAACTGTGCCTCATATATTTCTATTTAATGCTATATGATAATAAGACAGATAGACGATGATAGCGTTAAACGATACCAAAATTACAATGAGCGTGAAAGGGAAGATAAATGCAAATGGAGAAGGTTAGAATCGCATTTTTATTGCGAGTATTGACGTATACAGGGTGCCCCACAATTGTTGGTACTTTTTTCATATTTAGATAGAGCGAGCCAAACTGAGTCGAAAAGTCATGTACCATTTTGCAATTTTCGCAATAGTTGACGAGTTATTAATGATTAAAAATCGACGTATTAGCCCGCCCTCCGCCAAATCCAAGCGCGCGGCGAGATGCGGCCGCCCCGCGGTCGGCGCGCGGGCAGTTGTTTACTACAAGCGGCGCGTAACGCCGGGCCCCTGTCCTATAAGCGATGATGGTTTCTCGCCTTTTTTAAATAGAAATAAAATTTTCTAACAACATAGAAAATTTTTTTGTGCGTACGTATGTACATATGTGTGCACATGCATACACCAGGAAAATATCAATTCTACTGCTTAAAAAAGCGATTACTCAATTTACCTTTTTTTTTAGTAAGTAACGGTTGTCTTTAAGCAAGAATATTTTCTTGATAATAGTCTTAAAATGTACAAATTTTAGAAAGAGTCTTTATTATGTACTCGAAAGAAGAATTTATACTCCTTCAAAGAACATAATAAAATTTTATCAAAGAAAAGTCAAAATAATAAATAAAATAATATGAGGACCCTCGAGATTAAAATAGGAGAAGGCTATGAGGGTCAGACGCAGATCACAATGCGTAATATCAGAAATAAGTGATTTATTCGTCGTTTTGATACATTACATCGATCCGTACGTTTCGGCTCAGTTTTGAGCCATCTAGGCTTCAGCGGTATAATAGTTACAGAAATTAAGTTACACGTTCTCCGTACCGTATGGTGAGTTTACTGATTCAAAGTATTAGAAACATAGACCAATTGACCCATATCTGTAAATTTGTTCAATTAATGTTGATATATTAAAAAGATCCCTTAGGAAACTCACCATTTGGTCTAAAAAACGTGGAATACAGAGCCATGTATACATAATGAATACTCTCTGGCTGAGAAGACTTGACGATCTTTATCGACACGACACATGCACAGCAATGATATGAAAGGTCTTGCAAGAAGAGGCATGTCGTAGGTCAACACACCGGCGAGGATTATAACAAAGCACGATTTGACACCGTCTCAAAATGACACGGTTTTCTTGCATCATGCATATGTCACGGTTTTGAGCAAATTGTAATCCATGCTCATGAACTTTGGTCGTTGGCAAATCGGCGTTTTACTATTGGTACATGCAATATTGTGACAGTGTCAAATCGTGCTTTGTTATAATCCTCGCCGGTGTGTTGACCTACGACATGCCTCTTCTTGCAAGACCTTCCATATTATTGTGTGTCGTGTCGACAAGATCGTCAAGTCTTCTCGCAGAGAGTAGATATTCATTATGTACGCATGGCTCTGTATTCCATGTTTTTCAGACCGAATGGTGAGTTTCCTAAAAGATCTTTTTAATATCTCAACATTAATTAAACAAATTTACAGATATGGATCAATTGGTCTATGTTTCTGATACTTTGAATCAGTAAACTCACCATACGGTACGGAGAACGTGTAACTTAACTTCTGTAACTACTGCTGAAGATGGCTCAAAGCTGAGCCGAAACGTACGGATCGATGTAATGTATCAAAACGACGAATAAATCAGTTATTTCTGATATTACGCACTGTGATCTGCGTCTGATCCTCATAGCCTTGACTTCTCCTATCAAAATAATTAGCAAATTGAATTTTTGTTTTATTTTGTATTCTTAACTGAAGAACTGAATAATTAGAATGTAGAATATTATTTATTTTAAGTAATATTATCAAGAAAACATTTTTTGTAAAGATCATCGTTACTTAAAAGAAGAGAAAACTGAGTAATTGGTTTTCTTAGCACTAAAATGATATTTTTTTACGTGTGCGTATACGGCACGCCATTTTACTATTTAATATCATTATAAAAATTCTATCAAATTAAATCAATACTTAAAGAAAAGAAATTATTATTATGTCTAGACATACTTATAATTTATCGAATTATTATTAAGCTATAATTGAAAATGCAGAATTACAATTATGTCTAGACAAAATATTAATTCTGAATATATTTTACGTTATGACATAAAAAATTTTTGGGAATTAAAATTATGTACATAATTGTAATTCCCGAATTTTACTTATGTACGCAATTTTAATACTTGAATTTCTATTATGTACAACACAATCGTAATTCTGGAATTACTTTTTTTCTTTTGGTAAGTAACGGGGTTCTTTAAGAAAGAATATTTTCTTGATAATAATCTTAAAATGTATTCATTACAAATTTTAGAAAAAGTCTTTATTATGTACTGGAAAAAAGAATTTATACTCCTTCAAAAAACATTATACTATTTTATCAAAGAAAAGTCAAAATAATAAGCAAATCAAATTTTTGTTTTAATTTTATATTTTTAATTGAATAGTTAAACAATTAGAATTTAGAATATTATTTGTTTTAAGTAAAGAGAGTGATGAGTGTATTTTAAGATTATTATAAAAATGAAATATTCTTTGCGAAGATGCGACCGTTAAAAGAAGGGAAATGGAGTAATTGGTTTTCTTAGCACTGGAATGATATTTTTTGAGCACTTCGAACAGTTCTTGCATTAAAATATTTTTATAAAGTGGATTAAACCTACTGGGGACACTACTTAAAAAAAATGCGCCATGCTATCTACCGCAAGGTGGTGTGGAAATGATAGCGCTCTATCATTTTCTTGCCACAGAAAAAAAAATTATTTTTTGGCTCGCGATCTTATATCGCGATTGCTATTCATGCACAATTCACACGCAAAAAATATCATTCCAGTGCTAAAAAACCAATTACTCCATTTCCCTTCTTTTAACGGTCATCTTCGCAAAGAATATTTCATTTTTATAATAATCTTAAAATACACTCATCACTCTCTTTACTTAAAACAAATAATATTCTAAATTCTAATTGTTTAACTATTCAATTAAAAATATGAAATTAAAACAAAAATTTGATTTGCTTATTATTTTGACTTTTCTTTGATAAAATGGTATAATGTTTTTTGAAGGAGTATAAATTCTTTTTTCCAGTACATGATAAAGACTTTCTCTAAAATTTGTGATGAATACATTTTAAGATTATTATCAAGAAAATATTCTTTCTTAAAGAACCCCGTTACTTACCAAAAGAAAAAAAGTAATTCCAGAATTACGATTGTGTGTACATAATAGAAATTCAAGTATTAAAATTGCGTACATAAGTAAAATTCGGGAATTACAATTATGTACATAATTTTAATTCCCGAAAATTGTTTATGTCATAGCGTAAAATAAATTCAGAATTAATATTTTTTCTAGACATAATTGTAATTCTGCATTTTCAATTATAGCTTAATAATAATTCGATAAATTATAAGTATGTCTAGACATAATAATAATTTCTTTTCTTTAAGTATCGATTTAATTTGATAGAATTTTTATGATGATATTAAATAGTAAAATGGCGTGCCGTATACGCACACGTAAAAAAATATCATTCTAGTGCTAAGAAAACCAATTACTCAGTTTTCTCTTCTTTTAAGTAACGATGATCTTTACAAAAAATGTTTTCTTGATAATATTACTTAAAATAAATAATATTCTACATTCTAATTACTCAATTCTTACATTAAGAATACAAAATTAAAACAAAAATTCAATTTGCTAATTATTTTGATAGGAGAAGTCAAGGCTATGAGGGTCAGACGCAGATCACAGTGCGTAATATCAGAAATAACTGATTTATTCGTCGTTTTGATACATTACATCGATCCGTACGTTTCGGTTCAGCTTTGAGCCATCTTCAGCAGTAGTTACAGAAGTTTAATTACACGTTCTCCGTACCGTATGGTGAGTTTACTTCAAAGTATCAGAAACATAGACCAATTGATCCATATCTGTAAATTTGTTTAAAATTAATGTTGAGATATTAAAAAAAGATCCCTTAGGAAACTCACCATTCGGTCTGAAAAACGTGGAATACAGAGCCATGCGTACATAATGAATATCTACTCTCTGCGAGAAGACTTGACGATCTTGTCGACGACACACAATAATATGAAAGGTCTTGCAAGAAGAGGCATGTCGTAGGTCAACACACCGGCGAGGATTATAACAAAGCACGATTTGACACCGTCACAATATTGCATGTACCAATAGTAAAACCCCGATTTGCCAACGACCAAAGTTCATGAGCATGGATTACAATTTGCTCAAAACCGTGACATATGCATGATGCAAAAAATCCGTGTCATTTTGAGACGGTGTCAAATCGTGCTTTGTTATAATCCTCGCCGGTGTGTTGACCTACGACATGCCTCTTCTTGCAAGACCTTTCATATCATTGCTGTGCATGTGTCGTGTCGATAAAGATCGTCAAATTTTCTCGCAGAGAGTATTCATTATGTATACATAGCTCTGTATTCCACGTTTTTCAGACCGAATGGTGAGTTTCCTAAGGGATCTTTTTTATAGCTCAACATTAATTGAACAAATTTACAGATATGGATCACGTGGTCTATGTTTCTGATACTTTGAATCAGTAAACTCACCATACGGTACGGAGAACGTGTAACTTAATTTTTGTAACTACCGTTGAAGATGGCTCAAAACTGAGCCGAAACGTACGGATCGATGTAATGTATCAAAACGACGAATAAATCACTTATTTCTGATATTACGCACTGTGATCTGCGTCTGACCCTCATAGCCTTCTCCTATTTTAATCTCGAGGGTCCTCATATTATTTTATTTATTATTTTGACTTTTCTTTGATAAAATTTTATTATGTTCTTTGAAGAAGTATAAATTCTTCTTTCGAGTACATAATAAAGACTCTTTCTAAAATTTGTACATTTTAAGACTAATATCAAGAAATATTCTTGCTTAAAGACAACCGTTACTTACTAAAAAAAAAAGGTAAATTGAGTAATCGCTTTTTTAAGCAGTAGAATTGATATTTTCCTGGTGTATGCATGTGCACACATATGTACATACGTACGCACAAAAAAATTTTCTATGTTGTTAGAAAATTTTATTTCTATTTAAAAAAGGTGAGAAACTATATCATCGCTTAGGACAGGGACCCGGCGTTACGCGCCGTTCGTGCGTAATTATCGCCGCTTGTAGTAAACAACTGCCCGCGCGCCGACCGCGGGGCGGCCGCATCTCGCCGCGCGCTTGGATTTGGCGGTGGGCGGGCTAATACGTCGATTTTTAATCATTAATAACTCGTCAACTATTGCGAAAATTGTAAAATAGTACATGACTTTTCGACTCAGTTTGGCTCGCTCTGTCTAAATATGAAAAAAGTACCAACAATTGTGGGGCACCCTGTATAAGAAAAAAATAAACTTGCATTATATTGTAAAATTGATTACGTCAAACACACACAATACCTACAATATACTATTAAAACATCCTTTTAGAATAATTTAGCGCTGATATTAAAGATTTATCTTATATATACATTTTTCTATTGTCTTTTTCTATTTTCTTGAAACTGTATTTATCGTTACAATAATAACGAATATTTCAATTTTTTTCAAATTATTGATTTAGTATTTAAAAGGCAGGATAAATAAATAATTTTTTTTTTTTAATGTGTATTAAACATATTAGTGTTTAACATCTCTCTTTACATTATTTCCATTATTCATATTCAAAGTCAAAATTTGTAATTTTTTGTTTAAATTATAATTAATGTATCAACTTTTCTATAATCACAATAAGAACTGAATTGAAATTACGAATTGATTGAAATACAGTAAAATGTCAAAAATGATTTTATTGATGTTATTAGAGTTTTCTTAAAATTATAATATCGCAATACACTAACAGTAGATTAAAACTTGGCAGTGCTTATTTTCTACCGTTGTATAGTCAACAAGGCCGTATCGTGTGAAGGAAATCCTGCTTAATTGCATTAATAACACCATCGTATCGCGACTATGTTCGGAAATTGAAACTTCTTAGTTCGTGGTGAGCCAAGTGCCTCCTTCAGCGCCCTTCACACCATCGCCGGAGTTTCTCGTGGGAAGAAGCAAGCGGGTGGTGGTGGTGGTGGTGGTATGGTGGAGGCGTTAAAGGCGTTCTCTTTGGCACCTCTATAATTAGGCGGTCAAATTTACCGACCTCCCCGAAAGAAAACTCAGAATAAGTTTACGTAACATAAAGTCGCGAAACTATCCCATCACCGCCGTCGTCTTGTTAACGCTCGCTAAAGTTTTGACCGCGGCCTGGTTACAGAGTCGTGAAAAGTGATCCTTATTCATCGCTTTTATATGTAGACGCCCTCAAATTTTTACAATAGAATTTTTTTTATCTCAAATTCCTGTACATTGCTGGTGATTGTACATTGATATATGTTATATGTGTATGAATATATGTATATGTTTTATTGTTATACGTACAATAGAGATGTATGTTACATTGGAACGCGTTTTTCAATTTCTAGTTATACTGCAGGGGCTTAAATTTATGCTGCTATATATGATATAACTAGTAGATACGATAATATGTATTATTACCTTTGTTATTACAATAGCGCTGTGATATTATTAGGTCAATGCTATATAAGTAAGCAGAAGTGTGGGTGTATTTTATTACGACAGTGTCAAACGTATTATTAGATCAATGTTGCAAGGATAGGTCAAATGCTAATTTAAACGACATATGTACATTTCAGTCGAATGCCTTATGACAAAAACTGACATTCGCTTATGCTATATATAAAACAAACTGAATTTAGAAAGATCCGAATTTAAAAAAATTTAGAATTGAAATTTTAGTTATAAGCGACAAATATATGAATATATATATAAATACAGAGTGACCGTAAAGTTCTTATATAATTTTAAATTTTCTTTACTTCTGTTTTATATATGACAGAATTAGTCTGGAAAACGCGAATAAATAATTTAAGCTGTTTGAAAGAATTATTTGTTTCTGGGATTGTTATTTCTTACCATATTGATCGTCGTTACACAGAAATAAAAGCCGAAATATAATTCTGAACATCTATATAAATATGTTTTGCAGTTTACAGTAATATCTTGAATCACGTTATTCTGGTCTGCGAATCGTGGTTGAGCAAGGTTATTGGAATAAACAATAATCTTAACATATCCTCAGAAAGAAATTTAACGGGCTCAAGTCTGGTGAATGTGATTTTTTGTTAAATTACAGTAAAATAAATCGATTATTAATACATATTGAACTTCACTATATTGCAATTCTAATACATATTACGTATCTATGTGTGTACATATATATGTATATACAAAATACCTATATGAAATTATAAGTTAATAGGTTATTAAGGTTATTTATAAATTGTAAATAATTTGAACAGCAGTCGATAATAATGAGAAATTTTTTATCTAATTATTTTACGTGGTATGCATGTCCATAGCAAATTTTCTACGCGAAAAAGATTGAAAGAAAGATAATTGTTATATAATGTAATGAATATAATAGTTTTAATTGAGAAAAATACATACATATAATGCAAAATGGGTACAATTAGGTCAGCATTATATATGTATACACTAACCTATTTTTATAATTTACTATTTCATAGTTGTGCTTCAGCACTCTTGTGCTCCCTTTTGTTTCGTACATCCACGATCGTGCTCTAAATGCTAAAGTGTTATTTACACGCAAATGTAATGTGACTCGTAAAACGTTGCGGGATGCATACGCCTTTGGCAAGAATCCAATTTTAAAGTATAAAGCGATCGAATCGAAGATTCGGGAACTGAGCACTTGCGTATTGGGGAATCAAACGGATATGTGCCACGCAATTGGTCTGATCGCTGCAAAATGCAAATAAATCGCACCTTAAGGAGATCACGATTTTTTCTGTATGCTTATGCAGGCAGCATCTGTATGCGCTCTATTTATACTTTTTGCACTTGAAAAAGCAAGAGCGCTATTTAAAAACCACTTTCTGTATGCTTGCCAATCGCGCGTATCATTGTGCACACGTGTGCGAGTCAATACTAACGAAACAAGACAAAATTGAAGAAAAAGTATTAAGTTTTGAGGCCACAAAGTGTTGAACATATATATATAGGCATAATTAGACTTCTGGCCGTTACGTAAATTTTACGTAAAAATAACTATTCATTTATTAAATATATCTGAAAAAAAAACAGAAGAAACTAGATATTTATTAATTAATTACGAAATACTATAATACATTAGAATGCACAGGGTGCTTATGATATTGTCAAGTGTTCTACATTTTATCTTGCAAGTTATTGCAAGAAAATTTCTGTGTGAGAGAGATTAATATTTATTTTAATTAAATATTTAAATTTAAACTAGCTAAAGTTAAAGTAGCTAAAGAGCTACTTTTGAAAATTATCCTGGATAAAAAAAACATCTCTAACTTTACTTCTAAAACCAATTAAATAATAAAAAATCGATAATAGTATATAAATTATTTTAGAAATATAATTCTTTTTAGACGGGTGAAATAACTGAAGTTAACCATTTTTTAGAGGACAAATTTAATTTCAAATTACAGTGACAGGCGTATGGTTTCTCAATATGCCACACGTAATTGAAGTTTAATGACGTTTTCCAAGATAACTAAATCCTCAGCAATCTGCATCGCCGTTAACTGGCAAGAACTCAGGTTTAGATCTTATTTAGAGCGATAAGAGAAGAGCGACGGCGAGGAATTAGTTAATTAGTTTTGCCGGACGCAAACACCGCGATTGATGTCTTCATTTTCGGACATCGCGGATAGAACGCGCGGACACGCGATTGGTTTATTTGGGATTTAAAGCGATTCGTTTTGATTGGAAATAATCCGCAGCACCGTCCGGCAACGCATTCTGTATTTTCGCGATTTCGACAGTTTTTCAGCCGTTCCTGGTTTAATCTCGGAATTTCGGATAGCCGCAATTTTTGCGAGACAGCCAATCTACTACGTCGCTAGTTGATTACAACGCATTCGCTCGTTCAGCGCTCGCGCACTCGCCATGCTGGTTTTGCGCTTTTACACGATTCCTATCAGCGTTTGTTGCAAACATGTATGTCGAATGTCAGAGAAATTATTTTCGACGCATAGAAACGAACGGCTAATTGGAGGACTGGTAGTCAGAATCACATAACGAGTTCATTTCTTCAAAGTTTTTTTCCTTTTATTTCGTTTAGCAATTAATCGCATTGATTAATGTAAGAACCAAGCATGGTCGCACATATAATAGACAGAATGACGAAAAGAAAATTTAAATCTTGATAATTTAAACAGAACGCTGCATCGTTTTTACTTTTTACTATAACGACCGCGATGGCGGAACTATAATACCCAGCGAGACGCAAATATCTCCGGCTAGTTATCTATGTCGGTTATCTATGTTTCGAACAAGATTGTTCTCCGTATGGTTTATCAAACTACATATCATATACAGTCATAATACAGAAATGTACATGTATATTACTTTCGATGTGTTACGTCGGATCTTTGGTTCGCTATCACTGTAATGGGATACGTTCTGCGAAGCGCTCGCCTGGATAGAAGATCAAGTTTGTTTCTCATTATTTATCTTTTTCATTGCGTCATGATGTGCCCATCATCGAGCATATCAACAAGATATGAAACGTGTCTAAATATATAAATTTGTTAATACATTTTAATATTTTAGTCAAAGAGATATATAAAATAGATGAATAAATTTTGTCTTTTCCAAAGTTGAAATTGTGATATTCTTAAAATATCTTTTGTGATACTATAATTTGCATACACTTACGGTAAATACTAAAACTCTGCATTAGATGAGGGTCAATTATTAGTTGCAGTTTTTCTCTTGGACTTAAATTTGCATTTATCACACGTGACTTCGTTTACCGTGCCTGGCACGTGATGGTGTTACAAAAACTGTCTATATCGTCGATAATTATTATGAGCACACAGCATGGCGCCAACAGTAGCTTCCCCAGAACGTAACACAACGCGGCTACGTATATTCTCGTGAACAACATTGTGGGCGGAATCACGTAGGTGTTTTTATCGTACGTAAAGTGAGGCACCTGCCGTCCCTTTTCAACAGAAATCTTGAAGTCGGGGTGCGCAACGATGCTTCCTCTATTTGTAGGCCCTTGTACGCTCCTAGGAATAATTATGAACCGGCCGTGGAATGTTTTATGTTTCACTGGTAATGTTCGAGCAAAAGTATTTGAAAAATATTTACGCTGTTTGTGCAATTAAATTTACGCTGGTTACTATAAAATTTTTATCTCGGCATATGTATTCAAATAATATAAAAAAAAAGAGTATCAAAATAGTGGCGGATAGAAAAACTATATTTAGCATAAGAATTAGAAATGCATCCTAAGTTGAATAATTGAATTATAATTGTAGATAATTAAAATTTATTTTTAAACTCATGAGCATTAGGCACAGGTTTAATTTAGGCATTAAAATGCACATTAACATTTATTTTTATACTTAATTAAAATCTAAAATTATATTATAATTTACATTAGTTTCATAATTTGATAATTTTATATCATATGTATAGGATAGTAACATAATAATACAGTTATTTTTCACAATTATAATCTGAGCTATTCTATATACAAGCAATAATGAATATGCGACACACAAAGATACTCATGCGTCCATACAGTAAAGATTTTGGCGAAGATCGAGGTGTGGAAAGTGCTGAGGCGTGCTGAAAAATGCAACGGTGCCTACTACTGCGACAAGCAACCAACGGCGCGCGGTTTGCGATGTATCTGTGAGCGCGCGAATGCCACTGGATGTCTGGCTACGTACGCGAGCAAACCACTTCTCTTCCCACGCGAAAGTGCTTACGTCGCCGCGACGAAGAAGCGTTCGGGAAGAGATTGCGGAGCGCGGCAAGAGAGGTTTTTTTGGGAGGAGTTTTTCCCGCGTTTTTTTTTCTCCTGCTCGCTCCGCTCTCGCGCGGTCTGGTTTTTCCTTTCTCGAAACCGAAGTCCCGTTACTCTCTCGCCCTTTGTTTCCCACGCGAAAGCGCTCATTACGTCGTTTCGTGTCGGAAGGCGAAGCCGTAGTTACTAATTTCGCTCCGCCACCCTCAACTTTAATTCTCATTCGCGAAAACACAATTCGCGGTAGCGCTGTTGCCGGTTTAACAGAGAATTTCCTGCCGACAAATCCCACTGTGGAAAATCCGCTCAATGTTTTCCACATTTTTTAATGAGACTGACTTTTTTCATATCTTTTTCACGTTAAACAAGGTATTTCGTATACATACATCTTTACCTATTTTTGTATCAATTTTTGAAATATTTCTATTATTTTTTGTTAATTTCGATTTTGCACATAATAACGGAAAAATGCGATATATGTCGCACTGTTGGTAGACGATTGACAGAAAACGAATTGAACAAGATACGAACAATTTCAAAATCCAATCTATTTTCTGTAACGTTATATATGCATCTTTCCGGTAGATTTATACAAAGTTAATCGAAATATGAGCGGTTATAAAATCGTTTTCCGTATCAAATGTTGCAACTATCGACAGTTACTGCACGAATGTATCACGTATTTCCTGTGTTGGTGTTTGATTACACGCGCAAGCACTTCTTACGCGAAAATGCTGACGTTGCTAGGAGTCGAGGCTTGAGCGTCTTCGCCGCGGTCGCGAATCCCGCGCTACGCTTTCTCTTTCGCGACAGAACGTTGCACAGAAATTCGTTACGAGATGTAGCGGCAAGAGGTGAAATTTCGACGACGGTTCGTGATTAAAGTTGCAACAATGAACTTATGTAGGTCGCGCAAAGTGGGGCAAAATAGTGCGAAAATGTATAATCGATATCGCGTATTTGAATAAGCTTGCAAAAATATCCAAGTTATTTTTATAGATGGCGAATGATAACAAGAATGGAGAATAAAAACGAATTATGTGACCGCATTCACCATACGCTTGTATCTTTAATGTTAGCTATATGAATGATTGTATTGCTATTTATATAGCCATTTATACGTAATTTGCCATAAACAATATAAACATTGTATTAATTCTCTTCCCAGTGCAAATGCAATGTATTTTTCTTCATTCATCAATTGATATTACGTGCAATTTTTTATATAGTCTTTGTTACATCTGTCATCTTTATGCTTATAATATGTTCATGTCGTGCAAATTTTGTACAATATTATCGCACATACTTTCTGCATTTCTGATGTTTTGCGTTGCACAGATATCAAATAAACCAGGCATAAATGTACATAGGTATGCAGAGAACACTTGTCTTATTGCATCGCATAATTAATAATATATTCTGATTAAATTTATTGTAAACAAACAACATATATAATGTTGATTCGCGCATGTTGGACGAAACACTTTAATATGGTACCCTAACTTCAAAGCATCACATATTTATCTCTCTCATATTGACTGCGGAGAATAATTACTACAATTATCGTGAACTTTCTTTAGAGAGATTTAACAGTTAACAAAACATGATTGAAATATTTTTTTAACACTGCACGGACACCGTGAGCTTTTTAAGGCACAACAGATTTTTTGTATTTTACAGTTTTCTTCTTAAGTTTCAACACTTAAAAAAAATTGCAATAGTCCTGGCCTTATATAAATATAGAAATCACTTTTTGAAACCTTAAAAATGATACATGATTTTTTATAGAATTTTTGTAACACAGAAACGCTTTCAAAAACCCTTTAGACATCAGTTTAGACTTAAAAGTTCTAAGGTGTCCGGATGAGTGCTTCAAAAACACGGTGTCCGCGCAGTGTTAATATAACATTTAAATTATTGTATTATATCGTCGCAATGCTGTAATTTTTTTAAGTAAGTACCTACTTGCAATTTAACATCGATTATTGGTTAACGACCTTGAACACATTTTAAGGGAATTGCAGATATCAGAGTTCGCGAAACTTTAAAAACAAAAAAAAACACGATGGCTTTGCGAGAGTGTGATGGCAGCTTTTTCAAACAATTTGCGTATACGTACCGGAAAAAAAAAGAGTCGCGTTAACCTAATCACCGATGTACATACGTGCAACCACGAGGTTCGCATTTGCCACGGACCATTGCTTCCGCTCTGAATGCAACACCGGTTCGGGAGAATGTTCAAAACCACCGGCAGCTACAATAACATTTCCATTTGACCTTCGAATCAAAAAGTCAAAGAAAAAAGTACGTACTCGGGTTAATCGAATTCTGCGAGTTACTTTCCTTTTTTCTCGAACTTTATTTAGCAATAACTTTTTACATTTCACGCAGTGTAAATTTTTATAACGCATAACTACAAAGTTGTTTCATCTTGGCGTTGCACACGATGCACGAAAAGAAAAAAAGGCAAAGGGAATTATTAGTATTTGGGGTATCGTAATTATTACTCTAATCTAGTATCTAATATTAAATTATTAGTAATAGATATATGCACTTGGATTTGTTATTAAATAATTTCTTTGCATAATTTTGTTAGATTATATATATATATATATATATATATATAAATGATTAAAAATATATAATAAATAATTAAAATATTATTATTTAAATTTTTATCTACATAATAATTATACTAATTAAACACAATAGTTTATACAAAAATAGCAGAATTTATTTTTCACTAATATCTTGATTGAAACTTTCTTTCATTTTTTGTTTATAATTATCATCATAAATTGAGTATATTTACTATTATTTCTTTTGATGTTTTTATATCATCAAAGATTTATATCATCAAATCAATATTATTACATGTAACAATATACGAAACGAAATATTGATACGTGCCAATTTTTTCATTTATTTTTTTATATTTTTTTCTGATCTCTCGTTGACTTTTTAACTCCCATTTAAAATCGTCGACAGAGAATGCGTAGACGTGATGCGGATCACTTTCCTGACCCATGCAGCTAATATGAAAGCGTGTAACGAACGAGCGTCATACTGTCTCGTTATACGTATATCTATAGCTCACAACGGATAACACAATGCCGAGTTTCGTTTTTCGCGTTTTTTTTCGATAATGTCAGCTGCGTGATAAAATCAAATTTATGCATTTTCGGAACAAAATATTTTATCAACGCGTAAGTATGTAGAGAGAAATGAAGAAAATTACACATTCATGCTACAAAGCGTAAATGTTAAAATTAGTTATTGAAAGAGAACAAATGTAGATATATAATAAATAGAGATACAAGTTAGAGAAATAGAGAAAAAAATTGCGAACGCAGACTTCGCAATGTTATATTTATTTAAGTATGTGCTAAAATTAAGTTAAATTTAAAGTTTTGAAAGACACGCGCGAAAGATATTCTTGATCTTGCAAAGATGTAGAGATAAAAAAACTTTTCTGTTCATTATTTTGCATAAAAATATTAGTTTTTAATTGTAATTTAAAAAATGCTACATTTGGCTATATATTATTGCACGAACAAAATTATCATAGGAATCATTTTTTTAATGCTTGACTTGAAGTGATAAGGACAGACACTTGCAAATCCATTTGAAGTGTAAAATGCGTGCTTGCTTCACATGTTGCTTCACATGTTGATTGAGAAGTAGCAATTAAATTATGAGATATTAAAATAAAAAACGCTAAAAAACGCTCTTACTAATTACTATATAGTATGGGACGTATGTGTTCCATTGTATATTGTTTGTTCATGTCAAGCGATATTAGAAATTCATGTCAAATAATTTTCACATCAGAATCTATATCGAGCTATTATAGACGTTGCTTTCTTATCCACAAAAATGTTTAGCAAGTTTGAAGCAAAAACTGAACAAGGGTATCAACTTTGCTTTATATATTAATTTTATAATATTTAATACATTTAAAATATTAACATGAGCCATGCGCAATATTAAATGGAGAATAAGAATTTGTGTGTGTTATTTGTTTGTACTTTTTAAACTTGACATACAAACTGTAGTTCTTGTTTTGAATCACTTATAATTCGTTAATTGGTTATGTTGATCAACAAATTTTTGAATGAGGAATAGGGTGACAGTTCTGGGAGATGTATATATAGAGAAGCAAGCGCATTTTCCTGCGCTTCTATATCGAGCGATGTATATGTATAGTTGGTCGCATGATGGGCATTCGGTAGCGCCCACCGCCACGCAAGCGGGGAAGCAGAGCACATTCAGCACTATCTGCCGCATCGTAATAAAATACTCTTCACCCATTACCATGTTTCTGCATGCACGTATCTAGGTACAGAGATGCCCGCGCAATCCAGTGTTACAACTCTTTATGGGATACGTAGTGCGCCTTGGATATATTCGACATAAGCACAAATGTTACGGTCGGTCTTGCTCTCAATACGATCTACATATACGTGTAATAATATACAAATTTGTTTTATTCCAAATATTACGAATAGTTTGTTACTCGAGGAAATATTAAAGTATCGTGTGTGTGTGTGTGCGCGCGCTCTAGAGAGATTTGCTGAAATTTAATTAGATGACTTTCCACAAACTAGAAATTAAATGTTAATTTGTTCATTTCTTAACACTTAAAATATATATTTCTAGAAAACTCACATTTCTGAAGTGTCTCATAAAGTCTTTATATATTAAAGATCTTGAAAATATCAACATTTTGAAAATATGAAAATATGTAATCCTATAGGTACTTAAATTAGTGAAAATATTAATATTTTTGTTATTATCTATTATTTATCTCCTCTTCATCTTAATGGTTTGTTTTTATAAATCCTTATAAAATTGCTTTTATGTGTGTGATGCTTTATCTTAATTAATTTTAATAGTGACATATCTTTTAACAAGAATTGTAATTTTAACATATTATATCAGAAACATAATTATTATACATTTGTAAATTGGCTTTGACTAATTCATGAAAGTTCAATGCAAATAATTTATTTGTACACGACACACGCCATACAAATATAGAATTATTAAATTGAGAGTATGCACTGTTATCTATTAACTATCTATTAACTTCCTAATTAATAAATAACAATCCATTCTGTCAGTATTAAAAAAAAAACAAAATATCAGAAAATGATATAATACGCAATTAACTTGAGATTACTGTTAATTAGCTAACTTATTTAAAAATAGAACGATTTTAAAATTTACTTACTATCAAACAAGAATCATATAGGATATTTTATAGGATAAAATATTGTTCTTTTTCTTTTACGGGACGTCTTGTATCGGTTCGCTATTAGCGTTTTAATATGACGATTTAGTATTCCGTTTCGGTTAAAAGATATTTTCTTGGGGATGCAGCCGCGTCTCGTAAATCCAATGCACCGCCAGGTCCTTCTCGCGAATATACGCGTACAGAATGCCGATCGATAATTATTGGCAGGTCAACGAAGCCAAAGTCCGTTCGCGAAAGTTCGTTATACGGTGCGCTTCCTCACCGTAGGCACTTCCTGTGCGGCTCACAGAGACGCTAGGTACTCGTCGTTAGGTGAGGGCGGACGAGGCTTCATGCCAACGTTAATTATTATTGGCAGTTTCGCGAAACGAACCCGCTTCTCGAGCTCTATCGAGCGTGCATTTACGCGACACGACGCGGCGCGACACGGCGCGACGAGCTCTATATGACGCTTAATTGCATTCGGTTTTGCGGGCTTTGACAAACGCACGAGACGTCCCGAGACGCTATAATCAAGGCATTATTGGTATGATCTCACCCGTAAGCGCGATCATTTACCCGTATTATTTTCTCCCTTTAAATCGCACAGTTTAAATTTCTTCGGAGACTGAATAGGTACGTCAATTAATTATTGTACTTGAGCTGTCAGTCGAAAAGTAGCGAATAAGACGATAATAAAAATATATTTTAAAGATAAAATATATTTAATTGTCTTGACGTAACATGTAATAAAGTCTGAATTTAAAGACTGTTAACAGATCATCGAAGTAAATATTGCACTTAAAATACACTTTGGTTATCATTCTTCAGACTCAGCGACTGATGGTGCGAAAAAATTGATAAAAATCATTAATACAGTTATATTTCCGGAAGTAAGTCACGTTTAGATGTCAGGCAAGGTTTACCCGTGGGCGATGTAAACGTGCAACGAGAGAGATATTGGGTCGTAACATTCTTGATAGGATCTGCGAACGATGGCGAGGCCCGTCGAGGATGTTTAACGACACGGTTTGTGTAAAATATAAGTCACCGCGCCGACGACTTCACGGCTTGACACGCACGTTTTATCAGCTCCAGCCATGGGAGATGATGCTGCGGAGTATACAGATTGTTTCAGGTTTGCTGTTTTTTTTCTCTTCCTCCCACTCCCGATGGATGACGCCTTGATATTCGATTTTTTCTTAGCAACAATTCGACTGTCCCGCCATTTCTTTTTTACAATTATTAAATGTTGAACTTGAATATTTCTGCAGTTACAAATTACAAACTTGTTTTATTCGAAATCTTTATCTCTACTTTCTTTTTTAAATTTTTAAAAAATTCTTGAATTATCTATGTGTAAAACTTGAATTACTTGAAAGTCCATCGCTATGGAAACTTAATTGAGAAAAGGCAAATTGAAACATCCTATATAATCGCGGGCTTCTGAACATTAAATTATACACGCTCGGCGGCGAACGCCCGACCTCTCTTCGCCCTGTTGGTCGTCGTTTATCCCACGTACTTCTGTCGTATATTATGTCTACTGGGCGTATTAACCGGGCGCTACCGTACACCTGTTTACTTTCAGCGCTCGAGTATTATTTCTATTAACGAGAATACATCCGCGCGCGCGAGAGTATTACCGCCCTCGCGCGTATACCGCGCGGCTGACGCGCTCTATAGGGAGTTACGATCTGGGATGAAAATGGGAAAACGGTCGAAACTTTCGGCTCGGCCGAAAATTTTCGCGAGAGAGCACTCACTAGTGCGCACCTTCGAAATTGATTCCAGCTCGAAGAGGCATTGACGCTTCTCCGGACATTTGACGTTTAAGCACGCGCTTTTTCACATATTTTATAATTGCACGCGAAACACCAGATTTTTTCAATTCGTGCATTGCAAACAGATGGAATTTAAAATGCAATACGGATATCGATAATTTCTTTTTGTGTTATGACGTTTTAATTTTGAGGCATTTTTGCAAGAAATTTATTACGTGCGTAACATTTTTGAAATTAATTATGAAATGTATTAGAGAAAGTAGCGATAAATTGTAAAGCTTTTCTTGTGGTCGTATTTTATAAAACATTTTCATTATAGAACAATATTATAAAGCAAATTTAACATGCAGTTTTTACTAAGTTAATAAGGTTATAATATTAATCTTATAATTAATAGGTTATACACATTAAAAATATGTTTACTAAGAAGAATGTTATATATGTATAAAAACTTCTTTTTCAATAATACATCACTCCAATATTAAGCCTATTTTTATATCATTGTATTATTAATTTTCATGATTTAGAATAAAATTCTATTTACAATCTTGTCCTGAAAAAAATAGTACATTTCAAAAATCAGAATACATATGCATATTGTGTAGTAAAATACATATAAAATATATATGTGTCACTATAAATATATCGTAAGAGCACAAATGTATATCAACGAACACATGGAAAATAAAAATATAAATAGAATTTATATTCCTGTCGAATTATAGATTGTCTAAAGTTGGGCCAAAAGCTAACGTTTGTCGTCAAATGCAATTAAAATTCAAAGGGTTGCTATCAGGAATATATCTGTGAAGAGGATTAAAAGATTAAGAAGCCCATTCTTATTATAGAATGCATGATGCTTCAGTCTTCGTATATATTGGTAGACGTCTTCGCAAAGTATTTACTATTGTGGTCAGGCAGATGCACGGTTAAAAGAGAAAAAGGGAACTCTCGGCGGGGTAAGAGCGGAAACTTTTCGGGCACAACGACGTGCTCCGGAAACTCGCGTCCTTTCCATCGCGCGCCGCGCCGCTGTCCTTCGGGATACCTACGCCAGCGCGGTCCGGGATAAACTCCACGGGCATCGAGTTTACTTTGGCGACCGTCAATCCTTCGGGCGCTCAGTTTCTGGGACACGGAGAAGCAGATCTCGCCATTAACGTTTTCAGGGCAAACAAATGGAAAGCTGCCCGGTTCGTTACGAGATACCTTGCCTCGACGATTCGATGAAAGCGACGTTCTGTGAGATTAACGAGACGAGAAATCGATTGATCGTATGTATGTGAGACACGATTCCGGATACCTCCCTCTTCGGGGGTTTCATCGAATCGATTTCTCAGCACGATTCGTTGAAAATACGCTCCGGATCCGCTCAATTATCCGATTGAATTTAAATTATCCGCGATCGTTTAACTCCGATTGTGTGCGGTATAATGATTTGTGAATCAGATTTATGACGTAACGATAGCTAAAGAAAGAAGAAAAAAATGGATAAAACTCCAAAAATAGAGATTATTAATTAATATTAGAGTCAGCAGAGGATTCAGCAACTCGAGTAATGAAAATTGAAAAGGTTTTTATCAGATTGTAGTCAGATATAAAAAGAAATGTGGATAATATAGAGAACAGAGAGTTATATTTAACTTCTCATAATTTCTTCCAGTTTCATTTGTAATAAGCAGTGAGGAAATTTGACTTATAAACCGTGTGTGATATTATTCTTCCAACCGCATCATCTTTAGAAGGTAAAAAAAAGTATTAAAAGTGCTCCATAATTCTGAACCATTGAATTGACAAGAGTCAAATCCGAATACTGCAGATTTTGTGAATTTGGAGACATAAAAAAAGAAAAAGAAACGTGAAAAATCGTGCAGATGCAAATGGGATATATTGAGAACGTTTCGATAATCCTTCGATCCGCGAGTGTGGCAATAATGACATTCGAGCAACTCGACACTCCGCCAAGTTTAAGATTGCAAGACCGCGGTGGCGGATATATTTGCCGCGCCTTGCCCAGCCTTAATCTACTTAAGCCGCTTAATTCACGACGTAGCTACGTAAAATATTTACATTGGTACAAGTGCGCACACGGCCGCAGGGCTGTTACGCGTGTACGTAAACGCGCCGCGTGATGCGCGCGCGGGGCGCCGAGACGAGGGAAGCCTTAGTCGAGAGTTGGTAACTCCGTCGGAGCGATATAACGAACACATGTTGCAACGAGAGTCTACATAATCCGCAACAAGCTGTAGAGGCGTACGAAGCTCTGTATGTGTGCGTTTATGTGTGTGTGTGTGTATGTGGGTGGATGCTCGCGCAAGGGTGCGCGGGAGAGAGTCGTGCACCCGCGCGCGCCCTTATTCTCTCATTTCCATGCATGTCGCGTCCTTCCTGTTCGATCGAACGCGAAGCTGGCTCATCCATAATTTTAGCCACGCTTAATTTGCCATCTAATCTTTTGCTTTTACATTTATCGAATAATTAATAATGTGACTTTAATATCTTAAATTCTCCATACTTGTGTAATACGCGTTGTAGTAATGTCATTAAAAGATACATTGCTTCTTCATTTTTCTTCGTTCGTTTTACACTTCAAAAGTATAATTTATTGGAGTTTAAAAGGAGCGACGATGAGTCACCACCGTTACAGTTATGACTAACGGGAATGTGAAGTTCTTCCGAAAATTTCGATTCTAGTATACGGAAGGTATATATATTCTTTGGACGGAGGCCATTTCTAGTTGAAAATCACTAAAATCGTTGCAATCTTTACTGTATCTTTATTATAAAATTTATAATAATTAAGAAAAATGTTAGTTCCTTTTAAATATCGATTATTATAAACTTTATAAATTATTATTTAATTACATGAGATCATTATATCTTGATTCGCTTTAGTCTAACAAAGCTGCCTTTGCTGCGGAGGTAAATTTTATCAACTTTTTTTTACGTACAATAAAAGTAAAGTTATATACACGATGTTAAAACGTCAAGGTGCCACGAGCGCAGCATTACTGTCGCGGTATGCCGCGTAAGGTGTTGCACGACTCAAAGAAGGGAAGCACATTTCCCATTCGTGCATATGTGGGATGGAAGGTGCACACGCACGGGCGGAGGTGATCGCACGTGACACGCAGGCTAATGCCGGTTGCACCGCGCACACCAGCCAATTCCGCGCATGTGAGAACATCTGTATCAAGAATTGAGTTCGGATAGGGCCTAATAGTTGGAACTCGTTAACGAAATTGTTTGCGCTTCGTGATCCTGTTGCAAAACAAGCGGCCTAATCCCATAACCGCCGTGACATTTAATCTTTCTCTCACAATCGGCTGTTAATAAATCTGATGAATGTTTCGAATTTTTAACTCTGAACTGCATACTGAACTTGTTAATTTCATATTTAGAATTGCAAAACGTTCTCCATACGATTGTGTTATTTGCAGTAATAATGTTTGAATTATATTCCGTTAATAATATTTAAATTACAATTTTCATTTCTGTAATTTATTATATTTTATCTTTGTAATTTATCAAATGCATTCGGTAAAGAGACACCATCAATTTTTCGGGGGCTTAAACGAGTACTCATATATGTTTTACAAGATTAATTTTACTCGGGTACAGCTAGTAAATTAATTAAAAATGATTTCACGTCGACGATCCTCTTTGTAGACAATGCAAATATGATATCAATTTATTTACCGAAGTGCTGCTTCACTCAATTTTCTGTCGCGGACATTACTATCGTGTCGCTCCCGCGAAAATATATTTTTGACGCATAGTTTTTCACGCCGGTACGGTCGTAAGCGGATGATCAGGCTTTTATGGAGTATCGGTCGCTAGTAGCGTGCTTTGTGATGAACCATCGATAGTCATGACTTTCCAATGCGACGATGCATCGATTTTTGCTGGTTACACGGCACCGAATTGAAACACCGTAGTCCCAAACACACAATCGCGCTGATGATATCGGCTGCATTGAAATTCGTGCAGTTAGCCGATGTCATCGATCCTAAGATGCAAAAGATTCTCTATTTTCAACAAATATACCACCGTGAATTGCAATTAATGTAACAATTATGTTTTGTTTTAATTTAACCTTTTTTTGTTTTATAATTAAAAATAAAACTCTAATGTGCTTAAGTTTCCAAAATGCTTGGAATCGTGAAATAATGAATTAACTATAATTATTGAAATTGTACCATCTCTTAGCTGTTTAAATTTTATACGACTATACGAATTTATAATTTTTCAAATGTTTTCGGAATGCTGTTTCTGGTTTTTCAAATCTCGAAGTAATATTGCAATTCCTAAAACTCTTTAAAAATTTTATTTGGATCTTCAATCAAATCGAGAGAAACGCCGTTAAACGCCGTCAGAACTGGATCTTGGTTGCATAATAATATTTATTTGAATCTTTATTTGTAGGTATTACAAAATAATGCGCTGAAATATTATTAATTTAAAAAAAAAGTGAGAAATGATCTGACTAAATTAGTTAGGAAAGCTGTGAAGATTGTATAGTACCGCTTCTCTTAGTTGCCAATGGAAGTAGGGCGAATTCGGTGTTCCGGAAGCAATGAGTGCACTTGCATGAAACGGGCCGGAGCCGGAGGTGAGGTCTGGTAAGCCGGTACATTTCTTCAGGGGGTGGATCGCTTTACACGTACATACCGTGACCAGTTACGCGGGACACGACCGATGACATAGAGCGGTCGCAGCAGTCACTCCATCGCGCATGCATGAGACGTGATATGAATTGCAAATATCTAAATGCCGCTGGTAGGGTTTATGTGTAATATCGGTGTGCGGTCTCTCTTGCCAAGTAGCTTGTCAGACCAACCGCGGAGACCGTATGCTTTATTTCTCTAAAATTCTACTGTGCAATTTCGTCACAGAAGTTATTTCCGTTGTCAATGTACGTGACAATTTATATTACTGTTGTGAAAGATCATTTTATATGATAGAAACAATTTTATGACAAAAGTTCTCTTCAGTCTATGTTAAATTTATCGCAAAGAAGTCACTCGTAATTGATATATAATTAGTCACGCTTCACTATTACGTAAACTTAACCAGAGGATAATAAGATTTGATTATGGATGATCAATCGAAATAAAGTCCAGTTATGGAGAATCACAATATCGACACAGAGTTAATATGAATTTCGTATTATTTATAACACGTGGTTATACATGTTACAGAACTTATTTATAATATCTCCCGTTTCCATCTATTTTTCGCTCCTCATATTTTCTTAAACACATGCAGATTTATAAAAGCAATTTATGATTCAAATTTCAAATTTACAGAGAATTATTTTGGAACATCCGCTTTTTGCACGTCTCTGCCGTTTTATCGTTACTGATTCAGATGACCGTATTATAGATATCCGTTGTATAGAATACGGTTAGTCGGATCATGAGTAAACTAAGCCCGCTAGTCTCTTCCGCTTACAGTTTGTCGACTTGTGGTTTCGAACTGTTTGATCCGCTCAAAGACCCGAAGAGTCGAAAAATTTAGGTCAAGCAACTTGAGGTGCATCTAGATTTTCTTTGGATTAACCTGGCGTTATTACAGAATTTAATATCACTTTTTTGTTTTAAAAGATTGTATCGATATAAATTACAGTCTTATGTAAAAGAAAGCAATTTTCAGTTTTATCTACAAGTGTCTACAATAATTTTGTCTCTAAAAAAAACTGGACTCGCAATTCTCGAAGTTGTAATGGAGTTTGAAATTTCAACAAGGCTAACATTTTTCACATGTGATATTTACTCGCATGTCCGTTCGAGTTTTGCATGCATGGCTATAATAGTCTTTTGGAAACGCGTCTTCGGAGTGGTTAGGATTTTTTATTTTCTTCTCCGTCGTCGAGATATCTGATGGCAAATGCACAATATTGTCTGAAAATACATCGTAGATCGTGTCAGAGATTTATATGTAATTTAAGTGATTTGCACGAGAAATGTTCTAGATCGAGAAATTAAGTCCGTTTGCTCGGTAAACTGCATGCTCCGCGAGAAGCGAATTTCGCCTGCAATTTATTCGAGCATGTCGAAATCGGCTCCATCGCTCGTGGTCTTCAGAGCCACAATGAAATCCGAATTTTCCAGCGAGATTTCAGCGGGATATTTTTGTGTGCGATATCGACACGAGCTGTGGAACATTCTCTCTAAAAGTACTACTACGAGTACGTTCTCGGGAGTATGAAAATAAACGTTGGTAGAATTTTCCGTGGATAACTTTCTAAGGTGCGTGAGAGAAATTAGAAAAAAGAAATATTAGTAATATAATATAATGAAATTTATTAAACAAAAGAGAGTACGAACTATCACGTACGTATATATATACATATAATTTTACACTTTCAATACTTTCTATATTTTTTATGGAATTAAATTTAATGGAGTTTACTTCCGCCACTATTGTTTATTTTATTCTTATTATTGCATTTCTCTCGTTTGTTACAAAATTGTATTATTTGGGGATTTGTTGAAAAATTACTTTTTCAATGAGTTCTCTTGCCTATGAAAACCGCGACAGGATGCGAGCGCGTCCCCTTTGCACCAACCTCTTCTCCCGGTCTGCCCGCAAGTGGAAACCGAGCCGGAGCTACCGCGACGTTTCGTTGGCCCGTTTCGTTTCCTTCCTGCATCTCCTAGTTTTATTCCCCGTGTCCATTTCCGCAGAGTTTTACTAGCCGCGACTCGAAAAATCTCGGCCAGTGTGCGAGCTCTCCGCCGGGAGGGATCCCGGGCGCGTTACCGGGCTCTTCCCGCGAGCGTCAAAGCCCAGAATTTATGACGGTCATCTAAATGTCCGGCCGAGGAGAATCCCACTTGGGCGTGTATCACGTCGGCGCGCTCGCGATTCTTTCACGCGAAATTCTGGCGCGAAATTTTTGTACGCCGGGTCCCCGGGCGGGATCGCACGTGCAGTGTGTATGCGCGAATCTTTACTGACACGCGTGGAATTACGTCACCATTGTTCGCGCGACAACGCGATTTCCCGTTTCCTCGCGACAGTCGTATCAAGCGTCGTCATTATACGTCGCATCCAAAATGGAAAACATTTCTAGCGCGGCCGACACTGCCGAGAGATTTTTGTATCGTTGGAATATTACACGCCGAGAATCTCAATGTTCCCCGATGCCTGCAAGCCGTAAATGTGCCAAGCCATTGTTGCGCGTGTCTGCAAGAATTGTCGGCCACCGATTATTATCGCCACGATTAAAGTTCAACATTGATACAGAAGAAAAATCGTTATTGAAGAGAAGAAAACAAATTTTTAAATATATATCGTTTCAAATAACTATTGAAAAAGAAATTAAGAAATAAGATTCTAATAAATAAGAATAATATAAAAAAAGTTATTTTATTAACAAAAGAGATAAGAAGGGTTAATGAACCAATTAGTTAGATATGTACGTGCTAAGAATGTATTTAAATAAATAATGCGACAAACGTTTCGATCTGTAATAAGGTCATCTTTAGTGCGCTATAACAAAAATTGTCGCAAACCATCAAGTCGATGACATCTAGTCAAATAATAAAATTTGCAAATCTTGTATATCGATTGTGTGGAATCAATAAAAAATTGTTTGGATTAGAATGATTGAACCGTTTTACAGTCTCTTGATGAAGTCCACCATTGGTATGGGTCCCGGGCTCTCATGGTATTAATGTTAGAGAAATGATGAAAAAGTGTGTAGGCTGATCAAACGTTAAATTAATCTCAAAGGGAGTTAGTGAAGGAACTTGTGTGTCGATCTATTGTTATAAAGCAAGTTACTTTAATACTGTGTTGCATTTATAGAACTTTAAATTTTTGGTTATCAAATTTACAAGAATATAGATTTGATCTGCAGTTTTCTTTCGCACATACCTATATTCTATTGAGATAAATTCGATCTATATCAAACGTTACGCTTAAAATTTAACGTAGCTCATATATCTCGATCCGATGCAGGAACGATCCAATATCCGGCATTCACGCTTCTTTCTTTCTTTTCTCTAGAATAAAAAAGTTTATTCTATAAAAAAGAGAAGTAGGTCATGCGCGGATCAGCGCCTGACGGCAGATTGTTTTCTCATACACTCTGGGAGAAGATAGTACGAGTTACGCGGGAGAAGCGGTAAACTCGTAACAGAGAACATATTCGACTTCATATCATTACGCAACCGCCATATGCATACGTCGAGACAAGAGTTTATTTGCTGTCGCGCGGCGCGGCCAGTCATCGCCGACGGTGCCGCTGTTATCATCGCCGTCGAGTTTGCTTGCTTTTTATTCGGTACGCCGTCTCGTCGACAATAAGCACGCGAAGGGGCTCGCGCGTCGCGAGAAACGGAAGTACAAATTACAAATACCACGCGGTGACTCGAAAGGTCGCCGGTAAAACCAGAAAGCACTCTCGCGTCCTAGTTTCCTTCATCGATGACGACGCACCGCACTGTTTAACGGTAAGGCCGAGAAGAGACACGCACACGCGTGAGACAATTCTGTCGTGTTTGCGTTCACGCACACGCATCACGCACACACATACACGCGCGCGCACGCACATGCACACGCACGCACTCGCACGAAATTCGTACTAAATATCAACTGAACGAAACATTCTCGCGACTGGATTTTACACAACAAACTCGTTGCGTCTTGTCGGTCTTGTGTAATCATTGTAATCATTGTGCGTAACAAAATGAAGGTCTTAAGTCGCATGTAACTGAAATGCTTGTTTCTAAAATAAGATTTCTTTTATTATTTTTTGCATTTTATTTTTTTTTAATATTTTGCAAAATTTTATTTTCTATATTGTAATAAAGTGGTCAAATGTTTATTTTTATTTTTATGTAACTATAATACATAGTTGTATTCAGATCTTTCATCTCCATCTGAAAAATTCCATGATCAGATTTTGGTTAATAAGTTACTTTATTAAAATATGTCAAACTAATTCCAAATGAAATTTTCTTAAAAATCTACGTAGATACACATAAACACTTTTGTGACAGTCACGTCCACTTTAACGTTCTTTGGACAAATGACATTTTAATTGACAAGGTCTCGCGGAGTTTACGTAAGGCGTAATTCAAAGATTATATTTCTGATGCTTATCTTCGCACCTTCGCATTAAACTAGTCACCAGTTGAGACTTTCCGACAATTCCGACACGAACGTGCATTGAGTCGCACGTTTTGTTACGAGATGCAGGAATAAAGTAAGCGCGGATAATGGTACGTTAATTAGCCCATAGCTTATGTAATCTACTGCAGTTATGAATCACAGGACCGGGCCGTCTTTAAAGCGGTAAATCATTAGCCGGGCAGAGTATCGATCGCGAGTTCACGAGAGTTAACGCATCCGACTGACATAATTATCACCGTGAATATACCCGATGCACAAATGAAGATGTCCAAAGAGAATTATAACCGGGAGCTGTCGACACGCAATTCACATCGTTTCAATTTACATTTTCGCGATATACCGCACGCGTCGATCGCCGAGTCATATATATCTTTTCGACTTTCGTATCGGTGGAATTCAAGATCGCGAATGCAACGACATTCCCACTTGATTGTTTTCCAGAAACATCGGGGGGGGGGGGAAAGAATTTAATCGACATAATAGCGATACTCGAAAAATTATATACCGTTGCGAATGTCACGATATTCTCGAGAAACGTTGCGTTGGAATGATGCGTGCTATATCATACATGTACCTATATAATGAAGGTCGAGCATGTGTATTATATATATAAGAAAAGAGAATGCTAATATATAATTGATTGAACCGGTTAGGTCGTTAGGTAATTCAGCAGAGTAGTAGGTATCGGAAAACAAGATGGATTGCAAACTAATGAAATTTATCACCAATGTGATTGATATATGTCATGGTTAATATAATCACTCATTATTAATTCGCGTATAAATATACACGGTTTGTGTCTCGCTGCGCGTACACTTGGCGCGAGACGCCACTCCCTTGATAACGCAGTTAAATATATTACATTTTTTCCTCGAATATATTCAATTATCTGTAATATTTAATAGCACTCTAAGAACCCACACAGCATGCATATCAAAAAGACGTCCAGAAAATGTCCCGAAGATATATTTAGGCAATAGGATATCTTTGGGATATCTTCTGAACGTCTTTTTGATATGCTTGCTGTGTGGGAATATTTCCACTTTTAATAAAAAAAAACCTCTATTTTAGTACATAGTTGAAAATGAAATTTAGATAATTCAAAACCGGAATGCTTATTTATAATAATTTTTTATTTAGAAAATAATTGTATTTTATATTACATTATAATAATTCACAAAGAACATTATATTTTTCTAAAAATTGTGAGAGATATGATATAAAAAACGAATTAAATTGAAAGTATATTTATATTTAAGATTAAAAGAGCTACTTTTGGAAATATGTATCATTTAAAGATATCTGTTGACGTCACAGTAATATTATATCGCGAATAATATAACTCGATAGCGTCGAAATATCGAAAGCAAAGTTTCCACGCGGTAACCTACTCATATGCTGGTCCATTCGCTACGAGGTAGATTGCGCGAAGCATATTTATATAACGTTTTGTCGACGATGTTGCGAGAAACGTAATTTCAACGTGGAGTTGTGTTCTCGCACGTGGTGTTTTCGTTTTTGCGGCGCGCATTTACTACATATGCATGGCGACACGAAAGATGTAATTAGGTCGTGACGTTTATAATTCGATTTAACATGACCCGTGCAATCCGCTTTGGAATTGCTCGTTTGCGTTTTACTTTACGGAGGACTCGTGGCTATTTGTTAAACATGCGCATTCCCACTGATAAACATTTTGACGAACTAACCATTATATGTATATGTGAAAATCTGAATATGACGTTTTTTTTTAAATTAAGGTTTTTTTCTATTTTAAAATGTATAAAGATTTAATATATACAATAAGCAAGAATCGTTGCGAATTAATATCGAAATTGTCGCATCGCACAAAAGTCTGTGAACTGAAGAAAGTTTTTAATTGCGTTAAAAAAAATTGAATATGCAATTAGTTTGCGATGAATTCCGGACGACTTTTAATAAAAGTTCGCTTATCGCTAGCATTGCTTCTTCTACCAACCCGTTCACCATTATTTCGAGGCTGCAATGTAAACCGAGTTTATTCGGACTTTCGGATATATCTGAATATTTGTTAGGTACTGTCAATCGTAAGAATCGAATATTTAAATTGTTTGTACACCGAAAATATATAATGGAACTAAAAGGAAATGTACAAATACAAAGGAAGTTTGTTATTGGACTTTTCCAATTAATGTGAGTAACAATACAAAACGCGCGCGATATCTGATATCTGAATCAATAATTTTATGTTTTAATTTATCCGAAATATCTGGCTAACCCAATTATTCAACATTTATCTCTGTATATTTGTGAATTTAGCTCCCATTTTGACGCTTGTCAGATTATATATCAAATAATCGATAATTCACTCGCTTATTGGTAAATTTGCATTGTTATTCTCACTCGTTTTTCGAGCTTTTAAAAGCAAAATTGCACACATATTTTTATTACGAGGTATGCGCAAACCGGATCCGAAAGGCCAGGTAAAACTATATAGCCTACGGCGATTAGATTAGCCCTAAAATTGAATAGGATAGACGGGAAAGGATAGACAGGATCTACAATTGTTCGTTTACGGGCTGATTGAAAATACATCGCGCAGCTGAGGGTAGAACGTGTACGCGCGTATCACACGACGACTTTATGATCATAGAAATAAATGATCGGGTCGCGGTCCGCCGCGCTCAAGCGTATACTGGAACGGATTACGCCTCTCCGTGTCCGCGCGAAAACGTATCGCACGCAATCCGTCACAAGCGACGATGATATCCGCTTATCGTTTCCGATCGCTATATACGTTTACACGTTACTCCCGGTAGATTAGTTCATATGCGTACGTCATACCGGCCATACCGCGTCACTGGTTGCCACTTTTTGTCTTCGATCCATTTTCATGTCGGTTTTTTTTCCATGTTGGATAGCGTGGAGTGCCCGATATGATATCACTTCCGATCTCTTCTCTATTGAAGTTAAATTATATTTATTGCTTACTAATGCTCACTCATGAGTTGGAAGATATATTTTTTGTACGTTGTGCATTATTGTCTCTCCAAGTTGTAAAAGAAGACCGATATTTTCAGTAAATTACTGCAACTTTGATCGTTAGATACTCGAAGCTGAGAGAACACGAGCGACGAAGAAACGTGAAGCGCCGCCCGTGCCGTGCCGATAAATAACGCGCGATAAATAAGCCGGAGCCGGTTGTACGGCGTGCAATATGCGAGCATAAACTATCAACGTGCGAAGGGTGTTTACCGTTAAAAGGGGGCGTTTGCAACATGGGGGTGCCTTATCGCGACTAAATGGGCGGATTGTGCAGCTCGGTATATTATCACTTATAAGCTCTGTATCATTCGACAACATTATGCAGATATTACATACATGTGGTACTGCCTTCCGTTGCTATTTTTTTCCTCTTCTTTCGCCTCTCGCGTTATTTGCAAATATCGAAATAACGACTATTTTACTAAAAGCGTATAGCATTACTGAACCTTGCTCGAGAATTATCGAGTTGATTGTGCGGGCATAATAATGCGCGCGATAAAGAATGCGGCGGCTGATTATAATGATGCCTGTAATATGGACGCCTTTATAAAAGGCGGACAATTAATTATCGGAGATATTACGATTAACAATATAAGGCGAATCAAAATATCTATCCTTGATTTTGATAGATTTTTTCGCCAATTCGGAATCAATCTTTTTTTTTTGAAACTTCGAGATATATATAATCAGTCATTAAAATAAATAAAGTTAAATGAAACACATATTAATACTTTATAATATTATTAAGTTATCCACCCATACAAGGGGTTAATAATGTAATGTAATAGTAACAGTATAATATTAAAGCTAATATGGTGCGCACGTAGCACGCGTCTGTGATGTCTAATTATTATAAAAAAGCCGTGTTGAAAATGTAAGAGTGCACTAAGAACATATTTCTTCTGTTTTTTTAAATACATTTTTTGTAATTCTTTAAACAACTGATAAGTTTCCTAATCAATAACTCTCATTTAAAGAAATATAAATCTTTTTTATAAAATTTTGTTCTATTTTTTTTATTAGTGAAAAACAAAAAATAAAATTTTCAGTATTTAATTTTACTTTCTCATTAGAGCAAGCAAGAAAAAAATAGCTTATCACATCAGAACACTCTTTATGTATAAAAATTTTTTTTAATTTCTTAGTTTGGAGAATCTTTTCTTGTAAGAAAGAAATTGAGACAAGTACATTTTATAATATATTAAAATTGAAGCTAATTGATTAGCTCTTTCCAAAGTATATTTAGAAATTAAAACTACTAGATATCCCAGAATTAACTAAGGATATTCTAAAAGAGTGCAAGTTTATCTTCTTACAATATTCTATATAAGAAAGCATATTTTAATGGATTTTTTCCGAGAATCTTGATATAACCATAAATTTTAATTAAAATACAATTAATGTTAACAGTATTAAATAAAGAACTAATGATTCTTTATCTTCTATCAAGTTTAATCGTACGGTATCATCTTGCAAGGTTTTTGCACAATTCTATATATTTTTTCTTATTTTATCATGCATGAGTTATACGCTTTACTACCGCTAATCTTAGCGCATTTTTTATCCACTTTTGAAGAAAAGCTGCTCTAGAGTTCAGCACTGGCATTTGCATTTTCGGCCGCTATGACATGTACGGTCGAAGATAAACGCGGACGCGCAAGATTAGAGGAGCCGGTAGAAAAGGAATGATACAAGTAGGGTGGTTGCGCACGAGGAGGATGGAAAACGGCGGAGTGGAGTGGATTGCTATAAAGTTAGCTGGTTAACTCGACGAAACAACGGTACCAAGTTAAAGCGCGCGAGAAGTTGGCGTCAGTTGGCACCAACGCGGCGGGCGCAGCCGTAGGAGTCGCCCGAGTTGAAAGAGGGAAGTGGGTGGCGAACCCCGGCACCCCCTAACTATTTCATTGTTTCATAATTGAAGCATTTGCGGTTTCACCGTTATGCATATATCCATTAAAGGGGCCGGAGCACGAAAACGCAGCGTCGTCGTCTGCGAAACTCGCCTCGTTATGGCGCAGCCGTGGAACGTCTTTTCAGAAACAATCGTTGAATTCTCTTGCTCGCGCAAGTATCGCCTGTTCTTCGTTCTTCGATAATTAGACTGCCGAATATGCCGAATATCGTATTGCATGTATGCACAATTAAATTGCACGATAATGAGAATGTTAAATCGAAGCTTTCCAATTTTTCGATATGATTTCGAGAATCAAAGTAAGCAACCCATATTATTAGAATAAAAAAAATGAGCAAGGTCAGTATTTTTATTAATCTGATTAGAAAAGAATAAATAATGGAAAGAAGCGTTTACGCTTAAAAATTAAAAATATAATACCTATAGGCGTTGCATTTTATATTATGGTATGTACATATATGTATACATATTCAGAAGCTTGTTTTCTGGCTTAAAGTTAAAAACTGAACATTTTTAAATTAAATTAATAAATTAAATTAAACGGTTTATTTTCTAATTTATTTTATCAATTTATCGCTATTGTGTATTCTCGCGCGCGCGCGCGCGAATGGTAATTAATATAAATATATTTATAAAATTTCGCTTTTTATCACATTTTATCTTTTTTACATCTTTGCTTTATTGCTTCAATTTACTTTGGATGTATAATTACAAGTTTATTTAGGCTGCGGTCCACTTGACGCTACAAATGCTTCGAAGCATTCCTCTTCCCTTTTCTTTCAATGAAGAAAGAAGGAGAAGAAGAACGCTCCAAAGCATTTGTAGCGTCAAGTGGACCGCAGCCTTAATCCTCGCGATAAGCAGATTTGAAATAGACCAAAATATAAAAGTACTATTAGCAATTTAAATGATAATTTCCACTACTAAATATAATATTTATTACTACCCATTACTTACTATTCATACATATTTTATCAAATAAAGTTAACTGTAATGATTGATCATTTTTCATTAATTTAATTCGCGTGTCCAGCAACTAGAATAATAATTACTTTTCTTCGTGGTTCTCTGTATTTCTCTTCAAATTGAAATAATGTTGGGAAAAGAAGGACGACGTAAAACTATTTGTGGCTCGTCCATAAAATTGAATGGCAATTAAATGAAGCGAAACGACGAATTAGCTTCTGGCACGAGTGTTCGATTTATGTAAATCAGATTAACGTCATCGGTCGTCTGCCCATTTCCTATTATCGTACTTTCTATTCCCATTAGACATCCATATGTACGTGCAATTTATTTTTATATAGCTTAAAAAAATAATACATAGGTATATAGGTATAGAAATCTATGAAAAGAGAATGCAACAATAATGTCCTTCGAACAAGTAACAGCAATCATGCATGCTTTCTCATTATTTCAGTAAATTTGCAATTTTATTTATGAATACTTTTCCGACTCTTGATTAGTTCTAATAATAATTTTGTGACATAATAATAATTCTAATAATAATTATATATAAAGTGCTTTATTAGCACTTTATATATACCCTAAATCTGGTAAATATGCATAAAAGGTTACACCTCATTAATTTTATCGCAACTTAAATATGTTGCAAGGGAAGTTTTTTCTGAAGAGTAATACTCCGCAAGAAAAAAGTGGGGAACGGCATTGGTTTAAAAAATATAACAAATTGAAGCTTGACATTAAAGTTTGTGTATATATACTATAATAATCTGTTACTTTTTCAACGTTTTTCACGCTTTTCCACTCTTCACGTGGAACTTGAAAACTCGAACCGTACAATGATAGATCTCGTTTCGGCTTATAACCAGGGATGGAGTGGGGTGGATTGTAATGCTGTCCAGAAAACCGTCCACACGAAGCGAGGTCCACCCTAATCCTGCTTACAGGGCAAAACGAGATCTATCATTGTATAATATCGTTCAAGTTTTCAACTTTCCACGCAAAGCAAGTTTCACTCCACCCCACCTCTGTTTACAGGGCGAAACGAGGTCTATTATAAAAGCATTAAAAATTGTTAAACTTTATTTTATTATATCTTCTAAACCAATTCCGTCCCTTACTTTTTTCGTGCGGCGAATTATTCAGAAGAATCTTCCCTACAACATATTTTAGTGGCGATAAAATTGGTGAAATGTACACCTTTTTTATGCTTATTTACCTAGATACAGATAATCTTTATGATTAATGCAAGAATAAAACAGAAATTTAAACTGTATGTGTATTAAATATGTTTATTAGTAATAAGTATAGATTTAACAAATTATTTTTAGATATATATCATCAAGCAAATAAATGTAATTGAATTCGGTATATTATGAAGAATCACACAATTATCATCGAAACGAATGAAATCTGCAAGGCAGTTAATATAATTTAAATCTTTCGTGCAATTTTCGCGAAAATTTATTAACAGACGCAGCTTATTGTATAGGTATTTATTAAATTTTGCATTGCAATTGATTGATCGCGCGACACCCTTTAACGCAGAAATTCAGTAGAGCGGCACGCATAGCATGGCGGGATCGAATTTCGAGTTAATGTTGATTAACTTATAGCCCCTCGTCGTCATTATAGCGCGCTACCGTGCTATCCGCGCCCCGTTTCGAGTCTTTGACAGCGGTTTAATTGCGCTCATCGAACTCGTCGAGCGATAAACATTTTTTTAACCCATCCCCACCGTCACTTTGTGCTTTTGCCGAGTTTTCACAAGCACCGGTGCACGCCTCTCTGTTTGCACGATCGATGCGCAAAGGTCTACAATCGTGACCCTATCGTGAAAAATAGAACATTGCGAAATTTCGTAAAATGGCGATGTTGCTCCGGCGTAAAATAAACGAAAATTATACGTGTAAAATTTATTTAAAAGACATATGTATAACTTCAAAAACTAAAATCAGAATTTTTTAAATTTTAGAATAAAATTTACTGTATATATATTAAAAGTATAAGTTTCAATATATTATAAAAATTAACTCAGTAATCTAACAATATACTGATTCAATATTATCTACTAGCCTTTACATATTAAATACTTCGTATATAAATGAATTTTTTGTCAAATAATGTTTTATAATTATATATTTTGCAAGAATTAAAAAGTAAAAAGAGAAGTTTAATATGCAGAAACAAATTTCTTCATAAAGCTTGTATTTTTAAGATGTATTTGAAGATTGTATTTTCAACATATTTTTTATTTGTAATATTTATTTTCAATGTTTAAATTTTTTTATAATTGAGTGCATTTATCGACACCACTGTAAGTTTAGTTACACTATAGAGCAAACAGTGATCAAAGTTACACATATTTCTTTTGATACACTTCCATTGATAAGATCCGATGTTATTTGCATCCATATGAAAATTTATCGTCTGAGAATTATTGTCTGAAAGTTTTCTTCCAATATTCTTTTTTTAACTCTTCTGAAAACAAAAATAGATAAAACCACTACGTTTACCATTGCACCGTTGTAACATTTTAATTCACAGAATTAAAGACAGTTTAGGTCAATTAATTTATTCAAAAGAAGGAAACTTTGAATCACACCGTGTATCGGAGATGAAAACTTTCTCACAGTTAATCCGCGAATGTCAATCCGAATGTGAACGCAGAAAACAAGAACACGAACAAACGTGCAAACATCAGAACGTGCATCAAGCGGTGGCGATTCTCCGGGACAATTAATCGACGGGACAGCTGCAAGAAGGGCGACCGCGTCGTGTTAACGTATATAATCCTAAACTATTCTCAGTAGCGTACGAAACCAACGATGCGGCATGCGAGCGTGGAAGCGACGCATTAGTGAATTAGCGTTTCCTGCCGTTGCAATCACGGTAATGCGACTGTGCGTCGCGCGCGCGCTCGCGCGCCCACGCTCTTCGGCCGCGGATAAAGTGACGCTTGTACCGTGCACGCGACGTGCGAGCGCGGCCGAGACGATTAACAATTAACAAGTCCGATGCGCGTAAACGCCACGTTTGCGGGATCGCTTTCATGGTCCGTCCGATCTGCGAACTTCGTGCATTTGCGGTAGAGAAGAGAGAGAGAGAGCACACACACACACCGCGGCAGTCGCGTCATCGATCGTTTCGAGTAATGCACGTACATCTACATTAACTCGTACGTTCTTGTAAACTAATACGCATGACTAGCGCGTTTGCTAAAAAAGCCGATATTTTTTTTAAACAATCTCTTCTTTATTGACCGAACGCGTAAGCAAGACTATTGCTGCGCATGATTTTTTTTGTCTCTGACTATATAAATTCCCTATCACGTTTGATTCGGTGTTTATTTATAAAAATGTTTCCGTTTGTGTTTATTTCAGTTTTATTAATTTATATCGTGTTTTTATAAATCGATTGGAACGAAATACGACCTCCCGTTAATAAATATTTCATCGCTTTGTCGGCACGGCATCTTTCCCGCCGATAAATTACGTGTCCCTTTTCGCGGCATGTAATTTGGTTTCCATTTGATTTTAATTTACCGAGACAAACTTGGTACACCGTGCTCCGCTTGCAGTAATGATAAAATTGAAAACCAAGTTTGCTTTTCGTTGAAAAAAGAATATTCCATATTATTTTCGAACTATAGATGCCGATTAAATTCCCCCGTTTATTAAAAGCATGCGACAGAACGTGGGAAATTATTTCGAAGACATCGCGCGTTTCGAAGGCACAAATAATTAAAAGACTCTTTTATGTTTGTAGAAACTTGTTTGCTCAATCGTCAACCGATTGAGCGGATAATGTGGAAAATTGTTTTCCAAACAATTTTCCAACGCGCTCTATTTCTTTTTCTCTTATGAATCTCACAATCGCGTAACTTTGTAAACTATCTCTGGCGACACGTGTGTGCAGCGTTCTGCATAAAATTTCATTTATCGGCATATATTGTCATTCGCAGTCTGCAATTTTATGTAAGCGCCCGCGGCAAAACGAATTCACTGTTATCACTTGTCGCTTCTATAATCGTTTCGCGCATGTCACATTTATTGGACGAACAGCTGTCTACACGGTACAGCGGGTGTGCAGCGAATTGCGCCAAATAATTTTACTGCGCGACGCCGTTTGCTCACAGCGCGTTGCAGCCCGAGCAATTTTTTAGCGAACTCTTTATCGATTTTATGCTCGATTACCTTCGTGTTATAACAGAAAAATTATTTTACTGCGCTGATGTCACTGACTTGAAAACAATTAATTAAGAACGATATAATACTTTATTCACGCTTTTTCCTAGAAGGTATATGTTTAATATCCCGGATATCTCTCTCTTTTTTAATAAAAGATTATACGATGTTAAAATTTGATAATTATTATCTAATATATGTAGATAATTTTTATGGATGTTTTCGCATTCTATAATATAATTTATTTATTACATTAATAATTAAATGTATTATTGAATTAAATTGTGATAATTCAAGAAAACTCTTTACAAGAAAATAGCTTACAATGAAGGAGAGAAACAACATCCGAGATGTGACTTCTCAGGTACTAATGTAAAATGTATGATAATGAAGGATTATGGAAAGGAATATTGTTTTGAAAATGTTATTTCTAAGACGGAAGAAAATGTCGTTCTTTGAACTGACAATATTTTCGCGACGCGAAGATTGAAGAAAAAATTCTTTCTTTTTTACTAAGCTATGGTATAATTCTTTGCTGATAAACCAGCGAAGCTTCTTATGGTACCAGGCACTGGTTGCGCAATGAACAGAGCGTGTTGAAGGATCGTCAGCGTAACACGAAACGTCGTTCCGCGCAGCGGAAGGAGTTCAACTCTGAAGGGCCGCATTTCTCGGTGGCTTCAGCGCCGAAGAAAAAGCGATACACGCCGACTTGTTCCCTCTCCCCCGACCGAGAAATCTCTGGCTGTCTCGTTAAAACTTTTCCTCTAACACACGTCTCGAGAGGACTCTCACCGAAGGCGGTTGCATCCGCGCGCGTTTCGGCATCGTCTTTACCTTATTTACTTGCGGGTTTCTAGATATGCCTCACCTGCACGTGACAAGTGCAACGGGATGACAAGTTTTCGTACCTGCCTGCGCTATTCGCGCGAGCGGTCTCCGTATCGCAGACTCGACCAACTTTGTAACACGATATAGTTTCGTTAAATCCGAGAATCGTTTGCAATTACGCGGCCTTCTTTTCTTGCAGCGTCATGAACGGAAAATTTTCTTAAGAATCTGCGCAATATAACTGTCTCCAACTGTATATATAGCGTTTAACTTGTTCGGATAGAAATTATCCAAAAAATTTTTTTAAATCTATATGTACAATATGTACCTAGTACTCAAATTATCCTACATCTTAATATTTCTCTTTTATTTCTTTAAAAATTATTTCACATCTTTTTTATGATTTTCTTACAACTTCAAATTTTTTTATCGGATGTGCAACGTTGAATATCACTATAATTAAACATATTATTATTATTTAATTTTTATTAATAAATTTTTTTATAACTAGGTATAGAGAAGTCGATAAATGACTGTATAACTTTAACATGTATTTGCCGTATATTGTTGAAGCATAGAGGACGTCGAAAAGGCTGACGAAATCTTCATATAGTTACACAGTATATCAATATCTTTCGTTTATTCCCGGAAGAGGATGGTGGAGGTGGATCCACGCGCAAGTTCGCTGGTCGACTCTGTATTCATCCGATATCGTTTGCTTCCTCTAAAAGATGCGTTGGGATAAGAACATAAACTGTCCCGGCGAAAGTGGCCGACCGTCCGGTACCACTCGACAGAGGCGTCCCATGGGACAAAAAAAGCGGCTCGCGGCCATAAAAATGGAAATCCACGTGTATGGTTTTTTTTTCGACGTATATCCCGATCATATGAGCGCGGGACCCGCCATCTTTGTGCTCGACGTAGCGTACAGGCTTATATAGTGTTCCCGTAATCTTCCCCATTGTGCTGGCGCTGCCACGCGTGTACGCAGATAGGAGCGATTCGGTCACTGCAATCAGTAAACGCGCGCGTCTGGACGCAGGCGTTAACTCGCAAATCTGAACCCGCTTCGTCAGACTTCTCGAAGCTTGCTATCCCAACAATATATCAATTTAGATTAAACAAATTTTTATTTTTTGATTAGGATAAGAAATTAAACAATTACATGTATACAGTTTATAATTTACTACTTTTTTACTTTACTATTTTTTTCTGTTTTGATTTGTTGTTAGAAAAGAGCTGTAACCCAGCTCAAGCACAACACAGTTATACTAAAATCACACGGTATATAAACACACAGCTATTTCATCGTTACAATGTTTCATATGTTTCATCAAACTCATGAAACGGTGATACCGTGATGCTACTAGGAATGAAAATGTTTGATCCTCAATCAGATAATATTTCTACCGGTCCGTCAGAGTTCCGAATGCCACTTCCTAAGCGTATCATTGGTCTCTCCGGCGCTTTTCAGACCGATCACGGAAGAGAGGAGAGTCTTCGATAACCTACTCCATCTTCTCCACGACCCATTTTTATCGCAAGCACGTATACGTGCAGATGCATACATGTATACTCCGCGCTCCCTCCGCGCTTCCTTCGTTTCGCGGAATCGTGCGGGTTGTGACGGCGACGGATTTTGTGATGCGCGATACATCCACCGATGAAAGCGGCGAGCTTACATCTAAAACTCGTTCGTGCACGAGCATAAAGCTGGCTATCTTCCTTGCGAGCCGGACGAGAGGAGAGTAGTAGATCGTGCTGGATGGTACAGCACATACATGTGAGCATTGATAAGTACTCATGTTTGTGGCAAGATACATCATACATCGTAGAACTCAGGCGACGTGTTTCTACGTCCTTTCATCGAATCACAGATGCTAAAATCGAAACTGAAGTGAACGGTAGCTCTCGAAGAGTCCGCGCATCTAAAACAAAAGAAAATGTGTGCAAGGAGATTGAAGTGTGAATTAAGAAACAGGAATAATAAGAAGTATAAAAGGATCGTGAAACTTTGTCGATTTTCCGAAAATATATCTTCGATTAAATTCTTGCGAAGTGCGTGCGAAGGCCTGAGAGCGCGCCAACAAAATTGTTTTCGGAAGGAAAACCGCGGAAGTTACGGAAGTTACTGCCGATCGAATTCTCTCTCACATTCGATCTGCCTCGAGGGGGAAGTCAGCACTGAATTCAACAAGGAATTCGTAGCGCGTGACACTTCCGTATACCGCGTGTTCGCGCGCGCGACACACGTGCCTGTGCCGTACATATGGATCGCATATGCAGGCGCAGGTGCGCACACGTGCGAGGCGAGGCACTCATAGAGGTGCAGCGTGCAGCCTGCCGCGCTGCTCCGCCACGTTCGCACGAGAACTCGGGTATGTACCGCGCGCGGAAAAGACCCCGAGCGAATTCACAATGCAGATACGTTGCATGGCACTTCTCTCCACGGTCTCCGCGCCGCGCCGCGCCGTGGCATCTTATACATCGTGTGTTATTGGATTTGTTTGGAACTCTTCAAATTCGAGCGTGGGAGAATGTTCTATCGTTGTTTGCAATAACTCGAAACGTGCTGCGACGATTTTCGACTCGCTCATCGAGTAACATTGCATGATGTACTTTGTAAATGCGTTCAATAATGCCGCTTATGTTATTTAAACATAAATTTGTCTAAATGTGATATATGCTAGGTTTGGTTATTCTCTGAATAAACAATACGTTGAGACTGTGAAAGGAAAATTTTCCTTGCACAGTCTTAAGACGTTCCAAAGAAAGGCGAATAGTTCTGAGATGCGTTGAGCTTTGCAGTCAACGTGTATAAGTATTCCAGAATTTGATTCACATGAAAAAAAAATCTCCTTTCTTTATTTTATTACTGACGCTAACGAGAAGAAACAAATTTCGGATTCAAAAACTGTTTGTCTAAATTTTTAGTAATAAATTGTCTCCTAATAAGTTAATCTTAATAACGGTTAATAGCTGTTAACAAATGATTATTCTGATTGTTCTTTTTATATGAGAGGTACAAACGGTTTGTTATATGTCGAACACTCCGACGAACCACATCATAATCCTGCGAACGCGTATTTTGACGGTTTTCATATACTGGGTATAAAATTGCTTATGGAGGCGGTAAACGTTGCTTGGGTCAACACTAGAATCGACATATGCGCAACTATTGCAGGGCTTACATGTGCCGGACTGTTTTCATTGTAAACAGTCCGATAAAGTTTACCATTCATTGATAAAATATATATCTGTGAGAGCACACAACCGAGTTTCCCAAGTTATATGTCGTTCGTTGACGGTTATGTTGGCGTATCATCTGACCATTCTTTGTTCCGCAAAGATTTCCAGCAATAAAAACAGAATTGATGGCTAGTTCACAATGTCATGTTTCACCTAGATGTAATTTAAAATGTACAATTGATACATATTATATATACAATAATAATGATAGCTGCTGTAATAAATTATTTTATAATCTTATTTGTTAAATCGTACAGTAAATTATATGTGTATTATCTTAATATATTAACCTCTTGTTATTAGTATAACAATAATAAAAGACGTACCGAAATAACGTTCTCTTTACGGTAGATAGATTTTTCGTTCGATTTGAAATTAATTTTTTCTTTACAAAAACATTAAAATATCTCTCATAATTTTCATTATTAACAAATATAATTGATGATGTTCTAATGAACTAGGTTTTACGAGAAATAAAAAGTATAATTTTATAATATTTACTATATCATGTATAATAATATAATATATAATTATCTGGTTTATATTATAATATATAATTGTGTGTGTGTTTACGCGCTCGCGTGTATGTTAACCATATTTGTGTCATTTATAGTAACTGCATAATATTGCGAATCACCGCATATACGCTGGCAAAGCTTGGTTTACATATTAATATTTGTAATAATATACAATATATTATGTGCGACTTCAGCGTGCGTTTAGAAACGATTTCATATTTACCGGAAGTTTGAATAAAATTACTATTATTTAACATGATCAAATTTACTTAAATTTGCTCTAATTTATTCACAACTAATTTTGACCGCAACATGATAGCGTGATGTTCCCGGTAATATAGTGACGACTCGCTATATTTTAGATAAAGATGCAAATTATCATTTTCGCGATTCTCATGTATCAGCATAAACCAAAATTCAGTTATGAGTTGCATATACATATTAACGCGTGAAATGAAATAAGATATACATAAACAGGAAGGCACTCTTGGTGGCGCTCACTAAAATTTGATTTAGTCCTTACTCTTCGAAGTAAATAGCAGGACCTGTTGCACGCGCCAAATCAAGCTAGCTCGGTTGATGAAAATCACCGGTTGCTCAATTCACTATCTCAATTTACCTTATTTCTCGGGCGCTTCTTTATTTGCGTACTTTGTCGCCGTATCGATTCTCGTTCCGCGGAACTTTAGTTGCTCGTAACGTGAGATTAAAGCAGAAACTCCGGCTTGAAATACCTTTCGTTATGTGCCATTGAATGCACTTAATTTTCTCTAAGCTGGAAGCAGTTAGGCAGGCTATCGATATTTTTAAGTGATTGGTTTAAGCTCACTTCGGTATCGATGCGATTTATGAAGCCGTGCGGAAGAAACTACGGAGGTTGTTGTTTTTCTTGAGAAGAATTTTCTACGCATATACACAGAGAAGAAAAATATTTTGTTACTTATATATACAACACGCCACAACAAATTGGTTAATTTTTTTTTTGTAAATTCTTAAACATATCTGGAGAGTCAGTACTTTCTTACTAAAAGGATTCGATTTGTTACAATTTCCTAATTTTCATCAGTAACGTTTGCTTTAAGCTAAACAGATAATATGTTATCATTTTTCATATATGTATATACAAAATATGATATATTAATTTTTTTTCAATTATTTACTGAAATTGGTTTGCTACAAAAGTTCTGCTGCTCGTAAGTAAAACTGATTTCAAGTTTGCGAGAGATTCTTATGTACATTGATTTTTAATGAGAATTAAATATAGATCTCACTAATGCGACCTGAATTGCAGACACAATTTTCTTTGAACAGTTGTATCGTTCAGAACTTTATAATAAAGAATATGTAATTTATGCAAGCAGCGCTGGCTTAACTATTTATATGTCTCTCTTTATATATCGAGCTGTTTATACGTCGAGTATTATAATTGTAACGAAGAATTTTTTGACACGTAAATTTTTAAAACAGTACACTTTCTTGGGAAAATGAAGAATAAAGGATAACGGAAAAACTAAACATAATATATACCAAGTGAGAAATGTAAATTGATACAAAACGTTGGTAGCGTCCCCATTCGTATTTAACTCTCAGAACGTTGAATGCATACAAAGCAAAATACAGCGACACGAAAAAATTCCTTTCATTATTCCATAAAAATCCGACACTTTAACGCCAGTTACAAGAGCTCTCGTCCAAACTCGGTGGTTAAAAAGTGCTCAACTAGTTTAAAATACATGTCGCAAAGTCGTGTCTCGAATGAAAGTCGTTACAAGAAAATTGCGGCAAACAATATGGCCTGAACTTAAGAGCAAATTAGAAAAGCGGAGACACAGGAAGTTTTCTTGGCTCATTATTGTATCGCGGAGATTTGCTATTTGAAACTCTTCGCGCAGACACAAATCGTATTCTCATTACGTGGTACACTCGTATTTCTTCAATGAATCCTTTTCCTGTATAATTATACATAATTTTTACTCTTTTATGCAAATTTAATAGTATATAAAATAAACAGGTTTAATTATCTAATGTGTCCTTTTAGTATTTTCACATTTTGACTTAGATATTGATTAATTAACAAGTCTATTATTGGAAAAATAAGAAATAACGAATTTACGATATTAGTTTCGATGTGTTACGAATTTTTGATACAAATATGAACTGATATAAATTATTGTTTTAATAAAAATCAAAAGATTACATCTTACATTATACTTGACAAGTATATATAGCTCATAACTTGTGTGAATACGATTCGTACAACATTTATAATATTGTATTTCAAAAGTTGAATTTTATGCACGACGCAACATTATTGCAATGCATGTTATCAGGAAAAATTTACATTTTCACAATTTTTAATATCGCTTTGGCTTTCTCGTATATATTCTATCAGTACACGTATAACTATACTCTTATATATAGGAAAGTAAAAGCGGCTTATATTACCCAGAGATAACATTACGCAGTAGCGGATTATATTTAGTATGACAAGCATTTCGTAAAAATAAATAGTACGTTTTTTTACAAAGCGCATGATAAAGCTGGTTCTACAGAACGTTTACGTTTATACGTTGCGACGTTCCCTTCATTTTTGCCGCTTTCTACCGATTTCGCACATGGACTACGCTAGAAACGAGGATAGTTGATAAACTCCGGTCTCAGATATTCCATAAGGGTTTTTTTCCCCCCCGGCTATAGAGTTTTACCTTCATTTATCCTCGCCACGCGACAACAGATACCAGAATGGCGGTGGAAATCGCCAAAGCCTACCTCATCACCGAGCTAAGTGACTTTTGTCGTGTCACCGAGCACTTGGCTCAGTCAGGGGTACCGTGGGGTGAGTCCGTGAGGGTCGAGGAGGATAAAAAGAAGCAAGAGGGGTAGTTTATCGGAGAAAGAGAGACGCCAGCAGGCCCCGCAGGACAAAAGTTTTAAAACGTACGCGCGCGCGCGCGGGGGAGAAGATTAACGCTTGCAGTTTAATGTCCTAGTTTAATGATACGTCACGTGCCCGTTCTGATGACGTCCATTTAAATAACAGGACTATTATGATATCCGGCGACGGACGCAGCTGGAATTATTTGCGGTCGTGACTGTCCGCTTTAATCTACTTTTTACAATTGTTCCGGCGCATTAATGCCATTTCTTCTGGCTCCGCGGAGGAGGTTCTAGTTGAGCGGAATATCCACGTTCATTTTTGTCCCACCGGAGATAAAAATTTTGATGAGGGATATGGAGGTACGGCGAGTTGTGCTAATTAACTGAAGAATTCTTCTTTAAACGGCAAGATTTATGGCAATCTAATTAAATGAGTGATATTTCCGACAGTTCCGAAATTAAAACTGAATATTACCAATTATCCTATACATGTTTCAAAACTAATTTGCTTTTGTTGAGTAACATATTGGTATTAACAATGTGTAATGCATTGTTTAGTAAGTAAATCGAAAATTTTTATTTTTAAAATAATGGAAGCGACATATATAAAAAGATTAAAAAAAAAAGATTTGGATAATTCATGTTAAGACTAAATTCTTTGTTACTTATATTTAATAAAAAAAAATAATTTCCATGTATTTTTTAATAATATCTTTATATCGTTTTTAAAACATTCTTTAGAACGTAAAGTACAAAAAAATTAAAGAAAGGTTGTACAACAGTTTTTAATCAGAGACCATTACATTTACGTCGACTTTACTCCGACTGTATACTCAATCAGATTGAGCCGGAAGATGCATTTAAGCCATCCATCCCTCTTGTCCTGTTACCGTGTCTGTATTGTCGGTACTGGAGATAATCATTCTCGAGGGTCGTAGTCGCGCTTTTTAATCTGGCTTCGGTCTTTCCGCTTTAGCAAATAAGAGGAAAACGGAGCTTTCCCTGAAGAAAGAAGCAACGTAGCCGAGAACGGGGAAAACCAGGCTGCAATTGAGCAATCTCGTGATTGAAAATACTCGATGGGAGGCTGTGCGTAACGTTGTGTCCACGTCAATAACGTTTATCCTCCGTTCAGGATCAATCCCACGAGAAACGCGCTCTTTCGTCGCAGCTCTTTCCCTGATTTCGAACTACTGCACCTTTCGGACTCGTCTTGCTCTGCGAAAGCTGTTGCTCTTTATCACGGCCTCATATCGGACTTGAGATTGCGTCGACTCTAGATTGCATAAGCAGGTTTACTTCATGAGCTGCCGCAGCACAAAATTTCCGTAATAACTATATCCCGCAATAGAGATACCGCGAAACTTTCCCGTATTATCGACCATGTGTTCCGCGCTTCATGGAATTTAATTTAAAAAGTATTCTGCACCATTATATTTTCTCCTTCTCTTATACTCTCGCCACAAACTGGTCGACTGATAAATAATGCTTCTACAATGTACATTTTTAGGAAATATTTTTTGATAATATTAGTTTTTATTGTTAAAATCATTTTTAATTGTAAACTTGGTAGGCAAATCTTTGAGGTGACGTATAAATTGCCGATGTACAAAAATCAATTATAAACTCTAGACATTTATTATGTTAAAGAGAACTATCATTTCTTTTTCTTTATTTAAATATTTTGACTGTCTAAATTGAAGATCTATTAACCAAATCTTATAACTAAACAAACAAATACAGAAATATAATACAGATGAATTCACTAAGCATAAATAACCATCCATCTTACATATTAATTAATTGATTGATTGAGTTTGAAAAGCAAAATATATATAATTATTCCTCTTTTTTTAAGCTAAAGGTAATATATGGGATAAGTATTATAGAATCTGAAGCAAAATGCTTTTAGCTCATGTCGATCGGCTGATATGACTATTTGGAACACTCGCTGGTATAATGTATGATCGAAGCGGACCAGAAACAGCAATCTATCAATACAGCAGAGGACGACCGAGCTTTCGTCGCTAATCACTAATTAATGAGTTGGAGGATCGGCTTGGGCGAGCGGAGCGGGCGGTTGGCCCGAAGTTAAGAGGGCGAGTTAGGAGGTGTTTTTCGGCAGAAAGAAGGTCGGGGGGATGGAGTAGTGTGGTGGAGGTGGTGGAGGTGGTACGGAGGAGGACGAGGAAGTGGAGGAGACTCCGAGGAGGGTGTGGCTGGAGAATGGAGACCGAAAACCTCAAAGCAAGATTTGGAGGTTAGGATTTGGAGAAGGTAGAGGAAGGGTCAGGGACGTGAGAGGTGAAAGAACGGCGGAAGGCGCGCGCTGTCGTAGGTCGTGAGTCACGGAGAGCGGCCCAAAGGCGGCGCGGCTGAAGCAAATGTAGATGGCGAGACCGAGACGGCGCTGGGTGTCGGAAGCCAAACGGATTAAATAGATGCGGCAGCGCGGGACGGCAATGAGCGAGAGGTGTGTGGAGAAAGCGGAGAGGATAGAGGGCGCAGCAAATAGAAGAAAGTGTGACGGCGGCGCTGGAAGGCAGCTGGGATGGCAGGACTGAGAGGAGAGGTAGGGAAGCAACAAAGTTGGACGCACTGGCAGAGGTGAAGTGTAAAGGAGGAAGGTATACGGAAGGTGAAAGGAAAAGGTGTAAGGGAGATGCGAAGGAGAAAAACCGTGGAGGAGCGGAAGGAAGACTGGATAGGAATAGAGAAGATGGCAGGGATGGGGCAAAGGTCGGAGGAGACAGAGTGGGTGGAGGAGAGCAGGAAAGAAGTCAGGAAGATAGGGCAGGAAATCAGGGAAGAAATAAGACGGGAAGGAAAAGGCATCAGGAAGAAATTAAAGGAGATTGGAGTGAGGTTGGAGAGACTAGAGGAGGGGCGCTGGCGGTGCGAGGAAAGCGAGGAGCAGGATGAGGAGGAGGAAAGAGAGACAGATGAGAGCAACGGGTGGAGAGGGAGGGAAAAGGACCAGCAAGGACGAAGAGGAGTAACAGGGGAGTGGCAAGAAAGGAGATGACGGAGGAGGATGGATGATGGACGAGGATAAAGCGGTGGAGGCGAGAGTATGGATACGGACAAGGACGAGGGCCATAGGAAGAAAGGAGAGCAAGAGGAAGGTGGGAGGAGCGGGGACGGAACAGGGGGGGAAGGCGGCGAGCGGGAGGAGGGAGAGGAAGGAGAGAGGGGAGGAGAGCAGTGGCAGAAGGGAGGGAAGCGGAGAAATGACAGAAGCAAGGAAGGCGGAGGGAGATGGCTGGAGTAAAGAGGAGGGGAGGGAAAAGGAAGTGGGTTTTTGTTTCAGAGCGAAGACATAATAGGAAGGAGGGAAGGCGGCGAGCGGGAGGAGAGAGAGAGAAGGAAGGAAAGAGAAAGAGCAGCGGCAGAAAGGAGGGAAGAGGAGAAATGGCTAAAGCAAAAAAGGCGGAAGGAGATGGATAAATGAAAGACGAAGGGAGGGGAAATAAATGAAATGTAAGGTCGCATATGGCCAGGCGCGTAAGGGAGTGATTTGTAAGAGGTTTGGGTACGTTCCTCATAAAAAACGCCTTGTAAACCCTACGGGGATACACAATAAATCTACATACATACATACATACACTAATTAATGAGTTGTGTCATCGATAATAGACATTCGGTAGCTTGAATACGTATATAAATATCTCTATCGTATCACACATAAATTAACAGATAATATATCTATATATTTTTTTTAGCAGCAGTAATGTTTGCAACAAAATTAACAAACATCTAAAAATATAATTATATATATTTATTTATGGAAAAAAAGACGGGATTCAGAAATATTTATTCAAATCTCCAAAATACAACACAGAGCGAATACATATATAGTATACGTAAATTACCACTATACTTGTATACTTAACAGCAGAATATATAATAACGGGTAACGAGGATATAATTGTTTACATGATTGTATTGTATCATACTGCTGCATTAATTATCTGCATTGTTGTGCGGCACATGTTTATAAAAAATTCTAATATCGGTTGAGACACATCGATAAGCTACATCATAATGGCCGCTCGTCGCAGGTCCAAAACAGTAATCCATCAATGCATCTGGAACGATAGAACTAGCATCCATCGTTAATCTCTAATTAGTCAATTAGCTCACGCAATTTTGCTAATAACGAGCACACATCGTCATCGAGTTCGGCGAATAACGCGACGCACCTGCTACATAGCATCCGCAACGACATATCCGGCGAACTATAATGTTCAGTCTGTGGTATTCCTGTTATGGTTGCATTCATAATTGGTATTATATCGACGAACTTTGGTTATCTTCAGCTTATAAGCGATTTTACCGTTATCGACATCTTCATAGTGATACTCAATCGAAAATGATACTGCGTTAAAGTCATTTATGGCTTATAATTGCTATACGTGTAATCTTAAACAACAATTATATAATAATTAAATTTGACCGTAAATTATTGCTCCCGCGGTAATTGCCGAACATGAATTAGCAAGTATAAATTGTGACACACGGAGATATAATGTTTAATTAGTTATTGCAATTTATAGGAATATGAGAATCGTATATTAATAGAGTAACGCGTGGTTTAATCACCATCATTTAAATAACTGATCATAATAATATACAAATCTTTAACGTTAGTTTGGTTAATAAAATTTTTGAAAAATTGTTAAATAACGCGCAGAATTTTTTTCACTTTTTGCTAATATGTTGCGAAATAATGTAGTATATTTGCAAGTAGAAAGAACGATAAGTATACATTTTTAAAAATATTGCTGGTAATTATATTGCTGATATTACCGTTTTCCATTACATCGGTTTGATACACTCTGTCAATCTTTTCGAAAGCACGATTACTTCTCTCCACCTATTGTACGTATATATATTCACTTTTATATGGTATTACGTTCGTGCCTCTCGATGAGATTTCGCATCGCATTTCGATATAGAAAATGGAACAAGTTTGAAGAGAGCAAAAAGCATGCCGCGAGAGCTGCGAACCGCTGGGGAACATTTCCGACGGGTTGGAAAACGCAACCTGCCTTTGGCAATTCATGGCGGTAATAACATTCTTGTAACTTTTCATCTTCACACTCTACATTCCTCCTCCCCCGCGCCTCCCCGACCGTATTTCTATCGGGTGAGGTATCTTTTCCGGCGCGCGTATTCGGCGTATTGGAATTCTCGCGCGGACATTCACAGTTATAACTTTTACAATCGCAAATATATACGATATTTTCTGCACGGCGTTCAGACGCGTAAATGTGAGTTGCGTAACGAGTATTTGTATTTAATGTATTAAACGGCGTACGCTTGGTGGAAAAGATTCGATCGCGGGAATATTGATGGTAATCGGGTCAGAGACGCATTTACTAAATTACTATTACCCATTACTAAATGGGGCACGATGAGCGCAATTTTGCTCAGCGAGGAAAAATAAACGCCGCGCTATTGCCGCGGCGCGTATACAAAAAACAAAATAATGTAACGCGCGTAATATTCCGGATAAACGTAATGTCATGTAATTGTAATTTTATCGTCGTTCTTACAAATATCGCGCTTTTCACAGGCTATTGTACCTGTAACCATGTGACTATATATATACTATTGCAGCGTTAATGGTAAGATTTGATTACACTAGACACCTTTGAAAAATGGTTCTAGGTGAATAATTTTTCTCATTTTTTAACAGGGTCGAGACAAATTACATTATTGTATTTATAACTTTTAAATTTCAACTCTTCATATGTAACTTTAAGCATTTAACTAAAATATAATAATATTACGCAACACATTTATTAATATTTTATTTTTTACATAATAATGTATTTAATGATTAATAAATGATATTTAGTAGATCGCGTAGAAATATAGCGATATTTATATATTATGTCGGAAATTATGTATAGTTTGAATAGATCTTTCTTCCTGTTCTCGTACATTATACTTATAGATAAAAATTGCATCTGTCTCGCAAGAATCTTCCGCGAAAATCGGTGAATTCATTGATCCTATAACATCGCGTCGTCGAATGTGCTTATTGAACTGTCGTACTTTTCGCAAACGACTTTCAGAAAATTTCTCGTTCGTCGAGTTTCGAGAAGCTCGTGGGTCAGTCCCATTCTCGCGTCGGATAAAATGCTGTTACTCTCGAGAGATTTGTTGTCGAGATTCAACTGGGACGATAACTTATCTGGACTCGCTGGACTTTAGGGCACTTTGTGGAAAGTTCCCGTGAATAGCGCCGGACTCGCGAGTTCTTGTACTTCAGTTTTATTGTTTCTGCACTCGACTCCGATGAAGATCGGCGTTGAGAGAATCACGATGATATCTGTGTCAAAATAATAAAGAAAACGTCTCCATAATATATGAGGTCGAGTTTTTTTTTTTATTATTTGTATGTAAGTTAACGTTATAAGAATTGTGTGTCAAGTTCATTGTATCGATGATATATTTTCTGCAATTATAATAAGTTATAGAACTTGATCAAACATTCTTTTGCAAGTGCATTATGTATGAATAACAATCAAAAAATTATAAAAAATTGTATTGAAATTAAAAGAGACTAAAAATTTTCTTTTTACTTAGTTATGTTTTCTATCAATGCTTAACGCAAATAATTCTTATTTGACAAAAAATTAACTGTCATCTGTACAGCGTATGTTGTTTGCAACTATAACTGGTTCAGCAATCGTTGTTTGTTGCGCAAAGTTTTTCGAGATAAATAGATAAATAAATTAGATAAATTACATATTAGAGATACATATGATGCTCTTGCGAAATATGACTGTCCTGTATTATGTAATTCGTGGAGAACCGTACGAACTTTGGGATACGATGTTGAGTTTGGCCGTGTAAATAGTAGGAACCAAGCGTGTTGGAGAGATCCCTCGAAAGAACAATACCTCTTTGTCGGTTTGCAAACGAGACTGTTTCGCCCTGCAAACAAGTGATGGTTGCTTAGCTATGCAATAACGATACTGTTCCTACCGCCTGCATTGTTATTTTGGACGAGAACTAGGCGCACACTTCACTCACACAGACCTGCTTACATCTGCCAGTTATACTTACGTCTAACGTGCCTCAAACGTGTCTCTACACTGTACGTGGAATAATTCCCAATCGATAACTCGTAATAATTCCAACTGTATACATCCACACTCGTCACGTTATTGTGGTATCACAATTACGTGCTTCATTGACTTTTTTTCTTTTTATTTACACCCACTGTCAAGTACCAATTTAAGTGCCTTTTTCCGTTACATTTTTTCTCGAAATTTTATTATTTTAATCAACGTTGTCGTTATAATTGACTATTGTCGCTATTCTTCTCGTGTTACTCCAAACAGTTAGTCACAAAAGTTATTATCATACAAAGGAGTAGCGAATTGCTCCATCAACTGAAGTATGACGTGAAACTTCTCGTTGTTGAATTACAATGCTTTATTTTACTTTTCGACGAACAAATTTTGCTTTTGAAACTCGTTGCAGAAGCTTTCGGCGCTAGAATATAACGGCTATTCCTGCAGAAACTTTCGGAAGGCTTCTCTCGGTGAAAATATTGTATAGTTAAATATATAAATTTACTCGTATATTTGCTGCATTTATCGGCCCGGCAACAATTCCTTTATAACAATTATCAATTCCTCTTTATAATGTAATTGCGGAATGAAATGTATGCAAACGAGCGCAATATCAATCGCAACGAATTTTTAATTGCTATATTGAATAATGCTCTGTTGTAAAGCGTTTCAATATTATGCAGACCTTTGGTTGTTAATATTACTCATCGATCTGTTATTATTTACCTGTCAAATGACGCAAGATATAAATTATAAAATATGCAAAAATATTCTTCCTGCAAATTCCGATCTGAAACAATTTCAAAATTTATGTATTTCTCGAAAGCTATCGATCGTTAAATAAACAGGTCAAGAGAAAAATAACACTGTAATAATTTTATACATACTATAGTAGTGATTTTTAGATATAATAAATCTGAGACTTTTGGTAGTAAAAACTTCGGCATATTTTATTATATTCCAATAATGTATCGGAAATAATATTTGCCTAAGATGCTATCGCTTCTACTTAAATATCTTGTTTTTGAATAGCATTATACCTCAAGCTAGATATTTATAAAATTACATATTCTCTTATATGAAGATAAGTTTTCTAAGATTTTCAACAGTAATGATTAATACTATACAGTTATTTCAGGTGTACAGTTTACTTTGCTTTTACGATGCTTTCCCAAGAACCATTTCTAAAAGTATTAATTATCATGTTCCACATTCTTCATATAATTGTTTTAGGATATGAAAAATGTTTGCAGTTTTATTATCGATGTTTGTATATTACGCGCGATGCGGTACAATGAATCCGCAACGGCATTAATCACCGCGTTTATCAGTTAAATGTTATACCGTACCATATGACGCGTGTATATATGCGCGATAACCTCGGACAACATTTTAAAATTTGACGTTAAGGCCGCTCGGATTACGGAAGTCTAATTTCAAAGACACGCAATTTAACGAGCGTCACTCGGTCGATCGTCAAGGCAATAATGCCGTAATTTATGGCAATGGCTGTGTAAGGCCATGTGTACGTCCACACTAAATATTTCCGCTACTTTTAGCGGTTTGACGCGCATATTGCCGAGCACTTACTTATACAATAAACGTCAAATATTTCTTATGCCGTCGTTGCACCCACAAATGCGCCGCGCGCTGCTTTGCTCGACGGCAGCGTCTTCACGAGGCCAGGCAGCCGCGTCGTTGTGCAAGTTACTGCAGCGGAGCGTTCCACGTCTTATCTAATCTCCAAGAACGCCGGTCGGTGTCTGCTTCATCGCCTCGGCCTGGTAGTGAGAAAATATTGACGAACATTCTTTCGCTTTTAGCCCACGAAGTGGGCTATTGTTAGACACTTTTAGGGCCACCCATCCGGTTTTCCTTCAGTTTACAATTTACGTATGTACAATTATATAAGTGGAGATGTTAATTGAATTGAATACTGCGTTCCCCGATTTGATTTATTCTCTGATCGGCGAAGGTAATAATAATATAATAAATTGTTATATTTCTTTTTTTATAAATTCTTCATTAATTTATATATATATATATATATATATATATATATATATATATAATTTTCTGTAGATATTTAAGAAATAAAATGTATCTGCACATTTTTCGTATACACCAATAACAAATACTTATTTTTAATGATCCGAATTTAATTGAAGATGCTAACGGAAATTATAATTATTAGCTTTGCGATTTTCGATCGGACGACTTCAACGACGTTTAATTAAAACAGGAGAGTACAATATCTTTAACTGTTGAACATTCTTTGCAGATGACGATCGACATGGCGACGTCGTAAAATCGACGCGGCTCCTCATTCTTCATGGATCATAAGTGATAACGCGGGAGAGAAATGATCATCATTGTGGGACTTCGTGAGAAAAGCACTCCTTAACGCGATTCGCCTATCCAAAACGTCGCCGAGCGTCGTCATGACGCGTCTGGATCGCGCATGAACGATCGCATGCCACTCCAAAGACCACCTCCTCGTCGACGATTCCGGATAAGCTGGTGACTCGAGCGACTTGCCTGACGTCTAACAGTGTCTGACGGTGTCAGGTGCATCGTAATAAAAAAGAAAAGAAAGAAAGAGAAACGCGGCACGCGTACAGCGCAAGCGAGAGAATTGCGCGAAATAGTTTGTCGTCGACGTGGCAGATAAGTACGCGAGTGTGTCGTAAAAAAAAAGAGACACGCGAGGGATGCGTCCCACCGACGAAGGGTGGGGTCTTTGGGTACCGATAAGGCTTATCCGGAGATACGATGGTCGGCAACTGCGCTCGTCGAGTCATCAGTCGTAGTGCTCAGGTGCCGTCGACGAGATCGTTTCGCCGCTCAGGTCACAGTGATCTCGCGATTCGCGCAACGTTCTGCAGTTCCGACGAAGTATCTTGAAAGTGTCGCTTCCGGCCAGGTGTCCAGTGGTGTCGCGTGAGTCCAAAAGGTACGGGGAAGTCGCGCGGTCTCAGTGAGAAAAAGAGCCGCGGGGGAAACGCGCTATACAGTCGACGACGGCGACGAGCAAGAACGATAACGGGCAATCACTGCCACGAGAGCGATTAATCGCCGTTTCCAGGGTGCCTCGAGTTTTTAATTTGACGCTTTAGCGCGTTAAGTGGGTGCCGACAAAGAGCGTCGACGTGTACCGAGGGTGTGGGTGAGAGCGGGGGCGAGGAGAGGCGAGGGGGGAAGGCGAGGCGAAAGTTGAGTATAGAGCTGGAGAGGCAAAAATGTGCACGGGACAAAAGGTTTAGGTGTAGCATATCAAGATATAGTTTCTGTTCTCCCCCTCTCCTCTCGTCGCGCCTTTTTTTTCCTCGTCTCTTCACTTTTTCGCTGTCGCTTACGGCATAAGCCCCCGCAAACGACGGTGCTCCGTCTCTCCTCTATTTTTCCTATTTTTCCCGCCTACAGCGTCATGCGCTTTGTACAGCTTCCGCCTCATGTGTTAAATTATGCGCGATCTCTTTGACATTCGACAACCGTTGTAGTTCCGGTAATTATATCCCTCCGTTCTCGCCGTGAATTCTCGCTCCTCCACTTCAACTCGCCTTTTCCCTTCAAACCAGCGCATTCCTCGCGCCCTCGTCTTTTTGCCCTCGACTTCGGACCTTCAAATGTAATCCGCAAGAAGCTAAAATCTCTTCACCGTGAGTTCTTACACCCGTCGCGTCGCGTCGCGTCGGCTCGGCTTCTCTTCCTTCCGCGTTTCGCAGTGGCAGATTTGCAAGTATCTATTCAATTCTCTCTTGGTTTTGCAAGAATAGATCTAGCAAAACCGACGGACCTTCAAATTATCTCAACTGCGACTCTTTTAACTTCACCTTATTTTATATAATCGCCGGAAATTCTTTTTTTAACCTCATTGAACTTAAAACATAAAAAGATTAATAAATTAAGAAAAGTTGTAAAATTATATTATATATTACGTAACAGCAACTGTCCTTTTTTATCTATACTCAATTTTTCGCTAATTCAGAGATTAATTTTGATAAAATTTTAGTTAGATTACATCAGCAAATACAACTGTCACGATTAAATAAAAAATTGGACTCAAAATCTTGGAAACCCGCAAATAATAATTTTTATGTCAGATTTGGATCGATAAACAGAATTACATATATATTTTATTTAAATTTTTACCTCAATTTATATAAAATAAATGGTTAGGAAGGAATTTCCATTTTCATTTTTCAAACTTTTATTCTATAAATTCTTTTTCAATTACATCAAAATTGAAAATATGATTTATAAATGGAATATACTCCAATTAACCATACGATATAAAGATCATATAAAATAAAAAAAAAAAAGACATGTCGTGACACATTTGAAGATTCTAAGTGCCATCCACTTTTCCGCTTCATAAACTCTCCCGCTTCGGTTTCGTTAAAGTTGAAGAGTCCATAGAGTTTCGTCCTATTGCGACGGGAAATCGGCAAATGCTCCTTCGCGCCAAGTCGCGGAAACTAATTCGAATTCTCAAGCGACGGATTCTCCCCGTCGCGTCGTATCGTTCCGCTGAAGCTCCATCAGTTTCATCCTATCGCGCGTATCTCCCACGTTCTTCGTTCTTCCGCGCCGCGCCGGGGTTTCCAAGACTTGACCCGCTGCGAGAACGCGCGCGCGAAACAAAAAGAAATTTGCGAGCCGGTAATTCGGGACTCGGGAGTTACGCAGATGGGAAAGGCGAGGCGACTACGAGGTACGAGAAAGGTGAGAGATAGGAGGTGGGAGAAGGAAGAAAACCGGCGGGCGGTAAACGGGCGAGAACGGGCAGCGATATCAGCCTCCTTTTCCATCCTCGCTCGCGCACCGCACATGACTCAAGTTTCTAATTAAACTTAAACTTTTAATTGACTCGTTGTAAAGCAGTTTACAACGCACGCGCCCGCTTAGTCCAGTTTTTCTCCACGGTGTCGTCCCGTGTTCTCCAGTTCGGCGCTCGTCTAATACGTGCGTTTCCCACGTCTACGCCGCGTTTTTCGTTCCGCATGGACAGATTATAATGACGAACATGCAGTTTGCAGTCGATAAGACGCTTAGAATCTTATTAAGAAAAATAGTTGAGCATATTATACTCACGAGGGAACCTCGCGAAACCGATAACTCTGATTTTGATGAAACTTTTTACATACATGTAGGGGGGAGGGGAGTAAATAGATGAATTTTGAAACTTTTAGTTGTTCAGAATTTTTGAGTTTGCGAGTTTTCCTCGTCAGTGATAAAAATGCCGTTGTCTTTATGTTGCATTATTTTAATATAGTGTTATATAATTTTTAGCATTTATATAACATTCAATATTTCAATTAAACGAACTAAAATTTCTAATTAACTGTTAACTGTATAAAGAAAAATGTTTCTGCTTCTCTTTTAGTATATCTGGATATATTTTTATCCTTAAAAATTTGAGTATACTTAAAAAACTTCTTTTGCGCACACAATTGATTAAATTTTGCTAGATTAAAATAGAAGCAGATAATATAGGAATACGGGTGTCAGATTAATAATTGTTTTACATAATTTCTGTGAAGAAAGTAATTTTAATTCGATCTCTGAACACGAGGTTTTCGTGAAATTGATAAAAATAATATTATTAAACGTGAAGAATTAGAATATTCAGGAGAGACAAAAATAAATATACAGATGGATACGTAATTTAAGCCGGTGTTCATAGTTAGATCTTATAATCTTATAATTTAAGGTCATCTCAAGTTTATCTTTAGAGGTTGTTATTATGCAATTTGTGTTATTTACTATGGGATCTGAAGATGAACTTAAAACGATCTTAAACACATATAAGATCTGACTGTGAATACCGGCCTTGATTATTGTTTTTAATTATTTTTATGATCAGTCCGCATCGGCAGTATTGCACATACTGTACGTCAGTCTGCATGAATCTTAAATTGATAACGAATGCACAAGCTCGTTGATTAAATTTAATGACGCGTGCATCGATAATCACATACATAAAATCATCCGTGAATGTAGATAAAATCCTTATCTGTCACCGATACTTGTCCACAGGGTTTCGTATTCGCACCCACAACTGGATCGTGTCACAACGGATCTCAAAAGAGACGCTCCAATATCCGTCTGAGTTCTAAAGTATACGAAACGAAAGGTCGGATCGATCGCTGTCAGGGGTCGCGCCGCTCGTACGAATTGAACAAGACTTCAGCGGGACCAGTTTTTTCGGCCGCGTGCTCTCGTGTTGTCGTGCTTAATCCACGTGATAAGTGTGTGCGCCTCGTGCTAAGATTTCGAGTCGTCGTTATTCGTGTATCAAAAGTGTCCGGTGTCGTTCTCGCAGTTCGCCTGAGACCCTACTTGAAGTAGCTTGTTCGTGCACAGTATACAGTCGAGTTTGAGGGTTGACGCCTTCAAACCGTAAGCGTACAATAATCCTGTCTTCCTCAACGATAAACGAGCCCGAGCGAAGGAGGCACCGACTTCCGGTCGCCAAACGAACTCCGATGAAAATGCTACAGTCACTGAACGCTCTGGCGGGTAAAATCTCGCCGGGCTCCCCCACCGACAGCAACGCTAACAAGGTGCACATGCATAATAACAACAATAATAACAACAACGTGGTGCACCACCATCCCTACTCCAAACAGCAGACCCAGCCGTCTCCGTCGCACTCGGCCAACGGCGACCAGAAGGAAAATACGTGAGTTTTTTTTTTGTTGTTTTTATATTGCAAAGTTTAAAAAAAACTACAAAAAGGATTTTTGTGTATTGTTTATTTTATGTTCAATATAACCAATATTCAATATTTTTAGGGCAAGATAAATAACTTAGGTTGTCAGTGGCATTTTTGTTTTATTATATATAAAGTTTTGCAAACGGTAAATAAGGATTGTGACAATTATGGTGGTTTTTGAAATTTTTTTTGCTATTTTTTGCAAGTATTTTTGACAGTTGCAGATCAAACATCAGTTATTGCGCAAATCACGATATTCTTCAGAAAGCGTAGGAATATCAAGTAACAATAACGTTAGATTATTTGCTGCTGAGGCAAATTGTTAATTGCAGTAACAAAACTCAATGACGTTCATTTGTGCGTTGCTGAATAATTACTGACTAATGTGAAAGTAGGTCGCCCATGTTACGATTACTCATTTCAAACTGATAACAGAGGCTACGGAAATTTCTGCATTATGCCAGATTGGCAAATCTCATAGCCCATCGGCAAAATCTATTAAAATGTTTTGTTTATACACTGTACGGCTTACATACATCATACGGAACTCCGTGTTATCGCCACATTTCGGAGTTAATTAACATATTCAAGAGGCGGTTGCAGCCGAATTAACGTTAACCGTGTGTAACTAGAGTTTCTTGCTTTGTAGTACTTTGTACCAATGATATAACACAGCGCAGCGTCGCACCTGCTCTGTTATTATACCCAATAATTGTTACTGAACGCGTTACAATAGAGGAAAAACTCCGCTATTGATGAACTTAAGATTACGCCGCTAATTTATACCACATTTGATTATAATATAACGGTGACTAATTAATGAAAAATACTCTTGCGTCCTAAATTTGTCATGATACAATTAATTTGATATAATAATGTTAATAAAAGAGCTGTACAACGGGAACTCCGAATTATTATTACAGCTATAAGGGTTTTATTCGTAAAAGATTGAAATAATGCTGTTTTTGCTAAAACAATTATGAAAAAGTTCTTTTATATATTCGCTGAGAAGATATCGCGGCCTTTTTGAGAAATCGTTGACTTTAGACTTTTATTTTTCTCTTTATTTTAATCCATGGAAAATGTAATTTAACGCTTATCCTGTGCCGTTTGTGGCTCGGTTCTTTTTTTTTTTTTTTCATAATTTCATTGCTCGCGAAAGCTGAGAATGAGATACCTCTTGGCATGGAAAAAACCCACCGTGAGAATATCCGATACGAGACTTCCTTCGTAACGGAAATTCAAGCGGAAGAGAAGAGGAAGCGCATATAATATTAGGGGCACAATATATAAGAAACATTACGCTTTGAAGCGCGCGCGCGAGCGCGCTGCTCTTTCTTCCCGTGTCGAGTCAGGAATCCTCCGGAACATCTTGATCAGGAAGGACAAGATTTCTAAAATAAACAACGTAGAGATCCAAATTCCGCTAATTGCATCTCATCAGGCTTTCAGGCTGAGAGCGCACGAAAATGCGACCTTACGTCATCGTAGATAATCCGTAACTTTTTCATAAGCACGGCTTTAAAAAGGCTGTTTGCGAGGACAAAGAGGCTCCTAGAACAAGAGCTCACGTTTCTGCTCTATGTTCCCTTCTAATGGGAAAAGTATTTATGCGCGGAAAATGTCACAACGTTCTTCATCATCGTAAAGTATTCCCTTCAGCGTGTGCTCCGGTATTCTTTCAGGAATCATAAAAGAGAGAGAGAGAGAGAGATGGAAGGAAAGAGCGAGAAGATGGGGTAAAGAGAAGAGAATGGAAAAGAGAGGAGGGTAAGGGAATGTTTGTAGAGAAAAGATTCTTTTTTCATCGTCGAAAGTCAGGAGAGTGTCGCGCGCGCGCCCTTCTTCATTATTTCGTTACGTCGCGTAAACGCGTCTCTCCGTAGAATGGTATAAGGGAGTTGGAAAGGCCTAAAATAACTCGCCGACATTCCTCCGATGTGAGAGGGCTAAATCCTCTCCCTCGACCTTCGGTGCGACGTGCGACATTGCGCCATTCTTCACCTCTCTCATCGCTGTGCTCCTCTAAGTCTTTTTCATCTACCCCCCGCCGAGTGGATGTCGCTAAAATATGTACCCGTCTTATGTAAAACGAGCGCGATTCAAAGAGCGGAATTTCTCCTCTTTTTTTTTTAGATGCTTGCCGAGGCTTGCTAAAATTTCAATATAATGAACGAATGCATTTGAATAATCCGCGAAGTTAAAAATATCTGATCGCATAAATTAAGAAGAAGTTTTTTTCAATAAGCTATAGTTGTCCAGTATTCGGTAAATAATAAATTATCGATTGAAAAGGGTCCTCAAAAAAGGTTGGGAGCGTCCATTTATCAGATACGGCACATTTTAGGGGTGCATGAAGCGCTCGTAAATAATTCGCGCAACATAGCCGGTTTCTGTGTGACGTAAATAAAAAAGTGATAGCTTATATAAAAATATTATTCCACAATAGATACTTTATCCATTTTTTTATTAAATGAATAATATGTGCGCATTTTATTAATTCCTATGAAATTTAATTTTTATGTTGTAGGTATGCTATATCAAAATAGTGTGATAAAAGAATAATGATTGAATAGGGCGAGAGTGTAACGATATTTTGTCAGAGATAAATTTTTTTTTTTTTTATATATATAATTACTTAACGCGCCGCCGATAAATCACGTAAAATGGTATCGCTAAATAGAAAGCGTAGCATATTGTCACGTATAATGCCGGTAACATAAAATAAATGATATATCGATGTGCGCATGACATATGATGTTTATTTTAATTTTATGCCATGCAAATAGGTATGTGTCGATATTGCATGCCATATGACGCATATTATTTATGGCGTTATCTGCGATGTATCGCCACAATGAGCAGTTTGGTTGCATCATTTGCTTTAATAAGCGGTGCACAATGCGGCGCGATATAAATAATTTTTTGCCTAGATAAATAATATATTTCCTTCCGAACCGAGCGAGGGACGCGATTGTATAAAGGTAAAGTGTTACATAAGTTTACAAGAGCGCACTAACGGTATACTACAGGTTCCTTGACAATTGTACAGTTTAAGTGATATGTGCGGCTCTAGGGAGGAATTCATTTAACAAAAGGGTCGCTGTGGATCCCTAAAGGTCGGTATATACGGGGGGGGTTCCGTATTATCTAGATTCGAATGCCTCACCGCACGCTGGAAACACATAGAAATTAATTTCTACTTGTCGACAGGTACGATTTCTATCTCGCCTCGGAGAACGATTAGGGTATCCCGCGCAGTTTACTCACTGTGAATTACATAAATATTTGTCGCCTTCGAGCTACGCAGCTACGCGAATAGCGTTCCACGTTTGCGCGCATTCGTCGCATTATCGCACCGTATCTAGACACAAGCACTGATAACAATTCTTATCAAATCTCACGCCATCTTAAATGAGGCAAAACGTTCTTTCTTGTTCTTTGTTTGCAGTTCATGTTAATTTATCGTATTTTGCGCAATATATTTTCGTTTAGAAATCTGTTTGAAAAAAATCACTGATATGTAGATTTAAGAAAATAATAACATGTGTAGATATACTAATACACTAACATGTATATTTTTACAATAATAATATAGTGTATACGAATAAACATTATTTATAAATATATTATGAGCATTCCAAATGCATGTTATTTGACTTGATTTCACTCTTGCAAACATTAATTAATCGTCACCAATCATTTTCCCTTATAAATATAATGTTTACTCTCACAAAATGCATTACTCTCCCGACTTTTGTTAGTAACATCGATCATGTATCTCAACCTGTCGTGTCATCAGCACGCGTCTATTCGTATGCCATTAATCCGTGGGGCTGCAATACTTGCGGCTCAAGCGTAACACTGGCGAGATTGAAAATTATATTATCCAACGGGAGAATTGGAACTCTCTGCAAACAGCATTACCGCGCCATCCATCTTCCTATCGGCACCTCCTCCAACAAACTTTGCCAATAGATCATTTTTCTATCTTCGAGTTGTCGTATCCGGTCACGTATCCTGGCCGTAGATTCTCGTATTCTGCTTTCGTAGCAGGTTCCACGGGGGCTATTCGGATCGCTCGCATACTCGCCGGTCGCGTCCGCTTTCACGAAAATTAAATCCGTATCGATGAAGCGTCGAACGCAAAGTCCGAGTCCTCTTTTCCGCACTTTTACCCGCGGCAAAATCGATGGCGCGCGCGCGTACGCGACAGACATCGCGCATCGCGTCGTTGTCGCTCTCTGCTCTGTCGAAAGCAGAAATGAGAAACGCTTAAAATCCGCGCGCGAAGCTACCGAGCGACGGTGCTCCTGTCGAGAAGAATCGGAAAGATTTACCAAAGCCACTGACGGAAATCAAGACACCAGACGTGAAGAGTCTGCGGTACCATTGTTAGGCTTCGGTACTTCAGCGTCTCTCGTCCTGACAAACGTTTTAGCGACGAACGCGATCGTTCCTCGGATAGCGAAAGAAAGATGAAACAGATAACCCACGTCTGAAACTTGGAGCTTTCGTCTTCTGATTCGATAAAATAAAACCGATATATTGCTCTCTCTCTTTTTTTTACAATAAAAAAGTTGAATCAATATATAGATTTAATTTACTTTTATATAAACACGATGGATGCTGAAGAGAGAAGAAAGACAAATAATAATAACGCAATATATAATTATATCAAATACTAATCTTCCGATAGAAGCTCTTTCTTTATAAATGTTAATAATACTAAATAGAAATAGGTTTTTTATTGTTCCGTATAGGATTACAATGATTTTCATTACAAATGTTAATAATAAATATTGAATTGAGATTTTTTTAGATATCGCAAAAGCTTCAAGTTTGACATTTTCATCCTGCAATTTATTTACTCCGGAAGGAGCTTGTCAACACAAAATTCCGCTAAATCTTTTCAAAAGTGCTCGGCATGCACTTCTGGCGAGCGTACGAATGAGAGACATAAGGAGTCGGCGGGGGGGCGGAGAGGAGGGGAGAGGGGGAAAGAGGCGATCTCGAGTGCTAGTAGCAGTCTGGAGAAGGAAAGGACGGTGGGAGGCATCGTCTGAGAAAAATCTCTGACAAATCCGACAAATCCAAATAGAGAAAATCCTGCCGAGCACGCGCCTATCCACCACTTCAGGGTACGACGCCGCGCCGTCTTCCTTTTCCTCAGCATCCCTCCGCGCATCCGGCCAAACCACCCAACCCCATCCACCCTCTCCCCTACCTCCACCTTGGCACGTGTGCAGATGCTGGGCGTCCTACTCGTGTCGGTGGTTAGGCGCGTTCTCCTCGAAGGCGTAAGCAGTTCCCGAGCATGGCGTCGCGTCGCGTCGCGTCGCGTCGCCCATGAGGCACGTAGCACGTAGCCGTGATATTGTCACATGCCTCCGGTGCAAAGCTCCAAATTGTATCGTCGTCGCCCGTCGCGGATGCATGTGCGACCGACGACTCTCTCCTCCGCGTGCGTCTGGTCGGGCACCACCCTTCTTTCCGGTCCACCCTCCCGGCTTTCCCACCCCACTTACACCGACGACAATAATATCCGACACGCTCCGGCTATTCCTTCTCTTTTCGAGCTGACGGCATTGTCTTGCAGTTTTTCTCCCTTTTCTCTCCCGCCTCTAACCGTGCGACGATCGAACCGGCATGTCCAAAAGCGCAGAACGTAAGAACACGCTATTGAACTAAAAAAATGTCTACTTCATAATATAATAGATTTCTTGTTTGAGCAAATTTTAAACATGTTGCGACTTTATATCAAATTTTATATTGAAATGAATCATGAGGTAAACTGTCATTAATTGTTATATTATTATATAACTTTTTAGAATACAGGATTCAGTATATATGTTTTATTGAAAGACCTTGTTGAAATTCAGTAATTTTCCATCAATAATTCTAAGTGCTACTGAAATTTAATGTTATTACGCATATCCAATATTTACTTAAACTATAATTGAATTTTGAGCTAGTAATTTTTTAAAATTACATTTTTACAAACTTCTGATACATATATCTAATACATATTTCTGATAATATCTGGACAAGTTGGTCTTTGAATAATTTATATTTAATAATTTCGAAATTGATGTTTGACACGTATACTTGAGAACTTGAGAAGGACACTTTCCGGAGATTGAATCTTGCGCAGCCTCGTGTCACTATTCGTGTTTTCAGTAACAAGCTGTTATCCTCTCGCCCCAGATGCTCGTGCTACAAACGCGCACTTACCGGATATTTATTCATCATAATTCAATCCCCTCCGTCGCATCTCGCCTTCGGTGCGCGGCGAACCGATAAAATTCATCATGGTGGAAGACAAAATTTTATCAACGAATCTATTTAAGCGGATAACGGAGTCGTTACTTTGTTCGCTAATCCGCCAGCTTCCGGCGGGGTGGTTCGTCCGCGGGAGCGCTTTTAACATCCGGTAATCTGTCGACGGTAATCTTTTTAGCCTCCCCGTGGCTGCCGACGCGCCAGTAGCACAGAATCGCGAAAGAGAGCGGGAGCACGAGTGAGACCATGGAGAATAGGTGCGCGGAAAGTGGCGGTCGCGAGGGTGCGATTTGCAACGATGTAATTTGCCGGATCTATGAACCGACCGCGAAGTAAGCGTAACCACTGATGGCTAAGTAATCCATCCAAGTTACGCCCGTAGTAGTATGACTCATAACATATTCCATTGCGGGCTATTGTCATTCTCCTTGCCGTTGCGATGACATAAAATCCAACCATAAACTAATCCTATTTTTTCTTGTTCGTCGCGCAAGTAAGATGTTCAATTATTAATCTTCCTTAATAAAATAATTTAAGATTTTTTCAATCGTTTTCATATAAATATAAGCAATACAGGAATACTTGGAGAATTTTTATTAGATCGGCAGAATCTGTGGAAGAATATTAAAAATAAATAAGAAATAAAAGAGAAGATTTATTGGTAGCTGCTGTGCTGCAATATGCGATACCTTTATTTTTTCCTTTGAATCTACGCGTATAATATGATACTAAATAATCTTAATCACAGCTTGGATTAAGCAACGGTACTAAATCTCGAAACTATATGTGAATCTCTGGCGTATAAAATAGAGAACGTATCCATGCATTACAATAGAAACCAAGATTAACAAAGTTAAGCGTCAGAATGATATTGATCGAAAGGATTCCGCCGTGAAAAGTTTACGAGTCCGAGAACGTAGCTGCGAACTTTCTGCCGAGCATATTCGAGTATGTAGGTATTTATTGTTACTTTTATGTTCTACAGTGCATGTTGGTTGTCAATGGTGCTCATGTTAAAGGGAAACGCGCACTTTTATCAATTATAGAAACACAATTACACGTCCTGTTATATACAAACGTTGTTATGCGGTGCTAATTAAATTTTAATTAAAACTGTCATCTGCTCGTGTCATTGAGTTATATATGACGATGACGCATATATAACTAAAATCAAGTGATGCAATTATATTGCAAAACGCTTAATAATTCTATGTAAATACTTTTATATAAACATAATAGAGTATGAGGCTAACAATAAGTGGAAATTAATGGCGAAAGGATTTAAAACAACAAAATCATTTCGTAGCCATAAAGTCAAAATAAAATTTAGAAATTTTTAGAAATTAGCAAAAATTTATTTAATTTTATAATTATTGAAACAAATGCTACCGTATATATTTTATTTAAAGAGAATTGTTGCAAATTTACCAATAAGTAAATTATTTTCGAAAAGGACAAATGTCGGAAAAAATATTTTGCGTAGAACAAAAACATATATTGACCTTTTTAAACGCGCATCATAATAATGCATTATTAATATATTGTTTAAATTTAAATTTGCCAAACTCGTTAACATTTATGCAAAAACATTGTTTCAAGTTTGCGACGCAATATTTATAACTGTTGAAGGAAAACGCAACTGTTTATCGCACATTCGAGCATTCTATTTACGCGATAAGCGTAAATGCATTGGCAAACTCGCGCCGCGCGGAACGACAATGTGCAAATTCGTAACGCGATAGAATTCGGTTGTTGTAACAGCCGTCGATGCCGCCGCGTTTCGCATTGCCTCGATTCATTATCAACGCCGCGTTCGTGCTAGGAATCGCTCGAATAGTAAAACGCGCGCTTGCGAGGATGCAGCAGGCAGGTCTGCTGCTGCGGTGCGGTGGTTGAAAGGAAAAGTTGCTCGTCCTAGCGACCTACTTCCTCCGTCGCGCTTGTCGTCAGCAACTCTCGTCTCGTGTTCCCAAGCTCGGCGTTGTTGTTTACAACGGCGGTCCTTTGCACGCGAACAAGGAGCCTCTTTGTAAAAGGGTTGTTATAATCGAGCGGCATTCACCCCACTGCCGCGCGAACGTTGTATATATCGCCGGGTATAAAGTATCAATGGGTATCTCTCTCCCCGTGTCGCTGTGAGGGAAACGGAAGCTCCGCTATGCGAGAGACACAATTAGCTACGCATAAATTACAGCGCGATGGTTCGATCGTGATGCACAGATGCGAACAATTGCTTTGAAAAAAGCCGTTGCGTTGTATCGATGCATCTTTCTGAGAGAAACTAACGATGAAAATGATACGTATACGTAACGATTTAAAAAGGTAATGTAAAATTGCAGATTACATGATTTTTTTTTTTTAATTAGGAAATAGCTGCCTAGAATTATTTGATGCTATATGCTATATGCGTTGAAGAACAATGATTATATGGATATGAAATTTATTAAGATTTAGATACGGCAGATTATTTTTGTATTCCAAGAATATTATATTTTGCTTTGGATGTATTGGTCGAACATTATGTTCACGTAGTACACACGTACATTTAATCCATATGGATTTCCGGGATGAATTATCGCGAACAGCCTCAATTTTTTGACGATAAAGATAAGGGAAGGCGGAGTGTCACGTGCAACGAGATAAGGATAACTGGTATCTTCGGAGAGTGAGGCGTTTTAATTGATGATTTTATTGTCTCGGTTGCCTGGTTGCCCTAATCGAGTGGCGTTTCATCGTATCGGAGAAACGGCCTCTGCCTCCGCGTACGCGTTCTCGTTTCTCTTTGACGATTAGGACTTTACACGCTACGGGAGTCATATGAATAAAGGATAAGGGCATATGTAACGTACGTCGAGACGGCAGGCGCGCACGTACGTGGTCGTACGTACCGTAAACACGTGCCGACACGTACTATCGATCTCGTGTAAAATTAAAGTGCACGCCTGCAGTTCCCCGCAATCGTAGCACTCGTAAATTATTCCCGCGACCCGAGCCCTTGACCTCCGTAACAATTACCGTGATTCTAGAGAACGTTGCGCTGCCGCCGCGCCGCGAGCTCGCATTTATCTCGCGCGGGGCGAACGCGGCACGGACTTTTGACAAGAGTCATTCGGCTGCACCATATCGTTAAGTACGTCGCGTTACGCCGTCCGCGAGTTCGGCAACTGAGCCGCCTATTAAATCGCTCGGAGAGTGCTTGAACTTGATTCCCAGGACACGCGATTCTTCGCGCGATCGATCGGTTCGCAGTTCACCCACCTGCTTTTCCATTTAGGAATAATACTCGCCTTGCACGAAAGGATTCTTATCGCCTACTTCAACGTCCGCTCTCTTGATGTAATCTATCCGCCACGAAATTAGGCCATATCTAATTTACACGAATTTAATTCTAGATAATTCGGGCTTCTTGACTAGACTTTTTAGAATCAATGCTCTCTTAGGGAAAATCGATAGTAAATTCAAATTTATATTCTCTGACAATAAATATTTTCGCAATTTGACTTTATATACACATATATGGAATTTCTGTTATATATAAAACTAAGTTAAGCTGAGTGAAATCAAAGAAAATTAAGCTACTTTTTAATCTTAACTTATCAAATATTAAATTGTTTGAATGATTATTAAAGCCTGCTCGATATTGAAATCTTTATTCTATTTTTCATTTAATTTTTAATACTTGCCGTTGAAAAGAGATTTGTGGGTTTAGGATAGTTTGCATATATTGATCTGTCAAGCTTTGTGTGTTCTTTATGATTTATCACGTCGCATGTAACACAATTTATTCTTGTATTGAATTATTGAAAAGACATTCGAATTTGAAATAAATGTTTCCCAAAATATCACTGGCCAAGTTAAACGAGGTCTGGTGATAATGACTATCGCGTAATTTATCTCGATTAGCGATATGCCCACGCAACACGAGAATGATCGATCGGATCGCAAGCTTTCCAACCTATCGAGTTATTCACGTTCTTGTAATGATATAACACATCGTTAACGTAATCGTGAATAATCGGTCCGTACGAGTAATATTTTCCGATTACGTCTTTGCCATACGTTATTTACCCGCAACGTTAACCCGGAAAACGTTACGGTTGACATAATTACGAAGAAATCGATTTACTTTTAACAGAATTTATTGTATATGCATCATTTAACTTTTTATTGCATGGAAGAGGCACGATATTTGCATATTTACTTATTTTGCATACTCTCTATTTATTTGATAGCTGGAAACGATTCTAGTCTATAATCAGAAAAATTACACAGGATAAAATGAAGCATTTCTTCTTTTTCCTCGGTCGAGATAAGCAACTGGCTCCAGAAAAGAGGCACTTCATGGTTTGGTATTTTCTAGAACTTATCCTTTTGTTTTAGATCCGTCTTCCTACAGAAAGCAGCTACACGAAAGTCCACTCCGGCCACTTAGCGAAAACTAAGTTACGAAGTAATTTTTCATTTTCCTTAACTGCCAGGTGTCTTACTGTATATCGGTTAATTCGATGAGAAACATAGAGGAATGTCTGTAATCCAGTTAGGAAGTATTTCTTGAAGCTGCGCTATTAGATCTCTTCGATTCGCTTCCATCTCACTCGCCGTTCTTCACGAAGTCGCGTTACAGCAGATTTTACGATAACTCACAAATACGATGCTTCGACCAATAATAAAGCTAGACAAAGATTAATTTAATCATTCTTCTTGTGATATGCAATGTAGACAATAAAAATGATTAATATGTATTATATGTGTAGTTAATAAAATCTCAAAATTTATACAGATAGAAGCAGGCAGTTTATGGTAATATCAAATGCACACAAATTAAAAAAAAATATTAAAAAATTAAAAATAATATATATAATTGTTAAATATAAAAACTAGAAACAAAGTTATAATTTTTCGCATATTAATTAAAAGTGTAATTTTTTTCTTTGACGCAGATAATTATTTTTACTGATGAATTAAAAAAAAATGTTATACATTTCAAACATCTTGGTAACAAATCTCCTAATTTATTTTATAATATAAAAAACGTTAGATGTTATATATATAATCAAGAAATAAGATTTTAGTACCTATATATATTTATATTCCTTAAACTTAATTTGTCAAAACTTAATTCTGACGATTAAATTGAATACTTTTTTAGAAAGCTCTCCCCTCAAATTTCCGTCATAAAGTCCATTCTGTTGCAAATCAAATAGTACATTGTACACGCTATGTACAGTATACAGTACATATTGATTTCCGTAACCGTTTTATAATATATTTTCCATTCAATAATATGGGATCAATACTTCTGTGCGGTGGAGTGCGATATTTCTTGAAATATCATACGCGAACGGGCTGTTATTCCTAACCGGCGCGGCGGCACGTTTCGTATATGTGAGTATTGGCGTGAAATTTATTCGATGGGCTAATAACGTGGTTGGGTCGCAGACCGCGGCAGTATCAAATTCTACCTTCGATTCTGCCCTTCCAACTTCCAACCCTTCCCCCCACCTGGGATCCCTTCGGAATCCTACCCTATCCACTGACATCGACTCCACCTACGCTCAATCCGGGAACCCGTTCGCATTAGCATGTTATTGGGCGGTTGTTTACTTCGGGTTAATCGTCACCTCTGGCGCCAACGATGCGGCAAGCGGGTGAAAAGTAATAAAGGAACCGTGGCGATTTCATTGAACAATTCTTTTCAACTTGCTGGCGATCTAGATTCAACAAAAAACAAATTATCACTTTATTTACACTATAATTATATGTTTTTACAATTAAAAAAAACAGGAAAAAATAGGGAAACTGCTAAATATCTTTAGACATAATTAATTAACGACAAATGTAATTAAATATAATTGCTGTGCTTTCGTTGAACGTGATTGTACGTTATGTATGGCGGTAATATTTAACTAAAAATAATGTCATTAAATAACAAAATATTATAAAGCCTAAAATCTTTATTTTACATGAACATATCTGTATTCATGAGTTTGACACTTTGCATAAATATATTTTGTGATAATTACTCCATTATTTTCAAAAAAAAAAATGATGTTATTAATTAAAATATTAATTTGATATATTAGACGCTTCGAATGCACTTATTAATTTGCATTATATTGAACATGTTTTATCCATTGAACAAAATACGAAGAAACTAAAAGAACTACAAGAAAAGACAATTAGGGAAATTGCGAGAGTTACAGCACCAGACAAGATTGCACCGGCTGCAGCGTTTTTAATAAATAAACATTCCAACAGACAAGCGTGCGTCTTTCTTCTATCGTAACGTCACAAATGAATCGCGACCGGATTTAATCCTGGCAGGCAGTGTCGCGTGTCTCGCCGGTGTTAAAATCTGCAAAGAGCGAGCAGGGGAAGGATGGAGAGTTAATTAAACGAATAAATAACGTAACAAAGCCTCGGTGAGGAATCCAGAGGCATTGAGAGAGGAAGAGAGAGAGGGGGGGGAATGAGAGGCTGAGAGGATGAGAGAGGACAACATAGGAAAACGGAGAGCATAAACGTGAAGCAATGTACAGGAGCGAGAGAACACGACCGCACTCTCCAGTTCTCTTTCAGCGACTCGGTGTTGCAGATATACGCCGTATTGTCTGCACCTCTTCCATTCTTCCTCACCCTCGGCCTGAAAGCACGCGATGTCCTACGATCCTTTGCCTCCGCCTTTCATCCTGTTTGTCATTATTGCTCGCTATGCCTTTGCTGCGTCCACGTTTCTCCGTGGCTCTTCGGCAATGAGCCGATACTTTGAACATTTCGGAGCGTCGTATTAGACTCCATCGTTTCAGTCCGCACGTTAATTAAAAAGCGCTGAAGCTATCTGACGTGTGAAGATCCTTCGCAATGGAGATATTACTTGGCGGAGCCTCGAATTGATTTCGATTTACTTGAAGATTGAAGAATGTCAAATTATATAAAAAACAAACTGAGAAGGAATTGATGCCTAATAGAATTTTTATTCAACAACAATCGTGAACCTGAATTTGTATGTTGTGTATATTTTTTATGTCGCAATTCTGTAAACTTTTGTTTTTCCAGTTTCCATTAAATTTTTAATTCTGTATATTTTTGGCTGTATTGATTTTTTAGTTGAATGAATCTCAATATAAACTTTTGCGCTCTCTCTCTCTCTCTCAAAGCTTGCAAAGATTTAATAAATAATAAATTTTTCGTTGCACAAACTCTTTATCTCGAGACTATCGATCTTCAAACTAGGAAAGATCCGTCATTTTAAACTCGCCTGCAACAAGAACGTTCGCCCTAGCGAAAAGAGCTCGCTGACATGCAATTCGAGAAACCGCAAATTAGTCTCTTTGGATACTTTCGTGGCATGGTGGGTCGGTAGGGCTATAAAAATCCGCGATTGCTACCTTAGTCCCCTAATTCTGCCATGCCACATAGTCGCTACGTTTGCCCATGAAACGTCGAGAGCACTTCCATAGGCGGATTGAGCGCCTTCATGAGCGGCAGGCACGCGAATTGGATATGACATTGCTGTACAAATCCACTTGCATGGTATAGAAACGAAGGAAGGGGGGGGGGAAAAAGCTTATTGTTTTACTTAGAAAGTGATAGTTTGCGGAAACATCGCGGCGCCTACACGCAGAAAAGTACATACTACCTGCAAGTAAATATTACTTGTTCTAAGTATTTGATAAGTTTTATATATCTGCAAATTTACCATAAAGTCATCACAAGCATCACATGCATCACATTTACTCAAAATATATTCTAGGTCTTAGCAAGTCTACTTCAAACAAGATTATTTAACTAATACCAAGAATTCAGTTTACTTACTATATACCTAGAGTCTACGCAAGAGAAGCATATACTTAAGTACATAATATTCTTGAAAAAAGTATAAATTCTTGTTTTCAGCACAAAATGATGAGTTTTTCTAAGACTTGTGCCAAGAATATATTTTAAAACTATTATGAAGAAAATATTCTTTGTTAAAGAAAACTATATTACTTAAAAAAAATAAATTAATATAAGTAATTACTTTCCTGTGGAATATTTTTTGTGTGTATGCTACAATAATGAAAAGATCAAGTATTCATCGTTTACACATGCAATTGGATATGCAAATAAGATGATACTTGATTCTCCTCTCGGCGTTATAATCTTGGAAAATACTAAACTAATTGCATCAATAAATAATTAGTTAAGAATACGATTATATGTAACTCTCTAGCATTAATTATACAATTAAAATCTTTCTCACTTTTTTTTTACTGTTATTTACTAAATGTATTTATTTTCATAATATTACTGGATCTTTTTTATGTTACAGGTAAGTCACTTCATCTCGAATATTATTTATACAAGGACAAGATTTTCAAGTATCCTGTAAATGAGTGAGTGAAAATATAAAGATTTTTTTTTTCACGCAACTTCTGTTTAAAGTTTAATCAACGCTAAGGGATTTAGTAACCGTGTGCTGTTTTATAAATTTGCATTCGACTTTATTATTTTTGCCGTTAAATGAAAATAAGAGGGAGAGAGCGTGATCTCGCCAGTGCTCCGTAAATCATTAGTTTTATCAAGCTCATCCACGTACGTGCTTCTGTTTTATCTGCTGGACTAACTGGCCATTTGTTAAAAACGGCAGAAAAATTTCGAAAACAATGGGCGGTACGCATACGAGGGTTGTTTGATTGGAAGCTCATACATGAAAGCCGGAAAAATACTGTCACGCCAATTGGACGGCAAGAGCAATCGACTTGATCGTGAACGCACATCAAACGTTAAACGTTGTCACAGATCAAACGTACACAGCTGTCGAATTAAGCATCGTGCTATTATAATCAATACATCCGTTTGCCAAGAAAATACGAAATAGATGGAATTGTTCCCCGGTCTTTTTTTATGCAAATGCAAATTTAACGTTTATATATGCAAATGAACTTATCGCGTAGCGCAAACATTGATTTTAGATATTTAGATATTTAAAATCAGCTAAATGAAAATATAACTCCACTTTTCATTCTCTCAAAATGGATATCAAACTGGATATGAAAACTGTAAAGATAAAGAACTCTGTTTCTACGATTTATTTTTTCTTTCTATAATATTTTTCAGTGTATGTGTGTGTGTGTGTGTGTGTGTGTGTGTGTGCGTGTGTGTGTGTGTGTGCACAATCAAATTTTTGTTAAATAAAAGTTGTTTTAAAACTAGTCAAAAACTATTTTATGAAATACGGCCATCAAACCTATACGTATGCGTTCTCTAATAAGGTATAAGTTTGAGAGCGAATAGGAGATCGCCTGATGTAAGAATGTCATCATATATCTAATAGACATTTACATGGATCACGCAAATTGTCACGATGTGAAAGTAAAAGACACAATCGAATTTTGTTGATAACGAATACATCCGTGCCAATGCGTGCAGAAAAAGAGAAAAGGAATAAAATAATAAAATCAGACAAATGACACAAAACAGTCGCGATATAACAATGTAGATGATGGACAATGAAAAAATACGATCGTTTCAACATACCTCCCATTTCTTACAATATATTTAAATTTTACGTTAATGTGCATTGAAAAACAAGGAAAAAAAATCACTCATCGCACAAAAAAGTTACAGACATACACAAAACTTATATAGATATATTTGTATCAATATAATCACATTAAATTATCAAATTGTTATTGCGTATAATAGCTATTTATATATAGTAAAACTTTTTTTATCGAGTATGCAGATTTGTAATAATTGTTTATTAATTGGTTTTTCTTATTTGTTTGCTATTGTCTTCGTTAATTACAGTTTGTAAGCTTTAAATCGTGATGTAAAATATTATTCACAGACTTATCGTTGATTTATTAATAATAGAAATATAAAAAGTCGTGAATAAATCCGGCGGTTAACGTAAATCCCTCTAATTTCACCATGATTCAAGACCATTAGCCTCTCATCAAGTTCATCAATCCGAATGCAATATGTTGCGAATTATTGCATCTCTCCAACTTTCTGGCAATAATTGGATCTTGAGCATCCACCGAAGTAGTGGCCTTTGCCTAAGTACACATGGCACTTGGGAAGATCGTTGGGTGCTAATGACAAGCACTTATATATAATTAGCAGGATGCAATTATAAACAATTAAAGTAACGTTCGCGTTAATGGAGTCAAAGACCGAGCTCCGCTTATTCGACACAAAGTTAATCGCGAGAGCCGTTCTTTTTTACTCTCGCTGCAAATGTCATTAATGCATGTATAAATCTATTAATACGTATTGTTAGGAACGATAATAATATGGGTTACATGAATTTATGAAGGTTGCTTTTGGTGGCACGATCTCATTGCGAGCGTATCGCAATTGAATCAGAGCGACGAGGTTGAGTGCTTTCTTAATTGAATCGCGCACACATGTGGAAAATACATATACTATTAGTATATATACGTAGCATATTACTATATACATTTGTCATATCCTTTAGTAACTGTCATACGAAAACATGTTCAAACTATCTTTCTCTGATTTTGACGAATCTTTAGCATACCGCGTAAAATAAAAAATTTAAAATAAAAAGATATAAATACATTTTATATCAAAACTTTTTAAAAATTAATAGATTTAGAGACAATTATATTACAATTATTTCTCAGATGATTTGATTTAAATCTGGAACTGGACTTGCCTTATTCTTTGGAAAGTAATTTTTTCTCCCGACTGCTGCCAACCTTCGGTTGTTTATTGAAATTGTTGGCAACGTAGGGACAATTTCTATCAAGAAGAGTTACATTTGACGGCCAATTACGACGACAGCCATTCTTTGAGAATGTATAACTGCTTGAAATTCGTTAACGCGACAAGATAATGATCTTATGACATTAACGAGCGATTCCTCGCTTTCCCTTCCTCGTCGCGCCCCCGGTGTCGTCGCATTGGAAAAGAGGGTGGACGTGTCTGACGAACAGGGGCTGACAGTTTTGTAACGTCAGGAGGGATTTAATAGTCCAGTCAAGAGGCGCTAACCCCTCTTTCAACCAACGTGTCGAGAATGCAAGATGGGAAAGCGGACGGGGACGTGCAGGCGAGAAGTAAAGTAAAACTTTCATGTTACGTTTTCCCATCCGCGACAGTTCGCGCGTTGTTTTATACCTGTAAAGTGCGCTCTGGTATCGACGTTTTATGATCGGCAATAATACAATCGTACCGACGGCCTGTGGCGATGACGATGCCTCGTTCTCTAAAGCAACACTATAAAAGGGAATTACTTTGTAACTGCAATATTACTTTATAACAATAACGCTTGAAAGTATGAAAACATGAATTTAAAGCCTTTTGTATATTTAATACTACATACTGTTGAGTAAATTTTGCCCCGCATGTTAAAATGTTTCCTGCATTTAGTGCAAAAGCCGGGTTTATATTTGTTTTCGAAGCACGCGTTCTTATTGTTATAAAATAATAGTATTTATAAAACTTTTTCGCGTTTTAATCATAATACTATACAACATTTTTTGTTTTAAATGCAGGAAAGCCTAGAGACTTTTGGTTACGCGATTTTCGCACTTAAGAAAAATAATTATATTGAAGTAGTTTTTATTTAAATTCGTAAAACATATCTACTCTAATACACAAGCGTTAACGTATGATAGGCAGACGAGGCGATTTTCAATTTTGATCGGCGATGTATCGACGATATTTTGCAAAAACTGTCTCGGTCGTGAAATAATTTGAAATAACCGACTAACAGAAGCTGTCGGTGAGATCCGTTTCATTAAAATGCATTCTACCGATCAGCTGGAAAATATGCGACGCGTATAAACTCAGTAAATAGGGATTCGTTTAATAACGTGAGAAAAAAATATATAGAATTATACAAGATTCACCGAACGAATGCATGAATAGTATGATATACGCGTCATAGAGCGTCATATAATTCATACGGCGACGTTGATATTGCATTGCACATTTTTATCGCTCCGTTTTTTTATTCCTCTGCCGTATATCATCCCGCGATCGTAGTGTCCGATGGCTCGAATAACGACTGCAACAAAAATATAATAAATATTGAATTCGATATTTCCGCAAGTGATGGTGGAGAGTTTGTTAATTACTTTCTGTACGTGGAATATGTTTTGAATGTTTTGAAAGCGTACTTTCTGTCAATCGTACAAAGATTTATATTTGCATAAAAATGCTTTTATGATATTTCAAATTTTTGTAAAACATGGAGATACCTACTAACTAATATTTTACCATGAAAGGTATTCTATTTCTATTTTATTCCTTAACCAATTAGATATATTTGACAAAAACTAGTGAGAATTAAATTACAAGCGTTTGATTTTGAAAAATTAGAATATTTGCATATCTAAAGTGCTTGTATGATATTTCAAATTTTTGTAAAACGTGGATACCTACTAACTAATATTTTACCATGAAAGGTATTCTATTTCTATTTTATTCTTTAACCAATTAGATATATTTAACAAAAATTAGTGAGAATTAAATTATAAGCGTTTGATTTTAAAAAATTAAAAAATGGTAATAATGGCTTTTTCAATGAATTTACAAGTTATACAAGAATCACCTAAAAATTGAATTATAATCGAGCAATCTCATTAAGATTTAATATGATAAGAGTGCAGGATATAAACGGAAGCGAATATAAACTTATTCAGGATCTTGTGGCAATTTAAAACATTTCCAATATTTGTAACTTTTGGAGTTGGTATTTTGGAGATACGGCCAAGTGTAGCTCCGGTTGGACAAGCTCGCGCGACCGCTTCCTTCGTATTTGCATTCATTTGCACATGGAATAGAGAATAGAAAGCAGCTTAATGTCACAGCCCGACCGGATCGACGTCGTTTACTGTTGTATTTCCGACCAGAATAAAATTCCAATAAAGTGCCAATGAAGAGAAATGGTACATGCGCGTAAATTTTTACGGTTACTTTAACATGGCAAGTGAAGTTACATTCCGAAGTTAACCATAAATTGAAGCGAATGCAAATTTTTCTGATATATTCCTTACAGCATTTTTATCTAAGATATATCGTTTTTAGTCAGGATATTACCAATATTGTCTTATTATTACACTGTATTTTATATTCTATCTGCAGTTCTCTCCACTTCAAATACTTCTCCTTTTCTGAGTTCTCGTTTACTTTCCACGTTACATTGAACACCACCCACTTGTTCAGAAATGATGTTAACATATTTCGCACGCAGAAATTGCCTGGCGTTATCATATTGTTTTAAAACACATTTGGCACTCATCTCTTTCCCTCTGAGATGCATGTATACAATTTATATTTTAATCTTTGTGTATTCTCTCTCTTAATTTATTATTGTTTGATAATTACATTGACTTGGCGCGAATATTTCTCTAACGCGAGGCCAAATTGTAACAATTTTTAATAGAGTCAACATCTTCACAATAGTTTGGTTGTTTATAATTGTGAGAACGCGAGAGTGCACCCAATGCATTATTATATTTATTATGCCGAGTTAGCCTTACTATTTTAAGTCGAGAGTCACCGCAGGTGACTCACTCGAAATGCGAGAAACGCATAACACGGCCACGTTGAGGAGTCTTCGTTTTGTCCTCGCCTACTCTCTTCCGCTCTTTCACGTAGAATATGTTTAGACTTTAGAATCTGCGAGATATATATTCTTCCTTACCTTCAAACAGCATGGCACTGAGTGGCCAAGTGTCAAATTACCACTTTAACGTAAACATGAGACACATCCAAATCTCTCTCTCTCTTTTAAGCTGCTAGCTTTCAACGTCTATTCTTTAAGTACTTTTACTGAAGCCATACCTATGCTGTTCTTCCAAAGTTAATCTTGCACAAAAAATCTAATAAGAGTATATAATTTCTGAGAGTATATTTCATAATGTCACATTCACATTGTGGAAATGACATATCTACATGTCAAAATTCTAATTTTATTAGTTTATTCTGTCATTTTAATACTAAAAAAAAAATGATATTAAACGGGATACTTTTTTGATAAAATAAAATCGAATTTTGTTGATCATAAAATGAGTGATGATGGCATAGGACATTCTATTTTACAGAATTTATTTTTTTTATGATAAAATGTGATATGACACTATACTCCGGTTTTTTATTTGTATATAAAAATTGGGATTATTATATTTTATATTATATATGAAATTTATATTTTTGGCAAATTTGCAAATTGCATCGACGTCGAATGCGCGGTGCATCTCGTGTAAAAACGGCTGTATAAAACTAATTTTTTCACCTTCACCATTTTATGAGAGTCGGCAGCATTTTATTCTGCCGACCGCTTTCTTTTCCCATCGACAGACCTCGTAGAGACGCGCGCGGTGCAACCAGCACCAGAACTGAAGAAAATAGAAATTCCCCCGATTTCAACGTTTCAGTGTCATTCGACAGGACGGCGTTTACCTCATGTGGCCATCTCGAATAGATCTTCCCGCAAGAGTACGAGCGTGAATCGCGTTTGTGGTTCGTGTTGCGCAAGCCGATAAAAGTGTGAACTGCAGCACTGATATCAAACCGATTGCACCGCACACACATCACTTCACGGATATCAGTATTTAGATATCAAAGATATTTTGAGATATTTGACACGCAAACATCAACTCTTTATAAATCATCACAAAAAGATATATCTTTTCGGGAGCGGTGTTTTTTCGGCAAAGTTAATCTGTTAATAGAACCAAGCATTTCTATTATTGGAATTTGTAAAAATTCGCTTTTACTGAATTAAAACAGAGGTATAAGAGAATAGTAATCACCTTGAGAAGAATAAATTTGCTCCTTTACATGTTAATGTAGTAAAATACATTAGAAGTTTATTGAGAAAAATTTTATTTAAAATTGTAATTTATTTAAAAATGTATGTAATCTTCTTATTAAATAAATGTTATATATAATGGAATATAATAAATAATAAAATATGAATAAATCATACACAAAAATTGAAACATTTACACTTCCACAATAATTTCTATAATTTCCCTTTTAAGTAAATGTAATACCTAAATTTTTATTAATGAAATAGTGACACTCGATGCATTTCAATGCGCGCTGATTTGTGCACAATTGCATAATGCCTCGGTTTGCTTTGCAAACGTACAAAATGATACATATATATTGTATACCTATATCCATATTTTATTGAAAAAGAATATATATATATATATATATTTCTTTTCTACTCGCACAAAGTACGGGGAGTAGATGTGTACGCGACGTTATTATTTTTCTATGGATTTACATTTAGCGAGTACGCGCGAGATTTTCAACGGAGAGAGAAGCCCCGCGTGTTGACCGAGCGAGAGGCCGAAATTTGTATTTTCGAAACGTCATGCGATGCCGCTGTAAAATTTGAAATATAAACGCTTCACGGCATTCGCACAATCGCCCTCGAACGAACCAGACAGTTCGTTCTGTCCATTTTTTTATTTCAATGCGTTTTTATCGTTCGTAGAATGGTACCTGCGTCGTTTCCATCAAAATTCTCTCTCTCTCTCTGTCCCTATATTTTTCTCTCTTTTCCTATCTCTTTCTCGCTTACTTGCACACCGATCCAAAATGGGTCGAGAGGACGCAACCGTTGCTATTATAACGCTGCTACCACGTCCCAATCACTCGTAGTTGAAGTCCGGCCAAATTTCAATATATTACGCAGCGTCTCAATGAGCTGAAGCCAGTCGATATGAACTGCCAAGGGGGCGGCAATTGCGTACCGGCTTAATTAAGAAGCAATAGCGCTCTCTTTCGAAACAAATTAGTGCGTTTCCAGTCGCGGCATACATCACGAATACGTTATTTTTGTGTGGATATGCGTCAACGTTCCAAATCGATAGAGAATTTTTACATAAAAGAATGATTCTCTGTCACAGTGAATCATGCGCAAAGTTCCTTGCATCATTTAGTGTTAGTAATCCATTACAAAAATATTTTTTACTCTAAAGCGAATTATTTTTTAATAATCAAGTGCGCGTAAAATAGGAATTGAAAAACATATATGCCGTTTGACAAATTTGACAAATCAATTTCTAATTATTTTCAAATTAATCGAGGTGGATTTTGACATTTGTAATTTAATCTAAAGTTTTCATAAAATAATTCAAATGCATGCCGAATATACAAATTTTATGATAATGATAATCTTCAAATAAGTTTTAGAAAATTAATATCTATTTTATTTTTTATCATATGTAGTTATTAATTAAGCGACTTTGCTCGATAATATCGTAAAACGGATATTCCTTGATGGACGTTGCTTAACTTCATTATAACAAAGTAAGTAAAAGTTGTCACGCGATGTAACTAAAAGTTTCTAACGCTTGATAGTGTTTGCAGCTTTATGGATAATGTTTGTTTGCGAATGAAAATATAATATTTTCTCTCAATTCACAACATCAGAGTGCAGTAATGTCGGACGACATATAATGAGAGATAGCTAGCTGTATATATTTCACAAATTAATTTTCTGTGTATACTGCTTCTCTTTGTAGGAAATGAATAATTTAATGGAGCGACGGAATTATGCTTAGTCTGCGCTATAAACGAACGTGGAAATATAGTTATTCTTTAAAAAAGGCCAAATTTCGAGCAATAATAGGTGTTGAAATTTATATATTCAAATTACAAATTACAAACAAATTGGTTTACGTTTCGGCCATACTTGGCCTTCCTCAGAACCGCAATTTCATAAATAACGTCGAATTACAAATAAAGGACTCGGATACGATCCGGCGCTACGATTTATTGTCGAATGTTAGTCAAATTTAACGCTAAATCGGTCGTCCATTACGTTGCAACGCTTATGTGCGTCCATGGGATTGGTGCGAACGAAAGCCATTGTCGCCAGACCCTCTTAGTGGCAACTGAATCAAATTTTGAAAATCCGTAGGAACACGCGAATTTAATAATTGAGTTTGACTCGTAAAAGTGGACTTTTACATAAGCGGTCGGTACCACAGGAACGCAAGAGAATTCTTTCCATCGTCAATTAAGAGCGAGTGTTCGTAGTTAAAGATCGCAGACGACCGAGAAACCATTCCCATCGCAAGGGCAGAGCAACGGAACGCAAGCGAATTCTTTCCATCCGTCAATCAGGAGCGGGTGTTCGTAGCTCGTGTGTGTGTGTGTGTGTGTGCGTGCGTGCGTGCGTGCGTGCGTGCGTGCGTGCGCGCGTGCGCTAAAATAGAACGCCACTATTAACCCGACTCTGATTACCTGAATATTGAGAGTCTCTCAATCAATATGGAATATAAATATAAATTGAATATGTAAATATAAATTTTTAATTTATATTAAAACAGTTATACTATGTTTATACTTTTATATATTTATATCATTTTGGTTGAAACATATCTTGTTTATATTTCTGTTTATTTATAAATTTTTTATAATCGATGACATGTATTGTTGTTTTCGAATAATCAACATCCGAACAATTTTACAATAAAAGTGCTAAAACTTTAAGCTTTTTAAGGGAAAATATACTCAACATTATATAATTGTATAATTATAATTACTGCTGCACATAATTTTTATCTTATTTCAAGATAATGTGTCTTTATTATCTGCATATTTATTATCCAAGGACGTCGCAATAATGCCAAAACTAAATATCTAAATTAATAAAAACGGATTGTGAAAATTTGTAGCGCTTGTCTAACAATAAGTCGACATTTCATTTCGTTGCATTCTGCGGCAAGCAGCGTCCTTTTTCATTATCGTCGGAACAGCGAGGGGCGTTGAATTTGGCACAGCCGGCATTTAACTTCCTGTCCCGTAAAAACCCGGAGCAACCTGAAGCTCTTGCGGTTCCCTTATTGCTCGAGTTTCCCTCCAAATAAAGGAAGCGTTTTCCTAGAGAGGGGCGCCGGGTAACATCGGCGAGAGGTGGGAAGATGAGAATGAGGGCGCTGCGCCGCCCCCCGGTAACGTTACTTTACGAGATGTAATTCGTCGAGGGTGTGACATGTGACACGTAAGAGCTCAATCTTTTCGCAATGTCTCCCGCAAAAATAAGAGGAAACTCATCCGCCTGTTTCTCCTTCGCCACGCCTTTTTCTTCGGCACTGACATGATTTGACGTCTCTTCCGAGGGAAACCGAAACTCTTCGTTGGCGGCACTTTTCAAAACTGAGGGAAGAAACGCGGCGATTTGTTATTTGCGCGAGGGAACCCGCCGTCTGCCCGCGAGTAGAGACGAATAGCCACTGGAAAAGTAGAAACTGAAGAGTTGCTTTATGAGAAGTAATTCATTGCAAGCGCGACACAACGAGGGCTCAATCTCTTCGCGCATCTTCCAAAAGTCAGAAAGTAAGGGTGTGATTTTTCTTCCTTCTTTTTTTGGCCCCTTCCCCCTCCTTATCTTCCGTCTCGTTTAATAGTCGTGCTCGCGCTTCGCTCGGTTCATTTTGAACTGTCTATTGACACAAGTTTCTTGAACTGAAGGCAGGTTTCTTGAACACTTAGAAGGATTGAATGCACCTGCCGAGAAAAAAACACAGAGAGAACGTTTCTTGTGTAGATAATTCCTTAAGAGGAATTGTCTGCGTAAGCGCAAACTTTGTTCTGGATTGAGAATGTTGGGTAATTAATGCGATAAGACTAAAAAAAATACTAATTTTTTACTCCAAGTTAAGTTTATTGGTAAAGAAGTTTTATTTTTAAAAATATATTTATTTTTTATGTTAATATTGCAATTTGCTGAATATGGAATTAAATTTTCAATATGTATATAATGTAAACGTTAGATTCTGCTTACATCAATGAATAATAGAACGTAACGATTCCATGTTTATCGTTACTTGTATTCCGTTTTAACTTTATTAAGTTATTTCCGTTTAGATGTTATGTCATTCAGTTGATGTAGGTATACATATGCAAAAATAATATTATAAAATGTCCAATAGTATAATATATTTATCTATATTCTTCAGTCATGTAGATATGTTGGACTAGTTAAATAAGAATAGATTTTTGCTTTGGAATTCAAAGCATCGACAAGCGTTTCATAAAGAATTTAATCAATTTTATAAATCAGAGAACTGACTGCACTATAATTAAATTTAAAAAATAAGGCCTGAAGAAAAAAAGAATTCAGAAATGAATTTAAAGTATTTTATCGTGTCTGTCCGTTCAACACAATGCTTACATTTGCAAACTTAATTATATAGATAAATAATTGTGATATACCTTATTCTATATTTATTAGAACTTCAAAACAACGCATCTTTCACGACAAACTAGGAAAGAAATTTCACTTTCAAAAGTCGCATGTATCAGCTTGCGTGTCTCTAATTATTCGAACGCCACGCTATTGTCATATATAAATTACTTCAGTCATTCTTTTCCTCACATCAGTTGTCATAGGTATTTATAATTTTATATTAACATCGGAAATTAACGAGCAATTTTAAAATTGTGCTGATTTCGATATTTTAAATCGTTTCTTCTCTAAACAAATTCTTCGAATTATTTTATTCTCGTATGTGCAGATCGCGAGAGATGAGGGGGGAGAAAATTGTTTCTAGGGAGTCTAGGGACACGCGCGGAATGAGAAAGCGTGAATTTTCAGCACGTGAATGCACGCGCGAGGCGAACGATTCTGATTGACGCCAACGCAGGGGAAAAAAAAAGAAGAAAAATTATTTGCACAGCTAGTTTATTGGCAGATCCAATTTCCGGATCAACGATGAACCGTGACCGGCGGTCGAAGTATGCTTTCTATCCTACAGGTACACGCGATCCGTTTTATGGCGGATATGAGAGCCGAGCTATTCGTGCGCTCACACGGACTGTTTTCCTATGAATTTTTAAACCGCGCTCTTTTCTGTTTAAACAAAGCTAACGTGAGCTCAGAGGCGACCGTTCCGGAATTCGCAATTTGTGGTAGATTATTATACAAACTTTCGTTGCCACAGTCAATCAGAGCTTAATTACGCTTTTGCCAAAAGCATTCGCTAATTAGTTTTTGCAAATTAAATTTTCGATTATTAAATTCTGTATTTTTACCAGTGGAATATTTTCATTGAGTGAACAGGGTGAAAGAAGTTACTGCGCGCGCAGCACGTACATTTCAGACGAAATTGTTACACTTTGAGCTAGAAAACTGTAAGTTCAAAGGAAACGATGGGCGTGCCGCCAAGAAAATAGTAGCTTAATCGTCACGACTTGGCACCCAATTGTAGACTCAAGATGGAAAATCCGATTAATCAAAAGAGATATCACAATTATATGTCGCGAAAAGACGATTTCCTCCGTTATAACTGATATAAGTTTGATCAATAATAACATCGTGCATTTTTTCAGATGTAATCTACAAAAGTAATCTATTTTAATCACGATAGCTGAATTTAGATAAATTTTTCACAATACATAAAACAATTACATTGGAAAAATGTATTTTTATTTGTTGAATTACAACCTGCTAAAGAAACATTATCGTTAAATTCAATAGATATCTTACTCATTTTTAAATTAAATCTAATTTCAAAGATTATAGAAAACTCTATTTTCTTATTGGTTTGATTCAGTAAGATATGTTTAATTCAATAATAAGCATTATCTTTTCATGTATTTCGAAATGTCAATTTCCATTACTTTACATTTGTTGGAATATTTCTCATATAAGTAAGAGGCGTTGTATTTTTAAGTCGACAATTTAAGAACATAATAGCTTAATCGCTGGTTATACAACGGTTAATTTCGGATTAATTTTGGATTAATTCCACGTCCGCGTAAAAGAAAGTCGACTAACCCTCTACGTATCCTCAGAGAGTCCTTTCTAAAGGTGTAAAATAGTATTTCTGGATTTTCACACTTTTCGTCCCCAGAGAAGAATCCCAATGGTACTTTGATGTACATTTCTTTAGAATACGTACCTGCGCGCTTGAATTTCACAGTTATCTGTTCTTACTCTCTTATTCTACCTCCTTCGCGCTATAATTACCTGTGTGCTAATGTACTTTTTATTATCATGGTTTTACTTTCTTCATCTCGAGCGAGTCATCAAATAAACGAAGAATAAAAAAATTATTTTTTTTCTGTAATTTGTTATGCTGTAAATTCTTTACAAAATGACCTTTAGTTATTACATTACATTGTTCTCTCACATTAAACAACTGATTTAAATTATTAATAAATTTGTTTCATTCGCTTACTTGCTGGTACAAAAAATTTTTAATTACATTTGGCAGAAAATAATGTTTAATTTTTGACATCGATTATTGCGTATTATGTGAGCGACAGTTAATTAATATTGGCAAATTATTTGCCGAAAGAATACTGCCAGTAATAGCAGTGCATATTGAAGTAACAGCTATATAAAAAATTGTTCGTGTAAATATATCTGAAGAGCTGGTGTCACAACACGAGCAGGAGGAAAAATTACTCGCACAGGCAGTCTATTGCCAGATTCAATTTCCGGATCGCTGGACTGCTGCGCGCGTTACGACCGATTGTATATATGGTACGCACGTGCACGTGACTCATTTTACGAGGGAACGATTCATATTTCTTTTTTTTTTTTACACTCGCGTACAGACAATCGCATCTTTTTAATACTTTTGTTTCTCTCCTTTTAATACGACTTGTTCGCAAAGTTAACTAAATAAATCTCGATATTTTCTGCGCATGTCGCATTGAAAGGAATGTAGGAAAGAAATATACGCTCGCATGTAAGAAGTTAGCAAATCGATAAAGGAAAGGGAGGCAAGATAGAAAAAGTTGTGACATACGTTAAGAATCGGGCTTTTCATGTTGAGTCTAATTTAACTTCTTTAATCGACTTTTAATTTCATGATTTTAAAGGGTCAATAGAAAATTAAAAGCAACAATGACTGAAATGGGATAAAACGCGCAGTAGAAACACAATGGGAGCTTTCCAGTAAGCGACACAGGTCGACACAAGCATCGTTCTGTCTTTCTTTTTTGGTAATGAACAACAAAGATAAAACGATACTTGTGTCGAGTTGTGTCGCTTGCTGGAAAGCTCCCATTATGGATAGCAAATTTAATAGATGCAATTTTATAGTGAGAAACAAATTTTGTTATTTGAAAATAGCGACGCTTAACTACTATATATAATTATATACTCGTATTTCTAAAAATATATATATAGCATAACACTTCTATGATAATACAGGGAAATATTTTAGTTACGTACCACAATTTTCAAGTAATAATTGAATTAATAAACAAATATTAGATTTCTGAGAGGTCAATTACATTAAATGTTGCTTATCCGCATAATGCATACGCTTATCTATCGCAGGGGTCTGCGAGCATTAGCATATTTCGTAAAGCACCACGTTGCATTCCACCATTCAAAGTCGTCGTCGTCGGTTATTGCTCCTTAAACGCGGGTCGCAACGGGGTAAGGCAAGGTATTTAGCATCGTGGCGTCACGTTCAGACTGGAAACGCGACGGTGTCGTACGTCGCGACGTCCTATCGAATGTATAATTCAAATTTCGTCGTATGAATAATGTGCAATGATGCACTGGGGCCGAGGCAGGGTGGGAAAGGAAACTGGGTAGGAGGATCTGGCCAGTGCCACGAGTAGTGGAGGAGTGCCTCGGCTCCCTCCCTTCGAGTAACGTAATAAATAATAGAGGCGGGGGGTGGTCCGTTCCCTTGGTAGCCCCTTCAGGCAGCCACCCCACTGTCGTGTCCTATTGCTGAAATATTCAGCAGTAGTAATGGCCTGGAACTCGTCGCCGTCCGCAAACCCACCTGTCGTATACGCGTATCAGAATCGGGCGCTTGTCGCACCGATCTTGCGGCTCCTGATTGCTATTGATTTTCCTGCCGCAAGTACACTGTACGATTTTTGCTATTGCCATGGTAAATTTATCGGCGACAGGAATGCGATCGCAATTGCCATCAGACATTCGTCAGAAAGAAGCAGAGCTTTGAAAGTTCTCAAAATTATAAGAATAACGTGAGAAATTTTATTGACATTTCTTACAAAATAGTTATCACTCAATATCATTTTGAAGTCTCAATAATTTTATTATAAGATTAAAAAAGAAATAGAAAAAGAGAGATTCCCAAAATGTCTGAATCATTAACGACTTAATAAAGATGATTGAAGGAAATAATTAATTTCATAATAATTAAGTTACTTGAAAATTATATTTGTCCATAAGATAATTTCTTCCGTTCCAGAGTTACGGACATTGATCGCATTATTAAATGCAAGCTAGCATTAATGTATTCATTCATTCGTTCTTTATTTATTAAAAAACATAATATTCTGTTCTGGAGATTTATAATGTGTAAATATCTTATAATTTAATTAAGACAAATATGAAGAAAGTAGGAAGTTATATTTACTGCTGACGTATCTCTTCGGTCTTTGCCGAAGATTAATATGATGGCATCATTAAGGAACTTTGTATGTTGAAATTAACTTCGATTTACTCGAGCGAGAAGCTCATTTGAACTAACTTACTCGTAATACTTCAATTAATTAGAAATAAACCAACTTATCGCACACGAGCTATCGAGGACGTTGGATAACCGCGAAAGAATTATAGGCGCATCGATGAGGAGATGATCGATAATCCGGCTACGCGTACCTATATATACCTACAAACCGCGGTCGAGTTCATAGTCGAAGTTTCTCGTCGAAATCTCTTCTTTTCGACGGTGAACTTTGTCGACTCCTCGCTCCACCCCCCGAGGGCTCCGGGGCTGCGCGAGTTCACCTTTAAATTTCCCAAGCTAGGCAAAGTAAGGAAGCTCGTGCCGCGGCTCGGTAGCTGCCCAACTTCCCTGTATATGCGCTTGACGTTGGAGCTTAATCCCGTGGAGCGGCCCACGGAGAACGATGAGAAACTTGCCGCGTCGACCGTAAAACTCGGACTTCCATATCGGGTCTCAACCGCGGGAACGTCTTCGGGAGAGATCGCGAGATCCTCGCATGCGCGCCGCGCACATTTCGCCCAACTAACTTCGATTCATACTTCATTACTCCGACGATCTGGGCCTTACACACCGTCGTGCTTTGATGGAACCAATTAGCGACGGATGCCGATGCGACGAGCCGCGGTGTTCTCAAAAGGGGCTTTGCGCGCCCAGTCGACCATCCCGGCCGTTTTTTGATCTCTCGGAACATCGCCGAATTGGGCGCCATTTTCGTTTCGGCCCTTGAATCTCATCGTCTCAACGTAGGTATTTCCATCACGTAAAAGGACCTTTAATCCACGTTTTCCAATTTTTCTCCTGTCAACTTTAGCTTCCCACCGTTCTTCTCAACCATCTACACATCTCCCCCCTCTCTCTCTCTCTCTCTTCCTTCTCGGGTCTTGTTCAATCTTCCTTTTTTATCCTTCAAGTGCATATCCTCTTGATACCTAAGCTGATGGCTCATGCTTGAGAGAATAAGAGGACGCCGCTTAGGAAGGACACGGAGTAAGTAAAGAGGCGCGGAAAAGGGGAATAGACTGGTACCAATCTGCATCCTTTCCGGTATGCGGTAATTCGGAGCATCTCCGATAATAGAAATTCACGGTGTGAAAAGGCACATGTCTGCGTACATGGTACATAAGGTACGCTCTCCTCCTTTCATAGGGCTTTTGATGTCATCGAAGCTTCTGACGTGCTTCTCCTCGAGTTCATCGTGGATTAAATGATTTTCGCATGAACGCGCTAATCGCGCAATTAGAGAGAAACGTATTCCAAACGATAAATATTGAAGGTGCAGCAATTATAGTAATTCTAAACTTATATAATTCTTTTATATTAAAATACGACATCAATATAATGTGTACTTTTACATTTTGATTTTACAGCGAATTACTACAAAATACATTTTTTATTTATTTGACGAAGTTGATTTAAATAGTCTCTAAAACAATGATAGTTTTTTCTTTAGATGGAGAATTATATAGAGTTTAAGAATATTTCAAATTGATAAAAATCTTTAATTCAAAATTTCAGATTTTTACCAAAGCTTATATTGCATTTTATACAGAACGCATTCAGTCGGTAATGATAAAAAGCGTACAAAGCGCTATAGAGTACACGAAATGTTACTCCGAAGTTGCAACGCACTTTGTTGGTATAAAGAAATGGCAGCCCATGGAAGAGCGATGGGTTTCAGCGGAGCTGGCGTGGAAAGAGATTAAAGGATTCCGGAAATAATCTAACGGAGTTTTTATCGAATCCCTGCTCGTGAAGTTGCACGATACTGCAGACGTCCTAAAGAAAAATATGTACGTCTCTATGATAAGTAGACGCGCGATGACATTACATTGAAACCGGCCCCCGCCGCCCCCCAGGTGACAATGATGGAACTGCCATCCTCAACACTGCGCGCAGTCCAACCACAAAAGGGAGACGCGAGGCCGTAAGATATATAGCACGGTCATTACGCCAACATTTTCTAGCCAGATCGATTTATGACCTCGCGCAGCTATTGTTTTGCTCGTTGTGTTAAAATAGTTTTTGCCGCTATTGCTCTTGCGATTAAAAATAAAAGGACGTACACATAAGCATAACAAAGAATCATCTTGATACGATTTAGTAATTTTTGCATTAACGCTTTGTTCCTTCTGTAGTCTCTCATTTACTATCAACTTGCAAAAATGTAAACTATACGTAAGCATAAAGGAAGAAACCAAAATAAAAATAACAAAATTGTATTTCAAACACGAAATGTTATAAATACGTGCATGAATAATTAGCAATAACTGATTCGAGATATATTGATTAAGAAATATAATTACTTAACATTTTATTTACTTAAGCTTCTTTTTTAAATTTTTACTTTTACACGGTAAAAAACGATTGCGTCAAACAATTTTGTTTGTCCCGCTATTTCGAATAATTTGTGAAGCAAGATGTAAATTTGTCGAAAAAAAAAGCCGAAAATCGTATGAAGGCTAGGTACATTTGCTACTCGTTTGGTCACCATCGATCGACCACGAGCGGTATGTGTAGCTTTCGCGTCCGCAGGCTTATGCCGCTTGTGAAAGGGAACGGGGTAGTTTCATGCGTGGTCGCGCTTAGCCCGCCCTTATCGACGTAGCGTGGAGAAGAGCCGCGTGCACGACCGATGCGATGATCGAACGAATGCGGTATCAAAGCGACCGAAGTACGATTGGACGGTCGCCAGCTGGCCATATAATTGAATATCGCGTTCCCCTCGCGTGGTTGCGGTGTCGGGCCGTTGCTGCTTAAGCGTTTCGCGCTACGTGCATAAATCAGGACAATTAGTTGCGCGCCCGTTCCTCACAGTCGCGCGCTAGAATGTCGCGCTGCATTTACCGCGTTCCAGCTTTGCACGCGCTCCTTCGAACTTATGTTCCGTGTTACGATATTGCGCGCGTCTCGTAATGAGGGAAACGCGTAAATTAGTGCAATTGACGCATACAGCGACGATCTATTTAAACCTTTTCAGGCCATATTAACGCGAGCGTAATAAATGTCGTCAATTAGTCTACGATATTGTTTACACTGATGTATCTTAATCATAACGCTGAGAGTGATAAATTGTACTATATGTTAGAAAGTGGAGAAAGCACTTGTGAGGTTATTACATTAATTCAATTTTCTAAGTTAGATTTA